>NW_026087533.1:0-1200000 GCF_022539395.1 Myiozetetes cayanensis
TTGGTGACATCACAGGGGTCGGGTGACATCACAAGGATATTGGTGACATCACCTCTGGTTACAGTGCTGACATCACAGGGAAAGCTGTGACATCACTGGGGACCAGTGACATCACAGAGGGTTGGTTAAAAAAAGGGGACAGCCGTGATGACACAGGGACATCAGTGACATCAAAAGGGTCTGGTGACATCACAGGGACATGGGTGACATCGCTGAGGACCAGTGACATCACAGATAACTTGTGAAAACAAAGGGACAGTTATGATATCACAGTGACATTGGTGACATCAATGGGGACATTGGTGACTTCACAAGAACAAGGGCGACATTACAGAGACAGCAGTGACATCATTGGGGATATTGGTGACACCACAGGGGACAGTGGTGACATCACACAGACATGGGTGATATCACTGGGGACTGCTGTGAAAGGGACAGCTGCAATTTCACAGGGTCATCACTTTCATCAAAGGGGTCTGGTGACATCCCAGGGACATCGGTGACATCATGAGAATGTGGTGCCACCGCTGGGGAGAGTGGTGACATCACAGAGACAACAGTGACATCATTGGGGACCAGTGACACCACAGGGAACTGTTGACAAGGAAGGGACAGCCATAATGTCACAGGGACATCACTGGCATCACTGACATGACAGGGCCATGTTGCCATGGCTCAACACAGTGGGGACATTACAGAGACAGCAGGAACATTGTTGACATCACAGGGGACAATGACGACACCACAGAGACACCAGTGACATTAACGGGGACATCGATGACTTCACAAGGCCAGGGGTGACATCACAGAGACACCAATGACATCATCAGAGACATGAGTGACATCACAAGGACAATGGTGCCATCACAGATACATTGGTGACATCATTGGGGACCACTGATATCACAGGGGACTGGTGACAACCAATGACAGCCTTGATGTCACAGAGAGATCGCTGACATCACAGGGGACATCAGTGGCTTCACAATGACAGTGGTGACATTACAGAGACACCAGTGACATCACGTGGGACTGTTGACAATAAAGGGACAACCTTGATGTCACAGAGACATCAGTGTCTTCCCAAGGACAGGGTTAACATTATAGAGACCAATGAAATCCTTGGGGACATTGTTGACATAACAGTGGACAGTGATGACACCACAGAGTCACCAGTGACATCAACAGGAACATCTGTGACATGATAGGGGACATCATTGACATCACAAGGCCAGGTGTAACATCACAGAGACACCAGTGACATTATCAGTGACACTGGTGGCATCAGAGGGGATAGTGGTGACATCACAGGGACGTTGTTGACATCACTGGGGACCAGTGACCTCACAGGGGACTGTTGACAACAAAGGGACAGCCATGATGTCACAGGGCTTTTGGTGACATCACAGAGACAACAGGGACATCATTGGAGACCAGTGACATCAGAGTGACAACACAGGGACAGCAGTGATGTCACAGGGACATTGGTGACATCACAGGGACATGGTGGTACTGCTGGAGACAGTGGTGATATCACCGGGACAGCAGTGACATCATTGGAGACCAGTGACATCACAGGGGACTGTTTACAGCAATGGAAAAGCTGTGATGTGACAGGGACATTGGTGACATCACAGGGGGTGGAGGTGACAACACAGATGAACCTCTGAAACCATAGGCAATTGTTGCCAACAAAGGGAAAGCTGTGATGTCACAGGAACTTCAGTGACATCACAGGGAGATTGGGGACATCATGGGAACATGGTGCTACCTTTGGGGACAGTGGTGACATCACAGAGACAGCAATGACATCATTGGGGACCAGAAATATCAGTGGGGAACAAAGGGAAAGTCGTGATGTCACAGGGACATCGATGACATCACAGGGGACCTGGATAACAACACAGAGACACCAGTGATATCATGGAGGACAGTGGTGACATCACAGGGGACGGTAGTGACATTACAAGGACAGCAGTGACATGACTGTGACCAGTGACATCACAGAAGACTGGTGACAACAAAGGGGTAGCTGTGATCTCCCAAGGACATCAGTGACTTCACAAGGACAGGGGTGACATCGCAGAGACACCAGTGACATTATCGGTGACACTGGTGACATCACAGGGACAGCAGTGACATCACAGGGACCAGTGATGTCACAGGAGACTGGTGACAACAAAGGTACAAACGTGATGTCACAAGGCTATCTGTGACAACACAGGGGATGGGTGTGAAAACATAGAGGACAGAGGTGACATCATGGGGACATCGGTGACATCATTGGGGACCAGTGAGATCACAGAGGACTGGTGACAACAATGGGACAGCCGTGATGGCACAAAGCCATCAGTGATATCAAAGGGTGATGTCACATCAGTGACATCATGGTGACATCACGGGGACATCGAGGACATCATAGGGACATGGTGGCACTGCTGGGGACAGTGGTGAAATCCCAGAGACAGCAGTGACATCATTGTTGACCAGTGATGTCACAGGGGGTTGCTTACAGCAAAGGGAAAGCTGTGATGTCACAGGGACATTGAGAACATCACAGGGGGTTGAGGTGAACACAAAGAGACATCAGTGATATCATCAGGGACATTGATGACATCACAGGGGACAGTGGTGACATCACACAGACATCGGTGATATCACTGGGGAGCAGTGATATCCCAGAGGACTGGTGACAAGAAAGGGAATGCTGTGATGTCACAGGGACATCGCTGACATCAAAGGCATCTGGTAACATCAGAGGGAAATCAGTGACATCATGGGGACATTATACCACTGCTTGGGACAGTGGTGACATCACAGAGAAAGCCGTGACATCATTGGTGACCAATGACATCACAGGAAACTTCTGACAACTAAGAGACAGCTGTGATGTCACAGGGAGACATGTGACATGACAGGGGACATCAATGCCATCACAAGGCCAGGTGTGACACCATAGAGACACCAGTGACATTATCAGTGACACTGGTGGCATCACAGGGGATAACGGTGACATCAGAGGGACATTGGTGATATTACTGGGGACCAGTGACCTCACAGGTGACTGTTGACAAGAAAGGGACACCTGTGATGTCACAGGGGCATCACTGCCATTGGTGACATGACAGGGACATTGGTGCTCCTCACAGTGGTGACATCACAGAGACAGCAGGACATCATTGGGGACATTGTTGACATCACAGGGGACAGTGATGACACCACAGAGACACCAGTGACATCAATGAGGACATCTGTGACATCACAGGGGAAAACGATGACTTCACAATGCCAGGGGTGACATCACAGACACCAGTGACATTATCAGTGTCACTGGTGACATCACAGGGGATAGTGGTGACATCCCACTGACAAGGGAGACATCACTGGGATTATTGGTGACTTCACAAAGACAGATGGAACATCACAGAGACACCAGTGACATTGTCAGTGACACTAGTGGCATTACAGGGGATCGTGGTGACATCACAGGGACATAATTGACATCATTGGGGACTGGTGGCATCACAGGGCACTGTTGACAACAAAGGGAAAGCCGTGATGTCACAGGGCTATTGGTGACATCACAGGGGACCATGGTGACCTCACAGAGACATCAGTGACATCACAGGGGACATTGGTGACATCACAGGGGACAGTGGTGACATCACTGAGACAACAGGGACATCACTGGAGACCAGTGACATCAGAGTGACAACAGAGGTACAGCAGTGATTTCACAGGGACATTGGTGATATCAAAGGGGTCTGGTGACATCACAGGGACATTGGTCACATCACAGGGACATGGTGGCACTGTTGGGGACAGTGGTGATATCACTGGGACAGCAGTGACATCATTGGAGGCCAGTGATGTCACAGGGGACTGCTTACAGCAATGGGAAAGCTGTGATGTCACAGGGACATCAGTGACATCACAGTGAGATAGGTGACATCAGGGGGACATGGGGCTACCGTTTGGGACAGTGGTGACATCACAGAGACAGCAACGGGGTCATTGGGGACCAGAAATATCACTGGGGACTGGTGACAATAAAGGGAAAGCCATGATGTCACAAGGACATCAATGACATTACAGGGGACCTGGATAACAACACAGAGACACCAATGATAACACAGGGGACATTGGTGACATCACAGGGGACAGTGGTGACATTACAGAGACAGCAGTGACATGATTGTGGACCAGTGACATCACAGAAGACTGGTGAATACAAAGGGAAAGCCGTGATCTCCCAAGGACATCAGTGACATCACTGGGGACATTGGTGACTTCACAAGGAAAGAGGTGACATTGCAGAGAGACCAGTGATATCACCAGGGTCATTGGTGACATCAAAGGGGTCTGGTGACATCACAGAGACATCTGTGACATCACGGGGACATGGTGCCACCAGTGGGGACAGTTGTTGCATCGCATGGAGAGCAGTGACATCACAGGAAGATGGGTGGCATCACTGGGGACCAGTGACATCACAGTGGATGGTTGACAACAAGGATAAGGCTGTGATGTCACACTGACATCAGTGACATCACAGGGACATCGGTGCCACTGCTGGGGAGAGTGGTTACATCACAGGGACAGCAGTGACATCATTAAAGACCAGTGATGTCACAGGTGACTCGTGACAATGAAAGGATAGCTGTGATGTCACAGACATAACAGTGATGTCACAGGGGTCTGTGAGATCACAGGGACATCAGTGACATCACGGGGACAAGGTGCCACTGCTGGGAACAGTTGTGACACCGCAGGGAGAGCAGTGACATCATTGGGGACATTGTTGACATCACAGGAACAGTGATGACACCACAGAGACAGCAGTGACATCAACGGGGACATCTTTGACATCACAGGGGACATCGATGAGTTCACAAGGCCAGGGGTGACATCACAGAGACACCAGTGATATTATCGGTCACTGGTGACATCACAGGGCACTGGTGACATCATTGGGGGCACAGGGACAACCCCTGGGAACACCAATGACATCACAGGGACAGTGGTGACATCACTGGGGATGTTTGGGATGTTTGGGGGCCTTTGGGAGGGCACCTGCCTGGGGGATTTCATGCGAGCACAGACGACTCAGCACACCAATATGATCAGAGAGTGCCGTTTATTGGATTCAAGCAGCAGTCTTTTATCCAGTTTTCTAACAATACTCTTCTATCAGCTCTATTTCTTTAACATTCTTTATGTCCTTTCCCACTCTGATAGCCGGTACTGGGACCCTGTTTTCTATATCTAGTTTTGCTACTGTTTCTCTTGGTAGATCTTTCACATCCTGGTACCATCAGAAGGCCATCAGAACAACAGGTTATGTTTTCAGAATTGCAACATCAGGCTATGTTCTCACAGCTGCAGCATATCCTCTATGTTAGCACTAAAAATCCCTACACTTCCCTCTTTTTCTTTAAACAAAGCAGACACAGTTTGAGCCCTTAAGCTGCACAAACATTGAACCAGACATGGCAGAAAAATACACACTCCTTGAAGCAGAAAGACAATGGGTGCCAACCATTGTACAATTTGCATAAGCTGATTCTGAGGGGCCTTTGGGAGGGCACCTGCCCTTCAACACCAGGACTGCAGAGAACTGGGAAGCTTTACTGGGAGCACTGGGAGCAGGTGGTTGGTGTGAGAGCAAAAGCAGGGCTGGGGGGGACACACGACCCCCCCAAACTCCAGGCGGGGATGGATTGGGGGGTCCCGGCTGGGCCCGAGGCCACGGGGAGGGGCTGCGGCCACCACTGGGTCAGGAGCTCTGTGGGAAGAGAAAAGGGGGTGACAGCGGGCTGAGGGTCAGGGGGGCACACACGCTCTGGGGCGGGGGAAGGGAGACGACCCCTAGGGACCCCCCTTTACCTTCTCCCGCAGGTAGAAGCTGAGCCCCAGCACCAGGAAGACGAAACCCAACATGAAGCCCCCGACCCCCACCAAGATCTTGCTGCGGACGGTGTCCTGTGGCATCTCTGGGGGAAGCCGGGGGGGTCAGGACCCCCAAAACCTCCCAGAGACCACCTGGGACCCCCCCAAAAACCTTGTCCTGGTCTCCCTCAGCCCACCCAGGACCCCCTGAAACCTCCTGCCTGTCCCTTCCCAGCCCCTCCAGGATCCCACAAATCCCCTCCCATCCCCTTTAGGACCCTCCAACCCCCCTCCCATCACCCCCAGGACCCCCCTGAACCCCTCCCAGTCCCTTCCCAGCCCTCCCAGCACTTCCCCAACCCCTTCCCAGTCTCCCCAAGCCCCCCCCAACCTCTCTCCCATCCCACCCAGGCTCCCCCAAATTCCCTCCCAGTCGCCCCCAGGACTCCCCACAGCCCCTCTCAGCCCTCCCAGGACCCCCCAACCTCCTCCTCAGCCTCTCCATTGCCCCCCAAAGTGCCTCCCAGTGTCCCCAGTGCTCCCCCAGACCCCCGACCCCCCTGCCAGTGTCCCCCGGTGTTGGGGGGCCGGGCCGTACCCCAGTGCTGGCTGAGGGGGTGCTCCAGGCTGACGTGCTTCACCTGGCAGGTGTAGGTGACCCCGTGCCGGGGGGGGATTTCCAGCATCACCAGCATCTGGTAGGTCCAGTCCCCGTTGGGGACCACGTCGGTGGCCACCACGTGCTCCAGCAGCTCCTGCCCATCCTGGAACCACCTCACCTGCACCGGGCAGGGTAGAAATCCATCACGGAGCTGAGCAGGGGCTGGGGCCAGGCTGGGAGCTCGACGGTACCAGCAAGATGGACACGCTGGGGGCACTGGGAGAGATAGGGGAGACACTGGGATGAGCTGGGAAGCACTAGAACAGAGGGGAGAGGGCTTGGAGGACATTGGTAGGGATTTGGATGGCATTGGGAGGGACTGGAATGGCACTGGGAGGGACTCAGAGTACACTGGGGTACAGGGAAAAGGGCTGGGGGACCACATGGGAGAGAGCTGGGATATGTGGGAGTGGATGGTGTCCTGTGGCATCTCTTGGGAGACCTGGGGGGATCAAGACCCCCAAAACCTCCCAGAGAGCACCCAGGACCCCACAAACCCCATCCTGGTCTCTTCCAGCCCACCCAGAAGCCCCTGAATCCTCTTGCCAGTCCCTTCTGTTCGTTTGAACCCGTGCCTTGAATAAAGACAAGTACAACAGTCATTCAAATATTAAAAAAAATCTTTTATTGAAGTGAGAATAAAATTTAAAAACATTACTGGTAAAAAGAATCAAAAGTTGAAAAATACAAAATCACTACATTATCAGTTGCCATGCATATAATACTATGAACAGCTTTTATTACAGGATTAGCTAGTAAAAAGGGAATTAAAGGGACACACACAAAAAAAAAGTTATAAAACATTTGCTTTCCCTGTTGCTTCCTATCAATGAACTGTGCTCACCTGCACAGACAGGCCAGGCCTACCAGGCTCTGCAGGGCTGGTCGGTGCCCGTGCTGGGCGGGTGTCCCCGCGGAGCAGCACAGCGTGGATGGAAGGATGAGCATCGCTCCACCCAGCAGTGCTGACACCCCATTCCATCAGCTCTACATTACACTACGTAGGGCCAGGACACAGCAGAAGGCGGTGCTTGAGTGGCAGCCAAACAGCACCCGTTCATCACCTCATGGCAACAGTCTGGGTGTGCCCCACTGTAGGGCAAGGGGCCAACGACCCCTGCCCACATCATCTTCCTCTCCATCACCTTCCTCAGCCCTATGGATGACCCGTACCATTGTGTTTCAAGGGGATTTGTATCTCTCTTGCAGAGTGGAGCCAAGACAAGGAGGAACTCAGCTCTGATAATGGGGGACATCCTGTTAACTTTGCTAAAGGCACAGTGGGCCCTACAATCAACTTGTGCAATAAAGTCACATTGTACAATATTCTGGTTGGTTTCACATCTTAATATAATCACTTTCTCACCCCTCTATGCTCCACTGATCAACTGAATCAAAAGTACCCCCCTCACACCATGGCAACCATTATGCATTCCCATTGTTACAAGTGGTTAAGAAGTTATTGTTATTATGCATTCTCATTGTGACATCAGTAGCCATGGCAACCATTGTGCATTTTCATTGTGACGTCCATTAACATGGCAACCATTATCCATTCCCACTGTGACATCAGTTTCCATGGCAACCATTATGCATTCTCATTCTTAAAAGCGGTTACCATGGCAACCATTGTGCATTTCCCACTGTTTTGTCGCTTACCATGGAAACTCTTACGTATTTTTATTGTTATGGTCAGTTACCATGGCAACCATTATGCAGTCCCACTGATACCTTGGTTACCACGGTAAACATTTTGCAGTCGCACTGATACCTCGGTTACCATGGTAACCATTATGCATTCTCCTTGATACACCAGTTACCATGGCAACCATTATGCATTCAAATAGTTATGTGGGTTACCATGGCAACCATTGAGCCTTTACATTGCTAGGGTCGGTTAATACGGCAACCATTATGCATTCTGATTGTGAACCACAACACATGGCAACTATCATATTATCCCAATGCAAAGGTCAGTTACCATGGCAACCATTATGCATTCCATTTCCTATGGACAGTTACAATGGCAACCATCATTCATTCCCATCATTAGGGTTGGTTGCCATGGCAACCATTATGCATTCCCTGTTACGTCCCTTACCAGGGCAACCACCTGTAACATAGGTAATATAGAAATGCCAAAAATTGTTTCTGCCTGTCAAAAACTTCCTATCAAACATTCTCTGACAGTTCTCTGCCAGAAGTTCCTACCAGGACTTCCTACATCACTTTTCCAGCCAAAAGATCCTGCCATTTTTTATGGTTATCATATCTCCTCCAACATCTGAACTGGCTACGTGCCAAGAAACCACGTTTAACCTCCTTTGAACACTATAAAAGTTGAGGACAAATTTTGGAAAATCAGGGAGAGGAAAGGGAGAGAGAGCTGGTGACTGTAGCTGAGAATCTCTGCCCACCTGCCCTCACCTTTTCTCTGCCACTGCGTGCTGCCTGCCTGCCACCGGAGACAGGAACTGTGCTGGTCTGGAGAGAGCTGAGACCACCGTGCCACATGTGGGAGTTCTACCTTATCCTTCTACCCTGACCATATTTCTGAGGGTCCAAAGCTTTGGCTGAGCTGAGACCCTGCACGGCCTGGGACAGGGGTGTGAGCGGTGAAACCACACAAGGTGCATTGCAGAGAACTAAAGCTGTCAGACCCCCTGCAGCTACAGAGACAACATCCAAAAGCTGCAGGGACAGAGAAAAAAAGGCAGAAACTGCTTCTCCTCTGCCACACACACCAGTTCAGTGGGAAAAGGTACTTTTCAGTGGCATCTTTTCTCTGCTTCTAGGAGTAATCTTAGCAGTTTCCAAACTTTTTGTATTTTTTCCTTTCTCTTTGTATCTCTTTGCAATCAACAAAATCAGGTTTTGGTATCAACAGATAACTTCTGTGAGTTTTAGTTTTGCTTAAGGCAATATTCAAATCTGAAGTTCTTTCTGCAATATTTAAGCAGATTATAACAGGGGACCATGGAAAAGTGGGAGGAACAGGGAGAAGGGTGGAAAAGGGTATGGTCTGGCAGGTCTGATGGTCCCGTGGGGGTCTTTGGGCACAGGGGGCCTGGGAAAGGGGGGTGGTGCCCCTGAGCTCCCAAATTACTGTGGGGTGGTGGGGGCCGCTGTGTTATGTCAACAGTTTAGAGGAATTACAGAGGTGGGACTGAACCACTTTTGTCCCCCAGGTTTTAATCATGGCAAATCAGATCTATTGAAAGAAATTAATTATTTAGGGTTACAAATGATCAGACAAAAGATCTTCATCAGAATTATTTACTGCACAATAGAAACACTAAAACTACCAGTAGGACAGCATAAGATAGGACAGTGTTCTACACTAAAGCAATTGTTGAAGCAATTCCACTCAAGCAAGAATTATTAATTAGAGATGGATTGAACTCCCCCAGAACAATGCTCGTGGGGAGATCTCTGCCCTCAACCTCCAGCATTGACCTTGGGGGGTCCCAGCCAAGGCAGGAATCTCCACACACCCCCCAAGAAGGGTTGTGTTGGCAGAACCTTTCCCTGGCAAAGGGGACTGGCCCTTTCTGGTAGAAAGAGATGGACTGACAGTCACTGGACTCCAGGGGTTGCCTCACCATCAGGGGGGTCACTTGGGGTGAGAGCAGTGGTCAAAGCTCTTCCTGCAGTCGGGGCACTCGAAGGGCTTCTCTTACCGGTGGGTCTGTTGGTGTCTGGTCAAGTCAGAGCTCTGGGTGAAGCTCTTCCCACACTCCCCACACTTGTAGGGCCTCTCCCATGTGTGGATGCGCCGGTGTTTGATGAGGGCGGAGTTCAGGTTGAAGCCCTTCCCGCAGTCGGTGCAGCGGAAGGGCCTCTCCCCTGTGTGTGCCCGCTGGTGCAGGAGGAGAGTTGAGCTGGTCTGAAACCTCTTCCCACATTCCAAGCACTTGTAGGGCCGTTCCCCAGTGTGGATGAGCTGGTGGGTGCGGAGGGTGGAACTGTCACTGAAGCTCTTCCCACACTCCCCACACTTGAAGGGTCTTTCCCCAGTGTGGATGTGCTGGTGTTTGATCAGGGAGGAGCTGTCACAGAAGCTCTTCCCACATTCCCTACACGTGTAGGGTCGTGCCCCAGTGTGGACGTGCTGGTGTCGGATCAGGTTGAAGTTGCAGCTGAAGCGCTTCCCACATTCCAAGCACCTGAAGGGCTTGTCCCTGCTGGGAGGCTGCTCAATAGATACACGACACGACAGGGCCAAAGGGGCACTGACTTCCTCCTGATCTGCCTGGGGGGCCCACGGCAACTTCCTCTTCCTTTCAGCCTCCTCCTCCATCCACCCAAGCTTTGGGAAGGACAAATCCTGCTGGGGGGAAACAAGGGCTGAGCGCGTTGATTTGGGGGTTCCTCCTGCCCAAGTCCATCTCTAGAACTCATGGGGCATCCTGAAACCATAAAAACCTCCAAAATATCACGATTCAGCCCAAAAAAAACCCAAACCACCAACATTCAGGAAAAAAATCCCTCAGAAATAGTGGGATGGACACCTCTCCTCACATTACAAAAAGTTCAGGATCATCCTAAAAATATGAAGATTCATGCCAAAAAAACTCTCCCAGGTGTTTCCCCTCTCTGGTCTCTCAGCTCTGGGATTTGGGGGTCTCCAAACTTAGGGATACTTGGAGTGTTGGGGGTCCCAAGGGTCCCTTCTCCTTTGACTCTCATCTTTGGGGTGTCACCTTCCCAGACATTCCCCCTCTCCAGGTTCTCCACCTCGTTGTCCTGGGGATCCCAGGGGTCCCCAGTCTCCAGGCTTCCCCTTCTCCGCTCCCCCCGTTTCAGGCTCCCGGGGGTCCTGGGGCTCCTCCCTCTCCATGCTCCCCCCTCCAGCCTGCTGGGGGTCCCCCAGCTCCGGCATCGCCCGCTCCGCCCTCCACCCTCGGCAGCTCCCAGGGGGACCCCAAACCTGCTGTGTCTGCCCAGCCAGCCCCGGGCTGACAGTGGCCCTGACCCTGTCCCTGCTTCTCCCTGCAGGCTCCGTGGCTGGGCACACTTTGTGTTCCTGGGTGCCACCAGCTCAGCAGCTGCAGCCGCTCCAATCAGTGCCCGCAGCTCTGCAGCAAAGCCCCAGCTCACCTGGCACACAGGGCATGCACACAGCACCTTCTCGCTGCTGGGCACTCCCAGCTCAGCCTCTTCCCCAGCACGGGGCTCTCCTGCCTCAGCACCACCTCTGCCTTCCACTTCTTCTCAGGGCCTGCTCTCCAGCACAGGAACCTGCAGGGAGGGCAGATGATGTGCAAGCCCAGGGGGGCCTGCTTGCACTGGCCTGGGGGCTTCTTTCTCCTGCCAGAACCACCCCACAACTTCTCCTGCTTTTCTAACCCCACATCTTTGCAGACTGACCTTGTCTCTCTGTCTGCACAGACACATCTATCCCTTTGGACAGAGCCTCCAGCATGTGCTGCCCTGGCAATGGCAACCAGAGAATTCCAGAATCAACCGGCTTGGAAAAGACCTCCCAGATCATCAAGTGCACCCCTTGATCCGACCCCGCCGTGGTTCCCAGACCGTGGCACGGATGCCCAGGGGAAGGGCTTTGGGGATTAGGGATCTCCCAGTACAGTCCAGTGCCCCCAGTCCAGCCCACTGTGTTCCTGTCCCAGGGTGCCAGGTGATCCCTCTTTGGGGGGTGGGGGGTGGGTGGATTGGGATCTGGGGGGTCTTGGGGGCATTGGGGGGTAAAAGGCATCCTGGAGAGGGAGGTGATTAAAGGAAAAATGGGGGTTAGGGGACATTTGAGGGGCCTTATTGGGGCCTGGGGGAACAAGAGGGGCAGCACCACAAGCAGGTGAGTCCTGAGACCTCCCTGGTGTCCCCAAGACCTTCCTGCTTGGCACCTTTCTCACTTGGCACCCCGAGAACCCCCTAGTGTCTTTAGTGTCCCCAGGGCCTTCCCATGGCCCCAATTCCCCCCTTGACACCCCCCATTCCACTGTCCCCAAACCCTTCCCCACTGTACCCAAACCCCATCCCTGATGTCCACAACTCTCCATCTTCCCCCAGAAGGCCCGCCTGCACCCTCTGACCCCCAAAATGTCCCCGTTCCCCCACACTCACAGAAAGCCCAAGGGCCTCTGGGGACATATTGGGGACACTTGGGGGGGGCTTTGGGGGGCACTGGGTGATTACTGGGAGATATTGGGACACATTGCGGGGACCCAGGGGGCACTGGGAGGAACTGGGGGTTTATTGAAGGATGTTGGGAGGGCACTGGGAGTGACTGGGTGATTACTGAGGGATTACCAGGACACATGGGGGACACTGGGAGGTTACTGGGCCTTACTGGGGGTTACTGGGTTCTCACTGCAGGATCATTGGCAATAGTGAGGGGTAGTGGGAGATCACTGGGAAACACTGCGTGGTCACTGGGAGGGGGTTACTGGGCCATATTGAGAGCCACTGGGAGGTCACTGGGCTATACTGGGGACACTGGGGGGGCACCCCCACAAGACTGTGGGTGGCACCCCTAGGACCCCTCCCCTGAGGGCTGGGAGACCCCTTGAACCCCACTAATTGGCTTCTGGGGACCCCCTGGATCCCCCCCCTGTGGGGTCTCTGTGTGTTGAGTTTTGGGGATCTCTGAGGTTCGGGGGGTCATTAAGATTCCCTTTCCCTGCAGTCGGTCCGCCCAGCCGACAGGGGGCGCTGTGGCACGAGCGGCAATGGCGGCGCCGCGCGAAACCTTATGGGAGTTGAAGTTCCTTCGTGGAAACTCCGCCGGCGCCTGCGCAGTGCAGCCATGGCGTTTACCAGGCCCCTCCCCCTCCCCCCATCCTTCCCCGGGAGGGTTCCGAGGCCCCCAGCCCTTTGAGGTACCTCCTAAACCCCTTCAGGCACCTTCACCCTCCCCTCTGAGCGCCCTCAGGACACCAAATCCCTTCCGCGACTCCCCGAGAGCAGCCTTCCCGCCCACAGCCGCGCTCCCCGCAGCCCCCGAGCGCATCCCCAGCCCCGCCGCAGCCCCCGCCAGGTCTCACCAGCGCCTCCGCCATCTTTGCCCGGCAGCCAACACTGCGCCCCCGTCCCGCCCCCTTTACCGCGTGGGGCACGCCGGGAGTTGTAGTTGCAGCGGCTCAAAGCTCCAAACTCCCCCAGACTCAATTCCCCACGGGCGTTCCTGGGGCAGAGCGGGGCAGAACCGGGGAGGAGACGGGACGGCCATTGGGTGGAAATCATTATAAAAACTGTAACCCCTGCGTTGGAAGGGACGTGGGTGGGTTTGTATTCCTGGAGCCTGGAGGCTCATGGAAACCTCTGCTGCTCCTCTGACCTCCTGCCTCGTTGGGCCTGGAGTCTTTTTTCCTCTTCAGCCTTTTAGGCAGCAACGTTTATGGGGTTTATGAGGACATGGCCTTTATGAGGAGAGCCTCTTCTGAGGGTTTGCTTTGGAACCTGTGCTTGTTGGAACACAGGGATCTCTGAGCTGAGCTGGGGGATGGACCTGTGGCCCAGCCCAGGCACCCCATGGAGCTGCTCTGGGCTGTGTACTGGGACAGGGACAGACAGGACCTGCTCCTGACACGTCCCTGCACACTCCAGAAAGAACCAGCAGCATCTGCCTCCCTTTCTCTAAGCACAAAAGTGAGTTTGCTTCCTCTGCAGGGGTAACCCCCCATTCCCCACTGTTCCCCAGGAAGCTGCAGCCCCTGCAGGGCTCATCGCAGCCTCCAGCACTGAGTGCTCAGCACAGGCAGCACATGGAGCTGCTGAGAGAGTGCAGAGGAGGCCTGCGAGGTGCTGCGAGGGCTGGAGCCCCTGTGCCCTGAGGAAAGGCTGCCAGAGTTGGGGTTGCTGAGGCGGGAGAAGAGAAGGCCCCGGGGAGGCCTCAGTGTGGCCGGGCAGGAGCTGAAGGGGCCCAGAGGAAAGCTGGGACAGAGTGTTCAGCAGGGCCTGTGGGGAGAGGACAAGGGGGCACGGCTTGAACTGAAGGAGGGCGATTTAGGTTGGATCTGAGGGAGATGTTTTCTTCCAGGGAGGCTGGAGGAGACTGGCACAGGCAGCGCCTGAGAGGCTCCATCCCTGGGAATGTTGAAGGACCGGTTGGACGGAGCCCTCAGCAATCTGGGGTGGTGGGAGGTTGCTCAGGCTGGAAGGAGATGATTTTTAGGGTCCCTTCCAAGGCAAATCATTAGAGGATTCCATCATTCTCTGGTCCCCATCCCCACAACTCCTGTGACATCCCAGCTGCCAGAGCTGTGCCCGTGTTCCATGTGGAATGGCCAGCACCCAGCACCGAGCACAGCGCAGCCATTCCCCTGCTGCCATCACACCTTTGTGCAGCTCCCAGTGCAGCCTCTGCCCTGACCAACCCTGGCTGTGCTCTGAGACAGCCCTTCCCCCTGCTCAGAGACCACCCTTCCTCCTGCTCCCAGCACACTGTCCTGCCCTGCTCCCTTCAATCCCCAGCAGTCCCCCATCCCAGCAGGATGCTCCCTCTTGTCCTGAGGAAGGTACGGGGCCGTTCCATGCAGGTGGGCACCCCTCGACTGCCCGGGGGGCTGGAGCTCTGTGGGGATGGTGTGGGACAGGGACCCCATTCTGAGATTGTGCCTCCTGATGCAGCTGAGAGAGACACGGGAGAGGAGATGGAAATCTGATATGGGATTGGATAGTGAGGAAAGGATGGAGATGGATCTGGAAGAGGATGTGCAGGAAGAGATGGAGACAGATCTGGAGGAGGACACAGAGGAGGAGATGGATCTTGAGCAGGAAGATGAGGAGGAGGACATGGTGCTGGGATGAAAACCCCCAGAAGCAGGACAGGCCCGTCCTGGCCATGCCCTGCCCCAGGGACACGGGGTCACTGCCACCAGGCTGGGGCTGGGCTGGGTGGCCCCGCTCAGGGACACGGTGCCCCGTGCCCGGGATTCTGGTGGCATAACCCCCACCCCCGGCCTGCCCTGCGCCTGCTTTGGGCCATACAAACCATGTGCCAATGCCTGGGACCCGGCTCCCATCCCCAGCCAGGCTCAGGCCTGGTGCCAGAGTCCCACTGTGCCCAGCGTGTGCCAGGCTGGGGGCACAGGGAACACCCAGCAGGGCCCGACTGCACTGATCGTGCCCTTGCTTTTCTTCCAGGACCGACGGACAGGCCGGCCATGGAATGGGCCACGTTAGATATATGTTTTACATGTTTGTCATAGTTCGTATTCTTTAGCAAGGAATTTTTCTTTCCTTTCCTCCTGCCGTGTGTGTGTGCTCTGTGATGGGCCAATTAGTTGAACAAAAGAAGCCCTTAATGATGGAGATTAGTTGCCCTGACAACGAAGGGGGGAGTTGGCTGATGTGTGACTGGAAGGGGGTGGAGGCTGGGGGGGGAGGAGACTCTGGCTCTCTCTCGCTGCCGGGGGGAGAGGCTGCTGCGGGCTGCAGACACTGCCGGGCTCCTTTTTTTTTTTTTTTTTTCCTGTCGGAGGGGAGTTTCTGGCTGCTGCTCTTGGCTCACCTCCGGCTGACTGCAAGCCCTGTTTACAACGGACCCTAATCAGCTGAAGTTTGTGAGTTTTCTTCCATTGGGAGAACTTTCTGTTTTATTGCTGTTGTCTTCCCCTTCCCCCCTCCCGGTGGCAGCCAAGGATCCAACAGCGCCACCTGGTGACGGGCACTGGACATTACAAGTTCTACTCCTCCCGTGATCCAACAGCGCCACCTGGTGACTACAATAGGACACTACAAGTTTTTGACACCTTCAGTGACCCAACAGCGCCACCTGGTGAATGGTACAGGACATTACAAATTTTGCATCTCCAGTGACCCGACGGCGCCCCCTGCTGACTGTGGTTGGAACTGCACCAAAGGGTGCAAGAAATTGAACTATTTTCTTTTTGCCGGTTTATCGGTTTTGTTCTTAAAGGGGATTATTGGTGGGTATAGGAGTATTACTTAGTTATTTCACTTGGGGTTTTTTTTTATTTTTCCCGTGTTCCTGTTAATACACACATACCTTTTAATAAAGGGCTGTTATTTTCCCTTTTCCATAATTTGTTTTCCTTCAATCGGAGCCTCTTAATTTTGGATTTATAATTGGAAAGAGAAGTTTGGGTCTTTTCCTCCTAATTCATCCTCAGCAAAAGACCCTTGTCTCATTTAAACTGGGACAATGTTGTTCCTGGTTTTGTACATATGTTTTATATTTTTGGTATTTTAATAAGATTGTTGGTTTTATAAAGAAAATAATTGTTTTATTTTGAAATAGGTTTTTTATGAAGATAGGTTTTTATAAGAATATAGTTTTTTATTTAGAAGATAGTTGCTTTTAATAAGAAGATTATTGTCATTAAGACTTGTTTTTTTAAAGAACAATACTGTTTTTAAAAGAAAATTTTTATAATAAAAAATAAATTTTATATATATGCCTTATATGTTGGCATTTTGTTGTCCTTGTGTAAGACATCTCACAGGTTACCATTGTTATCCAGGCCCACAGATCGTGCCCTCTCAGCCCAGAAACCCCCCTGTCCTGGGCTCATCCCCAGCCCTGGGGGCAGCAGGGCAGGGGGGGTTCTGTCGCTCTGCTCTGCTCTCAGCACACCCCACCTGCAGTGCGGCCTCCAGCTCTGGGGTCCTGACACAACAAGGCCAGGAACTGTTGGAGCGAGGCCAGAGGAGGCCCCCAAGGGGCTCAGGGGACTCGAGCACCTCCCCTCTGCAGACAGGCTGGGAAAGCTGGGGCTGTCCAGCCTGGAGAAGAGAAGGTTGTGTGGAGACCTCGGAGAAACCTTCCCGTGGGTGAAGGGGCCTCCAAGGAAGCCGGAGGGGGACTCTTGGTCAGGAACTGCAGTGACAGGACAAGGGGGAATGGGCTCAAACTACTAGAGAGGAGGGTTAGATTGGATGTTAGGGCTGTATTGTTTCCTGTGAGGGTGGTGAGGCCCTGGCAGGGGCTGTGCAGAGGGGCTGTGGATGCCCCATCCCTGGGAACATTCAAGGCCAGGTTGGACGGGGCCCTGAGCAACCTGATCAGGTTGGAACAAGGTGATTTGTAGGGTCCCTCCCAAGCCAGTCCATTCAAGGATTCCATCATTCCATGATCCCCATCCCCCCCTGTGGAGTGGCCCCACAGCTCCTGTGACATCCCAGCTGCCAGAGCTGTCCCGTGTTCCATGTGGAAGTGCCAGTGCCCAGCGACGAGCACAGCGCAGCCATTCCCCTGCTGCCAGCAAAGGGTCAGCAGCTCCGAGCGCTCCCTCTGCCCTGACCAACTTTTTTTGGAGGAACACCCTTCACCCTGCTCCCTGTGGAGTGTCCCCACCTGCTCCCTGTGACATCCTTCAGTCCTGACTCTGCCTGCAGTCTGGATCTTGTGATCAATCCCAGCAGGATGTGCACCCTCCTCCCGGTGAAGACCACTTGTACAAATGTTCTCCACCTTGTTTCCTGTTTTTCTCTACATACATTTTCTGGTTTTGATTCTTTAGGAAAATAGTTCCTTTTAGAGAGAAGGTAGTTGTTTTCAAGAGAAGATAATTGTTTTTCTCAGAAAAAGATTTTTTAAAATAAGAAGATAGATTTTAATTAGGAAGATTTAATTTTTTATTAAGAAGTTGTTTTTATAAAGAAGATAGTCTTTTAGTAAGATTGTGGTTTTATTTAGAAGAACTTTTTTTTAAGAAGGGAGGTGTTTTTAAGAAGATAGTCTTTGTATTAAGAAGATGTTTTATTTAGAAGATAGTTGTTTTTATTAAGAAGATTCTTACTTTTATAAAGAACACTATTGTTCCTTTTAAGATTCTTATAATGTAAATACATTATTTATCGAGGTTTAATGTGTTGTTGTTTTGTTGTCCTTCTGTAACTACATTGTCTGGGGGTGCTGGCACGGCCCCCCCGGGCTGGGGGTCCCTGTGCACAGAGGGGTCCCACCTTGGGAAGGTGCCGGCCCTGGGCACTGCTGGTGCTGCTGGGCTGGGGCAGAGCGGTGTCCCCAAGAGCAAAGCTGTCCCCAGCACAGAGGGGGGGTGACATGAGCGGCCCCTGCAGCTGCCCCAAAGCAGGCAGAAAACCTCCTGCTGCCCTTCCTGCTGCAGCCAAAGGCACTCCTGGGCCCAGAGCCGGGATCAGGCCGCAGGGAGGCCAAATCCCAAGGGATGCCCCCTTGGCCATGAGAGCCTTGGGAATTGCTGGAGGCAGCATGTGGGGAGAAGGTTTTGGAGCTGCAGGGGCTGATGTTTAAGGCTTTGAAGCTCCAAGCACTCTGGGTTCCCATCCCCAGGGCACTGCCCTGGGCCGTTGGAGAGCCCAAAGCCCAGCGAGGGATCCTTGCCCTGCCCGGGTTGCTGCTGCTGGCAGCGGGCACTGGCCCATGGCCCCCACTCAGAGTGACATTTGGAACCTGGTCTAGCGAAAGGTGTTCCTGCTCATGGCAGGGACCCTGGACTAGATGGCCTTGAAAGATCCCTTCCAACCCAAACTGTTCTGGTATTCCATCATTCTGGGATGCTGTGCCCACCATGGCAGTGCTCCCTCACCAGAGCCATCTGGGCACAGGGAGCTGGCCAATGTCACTGCCCTCAGAGTCCATTAATCCCGTTGCGGCTGAAGCTCTTCCTGCAGTTGGGGCACTCGTAGGTCTTTCCTTATTGGTGGGTCCACTGGTGTTTGGTCAAGTTGGAGCTCTGGGTGAATTTCTTCCTACACTCCCCACACTTGAAGGGCCTCTCCCCAGTGTGAATGTGTCGGTGGGTGACGAGGGTGTCGTTCTCTTTGAAGCCCTTCCCGCAGTCGGTGCAGCGGAAGGGCCTCTCCATAGTGTGTGTCTGCTCATGCCTGAGGAGACTGGAGCTGGTCTGGAACCTCTTCCCACATTCCAAGCGCTTGTAGGGCCGTTCCCCAGTGTGGATGCGCTGGTGGGTGCGGAGGTTGGAGCTAGTCATGAAGCTCTTTCCACATTCCCCACACTTAAAGGGCCGTTCCCCAGTGTGGATGTGCTGGTGTTGGATAAGGGTGAAGCTGTGTCTGAAGCTCTTTCCACATTCCCTACATGTGTAGGGCCATTCCCCAGTGTGGATGTGCTGGTGCCTGAGGAGGCAGGTACTCTTCCTGAAGCTCTTCCCACATTCCAAGCACCTGAAGGGCTTCTCCCTGCTGGGAGGCTGCTCAGGGACCACCAGCTCAGAGCTCTGGCTCAAGCTCTGGCCGCCTTCCTGGCACAGGACGGGTCTTTCCTCCTCAGAACTCCCTGGGCTGGCTTTGCAGCCCCTCCTCCGGGGGCATCTCCGGGCCTTTTCCTCCCCGCTGCCTTCCTGCGCCGGGGAGCCCTTCAAAACGGCCTCTCCCACCAGGCTCTGCCGGGGGGATTTGTCCTCCGTGCTCTCCGTCCTCAGCTCGGGGTCTGGGGCAGGAAGGAAGGACAGGCAGGGGATTTGCCTCCGGCCCAGAAGGAAGGTCTAAGACATCTCCCCCAGATTTGGCCCCCACAGGCACCACAAGACAGGGCCAAAGGGGCACTGACTTCCTCCTCACCTGCCTGGGGGGCCCACAGGTTTCTCCTCCTCCATCTGCCCAAGCTTTGGGAAGGACAAATCCTGCTGGGGGGAAACAATGGCTGAGTGCGTTTCCTTGGGGGTTCCTCCTGCCCAAGTCCATCTCAAGAACTCACCGGGCATCCTGGGACCATAAAAACCTCCAAAACACCAAGATTCAGCCCAAAAATCCCCAGCCAGGAGCTCCTCCTCTCTGGTCTCTCCACTTTGGGATTCTGGGGGTCCCCCTGTTTGGGCTGCTGGGAGTCCCGTGTGTATTTGGGGTCTCCCCTCTCTGGGGTCCCTGCCATACTGGGGGGCAGTGGGAGGTCACTGGGCTACACTGGGGGCGCTGGGCCCCCATTACCTGAATGTGGTACATCGACCCCCTAGACTTCGGGTGGCACCCATAAGACCCCTTCCCTGGGAGCTGGGGGACCCTCTGAACCCCATTACTGGACTTTAGGGGACCCTCTGACCCCCCCTCCCTATGGCGTCTCTGTGTGATGAGTTTTGGGGGTCTCTGGGGCTCGAAGGGGGGGGCACCAGCACCCCCTTTCCTGCCCTCGGTTCGCCGGGCCGGCAGGGGGCGCTGTGGCTGCAGAAGGAATGGCGGTGCTGCGCAAAGCCTCATGGGGGTTGCAGTTCCCTCATGGCCGGCGCGCCTGTGCATTTAAGCCATATCGCTGGAAGAGCCCCCCCTTTCTCCCCTCCCCCGGGAGAGTTTCAATCGCCGCGCTCCGCCCTTCGGGAACCCTCGAACCCCCCCGCTAAACTCTCCCGAGCCCTCCAGGCTTACCGCAGCTCCCCAGTTCTAACAGTTCTAACGATCATCCCCTTACAGTGATGCAAGGGAAAGAAAAACTCCCTGTCTGGTTTTTTAGAACAGGTAAACCTGTGACAGTAGGCAAGGCAAGGGATATGTATGCAAGGCAAAGCAAGGCAGCAGTAGGTAAAGCACGGCAAAGAAAGGGAGAGACAGGTAAGGTAATGCAAGAGAAGAGAGGCGGGCAAAGGAAGGCAAGAGAGGGACAAGGCAAGGCAAGGGAAGGGCAAAACAAAGATGGGGAGGGGCAGGCAAGGCACGGCAATGAAAGGAAGGGGTGGGCAAGAGTAGGCAACACAAGGAAGAAGTAGGAGAAGCAAGGGAAGGCATGGGAGGGGTAGGCAAGGAAAGGCAAGGGTAGGCAAAGCAAGACAAGGCAAAGAAGGGCCAAGGCGAGACAACTGAGAGACAAGACAATGGAGGGGCAAGACAAGGGAAGAGCAAGGTAAGGCAAGGGAGTAGAAAGGACAGGCAAGGTGTAAGGACTTACAGTGTACAGCTGCCTGTCTCAAACACTGTTAAGGCCACCGAGGGACTCTGCCATGAGATAAGCACAGAATGGAGTGACAGGGTGGCACTAACTCCACACCTGGCAGAGGCAAGATCTGGTTAGTACGTTCTGGGTAATGCATCCAGAAAAAATTGTTGCAAATTGCCACTGTTGCAAAGTGCTCGTATGCATATCATTGGTCAAACAAAGATGACCCCGAGTAATGGGACAGCTGGCATCTGCAACCGCTAACGACCACTCAAGCCTCCCAAATACACCTCCATTGATAAGCCACCCACAGTGGGAATGTGAGCTAAGAAATAATAAAGGTGGTACTGTTATCCGAGTGTTGCCTCAGACTTAGGGGCAAGCTGATGGAGCTTGGGGAGAGAAGGAGATCACTGATAATGCACACAAGGAGTGCAGAATTTATGGGACACTAGGAAAGCCGTCTCAACTACTACACTGAAATCAGCTCCCACTGGGTAAAAGGTAATTCCGCCACGGGGAGATTGTGACCACCAACCCAAGAAACCCATCGACTCAGAAGCCTGAGCATGCCAACTAAATAGCATTAGAAGCAAGGGAATCATTTAACCAATAGGAGAACTGTGTGGCCAATAAGCATTACTTCCTTTGTTTGCTAAAATGTATAAATAGTGAAAAGTTTTGAATAATCCTTGGGACCCCCACCACCAAGAAGCCCAGGGTGAAGAAGGATCTGTCTCCCTCTGTCTCTCTCCTCCTACTCTTTTCTATTTCTTTCTATCTCTCTACCTCATATTTACTCTTAAATAAGATTTGTATTACTGGCTTTGGCACATGGTCTCATTTGCAGCCTAATTTGGGCAGAGGCACCTCTCACCAACTAGATCATAACACAAGGAGGGGCAAGGCAAGGAAGGTCAAGGGAGAAGCAAGGCAAAATAAGGAAAGGGAGGAGCAAGGAAAGGCAAGGCAAGGTGAGGAAAGGCAAGGTGAGGAAAGGCAAGAAAAGGAAAGGCAAGGCAAGACACAAGGTGAGGTATGGCAAGACAAGGCAGGGGCAAAGCAAGGCAAGGGAGGGGTAAGGCAAAGGAGGAGTAAGGTAAAGCAAGTCAAGGCAAGGAAAAGCAAGGCAAGGGAGGGAAAAGGGAGAGGGAAGGAAAGGGCATAGGAGGAGCAAGTCAATACAAGGCAAGAAAGCGGAAATGGAGGGGAAAGAGAGGAGCAAGGGAAGGCAAGGAAAGGGAGGGGCAACAGAGAGGCAGTGGAGGGGCAAGGTGTGGGAGGGCCAAGATAGGGGCAAAACATGGGAGAGGAAAGAGAGGAGCAAGGCAAGGCAAGGTAAAGCAAGGCAAGAAAGGGCCAAGGCAAGGGCAAGGAGGGCCAAAGCAAGGAAGCAGAAAGGGAAAGGCAATGGAGCAGCATAGGAGGGCCAAGTCATTGCAAGGCCACAGAGGGTCAAAGGAGGGGAAAGAGAGGGGCAAGGCAGGGGCAAGAAAATGAAAAGAATGGGAAGGGACAAGGGAGGGGCAAGGCATGGGAGGGCAAGGCAAGGGAAGAGGCAATGGAGGGGCAAGGCAAGGCAGGGCAAAGCCAAGGTAGGGAGGGGAAAAAGAGAGGCATGGGAGGGGCACTGGAGGGGCAAGGCAAGGCAGGGCAAAGCCAAGGTAGGGAGGGGAAAAAGAGAGGCATGGGAGGGGCACTGGAGGGGCAAGTCAATGCAAGGCAAGAGAGGGGAATGGAAGGTGCAAGAGAGGGGCAAGGCAGCAGAGAGACAAGGGAAGGAAAGAGAGGGGCAAAGGAAGGGTAAAGAAGGCAATGCAAGGAAAGGAAGAGCAAGGGAGAGGCAAGAGAGGGGTAAGGCAAGGCAAGGTAAGGTAAGGTAGGGGCAGGCAAGGGATGGCAATGAAAGAAGGGGTGGGTAATGGTCAGCGACACATGGGAGAAGCAGGAGTGGCAAGGAAAGCCATGGGAGAGGCAGGCTTGGCAAGGCAAGGCTTGTTGAACCAAGACAACCTAATGTATTTCTTTTTCAGGTTGGCCATCTCCAATCAGAGATCTCCATGCAGAGGTGCTCGGGCACAGAGGCCTTGATACAAGGGTTGGGGATAGTTTTCATCCATGCCTTGCAAAGTTTTCGGACCAAACCAACTCAAAGTAACAAAATTGCAACAAAACAAACTCAGCTAATACATATGCATTAAGATCCCCTGCACAAAGGATTTGTGTGCACAAATACTCATAAGCAAATAGTAACAGATGATACTGTAGCCAAACCAAGAGATTATGTAAATTGTAAAGATGAGTATATGAATTGTCTTAAAATTACATATGAGGAAACAATAGTGGTAACACAATGCAAAAAGGTAAAAATTAGCTTCTTTCAATGCAGCAGATTAGTAGGATAAAAGAAAAAACTGTATTGGACTAACTCTGTAACACTGATGACATTAGTACAAACTTGTCAATTTACACCAACAAAGAAAGATTCAGCAAGAATTGACTGATCTCAGAGGTAGAGCTGCTTTATCTTTTGGATGGATTGTTCCCACCAATCTTCCCAACGCTGAATTGCCAGCAGCTGAGCTGCACTTTCTTCTTTGATCTGGGCAAACAGCTGCTCAAGCTTACATTTGTATTTCTGTAGAAAAAACAATTAAGGACAAAATTGGTAGTGACAAAATATAAATTTACTTTGCCTAAATCCAGGTCCTGATCCACTGTGCCAGAAGACTGCATAGAGGCCACTTATTTTCTACCTTTGACAATATATGAATAATTAATTATTCACCGTGTCCCTTCTGTGCTCCTTTTAAAGACTTCTGGAACTAAATTATCAGCAATATTTAAATTTTGCAGAAGTGCAAGGTCTTCATCTCACTTCCATTAGCTCCCAAGATTAGAACATTGCCTACCCTCGAGACCCAAGCACGCATCTCCAACATGGGATGCACTTGGGCTCTTGCTGGAACTTCTTAACCCAGAAGGATGACCTGAATTATTACCAAGCTGCTAAAGGTATTTCATCTAAACAGAAACTTGTAGTCTACTATGAAAACTTCAAAGGCCCTGTATTAAAGTGTCCATGCTTCAAAACACAAAATACTGTATTTTTAATGCAACACACACGCAGGAAAATATTTCTGTGACATGTATCCAACCCTTTGTATCCAACATAAAAGGTTCCTTCAAAGCTGTTCTGCATCCAGGAGCTTGGGCTCCAGGACCAGATACATAAAACACTCATGCAAATTGATAGTTTTGATGACATTTGCCATTGTCGACACTGTATTTTACATTTCCCTATTAAAAATATGTATTTTTTAAAAGTTAATTCAGTTCACTAATCCATGTCAGAGGCATAAATACTGACCATTTCTTTCCAAATGATTTAACATTAGAATATTCTTCTAACTGACAAGCACTGCGGCTTTGCAAGTGATCGTCAGTGCCAGTCAGAGGGTCAGAGATATCTGCAACATGTTCATTCTTCTAGCAGCCCCAGTGAAGAAGGAGTGATCATTTTTATGGTGAAAACAGTGATTTGTGATAATTCTGGATATAAGATAGGTATGAAGTATTTTATAGACCTTTACCTGTTATTGAAAAATCAGCCGTTGTGATCTAAGGCTAAACTGTAGGCTTTAGAAAGAAAGGTGAGTGAAAGCAGCACTGAAGCAGCATTGGAGCAGAAGCTGCTTTTGTAACTATGATCTGTTGAATACAGTGCCCTGTTTCTGACACTATCCATGCTTCTCTGTTGCAACAAGTGATGTCATACCTCTGAATGAGACGGTTCCCTGAGAAACCAACCCTGTCTGCTTCTGACAATATCACGAAGAAATGGACACATGAGAGGACTTCTACACATGGATAATATCACTTTAAAATCTGAAAACACTGTGTATGTTAAAACTTACACATAGATAAGATTCTGTAATTTTCTTCTTAAAAAAACTACCTCCCAACAGCAGCAGCCCCACTCACAGACCCACCTTGTATGCAGCTTGTCTTGCATCCAACACTGCAAGTTGGCCCAGGGTAGTCCAAGCTGTTGAAACTGATGCAGTTCCTCTGCAAAGAACATAGTCTGGAGTTTCATGAAGAGTAGTCTTAGGTATTCCTGGCCAAGTTCTTTAAAAAAACAAGCCAACCAACCAAAAAACACAAGAGACAGAAACTTAGAAAAGAGAATGTATCATACTAATTATTGTTACTTGTGCTAAAGTGCAAAGGATCAATTTTATTTTTTTTTAATCTCCACAAAAGGTTTACACTAAAAATTTGTTTAGCACAACCACCTTTTCTTTTAAAACTTCAGGATGTCTACACAGTATTGAGTTCCTATCTTCTGAATGACAATACACAGTATATTCATAGATCTGAAAGTGCTGAACTGATAACTAGTGGCTAGCAAGTGGCATAGTAATAGCCATGACATTGTATTGTTTTGCAATACAATATGTAACTCACTTTTATTTGGATCCATTGCTATTCTTTCTTTAAAATCGCCACCCACCCAAACTGCCCCATAACTAGTTCAATGACATCACGAAGGATGAGCAGAGTGTAAGTGTAGAAAACCCTTCCAGAAGATTTTACCAAATTTTTCATTTAAGAAAGCCTTCCTGCCCAGAAAGAGGCATCTTTCCCAGTGACAGTTTTAAACGCTTCTCTTTCTGCATTCCAGAGAAGCTCTTCCTGGTATGAGAAAAGATAAGCTGTCACATACACATTTGAAGGCTGGGGGTGCTGGGGACAATAAAAAGCCTGAGAAGAAGAGGAGGCATGTCTTTTCCTAGGCCCGGTACAGTTTTGTGCTGATATGTTAAGTGTTCTTAACTTTTGAAAATAAATTCTCCTAAATCCTTCCACTGCCTGATATCTTTGGAGTACCTGCATGTATCTGAGCCTTACAGTAAGTGTTCAGCAGCTTCATCAAGTGCAGCAAAAAACTATGAGGACAGTGCCTGTTATCAATTTAGAGAAGAGAAATTAGACAGAACAGTGTTCAGTATCTTCAAATATTACCTCCTCCCTTGTTTGATTAACTGTTGAACTTTAGAGGTTTCTAGAGGAAGTCCAGCTTGCTTACGATGGATTAAAGTCGACATCTTCTCTCTAGGTATTTCAGTTTCTGGGAGATAACAGAAGATCTACTCAGCAAAAGCAAAACAACGGCAGAAACGTGATTGTTTTGGAGTAACTATATGCAGCTTGATACTCTACACTTTCAAGAAATAGCTTTGTGTGCTTTATTATACAAATCTTTCCATTTAAAATATTACAGCATATAAAAGCCTCTTCTTCCTAGGGGCAGTCTGCTGCAGTCTTTGAAAAGGAAAAGAAGGCCTGAACAAGCAATTTCTTCTTTACTTACCTGCTACTTGTATGTCACCAGCAGTGATGGTTTCATCTAATTCCAAGAGCAGCTTTTCAGTGAGGGCAGCCAGTGCAGAAAAAAAGCTCTGAGCACACTCAGTAGCACAGTCCTGTTAGCATATTGGAGACAAGTGAGAGAAATTCTTTTGATGATTTGATCTCCTGTCCTTTTAATTTGGCTCCAAAAGAACTACACAAGTATCCAACCTTGACATTTTGCAGCAGGTGCACATAACAAAGCTTGAAGTTGCACATAAAAGGGTCTCAAAGCATCTCTCTGCAGTATTCTTAACACTGCCTGATCGTTTAAAGTTCACAAAACTGTAGAGTTCTGTGCATGGGTACCCATTAGTTATATATTTGTGTTAAACCTGAGAAACACAGCTGTCTGTAAATGCATCCTTCTTCCCAGAGCAAAGAGCACTTTGGGTGGAAGCGCTTTGGGCAGGTCTTATCCTAAAAGAGGGTATTTGTGTTTCTGTGTCTGTATGCAGAGTTATGAGTAGAAGGAGCTGTTACTTTGGAATTAAAAATATCTATGCTGTGCAGACAGTGTAGAATTTGGAGTAAGTTTCCTGAGAGAAGAAAATAAAAAAAAAAAAATTCTGCTTATTCCAGTTTTTAATCTTGTGTGGAAAAGTGTCAATTATTTGCACTAATGAAATGCGCAGAGAAGAAAACCCTTCCAGGCATCTGTTGTCTGCAAATAAGAGAATTAACCAGAGGATGTCACCCCTGCAGCTAACACTCCTACCTACAGTTAAGCTCTTAGCCAGTATGCTCTATGAATGATCCGAAAGATCAGCCAGGTCCACAATAAATCTATACACATGTATGAGTGCATATGTACTCATGGCAATATTGATCTAACGCTGATAATACAAAACTTAAAAGTCAAATGATATATGACCAGGATTGCCTCAAACTGAAAACGTTTTCAAGTTTCCTTTAGATGGGGAGGAAAAATGTACCCAAAATGCATTCTCCTTTCCAAATGCAACATTTAAGTTGACAGTAAGCAAGGGCTTTACAATTACCTGCAGCATCTTTGTGTTGAGATGAACACCATCAGTTTGAGCTTTTTGTCTTTTTATTTCCTTTTGGCACAAAGCCTCCAGCTGAAGAGAGTTGTTTGGGTGTCCCAGGGAGTAATGTAATTTTCTCTGGTGCACAGTCTTTAAGCAAATACATAAGAAAGAAATGCCTTCAGTAAATAATGTACTTTGAGTCATAGTAAGGAAGAAGTAAAAGCAAAACATTTTATATAAAAGTATTCAGAAAGACAAAGAAAACAGAGCTATTTCAGGGTTTGTTTTCAGTAAATAATCATCTCTCCTACCAAGTGGTAAAGAAGATACTTTTTATATCTCTACATTTGTAATTTTTTCCTAAATTTAACTTCATACTCAGAGCAACAAAACCTGAAATTACTGTAGCATCTTCTGCATGATCTCCATTATGATTCTGTTCTGAGTTCTGACATTACTGGAAAAAACATGCCTCTTTTATGAATAATAGTAAATAATAGTATTTCATTATCCATATATCATAGTTCCTACAAAGGAGTGCACCCATACAGTGGGACCTGTATGGCCCTACCACAAGGTCACAGCCCTTGCAGAGTTGACAGTCCAAGTGTAAGGTTACAGGCAGAGCTAACAAGATAAGAAAAAGGCAGACCAGTGCTGGAAGAAGGGAGAAAACGGACTGAGTTCAAGGAATACAAAGTTTCCAGGAGAATTACCCAGACTAACTGTAAACACAGAAACTGCACCTCAGCTCAGCAGGGACTGATGAAGCAAACAGTAAGAATGAGAAAAAGAAAATTTCATCAGATGCATTTAGCATTGCTTACACTGGAAGCATTCAAATAGATCCATGATAGATACCTTCACCTTCTCCCACTCCTCCAGCTGTCTGTTGAAGAGGTGCTGAATCTGACCAGTGGAAGTGCTGAGTTTCTGCTCATGTTCTTTTAAAAGACTATCCACTGCCAACTGGGAGACAGAAGAGAGCTCCTCCTCAAACCACTTCAGCTGATCCTGGAATTCTTTTGGGAAAAAATAGGGGGTGTGACACAGAACTATTAATTGCAAGGAAAAAAACCCCACTCAGTCCAGTTGAATACACACTGCAAGGGTCAAATAGCCTGGAATTTTCTCTCAGAGATTCTCTCTCTACCATTCCTTTCCTTAGGTCCAATGCTTTGAGAAACATACACTTGCTTAAAGATATGACCTATACAGGTCTTTCAACTTACTCAAGCACCCTTCTGCTATGATTTTTGTAGTTGAGAATACTTTAAAAGAATATTGGCTCAAGTTCCAGTAAAATCAACTGGAGTTTTTTCCACTGAGTGTGATGGATTAAGACAAAGACCTAATTCTTGGCCACTGCAGTTTTCAGCTTACATATCAAAAAACTACATACACAAGAAATTAAAAGTCTTAAATGAATGAATTTACCTCTAAGACAGAAATGGTAGTAATCATCTGCCTGCCTTTTGTACGACAATAGTTTCTGTCTGAGCATTTCTGCCCAATCTTCAAAAGTCTCTGGAAGATCTTTAGGTATTCCCATCTGAGCTGTCTTTACTCCATAAAAATCCTACAGAAGAGCACAAAAAACCAGAAAACGCATTCAAATGACTCACATCTAAGTATGTAACAGCAGGAAAAGGAAGGGAAATTTTTGGATGGTCTGAAAAATATTGAAAAGAATCAAATTATTTCTCTGACACAGAAGGGGACCTATGAAAGCAACAGTGATGTAAGAACACAAGGTTTTCTTACCTCACCAAGGCCAAGCAAGGTTTTGCTACCCGTCCAGAGAATATTCATAATAATCCCCTTAAAAGTACTGAAAACCAACAAAATTTTAAAAAAAATTTAAATACTATCACACTGTAAAATGATCACATTGGTAATATTCACTGTTATTCAAATATTACATTGAGGTTAATTTTAATACATTTTTCAGAGTATACAAAAACAAATATTCAGAATGCCTAAGATCCCTCCCCCACATCAGCACTGGTTCTCTTCAGAAGCAGTCAGGACTTGGAGCTATTGTAAATGATCACTAGAGAGCACTGCCACATCAAAAAGCAATCCTAGCCAACTTTCTGTGCCTAACTTACCTTAAGAGCTGGCCATGCATTGTAGATAAACCAGAAATATTTGAAGGCGGGTCTAGCTGTTTACTGGAATTATTTTAAAACACAATAGGGAAAAAAATTCACAAGTGCTTAAACATCTTAAGCGTTAATTTGAATAGCTTTGCATGGCACATACAAAATATGTCAGTTCTGTAGAGTACAGCTGCCCAGATATAATTTTCCTAGAGAAGGGGAATGGGACCTGTTTACTCCATGTTTATTTCTAACAATGGAATATTGACTACAAGAATGTAGCATATAAGATTTATTGGTCTTCTCAGATGTGAAAATAATGGAAAGACAGGCTATTTCACATTCCCCACCCCCTTTTTGTAAATGTGCAAAATGGGCTCCAATGAGACCTCCCATTTCAGACATTAAACAGAATAAAACAGATGACCTTTTATTTTCATTATTAGGATGTTACAAAAAGGAACTGTTCTGTAAGCACTTTGACCAATAAATATCAAGGCTGAATATCTCAAAATTCAATCGTGAACTCTATAGGTCACAATGATAGATAGATAGATAGATAGATAGATAGATACATACATACATACATACATACATACATACATACATAGATTAGACAGAGGGTTTTTTCAGATTAACTTCTTTTTCTGCAAATACATGACTTACTCAGACATTGTAGGCTTCTTTTCAAATAATTGGTATCTCTTGTCCTTGACAATGGATTTGGAGCTTTTCTTTTCGCTAGGAAGGGAAAACATTAATTTGATACTATCCACAAGTGTTTTGCTTCTCTGGCTGATGATTGGGGAGGGACTGAAGAAAAAAATCATAAAAATATAACTCTAAAACTAGTATTATGTGTGTCCTGGTTCTGGTCAGGACAGGGTTAATTTTTGCAGTAGCCAGGAGGCGGCATGGCCAGGACCTGGAGGTTATTCTGTACCACCTCCTGTGATTGCCAGGGGCAGGGAAAGGGGTATTGTCGGGGCTTTCCTTGTGGTGAGCATCACCTGTGAATCCTTCGCCTTTCTTGTATACTTTGTTATTCATATTGTTGCCGTTTGTTTTCTTATCTCATTGTCCTTGCCAGCCCACCACAAGGGGAGGAGGAGAGGGAAGTGAGTGAATGGTGCACAGTTTGGAGTGTTTCAGTGGGAACACTAAATAGATTCAGAATACCATTCCTGAGTCACAATATGAAAATAATTTTTTGATAGAAAAAGATTCTCAGGATTCTCTTCTAAACTCTCAGCTGTTCTAAACTTTTCTGTTGTTTTCACTGTTACAGTAGCTCATGTCATTGATCTGTGGACTACACTGAAGACAAACTATTTAGACGCCACACCCAAAAATTAAGCCACATTGATTTAAGAGTTAGTCTGTAGTTCAACAACTTCAGAATCTAAAACAGTAGCAGATGAAGGAGAAAAAGAAAAATGTTTTTCCAGCCACAATCTGGAAAAAAAAAACAAACAACAAAACAAAGCTGATCATGTGGACATAAACAGAGATCCCAAATGACAATCACAGATGGAAAAAAGGTTCCTACAAAAAAGCATTAAGATCTTTCAATGAACAGGCAGGGCACAAAGTTTACTTAAATTTCTGCATAGGAATATTTTAAGTGGAATTCCTCCTTTCAGGGGTCTCACCTTTTTTTTGGCTTCATTTCATCCCAAGATGATTTCTTGGAGATCTGAGCTGTGTTGGATACCTTCTTCTTTATTGGAGGAAGAATGGCTTTTAGTTAACAAGGAAAGATGAAGAATATTGTATAAATGCCAATTGAAGTATTTTTTATATGGACATAAATTTTGTGTTCTTGTTTTCCTTACAATACGTAGGGCACAACTACAGGAACAATCGTAACTGAAGTAACCCACAAGTGGTAACAGCAATAAAGGTTATGTTCTGGGGATGTCACAGAAAACGGACACACAGGAGGAGATATAAAACAACGTGAAGGTAGGAGAATGTGAACAACATGAATAAGGAGAATGAACGGGCTACATTCATAGTCTTGGCTGTGATAGGGACTTTGAAATCTGGAAGAGACAGAGAATACCTTTGAAAATGGCTGGAGAAGTCAACCTCTGCAGAAGAGAGATGGGGAAATCAGAACACTGCATAGTTAGCACCTGGGATTACCTCTGTGCTCACATTCAAGTGGCTGATAACACACTTTGAGAAGTATCCCTGATTCCCTACATATTTTCATGACCTCTGTTCCAATTCTTTATCACTTTTCCCTTTTGCTATCACAAACAGAGATACCCTTTATAACACTATCTCATTCTGCAGCTTTCATTGGTTTAAGAGCCAAAAATCATCTTACTATTGCAAAGTAAAGATGTCCAAGAAAAAAGCTGGAATGCACCACTCAGAACTAGCGGGGAAGCCACTGATCCGGAACATGCTAGACTTGTGCAGTAAAATGATAGGGACTACAGTTTAGATGAACAGAATATATTAAAAGAAATACAGGCACACCTGGTCCTAATGAACGAGAGTGATCATTTTCCTCTTGATTTAAGGCTGGAGATTGTTTGGACGGGTCAAATCTAAAACAAAAAAGGGAGATAAGGGGCTGCTGAATATCCCGTTAGTTTATGTTCTATACTACATACTACATTATATAGAGACCTTGGCAAGTTCTCCATCCCTACCATGAGCTAAGTGTGGTTAAATTTCTGAGATCATATTTAATAGTCAGGGTTACTTTTACAACCGGCAGTGTATATTGAAGTACTTTAATGGGACTCACTAACTCTTTACCTGAAATTTTGGAATTTCTACAAGCAAAACGGCATTAAAATACTATTTGCAAATCAAAAACTTTTCATACTCTTCAAAGCATGGTTTTCAGTTGACTATATAGCATGGAATCCCCTTTTGAGGTGATCACCTTTAAAGTAAAAATTAAATCATTACATCTAAAATTTATCATTGTTCTATAAAATAGATGTCACTTATTACTCAAAAGGGGATATCTTTTGCTGTTAGAGATCTTGTTTTTAAAAAGAAATCAGTGTCAGCTAGAATGACTTTTAAATTCAGACTGATCAGAAAGTATGTAGTAGTACTACCTACTAACAGTCTATCCAATAGTTCTGGATATACTAGGTATTCTGCAAAATATGAATTCAGGAAAACCTTTATATGCTTCTTGAATATAAATTTTAAAGCACTGTTGTGAAGCCCCTTGAAGTGTATCATGAGCCTCATGGAGAGAAGTGATATATGGAGCAAAGAAAATATAAATTAAGACAAGGACAGAAAAATACCTTTAGGCAAACAAGTACTCACCCAGCTAAATTTTGGATAACACTTATTGCCAAATCATGAAGTGCTGAAGTATCCATTTTGCTTGGAATTAACAACGGGAATTTTTCAGGATCCAGCCCCATTACCGTCCTTTTGCTCTTATCTCTGAGATTCTCCGTTTGAACAGCAGGAGCAATGGAATCTTGTAACATCCCATCCATGGCAAGAGTGGTAAAGTCCTCCTGAAATGGGAAGAAAAATGAAGCCCTCTTGACTGTAGCAGGCAGTTAGTGAAAGCATTCCACACAGTAACTGACTACTAAAGCAGATCTTCCAAACAGACACTCTTTTGCTTCACAGGCTGAAATAAATTTTTCTGTCATTCTAGTAGCAACGTTGTTACAGTTTTACAACTCTAAAACACTTCACAGCAGTTAAGCGTAGGTTCTCAAAATAATCATCAACAGTATTTAAAGGTATACTCTCAAAACAATGATCCACTGAGATTACAAAATAAAGACAGACTTTCCACAAAAGCAAGAATGAAAACACAACCCATTTGATAAAAACAAAATCTCTTCAGGACATGTTTAATTTTTTTTAATTATTTAAAGAAATCCATTAAATATGTATCTGTGAATAGTGCTATGCCTTGAAAACAAACTCAAGAACTGAGCAACTCACTGTGTTTTGTAAACTTGGTGCTGACTGCTGATTTACTCAACCTCTTAATAAAACGTCCTAATGTTAGTGTCTTGGACAGCTTGGCATAATGCAGATTCTTTTTTCATTTGAAAATTCAAAGCACAGATTCTGAAAAACTTTTAAAACATCTACGCTGAGAAATTCTCTCAACATTAAATAAAATATAGAGAATGCTGATACTTACATTGGCATGTGGGATCATTGTTTTTTCTAAGAAGCAGTCAAGATACTGGCTTCTCTTTTTCAGCTCTTTCAACACCTCTTTAGCAAAATCATACAACTCTTCAGAAGCTGAAGCCTGAAAGATATGGTAATACAGATAGTATTTATTAAACTCGATATTTTGGCCTTTTCAAACATGCTGACTCTAGCAAACATCATTAGCCTCTGTTCTGTCACCAGCTTATGTACACAGAAATGGAAGTAATGAGATCTCATAGAGGTTGAGGTTTTGGTCTGGTAAAGAGGAAAAGAGGTGTGGGACCTTCCTGAGCAAAAATTCTGTGTTTCTGCCTACCCCCCAAATGTGAAGAAACACAAGTCTACCTTAAAAATATTAGCTTATGCAATCATGCACAGTGAGTCAAATTAATAACAATTATTAACAATTCAAATTAAATACCATTTTGTGCTGTTTATAACTTACTTCTTTATCTGCAGCAGGATGAGCACAAGCATGTCTCTTCTGCTGGAGCTTCTCCAGGTAAGACTTCAATGTCACTGACTGCAAATTGGAATTTGCTACCTAAAGCAGAAGCAGATAGTAGGGAAGTAAAATCCCCATTCAGGGGATTTTCAGAGCCTCCACCTTCAAACCACTAGAATCACTGATAAAAAAAACAGGTAAAAGTCCCTGGTACTCAGAGGAGAAGATGAAAACAGTAATTCACAAAAGCAACACCTGATGCCCTTCACTGTACCACACAAAAATGCTGGTCAATTCAGATGTACATACTCAATGTGCTGCAGGGCCATAGTGTTCCAGCACAGCTGCAGCAGTAAACATAAAAGTTTTAAGCTGACAGTGCCAGAAAATAGGTTTTGAATTAACACAACAAGTTACTTAATGTTTGTCCACTCTGAATTCAGCCAAAATCTCTTCAATAGAATAAAATTATTATATGGAGTTTAAGGAAAGTCCTGATGTTTCTGTTTGTACCTCTGATTTGATTTGCTGTTGTAGCCATCTCAAAGATCGCTGAACCTTCTCCATAAAGGCTCGACTCACAGAGACATCAGCAAATTTCTTTTCAGACTGCTTGATAAGTGCAGTAGCCTTTAAGAATGCCAGAAACAAGAGACAGGACTAGGTAATTTTTCACTTTTTAAAACTTATATAATAGAACCTGCCATTTTTATTTCTTTTTTTCATCATGTAATTGCCAAAGAAAACAGTCTTACTGTTACAACTTAAAAGCAGGCTGACTGCAAATCAGCTATATTAAGAGAAAATATCATTTCAAAGAATGAAACTCTGCATACCTGCTCCAAGCAGCTTGATTCCATTTTCTGCACATCTGTTTTGATTAAACTTTCCAAAGAGTCAATTTGCTTACTTTCATTCTGAAGATATCTGTTGAAAAACTTTACCTCTTCAGAAGAGAAGTTACCTCCCTCTGAAAATAATCTGAAAACAAAAGTAGAAGCTGTGCCTGTTCTTTTTCTCCAAGACTATTTTAGCTAAGCAGCCCTAAAATGTAGATATCAACACAAATGTCATGAAAACAGTATAATAGTGGTTTAACAGAATATTTTTTTTTAAATAGCAAACTAGATGAATAACAAAACAAACTTAAATTTTAGTGTTCCGCCTATGCAACAAACACCAATGCCCAGAAATAGGTCACTATTTATAAACAAAACTTCCGTATTTCTATACCTGCAAGTTTTGAGAAAATCTACATTTGAACACTTAAGTTTCCCTAAAGCTTCCTCCAGATGGTGTTGGTAACTCCTCACAGTAAGCCCAATTGATTCCAGATGATTGTGGAGCTGTGGTTGCAGATTGTTGCTGAAAGAAGCTGACCTAACAGCAAATAATAAAAGACAGGGACATCATGTCAGAAGACAAACACACATGATGTTTTAGTGACTGCTGGCTGTAAAGACACGAACAAATGTCAGAATTCAAAAGTGATTAAGTGAATTCTGAAAGCTAGGATGGTCTGAATGAACACATGGAAGGTTTCAGCAACAGCTGATGCTACTGAGAAATTTTCTTCAAAATCAATTAGTCAATTACTATTACTGTGCAGGTTCAGTAAAGTGGATAAAATCTAAACAGATGAAACATCTTTTCTATTTAAAGACTGCCAGCACTTTGAAAAGAGATGAAAATTTCCACATGTTCAGCCCTGATTTTAATTTTTTCAGGGAGAGAGAATTTAAATTCTTTACATCTTTTCAAGTTTTATAAAGTAGTCTTCATTGAAGAATAATGATGTATAAAACAGGTTCAGAAGGCAAACCAGAAACATCTCAGACAGCAATCAGGAGTATTTAACTGTGGGATTTACAGCCAGAAACACCTGTGCCACACTTACTGCTCAGTCTTAGGAGCATGGAGGAAGTCATACTCCAAGTTACGGATTTGGGAGCCTAAGTTTGTGTTGAGGTTATTTAGCTGATCCAAAAATTTGAGAAATTCAGCTTTCTCCTTTTTCAGGCCTTCTCCCAGCCCCGCACAGTGGCATTCAAGACGCTCTTTGTGAAGTGACAGTTCCCCTGAGAAGAAAAGAAGTTTGACAATGTGGATATTATTCTCTGTTTGCTGTGGACTATCACAATGCCCAGTGAACCTACGACCAACAGCAGCAGCAAAATAAACAGAGCCAGACCTCACAGTAGCTAAACCATACAAATAAAATACATTCTATTTGGTTTCTTTGACTTTCTCCTGTGTTAAACATATATCCTTAGCAGCTTCTAATCCATTCAAAACACAAAGTCTCTTTTTTGCTCTTAGCATTCTTTTTCCTTTATTTTTGTTCATTGCTGACGTCTTCATTATCTCTCTGTTCTTAGTCTTGTAACAAAAGTAAAGTGTTGTGGTTTTTTTTTAATGGAAAATACATTCTCCTTGGGTTTGTAAGGGGAAAAAACCATCAATTTTGGTCTCCCTTCTGGAATGGTAGTTGGATAAATCAAGAGCCAGCCAATTGCCTCAAGAAAGCAGCCAGAAAAAGCACCTGTCCTCTTTGTGGAAAAAGGGAAATTGAAAAATGATTTGCCTGTTCTCCTAAGAGAGAATTTTTTACTTTATATGTTAAAGACCAACAAATCTGTATAAAATACTTTTTTCTCACCATAAAAACCAGACAACTCTCATGCAAAAAAAGTTTTGATTAGTGACTGCTCTGTAGTTACTCAGTGATATTTCATAGAGCTAAATCCTTCCTCTCATGTTTCCAGAAGCCTGGTCCTGGCATTTCAGCTCTCTCAACTCGCTAATTCTTTCTCTGCAACACTTGTAGAATTATTTTTTGTACAATAAAAACCCTTGTTAAATAATTTCAAGGCGAATGAGAATTTACAAACATTGACAATACAGCGTTCTTCATCTTGTACAATCCAGTTGTTGATCAAGGCATTCCCGTCTATTTTTCCAAACATAACATAGCACAACCCAGGAAGAGGTATAGAAATATCATTCTGAAAATATATGAGTAACATATTATACTGGGAATTTGTAGATACTCAACTGCTTCCTTGCTCAGCTGTTCTTTACAACTGAGTCAACTAATGCTGAGACAGTTTAGGTCCACTTATGATCATCTCTAAACAAAGGCATACAATGCTCAGAGTAAAAAAAAAATCAGTACCAGCTCGAACGTTGTACATATTTGTCTGTATCTCCTCCTGCTTTTGTTGATGCAACTGACGATGCAGCAGAAGTATTGAATTCAGCTCCTCTTTCTTGGCAGCCACAAAGACATGGGAGTTGGACAAGGATTCTGCAAACCATTTCTCCAAGTGTTCAAAAAAGCAGAGGCGAATCCTATGATTGAAAAAGAAATATTACAGTGAGGAACACTAAATAATAAATAAGAATTTATTAAATACATTAATTCTACGAATTTCACTTCTGACTATAGGAAGATATGCTTTCAGTACCATTTGCACAATATTGGTTAAGTTTTTGAGCTAGCTGCATACTACTGAGTACCAGGCATTTTACCTTCATGGCTCTGCAGGGAATTTGGAAGTTTTACTTGTGTTTCTGTAATTTGTTTTCTCACTTAATAAATTTCCATAAAATATGAATGTTCTGTAAAGGTAAGTGCTTGTGTGGTACCTTGGAAGGATTGATACAATGTAATATAAACATTTTCTTATATTTGTATCAATTTTAAAAAGAGGAATAACATAATAAGTATACAATTATAATTTTATAATTAAAATATCTGATTATATACTAATAATTAGATAATTTTGGCCTCTTCAGTATAATGTTTCTTCGAAACAGCTGAAATTTGTCTATTACATAAAGAAGTTGTTTTCTACTCACTTTTTCTTCAGCTTGACAAACACAGCTTCTTTGAGAAGAATATATTTCAGGTACATAGGAAGTGATTCTTCCTTTTCATATTTTGTAAAATAATTCTCTGTTATATCAGTCTTTCCTGCCTCTTCAACTCCAAGGACAGTGTAAATGTTTCCACTAACAGTGGAAAATTTCTCCATGGCAATTTCAGCACTTTTTGCCTTGCTGCTATTGAACACTGCCTAGTGAACAGTTGGAAATCATCGTCTGTTACCTTTAAAGGTATCAGCATAGAATCAACACATCACAAGCTAATGTAAGAATCCTAAGGATATTAAGAATAACATTTTCATTCTCAATTTGGACAACATTTATACAGTGTAAAGCAATATTTATATAAGCTGGGAAGACTCAATAGGCAAAGTCATCAATGTTTTAGATGGGTTTTGATATGTTAATAAATTAATGGAATTAAAGACCTGAAAAAACAATACTTAGGTACAAATAGCTTAAAACATTCACCATGGCTTAAGAACACTGATGAAAGAAAGATTTAAAAAAAAAAAAATCTATGCAAAGGGTTTTTACAAGGGTAAAAGCAGTGCTTGTAAACAGTTTTATACACTCTATTTGTCCATAAGAAGGATCTAAAACCCTATTGGCTTTGTGTACAAACTGAGCAAACAAAGACTTTCTATTCATCCTCAGTAAAAAGACTTCCTATTCCTCCTTATTTTGGGCAAGACTGCCTTCACCTTCAATTTTATTCTCTTGTTCACTTAACTTCTGTAACGCTTACCCCTTGTTCTGCATGTTCGGTTTCTTCACTTTTATGAGGAATGCTCTCTCCATCTTCCTCTGTTTCTTCAGTTTCCTGTGCCAAGATCTCCTCATGCTCAGCTGGGTTTGTTTCTCCATCTGATCGTTGACAACTGTCTATCTCTTCCAGCACTGGTTGAGAGAGCCGATTGTCCCACTCTGCTCTGTGCTGGTGCGGCCTCACCTCGAGTCCTGGAGGCAATTTTGGATGCTACAATAAAAGATCTAAACCTATTAGGGAGTGTCCAAAGGACAGAGACACAGATGGGGAAGGGACTAGAGGGGAAGCCTTATGAGGAATGGCTGAGGTAGTTTGCCTTGTTCAGCTGGAGGAGACTGAGTTCAGAGCTCATTGGGGTCTGCAGCTGCAAGGGGTGTGGAGGGGCAGCTCCGATCTCTGCTCCGTGTGAGCAGGGCCAAGAGCCGAGGGAATGGATGGATCTATGTCAGAGGAAGCTTAGCTGGATCTCAGGAAAAGGTTCTTCCCCCAGAGGGCATTTGGGCACTGAACAGGCTTCCCAGGGCAGTGGTCACAGCCCCCAGGACCGTTTGGACAATGTTCTCAGGCACATGATTTCGTTGGGGTGTCTGTGCAGGGCCAGGAGTTGGACTTGGATGATCTTTGTGGGTCCCTCCCAACTCAGGATATTCTACAATTTTCCTCTCTTTCATTTCCTTGCACAATGCTCTCAGCTTGCTGCTTCACTACATGTTCAGCTTCTGAAGCCTCAACTAGTCATTTACAGTTAGAGCACAGATTTACTGGTTACAGTCCAAAGAGATACAATATTTACTGGATACAATCCAAAGATTGAAAAAAAAAGCAAGCAAAAATACGTGTTTGTACCATTGAGGTATTACTTTGATCTTGAACTGTAGGGGCTATCTTGCCTTGCAAGTTCTAAAAGCAAAAAAAAATACCATTTTAAAATACAGATTTACCTGCTTATAAGAAATCCATATCCCTTCTCAAAATATATCTATTTCAGTAAGTTATGATAGTCTTGAATAGATCACTTATTGTCTAAAGAACCTGTAGCACTCAAATTCACTAATATAAGTTTGTTTCCCTGTAGTTTTCTGTTTAAAAGCCAAATGAATTTGCTGAAATGCAGTTTGTAACAAGACAAAATTTTTACCTGTTTGAAGATTTCCTTTACATTAAAATGCTGGCTGATGGATGTGCTGTAAGAAATCAACTCCCGCAAAACAGCTTTTGGGTAAGCCATTACTTCATCCATTACAGCTTGGTTGAGTGTCTCATTCCTGTCAAATTTAAGGTTACTCCTTAAGAGATTCAAGAATGTACAGAAATAAAATAAATTTGATTATGGTGCCTTTAAATCCAAATTTAACTTTCTCACCAATCTCATAAAACCTTTAGGCTAAATGTTGCACTTGATATGTTTATACCAAATACAATCACATCCTGGCTTATTAGTAGAGATTAGTTCATTACAAACATATAAATGCACAAAAATTAGGAAATATTCACAACAAAGCCTTTCACATCTTTCCTTTTGGATGGGAAACCATTCAAAATCTGTGCTTATGTAAGGAATATTAGAAATGAGAGGTCAAATTACTGTCTTCCATATCTGTTCTGTATTGGTGCTCAGCTTTGAATGAGCTCTTCTGGTTTGTTTTCATTGGAAATAAAAACTAATGGTTCAAGCTGAGTCTTGGTTCAAGCTGAGTCTTGGTTCAAGAAAAAAAAAAATCAATGTTCACACCTATTTTCATTTACATTCGCTTTGTCTCCTAAACAAAGATAATTATGGGGAATTTATGTACATATTTGTGATGGGTTGACCTTGGCTGGATACCAGGTGCCTTTCCCAGCCGGATAGGAGAGAGAATAACATGGAAGACAACCCGAAGGTTGAGATAAGGCACTTCACTAAAGCAAAAGCAAAAGTTTGCACATGCACAAGTGAAGAGGAAAATAACAAGGTTTATTCTCTACTTCCCATTAGCAAGTGTTGTTCCCAGAAAGCAGGGCTTCAGCACATGGAGTGGCTGCTATGCAGGCAAACATTGTAAGCAACTAATGCCCCCCTTCCTCCTCCTTTCCTTAGCATCTGAGCTGGCATCACATGGTATGGAATATCCTTGGGTCAGCTGGCCCACTTGTGCCCCCTTCCAGGATCTCCCCCTGGACTGGAGAGGGGAGAATGCTGTGCCAGCACTCCTCAGCAGTAGCCAAAACACTAATAAATAATGGCCAGTCTTCACGAGTGAAGATCCGAGGAAGGTCTTTCCACCTTCCAGCCTGCGCATTGGATTTTTTAGGTGAGACACAGTGTGCGCGGAACTGAGCCCACCCTTTAATCCTAAGGTTCATCTGCCGGGGCCAAGCGAGCTTGGACAGTGGCAGTGAGGTCCTTAGGACGTAGGTGGGTTGCCTTTAAGGGCTAACGAGCTCCACCTGCCCGGGAGTGGCCCTGACCGGAATCGAACCTGGGTCTCGGTGGTGATAGCGCCGCGCCTTTACCACTAGACCACCAGGGCCTCCAGCCAAAACACTGGTGTGTTATTAAATCCCTTCTAGCTACCAATGCCAAGCACAGCACTCTGAGGGCTGCTATGGGGAAATGAACGCCAGCTCAGCCAGACCTAATACAGTGTTCAAATATTCAGATAGGTGTGATAGACTGAAATGTTGTTAATGTCTTAAACATCATTAAAAATCAAAAGGAAACTTCTTGTTAAACTGCAAGGAAGCAACTGCCTGTCTGCAACCACCAAAGGACCTTCCACTTCCAAACACGCCTCCTGACCGGAATTTGGACTGTGACAAGAACTTGAGATAAAACTATTGTCCAGTTATCTCGGGTCGGAGGAGAAGTAAACAAGGCTCAGCAGGTGGAAGAGAAGGGTTTTGGGCACGTGATGGCAAAATCTGCCCACACTGGGAAGACCATGCACACATGGGACATTCATGTGAGAGGCAGCTGAGAAGGGGTCACAAACCATCAAAGACTCCCAAAGCGACCCCCCCAACTCATTCCTGATGCTTTCCACAACCAGAGGACTGCACGTGATCCAAGTGAGGCAACAAATCCAGAGCCTGTCACAAGAGACTGCAAAGCTTCCCCACCCCAAGGGAGGTGATTGGCATCCCCTGAATGTATATTAATCCACTGGACTCTAAGTTTTGTGGGACTCTCATCCCTGAGAAGACCAGAAGAGCAAGACCCATGGGACACTGCTGGGTTTCATGATTGGTGATATATTTTGTATTTTAATCTCTATCACTCTCTTTCTCCTCCCTCCTTTTTTCTATTTCTTTCTATCTATCTTTCTCTGCCTCATATTTACCGCTAAATAAAATCCATACTATTGACTTTGGCATATGATCTTGTTTGAATCTTAATTTGGGCAGAGGCATTTCTAATAATTTTAATAACCAGATCATAACAATAGGTTACATTGCCTTCTGCAACCTCACATTGTATTTTAACTTGGTCCATTACCTTTGGGGTTTTTTTAATCATTCTAATGAGCATTAAGAGTACCAACCCCATAACTCTAACCACAATCCCACTGTGAGGTGCGTGCATCGGCCCCTCAGGTCCACATCATTCTTCTAGCATGCCTCGACCTCCTGGGTGTGGGAATACAGCAGCTTCCTCTCAGGCTATTTAATCTTCACTCCTGCTGCTAAGCCAGGGGATTGGTATGTGCCAATTTTTATATGACTTTTATAATTGCAAATGCCTAATCATGAGACAGGTAACAAAAATATTACCAAAATAAATATTTGGGCTAACTTAAAGTTCTTAGTGAATTCTAGTCCATGCAATATTTTGACCAAGATCAAATGTGAGACCACAGGTGATGGTGCAGACTAATTTCTGATTCCTGTAATTCAAGAATCTGAACTATTACTTTTAACTTCTGAATAAGGCATGGATGCATGGTATACTACATAACATACTGATCTGGTATAATTTTTGAGTGATACCAGTCTTCCTTAGTGCTGCTCATAAAACATGAGTATTATTTGCCTTAACCTTGTTCAGTATGTACATTATTTAAGGGCTAACGAGCCCCACCTGCCCGGGAGTGGCCCTGACCGGGAATCGAACCCACCTACGTCCTAAGGACCTCGCTGCCACCGTCCAAGCTCGCTTGGCCCCGGCAGATGAACCTTAGGATTAAAGGGTGGGCTCAGTTCCGCGCACACTGTGTCTCACCTAAAAAATCCAATGCGCAGGCTGGAAGGTGGAAAGACCTTCCCCGGATCTTCACTCGTGAAGACTGGCCATTATTATTATGTACATTATTTCATTTTACAGTATTTCATGAAGTAACAAGCAGTGTTTTTCCACACCTTCACACTACAACAGAAACAAGACCTAAGTAGTACAGACAACATTAAAGTATACTTTATTTTTTAAGTTTACACTAAAAAAATTCATACCTAGTTCTAATATGATCTAAAGAAGAAAGGGCCTTCTCCATATATTTCTTAAGCTCTTCTTCACAGCTTGCCATTTTCATTTTTTCCAAAACTATATCCAGATCAACTTTTCTCATCTAAGGCCACATAAAGAATACAAGTAAAAATCATTTAGTATATACTAAAATCTCCTTAACTATTTAGGATTCAATTAATTTGATTATGGATTATGTACATATATTTTACAACAAGAAGAGAAGCTACCTTAGTAAAACTCATTGCCTATGAAGACCTTTCCTACGTAATTAACATGTCTGACATTGTCACCCTAAGTCGCTTGTTACGAGAACTTGACATCCAAACAAGACTCCATACCTGCACAAGATTTTATGATAGCACTTCACAATGAAAATACAATCTTTACCACTGTTGCTATATCAAGAATATGATATGACTGTCCACTCAGTGTGGACAGCAGTTAGCAAAGATGCGCCTGACAGAATGAAACTGACACGTAGAAAGTCCAGTATAAAAGTCAAAGATTAAGTTTTTCATTTAATTTTGAATTTCAGGGGGCTCTTTGCATTAAGAAGTCCTTTCTTTGCGTCATACCACATCCTTGATTTATGTCTATACCTGTATAATAGTATCCTGTTCCCATCTGCATTCATCTACTTTCTTCTGAAGTTGACCTTCCTGCTGGGACAGTTGAAGTTTATGGAAATCCCAGAGGGCCATGGCCTCCTGAAAATAGCTGTACAAGCCTTGACAACACCGCTCATGCTGTTTAGCCATCTCCTTAAAGTCTCTCTAAAGAAAAAAATTAAAGTGACTAAGTTATTTTGAAACTGCTGGAAGGTGAAATGAATGAATAAGAGGATATGTAACATGACAAAAGTCTGCTGGGAAGTACACTGCCAGTATTCAACATAGTGAGAGGAAAAAAACATCCCAGTAAACTGTATAAAAATGTGGACTTTTATTCTACAAGCTAAGAGTATCAAAGCTTCTGTTTATTCTTCTGGTACTGTAAAGTACAGAATATCCAAGTTCTGCCATCTATCATTTTAGGAATGACTGCCCAGTCATTTTCTTGTACAGAATCATAAAAAATCAGATTGAAAGGAATTTGGGAGATCGTTTAGATCTATTCCTCTGCCTCTAGGCAGGTTGGGCTATACATAATTCATCCCTGACATATATATTTATATTACAAATATAAATTATCATATAAATATATTTATATAACAAATAAAAACCAAATCGTTATGAACTCTTCTCCTGGAATCACACCAAGCTTCTTTTCTTTGTGGTGTTCACTTGCACTATGGATCTCATTTTAGTGTGACATCAGTAGCCTCAGATGCAGATGGCACTGCAGGTGGGAGTGCAGGAAGAACAAACTAATCCCAGGGAGTAGTAAAAATATACGTGATAAACGTACATCCATACGCTCCAGTTCTTCTTCAAACCTACGTTCTAGTTTCTCAGCCATCTGAAGCATGTCAGAATGCACAAGTTCAACATCTTTTACCGTGCAAACATTCATATCCAACAGGCTCATCTAAACACACAAAAAGCCAAGTTACTGACATGCATATAACAAATACTGTGTGGCTTTTAGAGAGTATGGCTAAACAATTTCTTGTGGTTCTGCTTGTGATGGACAGAGAAAGACTCAACCCCCCAGATCTCACATTCTGTAAATAGTACAATTCTATTGAACATAAGGAAAGAAACTGAGGCAGAGAGGTGGAATTTCTTTCTCAAAATAAGACACTTCAAGCAACTTCTCTAACAGAATAAGACAGACATTAAAAAGTAATTTCACTTATTATCTCAACATTTGGTGGATCCTCAAATATTTTTTACTGTACTGACACTGTACACAGCTATCAACAATCCTTCCAAGAACTCCCAAAGCTGTGACACTCACCTTGCAGACCTGCACTTTCTCCCGACATTTGCCCTGGACCAGCTCATACTTGATGCGCATTTTCTTCACGCACTCCATACTGTGGGTGTCTGAAGGATATAGAGAAGACCACACTCTTCTGTATTTCACAGTGCAGTGTGAAATGGAAAGGTGACAGAAGCCCTGTGCTGAATCTCAGCATAGGAACAGATCCCAGCAGGTCTGCACACTTGTGCGACACAACCAGTCAATCATATAAGATGGTTTAATACAAATCTGTTTAACATTATGCTTAAAAGTAGCAAGTTATTTACAAGTGCTATCAACTTCTTTGCTACTACACAGGCTACAAATATCATGACAGGATGTGCTCTGGAATAAAAGAAGGCAGACACACAGGGGGAAGGCACTCTATAGGACTCAGACAAAGGAAACATCTCCAAAATTTTCCCTCTCCTTCTCCAAGAGGTAAAAAGGAGTATTTTTGTATGATTAAGAACTGATCCATTCAAAATTAACCTTCTATCTCCCCTGGATTAATTCTAACCAAGACAGTTCCAGCTAGATCTCACCATGCACAAATACCTGTGCTGGCCAAAGGGAGGTAATGCCACAGACAACTTCTTTGGGTCCTATTGCCCACTCAAAGCAACTTGAGAAGGTATGTAAAAACACATGAAACAAAGAAAAGAGCAAACATGCACTTTCAAAGCAACTGCCTGCTTTGTTACTGCCTGGAAAAAAAAAGAAAGAATTGCTTGAATTCCAGATTGTTTTTACGATTTCCAAACTTACCTAAACTTTGGTTTAAATTCTCCAGAGTTCTGTACCATTCATTTATCTCAGATTTCATGTGCATAGGAGGCATCAAGGTGCTATCAAAATAGGAAACGAGAGTTAAGATACTTAACATATAAACCAGTCAGTTGTTAAAAGATAAAATTATGAATCAGTTTCCATACCACTCCACTTTATAAACCAAGGAGACAGCTGTTGTTCAAGGCCACTGAACAACTGACTGACAAGGAACTAAGTTGTTCCTATATTCATTGTAAAAGAAAAGCTGTAAATATTGTAATGCATTGCATCCAAAAATGCTTGTTGTCAGGATGGATATTCAAACATAGACAGTTAGCTTTCTACCCAGATTCTCCCTTAATTTATTACACAAATGAAATCCCGTGCAGAAACAATGCCTTGACTAAAGCACTAACTTCTAGTTCTCTACCCATTCTTGTCTGTTTATTTATACCATGTTTCAAATATTAGTTAAGATTTACTTTTGCACTCCTGCATTTCTAGCTCTTGATCATCCCCTACTTAGTGTAGCTGGTGCACTGAACGAAACGAAGAATGCATTTTTTCCATTAAAAAGAGTTTTACCAAAAAAAGTTTAGGACCTGCCTACTTCTGAACTGTACAATCACACACTGGCAGAAAGCAAAGTGCATTTTGTAGCCAAGTCCCCTATTAACTGCAGAAAGAATTGTTTCTCTTTTGCCATACCCAATGTGCTGCAAAACCCCCAGTCTCCGCTCACTAAGTACAATCTGCTCCTTTATCATATTTTCCATTTCTGTTTTCACAGTGGAAGGATTCTGTATTTCTTCACTTGCCATAAATTCTCTGTAGGATGGAAAAATGATATGTATAATGAAAATGTGATATATGTGATGTCCTATGTGATATGTATCATATGTTTAATGAAAAAATGATAAAATATTACTGTTTATAGAAAACACAAATGAACACTAGTCACTTTGTGTTACTCATTCTCCAAAATATGATTGTTAAATTTCTGACCTGAAACTCTGAATTACACGGTTCTTTTGGATGAGCTTCCAGTCCTTGACTCTCTCTTGCCATTTCAATTGATGAGACTTTTCCTTCTCAAGCTCTGATTTCATTAGATTAAAGAGCAGCTTGGCAGTTGCCCTCCTATTACCCAACAGTGCTCGGTTTATATTCTGCATATTAAAAAATAAAATCAGGAGTCTTTTATCAGCATACAACATAAAAAAATATAAATTGTCTCTTCCACGTAAAATGAGGGAGAAAAGAATACAAATGATAAAGAATATCCTGCAAAATAGAAACTTCTTTTATATGTCAGTGATTGATAAGTAGAAAAAATGAATTTCAGTTGGGAAAAAAAAGACATTCTGGGAATATTCAGATTGCTATCTTGCCCCAGATAAAACATTTACCATGGCCTCGTCATTGATGAGCTTGTGAACATCAGCTGCCAAGAAGAAGGAAATTTCCTCCAGTTTCACTGTATACTTTTTCAGTATATCTGCTATCTGTGCAATAAAATAAAGAAAACCAACAACTAAAAAAGATGTCAGTTTCCCAAGTTAAAAAATTATATGAACAAAACAATTTTTTCCATTAAAATAAATTCAACTGGTTGATAGATTGAGAAATAAACCTGAAAATATTAATCTTAAATATCTTAAAGACTGATTTTTTTAAATCATTCATTAAAAAGTAACTAAAACTTTCCACTTTGTTACTACTCATCTGCTTTTTCTTTCATATCTGTGATAACTGAGCACTCTGACGACAAGCTGCAATATGAATTTAAAAATCAAACCAACTTCCTTTCAAACATCTGGAGTGAATCCACCAGTCCCTGTTTTACGCAAACACAAAATTTAGGGAAATGTCACCATCTCTGGCCTTTTTCATAACTAAACAAACATAAAGTTACTGGTGATACTCTTGGACCTATCACTATGTCTGCATTACAAAGAGGACAAACTGGCACAGAACAAACAGCTTTTGTTTGCCTACGAGAACAACGCAGCAAGGACCTCCTTAAGGGGTATCTATTTATTTATCCAAACATTTACTGTGATGTCCAATGACTTTTACAAGTCAGCCTGAAGCCTACACATATGCAATAAATCTGCTACTGATACCCAGCCTACCCCAACTAAAACTGAGCTAGGTCATGCCTGTGCTCTTTCTCAGCTATTCCCAAAAAATAACAGATCAGATGACAGGTTGACCTAAAAAACCCTTTCAGGAAAATAAAAGCATCTCACCTTTAGTACAGTTAATTAAGCAAGAAAGAAACACCTTGAAACTGGAAAAAAAGTATTTTCTTCTGATTATGCGGATATAAAATGACTGAATAGTCTATTGGTGAAAAGAAAGCAATCACCACACAATAGAGCTACTGGCAGACCTCTGACTCCTATGGAAACAAGCTATTCTTTGGTCTGCATCCAGCACTATCAGCAAATAATAATTTTATCCTTAAGTAAAAGTTATTAAGTCTGCATCTCACTTTAGAGGTTTGTCTCCTTTCAATCTCCTTTAGGGATTCATCCATTGTCCTAATCCACTTCTTTCTGTTCAAGGATTCCTGGTGAATCATATTCCACAGTTTTTCCAAACCCTGCAATAAGAATTTACTCTCAATCTCTCTGAAAAGTAAATGTAAAAAAAAAGAAAAATTGAAAAAAGAAAACAGATCTTTAGACTCCAGTGAGCCATGAGAACCTGTCACACAGAGCAGGTACAAATAACTGAAGGTGAGCCAATGCTCTGAGCTGCCTTACTTCAAACGAGAAACCTTCTAGAGCCGTGTCAGACATAATCTTTTCAAACAGAAGTTTACTTTTTTTATCGGATTTCGTCACATTTAGTTGAAGGCTTTTTTGAAGCTCCAAAACAGAGGCTTCCATCTCCTAAAAAGAGAAGGAACCCAGTGTGATCGCTTGAATATTGGGCCCTGACCTTAGAATAGCACGCTAGACTATCTAGATTAAAAAATCCTGCCTTACTCTACCAGTGTAGTCCAGCTCCTGCTGCATTTTGGTCACTGCTTGATCGTGACGCTTTTGCAGCCGTTCTGGCAGACATTTCAAGGCCTCGCTGCTTTTTTCCTCAGGAACTGCCAAGAAAGAAACGAGGATGATGGAGCCTGGAACTCTTGCTGCAGAATATGGGATCCACAAACAATAAATCCCTAAATCCACACTATGACTGTTGCAGTTTGCACAGCTCCTACAGTGTGCAGCGTAGGAAAGGAAATCTTTGCAAATGGAGATTAAAAATACTTGAGCATATTTGAAAACTTCTTTTATTAACTTATGATTTTCAGGATAAAAGCATGGAAGCTATCAACTAGACTCAGGTATGATGAAAAAAAGTTGTATCATTTCAAGAATGAGATCTGCTTACATCAGAACTGGAATTTAGCTGTGATTGACTGACAATTTCACAACCTTTTTTTTTTCCTAGGAGCAGACTCTTCAGCTTCAAAATTACCTACAAATCATCAAAATGCGTCAGGTCATTTCTGAGCTTGATTTTATACCTTGTTCAGCTAAAACTGCTACATGTATAGTGTCTCTGAATGCAAATTTAAATAGCTGACATTAAGGGAAAACAATTTTACCAACTATATCAGGTAGGCCTCTGACTTCCTCAGCTGAACCTGTATCTACATTTCTCCAGGCCTTTGGAGATGTTGTAGGTTCTCTGAAACAAGAAGAGAATAAAACTTTGATTTGTACTAAATGTGCAAGAAGAGGGACTAGCATAATAGCAGAATATTCACTTTAATTGGCAAAATGTAATATTTAAGTGAACGTAAGTATCATTCTAACTTCAAAGAATATGATTCAAAGAATCAACATTGCTTCTTCTGAGATGAACTGAACTGAGTAATTATCTAGTGGGGTTTGACCCCAACTTCAAATCTGTTATGATGGCATTAAAGCAATACATGCTAGATTTAGTGCATGCAAACTACAAAGACAAACACACTATGCCTAAAAGGTATAAGAATCTATGAAGTCTCAAGGAGGAACTAGCAAGAAATGTGAAAATAGCCTTTTTCAGTCCACTGCTCTTTCCATCAGCTTGGGCACTGTGTTTCTCCTTGGGGTCAGTGGGAATCCAGGAGAATTCAGCAGCAGGGTTAGGGTAAAAAGGATGGATGCATTAACTTCTTTCTTGTTCATTACATAATCTTACTGCATCATCATCATCATCATGTAAATCATCAACATACTTTGAAATATAGTTAAAAAATATGTGTCAGACTCAGCATGTATCTAGACTGCTGTGAGCAAAGAAGATGGGCAATTTCTTTTGCAAAGGAAAGCCATACAATATGCCTGCCATTACAAATATCAGCCTGTTAGCCTGCACTTTAACAGGTAGCAGACCAATTTACTAAATTTACATCTAGCAAGGAGACAGTCTGTTATTACAAGTCGTTAGTGCTATGACCAAGAATTCAGAAATTTCTAGCTCCAAGTGCAAATCTTACAACTTCATTTCTATAGTAATTAACATATAATTGGGGGTTTATGCTTCTGTTCTCTACCTGTCTGATTGTGCCTTTCTTGTGGAGTCCTTGACAGGCATTTTTCCAACACACTTCTGCTGATAACATGGTAGTAGCACGGCATCAGCAGACATTTCTGCATACCCATCCGAAGTGAGCATTTTACTCTTCTTAGAAGACCTAGTTTTCTTCTTTCCTTCACTCAAAAAGTGTGCTAAGTGAGCCTTCAAAGAACCATAAAATCAACAGTTAGAATTCCTTCCAACCTCCTGAATGGAGAACGGTGACAAAATAGTTCATAAAAATTGTGGGAGAATGGTGGCAGAAGAGAAAAGCAAAAAAAGGAACCCTACTTGGCATGGGCATAACCATCTAAGGCTATTTTGAAAATGAGAAAAAAAGGTTAACCTTCTCCTCAGAGAGGAAAAGTGGAGCCAACTGGATTGTGTGCCTTGTTTACGGTTACCAGGAAAGTCAACAGTAGAGTGAGAAATCTGGCTGTGACTCTTAATATATTTTACTGCTGTGTTGTAATGATTCTGCCTTCAGTTAATATATCCTGATACACAATGAAGAGGTGAGAACACATGGAGATGCATCAGAGAGCATACGCTGGAGATAACACAATTATTTTCTACTCAAACGAAACCTAGAAAGGTTGAAACTGACCTCTTGCCTGATGTCACTTCAACAGCCAGTAAATAATTGACAACACAACCAATTCCTTTGGCTTTTACTCAGTCCTTTGGGGTTGTTTACCTTGGTCTTAAAGATGGGTTTACAGCCTTCCTCTCTGCAAACATGTCACACACATCCTATTGATAACAGGTGGCTGCCAGGCCTGCTTCCAGAGAACTGGCAGCTACAAGCTGGCAGTCAAGAGGAGATACAACATTTCAGTTAGAAAAGGGCCTTCCTTGAATCACAGAATGGTCTGTGCTGCAAGGGACCTTCAAGCCCATCCCATGGACAGGGACATCTTCCACTAGTCCAGGTTGCTCCAAGCCCCGTCCAACCTGGCCTTGGACACTTCCAGGGATGGGGCAGCCACAGTTTCCCTGGGCAACCTGTGCCAGGGCCTCCCCACCCCGACAGGAAAAAACTTCTTCCCCATATCCCATCGAACCCTACCCTCTGTCAGTGTGAGACCGTGCCCCCTCGTTCTGTCCCGGGAGGCTCCTGTCCCAAGTCCCTCCCCAGCTCTCTTGGAGCCCGTTCAGACACAGGAAGGGGCTCTGTGGTCTCCCAGGAGCCTCCTCCAAGCTGCACAACCCCAGTTCTCCCAGCCGGCCGCCACGGCAGAGCTGCTCCAGCCTTCGCAGAAGCTTCGCGGCCTCCCCAAGACTCCCGAGGGTGAAGCTCCCCGCCTACCGCCGGGCTGGCGGACCGAGGGCTGTCCCTGTGTCACCGCTGTCCCCGTGTCACTCGCGGTCCCTCCCGGGCAGCGCCCTCAGCCACTCGCGCCCGGGCGCGCGCGGCGTTGCCAGAACAACGGGAGGGGGCGTGGCCAAGGCCAGCAGAGGGGCGGGACCCCCGCCCACCCCCTGTAACAGCGCCCCCGGCGGCCGCTGCCAGCACAGCGCGGGCGCTCCGGCTCATCCCGCTCATCCCGCTCATCCCGCTCATCCCGCTCATCCCGCTCATCCCGCTCATCCCGCTCATCCCGCTCATCCCGCTCATCCAGCTCATCCCGCTCATCCCGCCGCTCCGGCTCATCCAGCTCATCCGGCTCATCCCGCCGCTCCGGCTCATCCCGCTCATCCGGCTCATCCCGCCGCTCCGGCTCATCCCGCCGCTCCGGCTCATCCCGCCGCTCCGGCTCATCCAGCTCATCCGGCTCATCCCGCCGCGCTCACTGCCCAGGAATCACAGCCTGAGGCTTCTGGTCACCTTTGCAGGAAGGCGGGCTGGACAGGGTTAAATTTTTGCAGTAGCCCGCAGGGGCATGGAATGTGGGAGAAAATGGGGCAGCTTTTAAAGGACTGTTCTGCTCCAATGGTTTGGACATTCACCACTGTCAACTATAGGATCCTGATAAAGCAGCAGACTCTTTGGAAGAGAAATGCTGTGGCAGTTCCAGAGAGGAGCAACTTATTGCAGTGTGGTGTGCCCTGGCTACTATTTATCAGGCACAACGCAATACTAAACAGCACTCTCAGATGGAGGAGAAGGAAAGCATACCAACAGGTGCTGTGGCCACTCAAGCTGCAGCTGAACCAGAGGAGCAACCCATGCCAGTAGCAGTCACCCCTGTACAGAAGAAGAAATCCAAGACCGAATCAGTTTACATAGAGAGGCGTGAAGAGGATTGGGCGAAAAAACAAGGTGTGAGTGTGTTGGCTTGGGGATTTCTCCTGCCCAAGTCCATTTCTAGAAGTCACCAGGCATTTTCTGTCCACAGAAACCTCCAAAAGACCAAGATTCAACCCAAAGAAATCCTCCTTCTCCTCCTACTTCATTCCGTTCTCCTCCACCCCTTCTATTTTTCACACCTAGCGCAGGGATTTTTCAGGCTACAGGGAGGTTGACATGCATGGAACTACTTAATATACAGTTACACACTTTTTTCAAACTTAGTCACACCATTCAAACTGATTTGTGGTTCCTGACCTCCTCATCTCTTCCTACCTCACTATTCATTCACCTTGCAAACAGAAACTACATAAGGTTTCACAAAAGACAAGCTTTTGGTTAGTGCCAATCTTGACCTTTGATGGACAGAGTTGTCACAGTAAACAGATAATTCCATTTCTTTGGACTCTCCAGTTTTGTGTTTTTATAATAAGGCTAAAGTGGAATTAAAAAGTTAACCTTGGTACCTATACAAAGCTTGAAGAAAAGATTAGAGTGGAAAATTTAAACTGTTTTGTGACTCCAAATAAGCCACCACCCTTCCCCTACCCTGTTCAGTAAGGGAAGGATAAAAGCAGGGACTATGGGATGAGATAACAGTTTACTAAAAGCACAAAGCAATGGAATACAACATGCACAATAACGACAGCGGTATTAATAGCAAAAGTATAAAAAAAGAGAAGATATTTTACCCACAAAAAGGTGTTTGCCACTGGAAAGGGGGTGAACTTGGTGAACAGGCAGCTCCTTGTAGGTCACATCCACTTATACCCAGACAATATGGCGATTCTTCCCACGTGCCACCCTTGTGGTCATTGAAAACAATGGCAAGATGATGGGGAAGCTCCTGTGGCTAATGCTTCCTACCCCCCAGCCAAAAAATCAGTGATAAACAACTCCCCTGAAAGCTAGGTTGTCTGAGTAGTGCCACACAGCCACTCCACTGGGCTCAGCGTGGGTGCCTCTGGCGCTGCTTCTGATGCTCCGTTGTGCTTTGGGGTCACCCCACGGGTCAAGGCTGCCTTTTTCCTACCACTCTGATGTGGTCCTTTTGGCTCAGTTCAGCTGGGTTCAGCAGGGCTCCTTTCCACTCAGCTCAACAGGCTTGACTGGGTGGGAGTTGCCCCCACCACCAGTGCGTTCCACACTGGCAGCCTCCTTGCTGGTGGTCAGTTCAGCACTATGATCCATTGACGTCTTCACTGCTGTCCCATAGGAATGTTCTGGGAAAAATGGAAGGTGGATTGGTGGGGTGGCAGAGGAACTGTATCTGCAGGGGTTGATGCTGACACCTTCCCAGAGGGAGGCAAAATGGCCAACTTCCAGTGGGGTGCCTGGGTTTTCCTGCTGAAACCACACTTCACAGTGATGACGTGGTGGGTATAGAATAACAACCTGGTCACGCTCACGCAGCACTGAACTCCACTCCACCTCTGTGACCAGGATAATTCCTTGAGTGGTTAGCAAGACACATTACCTGTTGTGGTACAATCAGGTTATTCTACATGTTCAGTTATTCAGCCCTCAGTGAAAAAGGCTCTCTAAAATCTCTGATTTACTTAAGGAAATTACACCATTTCCACTGATGTAAAGTATCATTTTCCAGCTTTGAGGTGAGAACAGTCCAGATAGCTGAGCACACAGAGCATGAGCTGAGCCCACAGAACGTGCTGGTGCCAAGACGTTTTCAAAAGACTGTAGCTCAACAATGCCCAGATCTTTCTCAATACCCCCAACTAATGGATATTTCTTTAAAACTGGTTTGTCACCAGTACTATCAACTGCAAAAAGACAACAGAAGTATTTTGGCCCAGTCTGATTCTAGGCCTCTTATAAAAAATTAACCATGAATGTTTGCTTCCATTATCTTTCATCCTTTGTGTAGGCTGGCCATGCCTGAGAAGAGCTGGGCTGCCAGCCCCAGGGGTAGCAGTAGAATACAGCAGGACAGATGCTGGGAAGGGGACTGTGAGAAACAGAAGAGTTCAGGTGAACAGCAAACCCCAGGTATCCTTCATGGAAGCAGTCACACCCTGATTACAGGATCTGGGGGGACCTGACAGGGAGCCATCAATCACTGCTCAGGGATGGGTTGGGCATTGGTCAGAGGGTGGTAAGCAATTGTATTGCACATCACTTGTTTCTCTTGCGTTCATTCCCTAAGCCTTCTTCTCTCAAGACTGAACAAACCCAGGTGTTGCAGCCTTTCCTCATACAGCAGCTTCCCAGCCCTTGGATCCTCTTTGTGGCACTTCCCTGGACCTCCTCCAGCCCCTCCAGTTCCCTCTTGGGAAGTGGGGACCAAAAACTCTGCAGAGTATTCCAGGTGTGGCCTGACAAGTGCTGAACAGAGTGAGACAATGACTTCTCTCTGTTGATGATGCCCTTGCTGATGCAGCCCAGCATCCTGCTGGCTCTCGGCTGTGGTCACTCACACTGAGCTTAGTGTCCACCTGCACCCCAGGGCCCCTTCCACAGAGCTGCTCTCCAGCCAGGCTGATCCCACCCTGTGCTGCACTCCTGGATTATGTTTTCCCAGGTGCAAGACCTCCCATTTGTCTTCGCTGAACTTCATATTCATAAACTCACTCTTCCCGTCTATCCAGGTGTTCCTGCAGGGTGGTTCTCCCTTCCAAATCTCCACTTCCCCACTCAGTTTGGCATCATCAGAGGAAACTTGGTCCCATCATCTAGATTGCTAACGAAGACAACGTTAAACAACATTGGTTCCAGTATGGATCCTGGGGGTTCCCACCTCTGACAGGTTCCCAGTTTGAAAAGGAGCTGGTTCCCAGCCCAAGGCAGTCCATGTACACTCCAATGTGTCAACTGCCACAGTCTTCCCTGCAATGTCCAGCCTCCAGGTGCCCTCGCAGCCCCTTCCGAACATCTCTCCTGCTGCATTTTCCCATCCGTGTGCCCCGGGCGGGGCCCCGCTGGGCGAGGGAGCGCTGCCGAGCCCCTTCCTCTGGTTCTGTCCCAGTCCCAGCCCCTGCCCCGATTCCTGCTGCCATTCAGTGGGAAGCGGGACCCAGCCCGGGCAGAGGAGAGGTGTTTAAAAGGCCCTAGAGAGGAGGAGCTGAAGATCCTTTTACAAGGATCTGTTCCCCTCTCTCCTTTCCTAATAGCTGCTGGAAGAAAGATGAGGCTCAAAGCCACAGATAGTGGCTCCCAGCTCAGCTCCTCACTGCAGCTGCTCCCTGTGACATCTGTGCTGCAGGATCACACAGTTGGCTGCTTCCCCTCAGAGCCTGAGGGCAGGGGAGCTGCTGGACTGTGCAGGGCCTGGCAGCAGGGAAAGGTGGCCTACCATTAACAGAGAGTCTGATGTGCTCAGTCAAGTGTGCCTGGCAGACTGCTGGGGTCCCCTCAGCACGGCATAAGAGAGAAACCGAGGACTAACGTTACCCACTGGTCTGTTGAAAATCTTTACTTGCAACAAATAGCAATTAGTCTTGCTGATGCTGACTCTTCTGATCTCAAGAGTCAGAAATAGTTAACAATTTTCTCAGAGAGTTACAGGTGAAACAAGGTCCTGCCTAATTGTTGCAAAATGTGAAATATGAAAAAAATTTCTTAAGAAAGGATGTTCTTTGATCTTTGTAACTTTCAAACCTAATCAACAAGAGGGGAAATTTAATCCATGAAACAGATAGCAGCTAACAAGCAAGCTCTAAGTGATGTCCATGTGTTAGAAAAACAAATTAAAGTTTAGGGCATTACATACTTCAGTGATTTCAGACCTGTTGAGGGAGGCTAACAAAGCTTTACAGGTAATGCAGAATTTATGGACCACAGGGACATTTGGCTAGACTCCCCAGATAAGGAAGAAACTAATAAAACCAACTCAGTAATTGTGCTGAAATCAGCTCCAAGTGGGTAAAAGGTAATTCTGACAGGTTGAAACTGTGACCACTGACTCACAGACCACCGACCGAAAAAACCCACTGACCCAAAAAAGAGAGAAACTGAGCATATGGACTAATTAGCATAAGAAGCAAGAGAATTATTAACCAATAGAAGATAGAATACTAATTAATAAGAGAACTATGTAACTCTAAAACCTTTGTCTAAAATTTATAAATAGTTAAAAGTTTTGATAATTGAGTGTGCATGTTAGGAGGTGAGATTCCCCCATGCTCCACCCAGTGCTGAAATAAAGTAATGCCTACTTCCTAATACTGAGATTACAGTGTTAGAGAGTTTGTCCTCAGGGCCAGCAAAAGCCAGCCAGCCCTACCAGCTGGTATGATGCCCTGGTTGTTCTTTGTTGGCTTTGTGGATCTGCCACGAAGACACCTCCAACAGCAAAGACAGAACAGGTTTTTCCGCACCCTACTCCACTGCTTGGTTGTCCTCACAGTTCAAAAGTTTTTCCTTATATCCAAGGCCCCATATAATGTCTGGTTCAAGGAGGGGACTTTCCTAGGTTTTGGAAAAGGGAATGGGCCAATCTGGAGGGGGTACAAGAGCCCTCCCCAGAAGATTCTCATACAGGCTGCTGTTCATCCTATCATGCAACCCAGACTGGTATTGGAAACACCCTCTCCCAACAAGAAAACTACTGAACCATTTAACTTGTAGAATAATGGGGATGTGCAAAAGCTCAGGGGTAGATCTATGGCCCAGGAGTTCCAGGCTCTTGTTTCATATCTCTTCTCTCCTTCCTAGGACACCTCTTAAGGCCCCCTTTCGCTTTAAATCTGCAAGAGGATAGTTTCACTGTTCCTAACTCACATCTTATTTTTCACCTATCTCTCTGGATCTTAAGTACTCCACTTGCTCCATACCACAAAGCTATGAGCTGAAATCATACAATGTGCTTGCAGCTAGGGAAAGCTTCCCAGATGAGTCCATTCAATTCACCCCAAGGTCTTCCTGACTTTGCCATTCCTCTCCTTTTCTCATTTGCCTTGCAGGCTGAGGTGGAAAACCCAGGTAATTTATTATGTGGACATAGAAGTGCTTAGACTGTTCATGCCCAATCAGGCAGAGCATGAAAAGAAAAAAAAGAGATTTTCATCTCATTGGAGGATAGAAACCCCAACTACATGCTCATAAACAGGCCCAGGGCCTCCCTGACCTAAATTCTCAATCTGAAAAAGGAACTAGCACACCTTTGAGCTACTCAGCCTAAAATGAAAGGAAAACGCTTTATTTGCTTGTCTCTTTTTTCCTGCAGAAAGCACTAGGGCTTCACCTCCCCTCATTCCTAAGACATATGAAGGCAGGCAAAATGCCTCTCAGTAGATTTCTGACAGACTGCACACCACTTCAGCCTCTACTTCGGTGCGGCATTCAGGAATTCCCTGTACAGTGAGATGGGATAAAAGCAAGTCTGATGAGCACTGATGACTTCCTGCGAGCTTTCACAATCTCTGCTTGGTCAGCTCGTCACCCAGAGGGCTCAGGACATTGCAGAGCTTCCTGAACCATGGGCCCAGCATCTCGTGTCATGCTGCAGGTTCTTGGTAAAAGCTATTTACCATCCTCCCCGTTCTCGTGTCTGGGCACCAGCCCCTCTGGGGCTGCCCTCGAGTCGCGAGTGTTCTGCTTTCCACACTGTGCTGTTAACCGAAGGTTAACACGGCAGTCCGTGTGTTTGTTGTTAACCGGAGGTTACAGTAGCTCCAGTCTCACTCAAGCCTTTGGCTCCTCGCCTCCCCTCACGGTTCCCGCCGCCCCCCGCGGGGACCGCGCGCTCCCGGCGCGTCACGTGACGCAGCTCGCGGGGACGCGCCCACTCCGCCCCCAGTGCGCGGTCCGCGCGGAGAGCGACACGTCACGTGCACGCGTCACGTGAGCCCGTCCCGGGGCGATGAGGTCATGCGGCGGTCACGTGAGCGGTGCGTACGCGCGGCGCGGCCGGGCGCGGATGGCGGACGCGGAGGCTGAGGCGGCGGCGCGGCCCGAGGTGGCGCGGGGGGTGCCCGCGCTCCGCACCCGTCTCCGCCAGCTGCAGGTGGAGCTGCGCGAACAGGAGGTGTCGGAGGCCTCGTCTCGGGCCTACTGCCGGGGCTTCTGCCAGGTAGGGGCCGAGCGGCGCGGGCCGCGGCGCGGGCGCGGCCGGGCAGGCCCGGAGCTCCCGTCCGGGGTCTCCGCTCGCTCCTCCGGAGCTTGCGGGGCTCGCGGCTCCGTGGGAGGCTGCTGAGCGGGACCATGCGGGCCCTGCCGAGGGCCCCCCGTGGACCGCCAGCCCGGGGCCTTCGGGCTTCGGCAGCGCTTTGGGCCGGGACATCCCGTGGCCTCGGCGGGGTCTCTGGGCCGGGCGGGCCGCACTGCATTTTCTCGGTGCGGCCTTGGCTCGGTTCCGAGACCTCCTCGTGTCTGTGTTACACTTGCCCCAGGCTCAAATCTCTGTGTTCCGCCTTGGTTAAGGTCTACCATCGGGTAAGCAGCGCTTGCTGGGGAGGGCCTGCTGTTACCTTAAATCACTGAGTGAACTGTGTTCGGGGATCTTGTCTGAATACTTGCTTAATGTAACACAACCTAAGATCAGCATTTTCTTAATCGAGGCCTTAACTTTCTGTAGAAGACATGAGCTTGATTAAAACCACAGTGATGGAGATAACTTGTTCTTAAATAAGTTAATGGTTAATTAATTTTTGCTTCCTTGATATCGTCATTTACCGTGAGCTCTAAGGTTTGTTGTTAGACTGCTGGGTTGGAGAGTTGTCCCTGCTGAGGCTAAAGAGACTGTGTTTTAAAGTAAAAAATAAAAAATTTGTTTTCTGAGCTAGTTTAATGACATCTCAGCTAATAAAGTCACAGTATTTGACTGGCGAATCGCAAAATCAGAAAAAACTGTTTATTGATGTGTTACAGATTATGTAGAAGTGGTGTTACCCTTCACAGTCTTCCATTTTTGCATCCATAGGCTGTGTGCTTTACCCTACCATGCTGGGCGGATGTTTAGGTCATCACTTACTGAAACAACAAAATAAGTGTATTTATTAGGTTTCAAAACTCTTGCTTCTTAAACTGCAGGGTGCTGCTGCATGCTGCTGTATGTGTCAAAAGTTCAGCATCAGTGAAGATGTGTGATCCTGCATTGACACAGAGCCCAGTACAGTGTATGTGACTCTTTCCACGTTTCAGATTTTGCTGAAATTTTCCCCAGCGTTGTTCACTGCATCAGAACATTGACACAAATACTAAGCCAACACTTAGGAGTGGTTGTCAAGAGGATCAGTGTTTGTACATGTCTAGTTGCCCAGATTAGTTTGGTACAGAAGAAACTTTAGAGGTACTTGATCAGTGGAGTTTGGTGAAAGATAGTTCTATTACCTAAAAAAAAAGGCAAACAAATTCAAACCCAAACCCTCTGCCACAAAAAATGTAACCCTCTAGGTTCTTGTGCTATTTTTGTAGTCTCATTTTAGAACACTGTGATAGCACAGATAAAAATTAAAAAGATTAGTTTTGGTTTACCATCAGTCTGGGATAGTGTGGGTTGTCCTGCCCATACACCAGGAGATACAGTGGGAGACATGGAACTGCTGGTCTGTCCTGCAGCGACTTCAGCAGAGGATGAATTTGTGATGTCATTGTGCATTTAGACCACTGTGAGTAGGATGTAATTTTAAGTCTTGGTTTCTCCTTCTGACTAGGAATGTTTGTGATAATTTAGTAACTTAAGCTCTGCCCCTAAGTGAAATTCAGGAGGCTCAGCTTAGTTTTATATTTATGACTTAGAGACTACCACTGATATCTTCTCAAAAGTCTGTTAAGCCACAGCAGAGTGTGCCTAGAGAGCAGCTGAATTTAGCTGTGCTTAAATTTGGTTTTGGAAAGTAGATGGCATAAGGGGAGCTGAAAAGTTGTAGGTTTGCCATCCTGTGAGTACAGCTGAGGAAGGGGCCTGCAGGTGCTTGGTTTTGCTGTGAAAGTTACCGTGGCCGTGAGACACAAAAAACTGTGAACAGAATCAGTGACTTTCCTATGCTTTGAGCTATATGGATGCTCTTCTACTACATGTAAACTTGTGCTGCTGTGTGCAGCTTTCCAGTAGCTTTTCCTGGGAATGACGATGGATGACACAATTTCCTTGAAGATGCCTGTTTTTGAGCAGGGGAGTAGGACTGTTGTCCACAGTAGTACAACAAAGAAACTTTCAAAGCCTATATAATGGGTTGACTCTGCAGCTTTATGTTGTACAGGGCATGAATGCTTTGCACATTCACCTTGGGAAGAACATATCTGTTGGTGAACTCTACCCAAACAGCGAGGTAGAATGACCTGGAGGGCGTCTGAGGCTGTGCAATCATAAATATGAAGAACAGTTATCAGTGAAGCAGGTGTTGTGGGACATTAAAGCATCGCATCTGCTGTTGACTTTCTGAAATTCTTAAAGGGGGTGCATTGAGGACTGCTGATTGCAATTGGATATGCTTAAGAAGAGAAGGAAGTGTTTTTCTTAAAGAGAGGCCTAAAACTGTAATAGCAGGTCAGGAAACTTGGAGATCTTCATGTTTAAATTGGGTCTGAGCAAAAAAATGATGCTTCTGAGGAAGTGCAGCAAAGCAGGTGCACCAACATTGCGGAACATGAGAATGTGTGTGCAGTGCTGAGAGCCTGGGCTGGTCTGGAGGTTATGCATTAGGTGGATGTGGTCTCTGCACTTCTCACTCCAGTTGTCGATGAGATGCATTATTGGAGTCAGGAGAGGACAGTGAAGAGGAGGACAGGACAAAGTGTAAATGGGCATGTGTTAACCAGACTTTAAATATTTGAATACTCTCTTCAGGAAACTGGGCTGTAAGGTAGTTATTGCCTCTAAATTATTACTTGACTATTCTTTAAACACGTGCATTATCTAATTGTGACAAGTTAATAATTTTTCAATTATATATTTTATATAGACTGCCAGGAGAAATCTGTAGTGGGTGACTAAACTAATTTTGCTTCTGAAAGAGCAGAAGAGCTTTGAAGAGCCTCTGTAATGCAGATACTGCATTTGGCTTATTTGTTAGTATACTGATGGCAGTATGTTCAAAACTGCAGATCCTTGAAGTTCAAGCTGTTAATAAGTCTGTGGCCTTGAATCTATCTTGTGCACTGAAACCATTGTTTATGTATTTGGGGAGAAGTTTCTCATAAATGGTTACTCAGTGAATTGCTAATGTTGGCTTTAAGACTTTAATCCTGGTGCTGTGATTGCGCTTGAGCAAGGGTGTGGTGTTTTCTAGTACACGTATTTAATCTTAGGAAATATTCTACCATGTTTTATCTTTTGCACAGACCAAGTAGTTTATGATCAAAATGTTTGTCAAAATAATTGAGTGCTGAATTTGACTTTTTAAATAGATTGGTTTTAATGGATGTATTTTTAGATAAGTGCAGACACTTATACGTTTGATCTTTTCCTGTAGTTGCTATAATGGTAACGTTACTGCTGGGTTCACCAAACAGTTGATTTGTGATAGTCATCACTTGATATGTCTGGGGAATTACAACTTGACAGCCTTTGAATGTCATGTGGCTATAAAGCCATATATGATTTGAGCTATATTTTCAAATCCTTCGTTAATCTGTTAGATAAGCATGATGACTGGTATTCCTAATCATTCACTTCTGCACTAACTATCTTTGTACTGTGTTTAAACATAATCTTCCTTTTTCCCCACCCTCCTTATGTCTTTATTAATGTTGTGTGGGTTTTTTGTTAAATTTGTGGCTTCCATTTGCCCAGGAGTTATATTACCTAATTCTTGGAGAACAATCCACAAAACACATTGATTTTTACTGATTCTTAGATGGTATTTTTAATAGATTTTTTTTCTTAAATATAACACATGGTTGTACTGGCCTAGTGGATGTCTGAATTATTTTTAGGCTAAGACTGGTATTGGATAGTTAGATTACTGACATAACACTGGATAGGCTACAAAATAATGTCTAACTGGACACTTTTTGCTGTCCTGGAAGGTAGGTTTTGTCTTAGAAGTTTCTAGCCATTGTAATGACTGCATTTGGTTTTATTAAGCTCATTGTAGGGTTTGTTCAGCAGTGTCCTCTATCCAGTCACCATCTGATACAATCATGTTTTTGTTTAAGGTGTTAAAATAAATTAGTTGTGTCAGAGTCCCAGCTTGAAGTGATTTGAAAACTGGTATGACCATCACCCTCCTCTTAGGACAATTTGGCTTGTATTGGACTGTAGGGTGGATCACTGAACTTTTTTCCCATGCAGTCTTGTCCCTAAGGTTTCCAAAAAGCAGTTCTTTCATTCATTATTTTTTGTTGTCTTTGCAGCTGGCCTTAATCAAGATTAGTAGCTTTTTTGGTCTAGGAAGGGTACCACGTGGGAGAGGCTAAGAACTGCTATGAACACAAGCATCGCTGCTCTGGAGGTGTAAGGGAAGGGCTGTTATTTGTGAAGCAAACTGTGAGTAGAGCTAAGGTGTCCTCAGCTCAGTGCCATACTTGTTCTCAAATTGTGCTTTAGAGCCTGTCAGAGCATAGTAGGGTAGTGGAGGTAAGTTTTAAAAAAGTTGGGAGATACTTCTGTAGTCACTGTGCTGATGTGATTTCTCTTAAACTGGCTAGATTTTACATTGCTGCTTCAGTACTGTGCCTGGATAACATGCAATTACTGCAGTCAAGGAGTAACGTTTAGAGTAATTTTGCCTTTGAAAAATGACTATGTAATGGTCTGGTCTGGGTTTTGTATCCCCTTCTCATGGCTTCATGTTTGCTGTGTGGGTAACGCGTGTATCTTTAAAATACTACATCTGGAGTAATGTTCTTAATCTTAAGCTTCTTCCTATTTTTCTGTATTCTCACTAGTAATGAAGATTCTAGTGTTACTTATGTGTCTCTGTCTCCATGGTAGTTGTACAAAAGGAGCTGAGTGCAGAACTTCTCCCTCAGTTTTTAACAGTTCCCATTTCTGCCAATTGCGTATAACTTTCTCCCCAGTAGAAACTCTGATTTATCAAAATAGTAAAATAAATTAAAATATATTTGAAAAAAGGGAGAACTTCTGTTGAGGTGAAAAGCTGCCACTTTAAATTCTCCTTCAGGGTAAAAATTCTCACTTCCAGAATTCTTCCACTGTATGTGTTTGATATTGCATATTGATATTTTTAAACAAAAGTGTGTTATGAGAACTTCTAATGATAACTCATTTTCTTTCAGACACTACTCCAGTATGCTGGCAGTCGTGGTGCATCAGAACATATTTTACCTTTTTTGGAAGTGTATCGACTCTCCATCCAAAGCTTTGCTAATGCAAGACCTTACTTGACTACAGAATGTGAAGATGTTCTTTTGGTACTTGGCAGGCTAGTGCTGTAAGTTTTGAGTTGGTATATTAATTTTTTTTTTTTTTTAAAGAACTGTAGTTTATAAGTTAAGGGCAAGTTGTTGAAATAAGTTTAATATTAAAGTTGAAATAAGTTTAAGTTTAATGCTTGATTTGACAACTGTACTTGTGATTTATTATCTAGTAAATGTCTTTAGTTCATTTTTTTATCATACCGCAAATGTACGTGAACATATAATTAATTACCATGAACAAGTTCTAAGACTTTGTTCTTCCCTATTTTAATAATCAGGTAGGTATTAGGAAGGTTCTGTTCTTTCTTAGAACATTCTGAAAGTTACTATTTTCTGTAGAAAAAGCTTAGTGTAGTGTGTATTAAACAGAAGCTTTAATATTAGACCTTCATACATGGATTAATAAATGTGTATCCATTGCAGTTTTGTGTGTCAAGTCCCCTTTAGCGCAGGGCCGTTCTGAACGTGTTGGTTGCTGAAAGAACAGGCTGGTTTGTGTCCGTGGCAGCCTGGGTTGTGTTGCAGGAGGGCAAACCAGACTATAGTACTTCAACCTGAGCTCTGACACATATGGGCAGGCAGGACTTAAAGCACAGCAGTTCCTGGAACAGAGTAGGGAACCATTTTACACTCCGGCAACTGAGTTTGGATAACTTGTAGTTCCTCAAGTATGTTTTAAGTGCAAAGCACATGTTTGTGATTGAAGAGTGTACCGTGAGGGCTTCCATATGCACTGGACTGTAATCAGTTATGACCTGAGAAGGGTAAGATTACATGCTCGTCATTGTGACGTGCTGGTCATTCATTGCTAATTAGGTTTCATTCGAGGAGAGTGAAGGAAAATCTAGAACTTTGCATATGAAGATCATCACAGAAAATAAAAGTGATTCTGTGACAGTTTTTCAGTGAGCTGTTTTTTCTTTGTTATCAAATTCTTACTTGCTTAGTGGTCTGAACTCAGGTATTCTTTTCAAGAAGGATTTTTGCAGTGAACTCCTTGGTCAGATGCTTTATTTGTAATGGACTAACTTGCAATATAAATCAACAACTCAGAACCAGAAAGCTCCATATGATGCCTTGAATTTTATTTTTTTTTTTTAGTTATGAGAAATATGTGAACTACGAGTGGTTTGGGGTTTTTTTAAACCTTCTGTCAAGAAGGGGAAAATATGGGAAATCTGGAAATGTATGTCTTAATGTCTTAATAAGAAAACTTAGGAATTTTAACTGCTGAATCATTAGCTGGTACATAATATATGTATTTTTGGCAAAATATCTTTATTGCTTTTGCAGACTGCTCCCTTATGGATAGAGTATTCTTGTCTTCATATTATCATTAATTAGCATGTTTATTCTATTGTTTTCTTCTCATGTCACTTTAAAAGTTTATTCTTTTAGTATATGTGCAGGTCATCTGTACCTAGGGTACCTTCTATATGTTTTGCCACTATTACTTTGCGGCATAAATCCCAGTTCTGTATAAAAATTGCTTTTCTCTTGTTTAGAAGGATTGGAATATTCTGCTTCTGCTCATACGGTTTCTTTCAGCTTTCAGTGTGAGGACATTGTTTGCTGTTACTTGTATATTCAGAAAACCTTGTGGAGGAGAACAGTAGAGAGGCTGACTTGCTGGAATCTCCCCTGTTCTTGTGATGTTCACATTTGAAAGGAATCTAAAGAATGAGAAATACAAGGAGTGAGGTTGAAGATAGGGTGAGGTAAATGGCTTCTCTGAATTAACTCCCACATGTTTTTCTTTTTCATAAGAGTTTCCAGGGAAGGGACAGAGAAGTTAGAGCAGGGAATTAAACATAAAAATTAAGTTCCATGAGAGAGGAAGACTGTTACCTGGTTAGGGACAGGAAAGCATCCTATTTCCACGTAACTGTGATTTCTGGGGAGACAGTTGGGTTAGCCAGCAGCTGTTGTACACACTTGTGCATTTCAGACTTGAACCTTGATGAGAAATAAAATAAGCAAGCTTCCTGTTCTAAAGGAGAAGTGCTCTACTTCCTGTTGAACTCCTCCTTCCCTTCCAGCATTCTTCCTGGAGAAGAAGGAAAGAACTTCCTGCATCTGACATCCTTCTCACCAGTGAACCAGTAACAGCAAACTGAGTACACTGTGACTTCCCCTGCTGCCTGCCCAGGCCCCTTGTGCATTCACAGGACATCTGATGTGATAAAAGGACAGGGACCCCCTAGAGGAAACATGATACTGATGTAGTGTGAGACCTTGTTGGCCCACTGTCTAACCTTAGGAAAAAAAGGGGAAGTTGCTCTTGTAGATTTCCGATTTGACAACTGATTGGGGTGGAGATGTGGGGACAGGAATATTTTTCTTGAACGTGATTGGGAAGGTACTTAATTGCCATTCCTGGCAACACATAAACTATTCCTGTTGATCATCCAATGTGTAATTAGTCATCTTTGTGTTTCTAAGAAGGTTAGGATAGAAAAAGTGTTTAATATGATCTAAAGATGAGCACAGTTCTAAAAGCTTTTAAAAATTAATTTAAAAAATTTCTGTGAATGAGGTATAAAGTGATTACAGAAAAATTTTATGCAAATAATATGTTAATTCTTGCCTAGAGTTATTTCTTCTAAAGTAAAGAAATTCAAATCTAGGAGATCTTTTCCTGAAAGATATTTTCAAGTTGACTGTTTAAGATGAATAATTTTTTTTAAAATAATTTAAACATTCAAACCCCCATTAAAAAATTGTAATTAAAGTTTAGAATTGAGTTCTGTATAGGTAGGCATTGTGGTGGTATGATAGAGTGGAGTAGAAAGGCTTGGCTTCATGAAGTGATCCTGATGTTTTGATTTGTGGCCTAACCATGACACATAAATTCTGTTTATTTGCATTACAATAAAGAAGGAAATGGGATTTCAGGGATGGAGGTGTGTTTTGATGTATTGTGTAGCAAGGACCAAAAGAAAGAATTAAGAACCCTTTGTCCTGCTTGGCAGTAGGGAAGGCTGGCTAGGCTTTATGCAGCTATGTGTTTGACTGAATTCTTAAAACAAAGGCTTAGTCAACTGACTTAAAATTCTAGTTATTTTTCTGCCAAAAAAATTGTGATTGGGATATCTTGGATATTGCTTTTATGATTGTGCAGTAAGTTGTTTTATGTGGTGACTATATGCCTGAAGCTCCAGATTTCCCATTAATTGATTTCTAAACCAGAGTGCTTGGTGTTGGGATCCTAAGGCAGACTCAAGGACCACAACAAAAGAATTTTTGGCTCTTGGTTCAGATCAGTCCTGGGTTGCTTCAGCAGATGGTAACTGGAGGCATAAATGAAGTCCCCTTGTCTTCCTGGAGTGTCATCTCACTGTGTATACACAATGCTTTGAAAATGTAGTTGCAGATTTTTTCACTAAGTAGCACCTTACCAGTGCAGTATAGGAAACTGATGAGTAAACGCTGGCTTTATAATTTTGTTTAAGTCTGTTACTTTATATAACCAATATAATATATATGAAAAACTAATATTCTAGAAAAAGTAATTCCAGGAATTAAGACAGTGGAAGTAGGTGGGATTGGTTGACCAAGTTTGAAAGTGAGGTGTGTATCAAAAGACTTTTCACAAGCACGTTGACTGTGAAGTTTGCAAATGTTGTACTGGGTGTAAAAAATCTTTCTATGACTTGCATGAAAACTGGACACATACCTAGTGTTTTTCCTATTTTGGTTTCTTTTGTTTTAGTTCAGAGGTTTTTAATAAAATAGAGTTCAGGTGCTGTGAGACTTTGTAAAGTTGGTTTTGATAGTGAATTAGCTTATATTGCCAAGCTTGAGTACTAGGCAAAAGAAAGTCCTTATTATTTCATTAAATTGAGACCTATGACAATTGTAATATCTGGTGATCCTCTTGCCAGCTTTTTCATCAGAATAGTAATGCCTGAGATGTTTGTGAATAATGAGGGAATGACAGTGATGAAGGCTGTGTATTTTCTGTCAGTCTAATGGAAGTGTTTAGATCTTTTGCAGGTCTAAACTCTATTTAAAGGAAAAGGATTGGGCAGTGAATTCAAACTTCTGAGATGTGAAAAGGATGGCCAGATATTCAGTATTTGTCCATTTGGTGTTGTTTATGTATATATCTGCTGAATCTAGCTAAAAACTGGTAAGGCGTAGCATTTGGCAGGTGACTGTTCAATATATCTATCAGAAGTCAGGAGGAAGAAGGAAGTCATTCTTTTTGGGTACTAAGCAGCTTTGAAACTCATATTTGCTTTATGGCCATGTTTTTTTACTTCCCAAACTCAGCTATTCTATCTATCTATGGCAAGGTTGAATGTGTTACCCTGTCATTCTTCTATTTAATATTTGGGAAAGGAGGTTTTAAAGAAAAAGTAGCGTGAGTTGAAACTATCTAATAGTGTAGATGTAGCTTATATCACTAATTCGGTGCATGTGTTATGTGTGGAGTCCTAGACCAGTTTTCTTTCCTTATATTTTCTTTCCTTATACTTTGCTGTGTGCAGATCATGTGAATCTCTAGGCAGAGTGTTATAGTTAACACTTGCAGTTGCATTGGGTGTCCTGATAACAGAGAAAAGGGGTGGAGTTTTTAGCGCTGTGTGGGTGTGACCACGGTGCTTATTCGATACCTCCACGCCTTCCTGGGGACATGGTTTCGCAGGGAGAGCAGAGCGCCGGCAATCGGCAGTTTGCCATCTTTCCTCGCTCGGCAGAGCGGAGTGGACGGTGCCCTTAAAACCTCGTCGAACTTGTTCCCTTGTGCTGCCCGCTGGCTCTCCCTCCGGTTTTCTCTCCTAAGTGCGACTACGGCGTCGTGGTGCTGAAGTGGACAGCTCCGAGGCAGGGCTGAACCAGGAGGGCTGGGTGGTGCAGCGTCAGCATCCCGGCAGAGACGTTTGCCCCCAACACGCACAGCGGGGCGGAGAGTTGAAGGCAAGGAGCGTAGGCAGCTGCGGAGAACTGAGTTTAGCCAGCAGCTGCAGGATCCATATTTGGACGAACTAGCTTTCAGGGTTTGTTTGTCCCTGCTTTCTGTTGACTTTGGGCTGGGGGTGAGGGGGGAACATTAATCTACGGGTGCTCTCTTGTCCTGTTGCTTTTGTTTCCCAAATAGCACGTGCTGCAGCAGTGACAGCTGCCCTATTGCCTTCCTCTGGAGACTGCATGGGCGCTGCCTTCGGGAAGTGCTTTTTTTTTTGTTCCTGGTGATGAATACCCTCTTGTGCCTAAAACACCTTCTCTTCTGTATTCTTTTGCTGTTCATACTGCTATTGGGCTTTTTAGTAAATTGTTATTTCAACTAATAATCTCTCCTTTCTTTTCCCTTTCTTACTGAAAGGTGTGGGGGAAGAGGAGTGGCTTATTTGGAGTTTAATTTCCCTGCTGGTTTTTAGAACCAGCACATAAGGACAAATTGTTCTGTGCAACAGTAGGGTTTTAGGTAATCCACATGTCCCATACAAGGTTAGATTAGTCCCTATCTGAGAACAGTATAGGCAACAGTCCTACCATGGCTGGTTGCAGTTCATGCCATAGGTGTTGGAATGCTCCCCTAGTTGGTATCAAAGACTCTGTAAGGTATTTCTAGGAGTCTGTGCTGATGCTCTTCTTGACATAACTTGTCAGTCTGCCTCTTTAATGGTACTGTTAGGCTTCTGTTATTTAGGTCCGTTTCTGTGCTGGTGCATGTGTCTTCTTTCAAACTGTTCTTTAGTTTTATTTTCTTACATGTATCAGTATAGAAATGTCAAGTTAGGTGAAACTGGCTTTCATTCTCTCTCTAAGCCAAGAGACTATGCTGGAGTCCATTGAGTCTTATTCAGAACGGTTATTATGTTTTCTTTGAGAGGAAAGAGTAGAAATTCTGTGATGCTGTGTGTTCCAAACCACATTGAAGAGACTGTCTTCTATAAGAGTAGCTACAATCTTAAATTAACAAGATTGTACATAGTAAAAAAAAGCACTTATGAATCGTGCCTGATTCTCAGTCTGTTTCTGGCCTGTTAATTGATTTGTGTAGTCAAACAAGTTTGTATTACTATTGTTTCTTATCTGAATGGTAAGTAATATGTACCACAAGTGTTATTTAATGTAACAAGAGAATGTGTTCAGGTAGCTTGTTTACTTGCCTTTTGCTTTTCCAGGAGTTGTTTTGAGCTACTGCTTTCAATTCCTGAAAGTGAATTGCCACATGAGGTGTGGTTAGGATTCCATCAATCCATTCAGGTAAGTGTTCTGAATTTCTTTTTTGCATTTACATATTAAAAAATCCCCCAAAACAGCTGCTGTTCTGTTCCTTGTCTTCTACCCTTCCCTTGAATTCCACCTGTCCTGCATTGCTGCTACTTATTGCAGCAGGAATTTCTGAGCAAAAGACTAACTGCAGCTACAGTATTGGGAGCCTCAGGACCAACAGCAGGTTTATAACTATAGTCAATGGCAACTGCAACAAGAACACTGTAGCAAATCTTGATCTAGTGGTTTATGTGAGAGAAGGACTGAGTGACTGAGTTAGATTGAGTGATGTAACAGCTCTGAAGCATTACTCTGAAGATAACAAAAGAGCTTTTGTAGAGGTCTAAGTGGCAAATTAGTGTCTGTGCCTGATTTGAGAGGGATGGAAATAGCTGGACAGGTCTTTAGTCCAGGCGGTTCCTAGAAGTGTTTCTTCTGAGGTGTTGCTGAAACAAGCTCATACTACTGTGTTTCTACCCTCGAATCAAGATGGCTGCTGTAGACTGTGTAGGAGGAAGAGATGTTTTCAGGGTTTTAGTCTGGAGGTAGTACCTAGCTGTCTGCAAGAACTTGTGTTCCTTGCTGGAGCTTAAAGGCAGGAGTGGTATTTCTGTGTTCATATTGATAGACCCTTCCAGGACCATGGACTGTTCTGTTGCTGCTGTGTGCTGGCTTTAACTGTGACTGCTGAAGTTGGAAGCTAATATCGGTTATAAGTTACTGAAGTGAAGACTTTGGCAGGAAGTACGTTCAAGTGAATTTAGACCTTGCAACTGTCCTTGTACTTAATCATAAGACCTTATACCCTTGTGACTGGGGATTTCCTTAGTCCTTCAGGCTTGGTTCCTGCTGCAGTAGCTCTGAAGATGCAGGCTCTAAAGGAGCTTCTACTTTACTTTCACCTGCAGTCAAGGAAATAGCAGGTGTGGAAACTCTTCAGTAGACTTGGAGATGAATAAGCCTGTCACTTTAAACTGAGAGGAGCAGTTTGGTAGAGCCACCCAGGCTTGTTGTGGGTACCTTTTTATTGGTAGGTTTCCCTGTCCTGAAGTTAGGTTTCTCACTTTGTATGCAAGTTATTTAGCATGTGCAGTCAGTTTTTTCTGGCCTTTCTGGAAAGGGGTCAGAGGCTTTGGGGATCTTGGGTGGTCTTGATCTCTCCCCTGCAGTCCATCCCCACTTCTTGGCCTCATTCCTGCACTTGTGTGTTGCACTTATCTCCAGGAACTAGAACAAGGATATTTGTCCATGAAAAGTGCTGCCCTAATCTCTGCGTGGCCCCTTCTCCAGCCACATCGTGCTCTGTCCCAAGGTGTTACTACCAGCAATCCTCGGTTGAGTCCATGGCATCCAGCTGCTGGTGTTGGAGACATACACGAGCCCCTTCTGGGATTCTACAAAGGGTGACGCAAACCCAGATCTCTCATATCAACCTTTAGAACTAAGGCCACTGCCAGATGTAGTAATATATACCTGACTTTTGTAGTGATCTTTTGAAGCTATAACTTCCAAGTTTAGCACTCACCTAATGTCCTTATGGTTCAGATAATTAGCTGATTAGGCATGGTGTTCTGAAACCTTGCTGAAGAGATTTGTGGACTTTCACAAAGAGGTGCTTTTAATGAGATTTTGAAGTAGCACTCTGGCAGAAATAAGAGAATGAGAACATTTGTATCTTGTCCTGAATATAATAGGAACTCATTTGTCACCAGAGAAAGAATATGCAGTCATACAGAGAGCAAGAGAAACCTTCAGACATGAAGCACTCGTAGGCTGTCTTGTAGGTTTAAAGCCTGTGACTGTGTTAATGTGCAAATCTTCAGGCAAATCCAGTAGCAAGGCACTGCAAAGTTATGTATGTGCCCCAGACTGATGGATGTAAATGTGCTTATTGCTTTCCTAACAAAAGGGACAAGTGTGGCTTCTGAGGACTATAACTCCTAATGTGGAACAGAAGTATTTTTCAGATCTGCCTGCAATAATTGTTGCTCCGTAATGATCTACACAGGTTGTGAGAGTTGATGAAACTTGAAATAAATTTTCAGTCCAGAAGTGTGAAAGGTAAGGGCTTGCATTTCAAAGCATCAAGATGTGGGGACTGAAAGTGGAGTGTCACTGCTGTCCAGCTTAATATACAAAACGCTATCAAAAGCTCTATTTGGTGTCCTGAAGCTGTTTGTTCTGTTATCCTAAATAACAACAGTTACGTCCTGCAGTCCCCCTGAGTCCAGTTTTCCTTACCTGTAATCAAGACCAGAGGAAGCCTGTGCAAAATGAAAACAAGATGTGAGATTGTATGGCAGAATTCTTAGCAGAGATTTATACAGTGGCAGCGAGCAAAAGGATGCAGATGCAGCTGGGGAAATGCTGTAAAATATGAATGAAAAGATTGGGGCAGAATTAAAACAGGGCTCTTGATACAAGTAAACTCAGTTAATGTGGGGGAGGAACTCAGTGGAGGGATACTATGGGAATGGATATAGTCTGGTCAGTTGAGGAAGATAAAACTACACATTCAAAGATGACCTTAGTGAGAATAGAGATGTGTTGTTGTGATTATTGAATACGGATTGTGGTACCGGGTTCCCTTCAAGCTTTACAAAAGAGCATGAATGCTTTCTTTAGAAAAGTTGTGATTTGAGGCCGATCATAAACCAAAAACTTCTGTGGTATTGTAGGAGGTGCTGATTGCTTTAAATTGCTGGGATTGAAAAATCTTAGTGTCTTCAGTAATCTGTTCCAAGGATTGTCTTTTCTTTTGAACATTGTCCATAGGTTCTTATTGTGTTATCCTTCATTTGGAGTGAAATGTTTTATGTCCTATTCCTTAGGGCCTGTTTATGGTGTTGTCCTAACTTAATGAGATCTGTGTTCTTAAATATTGCATTAGATTTATTCAGAGATTTTTTGGTGTATTCAAAATAGATTTTCACAAATATTCCTATTAATATTAGCCTTTTATTCTTCAGTAGGTTCAGCTAAGCGTCTATAATGGAAGGGGAGTGTACTGGCAGTAGTTAGTTACTTATGCTACGTATGTTGGTTATTTTGGTATTGATACCCTGAATCTCAAACACAGTGCTGACTCAGCAAATCAGTTCAGTTTTATAATAAGCCCCTTCTTTCTCACCTTCTAAGGTTCTTTCAGCCCTAAAATGGGAATGATCCTCATAATTGGGCTGGGCTCTGCTGGCTCTGTATTGTGTCCTGAAGCCCCCAGAATAGGGAAGAGATGCTATTGAGAAGACATTGTCTTGTCTCGTTGGATATCTGGATCACAGAATGCTATAATCTGATGGACAGTAGTCTTTTCAGTAGTAGTACCTGACCCATGTCCAAGTTGTATGATTTCCTTTTTTTTTTTTCCCAGCTACATCATTCTGGTGGTGATGGCAGATAAGTGGGCTGCTCTGGCTGTTTCTGAGGCAGTGGCTTCTAGCTTGTCTGTACTTTGATTGATAGTTCCATCCCTCCCCAAGGCATAACACCTGTACTGGATGCCTTTATAGAGCTCAGTAAAGCTCACTGAGTTCAGTCTTCTAGGTGAGGTTTGAATGCATAGGCTCTTAAATGCTGATGGTTTTTTTCGGACTTAGTCTTTAATATGACCTACTCTTGAGACTGGTAGAGGTTAATGCTCTAATGTTAGTGTGAGGGAGGAGAATGCACAGTGACAGCCTGTTGTATTGAAAAGACTTAATTCTGTGTGCCATGTAGTTGGAAAAGGCCAAAAGTAGAGGTTGTCAGAATGAGATTCTATTGGTTTTGTAGGTAAGATCCAGTATCCCTACTACCTGCACACCTGTAACTGTTTGTTTAATCATCCAGATCTGAGGATAAAATAATATACATAGACTTCCTATAGGATCATAACTGCCACTTACGGAAACTGGACTGTTGTTAGATATTTCATGGATATAGGTTTAGATCAGTTTATTTTCCACTGACATTTTTAAAGCTGTCCTGAGGCTACATTTGAGCATCTTTTGGCAACAGCACTGAGTTAAGCACTTAAGTGTATCATTCACCTACCCGATTCTATTGGCATGCCATTTAGCTCAGTGTGAAGTGATCATGCTTTAATTTTAATAAAACAAAAAATCCCACTCATCCCCTGAGGCTCGCTCTGGTGAGTTTGGTTTACTGTCCCAGCTTGGACAGGAAGCAAAGACTTGAGAGGAGGAACAGCTCTGTGAACATAAGGATTGCTTAAGTGATGTTCTCAAATGGTTAAACACAGCCTGAGACCTTAATATGTTGTAGCTCATGTGTCAGTCTCTCAATGCTGTTGGCTAACAGCAGTTTGAGCTCTGGTCAAGAACATGTAAAGTCACTTGCATCTTGAGGGTCCAACTGTGACCTCCAGAAAGACTTTTTTTTCCCTGTGACCTTGTGAGTGATGTTTCAGGCTCAAGGCCAGAAATAAGTCATCATACTTTGCTGTCTTTGCATCTTCTAGTTAGCACCAACTCTTCTACCAATATCAGGAACTGGTTTTTGAGGTGGTCTCACTGATAGCTCACTCACTAGTTTTACTTTCTTTATAATCATTTTTAGGAGTAGTTTGGTCTTTAACATTTGGTTTCAGTTAGCAAGTCTGCTAGGAGCTAAGAATTGGAGCACAGTTACAGCAGTTATCTAAAAATAAAATCAACCTTGGGGAAATATTTGCTGAAAATCTTGGGTAATACTAAGGAAAGTGAGATGGTTAAGTTATCAAAACCGCTTGATTGTTGCATTCAGCTATGAGACTTTTTAATTGTGGTGTTCCTTAGAAGTCTGCACTACAGTTCTGCATTTGAAAAGAATTCCTAATGTGTGCCTTTTGGCTCACTTCTGATCTTGGTTTGATTTTGTTCTTGCAGTCAGAGAATTACTAGTGCAGGGCAGAAGCACTGACTTCCATTCAGTAGGTCTAGTGACTGCTTTGAATGTGCAGTCCCCTGAAGGTGTCTATGTGGCAGAGTCATGAGGTAGCTGGAGCTGGAAGGAAGCTCAGTTACCGGTTCACCTCTTCACTAAGAGTAAGGGCTGTCTTGAATCAGGTTGCTTAGGGTCCTGCCCCACTAAGTGTTAAGTGTCTTTAAGAAATGGAAGATGCACAGACTTCGGGTAGACCTTTCAAAGTTAGAGTATTTCCCTTCATTTCACTCCTTCGTTAGACAGAGTCTAGCTCCAACTCCCTTCTGGGGGATATAATGAAGATAAAGAGAGGTCTTAGATCCTCTTCAGCCTCTCTTCTGAAGATGGTGGTCTTTGCTGGACGTGCTCCGTTATGGTAAATATGTCATACAGGGCAAGCTGTGTGTTATGCTCCAGTGGAGTTTGAAAAGTGCCTAAAGGGAATAAACCCTTCATGAACCTCCTGGTTATATTCTGTTTGAGACTGTTCAGCACAGCTAACGTTTGCAGTAAGGGCTCACTGCTGACCTACACTTAAATTACAGGCCCTAGAGACCTGTGGTGCCAAACTGGAACCTAGCCAGCTGATCACTAGCCTGTACTGATACTTGGAGTTGTGCCAGGTACAACTCTTGGCATTTGCTTGTGTTGAGCTTCAGTGAGTCCCTGTCAGTGAAGTTCTTCAGCCTGTTGAATGTCTTAATGACTGCTCTGCCCTCCATTGTCAGTTGCTCTCCCAGTTCTGTATGGCCTGTGGGCTGGCAGAGAATGTCTTTGTCCCATTATTCAGACAATAATGGTGTTAAAAGTATCAGCTCACTGTTGACCCCTGAGAAGCACTACTAGGAGTCAGCTGTCTCTTGGGTTTTGGACAGTTTGTCACAAACCTTCCAAGCTGAGCTGTTAGCTGGTTTCTCACCTGCATTTTGTCCACTTTTCCTTATTTTAACAATTTGTTTTTAAATTTTCTAAGTGTGACTAATGTAATCTGCAGCCTGTTATGACAGAAGGTAGTCAGGCTACTGGATGTGGTTTCCAGGAGAATTTGTCCCATATTCTTTCTGGGGACCTCTTTTGCTAACTGGCCTGTGGTTCCCCAGGGTTTCTCACTCTTGGTGCTTTCTTAAGTCACCAGAAACCTTCCTGCAGTGGCTGTGACCTTACAGAGCCTTGTACAGGACTTGCAGTAACATCCATAATCTCCATTGACACCCTTGGCTTCTGTTTGGTACTATGAATGGCAATGTGATTGTCTTAACATCTCTATTGTGCCGATTCATGCTTCTTCCCTGCTTCCAGCTCTGCCACTGGTGACAGGGACCAGGAAGGCCAGATGCAGATCTTAACAGGAAGACTTGAGCAAAGTTGCTGAATTCCTCAGCCTCTTCAGTGTCCTCTGTTACTTGGTGTCCTGTCCTGTTGAGCTGTTCTTTCACTTTCCTTGGCCTTCTGTTTCCTCAGTGAAGTGAAGAAAATCAGATGGATGCACATGTCCTTCAGCTTGGCCCTAGAGCCTTGTTATATCCTCCAAGTCTGTGGTGTGACTGGTGTCCAGGTGTGCAAGCAGCAAGTGGTGATAATCTGAAGGCAAGGCTTAGCGGCTTCTCTGCAATATCCCACATCCAGGTCCCTCCTGCTCAAGCACCAAACCTTATGGAGTCTGATTAGCCACTGAAGGTGGTGAATTGTTAGATAGGACTTTTAACAATGACAACTGATAACTTGCTTTGTTCCCCTTCCCCTCTGGCCTATTATTACCTTAAAGACCAGTTAATGCTGGAAATGCTGTTTGTTTAAAGGTGAGTCAGGACATTATTATGTTACTTTAATGTCATGACTAATGTAGGAAGATTAGGCTAGGTATGGAGTACATTAATACCCATTTCTGGAATCAGGGATACATTTGGTGATACTTTATCAGCTTACAAAGAAACATACAAAATATGCATTACTTTTTCTTGACTTCCCTGTGCTGCTTCTGAGATTTCCTGCAGATACTTAACACCTGTGTTGCAGAACACTGCCCAGTGTTCTTGCTCACCCTCTAGAATTTCACAATTTGTTGTATGCTAGATGAATAAGCAGTGATGTGGCTGCTATGATGAGCTTTGCAGGAGGATATACATCTTTTCATGGTCCACTTTGGATTGTTGAAATCTTCACTTGGTACTTGCTGGGAATGATGTTCTTCTAACTTCACCTGTGTTCTCAGCTTGGTGAACGAGTGCAGCAAAGTCATGCTCAGGCTCTCTGAAGAGGTCCACACACATGATTTTCTATTGTAGAAACTGACTGTCCAAGGAATGAGTGGATCTGTATAAACTTGCTTCTGGACATAGGCTTCAGTGGTACACTAATACTTGAGTTTATTACATACAGTACACAAGTATGCTATGGGATGCTTGGAGCAGACACTTGGAATCAGGGAGTGAGGAGGGAAGAATTCTGTGTTGACTGTGCTTCACCTTAATTTGGGATTTATTAAGTAGCATGTCTGATAGGATGATTTCATAGCTAGAAAGGAGTCCTTTAAAAAAATTGACATGGGTGTGGATCAGTGTAAATAAACCCTTCACTGCAAGAATGTAATTTTCACCTCGTGAATCTTTTGCTGGGAGTAAAGCTTCATTCCTTAGCGGGGCAATGCTTTGCCCAAGAATTAAATCCAGGTTCTCCTGTGCAGAGATTTATGGAGTACAGTTCACTGCAGTATAATAAATGAAATAGATTGTTATATTAAAAAAGTGAGGATGTTCTGAAATTAGCATCTGATATTGGATATTGAACATCAATATCTGATTTATTAAGGGACATCTAATCATTAAATGCAAAGATGCCTTTTACTGTGAATGGTTAATAGGAAAATCTTGGACATCTTCATAGCAGATTCCCTTGGTTGTAGGAGGTAACTCAGGAACTTGAAAAACGTCTCGTATGTTGGAGTGTGCAAAGCAGTTCACTGCTGTGTTTTGAGAGCCCATGATCTCTTTGGTTACTCTGGTATTCCCAGTGGTCATAGCATTAACTCCATTTAATTCTGACAACTCAGAACGTAGAATTGATTCCAGTATCTCTGCAGGATACAACAGAGGCTGTTGAAAGATAACCTGAGTTTAATAATAGTGTTAAAAGTGCAGACAACTTGAAACACAGCTCACCAGAAGTAGGGGGCATTGCGACATATTGAACTTGAGATCTGTTGTGAGAAGCATTTTTACTAAAAGTGTATCCACAAATTGCTTACAATTAGTTGACTTCAATTTGTCAGTGTTAGGAAACTCTGCATGGTGATATTTTAATTCTTTAACTTCAAGTCACCCCAGATCGGTTTCCCTACTAGGGACATGAAATAACTGGAATCTATTTCCAGTTGCTTTCTTTTCTGCATTAGACTTCTTTCCGTGTGTAATGTCCTTTTTTTTCCTTTCTTCTTCACTCTTTAGATTTCCAGAATTCAAAGTGGTAGGGCTCTGATCACCCTGAGCAGTATGTATAGAAGTTTGGTGGGTGGAGTTCAGCTGGAGACCTGCTGAGTGTGGAGGGTCTCTGGGTCAGCCTTCATAGCATCAAAACTGTTAGGATTGGAAATGCACTGAACATAAATAAGTTTCTAAGGAAATAGCATCTCTGTATCCAGTAGAAGGATGTATTCATCTTAATGATGAAATCTCCCATTGCATTGCTTCCCCCCCCTTTTTTTTTTTCAACTCGTGAATGGCAGCTTTCATAATTCTGGGAGAAGTGAATCGACTGGCTCAAATTTAGTGTTAACACTAAATATACAACGTTATACTCCCGGCACTTTGTTATTCACTTTGCAAACTATTTAGCCTTCATTACAGGTTCTTCAATAGCACTAAATACTTTTAAAAAAATCATTCTTTGTCTTTTATACAATAATTCCTGTAATTTTTATAGACATGTACATGGAGAAACATAAAAATTGCAAAGAGTTACAACTGGAGAATAGGCTTTTTGAGTTAAGCCATTTCAATCACTCAGTAGGCTGAAACTGGGAAGTTTCATTGTAGGATTAAAGAAGTGAAAGGACTCTGGACTATTAAAATTCCAATGCAAACATGTCAAAACAGTAATGGCAGAGAGAAATGGTGTGAAACTTAGGACACATAATGTAAAATTACATTGGCCTAATTTTTAGCAAAGACTTTTAATGACTTTTTTTAACATTTTATAGGATTCACATGATGCTTTACTGGAATTTGGGAATAACAACCTCCAGATATTGGTGGATATCACAAGGGAAGGAGTATGGAAAAATCCAGTTCTTCTTAAAATTCTATCTCAGCAACCAGTAGAAACTGAGGAAGGTAAGAGTGTGATTTTTAGAGCTCTGTGGTTGTTAAGAAATTACTTTATTTAGTTCAGGTGGGTAACCAGTGATTTGAAGTCAGAAGACAGTTGCATTTCAAATTGTATTTTGCAGTAGTATTTGTATGTTGCTAAATAACATCTATGATGAAACTGTCTCACTGGCATTTTGAATAATGTGTGCAGCCGATGCATCTGTGCTTGGGCTGTACTATCCATCAGCTTGAATATTTCAACACTCCTTTTTTAAAAATAATTATTTCTTTTTCCATCATAAAAATACAGACATTTTTGTCCCTGATGTAGTTTGTTCCTCATAACTCTGTAGTTTGAAATGTTTTCCTGAATGTTTCACAGGAAGGAATTGTGTGTGTCCACGCTTCTGAGAGGCATTAAAGATTTATGTGGAAGGGCAGTGTGAAGTATTTTTAGGTCTGGGCTGGAAATCTCATTGTATTTAGATTATTGAAATAAGATCTTGAATCAGAAAGTGTTGAGAGGTGAAGAAAAGGAGATTTTTAGTGTCACTTTATGTAATGTCTTTTGAATGTCTGTTTTCTTAAAGTCTTCCTTTACTCGCTGAATTTTTTTTCATATCTGTTAGCGGTACCATTAAATACTTTCAGGTGTTTTATCTGTTCCATTAACAGTACACTGGACTGCAGTTTGCCTCTGGTAATCTAAAGTTAAAAATAACATAGAAGGGAAGAACAGTTTAAAATATTTTCTTAAAAATTAAAGAACAAAAAGGGATTTTAAGTCAAGGTTTCTTCTTTAGTAGAATCCTTTCTGGCTTTGGCTAGCCTCTCTTTATTGTACTTTTTATTAATTGAGAAACATGTTACGGTTTTTGAGAGGATATGTTGCTTCCATATGCTAAAAGAAGGATTAAAAAAAGAGCAGCCAAGGGTGGACTTCAGTCTCTGCTAGCCTTCACTTCAGGTATTAATAGTATGGCAGAAACATTTGGACTCCTATTTTGGTTTAAAACCAACTGGAAAAATTAAACTTTCCTCAGCTGCTCCCTTCCATACCCCCATGCACCCCACCTGTGAGATTGAGACAAAGGCAGGGATTCTGAGTTGAAATAAGAACAACTTGAAAACAGCAATGAGATAAGAAAACAAATAGTGACAGCAGCAATGCTAATAACAACAGTATATGAAAGAGGGTGATAACATGCAGAAATTCTCACTGAGTCTTACTCAAGGAGACCACAAGGCAGCCTAAGCCATGCAGCTCTCAAGACAAAGAAGAAAATGGTGGACAGAAGTGTCTGCACCAGTGTCTTTGCACCAAGCCTGGGACAATGAAAAAAGAAACAATGGCAAACAACTCTTCTTCCACAAGTCCAAGACAGTGAAAAACAATGTCGAACAAATCCCCTGATAGGACTGGAGCCACCGTACCATTCCACTCACCACTTGCTCCCCCAGAAGAATGGAACAAAACCAGCAGTGGTTCTCTTTTTCTTCCACCCAAAGCTACGCCCCCCTCTTCCTGGAGTGAGAACCCCTCACTTCTGCCCCTGAGGGATGACCTGGGTGGTATAGAATGACAACCTAGACATGCCCACACAGCTCCAGGCTCCCCCACCTCCCATCCTTGGCCCAAACTAGGACAGTTCCAAACAGCATGTCTTGAAAAAGAATTGCATTCCATATTAACACCCTACCCTAGAGTTTTTCATTGGCAGTGTTGATAGACCATCCATTTGGACAGCTGCTCCTGGTGTATTTCTGCTCAAAAGGACTTCCATTTCAGAATTGGTCCATATTCCTGAAAACTGTTCTTCAGCTGTTGAAGAATTCCTAACTTTGAAAGCAGTGTACCAGTGGGGGTTAAGGGTTAGTAACCTTTGCATGTGGCGAGCCAACAGCTGTTCTGGAGGACCGGTGTGAATTCCAGTAGGAGTGGTGTCCTCATATGTGTCTGTGCGGACTCCATTATAGACTTAATTTGCTTTTTCCCCATGTGGCTGGTTTTAGCAGTGGCTGTATTACTGATTACTGCTGTGTGTCCTTGTTCCTGCACAGGGCCACCTCAGTATGGGTCAGACTACCTGTTGACTTCTGCAGGAATAAGATGGAATAGCTTGTTCAGTCCTTTTGCTTTTTATTTGAGTTTCCGCGCACACTGTGTCTCACCTAAAAAATCCAATGCGCAGGCTGGAAGGTGTAAAGACCTTCCCCGGATCTTTGCTCGCGAAGACTGGCCATTATTAATAGATGTTCAGAAGAGTTGTCCTCACTGATGGATCCCAGCAGAGGCAACAGGACATTCATTGAAGCTCTTCTGTACAGGTGCATTTTCAGGTAGTCTGGAATAGTCCACAGGCATGCTTAAACAGTCTGAATGTGACTCTGGAATCCCATGTGAAACCAATCTTGCAAAAGCACATTTCTCAACTAAATCATAAGGTGAAGCGGTAGACATTTTAAGTAAAGGGCACTTCTCAGAAGTCAAAGATCTGCCAAACTGTTGCTTCTTACCAAGTGTCTTGCATTTATGACAATCTTGGAAACATTGCTTTAGTTTTTTGCTTGGTTTCAGGAAATTGAAGAGCAGATAAACTAAGAAAAGTGTAATCCCTGTAGCCTGTGGGCATGCAGCGTAGCTGCTTAGACATAACTAGATCTTTTTGAGCTGTTTGAACATGTACTCTTAGCAGCCAAGCAGGATGGTTTAGATGTTGGTTGACTGTCTTCAACTGACAATGCAGGGAACAGTAAACGGAAGCAGAGCTCATATGGTACCTGAAATGTAGGAAGAGAGTGAGAGCACCACATGAGAGTGCTGTCACGTCCTGCTCTGCTCTTCTGGCCTGGTTCAAATACTATGAAAGTGGTAGATGGGAGCAGTAGCATTATTAGTAATGCAAATGGGAAAATAGGGAACCGGGGAGCTGGGGATATTTAATAGCTATAAACACTGTGAAGTAATTCTTTAGTAGTTAATTTGGTGCTCTTACATTATAGGGTATGGAAGGGTTTTTATTTGGTGAGTTTTGTTCTTATCTGCCTCTTGGTGAGGTACTGAAGATTTGAGGGAGTTGTAGGAGAGAACATAAGGCTGGGAAAGACAATGAAGGGCATGGAATTCGGTCTCCTGTAGTTGTTGCCAGCTATCCAATAATACTTGAAAGAAATCTAAATAGTGCATATTGTGAGTCTTAGAACTTTAAAGTGGTGCAGGAAAAGAGAAGTAGTCCTGCAAGGAGCAGGGAGTTGGACTGATAATCCTTAAGGGTCCCTTCCACCTCAAGATATCCTATGATTCTAAATAGATTGAGGCCATATGTAAAGTTTACTTTTTTCTCAGAAGGCAAGACTTAGGTGCCAAACTTTTACCCTATGCTTTGGTGCAAGACAAAATGAAAATTTAAAGAAATCCTGCTCCCAAGGCCATTATGGCATATTATGGCATGGAAAATCTTTTGACTCCTAGATTGTGCTTCCAATGTAACTGGTTTATCCTCTTGATATCATAAGACAAATGTAATTCAGTGACCACAGAAGTTATTGCTGAAATATTAACTGATCCATGAAGATGTTATGATTAGTAAAGTCTTGGTTTTGGTTTACTTCCATTTCTTTGTTCAGTCCCTTGCTTCCTCTGTGCTAGGCAGTCAGATGGTGCTATGATTTCATTTGGCTTGCAGAAAGTCTCTCTGGGTAGCTGGAATTACTCTCTTGGCCTTGTATAGAACATGGTTGAAGCTGGTATTAAACAGCTATCTCTAGATGTCTACTGGATTAACTTAATCCTTTTTTGCCTTCAGAATCATAACAAGCAAATGCTTGCTTCTGTAGTAGGAGATCATATGTCACTGATGAGTTAGCAGGTTTGTCTTCCTTCTGACTTTTGTCACTTCTTTGATCTGTTGTTCTCTACTGACTACCAGCTCCATTTGATAGAAGTAGCAGGAATCAAAATGTACTTTCTGCAGGTCCCAGCAGGGATGGTAGCTCTGCTGTTATGCCTGGGGAGTAAGGATTGCAGAAGGAGCTCCAGTGCAATGGGCTTTCAGTTATTTTAGTCAAACTACCCTTTTATCCTTCAGTACAACAGCAGCTTTGCAGAGTATCTTCTGAAGTTTTGTTGTAAGTGGGTCCTATTTCAGTCATCTAAAGTTTAATTTCTTTGAATAGGTTGTATTTCATACTTTTTGGGTTTTTGTGGTGTGTGCCTGAAAAAAATTCCTGGTTTTTGTGCCGTTGGACACTGGTAAAACAGATGTCTCGGCTCAATGTGCCTAGATGGAGCTGTGTTTTGTGAAGTGGTGGTTCATGTTAGTAATCATCAGATACTTTCTTGAATGAACAATCCCGAAGGTGTGTCATGCTCCTATCTGTCTTGTTTATTGTTCTTAATTTATTTTTTTTTATGCACTGGCCGGGAAAAGGAGCTGACATCAACTGTAAATATGATTTACTAAATTTGTTCCAGCTCAGGTTTCATAGATTCTGTCTGCTGCTTGTATGGCTGTTAATAAATTTCACTTTGATGTGCTAGGGTGATAGTTCCTTGATTTTCACTGTCAGCATGCTCAGGATGGTCATTTGGGGCATTAATATCTGTTTGAAGAAAGGACCATAAAATCCTTGCTGCTTAGTTTTTTTGGATGACTGAATGATAGAGGGATCCCAATGTGACCATAATTGATGCTCTTCAGCAGGTACGACATCCCACAGTTGTTCTGTGCCTCAAGCAACTAGTTTTAATATTCCAAGACTTTTTTTCTTTCTTTTTTATTTTTTTTTTGTCTTAACAAACAGTATCCTTCAGGATGAAGGAGGTTGGGGTGAGCTTGTTGCTATGTGCAGCAGATGAACACCAACACCTTGGTATGTCTCTGACCAGAACTGGTTTGTAGGAAAGCTGGCAGAACTGTCTACCACACTGCTATTGTAAAATACACAGACCTTAATGTCAGTTGTGCATACTTAACATATGTTACTGCTCTTCAGCTCGTTGTTGTCCTGTTCCAGAGGTACTTCCAGCAGAAATGCTCACCCAAGATGCTGTTTCTCGTGAACATTTATCATAGTGATCAGTCTTTTCATGCTCTAGTGCCATCCATGCTTTATAAAGGTTGTATTCACAATATTGTGTTGTTATTTAAATCTGTCTTTTACTACAAGTGTTTTAGGTGAGAGGGGAATCTCTTATCCTTACTTTTTGGTTCTGGGATAAAAGCTCTTTGGGTATAAATAGAGTTTGGAACTGCACTGCCCTTTGACTAAAGGGTTTTGAAGAGGGAAGGGTTGCAGGGTGTCTGCACTGATTTTTATAGCAAGCTGATTTAGTCTTGATGTTTGGTAGAACACTGACAGAACAGACAACAGCAGGAGATCTAGGAAGAGAAGGAACAAGAAAGTCTGTTCATGGACATATATGGAAATGTAACAGATTTAGGATTGAGTGCAGAATTAGGTTCTCTGAGGAATAGACAGCAAAATGAGTTTCTGTTCCTTTTTCAGAAAAGGGAGGTTGTTGCAAGCAGGCTACTGGAAAAAAACAGACGCTTTAGAGGAAAGCTAAGTACCAAGTAGTGACTTATTTCTGAATTTCACTCCTGCCTTCATCACTTACCATCTGCAGGACAGAGGAGCTCGATTTGTCATTTACCTCCATTGCAGAGTTCATTACACACTGCCTTAGGTGTTAAAGAATTGTCCCAGGGGCACAGACCTTCCACCCTTGGGGAGGACGTGCTTACTGGCTGCTCCCAAAATTTGCAGCAAGTTGGAACCCTCTCTCCTGTTCACCTTCATCAGCAAGTTTCTCTCATTTGTGCTGGAAGATAAAAATGTTACTGTTAACCTGAAAGTGTTTAATTTCTCTGGCGGACTGCAGGTACTCTTAAAACACCGTCCATGTCTTGACTTGCTCGCTCTGACATGTCAGGACAACTTCATTTAAGTGGTTGCTGAGTGCATCTCTAACTGTGTAAACAAGGGGAATCTAAATCATTCTTAGAGTAGTAGGTAAAGAGAATATATTTTCTTTTATTCTTCCAATGGACCTGAAAAAAAAAATATTAATCTGTGAACTGAGAGCTGTAGAAACAGGGGCTACAGAATTGCTTTGAATTGCTTGTGGGCACTAAACCCCATTCCTGCCAGGCCCATGAATAGCAGACTCCACCAGGAGAGGTGAGCGATCTGATGTTGGGTAAGCCTTCCTTTGGGGACTTCTCCCTCAGCAGTGGTCTTCTGGCCATCATGTTGTGGTAGCAGCCTCTTACATCAAATAGGATCCATTTTGAAACACTGTTAGCTTTCCTTGAGAAATTTTCAAGTGTGGTGTCATACAGATGCAATTTTTAATGAAGAGAGGATGCTTGTTTCCTAGCAACTGGAGATCTGGAGATGTTAATGCAGGCTGTCTCTTGGTCAGGCAGTTCTTTTTGCTTTATCTCGTGAAGTTACTTCAATGTGAAGTGTCAGCTGGGTCAAAAGTTTAATGCTCAGAGGTTTTTTGTGTGAATAATAGAAACCATTACCATAGGCTTGAATCTTAAAATTACCTCTAATGGGCCACTAAGCAGACTTCTGCAGAATGCAAGTAAGTCTCACTGCAGGCATGTGGTATGTGCCTGACTCCTGAAATGAGTTTTCTGTTTAGGTGCACATTATAAACCTCCTACCAATTAGTGTGTTGTCTGTTGGAACATGCTCTTTTTCTGTTTGGACAATAATTTAAATGCATAAAGCTTGAAAACTTCCTTGTTCTGTGTTACATACAATCCACTCTTTCAGAAATGTTATACTATTGGTTTCTTAGCTACCCATCTTGCATAGTAATAATAAGGTGCCAGTGTAGTGGAAGAGCCATTGCGTAAAAATATTTTCACTAAGTTGTTAGTCTAAGGCAAACTTTTTTTTTAACTAATCCAGAGGCTATTGCAGGCTCCACTGGTAACTGGTTGACTATAGTTGCTGCAGAACACCATTCTAGTATGTGTTTTATCAGGATGTCTCAAGAATTTCCATTGTTATTCTACAGTTCATCAGAACATTTGTTCCTTGGTTGATATGTATTACTGCATGTAGTGTAAGAACATGTTGAATCATCTCTTTTCATTCTCAAGGATCTTTTGAAATATGTACAAATCTGGAGATTCACATCAAGCCTTTCTGTAGGTGTTTATGTTAAGCTGGAAATAGCACTACAGCTGTTTGGAAGCATACAATTTCATCAGCAAAGTACGCTCTATGAAAGCTTTGGATGCTGTCTCACAGCAATCCTGGATTAAATGTCCAACACACAGCTTGTCAAGTCCATCACCCAGTGAGCTGATGGGTCGGGTGCAAAGGGTTATAGTAAATGAGGTTAAGTCTGGCTAGAGACCAGTCACGGGGGGGGGGGGAGGGGTCCCGGGGCTCAATTTTAATTGCAATGCTCTTTAATGTTTTTGTAAATTATCTTGGTGCAAGAGTTGAATGTACATTAAGTAAGTTTGCTGATGATATTACATTAGGAGGATCTGTGGTCTCCCTCAAGGGTAGAGAAGCCTTACAGAGAGATCTGGATAGACCAGAGAGCTGGACAATCACCAACCATATGAAATTTAACAAGTGCTGGATTCTTCACCTGGGACATGGTAATGCTGGTTATGTGGACAAACTAGGGGATGGAGAGCAGCCCTGTGGAAAGCAATCTTCAGCTTTGGGTTGATTGCAACTTGAATATGAGTAAGCAGTGTGCCTGGTAGCCAGAGAGGGCTTGACTGCGTCCTGGGGTGCATCAGGCACAGCATTGCCGGCTGGATGAGGGAGTGACTGTCCTACTCTGCTTTGCACTAGGGTGCACTCACCTCTAGTCCTCAGGGCAGTTTTGAGTGCTTCAATACAAGAAGGACATCAGATTAATAGATTTGTCCAGAGGATTGTGGCCAAGGCACAGAGAGGCCTTGAGGCTCCTCCTTGTGAGGAGCAGCTGAGGTCACTTGGCCTGTTGAGCGTGGAGAATAGAATGCTGAAGCGTGACTCCATCACACTCTGCACCTTCCTCAAGGGGGCTGTGGAGGACGAGGTGCTGATCTCCTGTCTCTGGTGGCCAGCAAGAGGACACAAGGACATGGAATGAAGCTGTGTCTGGGGCAGCACAGGTTGGGCATTAGGAAAAGGCTCTTCACCCAGGGAGTGGTTGGGCACTGGAATGGGCTCCCCAAGAAAATTATTACAACACCAAACATGCCAGAGTTCAGGGAGCATTTGGCTGATGCTTATGGTCATATGATTTAATTTCGGGTAGTCCTATGAGGAGCAGGATTTACAGGTCTTTTTTAACTGAACTTTTTTGTATGGTAAACAACTGGGAAGAGAATGAAACTAAATCTGTGAGGTTTTTAATCCAAATAAGTACATTTTGCTAACTACTTACAAAAATAATCTGAAGTTACATTTTTGCTATTGAATTTTGAATTAGTTATCAAGTCTCATAATGATTAGTTGTATTTGGTTGATCTAGAGCATAAGCCTAGCATGTCTTAAACACAATTCTTCAAAAGTACTGCGAAGATAACATTTTCACTCTCAATTCTGTATATTTTTGCATTATATGGGGTTTTAACAACTTGGGTGGAAAACTCTCTGGTTGAAAAGCATTTAATGGTTGGTTTGAATGTTTGTGGTTCTTTGGAATATGAAGTTACAATTAAAAGGTGAAGATTCTGAATCTCAGTTAAACTCCTGATACCTGTCTGGTGTGATCCTTTAGCCATTGCTGTGGCATACACGTCCTTACTGCCTTAATGGAGCTGTCTTTGGAGGGAGGTAGGGGATGGTGCGTGCATCTGTTTTCCATAGCCCAGCCTTCTTTTCCTGCACAGTTTGGGAGAAGATACTCTGTTGCTGTCACTTCCAATCCTGCCTAGAGTTTCCTAAGAACACTGACCATACTTAGACAAATTTGTAAAGAAGTGTGAATGCAGTGAGACAATTTCAGTTAAGTGTCACCTGTAAATTGGTCTATTCTCAAAGGCTTTTTTCTTTTCCTAGCTAATAAATTGATTACACGAGAAGGGCCTTCCTTTCTGCAGATGCGAATAAAACATTTGATGAAGTCAAACTGCATCCCCCAAGCCACTTTCTTGTCAAAATTGTGTGCAGATTCTCCAGAAATTGCAAATGTTTCATCTTTTCGCCAAGCCTACATCACATGTGTGTGTTCAATGCTGCCTAATGAAGACTCCATTAAGGAGGTTAGTAATCCGTAGTCCCTTTTTAATGTATATTTATCAAGCATTTTAGAATTTATGTCTGTAATACTAAAAACTGAAGCTGAAGAGTGAAACTGTTGCAACAGGGTTCCAAAAGAAGAATGATCTATTGCAGATTGCAGTAGGCAAGAACGTTTGTATGAACTGCTGCTGTGGATAAAATGTGTGGATAGTATGTGTGTATGTATGCTTGCATTAGGTTAGATGTTTGAAATCTTAAAATAAAACTTGTAACTTCAGTTCCAGTAGTAAGAAAAATATAACTGGAAAGCTGTCTTTTCTGACCCAAAGCAATGGTACCAGAGCAATTGCTTTTCTTCTAGTTGTTCTGACCTAAGAAAAAAAAGTTTTAAGAAAAAAAAAATCACAAAGCAAACAAAATCCCCTTTAGAGTTGTTCTTCCTGAACCTCTAAACTTGTTTTTAGCAATTAGTCTTCCTGTTACAGTAACAATCATAGCAATGATTTGTGTTCATGCATTGCCATAGTAATTGTGGTTACACAACTGATTCTTGCCTCTGTTGCCTCTTGACATCACACCCCTGTTATGGGATCAGTCTCACTTGTTAGACTTGTATGCACTTGGTGTAGTTGTAAATGTTGGACATTTTAAATAAACTTCAGTGAAACTGGGGGAAGCCTGAGATATTAAAAAAAAAAATTAAAAAGTAAAGGCAACTCTGTCTGCATTTCCTGCATGAGTGTCAGAGTGTTCTTGTACGTGTTAAATACCCTAATTAACATTTGTTTAAAAATACTTCTTTTGAAATACAGATATTTGCATAGGTCTCTCTTCAGTCTGCACTTTGAGCCAGATTCCCTTCTGTGTGTTGTAGGAGCAGGGAATGTGTTTAACAGCTCACTGCAGACACGATCTGCATGCTGGAGGTTTTAGAGTTTACGGGTAACTTGCAGCATATTCTCTGACTGGATTGGCTGTTTCAGAGGAATGGCAGAGAAATCATATTAAATTGTTTCCTTTTTAGTTTAATTTAAGGTTTGCGAAGTGTATCTGTAGCTGTTTTACCTTGATACTCAGAACAGTCTTTTCTTGCCAGTCCAGTATAAAAGTTGAAACACAGATTGATGAATTGAATCAAGTTATGGTAATTTCTGAATTAAACATTTTATGGGGAAGTGAAGCCAGTAAGCATCAAAGGAGTATCTTAAAACAGTAGTTTATTGACTTAACTGGACCTGTAGCTAGTGCTGCGAAAAGTGTAAAGTTAGTGGTGTTCCAGTGCCAGAAAGTTGTAAATAACTGGATTGCATGGCATGTTTCTTTGCATGCTCAGTCACAGGTGTTGTGCAGTTGGCACTCTTACGGGATTTCGGGAGTGCGAGACTTCTAAAACACTTTTGTTCACACTTTTGTCCTCAGAGACAAGAATTCCATTACACATTCATGTTACCTACGATCTTCCTCAGGTAGAAAATTGTCAGATCTAATGACAAGTGGGGAAAAAGGATGGGAAAAGGTGAAAGATGAAGAGTTCAAAGAGTGGCAGCTGTTAGGGAATGAGAGATGGCAATGACCAAAAACCACCAGGGGAAAGAGGGAACAAACGGTAATGAAAGAAACAAGAGTTAAGTGAAATTTGAAGTTCAGAGTAGGATGGGGTAGATAGAGGAGCAGGACTTGGCTAAAAAAGTAAATGTTAGAGAAGGGTTGAATAGGAGTGAAGATAGCTGGGGGAGGATTAGAGAGAAAGAATTTTATATTGGAAGAATAGACAATGTATGATCATCTCTTTGCCAGAGTCACCCCCAGAGGACTTGGGGGTGACTAAGTCAGGTGTGGAAGGTAAATTACTGAGTTCCAGTAAGTTAAGGCTGGTAAACTATTTATATCTATGTCTATAAGCAATAACATACGTATACACATATGTGTGTATATATATATCTGTATGTGCACACATCTGTAGAGATACATACACACATGTGCATGCGTGGTTATAACTCTGTGGATGTGTGTGGATACACTGTGTATAAAGTTGTCCCTCACATTTCTGGTACCTCCTGGCATCTTGAATTGATCCCGAGGCATACATGTAACAAGGAATAAACCTATAGAATTGTTTGTTTATTAGAGTCTTGTTCTGCTCTGTGAAAATGTAGAAAGTAGCATAATTCAGGGCTGATGTCAGGTTGACCAATTCCAATGTTTGGCTTGAATTTTATGGGATAAATTAAAATCATTATTAAAGCAGTTCTCTTGCACAGTAGTTACTTAATTAACTAATAACGCTTATTACTATTGCAAAAGCATGAAACCCCAAATGTTCCACAGTCTAAGGTGGTTTTCTCTGCAAGGCAAGTGCCAGCCACATATAACAATAAAACAGTGTTTTCAAATGCAACAACCAATTAAAATTAAAGCCAAATTGAGTGTCATCTCTGCTGAATGTTAACGTCTTTGGTAGGTCATATGATCTTCATATAGCCATCTCCTATTGTCAAAGGAGGGTTTCTTTGGTTTCGGCTTCCTTTGGGAAAGACTGTTCCAAAGTCTGAGAGTAAAGCACTTCAGGGAATCTGAATTTAAGCAAGTGCCCTTTATCCCATTCATAAAAAATTCAATTGTGAACAGTCATCTTTTGGAGGCCCTCTCCAAATAAGGAGTATTAACATGATTCCTACTACAAAATGGTAGGCGGTTTAGCTTAGTGTAGGAAATTTTTATGATTACATAAAAAATGAAGTATCATTGTAGTGTTGGAACTTTTTCTTCAAAATAAAATGACATGGAGGACAGAGACTTACATGGTTGTATGTTCTGTGGAGTAACTTTGAGGAGAAAACTGCCATCCTTTTTAAACAGAACACAGGGAGGATGACAGCATTTTTCAACAATTCTAATTTAACATAACTTGGCAGTGTTCATTCTGTAGTCTCATAAGTTTCATTGAGTTGTTGGGTTTGTAACAGAATAAAGATGGTCAGCATTGCAGGTTTAGTAAAGATTCTTTAATATGTATCTGGTTTGTCACTTAATTGACTGGATATTGTTGGATGATTTCAAGCTGTGCATTTGGACTTTTTGTCTTTAATATTTAAAAAAAAAAAAAAAAAACACCAAAAAATCCAAGAAAAACTCCACAAATAAAAAGCAAAAACCTCAAGATCTGAAACAAGGTGGATCATCACTGACCAAAAAACAGGACTTGAAACAAATTACCTTTTTGCTTACTCAGTAGTTAATGTCCTGAATGTGTTTGTCCAAAAGGAACACTAATTTCTGTGTGAGGAGAGCAGCTCTGATGTCCTGTGTAGGCTACTCCTAGCACCAGGCCGAGTGTGTGCTGGAGCTGGTGTTGGTCCTGCTGATCCAGTGCACAGCAGAAGTTCCAGGTCTTGCTATAGTGTAAGTCTAAGTGAGGAGTAACTGATGGTTATTAAAAATGTGGGGTTTATAATTCTGTAGCATTAGAAATAAGTAGGGTGTAACTTTGTAGGTTTTAAAACAGAGATGATGTTGTTCAGTGATTGTCCTTGTAATCGAATTGGTGATGAGTATGGTCTCTGTCAAGTGATGTCTGGCCAAGTAACTCACAGGTAGCCTTCCATGTTGTCTTCAGATCTGTGAAGGAAACATGTCCTCTATTTACAGGCACTGACAATTTTTATTTTTCTAAAACCAAAGATTTGGATGATCAGACTTACATCTTGCAGGCAGCTTCTGCATTATTTAAGAATATTTACTGTAGTATTGAGAAGATGACAGTGTATAATTGTGCAAATTATCATAGACAAAACTTTGTGTTACTTAGCTTTGCATTCCAGATTTACTTTGTAAAACATGCTGATGGAAATTGTAAAGAATAGGAATAGCTGAGTGGATAGAGATGGTAGAATATTATGAGCAGGCTGGAGCTGCCCAGCTATCAGTCACGTATTCACCTAGACTTTCCACTCAAACTTCCAGGCCGGTGTACCTGTAGGTACCAAAGGTTGATGGCAGCACAGGAAAGGTACTAGTGGCAGGGAATGTTTGGGTGAGATGGCACACAGCAGCATCCTGTTAGCTCCAACAACCTGTTCTCTCCTGAGCACAGATGAACACCCTCACTGTTCTGTCATGCACCCATTGGTATGGGCTTGCGTTTCCACCCTCCCCAGCCTGGTAGAGGTGGCAATTGCTTTGCAGATACTGTCTGGGCTTATTATCTCTTGACATACAAGGAGCAATGATGTCTGTCCCCTTAGACAACAAAGCATTGTCTCTTAAATCAGTCTTCGAGGTTTCTGTATTGCCAGAGGTGAGTCAGTGACAACCCCATCCCCCCAAAAAATAATCTGCTGTATATTACTTTATCAAATGCAAAAATGACACATCTGCAAGCCCTTGCAGCTTGTGAACTGCTCTAGAAATGTCTACTGCAAAAGGTCAGTCCTGGGTCTCAAGTCAAACAGCAAAAGTCAGTGGACCCTAGAAGATGTTGATACTGCTCAATGAATTTCAGTGTCAGGCCTGAATGAGAAACTGGGGTAATAGTGCTGCTTCTGCTCTTCCTGCTGAATGAGATGTCTGTGAGAATTAGTTTAACTTCCTATTGTTCATTCTAAGTTGTTATTTTTAATGATGAACAAGAGGTTTTAAATGTTTATAATATGAACAGCTGTTAAAAGCAGGTGTTGCTAGAGTCCAGACTGTTCTGTGAAGTGGAATAGAGTCAGTGGAAAAATATATTAAAAATAGTGTTGTCTTAATAGTAAAAGCTCTTCATAATTACTGTTTGCGGCTTATGACCAAGCTAACCTCCTGGTTTGATACACAGATACGTATTGCCTTAAGTAGGCTTTCCAAAACTTCCAAGGGATTTGTGTTTCCTTGTCATGGTATAACCCCAGCCAGACCCCAAGCCCCTCACAGCTGCTCGCTCACTCCCCCACCAGCAGTATCAGGGAGAGAATCAGAAGGGTAAAAGTGCAAAACTTTGTAGTTTGAGATAAAGGCAGTTTAATAGGTGAAGCAAAAGCAAAGCAAAACTAGGAATTAATTCACTGCTTCCTGTGGGCAGGGAGGGGTTCAGCAGAGAGGGGTTCTGGGAGAGCAGGGGCCCATCACGTATAACAGAGACTTGAGATGACAAACATTGTCATTCCAAATGTCCCACCCTTCCTCTTCCCCCCCCCCCACCCCCCACTTTATCTAATGAGCATGATGTCATATGGTCTGGAATATCCCTTTGGTCAGTTGGGGGTCACCTGTGCTGGCTGTGTCCCCTCCCAACTTCCCTTTCACTTCCAGCTTCCTTGCCACTACAAAAAGGAGAAAAAGCCTCAGCTCTGTGTATGCACTGCTCAGCAATAACAAAAACATCTGTATATCATCTCTATGTTATCAACCCTGTGTCCAGCACAAATCCCAAATGCAACCCCCATACCAGCCACTGGGAAGAAAATTACCTCTGCCTAACCCAGCACACTCATCTAAACACTTCTGTTTTTAACATTTTGCTTTGGAGTGTGGTTGTTCAGAGTCACTACCCACAGACAAAGAGAAAAAGACTGGCTTTTTTTTCGTAACTCTTGACCTTTTCGGACCTGGGTTCTAATTTTCAAAAGTAACACCAGAGTGCCTGCAAGTACTGCAGAGGAAGGGTATGGGAAGTCTTAGGCAGATGATTGCCGCGGGCAAGTATTTTACTATGCCGCCCAAAATGGAAAGTTTGTCCCGAAGAGAACTGAGAAGAGGCCAGAACAAATGTGTAAACTTCTCATGCTCATTCTGTAGCTGGAACATGTGGCACGATCTCTGGGTATTAAAAGGAGGTATAATGTTTTGTTTGTGTGTTTGTGAGATCATTTCCTTTGATACAGTAAAGACACATTTCTTTTGTAAACATAGTGAGAATAAAGTGCTTTTTCTTTTAATTTTTTTTCTTTAAGATTGCAAAGGTGGACTGCAAAGAGGTATTGGACATCATTTGTAATCTGGAATCTGAGGGACAAGAAAACACTGCATTTATTCTTTGTACAACATATCTTACTCATCAGCTTCAAACAGCAAATGTGTATTGCTCTTGGTAAGTAGAAGTATTGCTGCTACTGTTCCTCACTGGCTTCAGTGCAAGAGTCCAGTACTTGGAGGAAGGGGATATATCCTTAAGTTGGGAAGTGTATCAGACTGAAGTGCTTTCTAGATAACTTGAGACAAAATAAATAATTGCTACGGTAATAGAGCAGTTAGACAAAAGTAACGTTTGAACCATTTAAAAGTGAAACGGCACTCACACTGTTGGTATGAATGGTACCACTTTGGCAGGGTAGTAGATCTGTCAGTGGTGCTGAGTCAGTGCTCTCTGAGTTGAAATACCATATCTAACTGACAATTGTAGTACTAGATCTTGACCACATTGTAACTATAAAACTCTGCCCTCTTAACTGGCTGGAGATTACAGAAGCTTTTGTGCTTCCCTTCAGCAGCAGTAAAATTGTAAAGCCAAAGAAGAGGAGGTGGTTTCTGCCCTTTACAAAATGAATTTATAGTTATATAGTTATGGCTTTCAAGGCATGGCTAAATCTGTAGTTTTCTTCCATTTAAAATCCTGATTTGGATAAAGCTTTAGATAGGCACACATACTGAGAATATCTTGGGAAATTAGATTCAGATAGCTGTGGTGTTGTTCATCTACTCACTCCACATTTTAAAACCATTAAGAAGTTTTTACAACACTTCAGTGTCTGCAGGATGATTGACAGTTCAGCCTGGTCCAGTGTAGTGAGTTGACCCTGGCCAGATTCCAAATACCTACTAAAAGTCTCTCCCTCACTCTCCCTCTGCAACTAGACAGAGGAGGGGGAAAAAAAACAACAAAGGAATTCATGAGTAGAGATAAGGGCTGGGAGAAGTCACTTACTGATCACAGGCAAAACAAGTCAGAGTGGGGATAATACTTAGATTTATTACTAACAGGATAAGAGTCAAAGAGTGAGAAATAAAACAGTCTTAAAAACACCTTCCCCCCACCCTTGCTTCCTTCTCGGCTCTCCCTCCTTCCCCCCAGCAGTGCAGGGGGACAGAAAAGGGGGGTTGCAGTCAGGTGTTGTTTCCCATCGGGTGCAATCAGGTCTCTGCACCCCGATGGTCCTCCATGGTCTGCAGGGCAACAGCCTGCTTCACCGTGGTCTTCATCACGGGCTACAGGGGGGCCACAGCTCTGAGTCCTTCCCCTGTTCCTGTGGGGTCCCTCCCATGGGAGACAGTCCCTGATGGACCTCTCCAGTGTGAGTCCTTCTCTCGGGCAGCAGCTCTTCCCACCCTGCTGTCCTGTGGGTCCCTCCTCCATAGGTCACTCCTTCACAGATTAGCTGTACCCAATGTGGGTCCCCCACAGGGCCACGAGTCCTACCTGGGAAAAACTTCTCCAGCCTGGGCTTCCCTCTCCATGGGCCACAGGTCTCCTGCAGGACCCTGCTCCATCCTGGGCCTCCCACGGGGTCACAACCTCCTTCCTGCATCCACTTGCTCCACCATGGGCTCCTCCATGGGCTGCAGAGGGGTCTCTTCACCCTGATGGTTCTTCACGGGCTGCAGAGGCCTCACCTCTAAGTCCTTCCACTGCTCCCAAGGGAGGAGGGGGTGCCCCTCCCGCTCCTGCTTGCACGGCCCTTGGTGTCTGCGTTGTTATCCCGTGTTCTCCCTCCACTCTTCCTGGGCTGGAATTTCTTCTGCCCAATACTCCTCTGTTCTGAAATATGTTATCCCAGAGGTGTTACGTGCTTGCTAATTGGCTCAGCCTTGGCCAGTGGCAGGGAGTCCATCCTGGAGCAGCTGGCATTGGCTCCATGGGAGCAGGGGAAGCTTCTGGCAGCTTCTAACGGAAGCCACCCTTGTAGCCCCCCCTGCTACCAAAACCCAACTACCTGAACCCACGACATCCAGTCATCCGCACAAGAAGGCCAGAAGTATTTACATAAATATTGCTTCTGCTTTAGGCCAGAGGTGTCTTTTTGAGCAAAAGCATACCATGTAGAGAGAAATGAACTTGTGGAAGGCTAAGAGGGGGTAGTTCACCACCCTTGAAGTTCTAGAGAACGTTTTTCTCTAGAATTCCCTATCGAATTTTGTCATTAAAGATGAGATTAGAAGAGTCATGTCCAAAGAGATACAAGGCTAGGATCCACCTCATGTTCTCTTTTTAAAGAAAGAAACAAACAACTAACATTCTTCTAGGGTGAGTTGCTTTGCTTGCTGTTGTCCAAGAAGACTTATTCATTCTAAAAGCTTTATCCCTAGGATGCAAGCAAAGAGGGTCAGACTTCCTGTTGTTGGGCTGTTGGGACTGGAGAACAGGCTTGAGGATGGAGCATTTATTGTTACAGAATAACACCTCTTTTTTGTGAGGACAAATGTGGGTAGATTTTTTTGCTTGCAGTATGAAGTCTGAACTGAAAGTAATTAGAATTTGAATGAAATTTTCAGGTCTCGTAGCTCTAATTTAAAGCTATAGATTTCTCATCTCCTTGTCAGTCTTACCCTGGGTGGGTCCTGCCTCAGGTTAACACTGCACAAAATACGGCACAGCTGTAGCATGAGTAGGTACTTTAAAGCTGGCTAGCCTAGGTGACAGGCAGTGAAGGCTTGAAGATACAGATGTTAGCACAGTCCAGTAACATAAGTTTGTCCCTGCTTACAGAAGGTGTTAGCAGGTTTGTGTCACTCATGCTGAGGTCTTGTTATTATGTCTATGTTGTTGTTAGTCGTTCTTGAGAGAAAAGGTGCTGGGTCAGCCTGTGCTGCTCTGTCCATGCATACCACAGGTGCCCCTGCTGCTGCTGTCCCAACAGACTTCTCAAGTTCCAGGTGCCTTCCCCAGAGTGGAAAAAGGAGAAGGAAGTCTTCTGTCTAACAGAAACACTGACATTGTATAGATGTATAAATTCAAGTTCTAATACTGTATGTAGCAGTCCTTACACAACAGCATTGCACACAAATGATGCTATCTGGACCCACTGGAGAGAAAAGCTTCCAGGATGCTGGAGCACAGATGGAAGAAGTCACCTTCTGATAGACTCCTGTCTTGTGAAACTGGTGTAATAATTCTTGACCACCAGATTGCTTCTCACTTTGAGACTTTATAAGTCTATTTAAAAAATACCATTGCTTGAAAGTCAGGATGCCTTGCTGGTCTGATGGTGCAACGTGGTTCAATGAAGTGGCCTTGGCCTTTTCACTGACCTTCACCTGTGTCCCTGGGGATCCACAGATGTGGATTAAGCCGTTATTTAGCTACAAGGTAGATGAATTCAAGTGGCTGATAAGACATAAAACTTTTAATTTAGAGGATTGCTTTTGTTAGATCAGCCAGTTTAACTGATGAGGCATGATCTTCCACGTTACAGATTTAGTGAGTATTAAGGCTCACAGAGATGAGGAGCTGTGCTCTGTACAAATTCTGGCATTCACTGAAATCATTGCAGGGCTGATTTGGATCAGTACCCTGGAAAAAAGATAAAGTAATGTTGCTTTACCTGCATAGGTAAATTAAGCTCCATCAAAAGCATGACATACCAGAGCAGGCTGGAAAGGCAGAAAATGTGAAGACGGACTCACTAGATATTTGGTATTATCCTGCAGCTAAAACTAATGTGGAGGAATGACATGGTAGCAGGTGCTTGCGAGCCATTATAGAGGCTTAAATACAGCATAAATATACATTTAATGAGGTAAATTTAATACATAAACGTATACAATACATAAACAATGAGTTAAATTGAATATATTATCTTTTCTGTGACCAACTGCTGTTTTTAAGGGGCAACACTTGCTTAAGTCACTTCAAAGAAGGTCTTATCTGGTTCAAACGGGATTGTTGTTGAATGGTTACTGTACTCTGCTTGATTTGCAGATGATTTAGACTCTACTTAAAATTTTTCTAGCAATGTCATTACCACCTTTTGGTTTTTGATTGCTAATAAGAAAATATAACTTTTTGTGTATTTAGTCATAAGCCTGCGTAATGGTGTTAATACACGCAAATGGTGTCAATAAATGATTTAAGCTTTAATCACCTTTCAGAGTGTACTTCTGGTGCATTATGTAATTTGATAGATCAGAACTGAGAGATAACTAAAACATTTACCAAAAATCTTTGAGAAGAGAGCAGAGAGTAAGAAAAACTGAGACCATCTGTTACAGAGTCATCTGCAGGTCAGCTTCCCTTTGTGCTGTTACGGATTTGGGTCAGCAGATCAGACAAAGGAAAAGACCTGTTGACAGCTGTGAACTGCAGGTGAAAAAGGAGGATGTGTTAGTCACTTTCTCATTGGGAATTGCATAGTGGATAAAGCTAAAGCTTTGGTACCATACTCAAATACTTAAGCAAGTCCTGACAGTTTGCTGTTGCTAAAAAGCAAAAGGTCCATTCTTGACAACTCACAAGGTTACCTTATCTCTTGTCCTGATTCTGGCCCTTCAAACCTGCAGTAAGCACATCATTTTACCCAGCCAAAACTGCATACCTTTCTGCAGAGTAATGCTGATTACCTAGTGGTCAGACAAGTTCCACAGGAGAAGTGTGACATTGGGGCTTCTGGAAGGTGGTAAACCTCTTCAGCTGTAATATCACTCTGTCTAGGAAGGTAAAATCTACCTCCTTTCCCTCCTGTCTTCAGTTGCCTCACCATTTCCCTGATGGTGCAGTGTTAACTCCCCGTCTCAGCACAAACCTCTGATTATGATTCTTGCATAGTTGGAGAGGTGAAGCTGTTTGAGTAGCTTAGCTGTCGTGGTTTTGCCCACCAGCCCATCCCTGGGGCTGAGGATGGTTTTGTCCAGGTGATTTCCGGACAAAAAACCAATCAAAAAGTTCAGTGATGCCTTTGCTAATTACATCTTTAAGAAAACGGAAGAGAAAGGGGGTTGCGCAGTTGAAATTAGGAACAGCAGCCATGTAGAAGGGTAGCGGGCCCGAGGAGGGCCAAGGCCCCCTCCTCCCCGGCTTGGGCCTGGGGGGGGGGCAGGTGCAGCACTGAAGCCTCCCTTCTCTCTTGTGAGAGAGTGAAGAAAAAAAAAGGTTTAAAAGACAAACTGCTTAGATGAGAAACCGCTGCAGAAGAATTCCAGCCATGAGATAACAGGACTTCCAAGGTTGAAGCTGGCAGCTGAAGCTGCAACAGGAGAGAAAGGAAAAGTTCGAAGGGGGGAGAGCTGCTTTTTCTCCCTTTCGCTCTCCCTCCCTTCAGCAGGGTAAAGACTGAAAAATAAAACCCTGCCACTTGTGAAAATTTGTTGGGGTGAAGAAACCCCCCGTGCGGCTCACAGAGGAGCTTGTGGATGCACCAGAGATTTGTGACTTTAACAGAGAGAAAGCCTTATGCTGGAGTAAAAGCGGCTCAGATGAGGCAGAATCCTGTTGAAGATTTATGACCCTGAGGGGGATGACGACCTACGCTGGAACAGAAAACGGTTCGGGTAGGGATGTTGGGATCCATGTGTGGGATCCATGCTGCTGGTGCTGGAGATTTGTGATCCTGAGAGAACCTACGCTGGAGCAGAAAACAGCTCGGGTAGGGATGTTGAAGATTTATGACCCTGAGGGGAATGAGAGAGCCTTACGCTGGAGCAGGAACGGCTCGGGTAAGGATATTGGGATCCATGCGTAGGATCCAGACTAGACCCATGCTGAGAAGTCAATCAAGGACTGTTCTCCCATGGGGAGGGACCTCCATAGGGAAACAGGGGTGAACTCAAACCATTATCCCCTGTAACTCTGTGGAAGAAAATCCATAGTAAGCAAGTGTCCCCTTGCAAGCCTATGGAAGGAGACCCTTCAGGACCTGGGTAACCTCCAGCCTTCAGTTTTAACCCAGGAGGGGGGTAGGCCCAGCCCTGAAGGCTAACACAGAGAGAGATAAAGAAGTTCCAGCTGCGACGAAAGTGCTGCAGAGTTACTAGAGAGAGAGAGAGAGCTGGAATTCTGAGAACAGAAAAAGACTGCTTCTCCTCCTTGGACTGATATAAAGGGAGGTGGGGGGAGAAGTATCTTCTGTAAATACATAATACCTTTTACTTAAGTAGAATTGTTGTAAATATAATTCTTTAGTTTTAGTTTGTTAATAATAAACACTCATACTTTTTTTTTCAATTCAGTCTCTTTTTGTCTACATAAACCTTCTCTCAACTGATAGTAATTGTATAGGGTGTATAAAAGTAAATTGAGCCAGGGCAAAACCACGACATTAGCTTGGCTCAGATCATCCTGGAGCCTCAAGCTTGTACCTCCAGGAGATCAGCAAACCATCTTGATATGCGAGTTAGCTCTTGGTGTCAGGCTTTATTTCACAGCTGAAGATGAAAGCAAACTTAGGTTTGTATATGTTATTCCTCACCAAAATTGGAAAATTTTGCACTGGTTCTTGCTGAGATTCATAAACCAGTATGTAAGGCTGCTCTTAAGACTGGAGGTACCTGCTGTGTTTGGAACTTTGTCACAGAAGTAGTGCTGCTCGGGGCAGTGGTTCTGAGTGAGCTGATTGCCAGTGTCCAGGGAACCAGGCAGTTTATCAACCCATAAAATAATCTATCTTTGCCACTAACACAAGTGGCCTTAGGTGTGAACTGTAGCTGAGCAGAACTTCAAAAACCTCTCTCTGGTGTGATATGCTGTTAAGTTTATTTTTTTTTAACTTCTAAGTACTATTGGATATCAGTCTGTCTAAAGATCTTTCTGTTCTCTGCACTGCCCAAGTACTTGGAGTTGTCCGTTTTTATCTTTCCATATGTGTGAAGATTACCTGAGGAACACTTCTTCATCACTATCCTTGATCTCTTCCAGCAAGATGCTTTAGCTTTGCAGAAAGAAAGGGTGGTATGAGAAGAAGAACAGGGCAAACACTGAAAACTTACTGCTCTGTAATAAATAGACATATAAAATGAATGATGTCTTGATAAACTATATTTCAAGTTCATTTTTTTCTATTATGATAGTACTGAGTTAAATTTTTTTTTAATACTTTTATATATATATTCTATGCTTTTTTTGCCTGTGCTTCCCTTAATACAGTTCTTCCATATCTGTCATTTTGATGTTTAATTAAATTTTACATTTTGTCAGCTTTTGGGGGCTAAAGGGCAGTAGAAGACATTACTGATATCATGGGTCTCTACCTTTTTTTTTTCCTCTCTAGTTCTGTTTTAGGATTTAAAATTATCCTGGGTTGTAATGCTTGTATGGTAATTACTTTTAGGCCTGTTTGGCTTCTCAGCTGTCCCTTCCTTGTTATGAAAGGGTGTTAATTGCATCTCAAGGTCTTTCAATAATGCAGATAAAAAACTCCAAACAAGATCCACAAAAAGTGTTACCAGTAAACATTGTCCATTTTTGTGCAGTAAAATGATATCCCAGATCTGATCCAGGATAGACCCCATTCCCTTTCTTTAGGCTTAGCATTAAAGAGTAGGATTGCAGTAATACAGAGGAAGAACCTCACCAGTGTTTGGTTTAAAGTTTGCCTGGATGTGTGTTCTTGATGGTTGGGTCATGAGGCTGTGACTGACCTTGCAGCTGGAAGCCCGTGTGTGTAGTTGATGCACACAGTGAGTAAGTTAGGAAAGGTAAAGTTTGCTGTACCAAAGGAGGAGAAGGAAAGTTTTTTTCAAGTGATGTAAGAGATAGAGGTCTTATGGCTCTACTACTTTTGGGCGCTCCACATGGTGGCAGAGCAACAGCAAGTGACAGGTTACATCCTCCATTGGCTGTGCTACTTTGATCATAATAAATTGCTTAACAGAAAAGCTTTGTGCTCTCATGGTACAAGTAGCAAAATACATAACTGCTCACAGACAGCAGATGGCCTTCAGCTTACAGATCCCTTATGTGATACTTTGCAAAGGGCAGTCTGTGGGAGGGCTGCCCTTTTAGTGGCAGCCACGTCACCTGGCTGCAGGTGTCAGCAGCTAAGCTACTTGCCTAGTGGAAGAGAAGTGGCTACTTTCCATTATGATTCATATTACCCTTTTTAAATTTCTGTGTGAAAAGTAAAAGTTCTACAAGCGTGGGACTGTTCTTCTTGTCTAGAAATGAGGTCCGTGCCGCTCTAGATGCCTGCGTTAAATGAGATATGAGTCTTTCCCCAGTATTAGAAGATACGTTTTGTTTTGATCCTGTGCTTGTTTAGGAATAGTTCTCTTCAGTGTTGCTCAGAGAACAGGACCTGATTGAATGTGTGCTGTCCTTGAATAACACTTAAATTTTTCCTGGAGTTAGCTCTGAACTGAAGTGTGTGACTGCACAAATTGTGTGCATCTGCAATGTTCTTACTTTCTGCTTTCAACTCCTTGCAGGGAACTGACACTTTTCTGGAGCAAGCTGCAAAGAAGAATAGATCCTTCTTTAGATTCCTTTTTGGAGAGATGTCGTCAGTTTGGCATCATTGCCAAAACACTACAGCATTTATTTTTCTTGATAAGAGTTATACAATCAGAAGTAAGTAAGCTACAGTCCCGAGTCTTTGGACACAGCCAGGGCTGTTTACATGAATATATTATTTTCTTAGTAATTCTACTGAACTGATAAGAAATATAACATTTCATTATTCATGCTTTCTGAATACGTGCCTAATAGTATACTAAGAAAAATCTCTGGAAAACACCTGCCATTGTAGTTTTGTGTCAGCCTGATCCTGTGAAGTGATCTTCAATCAGTGTGGAGGGTTAGGTGTGTTGCTTTGAAAGTACATATGGTAGGATTTTGCAAACAAAGCACAACTGTGTTTTGGTCTGCTGCCTGCTCAGAAGCGAGGCACGCAAGAATTTTCTGCAGTATCTCTAAGAGATGGAGACTTGACTTGAATGTCTCGTATTTTTGTATTCTAAGAAAATGCATCTTCCTCAAAATTTGTGATAAAATCACATTTGGACTTTTACTTTCTCTTCTGATGCTTCTCTCTAGAAAGTCACAGAAAGGTGCAAAAAATACTTGACAGCAGTTTTTATAAACTCATCATCCCCATTTAAGTACTAACAGAAAGACTTTAATTGATCTCAGGAGGCCAACCCAGCATGCTTTTTGCATTCTGACATGGTCAGGGGTTAATTTAGGCTTAAGACGGATTAAACATACAAGATTCCTTTTTTCAATTACATTTCTTTCCAGTTTCAAGTTTGGTTGCCTGTGAATCTCCTTCACTGGCTGGAGTCAATACTGTGACCCAAAAGAGTTACAGAGTGTGAGCTGACAAGAGCAGAGTGAGTGCCAGAGCCCTGGTTTAGAGTCAGAGTAGGACGAGAAGGATTGCATGATTGTCCTTTTGACAGATCATATAGCCCAGAACTCTGTTTGGCAGAGGTGCATTCCACCAGGGATTGCACAGAGACATGTTTGGTCCTGATTTCTCTAAAGTTGGCCCGTTTCTACTTTAAGACATGCATGAGTGTGCACTTTCTATAAAAATCATAATATCTTGGTAACCATATACCAGGTTTTTCTTTGTTTCCTGCTAAACCTTTTAATTTTTTTCTGAATTAAAGAAGCATGGCTTGATGTATGGTGGGCAGTGAATGCTGAGTATAAGGGCTTGCTAATTCTGTTAACTTGTTAGTTCTTTTGGATGATTACAGTCTGAGCTGGTGCAGGTGTGGTTGTGGTAACCACATGTCAGCTCTCCTAAGTTATGAATAAGTATTGTCACTCTTACTTATCTTTACTAAAAAGGCTAAATAGTTGTTGTATGCATTCAGATTCTTTATGCTGAAAAATAGGCCCTTGGAACAAGGTAACTTTTGATTTTGTCCAGGTAAAATTTGGAATATGTAATTTTTTAAATCAGCATGTGATTAATGAAAGTATCTTCCTGATACTATTGAGCAGCACCTCAGAGTTGCACAGACACCTCAGAAACTGTTTGGAAGTGAAACACTAGTTATCTTCATCGGGAATCATTTCTGCTACTGTACTGCTTGGAAGGTTCTTTAGTTTCAGGGAGTGAATTTATGTAAATTTCCTTATTACACAGTACCCTATGTTCTGAATTAATATCCCATGTGGATGGTGCAGGAGGGATGTACATAGAAGGTTTACACCATTCTCTGTCAGTCATCTGACTTACGGTTGAGAGTCACTCAGTTAAGAGAGGAGTTAGAAAGATATTTTGCAACATCTAGTGCCTTAATTAGTTTGTGTGACTCTTCCAGAGTGCATTAAGTGTGCAGTGGCTCCCATCGCTTGAAAAGCAAGAGAGGTTCCTCACATAAGATAAACTACAGCTCTCTAGAGGGTGCTCAGTGACTCCAGGCACTTGATGCTCAGAAGCCTAAATGCATTCAGAATGAGCTGTAGTCTGCTGGATGCTCTCATTGCATGCTTTTTTTTTCCTAGAAAGAATGTACTTATTAAAGAAAAGTAACATTTGTTTTGTGACCATTTGTTGTTTGTGTTTTTCTGTTGTGTTGTTTGGTTTTTTTTTTTGTAACAGGCAGAAGAAGCGGGACTTGCTGTGTCTGTTTTGTTATGTGTGAGAGCCCTTCAGATCAGATCCAGTGGAAGCGATGAAATGAAGACATCAGTGTGTAAAACAATTGCATGCCTTTTACCAGAAGACCTTGAAGTTAGAAGAGCCTGTCAGCTCACAGAATTTTTACTTGAGCCAACTTTGAGTGGATTTAATGCATTGGAAGAGCTCTATATGCAACCAGATCAAAAATTTGATGAAGAAAACGCAGTGGTTCCAAATTCACTCCGCTGTGAGCTGCTATTAGCTTTGAAAGCCTATTGGCCATTTGATCCTGAATTTTGGGACTGGAAGACTTTAAAGCGGCATTGCCTTAAACTGTTAGGGAAGGTAGCTTCTGATTCCGAAGATGAGACAGGTGGTTATATGTCACTCAATGAAACTGACATGTTAGAAACTTTCTTTAGTGACTATGATGAGGCAAAAGAACACAAATATTACGATGGGAAAGACACAATGAACCACCCTAAGGAAAAAGCAAGAGTAAAAAAACCAATTGGTTCTTCAGAAAGATACCAGAGATGGCTTCAATACAAGTTTTTTTGTGTGCTCTGCAAAAGGGAGTGTATAGAGGCCAGAATACTGCATCATTCTAAGATGCATATGGAAGATGGTGTTTATACATGTCCTGTATGCACAAAAAAGTTCAAGAGAAAGGAATTTTTTGTACCACATGTAATGGAACATGTTAAAATGCCACCTAGTAGAACACATAGACCTAAAAAGAAAATAATTCTGAAAAAAGAGAGATCACCACAAAAGACAACAGCTTCTGGCAGTCCACCCCCAGCATTTCAGGAAGAGTCACACCAGTCACAGTTCCCTGAAAGCTTTGACAATGACACACATGAATATGTGACATTCAGCCAACTGGAAAATTGCCAGCTGCAAGACAGAGACATCTACCCATGTCCTGGAACAGATTGTTCTAGAGTATTCAAACAGTTTAAATACTTAAGTGTACATCTGAAAGCTGAACATCAAAACAATGATGAGAATGCAAAACACTACTTGGATATGAAAAACAGGAGGGAGAAGTGTGCTTTCTGCCGCCGGCACTTCATGACGTCCTTCCACCTGCGGGAGCACGAGCGCGTGCACTGTGGGCCTCAGCCATACATGTGTGTGTCCATGGACTGCTATGCCAGGTTTGGGTCAGTTAATGAGCTTCTCAATCACAAACAAACACACGATGACCTTCGTTATAAATGTGAGCTAAATGGCTGTAATATTGTTTTCAGTGATTTAGGGCAGCTTTACCATCATGAGGCGCAGCACTTTAGAGATGCATCATACACCTGCAACTTCTTTGGTTGCAAAAAGTTTTATTATTCAAAAACTGAATTTCAGAATCACCTCGCAGCACATAATATCCAAGTGTCAAATGGGGAAGGGAAGCAAATGCTGAACCTTGAAAGGTCAGTTTCAGAAGACAAATGCAGTTATCTCCCAGAGTCTCAGCTGCTTGAACAATCTGAGAATTCCAATCTCAATGATAACTTGGATCCCTCAGGCTCGCAGGAAATTCCACAGGTCAAGGAAGAATCTCTCTCTGACAGTGAAGATCTAAACAGTGAAAGTAATTACAGCCTGCATTGTGGGGAGCACAGAGCAGATGCATCAGTAAGCCAAGGTCGGGCGTCTCCTCTGCTGCTTGAAACAGTGGCTCGCAGCCAGTCAGTTCCAGGTTTAGTCGTGTCCCAGGAAGGAGTCTTCCATCCAGCAAATGTGAAACAACGTTGTTCAAATGTGGCAGTTTGCTTTGATGAAAAAACCCTTTCCTGTGGTTTTGAAGGCTGCTGTTCCATCCACAAAAATTCCAGGAGCATGCAGAAACACCTTCGAAGGGCCCATCCATACAACTTTAAAGGTAAAAGAAATATGGAGATGAAAACTAAATACTTCCTCGATCTGTTGAGTGATGCTCAGGACAGTAAATCCCCTACAGACATTAATACAGAGTTAGGTCATAATTCCGATACGAATGCTGACTCTCCAGAAAGCGTATGTTGTGCTGTAGATGCTAAAGGAAGCAATGATCTGAGGGAGGAAACTTGTCCTTCTTCCCCAGAAATGTCTTTTTATGACAGTTCTAAAGAATCAAATATTGAAGATAACATGTTGGAACTAATGTTAGGTTTGAAACATCTAAGCTTAAAAAATGCTAACATTCAAAATTCTTCGAGACACAAACCTTTTGGAGGCTATTCATCTAGGGATGCCAAGTGCCCTGAGTTAGTTGATGAAACTACCTCAGAATTTCAGCTTCAAGAGCAACAAGGTAATTTACCCAGCCAGTACCTTACTCAACTGGCAGCTAAACCGTTTTTCTGTGAATGTCAAGGATGTACATGTGAGTTTGTGACCAGAGAAGCTCTCTTAATGCATTATGTTAGAAAGCATAACTATTCAAAGGAAATGGTTCTTCAGCTAAATATGTTCCAGCATCGGTATTCACCATTTAAGTGTCATATTTGCCAAAGGTCATTTACAAGAAAAACACACCTTCGAATTCACTATAGAAACAAACATCAGATTGGCTGTGAGAGGGTGGCTCACAAGGTGTGTCCTAACGAAAAACTTAATCATGTAGGTTTATGTACAGAGGACATGCATAAGAACGGCACTGCTCCAGCACCTGCCTGTGCAAACAATGTTGGGTTCCCTGAGCATTCAGACCACTCTGAACAGCTGTGTCTCCCAAAGAAGGATGACTGCTGTTCTGAGACAGACTTGGAGTCGAGTGAAGAGACAGACAATAATGTAACAAGAAAATCATCTAACATAGCTTCTCTGGACACTCATAGGGAAGAACTGGAAGCAAGACAGGGAAGAGGAAGCAAAAGAACAGTTGCTAAAGGAAACTTATGTTACATATTGCATAAGTACCACAAACCATTTCATTGTATACATAAAAGCTGCAACTCGGCATTTACAAACCAGAAAGGTTTGATACGCCATTACAGAACCGTTCACCAGTACAATAAGGAACAGCTCTGCTTAGAAAAAGACAAAGCAAGAACGAAGAGGGAACTTGTCAAATGTAAAAAAATATTTGCATGCAAACACAAAGACTGTGGTAAGCGTTTTCTGTGTTCTAAAGCTCTTGCTAAGCATTGTAGTGACTTCCACAATGAAATCTTAGAGGATCAAAAACTGCTTTCTGAAGCTGAGTCTGCAAGATTTGCTTGTAACCAAGCGCACTGCCCTGCTGTATTTTATACATTTAATAAGCTTAAACAGCATCTAATAGAAGAACATGCCAATGAAGAAAAATTAAACAAAGATTTTGAAATCCATTGTGACCTTAATGGCTGCAATCGAATTTTCACAAATTACAGTCACTATTCTCAACACGTGTATTTCAGACACAGTGAATATTATGATAGTCTCTTTGGAAATCGGAAAGAGGAGGAAGATAATGAAGATAAAGATAAAAATGAGCAAAATTATTTGAAAGACAGCTTTGACACAAGCAAGCAGAATGGCAAGCAATTAAAAGAAAAAGCTAAAAGAATTAGCAAAAGTAGAGAAAAACATTTGCTGAGTTTCAAAACAAAAGAGGAAGCCCTACAAATGTGCAAAGAGAAGTCTAACCAGACCCAGTATCCCTGCATGGTCCAGGGGTGCCTGTCTGTTGTCAAACTGGAAAGCAGCATAGTGAGGCACTATAAGCGCACACACCAGATGACCAACATGTACATAGAGCAACGCCTTCAGAAACTTGTTCTTTGTGTTAAATGTGGCATCATGACTGAAAAGCAGTCTTGCTCTGACACAGCTTCAGACTTGGATAGAAAAGATGTAGAAGTTAATGAGGATAAATCAGCTAATCCTGAGCCTGTGCAGGAAAGTGACAAACCTCTTGTTCCAAACCCTGCCTGTGATCCTCCAAAAGTGAACAATGAAGACCAAAAACAAAGTCCACCTAGTAGTGTGAGTTTTGATGCTAGTGCCTTTGTGCATTCAGGCACTTTAAAATATAACCACAGTTCAAAGAACACCTGTTTTGAAGAGCCTGATGTCAGGGAGACAGCTGTGTCTAAAACTGAAGATTTTTCTGAAAACAGCGAAAGAGAGAATAGCCCTTGTTTCTCCAGTTTACAGTTAGAGTTGCCAAAAGAGAAAGACCCAGAAGGATGTCAGCATAGTGCAATTAATCTGAATGGAAAAAGAAATGTACTTTGTGCTACAAAAGACAAATTTCAGAAGCCTCCAGTGTCCAAACCATTTGATTTAAAGACATATAAACCAATGGGATTCGAGTCTTCATTTTTAAAATTTATTCAGGAAAGTGAGGGAAAAGATTATGATGATGATGATGATGATGATTGTGATGAGGTATTAGAGTGGGAGTCTTCTGAGCAGTTGCCAATAGATGAAACCATGAAAAAAGAGGAAGACAGTCAGGGAGATACACCAGTAAACAGCTTTGTAAATGATGAAAATGTAACCATAACCTCCAATAATCCTGGGCAATTAACAGAGATCCAGCCCTTGCTGTCAGAGTCCTCATCTGCCCCTTCTTTAGAAAATCTGAGGGCAATCCTGGATAAGGCCCTAACGGACTGTGGAGACCTCGCCTTAAAACAGCTGCATTACTTACGACCAGTAGTTGTTCTTGAACGATCCAAGTTTTCCACACCTCTCATAGACTTATTTCCAACAAAAAAGGCAGATGAGCTGTGTGTAGGAAGTACGTAAGTAGCTTAACTTAGAGCAGATTGCCTCCACTACTGCTATATGGGGAGAACTTCAAATTAGAACAGTAATTGTTACAGTACACACTTTTAGGTTAGTTTAGACTGTTTAATTCCATGAATGTATAATATCTGTCAAAAGTATTGGCCAAGTTAATTTAGCTCCCCAATTTTTTCAATGAACAATGCTGATTTTGGTGCTATTTAACACATCAGAATACTGGGGGCTTCCTCTTGAAGAGTAAATGTGCATGATTGTATATGGAACAAGTACTGGGGTACCAGGGTTTGGGGGGCGATGGAGTTATTACTTGACTTGAATGTGCACCCTAGGGTGCTTTGTGTAACATATTGTACACTACAGCATCTTATATTTTTTGAGTTATGAGTTTCAATAAATTACAGTTTTTCACCCATTTGTTTACTGTACAGTAACTCTTTAATGTGCTTGTAATTGAGTTTGGGACCATTCTGAGTGCATTGGAAAATGTTGCTTAAGTTTTATGCATTTGTAGATAATTTATCAGACTGATGAAATAGATACAGAAAAGTAAAGTATTACTTTTATTTTACAACATTCTCTGTCCTTTTTTCAGATTTGAAAGAATTATAATTAGTACAGGCAGAAAGGACTTTGCAAATTAGGGACAAGAAAATCTTTGTTACTTTAAAGGTAGAAGGTGCTTCTGAGACTGTATGTCACCACCTGAGTGTGTGACGAGTGTGCCAGAATTCCAAGCAAGTTGTGTCTTATGAAGGTATCAGTGCACATTTTGGGTTCCCCAGTTAGCTTTTTTGACAGTGAATAAAACCTAGTTGTGAATTCTTTTTATAATTGGAAGGATTCTGGGACCACAGAAATTGTCCAAAAATAAGGAACATGCTTCATTTTAATTCTGTGACCGAGTTTGCATTTCTTGTATGCTCTTCATATAAGCTCTGCTTGCCACCAAAGAACTCTACAAAATCATACAAAATTACACTTATGTAGTCCTACTGTGCTTAAGCTGTGTTAAACTTCTTCAGAGTTCCAGCTTTTCTGTTAAAAATTTAGTCCTGCCACTTGATACATAAACAATTTTGCACATTACACATGAATTCTGTGACAATTCTGTAATCCCATGGAACAAGTTGTGTGTGAAACTTTCATTTCCTCAGAGATAATTCTGCTCTTACCAAATGAGTTGCCGCATGCGTGTGAATCACCGCCACTGCACACAGGGCAGGGTGGTACCTGTTGCACACGTGGTGTTACAGAGCCCATTGAGTAGGTTGCTGCTGTTCATTACTGCTATTTCCATAGGCTGGAATATACCACAGAAGTAGAGAGAGACAAATGTCATTTCTGTCTGCCAGATGTGGAGACAAGTCATGCGACGCTCCTCAGTCCAGGCGTTGCGTATAGAAAATGGTGAGTGGGTTTTCCTCAGGGGCTGCACAAAAGCGTCTTGGAGGCATTTTCCTGTAGTGATGTGGCATGCTGTGCACTGCCAGGACTTTTACTAAGTGGACTCAAGGTGTTGATATTTTTGTTGAAAGATACCAGTGCAACACTGGTCAATCAGCTCCTTCATTGTTACAAAAATTATATCTTTTCCAGTTCACAGACCAACAGTGTATTTCAGTCTTTGAACTCCACTTGTTTGTCATCTAAAAAAGGCACTTCTGTCTTAGCGAGACAAAAGGTTTCACAGCATTAAAACTGTACAGCTTGAATCCACATCTTTATCCCAGTTTCTTCTTGGGCTTGGCTGATCTAATTACCTGTCACAGGTGGACACCAGGAAAGGAGGCCACAAAAGGGTAATGGTCTGAAGAGTTTTTACTGTCTATTTCTGTTTTCATGCCATGAGGTAGGCCATCATTTTCCTTTCCAAGTGCTGCCAGAACTTGTCTTACAGTTAAGATGTAATATTTCCAGCTTCTTGCTTTCAAACATACCAGAGAAATTTTTTGTTCCACAGTAAAGGAACACCTTCATATTGCCTTCCTAAAAAAAAGAAGTACTGTGAACAGCAGAAGACTCAGGAAACACAGGTGCATGTTCATAATCAGAGAACATTGCTTCCATTTTTAAAATAGCTACCTTTTAATGTGTGGATTTTATTGGACAACATGTTTATTGGTTGTATGTGCCTAAATTCCCCAATTGGCTACCCTGCCATGTTCTCATGGTTAGTAAAAAACTGTAAATACCTTTACAGAGAGATCTTCCAGGCTGACTTGTGTCCTTCTGGTAGGGCTCAGCAGAGCCAACGGGTTAGTTCCATGGTTTTTCTTACCTCTTGTTTTCTGTTTGCCTTTGCTCGTGCAAGATCTTTAAATTTTATGCTGCTGGAAAAGCCTTGTGACATTTATTTTGCAAATTCTGCATCTTGACTACCTTGAATTATTTGAGAGAAATTCAGTTTCCAGTTAATCCTCCCATGTCTTGTCAAGAATCTGAGCATGGTTATGACAGAGAGCAGGCGAGTCTGAAATTAAACCACCTTGCCTTTGTCTTGCCCTGTGAGGTGCTAAACTTGGTCTTCCCCTCTAAAGGTTACAGTTGGTACCTTTCATCCCTTCTGCTCTCCTGACTCCCCACAACAGTATTCCCTGTGAGTTTGGAGAGGGGAAGGTGGGACAGGAGAGGTGTTGCTCTTCTTGAAATTATCTTAAGATTTACAAGTGTAGAGACTGAAGTAGGAATGGGATTATTTGAGATGCAGTGCAGTGCCAGGGAGTGCTCTAGCATGGCCACCTTGGATGAATTTCTAGAACTGCTTCTGTGAAAGCAGAAAAGTGGCAGCCAGTAGCAGGCCTGACTAGGAGCAGCACTGCCTCATCTGCCCTGGCAGTATTTCTTCTGCGGGAACATATCGGCTTGAGAAAACGCTGGGCTTCAATATGTTTTGCAGGCCAATCTGCCAAATAGTTAACAAAGGTAACTGATAGAAAATGAGAAAATGAAGTTGGCATTATTTTATTAAAAGTTAATGATTAAAAATACACAAAGAGGTTCTGTTATACTTTGAACTGGTAGAAACTAGATGATTGATACTAAAATGCCATATCAAAACCTGGCAAAACAGGAGCATTCATTAACTCCCCTAGTAATGTGTCACTCTGTTTCACAGTCACTGTGCTCTGCGTGGCATGTGTGTCCCCAGTGCTGCTGGGTGAGCTGGATTTCAGCAGCACTGTGCTGTCTTCACGGAACATTACAGAGACCAAATATTAAGCAGGTGTTTTGGCTCCAAATAAACCCTTGATTCCTGGTAGGTTTGTAGCTTTTTATTTCCCAAAACATTTTTGGTTTATTCTGACTCAGGAAAAGAGATGTGCTTACCTTCAGAATAAACTGAGTTAGGCAAAAACCATTACAAGAAATGCTTAAAGTGTTGTATAACACTGAGGAGTCACCCTTCCCTCATATCATAGATGTTGCAGTCCCTTCATTACCTTCATGACCCTTCACTCCAGTAGCTCCATGTCTCTCTTGTACTGGGAAGCCCAGTTCATGGTCCTTCACGTGAGTCAGTCACTATTGTGTGCCAAGTTAACTGCTGCCTCAGCTCACCCCCAGGGGTGGTCCATAGCAGCTGCTTGCCTCTGTGGCAGGTTCTCTGTGGCTTGACCAGGAGCAGCAAATCCCTTGAATTCTTCCCTGTTTTTTAAAAAGGAAGGAACCCACATTCTGGGAATATCCCTGCAGCAGTATCTGTCTGCAATGGGAGAGCAAGCAGCCAAACAAATGACTTTATGGAAGATGTGGTGTGCCACCCTGCTTTATTTTAGGAATGACTTAACAGAGCTTACCACAGTAGAATTAGAGTCGATGATACTGCACTGCACAGAGAGAAAAAGCAGCTGTTGGAAGTCAACCAAGGGGCTGCCTGCAATGTGCACGGGAAAGAAAATCAGTGAGTACTAGAGTAGTCAGTGTTAATTTTTGTACTTTTCTTAGTGTTACTGTAAAAGGATTTGGACAATCTATGTATTATTGTGTACGATCTGGGTAACTTAAGAAAAATAATTTAAACATCTGGTTCATTGACACCCTGATCCTTGCCAGGCTGACCCAGCCCTGTGGGCTCCTGACTGGAGTGGACAAGCTGAGCTGAGCCAGCCCAGCCCAGCCCACCCGAGTCCAGCCCACCCGAGTCCAGTCCAGCCCAGCCCACCCGAGCCCAGCCCACCCGAGTCCAGCCCACCCGAGTCCAGTCCAGCCCAGCCCACCCGAGCCCAGCCCACCCGAGTCCAGTCCAGCCCAGCCCAGCCGCGCCCGCCCCTCAGGGCCGCCCCGCCCCCCGGCGGCTCCTCCGGCCGGCAGGCGGCGCCGCAGCGCAGGGCGGGGGAGGCGGCAATGGCGCTGTCCGGGGAGCTGTGGGCAGAGCTGCCGGCCGAGCGCCGTATCTTCTGCTCCGTGCTGCTCTTTTCCTGGGCCGTCTACCTCTGGGAGGCCTTCCTGGCTCACCGGCAGGTCGGCGGGGCTCCAGCGGGGACGGGCGCCGGTGGGCCAGGGCTGTGCCGGCTCCGGCCCGGCCTCACGTGGAAGGGGGGCCGGGGCCGAGCGACGCGGGGCCTGTCGCCGGCCTGGGCAGGGCTCGGCCCTGTCCCGGCTGCGTCCTCAGCGGGTGGTGGGGATGCTCACAGCGGTGGGTTGTGTCCGTGCGGTGGGGTCACCGGCGGCCCAGCATCCCCAGCAGCTCTATTCTCGTCCTCAGAACAGCTGAGAGAGCGAGAAGAGCAAAAATGAGGAATCGGGTGGTTTGAAGTAACGACAGGTGAAGGACAGAGCGGGGGGAACCCCGCAAGCGCTGCCGTCGCTCGCCACCTCCAGGAGAAGGCGATGCCTGAGCGGCCTCCTAGTGATAGCCACCCTAGAAGGCACATCCCACCCCCCTTTTGTTATCGCAGAGTATATCATTATATAGCACGGAGTGTCTCTTCTGTCAGGTCTTGGCTGCCAGCAGGATCTCCACCCCCATCCTGCCCGTGGGGCAGAGCAGGGTGAGCCCTGGCAGGTTCAGCAGCAGCCGCACACCAGGGTGTTCCCAGCGCCCAGAACGCGGGGCCCGCTGCAGAGGTCGGGGAGCGGTGCTGCCAGCTCCGGTGAGCCCTGTGATCGGGGACACTGCAGCCTGGTGCCCCGGGTAGAGAGGGAGAATGTGTTTTGAAGTGACCGAGAGTACCCCTTTGAGAAGGAGTAAGTATACTGAAACAAGATAAGGCAGCAGAGGGAAAAGACTTTTATTCTTTAAATTTTTCAAGTGGCAAGTTCTGTACTGAGAATGAAATAGCACCTCGTTTGTGCAGCCATGCTGTAGATCTGTGTTCCGGTGAAGTCTTATCGTTTGCATTGGAGGATCTGGTGTTTGGTTTCATATTCTGCTTAGTCGTTACTGTGGTGCAGTAAGTCACATCCTGTGGAAAAATCAGTTTGTGTAATCTGCGTTTGAACTATTCTAAATAAGCTAATAAGCCAGCAACTCAATTCCTGGTTGTAACGTTAATACTTATGCTTCAGTTTTGTATTTGAAACTTGATAGAAAACAGGCATTTAGGAATATTTGTTATTTTGTGTGTTAGTTTGTTGTGGTTTTTTTAAACTTTCCGTGGTGGCCCACTGGATCATATTAGGTGTTACTTTGAAATCTTGTCTCCTTAAAAATACTAGATATAGACTTTAGTTTCTTCAATTTTTCAGAGACGGGTATATAGAACAACAACTCATGTACCACAAGAACTGGGACAGATCATGGATTCAGAAACGTTTGAAAAATCTCGTCTCTATCAGCTGGACAAAAGTACTTTCAGCTTTTGGTCAGGCCTCTATTCAGAGGTTGAGGGCACTGTAAGTACCTTTCATATGATATTTTTCATGTCTTTGAACTGTGAAACACTTTGGTTTTTAATGATCCCATGCAGCTGCACCACGGGCATTCTGGCATCTTATGGCACGCACTGACATTTCTGTATTCCTTGTTTGTGGCTGTATTTACCATATAAGAAATAATTATTCGGACAGCACATAATTTCTTTCTGCAGTGTTGAGTCATACTGCACAACTACAACATTACCCTACATTTTATTATTTTATTATTATATTATGGTTTCCATTGCCAAATAATTAAGCAGCATGAGAGCTATTTTAAATTGTTAAAATACAGACCTTTCCCTGTGTTTGGAAGGATGCAAGTAATATAAGAATTACACTGGGCAAGTAATGTTCACATATATGAAAAAACTAGAACCATTGAGTGAGAGCAAAGTATATGTTTATGTGATTTTCAAACAGTCTTAAGAGTCTTAGAGACTTCTAACTCGCTGCTGAAATGCATTACTCATCAGTAGCACAACTGGGTCAAAAAGGTCTTGGAGTGCTTAGCATTGCAAAGCAAAATTGAAGTGTGATCCTCTGTCATGATAAACTTAAGGAAGCAAAAACAACAGTCACAAAAGATAATGAAAATAAGATTGTAAAGTAGTCAGTCATGTAACTGTAGAATGATGATGCAAACCCAGTACTTAAGACTTGTGGCACCTCTTAACTTTCACATTTCCTGATCTCCTTTTGCAGCCCAACCTGTACGTTGTTTCCTTTTGTATGAACTTGTAAGGATATTGTGTCAGTGCAGCCTATTACTTTCTTTTTATTGGGATTTTTGGTATGCTGAATAAAACTTGCGGCAATTCTTATGTGAGTTTGAAAAGCTTCTGTGTTTCTGAGCAACTTTAGAGGCAGTATTTCATTTGTAAATCAAAGCTGCTATCTAGCAGTGGTTGGGTGGGCAAGGTGAGGTGGTACCACTGAGCAAATGCAATGAGTCAAAAGGTTCTGGGGCTTTATCTTAATTTCAAGAGCTCTAGCCAAAACAGGTTCCTTTGTTGTTTTTAAGGGAAATATACATGATTGGAATGCAGTTCTTTTTCCACTGAATTTAATGCCGTGCTATTCAAAGAGCCAAGTCAGCAATCTGTGCTTATCTTCATCCAGGCCTATTGCTGTTATGGTCCTCCACAACGTTGTAGCCACAAAATTGGATTTGCCAGGTGGACTGTTAGATGAATAAAGAACTGGCTGGATCACTGCATCCAAAGAGAGAAAGCTCAGTTTCCAAGTGGAAACCAGTGGTGGTTCTCGAGGGTCCATCCTAGGGTGAATGCTGTTTAATATCTTCACTGGGCAGGTTTGCACTAACACCAGGAGCAGTGGGGAGCTGATGGGCAGGAGGGATGGTTGCTGTCCAGGATGACCTTGAGAGGCTGGAGGAGTGGGGTTGTACAAACATGGAGTTCAGCGAGGCCAAGTGCAAAGTGCTGCACGTGGGTCAGGGCATTCCCCAGCACCAGCGCAGACTGGGGGATGAGTGGATTGAGAGCAGCCCTGTGCAGAGGGACTTGGTGGATGAAAAATTGGACTTGAGCTGGCAACATGAAATTACAGCCCAAAGAGCCAATTGTGTCCTGTGCTGATCCACAGCAGTGTGGGCAACAGGGTGATTCTGCCCCTCTGCTCCGCTCAGGTGAGATCCCAGCTGCAGTGCTGCCTCCAGCTCTGGGGTCTCCAGTGCCTGAAAGACACAGATCTCCAGAGTGGGTCCAGAGGAGGCCACAGAAATGCTCAGAGGGCTCGAGCACCTCTCCTTTAAAGACAGGCTAAGAGAGTTGGGGTTGCTGGGAGCTGGTGGTAACCCATAGAAGGCTGGCTCCTTGATCATCAAAACTTTATGCCATTTATACATATTGGGAAACAAAGTGGAAGTTCATTGGCTACAAGTTACATAGTTCTTTTATTAGTATTAGTATTAGTTAGTTTATTATTAGTATTAGTTAGTATTCTGCTTTCTGTTGGTTAAATTATTCTCATGCTAATTCTCAGTCCTTCTCTTCTTTTGAGTTCGTGGGTTTCTTGGGTCAGTGGTCCATGAAGAAGCTGTGGCTGCCCCATCCCTGAAAGTGTTCAAGGCTAGGTTGGAGGGGGCTTGGAGCAACCTGGTCTAGTGGAAGGTGTCCCTGCCTACGGCAGGGGGGTTGGAATGAGGTCTCTTCCCACCCAAACCATTCTGTAATTGTGCCTGCCTGTGTAGGAAAAGCACAGCTTTTGCTTTCTCTCCTGACCTTTTCTTTCTGTTCTGTCCCTGTTTCTGTAATAACAGGTCTACAATATTTTTGGCAGCTGATTGATTTGTTAAGGAAATTAGTGCATCCAGCTGTCTTCCACACCTGAGCCTCAAAATCCAGACTATGCCGGTGCTTTCTAAACAGCAGCCAAAGCCAGTTACTAAGTCAACAAGCATCTTAGTGTGTATGTTTTTCTACTGTTTCAGCTGTGATGGTGATAGACATCTAGAAAATAGATGTGTCTCAAACTGCTGCTGCCATTATTGAACTGATTGTGTCATAGTGATGCTGATGTTCAAAAGCCAAGGAAAAAAACATGGAATGTGTGAGTTAAAGCCCCCAGCTAATTAATTGAACACTGGCCTGAATAAGCAGTTTTCAGAACAGTTTTCAGCTCCCAGGTCCTGCCCTTGGGTCACAACAGCCCCAGGCAGTGCTCCAGGCTGGAGGCAGAGTCTGGAAAGCTGCCCTTTGGGAAAGGACCTGGGGCTGCCTGTTGACAGCAGCTGAACATGAGCTGGTGTCTTTCTCCCACGACCAACTGGACCAGGCAAAATGGCCTTAACTTGTGACAGGAGAGGTTTAGATTGGATATTATATTTCTTATACCGGATATTATATATATTGAAAGGGTGGTCAAGTATTGGAACAGAGAACAAGAGGAAACAGCCTCAAATTAAATCCCCTTCAGAGGAGGTTTATCCATGGAAGGGGTTTTCAAGCCCTGGCACAGTCTGCCCAGGGCAGAAGTGGAATCACTATCCCTGGAGGGATGTGTGAATGTGGGACCTGGGGACATGAGTTAGTGGTGGGCTTGGCAGTGCCGGGTAACAGCTGGACTCAATGATCTTAGAGGGCTTTTCGATGGATAGCCCTCATGTGTAGGCTGTGTACAGCTTCTTCTCTATGTGTCTGTGATGGTGAATTGTTGCTCCTATCTGTGATCCTGAGCTGTGTCTTTCTGTTTCTCAGAATCTATCCTGGGAATTAACACGTTCCAGTTCAAGTGAGGTGGCCTTTGCTGTCTGGGTTTGCCACTTTCTCAGATCTTAAACTGCATCCTCTATTGGCTTTCGGAACTGCCTGAACTTAAAAGAGGCTGTTGTGACCAAAGCTGATGAAACTGGATGTCATTTTTTGCAAGCTTTTGCCTTTAATAGGCTGAAGTATGATTCATTAACCCAGCAAGGTAACTGAAGGGGAGATGCTGTGTTAGAATTACCAGTATGCTTTATTTCAGCCAGATATGCCAGGCTCACGTTATCACTGTTAAGATCAGAGGGAGACAAAAAGCCTAATTATAAAACTTGTCTTATTCACCCTTAAAAGATCCTTATCATGCTGAAATTTTAGTAGATTAGGATGACAGTCTGTTTCACACTGTATCTTTGGTATGTGGTTTTGTTTTCAAGATGATTCTCCTCTGTGGAGGAATTCCTTTTCTCTGGAAACTGTCTGGTCAGATCTCTGGTCATGCTGGATTTGGACAAGAATATGAGGTAAGCAGGCTTTATATTTCTATGAGAACATTTGTTCCATGCTGCAGTAATAATTTTTATTTTGAAGTTGGCATTTAGTTAAAAGTGGGATTTAGCTACCCCATATTATGGTAAAAATATCAGATACTTTCTGGTGCACACAGTGATGGTGTAAGTCTGAAAACTGGTAACAGTATATGAACTTTTAAATTAGCTTACTAATTAAAATAACCTTGTATATTAAAAACCTACAAGTCTTGTAGCTACTTGAGTCAAACAATGTGGTGGGTCAGGCTTTTGGGTGCTCTTTATTTGGGTGTTGTCTTTTTACTAATCCTAGATTAGTAAAATCTTCCTCCACAGTAAAAGGGTAAGAAATTTGAGGTTGCTGCTTATGTTGTCTTTGTGCTGTGGATGAGGCATGTATCCAAATTCATGTCCCAAATCCTTTGTAAGCTATTCCAGTGAGCAGTAATCTAATCATCACAAATTATGTCTGTGAATTTATCTAGCTTCATCTTCTAACCAGTTTCAGTTAAACCACTGACCTAAAATCCATTTTTAACACCCAGAATATTTATGTTACGGGTCAGTAAATACCAGGTGGATTTGTTTGTTTGTTTGTTTGTTTTAGATTGTTCAGTCATTGATATTTCTGCTGCTTGCAACACTCTTCAGTGCTGTGACTGGTCTCCCATGGAGTTTATACAATACATTTGTCATAGAAGAGAAACATGGCTTCAATCAACAGGTATTGCAGAGAGCACTTGTACTGACCCAGTGGCTTCAGGTTGGTTAGATGGACTGGTCTGTCCATATGTGTACTGAAGATCATTGGTTTGAAGAACATTTCTTCTACTTGCACTGCATAAAAATCAGAGCAGTGACGGTTTGTGGCTGTTGCAGGAGTGCCCATGCTGCAGCACTTCTGTGAGCCTGTGCCTCTCAGTGTGTGTTCTGGGGGTGGGACAAAGAATGTTTCATACCTCACCCATTCAATTTTGGATGGACTATTCTTTGCCCTTCATATGCCCACCTTTAGAAGTCTGCGTCACTGCTTGATAGGGTCACTCCTGATTTATGGACACTGACCAAGTGAAAGAAAACAGAGGATTACTTTCCTCCTCATTTTGTTTCACCTGCTGATTTCTTATATCAGCCTTTACTAAACTGTGTCAGTATCAGTTTCTCATGAGATCAAGTATTCTTTCTGGGAGAAGAACCTCAGTCTGGGACACATCATTAGCCATTTCATGCCAGAGCATAAGATACGCTTTCCGCTTTGGACCGAGCTGGTCTTGTCTACAGTACTTTCTGTTCTAAGTTTCCTAGGAAGTTGTTGTTTGGTTGGTTTTGGGTTTTTTTGCAATAGAATGAAATATGGATGGGTAGCAGATGTGAGATAAATCTGTTTGGCTCATTTTGATATCAGTAGATATGCTCTGGCATTTGCCAGTTTCATCTTCCAGTCTCCATGGAGGCAGGAAGATTGAGCAAGATAAGACCTAAAGAAGTTTCTAAACTCTTATATTCCTGGTAAATTGATAAATGGATGTTTCATATTCCTTTTTATAAACAACCAAGAAAAAAAGTGATAAAAAAGCTCTAAATGCAGTGATCCAGTTTGCACCCTTTAAAACAGAAATGTGTAGGTCCTGACACATCCAGTATTATTTTGGTCCACATCAATTATTTAGTGGCATACCGTTAAGTAGGGAAGCCCAACTATGAAAATTCCTACTGCAGAGTTTTGCTGTGTTCTCTGTGTGTATTCCCAGAAAACAACAAGGCTGGTTTGGCCGTGTGTCTGCCCCACCTCTGATATTTGGATACTGGGCCAAGGGCAGCTGCTCTGCTCCAGGCTTTGGGAAGCAAATCTGAAGATTTTTCTAATCACTCATAAACCTTGAGCTCATGATAAACTCACAACTCTTTTATACTCCATTCAGCACTCTAGTCTCGTAAAAAAATCTTGTGCTTCTAAAAACCCATGTGATAACTTTTTTCTCTTACCAGTGAGGAAATGGTCGTTGTCAGAATGAGGGTGTCCATGGCCATTCATGTCCTGGGTGGTTCTGAGGCACAGTCCTGGGGATCCCCTTCTCTTCTACAGACTCTGCAGTGAGCACACTGACAGGCTAGCATCTACTCATAGCAAGGGAGGAAGGAATGTTCCCATGTTTCCAGAGCATGAGTCAACCAATCTTTTCTTCAGGGGAAATATCTGTTTAATGTATTTGGATTGTTCTTTATCACTTAAGTTCTGCAGTCCTCAAAGATTGTAAAGTCTGGCAAAGTCCTTGTTCTTGCTTCTGGCCTAGATTAGACATTCTTTTGACATTCAGAATCCTTAAACATATCAAAAGCCATCTCTTACTCTTGTCTCTCATGTCAATCCTGAGTAATTGCATCAGGCCTGCACCTTGGTTGCTTCTCCTACCTTAGTGAGGAGTAAGTTCCATCTTGGTGCAGGATCTGCAAGCCCTTTATGTTCAGCACACAAAAGTCCAGAGACTGGCAGTGGAATTATAGCCAGTCGGCAGAGTAGCTGATTGATGGAGAGCTTAACTTGATCAGGTCCTACCTCTGTGCAGAAGGAGAGGGCTAAATACAGCACTTAACAGCTTGAGCTTCTTTTAAAAGTGCCTTGAGAGCCTGCAGAGTTCATGTGGTTTGTGTGCTCTAGGGAGGGTAAGCAGTATTCTGGGTGTATCTCTGAGCATTTTCTTCTTGGAGCACACAGTCTGTGTGCTTCACTGTTGTCAGTGCAAGCACTGCCTGATCAAATGAGAAATTGTCAGCCCTTGTCCTTGTAGGTGACTTTAACCTGCCAGATATCTGCTGGGAGCTCAATACTGCAGAGAAGAGGCAGTCTAGGAATTTCCTGGAGTGTATAGAGGACAATTTCCTTCATCAACTGGTAAATGAACCTACCAGGGGTAAGGCCCCGCTAGACCTGCTGTTTACAAACAGAGAGGAGCTGGTGGGAGATGTAGTGGTTGAAGGCCGCCTAGGAAATAGTGATCATGAAATAATAGAATTTTCAATACTCAGAGATTCAAGGAGAAACAACAATAAAACCTCTACGCTGGACTTCGGAGGGCAGATTTTGACCTATTCAGAAGTCTAGTCCAGAGCATACCCTGGGAAACAACCCTTGAAAACAAGGGAGTCCAGGAGGGATGGATGTGCTTCAAACAGGAAGTTTTGAGTGCACAGGAACAGGCCATACCGGTGTGCCAAAAGGCAAGCCGGCTGGGAAGACAACCAGCCTGGTTAAACAGGGAGATTGTGAAGGAAATCAGGGATAAAAAGAGAGTTTATCGACTATGGAAGAGAGGGCTGGCTACTTACGAAGAATTCAGGAAGACAGCTAGATCATGCAGAAAGAAAATCAGGGATACAGAAGCGCAATTTGAAGTTAAATTCGCCACTTCTGTTAGGGATAACAAAAAGTCCTTCTATAAATACATTAATAACAAAAGGAGGGGCAAAGAAAACCTCCATTCTTTGATGGACTCTGAGGGAAACATAGTTAATAGAGATGAGGAGAAGGCTGAGGTACTTAACACCTACTTTGCCTCAGTTTTTACCAGTAAGACAGGTGGCCCTCAAGGGAACTGGCCTCTGGAGCTGGTAGACAGAGAGAGGAAACCAAATAGCCCGAGGAAACCAAATAGCCCCCCTGTATTCCAGGAGGAAATAGTTAGTGACTTACTGAGCCACCTGGATCCTCACAAGTCTATGGGACCAGATGGGATCCATCCTAGGGTAATGAGGGAGCTGGCAGAAGAGCTTGCCAAGCCACTCTCCATTATCTTCCAACAGTCCTGGCTCACTGGGAAGGTCCCACATGATTGGAAGTTGGCAAATATCACCCCAATCCATAAAAAAGGCTGCAAGGCTGACCCTGGTAACTACAGGCCTGTCAGCCTGACCTCGGTGCCTGGCAGAGTTATGGAGCAGATCATCCTGTGTGCAATCACACAGCAGCTACGGGATGGACAAGGGATCAGACCCAGCCAGCACGGGTTTAGGAGAGGCAGATCCTGTTTGACCAACCTGATCTCCTTTTACGATCAGGTGACTCACCTGGTAGATGAAGGGAAGGCTGTGGATGTGTCTATCTGGACTTCAGCAAAGCCTTTGACACTGTCTCCCATAATATACTCCTGGAAAAGCTGGCAGCCCATGGCTTGGACAGGGGCACTCTGTGCTGGGTTAGGAACTGGTTGGAGGGCCGGGCCCAGAGAGTGTTGGTGAACGGGGCTGCATCCAGCTGGCAGCCGGTCACTAGTGGTGTCCCTCAGGGATCAGTGCTGGGCCCAGTCCTGTTTAACATCTTTATCGATGATCTAGATGAGGGGATTGAGTCCATCATCAGCAAATTTGCTGATGACACCAAGTTGGGAGGGAGTGTCAACCTACCAGAAGGCAGGAGGGCTCTGCAGAGGGACCTGGATAGACTGGAGAGATGGGCTGACTCCAATGGGATGAAGTTCAACAAGGCCAAGTGCCGGGTCCTGCACTTTGGCCACAACAACCCCTGCAGCGCTACAGGCTGGGCACAGAGTGGCTGGAGAGCAGCCAGGTGGAAAGGGACCTGGGGGTGCTGATCGACAGGAAGCTGAACATGAACCAGCAGTGTGCCCAGGTGGCCAAGAAGGCCAATGGCATCCTGGCCTGCATCAAGAACAGTGTGGCCAGCAGGAGCAGGGAAGTGATCCTTCCCCTGTACTCAGCACTGGTGAGGCCGCACCTTGAGTATTGTGTTCAGCTCTGGGCCCCTCAGTTCAGGAAAGATATTGAGGTGCTGGAGCGGGTCCAGAGAAGAGCAACCAGGCTGGTGAAGGGACTTGAGCACAAGTCCTATGAGGAGAGACTGAGGGAGCTGGGGTTGTTTAGTCTAGAGAAGAGAAGGCTTAGAGGTGACCTCATCACTCTCTTCAACTACCTGAAGGGAAGTTATAGCCAGGTGGGGGTTGGCCTCTTCTCCCAGGCAACCAACAACAGGACAAGGGGACATGGGCTCAAGCTCTGCCAGGGGAAGTTTAGGTTAGATGTTAGGAAGAAATTCTTTACAGAGAGGGTGATCAGGCATTGGAACGGCCTGCCCAGAGAGGTGGTGGATTCACCATCCCTGGAAGTTTTTAAAAAGAGATTGGACATGGCCCTTAGTGCCATGATATAGTAATTAGAGTTGGATCAGGGGTTGGACTTGATGATCTTGGAGGTCTTTTCCAACCCAATCTATTCTATGATTCTATGAAAAGGAAGACTTGACACTGACCGTGGGGGTTAAGTGCTTGATCGAGCTACCTGCATGGCACTTTTACAAGTGTTTGTTCACAGCTGTGCTCCTCATGCTGAGAGCTGAAGTCTCAGTCCAGGTCCAGTTCAGTCTGAGGTACCAAATGTCTTACAAACAGTCAGATTTCCATCTCTCATTTCAGACTGAAGGGTGAAGAGCCAAATTCACACCTGGTACCAACCCAGACATGGAAATTTCTAGCATTTCTAGCATGATTATCGACTGATCTTCAGATAGACTCTTTCTTCTATAGGAGTGGCTGGCTGAAAATGAGGATTTTTCTCAAGGTCATATTTGCCTTAGGAAGCAGGAAATATGCTGGACAAAGATGAAAGACACCATGCAGTTTTCTAGTTCTACTCCTCCAAAGACTGTGGAGCTGGAAGTAAAGAAAGATTTAAAATTAAAATATGAGCTAAATGGGCTGTAGTTAACCTGTTTTGTTTGTAAATACTTTAAAGTCATATATGCTTTCAGTACAGCCTTGTTGGAAAGATCTTTACATATTAAGCCTCTAGAGTTAGATGTGTGTCTGCTCCTGTTGCAGAGAATCATAGAATCATAGAATAGATTGGGTTGGAAAAGACCTCCAAGATCATCAAGTCCAACCCCTGATCCAACTCTAATTACTATATCATGGCACTAAGGGCCATGTCCAATCTCTTTTTAAAAACCTCCAGGGATGGTGAATCCACCACCTCTCTGGGCAGGCCGTTCCAATGCCTGATCACCCTCTCTGTAAAGAATTTCTTCCTAACATCTAACCTAAACTTCCCCTGGCAGAGCTTGAGCCCATGTCCCCTTGTCCTGTTGTTGGTTGCCTGGGAGAAGAGGCCAACCCCCACCTGGCTATAACTTCCCTTCAGGTAGCTGAAGAGAGTGATGAGGTCACCTCTAAGCCTTCTCTTCTCTAGACTAAACAATCCCAGCTCCCTCAGCCTCTCCTCATAGGACTTGTGCTCAAGTCCCTTCACCAGCCTGGTTGCTCTTCTCTGGACCCGCTCCAGCACCTCAATGTCCTTTCTGAACTGAGGGGCCCAGAGCTGAACACAATACTCAAGGTGCGGCCTCACCAACGCAGAGTACAGGGGAAGGATCACTGCCCTGCTCCTGCTGGCCACACTGTTCTTGATGCAGGCCAGGATGCCATTGGCCTTCTTGGCCACCTGGGCACACTGCTGGCTCATGTTCAACTTCCTGTCAATCAGCACCCCCAGGTCCCTTTCCACCTGGCTGCTCTCCAGCCACTCTGTGCCCAGCCCTAGCGCTGCAGGGGTTGTTGTGGCCAAAGTGCAGGACCCGGCACTTGGCCTTGTTGAACTTCATTCCATTGGAGTCAGCCCATCTCTCCAGTCTATCCAGGTCCCTCTGCAGAGCCCTCCTGCCTTCTGGTAGGTTGACACTCCCTCCCAATTTGTTGATGCGTTACTAGATTAGATTCATTCAGGTAGAGGTCTTTGAAATTTCTATTGCTTCTGTTAAAGTTATGCTAATTTTAAAGCCCAAGACAGCTACTTGAGTAGTAACTCCATGTCAGTGGAAGCTTGGAGTAAAATGCCCAGTGTATTGCTGAAAATCTATAATAGGGTTTCTCTGTATTTTCACTTAAGACAATTACCATAGTGGTAACTGAAAGTTAAGACAAATGGAGGCAACTGTAAAGTGAAAGACAAAACATTTTACAGTAACTGTGCTTTTTTGAGTATTTCTTATTGTCTAAGAATCCCTCGATGTCTAGGATATAGATTGGTAAAGAAAGTAAGGGACACATAAGCTTAAATTTTTCTTTCCTCCTTTAATGAATGTGCAACACAAAATAAGGGTTTGGGTCAGACTAAGGAAGAAAGCATGTGCATGGGCTTGAGTCCGTGTGCATGTAAGGAGCCACTGGCAGAGGAGTTGAAAATGTTCTTCCAGCTTTTCTGACTGACTCTCATTTCCTTACCACACTGGCTCCACTGTTTTCCCATTTGTCTTATCTGAAGGGATCAGTTCATTAACCACAGTGGCACATTAATATTTGCATTGACATATCACTGATATTCTTTATCCTTTCTTTTCAGACGCTGGGATTTTTTTTTAAGGATGCTATCAAGAAGTTTGTTGTGACTCAGTGTATTCTGTTGCCAGTGACATCTCTTCTGCTTTACATTATTAAAATAGGGGGAGACTACTTCTTCATCTATGCCTGGCTCTTCACCTTAGTTGTTTCCTTGGTGAGTATGAGAATATGTTTGGGTTTCTTCCAAACACCAGCTTACTTGCATGGCTCAGCATGCTGAGCACAACTGAAAGGAAATGGAGAAAAGTCTAAATCTCGTGTGACTTTTAGCGTCATCAAACATTAACAGAGTGTGTGTCTTGCTTTTAGTTGTACTTGTTCAGAAATAACAGCTCATATTAATTGTCCACATTGATGTGATATATTTTAGCTCTTCAGTACCGGAGTGTCTTCATCATTGAAAAAGCTTTAGGATAGGTAGTGGAAATACAGCACTATGTGGTGATGAATTTTTCCTTAAATATAGGAAGGACACAAGGATAACTACTGGCAGTTAGGCAAGACAAAGCAGATCATACTTTGGACTGTGGTGTTTGCATCAGCTGTTTCCCTGAGGCTCTTGCACACAGCCCTCAGTGTACTGCTTGGTATAGAGCTGCTTTGTACTGAATTGGAACTGATGTGTTTAGGGTTTATATAATAGGATCTTTTTGTATACATCATAAGCAACTTTTTGCTGTTACTCTGAGCTCTGAAGGCTGAATTTTTTGTCTCTTTCAGCATAGTGCTCTACTGCCTTTTTGCTCAATATACAAACCATTGCAGACATTATACAAGTACTGTTGTATATAATCATTCATTTTTAGATTAGAAAAGCACCTTAACAAGTGAAAGAATTACTACATTACAGTGATGTAATAAAGGCTGCCTTATTAGCCCAACAGTAAATATGGACCAACCAAGCCCTGATTCTCATCTCAAGTTCACACTTCCAGGCTGAAGTGGAGGGCACTATCAAGAAAATTTTCAGGAATACTTGGGTAGGAATTGTGATTCTTAAGCTTCCCATTCATGACTCAAGGAGGTGTTGCTTTTTATTTTTCTTTTCTCCCTTTTTTTTCCTAGATTAAGATAATTTTTGAAGTTTTCTTGGACTTTCAATTTGTAAGATTCCTCTCTAAAGCAGAGGTTTTGAATGGCCACATCTGTACAGAAACGTGATTGTAATGCTACATGGGATGCCACTGCAGTTAACACAGGAAACTTTGATTTCCCACTTGCACATCTTATAGTTGTATTGACTTTCTCAGATATGGGAACATAAAAGGAATTGTGGCTCAGTTTAAATCATGACTGCAAAGGCTTTTCATAATCCTGTTTTCGTGGGATACAGATCTCATTATCTGAAGTGCATTTTTTGCCTAGTAGTAGTTTTGCTTCACTGACGCCTGATGTGTAAGTGAGGTAAAACCTCTGTGGGTCAACAGATTTCTGTGTGGCCATAACTGGCACAGTGCTGGCACCAGCATGTGTTCTGAGGAGCTTGGTGACAACAGTGTAATAACAGAAGTGCCTCATTTAGGTGGTAGGTTCAGCTTTGAGTTCTTTCAAGATTTTGTTTGTTGACTTAATTATTTAGTGTTTCTGTTGATCTGTTGTGCTGGCTCCTGCTTTCTCCAGTCCAGGTGCCCTTATGCTCTGACATCTTCCCTTATTTTGTCACTGAACATATTCTGAAAAATCAGTGTTAGGTGTCAAAAATGCCAGGTCATGTGTATTGAAATGACTGTTACAGAAAGATTTGTCCAGGCAACAGTTCTCAAAGAACTGTTCTTTTTCTTGCAAGCTTTGATCAGCAGCATGCTCTTAAATCCTATATCTCAGCATTTGAGTTACTTCTCTGTCAATTTACAGTCCATACTTGCAGACTTTTCCAGCGAAGCCTTATTATTTGCAAAATTGGATATTAGTTCTTTATGTGATATCCAGTTCATATGTTAAATATTTAGTCTTTAAGGCTTTAAAGACTGGCTTTTTCATATAAGGATTAAGTTGAAATTTTAAAATAAGTTGTGGTTTCAGAATGAAAGGTACAGGATTTTCTGAAATGGCCTGCCCTCATTTGTACACGGAAAGATTTTTTTCTTTAACCTCCTTTATACCTGTCATTGAGTGTATTTATTCTTGCCATCTTTTCCTTAAAATACAGATGGTAAAAAGTGTTATACGAATGCCCTTTTGTAGCCTTTATTGAGCAGGTTTACTAGAAAGAAAAGGTGTAGGTGTGTAGTACCAAGCACTAAATTTCAAGGTGAGAACCAGAACATACTCAGCTGATGCCATATTTCTTTCTCTCACTTTCATATCACAAATTAGTATTTTATTTTTACTCTGCCTGCACCTTCCCCTTGAGCTATCAGTGTAGATTTTGTCCTGAGGTATTACAGATACTTTAGAACCTGATAAAACAGGAGTCGGCCTATCTTTTACACAACAAAGCTAGAAAACAAAATGTCTTGGGAGAGTTACAGTGTTCCTGTACTGGAAGAATATGTAGCAATACCTAGTGGCGCACTCTTCTCCCAGGCCCTCAGCCCTGGCTGTCCATGCTGCTGTCCCTTCAGTCTATGGATTAAGTGCGTGCCCAGACAACTGGTGCTCTCTCAGGCTTACCACCTCACTGCAGCTTTATAGGGTTTCAGGCCTTAATGTGTTGGTTTGAACAGCCTTTGACATGCAAAATCACCCTAAGAGGTGTTAGGTTTACCCTTTAGAGTTTGGTTTAGGGAAAAATTCCAGCTCCAAGATTCTGTAATCAGAGTTAGAGTTGCATCCTTCTACCAGTCTGCTGATATCAAGGCATTACACAAAGATCTGAGATAAAAAAACTTAAAATTAGTCCCTACATGCTATATGGTCTGAGACTGGTCTGTCCTAAAGAGCTGATTTCTGCTCTATGAAATACCCTCCTGCGCTTGCTGCAAAATATCTGCAGAAGTTTAAGCCCTTAACAGTTACAGTAATAAAAATAACTTATTTTCTACTGGCCCTTCATATTGATATCCTCACATGCTGTGACTTTGCAGAAGTCAGTTTCCCTGGTGTTTGATTTCATTGAACTTTTTCAACAGTGTACACACTGTCAAAAGTCCAGGTAGTTGTTTTCAGTGAAATAAAACATGTGAAGATAACTTCAAAGTTAATGTTGATGTCCATTTGCTTCTCATGTCTTATTCCTTTTTTGCTAACCAGAATTTAAACTTTTAAAATAAATAAATACAGATCACTTTTGTGAAGGTCCAGAGTGTGAGGAAAGGAAGTTCAGCTTTCCTTCCCAACACAGTGTTATTCTAGTTCTGGCTTGCTCAGCTAAGCTGCAGCTGATGCCAGTTTGAAGAGATGCAGGTGCACTGTGGTGATTTGGTTTTTTGGGGATCAAGGATGTTTATCACTGTGGACCCAGAGGCATCAGGCAATTCCTTAGCCCTGCAGACAGCTGGAAGGAGGGAAAGAAAATGGGCACATGAAATGTCTTATGTCTCTTTGGACTGTGTCTTTGCAAGTTAGCAGGAGTTGGAAGAAGTGAGGCTGTCTCCTGGATCCTTCAGCTCCGCGGCTCAGTATGAAACACTTTGGAGCTTTCCAGGATTGGTGAATTGTGTGGAGTGACAGCCTGTCACCTATGAGCCCCCTGCTCCCAGCTGCCCGTGGCCTTGCCTTCTGCACTATTCCCACCAGTTCTGCCGAGGTTTGTAGGTGGTTTGTGCAGCTGCCCCAGCATCTGCTGCTGAACTGCAGAACATAAGACCTGCCACCAGGAGAAGCAGTCCATAGAGACCCTGGCCATAGATCCTACTTCATACAGGACTCTGCTTTATCAAGTGTTTTCTTTCTGAAATTGTGCCCTCTTTTTGTACTTACGCTCCACCTTTAATACTAAACACACATTTCCTTGCCCCATTCTTAATATCTGCATGTGTTTGCAGGTGCTTGTTACAATCTATGCAGACTATATTGCACCTTTGTTTGATAAATTCATTCCACTTCCGGAGGGAGAGCTCAAGCAACAAATTGAAACAATGGCAAAGAGCATTGACTTCCCATTGACTAAGGTGTATGTTGTTGAAGGTGAGATTTTTTGGGGTTTTTTGAATAAAAAGACTTTATAATTTTGAGTTTGTGGGTTTTTTAGTTTTGAGCGTGGATGCTGTAGTAGGGCAGTTGCTTGCATTGTTCAGATACTGTGGTACTTGTCAACGTCTGTAGCATTTTCCTGTTTTTTGGCCTGATGTCAGAAAAGTGAAGCTGAATGTACAGCCTGAACTCAGCTTCTGTTTGGAAGCATTAACCTGGCTCTTGTAGAATGGAAGTACGTGGCTCAGTCAGGAATGGAAGCAGGAAAGTAGTCAAGATTACAATTTTAGAACTGTAAAACCAAGGGAAGACCTTTTTTTCCTAGTCTCAGTTTAGTATTAATTGTCTCAAAGTCCTTGGTAAAAGAGTTGAAAAAGTCTTGAAAGTCAAAAATGCCTATTTCTTCGAAAATTGTTCACAGGTATGGTTTCTTATGGTGTGGCTGGATAGACTTACACCTCCAACTTGAGACTAATTTTTTTCACTTTCTAGTACTGAATTTCTTGTCTTTTTTTCTTAGGTTGAGGAGTATGGAATGTGCCAGCTGCCATGTCACTTCCTCTCCGCTTCCATGTTCACAGAGCATTTTACTATCTGACATTTCCAGTATTACTCATTTTGTTCCTGTCTGAACTTGATTTCAGGGGTTTTCCAAATTTTATTTTGGTTTTGTGCTCCACCTGTGAGGCTCAGAGGTGTTTTTTTCTGAGTTGGTGAAACCAGTATGAGATGACATAAAGAGCTAAAATGGTAGCATTTTGCAGTCAGAGAGGCTGGTGAGGGCTTTATCTCCCCAGGAAGCTGTGATGTTCTAAACTCTGGGCTTGTCAAATCTTGCGAGTGCTCTGCCTCAGTGCCGTTGGGAACTGCTGATACACTTGGGGCACAGGAAACTCTTCTCTTTTCAGGCAAAGTTGAAGCTTTTCAAGATTGAGAGTCAGTGCAGAGGTTTTCTCAAATGTACTGCTGGTTGTATCCCAGTTTTTAGCCATAGTGAAAGTCCTGTGAGCCAGTTGTTACTGCAGCTCCTGTACAGTGTGCTGCATTGGCTTCTCCAGCATGTCTGGCAGGGAGGCTGCTGAAACTCCAACCCCCCCCCGGTTTTTTTGGGAAGCATCCTTAAGAGCGACGAGCCAGAATCATTCCTTTCTGACATGGGGGACTGGATTTGTGAACATCTTTTTGCCAGTGTTTTTCTGAACTTTGTCTTGGCTCTTCACACTCCAGAACTGACTTCCTGGTAGCATGTCCAACCAAGTCCTGTAATTTCAGGGTTCATTCTGTAAGAGGCAGATTACAAAGGTTCCTTCTCTACCAACACTTAGTGGAGAATTAAGTTTTTTATGACACGCAGATGAAAGGAAGCATTGCTACCCTGGAGCTGTTCTGATTTCTTCACTGAGAAGGGACTGGATACTGAGGGTTCATACTCTGACCAGTCCCTTCCTCTGTCAATTTGTCTTGGTTTGGTGCTGAAGGTCATCATGACCATCCCACAGCTTGGCTTCTAGTGGAACAGTGGATTTTTTTTTTTCTAAAGGATTTATACAGCTCATACATTTATAGAGAGCGTTGAAGGCAAATGCCTTCAACTTGACTTACCTTTTACTGCAAAAAAACCCCACCTCTGCTCTCACAGAGACATCTTTCAGTCCTGATGTTGCAACAGCTTCTGTCCATAGTCAAAAAAAACTTTTTAATCAACTGAAACCATCCACATTCCATGGAAAGAGATGAGATTCTTGGCCTCAGGTGTATTGATGGTAGAAACAGTCCATGATTGCGCTGATCTAGCTAAAGGTAGCTGTAAAAAATGTCCTATTTCAAACAAAAATAATAATGTTACCTGTAATTTCATCTCTTCATCTTTTTCTTATTTGTTTCTTGTAAAATCTTCATCTGTTTCCAGTCTTTGCTGGCACATTGTAAATTATTTAGCAGAGGTTCTTTGCCAGGAGGCAACGTCAATGCAGAAAGCTCTTTCCAGTCTAAATCTGAAATTGCAATAGAATTTGCTTTTATTCTTGGATATTAGATCTTCATGACTGCTTTACAGTTTTATTGCTTTTAGTGTTACATTTCTCTATTGGAGTCGTCATTACTTAGATTTTAAAATATGCTTCTGTCTGCAAAATGATTTGCCTGAGTTTGTCTACTGTTCATTTGGGGACTTTGGGAATTCCTTTAGAGGGGTCTGGTCTGTGTCGTGCTGCACAGGCTTTGGTGCAGGGGATTATTCAGATCATGATCTTTAATGTAAATTTTCCCCATCAGGTTCTAAGCGTTCTTCTCATAGCAATGCTTATTTCTACGGATTCTTCAAGAATAAACGGATAGTGCTCTTTGACACCCTCTTGGAAGACTATTCTGCATTGAACAAAGAGCCAGCAGAAGGAGAAGATGGTGAGAATGAAGAAACAAAGTCTAAAATCAAAGTGAGTTTGTTTTTCATCTTGTTATTTACATAAACTTCTTGGTGAGATACTCCCTTGTGCTTTCTAATATACTTTAAAGGTTCTGAGTGGGTTGCTAAAACCCAAACCCTAATGATTTCAACACCAAAGTATTCCTGGTTTGCTAATTGGAATTTCTGGGGCTGTTAGAGCACCAAAGGGACACGAAAAATCCGCAGGGCCTTTAGCAAAACATGTAAAAACTAGACCTTCCGTATAATTGTTTGAATAAAGGACCTGTTCAGGGTTTTAGTTAGTGTTCCTTCTCTTGGAACTGCCACACCAAAGCTTCCTTTTGCAGAAAAGGCTTTTGATTCTCAATGTGTCATTTGTGTGCTTTTTCCTGCACACAGAATTTTTGGTGCAGGAGGAACACACGTGAGCATACAAAGACAGATTCCACATGTGCATCCTGTCCCACCACCCTGGTCAAGAAGGGGTTGGTGGCCTGGCATTGGCCTCTCCATCAGGAGCCTGCTCTAACAGCTGGTGTGGACTCAGGAGAGAATGGGGATGGTTAAAGCTGATGGAATACTTTCTGAAGAACCTGAAGGAGTAATTCTGAGAAAAACAAATGGCTTGTGCAGCTAAGGTTTGGCCTATGTCTAGATTGTTGCTCAGACCAACTTCTGTTTCTTGGCACCATGTGGGTGGTGGAATTCTCCTTGTCCAGGATTTGGTTTAGCAAAAACTGCAGAAATGGGTGATTTTGGGCTCACCTGATCTAGTTATAATGACTCATTTGTTCCATTTCAACAGGTTCTTCAGCCCTTGTGCTTGTTTTTGACTTACTGATGTACCTGTGAAGGTGCAGATGTCCTTCCTAATGATAGCTTTAAGGCATTTCAAAGGTTTTTTTGACGAGGGCAGGGATGTTGTCATTCCTTTTTAGAGGAACAGTGGTGCCTTGGGAGGAAGGCTACATGTTGAGTGTTGAAGGAAGTAGGGAGAGGGCTTTGCTCTCAGTTCTCTCTGGAAGTCTGCAGCTCTGAATGCCTGCCTCCATTGTAATGCTTTTCTTGAGTAAAGAAACAGGATGAAATCAAGGGATGGTGGGAGAGAGTTTGGAAGGCAAATCTTCCAGAGTTCTTCCAGGTTTTCATCAGCATGTCTGCATACATAGAAATAAGGGAACACCACCTCATGGTAGGAATCTTCTTGAACTTAAAAGGTTATATTTTTGTAAGTATCTTCATGAAAAAGACTCAATAAGAAATTCTGTGTGTGTATCTGCTATTAGAAGGGAATGGCCTGACCTAGGGACACTTAAGTGATCAAGTAAGAAATTTATTCAGTTGTGTTCAGTCATAGCTGATATTACTTCTGCTTTGTTATTCCCTCAGAATAAGAAACAAGGATGTAAAAATGAAGAAGTTCTAGCTGTACTTGGTCATGAATTGGGTCACTGGAAACTAGGTCACACTGTTAAAAATATTATCATCAGCCAGGTAAGTTATTTAAACTGGAGTGTTTTCCAGAGTATGTTGTAATTATTGCTGTTTCCAGATGTCTACTTGCTTCCAGATTTGTAAGTGTACATTCAGTTGATATGGTCTGTGACAGAAAGTTGTTGGTTTGGTTTTTTTTTCCCCTTGCTCTACAGTGAATATGCACTCACCTTTCAGTCCCCTCCTTGCTTCATGTGGTTGGTAGGAAGCTTGTCAGAAAGCATGTCTGCTGCCATTTCAATGCATCTCTGCAGCCTTCTGAAGTTGTGTTGAGGTTTAGGAAAGGTACTCCCCAAATTAGTGCCCCCACCAACACGTTCCAAACCACACACAGCTCCCTGTCACTCCCCTGTTTTTCCTCTCCTCCGTCCTGCTGCTGGATTGCAGAAGAGAATTGGGGGCACAAAAGACAAAGATCACAGGTTAAGATAAGAACAATTTATTGAAAACAGCAATGAGATAAGAAAAGGAACAGTATCAGCAACAATACTAATGACAGAGGGTACAAGAAAAGAAGAAGAAAAACCCAAAACAATAATAGACAATACTGGGTGGCTCCCTTTCCAAAATCTCTTGACTGGAAGGAACACCTTCTTCTCAGAAGAACCTCCCTTCCCCCCATATCCAGTGGCAGTGATGTGAGGTGATAGAGAATAACCTCTGGGTCCTGGCCGTCCCCCTCCTGGCTACTGTAAAAATTAACCCTTTCCTGGGTGATACCAGGACAAACTGGGACACATTTTTTTTGCTGTGTAGCACTTGTCTGTTTGAATCTTAGGGCCTTCTCTGAAGGTCTGTTTCCATCCCTGTGCTAGGGATAGGCTTAGATGAATATTGACTCCAGGCCTGAGGTTTTTTAGGTGTTTGTCTTTACCTCTGAGAAAGCTTTACAGAATGTGTCTGAGAGCTTCTATCAGCCTCATTCCTTGTAGAGCTGAGAAGGAATGTGATTGAGGATTAGGAAATCTGACACAGGAGGGCATTCTTACTTACTTATATTGTATTCTCACACCTTGTGCATTAATTATTGATAAATAACTTCATTGTGCCATTCTTGGTGCTTGCCCAAATGGAGGTGAATAATGAAGTAATCTCTGTAGAGATATGTAATTGCTTTGGTGTAAATCTGTGTTCCAGGTATCACTCACCCTGCTTTTCTCCAAGTTCTCAGCCTTTTCTGTTTTGTTTCTCTTAGCTGCCCTCCAAGCACCTTCTGTAATTCCATCATGTCTTTCCTGAGATGCTTGCACCATTCCAGGAATGCTGTTCTGTTCTTTTTCTAAGGCTATTCACAAGTTTCTCAGGCTATAAATATCACAGTTAAACTCCTGCTTAAGAAAATCTCTGTTTCCACATTGGCATTTTCTTACCTGTGCAGCTGAACACTTCAGTGAGGCTCTTCTTGCTTTCTTTAAGGCAATTACCTTCCAACTTCTGACATCAGCACTAATCTCTGCTAACAGCTGTTACAGTAATTTTGTTGCTTTCCTAACTCATGTAATTTGTCTTTGGATCCACTTTCTAGATACTACTATTTTGCTGTAATAGGTGGACTTTATCCTCACTTTCAGAAATTTTTCACAAATTCTTCTGCCATGTCTTATGCTTTTTCTGTATTGTTTGCTGGCTGTCACAGTCACCCCTCTATTCTGTTCCCTATGTTTCAATAACAAAAAGTATTCTAGCACCTTTCACATTACTGTAAAAAGACCAGACGCTTGGATAGATTGAAAAGGTACAGACCACCCTCTCTGGAGAACTGGGTAAGGCTTGGTCCTGCCTTTTGGCTCTGAAAAGCCAGTGCTTGTACCCAGGGCTGCATGGCTTAGATGGAAGCATAGATTATTTCCACCAAAAGAAGTACAGCACAGCACAGACGCAGTTTGTTTGCCTTCAAACTTTTTAGAACCTATGCTTAATTCCAAGGCGATGGGTTCTATCTTCTACTCCCTCCTCAATTTCTTCTTACCTTTTCATCTTCCTTCATTACTTAGCCTATTTTTTTGCTCATTGACTGAAAATAATGGTTCTTTATTGCATGCATTTTCAGAAAGCAGGTAAAGACCAGCTGTTTGTTCCTCTTTGTACATTAGTTCAAAAATCATTTACAGTGGCATTCCTATGCAAATATGGAATGTGATATTATGTAGACTCGTCTTAATCAAGAATGTTGTTTCCTTTCCCTAGATGAATTCCTTCCTCTGCTTCTTCTTGTTTGCTGTGCTAATTGGCCGAAAAGAACTCTTTACTGCATTTGGTTTCTATGACACCCAGCCTACCCTGATAGGCTTGATGATTATTTTCCAGTTCATTTTTTCACCTTACAATGAGGTAAATTATTTTCAAGACGTAGACGCTGAAGTATCATCCTATTTAAATAATGATTTTGTTTTGACTGGGGAAGTTTGAAGCTTCTAGGGGCCATATTGGGTGTCTTGTTTTAATAATCAGGGTTAGTGCTGCATGTTGAGTAAGACTCCCAGTTTTAGGTGTGGCTTGGATAAACCTTAGTGAGATCATTCTAATGCCACAGTGATGTGTGGGATGTGGGAAGGTAGATATAGTAGTATTTACTGTAAGAAATTTGCAGATAGCTGAATTTTAAGATAATTTTTAATACATTTCTCTCCACAGGTTCTTTCATTTTGTTTGACTGTATTAAGCCGACGGTTTGAGTTTCAAGCAGATGCATTTGCCAAGGAACTTGGGAAGGCTAAAGACCTATATTCTGCTTTGATCAAGCTAAACAAAGATAATTTAGGATTCCCTGTTTCTGACTGGATCTTTTCAATGTGGCATTACTCCCACCCACCCCTTTTAGAAAGACTTCAGGCCTTGAAAGATGCAAAGCAAGAGTGACAGGAATCATTGCTGGTTCAGAGACAGTGCTTCTATCTCAGAAGCAAAGTTCAGAGCTGCTTTTTAATTTTTTTTAAAAAATTGATAATGCCAATTAAGTGCACTGTTAACAACAGCACCACAGATCTGAGAATCCTGAACAGGTAGTAAATTATAAATTACTTCTTTTTAACAAAAACAAAACTGTGGAACTTAGTTTAGAAACAGTACTGGGTGAAGACCTTTCCCTCCCCTCCCTTGACTTTTATTCCAAGTATAGACTTTTAAAGGGAGGAAAACAAGTGTAGACTTCAAAGCACCTTTTTCTTCAGTTTGTCTATGCCTTGAACCTTGTTTTTGATCCTTTTTCTGTACCCTCTTCACAGTGAAGAGGCTTTGGGTGACAATGATATCTGTACTCACCAGTCAGTGTGTTGTGTTTTAAAAAGCTGAATGCAACTGCAGGCCTTTCTCTTGGATTCATGTCTGTCATAATGAAAAATGCTACATAATAAAACCTTTCTCTGAAGTGTGGGAAGAAGGATGAATTACAACTGAGGAAATGTACCATGGCTTCCTTAAAAATGAGCATTAGTTGGTATTTAGTAGCATTATAGTGTGATTAGGCTGCTCCTCTTCCCCACTGTGCTGCTGGGGGTGTGGAAGGATGTTACAGGAAATCAGAATGGCATGCACATGTTAGAGAAAGATGCTAATTCTCTCTTGTTCTCTCTTTTGCTTGGAAATGGGATGGTTAACAGCTTTCCCACAGCTCAGGTCCTCCATTTCTCTTGTTCTTTGCCTAGATTTTTTGTGTATATGGAAGTGTCCAGTTGCTCAGCCAGTGTATCAGAGCCAAGCTTTCATTCTGAGAGGGTTTGTCATCCACTCCATGGAGGGTTTTCCATTAATATGAATCCAGTTCCAATAGCAGTGCCAGAATACTTGTTCTTTGTCGTTGTTCTTATGTATAAAAATTGTTCTTATATATATAAAAAGCCCAGGAAACAGTTTGCCCACATCAGTTAGTGAAGAATGAAGTGAGTAATTGTGGAAACGGCTTGACTTTCCTAATGAAAGATGCAATTAAATTTACTTTTGTTGAAAAAAAGATAGAAGTTAAATATAAGTTTGCATGTGCATTCAAATGTTTTGGACCAGTCTGAATGCTCATACTCCATATAAAAATTAGGTTTTCTATCTGCAGTAAATTAAGAAGTTTTGCTCAGCTCTCTACAAAGAGAGAGGTCATCAAAGCAAATTGCCATTGTTTCAGATGTCATAGTATTCTTAGATCCTTCATTGTTAGCTTTGTTTCCTTTCCTGATCGTAAGGAAAAATACCTTATAAGATGATGGGCATGATGATGTCTTAGATGCAACAAGATGTTGCTGCAAAGTCCTTTGTATGCCTTATTCTAATTGTGTTTATACCCCAGCAAATGCAGAGCTAAACTGTAGATACGGATTTAGGATTTGGCTTTACAAATATGGAAAGCCTATATTTGTCATGTTAACTGCATTTGATAAATGGCCCTCAAAAATAAAAAGATTAACTTGAACCTGTAAATTCAGAAGAATAAATGTGTCAGGTGTTGAATGAGATGAGATGCTGGCTGGTCTAAAGCTATGGAAAACATGTTAAATGTGCTCTGAGAAAACCATTCGTCTCATCCATTAGGTAAAAATTATACACAAAAATTAATTTTGTGGTTATTTCAGAAATTTGGCTAAACACAAACAAAAGGGAGACTAAAGTGGGAAGGTGAAGGAAATGCTAGTACCTATGGAAGCATGGAATACTTGGCTTACAGGCAAAGATAGCATTCTTACAGCAATTGCCTGTTACTTCCTTTTCTTCCTTGTCACTATTTAGAGTAGATCTCTGCAGTTCTTGTAGCTTGTAGATTGTAGATTTCGTATCTACCTCCTGAACAAGAGTTCCATTCTGCTCCAGTCACCTCTCAGCTCTGGAATTGTCAGTGTGTGCTGCTGACCTGCCTGCTCACATTCCTGCTGGGCAGACATCTGGAACACATCATCTACACCTTGCAGACCTACAGCCTCCAGTTGCTTCCTGTCTTCCTGAGAATGGTTGAAATCACCCCTGAGTCTTCTTGTGCAGCTTCTGCCTTCCAGGTCCTCAATACTCCTATAGTGTCTACACAGCCAGTACAAACCGGCTTCATGACAAGGTAGGTCTGCTTGGACCAGCCATCAGTCCTTCCAAGGGATTACCAGTTTTAAGGAGAGAGGCAAGAAAATTACCTGTTATCTTTAGCAAATACTGTTCAAATACTTGAGACAAGGGAACCCAGAACAGAACATCTCTGGCAGTTCTCCAAGGCATCTGTGGGCATTGATCAGCAGTGTCCTGCCCAAAGGTTGGAGATCCAGTTTCCCATTCCCTACCTCACCAGCTTTTTCTGCTTGTTTAAGGTAGAAACTTAAGAGAGGACATGGTTAGGAAAATTCCCAGACCTTGGAAGGTGACAGGAAGACTAAAATTTTAATGCTTTGTGGATGTGAAGCTTGGTATGTCTTGGCAATGTGTGCTGGTAGCCCAGAAACCCCCTGTGTTCTGGGCTGATCTCCAGCAGCCTGGGCAGCAGGGCAAGGGAGGGAATTCTGCCTCTCTGCTCTGCTCAGGTGAGACCTCACCTGCAGTGCTGCCTCCGGCACTTGGGTCCCCAATATAAGACATGGACCTTCTGGAATGAGCCCAGAGTTGTTCCAAGGGGTGGAGCCCCTCTGCTCTGCAGCCAGGCTGGGAGAGCTGGGGGTGTTCAACCTGGAGAAAAGGCAGCTCCGGAGAGACCTTAGAGCCCCTTCCAGTGCTTAAAGGGGCTCCAGGAGAGCTGGAGAGGGACTGGGGATAAGGGCCTGGAGTGATAGGACAAGGGGGAATGGCTTTAAGCTGAAGGAAGGTAGATTTAGATCAGATATTAGGAGGAAATTCTTTAGTGGGGCTCAACTGGCACAGGTTTCCCAGGGAAGCTGTGGCTGCCCCATCCCTTAAAGTGTTCAAGGCCAGACTGGATGGTGTTTGGAGCAACCTGGTCTAGTGGAAGGTGTGCCTGTCCGTGCTCCAGGCAGAGCTTCCCTTCTGACCGGAATCAGTCTGTGATTCAATGATGAAATAGCTTCCATGTGTTCACACAGGGCTGCTCTGGCCGCCGGGAGGTCCTGCTGCTGTGTGCGAGCTGGGGGGGGGGGGGAGCCGCGTGTGCGGGCCAGACCGGTGTGTGCTGGGCGGGGTGGGGCGGTGGGGGCGGTCCGGGCCGGGGCGGTGTGTGCTGGGCGGTCCGGGCCGGGGCGGTGTGTGCTGGGCGGTCCGGACCGGGGTGGTGGGGGCAGGCCGGGCCGGGCCGGGGCGGTGGGGGCAGGCCGGGCCGGGGCGGTGTGTGCGGGCCGGGCCGGGCCGGGCGGTGTGCGGGCCGGGCCGGGCCGGGGCGGTGTGTGCGGGCCGGGCCGGGGCGGTGTGTGCGGGCCGGGCCGGGGCAGTGTGTGCGGGCCGGGCCGGGGCAGTGTTGCAGGCGGGCCGGGGCGGTGTGTGCGGGCGGGCCGGGCCGGGCAGTGTGTCGGGCCGGGCCAGGCGGTGTGTGCGGGCCGGGCTGGGCCGGGGCAGTGTGCGGGCCGGGCCGGGGCGGTGTGTGCGGGGCGGGCCGGGGCGGTGTGTGCGGGGCGGGCCGGGCCGGGGCGGTGGGGGCGGGGCGGGGCGGGCCGGGGCGGTGGGGGCGGGGGTGGGGGCGGCAGCGCTGCGGGCCGGGCGGGGGCGCTGCGGGCCCGGCCGAGGCGCGGTTCCGCTCTGCGGGCCGCAGGGGCGCTGTGCGCGGGCCCGGATGTGACGCGCGGGGCGGGCCCTTTGTGCGGCCCTGTGTTGTCCCGGCCCTTTGTCGGCCCTGTGTCCGCCCTGTGTCTGCCGGGGCGATGCTGGCGGCGGGCGGCAAGAAGGGCGCGGAGACGGCGGCGGGCGGCGAGACCGGGCCGGAGGCGCCGGTGCCCCCGCCCGCCACCACGGGGGCTCTGGGCTCCTCTTCCGAAAGCGGCGGGGCTGCGGAGCGCACGCCCCGCAAGAAGGAGCCGCCGCGGGCCTCGCCCCCGGGCGGGGTGTCCGAGCCGTCGGCCACCGGGGCCGCCCCTGCGCCCGGCGCCGAAACCACCGGCATCGCCGAGACCCCCGAGGGCCGCAGGACCAGCCGCCGCAAGCGGGCTAAAGTAGGTGTGGGGCGCTCCGGGCCCTCTGGCGCGGAGCCGCGGCCGGAGGCGGGCTCGGCCTGCGCGGGGCAGCGCTGCCCGCGGGACCGGGCCCGGCGCGGGGCTGAGCGCTGTGCCCGAGGGGGTTCAGGGGGTGAGTTCGGAGGATAAACACGAGGGCGCGCAAGAAGGCTGTGCCGGTCCAGATCCCGTGGTGTCCCAGCTCTTCGTGGACTATGGTGTGACACGGTGCGTGTCACAAAGGAGAGCATTTTGCAGCAACCCAGGAACTTTTTGGGGTTCCTGATCGGATACCGAACAGTGAAAATACTCCAAGTCCCTGACAGTGCATCCAAATGCTCATAAGCTTACATATAATCAGTACATTCTTGTCACTGGAGTATATAGATGCAGATTCTCTGGAGGCTCATGTTCGTGGGGCTGTGCTGGTTTTGCAAGGTTGCGAAGGTGATGGCCACGCTCAGTCCACTGTTCCTCACCTTCCCTCTCTTGGCTTTGGTGAGCTGAGTCAATCGTAACGAGTCTCCAGTAATTTGGGTCTGTAATATGTAACTCTCATCTATTGTTCTGAACATATGAGAACGCTGTCTTTTTTTTGTGAAACTTTTTCTTCGAAGCCTTGTTTCAGAAGATGTTGAAGATCTTAGCTGTGCCCACAGCTGGGGTGTTTGGCAGGGAAGCTGAAATTACTTTTCCGAATTGTTTTGTCCTGTAGCTGTGGTATTGAATGTGTGGCTCTTCAGAGCCATTGTGTGATGCGATAGCTGGACTGGTCATTTGCACACAGGAGCTGTTGGGTAGGTCAGTCTGGTGCATGTTTTAAACTGAAAGAAGGTAGCTGTAGCTTGGACATAAGGAAGATATTTTTTACTATGAGGATGGTGCTGGCCAGAGAAGCTGTGGCTGCCCTATCCCTAGAAGTGTTCAAGGCCAGGTTGGACAGGGCTTGAAGCAAACTGGTCTAGTGAGAGGTGTCCCTGCACATGACAGGGGGGTTGGAATGAGATATTTTGAAGGTCCCTTCCATCCCAAACCATTCTGTGATCTTCAGAAGCAGCATTCCTGCTCTGTAGTGGTCTGTTAACAAGTAAGGAATTAGTGCTCTGTGTGGGTTGTGTGTTGATGATGTTTCTCTGCACTGACAGTACTTATCTGCAAAGGGTTGTTCATCTCTTGTGACACCCTCTGTCCCCATGAGCACTTCAGCCCAGTACGAGATTGCCTTACCGTGAATGTTTGTGGTGTGAATTTAGTTGGGGGGGTACCCAGGTTAAAAATAAACCTAGGGAAGAGCTTAGGTTTTTTGTTGGACTTGATTGTTCTTAGAAAGCTCTGTGAACTCAGGGGGGATGGGAGACTTCTGAGGGCCTTTGTGCAAAAATAATGTGGCTTCAAATACCTGTGGTAATGTACAGATGTGCTGGAGGGTCACTGTAATTTGCTTCAGAGTGGAGTTCGAAGAACGTCCTGGTGGTGCAACATTTGCTCAACAGTGGGAAAAACTAATGTGCTGGAGATTGTGGAATGTAAATGTTTAAAAGAGAACAAATCATGGAGTATGTGTTAGTGTTTTACTGAATCCAGGATTTCTTGTACAAAGGCTTCCCAAAGAAACACAGTTGTGTTTTGAGCTGTGCCCGTTACTGCCCTTTCTTAATGACTGAACTTGGGCTATGAAAGATTTTTTGTTCTTTTAATGAGAAATGCAGAGTTGCTTTTGTCATTTCGTGGTGGAAACTGACCTCTCAGATGTTGGAGGGTCACTAGCTGCTTTATTTTTATTTTTCCCATGACTGCATGTTGAGAAGTGCTTTTTTCCTTCCCAGTAGATAGGGATATTCAATAGCATTGTACAAACCTTTCTTATTTTGGAACTTTGTTTTATTAAACGGTAAGAGATGCATCCCTTCCAGGCTATTTTTGAGGTTTCCCTGTTCCTTTAAGTTGGAGCAGCATCTTTTTGGCTGTAATACTATTTATTTTTACTGGAGAGCAGTACAAAACATGCATGGCGATAGAAACAGGTGGGAGCAGGGCATTGTTCTGGTGTTGAGCCACTAGTGTAACTGTCCTGGAAAGGAGGCAGCTGTGAGCCTCTGTGTCAGGACAAGATTCCCAGGAGACTGTACAGGACACAGGTGGGATTTCCTCAGAAATCTTGTGTATGGTTCTGGTCACCCATGTTTGGCAGATAAAGTCAAGTTGGAACATGAGGACACAGAGGCAGCTTGTTATCCCCAGGTTTGACAGGGACATGAAGGAAGGGAAGAAAACTAGAGGGGCTTTAAATGATGATACAACAAATTCAGGTAAACTGGGCTTGATGTGAGTAGAAAGCTCCCACTGTTGGGTACTGGAGACATTTTTTTATGTGGAGGTGAAAACATGGAACTTGTTAAGCTTTGTTGCACTTTATAACCTGGTATCTATAATAAGACTGCATAAGGTAACAAGCCTTTTCTTTGATCTATAAGCAGTTTTGTTATTTGCAGTGTTCATTTTTGTAGCCCACCTTACAGATACCTTCAGTGTGTTTATTCTCTGTTGTGCTTTTTGCAGGTGGAGTACAGAGAGATGGATGAGAGTCTTGCAAACCTGTCAGAAGATGAGTATTACTCTGAAGAAGAGAGAAATGCTAAAGCTGAGAAAGAGAAAAAACTACCCCCACCACCTCCACCAGCTCCTGCAGAAGAAGAGAATGAAAGTGAGCCAGAGGAGCCATCTGGTGAGTAAAGAGAGACCTTCTCCTTTGACACTGCTTACCTAGTTTATTAACAGAAATGTAGCAGAGCCAGGTGTGGCATCATCATGAATTCCATGTGTGGGTTTGATCTAGTTTCAGATGATTGTTCTACAGTGTTTTATTTGCTTTCCCCATTTTCCTGAGAGGGAAAACTCAGAAGAGCAGCCTGAAAAAGTTGAGAATGTGCATGAATCTAATTCCAAATGAAGCCAAACTCGTACTAGATTCTCATGATCCTTATTGACTTGTCTTTGGAAGCTTATTGACCAGAGTAGCCTCTTTGGCTCTCTGGTGCCACACCTGCTCATGTAGCGACACTCACTTACTCTGAGAGAGAAAAAGTTGAGTTTATAGGGGGAGATTCCGTGCAGAAAAACAAATTTAGTATACTGTGATTCCTATAGCTTTAAACTATGACTCTAATCTTAAGTTCTGGTTGAATACTGTTCACTTGAACTTCAGTGTTTTCTTCATTATCTTTGACAGAGCTTCACTTTACAGTTAAAAGTTTTTTGGTCAGGAGGCAGCTTTCAAAATCTGTGGTAGTAGCAGTACCCTATCCCTTACCTCTGTTGTGTTTACAGCTCCCATCATTCGTGAGGTCTGGTGGTGAGGCATCACTCAGGTGTCTACAAGATGGTGCTTTTACAAAGTTCAGAGTCCGAGATTTTATGAGATAACATGTGCTAGTTGTTTTGGAGCAGAGCTGAAATCTAGTAGTTGAATCTTTGCTGATTCATCACTTATTACTGCTAGTCTGCAGTTGCACTCTTAATTTTCTTTTTATCTGGCAGGTTTGAGAATGTAGGCAATAGGACTGATATTGGCTTGGGGATACATAACTTTAGTTGCAGAAAAATTATTAAAAGTCACAGTTGTGTTTTATCTCTTAGGCTTTTCCCTTTGTAACCTCTCCTTGTTGCAGCTGTTGGCTCCTGCCTTGATACAGGAATACTATAGCTGATATGCTTGACTAAAATATTTGCAATAATAAAAACCCTCCTCCCTCAGTTGTAGCTGATGTATCAAAAATTGAACTTTAATAGATGTAATTAAGCAAGCATCTTAAGTATACTATTTAGTTTTGCTTAGACCTTGTGTTTAATCATTGAGACCTAATATTAATACATTTTTTATTTCTCTCAGATTCCATTTTATACCTCTAAGAATGATTATTGAAATCTGTTTGAGGCATAATTGGTGAAGTACAGTGAATTAGGTTTTATCCCATGAAAGAAGAAATGTGGAAGATAAGAGCAGTGATGAGTCATGCTATTCTATACACACAACAGCCTGTTAAGCAGTTATTCTGCAAGCACTGTATTTAGCCATCTAAATACAATCACTTTTCAAACAGGCTCTATCTAACTGTCTAGAAATGAGTTGACTTCAGGTCATCATATAATTTCTCTGTTCCTAGAAATTCTGTGATATGCATGAAGCAGAAAAGCAGGAAAAGGACAAATTTTCAGGTGTCATTCCATAGCTAGTGTTGCTGTAGTTTTGAAGGCTGATATACAAGCTATATACACTTGTGGATTTCTCTATCTTTGTCTTTATTAATGCAGGTGTCAAGAGCATCAGGTCATCTTATGCTGGCTGTTAAAGTGCATTGAAACCTCTAATTCAGGCACCTGTTAGAAGGAGGAGTCATGGAGTCTGCTGTATATAAAAGCAGTGTTTATAATTGAGGTTTTCTCTTTCTGTGTCTCTTTGAAGCAAAAATTGACGTGTTGAATAAGAAACACTAAATTGGACAGTAATACTAGAGTAGGATTGCACATTGAAAATTTAGCAGAATTTTAATTAGCCTGTATATTACTGTTACTTTATTCTCATTGCAGACCTTAAAATTTCCCTTTCTGTGTTTAAAGCCTATAAAAACACAGGAAATGCAGTAGAGGTGTAAAGGTGTCATGTTATAGGTTATGCCCTTCAGAGTTGAAAAGCCTGACTGTGCAACTCACAAACGTCTTGGTGCCAGTGCCTGGCACTGCATTAGGTTGTCCCCACAGACAGCTTACAGTGAAGTAGGTTACTAAGTGTCACAATTCAGGTGAGAGTGAAATGCTGGTCTTATTGAGGTAGGTCCTGTTGATGTATTCAACTGTGGGGAATTCCAGGTGTTATATACATTATTACAGTCTGGATTTGCTATAGGCTATATACGTTATTATAGTCTGGATTTGCAAGATTTACTGCCTGCTGTTGCAGAGCAGTTTTAAAAGGTGTGACAGTATTTCATGGTTAATATAATTTCCTTAGATTTTCTCTTCTCTTTTTACTCGAGAAATGCTTTCTAATAGCAAAAGGCTTCCAAATTCCCTTTCAGTGCTGAATGACATTTGTGTTCTTGTCTGCCAGTATCCCTTCTGAAATTAAGGAGCTTACTACTTTTGCTTTTCTCCTCTAAGGATGTTTTTTGTTTTTCCTCACCAAATTGGATTTTTATTTTTATTACTATTGAAGATATTCTTTATCAACTCTTGGACATTTAGTGTGCTCAGTATTCTTACTTTGTGGTAATCCTAGCTTCTCTTTTCCAAGGAACTGAGTATGATCGAGATTAACCTCAAGTGAATAGTCATTCTTAGTGGTGCTCTGTCTCTGTCATCTGGCTTTGTCTGGTTTTTTAAATAAGTTCAATACTCTGTGATATTCGTGTGCAGCTGTTTTTTATTTTGAGATGGGATAATTGTATGAAGTGGACTCCTTTGCGGACCGTCTTCCTGACTACTCTTCAGCTCATGGTCTGTTATTCTGTTGCCTTGAGACTTGCATGCGTACTGTGGAGCTACAATAGTGTGATGTTATCGTGGATCAGCAGTTTGCTTGCTGATTTGTTCCTTTGCAACTAGAACCTGACTTTCTTCCAGGGAAAGAGAGCCAATCTTCACTAGCAGGCCTTGTTTGCACACTTCTGTGCTCAGACTGGGTAGCATTTAGAATTGTGTCCAAGCAAGCAGTAATACTCATGAGAAGAGGAAAATACAGATTTCTTTCTGTAAATAAGCTGAGAGCAATTTTGTCCTCTCTGCTCCTTGTCAGTGCTAATTCAGGGATAAAGAATTCCACAGACTGATGTCAGCATCTTTTCACTTTCTTAATTTATGGAAGGCCTAAGTGAAACTTTGCAAATTAATGGCCTATGATTTGAGTGTAAATATTAATGTTTGAGTTGTGTTAGTCTCTGCTCGAATGAAAGCAGGTCTTAAAATGCTCCCAGCAAAATAAAATACTTGCAGTGCAGGTCAAGTAGAGAATTTTATCTTGCTGTTGCAGATATGTTGGTTCATAGAATCCTGACTTTGGGTCTTGTAAGGCCTTTCAAAATACAGTTATTTGTCACAGTTTCTCTTGTGAGTTTTTGAATTTTCCTGCTGGGCGACTGATTATCTACAAGTACTGACTATTGCTCCGCTGTAGCTGAGTGAAAATGTCTGTCTTGTTTCAATTCCTATTTTGTTTTACAGATGTGTAATGTGGAGACATTCTAGATGTTAATACAGGTTATCACAGTATGCAAATATCTGGTTCACTTTTTCTGTCTTACTTTAGGGGTTAAATTTGTACTTCAGATGAAATTCTTCTAAGTTAGTGTATCCCCTAAGAGCCTCAAACTACACTCTGGCAAAATTGTCCACCTTGTCCCAGACTCTTTTAAAGAGTGTGTTTAGCCACGGGTTAGACCTTGCTCTTACCTGTGTGGAGATGGCACCTCGAGCAGTTGTGCTCTAGGAAGTGCCTGTTGCACTCCAGTGACTGTTGCAGCAGTGTGTTTCAGTGGGGGTTGGGTTGGGATTGCTGACTATTGAAGCATGTGGTTTGAAAGAGCCTTGGTGCAGCAGCAGCCAGCTGAACAGCACATGGCAATCTCTGGAGTGTGCTGTGGCTTCCAGCGCTCTGCAGGTGACAGGATGCCAGGCAAACATTTGACTGTGGAGGAATATTGCCCATGAGCTCAACCCAAAGCTAGTGTCTCCTGTGAAGTGAGCAGTGTGTGAGGTGACCTGTAGTGGCTTTGTTCCTGCCAGACACTGCAGCTGTACTCATCTCTTTTCTCAACGTGCTCTGTTCCTGCTTGTGTTGCGGTCTGGTAAAGGCTGCTGTTCAGGACTTTCATGCAGGCTAAGGTAATTCTGAGACTTCTTCAGATCTTTCAGATGAGTGCTTAGCCTTTTGTCATGTTTCTGTCACTGGGTATGTTGAAAGACTGATGTCTTTCAGTGCTGGGTATTGATCACAGCACTGATCAATGGTCTGATGTGTACTTGGCTTCAGAGGCAGTTTTAGTATGTTAGAACATTGATGGTGTATCAAAGGCACTGAAGCCAAAATAAGTGATCTGAACCTTTAAAGCAATATTATGGCATCAAGTTTCAAGGAAGGGTTTATGACAAAAACATTAAGAATAGGCTCTCCTGAATGTAAGAGGTTTTTCAGAATGGCTCAGACTATCCCCTTGCATATGAGGAGACTCGGGAGCACCAAAGGCAAGCTAATCAAATTCTTAGGGCTTTAGATCTGTAGAATCTGATGGTCTTAGGGCTTTAGATCTGTAGAATCTGATGGTATCCATCCAGCTTGGCAGTAAGAAATGTGATCTGATTATTTAAATCATAGCCATTAATGAAGTTGATTATAAATATTTAGCCACCAGGAATGCTACATATTGAGTACTTCTTTATTTCCCATAAAATCTTATCTAAAGCGTTCCCAGTAACACAGATAACACTTTAGAAGATCACAGTTTGGTGCCCTGAATCTAGGTTCCAGAAGATGGGATTATCAGAAAATGGGTTTAGTTAGTTGGTGAAATTTAATACCTACAACGCCAACTTGCCAGGCCTTTATGTCCAGTGTGGTTTAACTTATGGAGTAAGGTCCCTGAGTTCTCCTCTTTCCTTCCACAGGGCAAGCAGGAGGACTTCAAGACGACAGTTCTGGAGGGTATGGAGACGGCCAAGCATCAGGTGAGGGTGGCGTTTGATGCTTGCCACTGAGTAGCAAGAGCCGCCAGGTTAGGGATTGATGCTTGCAAGTGCGCATGGGTGTGGTTGTCCCAAATTTAGCAAGAGATGTAGGAGTTGTGTACCCACCTGTTTAAAAAGTGAAGGGTATTTTCAGATTTCAGTTGAGGACTATAACAACTGTGAAAAAGGGCACTAGCTAACCTGTGTTGAAATGCCTCAGGCCGATCTCTCATCCCTCCACTCCTCTCCATGTTCAGAGGAGTCCAGACGTGCAAAACGCTATTTCTTACCTAGCCAGTTTATACCACCTCGACTGACAGAGAGAACCCTGGGCTTTAGAACAGTAAGACCTTTTTTCTAATTTGCTGAAGAAATGTAGCATGGAGTACCTTTTTGCTCCTTTATTTTTGCCTTTTGAAAGGGTTTGTGTTTGAACTGTGTGCCAGCGGTTAGTCCAGGAGATTATCTACTGGACACATTCGTAGTCTGCAGCTCACTGGACTTGATTGTGAATTGCATTTGCCGTTTGGCCTCAGTACTGCTGCTGGCAGTACGCACTTACTGCTTCAGTCACGGGATTGGTGTCTTAACTCTTAAGTACTTGGAATGCTACTGAAAATCTTCTCCGACTCTGCCGCTTTTGCTCTCACTTCAGGATTAGGGTTAAGCAAAGGAGTCAAAGGCTCTATAACCTGTTCTGTACATCCAAGTTGCTCTTTTTGAAGAAAACAGAACTTCGGGATACTCATCTAAAAGTACATCCTTTGCTGTTCTAAGTAAGGGAGCCAAGTACTGTTACGGATCTTACCACTTAATCAGAACTGCTGGCTCATGGGCTTAAGGGTGCACTGCCTATTTCATTTATAGACAGGCATTTGCTAATTGGAAATTCTGCATATTTTGCATTTTGTATATATGATAAGAGTATGCTTTAACAATTGTCCAATTCATTGGCCAGAAAACTTTCCTTCAGAGTGTTTTTCATCTGCAGATGTTTCAGTGAGTCTTTAAATGAGCAACATCCCTCAGAATCTCTTCTGTGAGGAAGAAGATAATCAAAACTTCAGCACATGAGTTCCTGATGCTGAATGTCGGGAAGTGGCAAGTGTGTGTGCGAATGTGTGTGGAGAGGAGCTGAGTCCAGGCAGAGCCATTCCTTCAGTGTTAGAGTTGCCTACCCCAAGGAGGAGCACGTGTAGTTCTGAACTGGTACTCCCTGTAATGTGTTGCTTTCATGGAATACAAGCAATAGAGGTGTGGAATGGGTGGGATTTAAGCAACCTGAAATCCAAATCCATTTAGCTTTGAGCTGTGTAGTTGCAGAAGTAAATTCAAGGACATTTGATTCTTACAAGATCTTCCACCGCTTGGCCAAATAAAAATTATATCTTTGCTCTTAATAGCTATGTTTTTGCTAAATTCTTGTATCAAACGCTATTGTGGGTTAGGTTTTTCGGGTTTTTTTCTTAAATACCAGTGGCTCATCTGGACCTATTCTGACATTTTTGTTTTAAAGTTCATGTATTACCATGAAAGACGTGGCCTTAAAAAAAAAAAAAAAAAAAAAAAAAAAAAAAAAAAAAAAAAAAAAAAAAAAAAAAAAAAAAAAAAAAAAAAACAACAACAACACCACAACCCACCTTGGTGTTCTTTACAAAAATATTAGCAATACCATAATCTCTGGCTGGTCAGTTTGAAGAAATAAATCCCAAAGCTTTTCAAGAAAATACTGAATTGCCTTAAATCCACATGTCTGAGTTCCCTGGTTGTTTATGATTCATGGCTTTTTAGCAGGTACCCAGAGAAGCACACTTCTTTTAGCACAAGTCTGTAAGACAGAGTCAGATTCAGCATTTCAGGTCATTAACTGGCCATTCTCTGAAATTGTGCTGCTGAGCTTTTTGCTAGCACTTGAGGATCTAGAACCCTAGTTAAGATTTGTTAACATTAATGAAGTATCAGAAAATTGGTAACTTTGGTTTGATTTCCATGCTCAGTTTTACAGGATTTATAGTTGAGCATATGCATTTCTATGCAGAGGTTGACACGCTTGGGCCAGTGTTAGATGGAAGGACAGCAAAGGGGCTGGGGGATGGTTATTACTGGAGAAACTGAAGTTCTAGCAGAGCTGTAGGTTTCTATTCCATAGCTGAATATCAGTGCAAGAAGCATTCTGGGTGTGGCAATTTCTCCTATGGTTAATTTTACTTGTAGTGCTCTGTAGCCTCTGTTACTAATTTCCTCTTGTAAAATTCCTGGATTACAGACAGTTTTCTTTACCTTGAGATATCACACAATTAGATCTTTTGATCTTTACTTGTGAGCGAATTTTTTTAGTTTCACAACCATTTCCTTCCTCAATTTTTTTTCATTACCTTTGGAATGTAAAAAGCTTGAAAGTTAAAGGAGTGTGTGGTGGCACCAGAACTGGAGGAAGATAATTTCTCTTCCTGATCAAGTTACATGTACCGCTGCAGGGGAACTTCAAACTCTCTGAGAGTTCTCTTGATTACTGTAATACACTGCAAGCTTGTATTTTCTTTGATATTTATAATAATCCTTTGAACAATTCCAGTTTCGGTAAACAATCTTAATCTTACTGCATTACTTGTGGGATTTTTTTTCCCCTTGGGATGTATTGGTTTCTATCTTTCCAGACTGAAGGCACTCTCCTCTGCCTGTCCTGATCGTAAGTCGCTTCCTAGGACACGGGAGATTGATATTGTTCTTGCTGTGTTTCACATCTCAGTTCATTTTGCTCACTGTGCCTGCAAGGTGTGCTTTCTTCACTCATGCTAGTAGCACTTGATGCAGTTGTGTCTTAGTTTGTTACTTTGAAGTAAAACGTCCCAGAGACTGAGGAAAGCAGGGTACAGAACTATAGTTACTTCATTGCTAGTGTGTGAATTGACAGAAGTGCAGGTGCCTGTATGAATGAAGGCTTTCCCTAGAGAAAACCTCTCCTGTAAAGGTTCAGCGCCAGTGTTTTACATGTGGAGCATTTAAAAGGAAAAGTAAGAAATCTGCAGTTGTAGTGTACACAGCACTTGGGAGGGGGCACAGGAAATGTGTGTGATTGTATTTCATTGCACTACATGATGTGAATATATCAAATGCGCAAAAAGAGAGGTTAAGGTGGGTTTCTCTAGCTGGAGGAGGTCAATGCAAATTAAACCTTGAGAAGCAGGTGAGGGGGTACAGTAGACATTTGCTTGTTTCTTCAAGATATTTGGCTTTGAATAGGTTCCAAAATGTTTTCCCAATTCTGCTAGAAATTGGAAACCACACAAATTATGGACAGCATCAAAAGTAGTTTGATGTAGTTACATTTTATTGATATTATATATGTGTTATATATAACATATTGATATGTGCCCTGCCCCACTTACTTTTCAGGCTTTGGTTTTTGGGAGTTTTTTGTTTGTTTTTTGATTCCCCCCATAGTCCAGCTTTTTTATTAACTCTAGATGATACCTGTAATTCAAAGAACTGTTGACTTGGAAACATGTGTGTCTTACAGAAGTGAATAAGAGGACTAATTGAAAGCATGATATGAAATTGACCACCACAGCACCTCACGGCTGGATGCACTGGCTAGGAAGGGTGGTGTTCCTTTAGAGTGCCTGTAGACAACTTGTCTTTTTATTGTAGGTGTGGAGGGTGCAGCTTTCCAGAGTAGACTTCCACATGACCGTATGACATCTCAAGAAGCTGCCTGCTTCCCTGATATAATCAGTGGGCCACAGCAGACTCAGAAGGTGTTTCTGTACATCAGGAACCGCACCGTAAGTTTGTTGTAAAGTATTGATGAAAAAAGGGTAGGACATTTGTGTACCTTGCAAAGACTTTTTGTCAGTTACCATGTCTAACAGTTGGTAGACTGTTTTTTGTTTTGAGATGGTGGGGTTTAATTTCTGGCATCTTGTCATGCTCTAAGTTGCTAAGGAAGTTGCTATCCAGTTCTTGATCAAAGCAGTGCTGTGAGGCAGCATAAAGAATCTGTAGTGTATTTACAGTATCCAAAACAGTCATAGCAAACTACATGATTCAGTTGATGCAGTTTTTAAAAAGGAACAGAAAGCTGGTGCAAATGTTCTACTACTTGGTTTCAGCTTAAAGTATAAGCTTCTGTAGATTACTTAAAAATAATAATGAAACACATTGTTGCTTAAGGCAAACCTCTAAGCTTTTATTTTTTACTTTGTTTAGCATTCAGTTGCTGTATTTCTGAGACATCAAGCCAATCATGTGGCTTATTCTCAGACCAGAACCGTTATTTTACCAGCTTTGATTTCATAAAAGAAATTGTAGTGTTGAAGAAATGAAACTACTTCTGAATGCTTGTAGCATTTCTGCCCCAGTTCAAAACTTCCATGCAACTTAAGAATGAAGGGGCAGTATTCAAATAATTATTCAGGAGTTCACTCACTTGAGTTCAGCCAAACATGCCTGAAGTTTAAACCTTAACAAAACTTAAATATTAGTATTCTGTTTTGCAGATTGTGACAACACTATTAGGGTCCTCAGCATACTAACGGGGATCAGGACTTTCTCCTTTATTTTGAAAAGTGTGTTTTAGAAAACTTAGTCATGTTAGAAAAAATTAACAGTATGACAGCAAGAAATATTTTGAAAATTGCTGTAGTTAAGGGAGAAAACACCTTATGTACCACTCATTTTTTTTCACAGACTTAAGATGATCAAGGAGCATCCCAGTGTATTGACCCTGGTAGCACTCAGTGCTTAGTAACTTGAAGTTATATGTGGTGGACATCTTCATGCTTTTCCTTTGAAATTTCCCTCTAACCCAAGTTGTAAATATTGGGAAGTTATGAAATGTGTGAAAACAGACCAAAGCATGCCAAAGAGTTTGAAAAACTGTTCTCTCAAAACGAAGAATGAGTAATCCTTTTACAAAGGCGTTAGAAGCAGAAAAGCCTTCCACTGAAACTAAGAAATTACTGGAGAGGAGTATTTGCAGGGAAAACCAGCATTGCTGGTCTGTGGGTCTTGTTCACTATGGAGGAACTTGGAGAAGTTCCTGAGCAGGAATCCCATTTGAGGAAGGCTTGTGAGAGGCTCTCCTCCAGGGAGAACAGCAGGGGTTATGGAACAGCTGATGTGAACCTGGTGCTCAGCAGAGCTCTGGCAGTGCTGGGAACTGCAGTGTACAATCTCTTACTTTGAGCTGGAATCAAGAATTGAATGAATGATCTGGTAAGTAAAAATACAGTTTTGAAGGCTTACAGTAGCTTTTACAAAGGGAAGTCAGTAATTTGATCTTTTATGTGAATCCCTCCCACTCCAAAATAACATTAAAAACCCCACAACCAACCAACTAACTAAAAAGCCCAACCCAAACCAGTAAAAGCTCTTGCTAAATTGCTGTGACTTAAAACAGATGATGAAAAATCTACAAAGCAGAATGTAGTATAAATTATTGTCATGACAGTGCAGGGCAGTTGTAGTTTGAAGCCTTTGAAATCTTCTAAGGCCTGTGCTGTTCTGTGATTGTAGAGGGTCTAAAAATCAGAATTTGTAGAAAAAGTGGAAGTAATTGTATATATACATACATAGAGATTTATATATAAAAATATCATTAAGGGCTTTGCACTCTTCCCTCTGAGAATGGAGCCTTAGCACTGTGGTACGTAGCACTGGGAAACTGTTAGTTTCACGCTCAGAAATTGTTAGAAAAAGCAGTGTTAGAAATTACTGGGAAAATGAGTACAAGAAAGTACTGCACGAAAGATGAAATTTGCCTCAAGTGACCTCCCAAATTATATGGAAATTTTTTCTTAATCCTTCCTATTCATTATACTTGTATGATTTGTTTAATATCTGTGAGGCGCTGTAAAGTTAAGTAGTGCAACTGTAGAGAAATACCTCCAAAAATTACTAATTCTGGAATATAAAATGGTGTGGAGATGCTATGTATGACCTAGATCTAGGCATGGAACAGTACAATTATTAATTAACTACTACCTCCATACCACAAAGTAGGAGTTCTGTTGGGAAAACAGGTTTTTTTCCTAGCGTGAAGTGACATTAACATTTTACAGACAGTTCTTCCTGCTCTATTTTTGAACTGTAACTGTCTTCTAAATATGCTTTTTATGTGTATGTGGCCAGTATATATGTGTAATTTGTGTATATGTGGTAGTGTCTTACATTGGTGAAGATGGATTGAATGATTAAATGTCTAAGATAAACCTTGTAACATGACAATTACTGCTGTAGCTTTTATGAAAATATGAAATTTGATGCCGAAAAGACAATGCTGGCTGATGATGTCAGTGACACGCATCTTTATGCTACCTTGGTGTATTTCCACTTACTTGAAATGGTGTGAGAATTTCAAGTAGACTGTATTGTACCTTAAGGAACACTTTGAGGTGAAGTTCAGTGCAGCTTGGGTAGTCCTGCCAAAGTTTAACTCATTAGAGGATTTCATCTCCTGACAGTATTTAGTAGCAAACACACACCTCGAAAACACCTCTTTTCTATTGCTTAATCTGACATGTCATCTTTTTTGTTTAAATACAGCTGCAGCTCTGGTTGGATAACCCAAAGATTCAGCTGACGTTTGAAGCAACTATCCAACAATTAGAAGCACCTTATAATAGTAAGTCAAATCTTTCACTGCCAAAATTGTCCCATGGGTACTGCTGTTCTCTCACTTTTATTTGGGGAAAAGCTGCTTCAGATGGGTCGTTTGTTAATGCAGCTCCGTGAGTGTTCATGTGCAGACTGTGTTAGTGCATTATGTTCATGATTCAGGTTTGGTGGAATTCACTTGTCTGGTAAGGAAATACCACTACCAGGATTCATAAAAGCTGCTAAAAAGGTGGGTTATTACAGAAGTTTCCTGCAGGGTTAATTCACATGCATCTTTTAAGGTTTGCTACAGCTTCAAGTTGGTTTTCAGCTGTGAGACTTTATTAATCATATGGGTATTGGGAGGCATTAAAAAGTTGCCTAAGACTTGAGCAGACTGGATGTGATGAAAGAGTGAGAAGTTACTGCTTGCAAATACTTGAGGCTTTCTTGAGACTATTCTACCTGTCTCAAATAAGATCTCAGTAAGCTGGAAAAGAGTAGAGGGAAGCCATAAAAAAAAACTAAGAAGAAAATAGTACTGAAATGAACACAGATACAACTGTCAGGGATTGCAAAAGAGTGAATTATTGTACTTTTAAGAATAAAAATGAGAATTCAGTGCTCCAGTAAGGGGTTAGCTTAATATTGGTAAATCCCATCACAGTTCTGTGTCAAGATCTCAGGATTCTGCAGTCAGTTTCAGAAAAGGTATTCTTTCCCACTAGATTAAAAGAAGCATTTAATGTCCTGTGCAGCTTTTCAGGCAAGACTTTAAACTGCAGTACAGCATGGAAAACAGCTTGTGTTTTCCAGAAAAACTAGGCTCAGGCACCTTCAGGAAGATGGATTGGTCATTAGGGCAGCAGGGCTACGGAAGGCGATGTATTCAGCAGGACTTGACTGAGTTACTGCTGTGAATATGTCCTTAGTCCATACATGTTGTTTAACATAAAGAATAATTTTAAAACCTTACACATTCTTTTAGGTGACACGGTGCTCGTTCACAGAGTTCACAGCTACCTGGAGCGGCATGGGCTGATCAACTTTGGGATCTACAAAAGAGTGAAGCCTCTTCCAAGTAAGAAACTTGAACATTGTTTCTGGTTGAAGTTTTGTGTTTTTTTGTTCTGTGATTTCTCAGGACAAATTTTTGAGTGGGTTTTTTTTTTTTTTAGAATTGCAGTGCTAGGAAAATAAAAGTCTGGAAAGCCAACTGGCTATAGATGTTAATGTGTTTTGTTTTGGCATGGAGAAGCCATGTACTTACATAAATTGAGAGGAGAAATTATGTCAAATCTTCTTTAGATCATTTGGTGACTGTCACTGTTTAATGAGTTATCTTTGCTTCTCGATTGAATAACTAAAGTCAGAAACACAATATTGTACTTAGATCTGTTACGTGCTTATGTGATGTTTGAATTTTGCAAGTGAACTTCTCTGCCCTTTCTAGACTTTATTCTTCTGGGGCAGAAAGAAATGAAACTATGATACTTGTCCCATAATTAATAAGAATCAGTAAGTAATTAATAAGAATCAGTTTCTTCTTCAGATGGTTGTCCTTCAGAAGTATTTTTCCTCCTGTTTTCTTCCTTGTCCCAGATGTACTACTGGTGCATCTTTCTTGTATGTATCTCATCAAAAAAAATTAAGTGTTAGTACAGTACTCAGTTTTCTTTTTGCTATAGTTTGTTCTGTCAGAGCTACTGATGAGAAGGAAGCTGCTTTTTGATCTTCATGCCTCTTAAATGAAATTTTAACATAACTGCTTGCAATCTAGGACTGCATATATAGAGCATCACTGTAGCTGATTTTTTCCTTTCTTTAGCCAAGAAGACTGGAAAGGTGATCATTATCGGTTCTGGAGTCTCTGGGTTGGCAGCAGCTCGCCAGTTGCAGAGTTTTGGAATGGATGTCACAGTTCTGGAAGCCAGAGTATGAATTTCTGTGCTGTTTTACTTCAATATAGCAACTTAACCAGTAACCACATTTCGTACTAGCACAGGGCTGTGTCCCAGACACGTGCCCAGGGTGGATAAGTGTCTGTGCTGTTCCAGGCAGCATCCATCTGGGATGGATTGCTGATCCTGAACGTGTCTCACAGGGCAGCAAGTGGATCTATTCTTGCTGGGAGCTGTCTGATGCTTTCTCAGGTGCTAGTGTTGTGTGCTTACACCAGGAGAAGCTTAAAACCTTCTTCCTTTCATGGTTAGAAATTCGTTTTTCATCAGAAAGCAGAATGCAAGTCTGTATTTTGAGAACTTGCTTGTTAAATAGAATCATTGCTTGGAATTGTTTTACAACATCAAGCAACATATTTTTCTTGTAACTTTTAAGTCTACATTTCTTTCCCTGCTTATTACTGTGTGCTTAACAGAGACTTTAAAATTATATAGGGCTACAGTTTGTGGTATGTGAATTAACTGCTTGTTCTTTCAGGAATAAGGTATTCTTCATATCCAGACAGAAGTGGAATATCTTTTTTTTTTTTTTTTTTTTTTAAGTTGAAGTTTTTTCTTGTAATTAATCAAATTGAGAATAGCTCAATACACAGTTAAACTAAATCCACTGACCAATTGGACTTTATCTTATGTTTTACTTCCTGGCTTCTTTTGGTTGTACATTGACTTCTCACACTTTTATAGCAAAGATTAAAATAATCTGCTCAAATTTTTATTATAAGATTAATGTTTCAGGCTCTTAATATTGTTACTGCTCTTCTGGCTGGGGAGCAGAGCTGCTGACTGTGCCACACCACTGCAGAAAGTAGAGTGCAACAGTCTGATGGTTTAGGAGTCTCCTGCTCACCTGAATGTCTGATGGGGGGGCGGGAGGTGTTTATTGTTTGCTTATTTGAGTTTTGAGGTTGGTTGAGGTTTTTTTGAAGCTGGAATTAAGAGATTCATGCTGTAACCTAGCTTTTGTTCTGTGCATCTTGGTTATACTTAAGTAAATACTTAATTTACAGTACGTAAATCCAGCATAAAACTATTTTATAATAACGCATGATATTTTTCAGCCATTTTTCTCTAGACTACTCTCCTTGAGTAGCCTGTATGTTTTATTTTTAATGCAGTTTGGTGTTTTCGTGCATTATGATTTCTGTGATTTGAGTGATAGTTTGATTATTTCTACTCATTTTCTATAGCTTTGAGACTATCAGTTTACATGCTTCTGAACTGCTAACTTAATTACTAAAAATCAAACTTAACATTTTTATATTAATTGGTAGCTGTCTGGGATCTTTGCCCATTTGTAACCAATATTTTTCTCTGATACCATCCTGCTAGCTGGATGAGAATAGGGAAGGGTGATATTTTTTCCTATGAAGTTTAAAGTGGTTGAGAAATAAGTATCATCTTTAGTAGGATGTGAAAGGATAAAAATTTTTTTTCTAGCTTCCAAAATGGGCTGCTGATTCATGATTTTCTTCTTAATTGATAGCACAGCTGAATAATTTCCTATATAGCTATTGAATTTTAATAGTAGAAAGTAGGAGAAGGAGGAAATTTATACGTAATTTAATTTCTTCATGGACAATACAGGATTGGTTTTGGAATCAGAGTAGATCCTACTGTAGATAGAGTTAAATCTGCCCAAATCAGATTAGGCACTTTTTTTTTCCTGTTTTTATTTGCTTTTTTTGTTCCTTCTCTTTTTTAAATGCAACTTAAACACTTTATTCCTTAACTTACACGAACCAATTGTGTTCAAGTGTTCATTTGCAGTGGTTTTTGAAACAGTGTACGTTCAGAACCTTTGATTAAGAGAACACTTGCACCACATTCTGTAGAAGCTTCAATGATTATATTTCAGTGAGATGTCTTGCTGCCTGTAACTGGAGGTTTATTGTACTGTGCTTTTAAAAGGACCGAGTGGGAGGAAGAGTCGCCACCTTTCGCAAAGGGAACTACGTTGCTGATCTGGGAGCAATGGTGGTGACAGGACTGGGTGAGTTTTTCATAATCAAAAGGAGTGGGGAGGAAAACAAAGACAAGATGTTACAATTTTGAAACCTTAATGCTATTTTCTTTCCTGGCCAAAATAACTGGGTATTTTTAACTATTATAAAGTACATGTTCTAGTTCAGCCTCTTTGGTGGTTAGCATTTTTTATAAGTAGCAAGGCTGTATGATGGGAGTGACCCCGAAGAGATGGCATGTGTTTTTTCATTTACACTGAAAAACAAGGGAGGAGGGGAAATGCAGATTAGAGCCTGTCTTCAGAATTTAAACCCCAAAAGTACTTTCTCCAAGTGATTTAAAAAATAATTGTAAAAGTAATGGCAAACAAGCTGTATTTTTTCCTATTTATTGCTGGTTTATGGTATGGCATCAGTTATTGCTGTGGTTACTCTGCTAAGAAGATGCGGAGGTGTTTAGTGTGGAATATCTTTCAATAATGCAGTGAGATAATAAAATAATATAAAATCTATACTAAAACTGAGTTACTGACTGCGTAAACTTGGTGTCTGTCTTGTGATTAGTCTTATTACATTGCATACAGAATCTGGTTCCAGACAAAAGACTTAAATGGCACAGTCCTAGAAAAAGAAATTTCAGGTTGCCTAGTGGAAAACTACTATTTTTATGTTTAATTCGTATAATCATAGAATGTTAAAGAGTTGGAATGGACTTTAAAGATATCTAGTCCCAACCCCCCTGCCATGGGCAGGGGCACCTCCCACTAGACCAGGTTGCTCAAGGCCTTATCCAACCTGAACATTGCCGGCTTTGGGACGTCCACAACCTCCTTGGGCAACCTGTTCCAGTATCTCACCACCCTCACAGTAAAGAACTTCTTCCTAATATCCAGCCTAAATTTCCCCTCATTCAATTTGTACCAATTACTCCTTGTCCTGTTGCTGCAGTTCCTGAGGCACAATCCCTCTCCCTGTATGACCCCTTCAGATACTGCAAGGTTGCTGTGAGGTCTCCGTTCAACCTTCTCTTCTCCAGGCTGAACAGCTCCGACTTTCTCAGCCTGTTTTTGTAGGGGAGGTGCTCCACCAAATTCGTGGCCTCCTCTGGACTTGCTTCAACAGTTCTGTGTCCTTCTTATGTTGGGGACAGCAGAACTGTGCCCTGTGCTCCAGGTGGGGTCTCACAAGAGCAGAGTAGAGGGGGAGAATCCCCTCCTTTGACCTGCTGGCCACGTTCCTTTGGATGTAGCCCAGCACACAGCTGGTTTCGTGGGCTGTGAGCGCACACTGCCGGCCCACGTTGAGTTTCTCATCAGCGTTATCCACAAGTCTTTCTCCGCAGGGCTGCTCTCAATCACTTCCCCACTGTAGGTGTGTCTGGGATTGCCCTGACCCAGGTGTAGGACCTTGCACTTTGCTTTGTTGTCATGAGGTTTGCATCAGCCCACCTCTCCAGCCTGTCCAGGTCCCTCTGGATGGCATCCCTTCCCTCCAGTGCATCCACTGCCAGCTTCCTCAGGACCCACGGGTGAATGTCATCAGGTCCCATGGACTTGTGCACATTCAGGGTTTCTTAGATGGTCTCAAACCTCAACCATAAATGGTAACCCATTTGTGACTTTCTAAACCCATTCGTTTCCTTTCTAAAAGAATCTACCCATTGTCTTGAATGAGGCAGCATATGCTATGAAGAAAGATTCCTGTGAGGATGGAGGTGGTTTGAAAGGCATCTTTCATATTTCTGAATCAGCAAGAGAAGAGAGAAGGTTACTGAAGGGGTTGAGTTTGTGGTTTGGGAAGGTGAAAGACTGAAGTAATGCGATCTTTTCTGGATTTGATAGTAAATTGTGGAAGAACTGTAATTTTTAGTAGGTTGTTGAACTAGAAATTGGAACTTATTTAGACCTACTTCAACTGTCTTCTGCTTGTTCAGTCACCTCTAAAGAACGGAAGGTATTAGGGTGGAAGAGCTTCCCCCTCTATTTTGAACAAACACTCTGAGTTCAATCGGGTTGCAAAATCAGAGACTCTTGGAAATCTAGACCTGAAAAACTTTTCCCAAATTTAATTTTGTGGAGGAAGCCTGTATTGCTTCTGTTCTATACCGTTTCCCATTTGTGTCTATTCTTTTCCTTTCTTCTGCTGTACTCAGTTTGATATTTAGGGATTTGAGATGCTTAAAGTTGTTACTTTCTGCCTTTCTCATTGTTCAGTTGTGGAATCTCCTCAGATGTTTCCTAATTTGTTTAGTTAACACAGCTTCAAGGTACAGTTGGTGTTTAAGCTTCATCTTCTACAGATTGTATTCACTAGTGTCACTTGTTGGAGTTCCACTGAGTTTTTAGGGACCGAATTCTTTTGGTTCCATTTCTGTGTCACCACACTTGGGCAAAAGCTCCTGAAGTTCCTGTGCATCTGTGAGAGCTTTCCCTGACTTTTCAAATACCCTGCTTGCAGGTGTGTTTATAGCTATAAACCCTCAGTCATACTAAGGTTGCTGCCACTCTAGGACTCTGTTGTAAAATCACGCTTTTTTACATCCTGTCCTTCATGTGTTGGTTAGCAGGGTTTTTTCCATGTCCTCATTGCGGGAATTGCTGTGAAGAGCACACCTTTGACAGTGTTACACTAGGTCGCTGGAGCTGATGTTTTAATGTCTGAAATAGCTTTAACTGTTGAGTTTTTATGTAACTGCAGACAAATTTTGCAGGAATTTCTGTTAACTATATAAAATCTTTTCCAGGAGGAAATCCCATGGCTGTGGTCAGCAAACAAGTGAATATGGAATTGGCAAAGATCAAACAAAAATGCCCACTTTATGAAGCAAATGGACAAGCTGTAAGTCTGATCTTGTTTTCATGAACCTTTTAAAAAGAAGTATATCTCAAGTGTATTTGTTACCAGGCTATTGGTCTTGCAGGAGATGGCTTCCAAGGAGAGGGAAGAACAAGTGTGTCTCCCTTTCTAGCATTGTAGTAATACGCTAGCATATCTGCACATATTCTTCTAAAACCTCCTCTTTCCACATGAGTTTTTACCTTTACATTCCAGAGGTTTTGTGTAAGCCAAGTTCCTGTTTGTTCTTCCCAAATCCATTACTGTTTTTCCTTAGACAGTTTGTCTGTCTCGCTCTTTGAAACAATTACCTGCTATGCTGGCACTCAAGGTTCTGTTGTTGTTGCTGCTACTTTTCCCTGAAATAAGCTTGTTCTGGCTGTTGTACTTTGGATGCTGCTTTTTGAAGACTTGACTAGCCAATGCCAGCTGGTTGAATGCATGCAGCAATAATAATCTATTATTATTGTGCTGTGATTCACAAACTTAAGTAGCCTTATTTCTTTCTGCTCTAATGTCAAGGAATGCTGTTAGAGATAGAAATGATAGATCTTAGTGTAGTGCTGAATCTCATACATGTATTGTCCAGAAGTGTCCTGATGGATCTGAAATCATGGTACAAAGAGTAACTTCTGGAAGAAGACAGGTGAGGATGTTGGGCATCCTGCTGGTGGCCTGGGAAAGTGATCCTTGGCTCCAACCTGTTTCTAACCTGGGACCTGCAGCTCCTCTTACTGCGCGTGAGTCAATAGGTTAGGCTCAGGGAAAGCTAGCAAAGGCATTGGAGATAGTTCTACAGTACTGCTCAGATCTGCTCCTGTGTGGTGAAGCCAGTCCTGTGCTGGTCTCTGCACTGCTGCGTTCCCTGTCTCACGGTTTCAGTTTCTGCCCAAAGAATGCCTCAGTGTTGCAGATGAATGTATCCCTGTGCTATTGGGACTCCCTCTGTTAACACCACCCACCCACTTAGACACAGGTCAGCTGAACTTCAGACCATGCTTTGGTTGGCTCAGTACACACTGTGATGTGTGCAGCCTGATCCTGCAGCTTTCTTTGCTGTAGCCCAATGCTTTCTGTTCCCCAGTATGCAGCAACTGGATCAGTTCTATCCAGCTATGCCCCTCAGGCATAGGCAGTTCCTGTGGACCAGGAATTTCTCTTGCTCATCAGCTAGGCACTTACTCCAGTGGGAGTGTTTTTCTGAAAAAGAATATTCTTCTTGATTACTCTCATGTTTCCTGTACTGCATTCGAGTGTTGTTGATCCCAGGAGACCCAGTCAGGATGGAGACTGGCAGCGTGGCTGCATACTGCCAAGCCCTGCTGTGGGGAGGAATCCCTCAGCACAGAAAAGGGTCTTACTGCTCCTTTGGCTGAGCTGGTGGGACAGGTAACATCACCTCCCACGTTCAAAGGTAGTTGCTTCTCTTCAGATGCGGTCCCATATTGGCGTGGTGACAGGAAGCTCATTTTTAAGAGGCACGTCACAAAATCTGTCAGCTTACCTATTGTAAACAAAGCTTGATATGTAAAACTGGATATATGTTCCAGACTGAATTTTATCACTTCCTTGTGTTGAATGTTGTCTCGTTGCCTACATAATGAGCCAGCCTGCTCTTCCTTAGTTTAAAAAAAAAAAAAAAAATCAATAATTAAATCAGATTGCCTTTGTGTGCTGCTTGTTTCCTAGCATGGCTGCCTTGCCAACTTTATAATGTTTTACTAAACTATCTGATTTGAAGCCATTTTTACTATGCCAGATGATCAGGGAGAGAAACTGTGGTGTGAATAATAATCAATTTTTTATTCTTCTGCCACCCAGATACTGAATGGCACAGAATCAATGTTATTTTGGTGTTTGTGGTATCTGCATCTGTGATTAAAAGAAAATTTGTATTTGGTCAGATGTAGTGCAGTTTTGCCATGAAAGCTGTGTGTTTTGACTTGTGTTGCTCATTTCATCTTTATTAGTGTACTCCATGGTGCTGCTGCCCTGTGGAGACTCTGTGGAGGGCCTCCATTCAACCTTAAGGCCATGCTTAGTAGCAAGTCCTGTTTTTCACAGTCTTCTCCTGGGGGCATACACTAAGGCATGGCCCACAAAGATGGGCTTTTACGTAAGACAGAAGCTGTAGCATCATCGTGTCTGTCTGCAGGGTCTTCTCTTCAGAAGCAGAATCACTTACCTGTGGATTGACTGTAAGAAAGTATTCTAGAAACCAAGTCATTTAAATCAGGCCTTTTCATTTCCAGCTTTTTCTTTTTTATCATTAAAAAACTCAGAAGGTCACAGTAGTGCAGACTCATGCTGTTAAAGCAGATCCTGGTGTTCAGGTGTGGTACTGCAATGCCAAGGTTAAGTCAGCAGTGGGTGTATCACAGTGTTCCAGGGAGAGTTCAAAGAGATGCCGAAATGGAAACCAAAACACTGTTGAAAGCTCAAAAAAATCCAATATTTATTACAAAGAAGTGGTCAACTGTGGTGGTTTTGCTCTGGGTCAATTTTTCTCACCCCCCACACAATTACTGTAAGTTGAGAGAAGGTTTATGCAGACAAAAGAGAGTTGATTGGGGAAAAATAATATTAACATTTATTATTAACAAAATAAAACTAAAGAACTATATCCACAACAATTCTACTTAAGTAAAAGTGCTATGTATTTACAGAAATACCTCTTCCCCCTTTTATCAGTCCAAGGAGAAGAAGCAGTATCATTTTCCATTCTCGGAGCTCCAGGTCTTTTCAATAACTCTGCAGCGCTCTAAAGCTCTTCTGTTATCTCAGATGACACTCCTTTTTCGTCGCAGCTGGAACTCTTTCTCTATCTCTCTTTGTTGGCTCCAAGGCTGGGCCTACCCCCCTCCTGGACTAAGACTGGAGGCTGGGGGCCCAGGCCCTGAAGGTCTTCTCTTCCATGGACTGCAAGGGGACACTTGCCTACCATGGATCTTCACCACAGGGTCACAGGGGATAATGGCTTTTGAGTCTACCCCTGTTTCTTGTGGAGGTCCCTCCCCACGGGAGAACACTCCTTGATAGACCTGTCCGACGTGGGTCTAGCGTGGATCCCTCACTTGGATCCCAACATCTTACCCGAGCCGTTCTCGTTCCAGCATAAGTTTCATCTCTCTTAGGGTCACAAATTTCCAGCAGCAGCATGGATCCCACACGCGGATCCCAACATCCCACCCGGGCCGTCTCGCTCCAGTGTAGGTTTCTCTCAAGGTCACAGATTTTCAACAGGACTCTGCCTCACCTCAGGTCTCTTCATAAAGTCTCGGCTTTCTCATGCACCCACTTACTCCAGTGTAGACTCTTCCACGAGCAGCGTGGGAGGCTCCTCACTCCAACAATTTTTCAAAGGTAGCAGGGATTTATTTTTCAGTCTTTTCCCTGCTGAAGGGAGAGAGTGAAAGGGGGGGAGAAACAGACCCCCCCCTTCGAACTTCGCTCTCCTGCTGCAACTTTGGCCTTGAACACCTCGTTATCTCTCTGCTGGAATTCTTCTGCAGTGGTTTTCATCCAAGCAGTCAGTCCTCTAAAGTTTTTGGGTTTTTTACTCTCTTACATGAGAGAAGGGGGGCTTCAGTGCCACACCTGCCCAGGGCTGGGGAAGGAGGGAGGCCTGGCCCCCACTTGGGGCCTACCGCCTCTCCTACATGGCTACTGCTGCCAATTTCAACTGCACAACCGCCTTCTCTTCTGTTTCTTAAATATATAATTGGCAAAGGCATTACTGGAACTTTTGGCTTTTTCTCTGGAAATCCACCTGGACAAAACCATCCTCAGCCCCAGGGTACTTTTTTCTCCTCCTCATGCTGCTCTTTCTCTTCATTAGTGTTTTCTCTCTATCCTTTCTTTAACAGATGTGAGGTTTACTCTTTCCAGCACATGAATTCTCATCATCTAACAGATATTTCCACACTGGCAGCACACGCTGTTTAACTGAGTATCACCAGTACAATCAAATACTGTCATTCTGGAAGAGTCCTGCTTCCTTCATTGTCCTAGAAAAGCTGGATTGGTAGTTCTTAGTCACACTGACCACTCCAGAAGATAAATTACAGCCTATCTACTTCACTGAGCTATGCCAAGCCCTGTAAAGACTTGTGATTGTGTAGAGCCATCCTACCATCAGAGTGGTCTTTTGGCAAGCTTTTGTATCTTCGATGAACACATCTTCCTTCCAATAAGGAAATCTTTGTGAACCCATAAGTTAGTTTAGTTTCCTCTTACAAGAGAAGTCTGTTGTCAGAGTGGTTTGACCCTGTGGTCAAACTTTTGACAAGGTGACACTGTATTGTACAGACCTTGGTGTCTGACCGTTTGAGAGAGTGGAGGTTATTAAATTTCTCTTTACAAGGGCTAGTCTCAGTAACTGTATTATTTATGAATAAGTTAAGAATGTTTGTTCTTTTGTCTCCTAGGTTCCCAAAGAGAAAGATGAAATGGTGGAGCAAGAATTTAACCGTCTGCTGGAAGCCACATCCTATCTCAGTCATCAGCTGGATTTTAATGTTCTCAATAATAAACCTGTCTCTCTAGGTCAGGCTCTGGAGGTTGTCATACAGTAAGTGACTTTTCTCTTTGTGGTAGACTTTCCTGTTTTGTGAATGAATTTCCAAAAATGCCTGAAACAACTGTGATGCTCCTAGGATAAGCATTACCCTCTTAATACAGCTGGTGGGTATCAGCTGAGCTCGTTTGCATATGTGTTTCTTGTTTATTGAAGAAAAATATGCCACAGAGCAAACCTCTATTCTTGAAAGTGTCCTGAAAATCGCTGCTACAGTGATGAATAGTGGATACTTGACTCAGTGTGCATACAGCCCACTTACACTACCTGAAAGCTAATGGCAAATGTAATGGCCTTTGATAATAGCAGGTGACTTCAAACTCACAATTAGGTAGTCACATATCCTTTATTTACAGAAACTTGTAATAATTTTCCAGTTGTCATAAAAATATTTACCAGAATATCCCATTACCTGTACTTTTATTGCATTCCACTAATTTGATTGTGATAATTAGTTCTCTTTAACACAAGGATTTTCTGCTGAACTGACTTTCACTTTTCACCTTTTTCAGGTTGCAGGAGAAGCATGTGAAGGATGAACAGATAGAACACTGGAAAAAAATTGTGAAAACACAGGAAGAATTGAAAGATCTTCTTAACAAGGTCAGATGATGACATTTAGAACAAGACAATAGCACTGTGTTTCTGACAAAGTGCCAAAATGTACAAAAATGTCCAAAGAAAAATGTCAGAAAGTTGCTATTAATGCTGTTCTTAAAATACATCTTTGCTTAAGACCTGCTTAGAAGCCCTGTTAGGACAAAGGTGTTTCCTTCTTGAGGAGGAACATAAGGCAGAATTTAGTTCCCTTGAATTTATGTTCCTCTTGAGGAGGAACATAAGGCAGATTAGGCAGAAAACCATAAAACATAAATACAAGAAAAGAAAGGAAGAGGACAGACTTGATAAATTGTGACGTTTCATAGCTTTCTTTAGAGATGCTGGTACAGACTGAAGCTTTTGAGAGGTTATTTAAAAATGTGTACTGTCTTTACTACAAATCTAATTTGTAGTACAAAACAGTGGGTTAGACCTTCCGATACTTTTGCTTGGGGTAGATGACATCTTTTCTTCTCTGTGGAATTTTTTCCAATGAAAAATTTTTGTGCACAACTCTCATACTAAGTTGTCTGCAACATATTTAGTAATAAATCAATGTTGGTTTTAAGCGATGTTGTTTTGGGGGTTGGTGATGTTTATTATGGTTTCTTGGAGGTAGAATTGCATGTAAGTAACATCTGCCAAAACCAGGAAATCTCTTCAGTATAATGGCATAGCTTGAGGTGAATATGCATTTTACACAGTAACTTGTTGAAATCTACCTTTCCACATATTTTTTTCCCCTTTCTTTCTTCCTTTTCCTGCTCTGTCTGAAAAGATGGTGAATTTAAAAGAGAAGATTAAAGAACTTCATCAGCAGTACAAGGAAGCATCAGATGTGAAGCCACCTCGGGATATTACAGCGGAGTTCCTTGTGAAAAGCAAACACAGAGATCTCACTGCACTTTGCAAGGTAAAGGATGACATAAGTATAGCATATTAGTCTGCTTTCTGAGGACTTCAGCAGCCAGGTAAAATTAGCCAGTATAAATGTTTCCACATCTCTCACTCTGAGCAGTGCTTTCAAGAGAATATGGTAGTAACTCTGGATTGTAACACTGATAGGGCTGCATTGAGTACTTTTAGGTGGGGAGTATTAGCATGCTGAAAACTCAGTTTTGGGTAACAGTCTGCAATGACTCATGTCAGACAACACTTAATGTTTTGAAGGTGAAATTTTATGTCAGGTGTGATCTTTTAGTACAGCTGGGTCTCACAATAATCTGGAAATGAAATCTGCATTTGAAAAGAAATACCTTTTCTCTAAGATAAAAAAGGTGGTTTCTTGAATAAAAGACTTCTTTCTATCCAAAGATTATAATGTACAGAGCTCTATCTTGACAAGCAGAGTTAGTTGCCCCTCTCTGGGGATATCTTGATGTAGAAATGTGCCTTAAAAAGGAAACCTTAAAAACTGTTCTTTCTATGATACTGTGCCAGTTTAAAAGTAAACCGTTGGGAGAAATGAACCCAACTCAAGAGAGATTACAAGTCAGAGTTACAGTTTATATAAAAAGATAACAATAAATACAATGATACAGAGAAAAACTGGTTTTAATTCACAAGAACAGACATATAACCCAGCACCCTGGGACAAGAACAGAGCAGTGTTCGTTAGCCCCTGTGCTGAGCTCCACATGGTCCCTCCGGGTGCAAAGTAAAAGGAAAAGAAAGCCTGTTGGTCCAGATAATGGTCACAGTTCTGCCAAAGTTCTGGTCCTCCTCTCGATCGAATGTGTCCTACCAGAAGTCCCAAAACTCAAAGTTTATATATATTTAAGTTCAGGTGGAAATGCCCAGTACCTCCCCCAGGGCAGAGACTTTCACCGTGGGTGATTTAACTCTGTGAGTCGTGGGATATTTTTGGAATCTCCGATGGCCTAGGTGTTGCAGCTGCCCATTATGCCAGCCCGTGGTGGCCCATTAGCAGAGATGACTCCTCAGGCTGGGGGTGAAGGTGTTAATGCCTTTCCCAGGGGAGTTATTACAGCTGAGTCACTGGCATGCAAACAAAAGAACACTCCTCTGCCTCGCAGGGTTTCTTTAATACTGGGCTTGTAGCCTGAGGTGTTAGGTGTGCCCTGGGCAGCTGCTGCAAACTATCCAGTTAATAAGGGTCCATCAGAAGTGACATGGAGGATGTAGAATACAAGTTTTGGTTATACCCACATAGTGATGAACTGGTCTCAGCCCCTGTAACTAAGATAGATGTTGATGGACCTCTTGCTATCTCAGGGCAGGTAGAACCAAAGATCATTTTTCAGATACTTGTTCAACATAAGATATGTACCTTTATTTGGAAGCTCTGTGTGTGTGTGTATACATAAGTAGTGGCTTTCCTAATTTGTCACCAGTGAACAGCTTTGTCCTCTTGTTGCTTTTGTTGGACACTCCAAGTTATTCTGCCTTGAAGGAAGATGGCAGTTGCCTTTATACCTAGTTCTACTAAAGTTTTTTAAAATCAGGAAGAAGCTTGAATTAGACCATGTCTTTATCTTTTATGCATGATTACTTCTGCTTTGGAAATCTCCATGTTCAAGATTAGCTATAATATTTTAGGAGAGAAAATTAAAATAGAAGAAATATTTTGTGGAATATGAAGCTTTCAATACCACAGGAACCCTTAAAATATCAGGACTGTAAGGGACCTTCAAATCTGAGTGTCTAAATTCCTGAAATGTCACCAGACTAATATTTTCTACAGTGTGGTACAGAGTTCTGTATATTCAAACAGCAGAAGAGCAAAAATATGCTGGATTAAATGTTGAAAAAAATAACAAACGTGATTTAGCTTCCACTAAATCTGTGAATCTTACAGTAATTTCTCTTGAGATTAGATCCAGTCTGATGCTACATGATGTCTTCAAATCATGTCAACTGATTTTAATGTTAGCTTTTAATCTTACTAGGAGTATGATGAATTGGCAGAAACACAAGGAAAGCTGGAAGAGAAATTACAAGAACTGGAAGCAAATCCACCAAGGTAAAGATACAAAATAAAAAACTCAGTAAAGCAGTTCTTTTACTACTTTTCCCTGAGTTTCAAAAATTGCTATGGTATACTTTAATTATGGTAACTCAAGGGTTTAGGAAGGTATGAACGTGGAGTCTGAGCTCCCTCAGCTTTAGAACTCAGCTTCCTCTTTTTTTAGAGGTGACCTGAGCAGAAAAGGTGTTTCTGAGCTAGGGTGGTTCAGCAGGAATCCTGACAGTAGCCAGTGCCTGACCTCAAGAGGCCTTTGAGATCTGAAATCCCTGTCAGAAATGATAGCATACAATCCTACTTATTTTGGCAGAGTATTATTATTCTGTGCTGAGTGATTTTTACTCATTTTTTTGTCATTGTCTTCATGCATACTACTTAAGCCATTATTTATGTAACCTGTTTTATTTTTAAATTTAAGTTTCTAGCTTCCCCTTAGAGTATGAACTCTACTTTAAAAATCTGAATTTGATGGGGTTTGATCCTCAGCTTTCATGAAGGAGGTCCAGATGTTTGAAACAGAATCTGCTTATGTTGTTTGTTAATGTTTTTATTTCTTCACTAAGGAGGGACACAATCATTTTTGTTTGAGGAGAAATTTTCAGAAGCAATGCATTTGCAACATCCTGCTCTAGCAAACTGAATGTGTTATCTTTGTTTTTTCTAGTGATGTTTATTTGTCATCAAGAGACAGACAAATACTTGACTGGCATTTTGCAAACCTAGAATTTGCTAATGCTACACCCCTCTCTACACTTTCACTGAAGCACTGGGACCAGGTAGGTAATCAGTGTATTTATTCAGCAATGTACTAAAAGTTTCAGCTATTTTATTTCATTCTCGTGAAAGTTTCTCAATGTTAATAGTTTCTAACTGTTAAGTGCTGTCTGCTTTTGTGTAGATACTGAATTCTTACGTGATTATTATTTGCCGATGAAATTCCAAACAGCTTTTTGTTAGTGCCAAACCAATCTCTAATGGTAGTCTGCTGAAAGTTTCTATACTTGTTACCTGACTAATAACCAGAAGGAATTTCACATTTGTTTGACTCTTTAAAAAAAGATTTTGAAAAGATTTTTCCATTGTGTAGAGTTGTTGATTATTTTCTGTTGATTTAGGGGACTTCATTGTAACTTTGTGCCTTTTTATTTTAGGATGATGATTTTGAATTCACAGGCAGTCACTTGACTGTGAGGAATGGATATTCCTGTGTGCCTGTAGCCTTGGCAGAAGGGTTGGATATCAAATTAAACACAGCAGTTCGACAGGTTCGCTACACAGCATCAGGTGTGTGAAACCTCCGTTATACACATGGGGGTAGATAAACAGATGTGGTTCTTGTTGGGATTAATTCTGTAGGAAGTTGTTAGAGTTCTATTTGTCTTGAATGGTTTTTTGCTTATTTCTATGACTCATTTGACTCAGTCCATTTCAGTTGAATTTACTGATTGTTCACATTCATTCTCTTATTTCTTTACTTCATCAGTCAAAGTGTTTGGAGTAATTGGCCTGGGACTGCTTAAGGCTCAGTGCCACAGGATCTGGTATTAGAAATATAAATTAATATAATGAAAGGAATGTATCTTTTTGTTGTTCTTCAAATTATTAGGCTTGCGAAACTGAGCTGGGAGAACAATGCAATGAGAGGCTCACTCTCTACTTGCATTTATTTATGCATATATTTCAATATCATTTACTGAATAAATGTTTAGGCTTATCCCAGTTAAGGCCATTTTCATATGCTGTATTAATTACCTTTTCTGCAGTGGAACTAAATGGCCAGTAACATTCACTTGCCTGTAAGTTAATCAGTTGTTAGTGTAAAGCTCTCTCCATAAACAAAATATTTTCTGATGTGATAGTTTCTTTAATTTTTAATCCAAGGCTTTTGCCTCCCGGCCTATTAAATTGGTTTTCTCTCCCCTTTGCAGGCTGTGAAGTAATAGCTGTAAATACACGATCTACCAGCCAGACCTTCATTTATAAGTGTGATGCTGTGCTGTGCACTCTGCCCTTAGGAGTGTTGAAACAGCAGCCTCCAGCAGTTCAGTTTGTGCCCCCTCTTCCAGAGTGGAAAACTTCTGCAGTGCAGCGTATGGGATTTGGCAACCTGAACAAGGTGAGCTGTCACTGGGGAAACTGCTGTAGTTCAGGGTTAAAAATCTGAAATGTGGGTGGAATATGTGGTGGGGAAGAGGAAGAATGTCTTTTCCATGGCTGTTTTGCTAGGGTTCAATGACATTTGTCTCAAGAACTGTAAGGGCCTCTTCTCTATTTTCCAGGTTTTAAAGAGGTACATTGCAGAAGTAGGTCTGCTGGAGCTTGTTAACCAGCAAACTGGTAAACTATGAGAGCACACTAACCTATGGGAAGGCAGTGTAGGCACACACCTATTATACACCTATTTATTATGTATATGCAGTATATATTCACCAGATTTCCCTTTCTTGACCTGTCCAGTGATATAAACATCAATGAAGGCAGTTGTCTTTATTTTTATTTCTTCCATCTGCTTCTCCTAGCTGTTGACACTCTTTCTTTCTAGGTTGTGTTATGTTTTGATCGTGTCTTCTGGGATCCGAGTGTCAATTTGTTTGGCCATGTTGGGAGCACTACTGCAAGCAGAGGAGAACTCTTCCTCTTTTGGAACCTGTACAAAGGTATCTGTGGTGCATCTCTACTTTTGCCAGTGTCTCATTTGTGTAGTTTCAGATCTAGAAAAGACATTTTAAGATGCTGTCAATGTTCACATATGGATATGATAAGAAGATAGTATTTGTAGGAAGGCAAATGGAAGTAGAGAGCAGCACTGACTGCAAACACTTCTGTAGTAAATTAGGGCAGCACACAGGTGAATGTGAGTTTACTAATGCTAGATTCCAGGCTGTGCCTGTTAAATTGCATTATTACTATCTACTGTAACGCACTTTTATAGCCACTTTATTGTCTTACACCTTGGTGGAGTTGTCCTGTGACCTACTCAGTGTTACCTTGTTTGCTTCCATTAATCATCCTTTAGTTGCCACTGGTATTCTGGAACCACTCAATTTCCAGTGTTGTCCTGATTATCTACTTTGTCAGGAGGGTGTGTTGAGTTCTCCAAGGAAAGGTGATTTGTCACTGCAGCGTCTCTTAATTAAAAGCCATTTCTTAGTTCGTACATATATTTGAAATTGAGTTTTTCTCTGGCTCATTGTTTGAGCTCTTCCCCTCTCACTGAACTTCTGGTGCCAGAAGGGACTGGCATCCAATTTAGTTTTCAAAACATCATCTTCCTGGATGTTTTTTAAGTTGAACTGGCAGTCTGAAGCCAGACCTCTTGCATGGGGTTGTCTATCTAATCTGGGATGATTTGATAAATATACATGAGCTCCTTTTATCTCTGACCTCAAGTCCTTTCCGGTTCAGGTGACTTTGCTGCCTAGGATTCCACACCAGAGTGTGTAGGAACTGACCAAGATAAATTACACTTTTTTCGGATGTGAGAGGTTCTATTGATCTGTATATTCCTTTAAGTGGCTGAGTGCAGAACTCAATACTTGCAAGTTATCCTCCTTCAGTTTGTTGGGGAGTACAGTGCAGCCTTTAGAGTATTGAACACCTGGATTTCAGTGGAGCAGACTGGAGGGTTTGGGATGGCTCTGTTCCTTTTGCTGAGCAATGCCATTCCAGCTTCATGAGCTGCAGGCCCATCGATGTGTGCCCCCCCCTGCAAGCTGTGGGGTCTGCAGTTTGTTGAATGGATGACCTTGGTTCCTGTTTTGAGCAGCAAACAGTCTGTGACTGTAGACCGTGGGTCTCAGACTGACAGGTAATTTCAGAACTCTTTTTTAGAAAATGCTCTACCTTTTTCTACAGATGAACTTTGGAAGAAAACCCCCTGGTCATCTGCAAGACAAATCTCTCATTTAATAGGGCTCACTATATATATACTCCTTTGCTTTGATCGTCTCGTATATGGCAGTAAAACCCCCAGTATGCTTACTGCAGAGATCTCATGGCAATCTATTGTGGCAGCACCAGCTGCAGATAAACCAAAACTACTAATGCCATTCTGTCATAGGCAGGCCAGATTTTTCTTTTGACTGCAAAAAGTTGCTGTGCAAGGACAATGCCTTTCTAGGGTATTGAATTGTAAAAATGTTTGATAGGACTTCACTGGAGAAATACAAGTAATGAGACTTGGATAGCAAGGCTGTTCATGTGGCTTTTGTGGCTTTAGGATTGCTTTATTACATACTTAACAAGTAGCGTGGAGGTTTTTGGTTTGAGGTGGAAAGACCATGTTACAGAAAGGTTTTGCTGCTAGGATCAAAGCCTTCTTTCTCATGAAAATAGGCAGAGCAGGTAGAAATAAAACAGCAATGCAGTAAAACCCCATGCTGAAACACAAGTCAGGTGGCTGAAGTCAAAAGAACAGTTACCATTTATCGTGGATAGTTGGGAGGCAGTTAACGTGGTTAGACTGAAATATTGAAGTAGACCTGACTGAACTTGAGAAGCTGCTGTTTATTGCTGTCATATTCTGCATTTGTGTAGCTGTAGTATTTTAGGCAGAAACTCCGTAAACTGATTGAAGAAGTTATTACTGCAGAAATAAGAAGTGTAGCAGAAGATAGAATTATTGCAGCCTATGCTGCATGAACTCCTTGGGTTGTCAGAGACCAGTTGGTCTCTGAGAAGTGTTTAAAGATGTGTGGGGGAATGGATCAGATGAATAAGACTGCACCTGTCTGTTCTGGGTGACCTGTTACAGGTCAGACAGGAATCCTCCCAGTGGTTTCAGTCTGGCCCAGGGTAATGACTGCTGAGAAGACCTGTGGGCTCAGGAATGCTGTGCTAGCCTGGGGCAACTGACCCGTGCTGCTGGTGCCTCTTGCTCCACCACACTGTTGGGTTACTGTCATAGCTCTGAAGATGGAGAAATTATCCACAGGGCAGAGGAATGCCTGGCAGAAATGCTCAGTGTTTTCTGGAAGTCCAGTAACATTTCAGTCTCTGTTTTCTTGCCTGACTCTTCTGTTTTTCCTGGAGATGAGATAGAGAAAGGTCCTCATCATCATATCTCTGTGATTTCTGATCTCTGGCTAAACCACATTCTCTGCTTGGTGTTTGGTATCAAGGCTTAGTAAACATCACTGCCTCAAGGAGAGAATTTCTTGGGGAGCAGTGACACATGCTCGTCATACCAGAAGCTTCTCTGAGCAGCACTTGGGTATTTGCATCGCAAAATAGTCATTGTTCTGCTGCACCTGTCTGCCCTTCTGTTACAGTTCTGAATTTACCAGGTGGCTGAGTGGCAGTATTTTCAGGTCTAGGTAAATGCTTACAAAAAAGGAAGGATTTCCATAGAAATATTTTGGGGTTGTCTGGATACAAGTTTTCAGTGACAAATTCACTGGAAGCTGCATTTTGAATATGTAGTTGTTCCATTAAGAAAAAATATGTTGATTGAATAGTTGCTAATAAGTTCAGGGATTTCATTGTGTCAGGGATGGCAAACTAGGAAAGACTTGGCTGCTGAAATGACCAAAAAAATCCCCAATACCTATGGATGATAGGAAACCAGTTTTTTGTTCTTTCTTTCAATTGTTTGGATGACTGGCCTTAATCTTTGAGTTAATATAATATAACTCAATAATATAATAATTGAGTTAAATTAAAGGAGCGATCCTGTATCTTGTTTCTTTAATAAACTGCTTCTAGTCCCTATTTAAGTGTCTTAATTGTGTCTTAAGTAGTGTAATTATCAGAATTTCAAAGGCTTTTGTTTTTAACCAGAATACTTTATTGGCTATTTCTACCTGTGTATTGGATCTGAACTTCACCCAGTTGTCCTTAAGGACTTGATGGAAATGTACACCAGGAGATCTTCGTCTGTACCAGGACAGAACAAATTCACTGATCACTTTGGAAACCTATACAAAAGTTAAAGCCAAATTTTTAACAGGGACTTTATTTTCCATTTCAGCATGCTTGATGTCTGTTTCTAGTTGTAGTATTTTCTTTGCTAAATTTAAGAGTTCATGAATACCTCCAGAAGGAGAAATATCAACTGAGAGAGTTTTCATTAACAGTGCTGAGGTCTGAATCACTTGTAAATACCTGTTTCTTGCCCTTGAGTTATTTTGGTGGTTCTTCAGTACTTACCTAAAATTTTCCATGACTTTATGACTACCGGAAATGCGAACTTATTCTTACCACAGCTGGCCAGAAGGAAAACAACATCATCTCTTTTGTGTGTATCCTAGAATCACATTACCACTGTTAACCACAGCATCTCATGGCTGCTGAGTTATTTGATACCTGTCCATTTGACTTCTGAATTCTTCTCAGAATTGCTGCTTTTCTGGAAATTGTTCTACTGCTCGTTGTTTTCACTCCATTGAGATTATTTAATTGAATGTTCTTTGGTAAAAAGGAAATCTAAATATATGTATGAGGGGAGTACTTATACTGCTCTGCTGATGTTAATCACGCCTAAATTAGATTGTTTGGAAGGTACTAAGTTCCCTTAAATGTAGCACAGTTGGGTGTTAAATCCCAGTGGATTTAACATGCTCCTATGCCGAATAAGTGACATCTGAACTGAAGAAATCCCCTCTTCCGCATGCTGTGCTTCCTGATGCGTGTATTTATTTTGTAATATATCAGTTCTCTTGATAATTCTAAATAGTACCATGGCATATATAAATACATTTTCCTTTTGTTATTTTGGCATGATACTGGAAGATTTAGGACTACTTTTGTTGGATTTGTTCAGTTTCTAACCTTGTGACTTATCTGCAGATCTTGGATAGCCAAGTCCAACTTGTCTGACTGAAATGTTCAGTTTCAGCAATTGAAGTGTTTTTTTCTCTCTCCTTCCCTACCCCCCCACAGCGCCAATTTTGTTGGCCTTAGTAGCAGGAGAAGCAGCGGGGATCATGGAGAACATCAGTGATGATGTCATCGTTGGTCGGTGCCTCGCTATCCTCAAGGGCATATTTGGCAGCAGTGCTGTGCCCCAGGTCAGTGCAGGCGGCAGCTGGGGCTGAAGGAGTGGGAAGGTGCATTGTCATCCTGTTGATAATGGGAGAAGAAACAGAGGGAATAGTCTATAATACAGTGGGTGTGTGCAGCTGTACAAAGTGTGAGTTCCAGTTGAGAAGGCATGTGCAGCAGGGTCTGGTAACATATTGGGAGGGATTAAGGAATCACCATGAAAGATTTACTTTAATGTGTGTTTGAATATAAATGTGAAGTTCCACCATTAACATCAGCTCAAGGACTTTGTTCCTTATGCCGCAATTTGCATCATTCATATTTGGCACAAGCCGTAGAACTTGCACTGTCTCAACAACTGAAGTTCCTGTCTTGTCTCAGCCTAAAGAGACCGTGGTGTCCCGCTGGCGAGCCGACCCCTGGGCCCGGGGGTCATACTCCTATGTAGCAGCTGGATCCTCTGGAAATGACTATGATTTGATGGCTCAGCCAATTACTCCAGGTCCAGCCATTCCAGGTGCTCCACAGGTGAGAATATGTTTCAGTTATTTTTACAAAAAGTTAAAAAATAGGATGATTTCTCTGAGTAATTTGCATACATATCTAAACACAAGTTTAGATAACTTGCATTTTACAATAAATTTTTAAATCCTGTAAAACTATTTTTCCACTTATGAATTCTGCCTTCACAGAGTTCTGGTGTCATTTGTTTGCTAAAAAAAAAAAAAAGGATTTTTATTCAGAAAGTCAGTGTGGTAATGTCTGAACAGAGTTTTTAATATTATACATGTGTTTCATCCTCTGTATTTTTATTGTCCATCACCATTTTAAGTGAGTTGTAGTGATTTGAAAGAGGGAAAAGGCCAGAGTGAGAGGACCAGGAATCAAAAGGTCTGTCCCAAATGGGGGACAAACACAATGAAGGCAGGAGTTATCTCTAGTTCATGTGGAGTGGATGGAAGTTTGAAAGCACCATCTACTCTGAAAGCCCTGCCAGAAAAGGGTTTGTAGCTTTAGCTTTATTTGGGTTCTTGTTCTAATGATACAAGTCTTTAATACACCTAGCTTTGGATAAAGTGTATTACATTCCTTGCAGAATGTAATACGTGAGTACTTGTTTTTCTCCTACATTTTATGATTCTGTGGGCAGTTGCTTTAGGTCTCAGTTTAAAGAGAAACAGCTGATTTTAATGAATTGCTAAAGTTTTTGTTTGCTAACTGTGCTGGAGTCCACGTACCAGGATCAGAAACCATTCCTCCTAAATACGTTTGACAGTTTGGCTGTGGAGTTACGGATACAACGTGCAAATGCTGTTTCAGTACAACTGGGACATGAACCTTCTCTGCTTCTCTGGCTCTGCAAACATTGCTTATTGAGTAGAGCTTTATTTTCTTGGTAATTTGTACACGGGTTAAAATAGTTTCATTAGGGACTGCATTATATGCACCACCTTCATGTTAGTGGAGATTGTGTTGTGATTTGAGGGCTTTTAACGTCCTTAAAGTATCATTTGCTGCAGGATCCGAAAGCACAAGAGCAACCCCTAACCGTGCCCTCTGTCCCCCAGCCCGTTCCACGCCTGTTCTTCGCGGGAGAGCACACCATCCGCAACTACCCCGCCACGGTGCACGGGGCGCTGCTGAGCGGGCTACGCGAGGCCGGGCGCATCGCAGACCAGTTCCTGGGGGCCATGTACACCCTGCCGCGCCAGCCCGCGCCCCCTGCGCCCCCGCAGCAGGCGGCCAGCCTGTGAGGGCAGGGAGCCTCAGCACAAGAACCCCACGGTGCTGCTGCTGTGGATCTGGGATGGAGACACTCCCACAGTCCCCGGCAGAGTCTGGGAGAGGACCTGAGTTACTGCACAACGCTGGTGTGAGAATGGCCTTACAGAAGCTCGCTGAGCCCTGGGCTTGGCAGCCTTCTAAAAACCTTAGAGCTGTTTGAAGGGACAGTGTAAACAGAATCCTTTACTGTGAAGCTGGTGAGGGACTTTGGTTCTGCAGATACTTTTTGAAAGTCAAGCTTATAGCTGGAGGTTTTTTAGGATGGGTTTTTTTTCTACCTATGTGTGTATTTACAATTTGGTAATTGCACAAAGCCCTCTAAAAGCTGGTTGCTACAAATAGTAACTTAGTGTAGAATTTATGTAAACTTCTTTGTGGTTTTTCTGTGGTTTTGTTTTGAAGACTAATATTTTTGACCAATTCTATTCCTGTCTGGTTTTGAGAATTTGGGGCAACTGTTTACCTATCAGTAACAGCAAATCACATTCCTTTCAAAATAGTCCATTGGCTGCTACACCATCTGCATCCTGTTGTAGAGAGTAAGTTGGTATCATTGAGCATGCTAAGCATACTGTTTTATTAAATACTTTCAACAAAAGAAATCTTCAGAATTGGATATTTTTAAGTTAAAAATGAGAAAAAAATATTAGCATTTGTTTATATCATTCATCCTCCTGACCATGTCTTCTGGTTGCTTTCTCCTGACATGTTGAGGTCTGTGAGAAAGGGCTTATGTGGCCAGGGTATTGGGCTGTGAAGGGGACAGAGATTAGAGGTGTCAAGTACTAAACCCATTGGAAGTGGTTGGAGAGACCCTTTATGCCAAATCTCCATCTAAATCAGTGTTACCTTCCTCAGGTCTCTGACTTTGCAAATGTTGTTGCTACTTGAGCCCTTGATGAAAAGGGTTAGTATTGAGCAACACCACTCATTCTTGCCATGCCTTCCAGGGACAAGAGAGACTTGTCATGGTTGGTTAGAAAAGTGCCATTAAAGGGGGGCAGGACTTGAAAGTCCAGCAAGGCATGGAGGAGGAGTGTCTAGGGGTGAAGGAGAGTAAATAGGGAGTCGTTTGAAACTCAAGAGTTGCTGCCTTATGCTCATCAACACCACTATCCAGGGAAACTTGTTCCAGGATGACAGATGTGACAGACCTTTAAAATCCACCAGCAGCTGAGGTCCTCTTGGCTACTCTGACTGAAGATGGGAAAAGAATTGGGGTGCTGTGCCACACATATGCGATGTAATTGGGTCTCCATATTTGTAGGGTGGTTTGTTGTTGGGATTCATGATGGTGCTGTCTCTGTCATGACATCCTGTGTGCTCTAGCAAAGTGTCAGAAACTCTTAAAAGCACTTCAGGCCCGCTAGAAAATAAAATAGTCCTGAACTTACTGTAGTCAAAGGTGTCTTTTTCCAGACAAATGCCAGGCTGCTTCTGCATGGTCTGAAGTGTGTGAGTTACTGTCACTGCAGCTACTCCGTAAGTATCAGACTGCTGAATCTCTGCTCAGCAACAGGAGCCAGTGCTTTCTGAGCTGTGGGTGGTGGAGGATGCAGTTTGGAGTGTGGCTGCAGTTCTCCCATGTGCTCTGCTGGCCTTCATGAAGCCCTGCACACCCCCTCGAATGTTTCCTGTGTGCCCCTTGGCCCGGAGGGACTGGAATCTCCCGATCTCTGCAGCGCTTCGTGCTCGTTTTGGGTCAGCAGAGGTAACGTGCCTGTTGAATGGGTAAGGATTTAAAATACCACTTCCCTGGATTTTGGGTTGGGTGTGACCTGCAGGTCCTTATGGCTGAAGTGTGCAGACTCTGCCTGTTTTCAGAAGCAGCTGAGATGCTGCAGCTTTTGAAGAAAACAAATTACCATTTATTGGCAACTCACCACAGTTCTGGAGGTGGCTGGACCATTTGAGGAGGAAGGATAGCCAAGCTGCTCCTTAAAGGAGGACCTGGAATCTGGCCTGGGATGGGAATGGCTGCAGCTGGTAAGATTTTGGTAGGCCTGAGGGCACTTGGAAAAGCTCCACCTGAGAGCATGGAGCTAGTAGAAGAGCATGAAGGAAACAGTAAGGGGTGGTCTTGTCTGAGCCTCCATCTCCCTCCAGGAGTCATGTTCAGGCCTACTTGGCTTTATTGCAGAGTCAAAGAATCATTAATGTTGAAAGAGACCTACAAAGGTCATCCAGTCCAACCATCCACCCAGCACCACCACTGTAACCCCTTTAATGTGTAACCACATTACCCAGCACCAGAACCAGGTGCCTCTTGAGCACCTTCAGGGATGGTGACTCCACCTCCCCGTGCAACTTATTCCAATGCCTGACTGCTGGAACAGTGAAACAATTTTTTTTTAATATCCCATTTGAATTTCCCATCTTAGCTTAGGGCCATTTCCTGTGGTGCTCTCACGGCAGAACAGACCGGTCCCCCCTCACCCCAGCCTCGTGTCAGGGATTGTGGAGGGCGATGAGGTCCCCCCTGAGCCTCCCCCACAGCAAACAAACCCAGCTCCCTCAGCCCTTCCTCATAAGACTTGTTTTTCTAGATCTTTCCCGAGCCTTGTTGCCCTTCCCTGGACGTGCTCCAGTCTGAAAAGAATGAACAGGCCTTCCCTTCCCTTCCCTGTGGAGTCAAGGCTACCACGCAATACAAACGTGACTGTTCTATCTGGGGTTTTGGGGGTTTTCTTTGAGCTGTGGCTGCCGTGCCTGACTTGGTGCTGTCTGTGAGCTTGGGTAGTGTGTTAACAGAGTCTTTGGGGACCGAAGGCATTGCATATCCTTAAACCTCCTTTGCATATCCTGATGACACCACACAGAATTCCAGTTGAAGCTGAGTGCAGAGAACTGTGGCAGGTGCAGTCGCTCCAGCAGGAACTGAGTCCTCCAGCCAGTGCCTGCCACTGACCTGTGTTGTGACTGGCATCAGGTGTGTGGTGCTGACTCTGCAGGCTGACCCCATCACCCCTGCCTGGCAGCTGTGGTGGGGCAAAAGGTCAGACCCCGGCCAGAGGGGTTAATGTGAATTTACCTGACCACAGATGCAGATCATAGTGGGCTGTAGCTCTGCCAGTTGAGTCAGCCCTCAGAGCAACAGGTGGGGCTGGGGCCTTCCCGGGGGTTGGGATCCACTCAAGGGAGCTCCTCAGAGTCAGTAGCCTTCGTGAGAGCACATTTTGGGTTACTCTTGTAATATCTTGGGAATTCTTATCCCAGGCCATGTGAATTCCACTGGGCATCATGAATCTTAGTGCCATGGTCTGGTAGCCACGGCAGTTGTGGATCAAGGGTTGCACTTGATGATCTCAGAGGTCCTTTCCAACCTGGCTGATTGTATGGTTCTATGATCTGTATTCAAGTGTTGGCAGAATTTTAATTGGTATATTTGGTTTCACAGTTTATAAAATAAATCTTGCTTGAATATATTATTTGTCTTGATTTTGTAAGCCTGAACTTACAAATTTCTTACTTGGCAAATCAGCAGGATGCCAGCAGGGAATTGTTACAGAGGCAGCGTTGTGCCCATCTTCCTCTGGGAATGGAAAGGGCAAAGTTCAACCCCCACAGCATCAATGCCAAGAAAGCAAGGAAGATGGGAAAGGCAGAGGAGCTGTGTGTGCATCTCAGGGTGTGCCTTGTGCAGGCACAAGGGAGCTTGAAGAAACAGCTGAAGATAAAGGTATTAAAGAACTGAAAAGAAAGAGAGTGGACACCTCTGTTGAACAAAAAATTAAAATTGTGCTGGCACCAGTAACAAAGTTCACAACCCAGCGCATTGTCCAAATGCTGAAATTAATCATGGGCAAAGAGCCCAAGAAGTGGGGTGGGAACACAGGAAAGATCTTGGTATGTACGAGATGGGACAACAGCATGCCATGGCCATGCCAGTGGGCCCCAACCACCTTAAACTGAATCAGCAAACCCCATCAGCTTCCACCTGCACCTCCAGTGACCTGGGCAGATGCTGCACAGCCCACTTACCTGCAGGCATGGGGGGGAGCTGCTGTGGGCAGTGGGGCCAGCAGAATAAGAGGGTTCAACAGACTAGTGGGAAACCTCTCCAAGCAGCCCCCACTCCACCCCTCAAGAGCCTCAACTCCCTGAGGCAGAGCTAATGGAGCCCACCCAGGGGATGAAGGATCCCTCGGGAAAGGCCCAAGGGCTGGGAGGGCCCAAGGGCTGGGAGGGCCCAAGGGAAGTCACACATACAGTCAGCTGCCCTCCAAGCCTACAGGCAAGGGGCAGAGCTGTCAAAAGGGATGATAGGGGCCAGGACACAGGTGTCCTCCAGCTGTGTGCCATTAACCCTTTTGCATCTTTCCAATAGGACCTGAAGAAGTTGAAAAACTGGAAGCCAAGGTTTGGGGTTCAGGCCACCAGATCAGTGTGGTGAATTTTTACCAGTGGTCTGTTGATTAGGAACTGCACAAGACATGTTCCTGATACAAGGGCCCAAATTAGTTTTGAATAAAAGGCAGGCAGAGAATTAGGAATTACACCATCAAGGAAAGCTTTAAATATTGGAGGGGTAATGCCTGTTGACCTGACCTCAGCTCTGCCTACCCGGGGAAAAATGACTCATGGCTGTGCTCTGAGCCCTTATACAGGGAATTTGTTAGAATCTGACAGACTTTGAGGCAAGTACTGATACCATAGAGCAGGCTGATGGCCTGATCAAAGGACATGCTGATGTCTCATGGCACAGTTGGGATCTGTGTTTGAGACACACAGTCATCATTGCCAGTAACTGCTGAGGAATTCATGGAAACCTGAAGATTTGAAAGTTTTTTCCTACTGGGCCACTGACAGGTGCCACCTTTACGATTGAAGGGATCAATTCCCATTGAAGACACATGTGGGACAACCCATTCTGTTGAAATTGCCTTCTATTGTCATTGTGCCTGTGATCCTGCAAAACTCAGGGGCTTGTGAGTCCTGGGAAGCCCTAAAGGCTATGGGAAGACCCATCTCATTAGTGCCTGATGGATGAACCCTGACTTCTACCTCTGAACCCAATTTCAGACATCTGAGGTCTGGATTTATTTTCTTCAAGTGCAGGACATGGAGACCTGGGTCACCCTCATGTTTTTGCTGGCAACAGGGTAGTGTCCAGCATCAACCACCAGGACCTGAAGGGCTATGTAATAGCAAAGAGAACAGTAGGGTTTGCTCAGATGATGAAACAAACCCTGAAAACTCTCCTTGGAGAGAGGAGCCCATGCTGGAGCAGGTTTTTCTGGTAGGACTTGTGGCCCTGTGGAGGACCCATCTGGAAGGAGCTTATTCCTGATGGACTGCACCCCACGGAGAAGTGACCCATGGTGCAGCACTCTGGGAAGAACTCTTGCCTGTGGGATGGACTCACGCTGGAGAAGTTGGTGAAGGACTGTCTCCCACGGGAGGGACCCCACAGGGAGCAGGGGAAGAACTCCAGCTTCTCTCTCTGAGCAGCGGCAGAAACAACAACTGACCATAACCCCAATCCCATCTGCCTGCACTGCTGGAGGGGAGGAGGTACAATGTGGAAGGAGTGAGGGTTGGGGGAAGGTGTTTTTAAGATTATTTTATTTCTCACTCTCCTGCTCTGATCCTGTTGGTAATAAATCTAATTAATATCCCCGCTTTGAGTCTGTTTTGCCCGTGATGGTGATCAGGAAGTGACCTCTCCTGGTCCTTATGTCAAATCACGAATCCTTTGTTGTATTTTCTGTCCTCTGTCCAGTTGCAGAGGGGAGTGAGAGAGGGGCTTTAGTGGGTACCTGGCATCCAACCAGGGGCAACTCACTGCACCATATTACCTGTAGCTGGTCACCAGCTGTGGTAAACACAGCTCAGCCTGCGATGCAAGTTTGGGATTCCATCTTTCTTCCTGCCAGCAGAGACAGGCTGGAGTTGGAAGGCACTGAACTGTGTTCAGAGTCCCGAGGTGAACTCTGCACCCACTGGGATCCTGCTGCCTACTTGTTGCAGTACGTGAAACCAACAAACGCCTCCTTGTGTTTAACTCCCTAAAGGAGACAGCAACAATTGCCCCAGTGCATGTAACCAAAATGCCACGGCTTGTCAGTCAAACTTTTCATGGACCAGGACAACAGGCAATGCTAGTTGGGATGGGAGGAACGATAGGACATCCCTAGCCTGGATTGGAGCTGCTATTCAATGTAGGCACATAGGTAAAATGCCTTCATTAAGGTCATATCCTCCTCCTCCCTGGAAAACTCTGGCACAGGGCTGACTCCCAGTGCAGTAACACTGGCTGGCTGTGACACTCTGCCTTAATGTGCAGCAGAGCCAATGACACCCTTTGCCCACCTGGCATCTGTGACACCAGGCTCATGGCAACCATCCATTGCTCCAAGAATCTTCACCTACTTCTGACAGACACTTGTATTCCTGATTATCTGCAACTATTCAGGGATTAGCCTGTAAATTGTCTGTGCCCTTTCCATGGCCTGTCTTTAAGGAAGGGTCCATGTCCTACAAGTGGTGTGAATACATTCCAAAAGACAGCAGAGGGGATGGCAGGAAGCTTCAGCACAAGTAAGGTGGTGGTTGGAATCAGTATTGGAAGTGGGAATCATTTGGATGTATTATTTGTCTCAATGTTGTGATGAGAGACTGAAAACAGTTGAGTATGTCCATCTGTGCAACTGCCAAAAGCAAGGAACGAGTCTGGGTTTCAGATCCTTGGACTGAAAATCATTTTACTGAAGACACTAACGGGGATGCTGGGAGCACGATGGCTGGACACAGGCAGGCAGAAGGCCCTGTGCTGGTGAGCAGCAGCCTTGCACGCTAAAGGCATCTGGAGGGCAGCGGGTCTGGCTCCAGAGCCGCTGGGTGTTCCCCACCTCTCTACAGGGCTGTGAGCATTAGGCTTGTTCTTTGCATTGGGGTGGTGGTAATGATGTTGAACAGCTCTTTTCCAAGGTCAGGAATCACAGTGAAGGGGAGCTGTCAGCTGCCTCTGCAGCGTGGGTACACACTGCTCTGGGTGTGACGCCGAGGGAAATGTGCACTTTGCCTTCTGTGAACAGCTGATCAGGAACCCAGGGCAGGAGCAGCAATGACCTGGGCAGGGGCAACACAGAGTCTGGCTCAACATCTCACCAATAAACAGAGCAGCAACCTTCTCGCAGGTGTGACTAAAGCAGAGAGGTTTGCATCTGAAGTAACAAGAGAGTACACCCATTTGTAGGCAACAGGAGGATCACCTAAACCCACCAAAACAAGCAGATGTGACTAATCGAAAAGATCACAGTAAAAAAAGGCCTTGGAAAAAGTAAAGTTTCCTGGCTTTTAAGCAGCAATGCCATGGTGGGTGGCCATTGGTCGAGTTCACGTTCTTCAGTGTCCCCACGTAGCAGTGGTGAGCCTGGCCTTGAACCACAAGGCCAGATTTGGCACCAGATTTGGCAGCTTTGGAAATAATGTTTAACTAACATGTTTACAGATCTCTGCTGCTCCTAGCAGGCCAGACACAGCAGCATTTGTGTTGTAGCTACAGTTAAACAACCACCTCTTTAACGATGCTCAGTAGTTGCCTGTGTGAACTGGGACAGAAAGGGCTCAACCAAGACAGAAGTTCATTTTCTTGGACAAATATTTAACAGAGGGTATCTCTGTAGGACTTCACCTTGCATTAATGGGTTCTACCCAGGGAGCAGTAACTGAAGAGACAGCTATGGATGACTCCTAAAATGTCTGTCCATAATAACAAACCATTTTATAGAGCTGCTGGAAACACATCCTGTTTTGCAAACAGAATAATCCAGAGACAAGGAAAATAATTTTGTCTATGAAGTGTGGTACCCACCTTACAACTCAGTGTATTTCAAGTTATAGTCACAGGGGCTCATCCTGAATGTGACAGGTGCTAATTGTACCTGTATCTGTGCTAACTGTACCTGCACATTAGAAATAGTTAGAAATCATGAGATTTGTACTTGTACTGACCTCTGTATCCTCCAGCGCCTTCCAGGTGACAAACAGATCCTGGTTTCACTGCAATCAATACTGACAAAGCTCTAACCAAGTGGTGGCTTCTTTCCCTCTGTAGTAACACCCTTGCTATCAGCAGTGCCATGTTGAGCTCCTCCAGCCACAGTGGAGAGTGGCTGTGTCAACTGGCTGTGCTGTGTGTGCCCTGCCCACTGAACTGGGCCTGGAATTCAGCCTGCAATGGGTGTGTGAGGGGCACCTCAACACAGGCATGGAATGAAGCACAAGGTGCTCAGTTCTTGCACTGACCCACACACACACACCCTGCTGCCAACCAGGGCTGCCTCAACACCTCACCCAGGGGCAGCGACACCCCTGAGCAACAGGACTTGCAGGGGTCCAGCTGGAAACACCACATCACACACACGTAAAAAGAGAAGTGTTTATTGGTTATATACTGTAGCACTGACAGTGTTTGTCAGGAGAGACATGCAGATAAGTGTGTGTTTACATTTGGCATGCAGACTAGGAGCACTGTGTCACTTGAAGGAGGTGAGCACCATCAGTATCCACTGCATGGGCAGCGTAGGGAGGAAAGCACTGGCTTTCCTCTACTCAGCATGCTGAGACAGGCAAGTTCTGAAAGGGTGGAACAGTGCTGATAGCTCTATTTTGGACACAAAAGTTTGTTTTAGGGAAAAAGGCAATAATGTTACCCCGGAAAATTTGCTTAACTTAGATGAATCTGTGATTATGAAAAGATTTCCTGCATTATTCGTCTTCTAACTAAGCTGCCCTAGCCCAAATATATGTTTGCAAATACAAAAAAATAGATTTATTCTCTTAAAAATACATTCCATGCAGCCTGGAGTGCTGTTTCCCCAAGGCAGGAGCTGGGACTGCACATGGGGCAGCCCAGGAGGATGATCCTTTGGGACTTGGGTTCTGATCATCAGAGGCATCTGCAAACAATGGCTTCGTGTTCTGTTGCACACAGCACAGCCCTCAGGAGGCTGGCCTGGAGCAGGGCCCCGATCACTCCAACGCTGTGCAGGGGTGGCAGAGATAAGGTCTGCTACGTTAGAGGTGACACCAACATGACTATTGCTTCGATCCGGAGTTAGGAAATGTGCTTGTGTCAGATGTCTCTCACCCACCCTGTGCTTCCTGCCCTTCCCCTTGCTGGAGGTCCCACCTGTGGGAGGGCCACAGGGCTTCCCCACAGCCAGGCCCACTGCACAGCACCAGTGGGCGCGTGGCCAAGCTGTCCCACCCACACTCCCCGAGCCATGGAGAGGCAGCTCTGCGGCTGCAGAGCTGTTCCTGGGCATGAAGGAAGCCGTTCTGTGAAGCAGCAAGCTGCTGCTCCTCGGGCTGGCACCAGCCCTTCTGGGGAAAGCCACTGGCTCTCCAAAAGGGACCAGCAGCTCAGTGTCTGTGGGAGCAGCAAGCACTGACACACTTCCTCTGTACAGCAAATACATTTACAACTTTGGAATTACCCAAGGGCTTGATGTGTGGCCTTGTGCATCATCAAGCCTATTGAAAAGCCGGTTATATTTATATGCTAAAATTACAAATACTTCTTCAGTGATGGCAATATTTACACATACACTCTATTTTACAGCTGTTCAAAAAAAGTGTGCAATTTGAGTAAACACATTGTGTTTCCTGAAGTCATTGCTATAAGGTTAATAATACAATCAGCTCCTATTGCACTCATTGACCAGAGGGCATGGCCCCTTTCTGTTCTAGAGAGGGTTTTCTTTCTCAGATTTAATCTCAGTTATGGTAAAAACCACCAGTGTGACATCTGTGTCCAGTATTTACAAGCAGTGAGACTGAGTCCGGAGCAGGAGTTCACCATATCTGCTGCAAAATATTGAACAAATGACTGAGGCAGCTGGAGAAAGGAGAGATGTCACCTTGTGAGAAACACTTGAGGAGAGCAGACAGTGCCCAGCAATTCTGCATTGCTGGGGCAGTAGCTGGGGATAAGCCAGTTGAGCAGCCAGGTGAAGCCCTCTCGTTGTTCTAGCAAAGCCTGGTCCTGGATGACAAGTGGAAAACCCAACAGCTGTTGCTGCTGGTGGTTCTTTCCTTGCAATTTAGACACAGGGGTTCCTGGGGTGAATTGTGGGGTAGAAAAGCTGATGGATAAGCCAGTGTTTTGTGGGAAGGTACAGGGAAACCTGTGTTTATTCTGTGTGTTGTGTCACAGGGATGCAGAGATTTCCTGGCCAGGACTGCAACCAGTTCCCTTGGATGAAGCCTTGGGAGCACCATGCTGAGTTGGATCCATATCAGGAAGACAAGGAGAGGGCTGGTAGATGTGTAGGGGTGTCCTGTGGGATGTGGACCAGTGCCCTGCAGCAGGATGGGGCTGGGACTGGGAGGAAAGCCGTTCAGTTGCTGCCCAAAGCAATGCTTGTGCAGTGCAGTGCAGGCTGTCTGCTGGTTTGTACAACAAGCTGGGCAGAGTGACCCAGGGCAGGGGAGCCCCCAGTGTGCCAGCGGTCTGGGGGCACAGCAGCAACGCCCAGCAGCAACCAGTGACTGTGACTGGTACAGGTTATACAGCTGCAGAGCCGCTTAGCAGCAGGTTTGGGAATGTACAGAGGGAAATAATAATCCCTGTGACAACTGCAGAGGCAGCTGCATGCCAAGGTGCTTCCCAGCTGCCCCCAGGTTAAGCAAGCAGGTACTGTGAGGCATTTGGGCTGCTGAGACAGCAGCTTTAGTTTTGAGGGGAACATGAAAAGAAGGGGTAAAGAGTCAAGAGGCAGCAGCCCTGAGAAGCAGTGCTGAGCTGGGCACTGCCGGGCAGGCTGCTGGGCTGGATCTGCTGTGGGGGCAGCACAGCACAGGGAGGCAAGGGAAGCTGCTGCTGCTCAAGCAGCATCTGATTTTGGGCATGGCAGTGATCCTGACACACGGTGAGTGCTGAGTAGAGCAGGGTGCTTAGGAGGGACACAACCATTGCACAGGATTGTTACAAAGAAATTGTGGTTTCAGACTGCACAATCTGCAAGGATTTCCAATCCTTCCTGATAAACACATGGGGAAGCAGTTCAGAAATCTGAATTTAGCTTCAGATTTTCACTTCATTTTAGTTTGGATTTTGAATTTAAATTTTTTTCCTGTTATCTTGTTCTACTAGCACTGCCATACCAATGGTAACAAAGAGTGGTTCATATAATTTATTTTAATATAATTTAAAGATTATTAGAGTTGCCACTCAGTACTAATTTAAAAGCATTATCTTTTTATCTTGTTAGGCAACTTGAGACTCACACGTCATGACATATAAAAGAATAAAACGAAGGGTTAAAAATACGAATTTGGAAAAACATCTTTAAAATTGCAAAAGGAAACACTTTTTGTCAAAAATAACTTTTCCCTTCCTCCAAACAATCTTTATAAAAAAATAATCATATCACTGAAACACACCTCTTGTGTTTTCATAGCTATTTTGCAGCCAGGGAGGAGCTGCAGCACAGGGATGTGCAGACACCCAGCTGTGGTACCTGCTTCTCTGGAGGTGGGAGATGGGAATGAGTGTGGGGTGCAGCTCTTTCCACAGGACCTCTGAAACACATCAGGGACCTTTTCCTTCTGGCACATTATCCCTGTCCCTCCGCAGAAAATCACAAGCAGCAGGAAGCACTGGGGGGTCAGTGCTGTTTGTGTACAGGCCAGCCCACCAGCTGGGGGGTGGAATGGAAAGGAGGGACTTGCCAAGCCATGTGCGAGCCAGGAGCAATAACCCTGCTCAGGGCAGATGCTGCTCCAGCACCTGCCCCCCTCCTGGAGCTGCAGGGACGGTCTCTCTGCCTGACAGTGACACCAACTGCATTCCGTGGCCTGGGAGCACTGACAGGGGGACACATCTCCATATTTGAAGCAGTCTCTGATCACACCTGGGTCCCAGGCACAGTAGATAGGGATAGAGCACAGATGGAGGCTGTAACTATACTGGAAATCAGCTTAGGGTTCAATCCTGCTGACTCCACTCTGTTTTGGGAAGCAACAAGGACATTCTGCTTGTCTGTGAGGAAAAGCACTTGTTTCTTTTTCTCTTATGGCTCAATTGCTGAGAATGAACTGCAGAGCTGTTGCCTGCAGAGTGTGAGAGACATAAAGCTTTGGGTAAATAGCACTCCAGCACTTCCAGCAGGAGGAAGTGTTGCTGCTGCAACACTGGTTTGTTTGGCTCACTGGATGGCTTCTTGGTGTGGGATCTCAACTGGTGATGAGTAGGTCATGCAAGGCTTGTTGCAGAGACTTGACAGCAACAGGAAACAAACTGCTTCTAAACAACATCTTCTCCTTCCCTCTCAATGTGTAAAGCAACAAGCAACCAGTGACGAATGGTCTCCTCCTACCTAGAGAGAGAGGGTGGTGGGAACACAGGTAGTGATGTGACCACTACCCCAGCCAACAAGGGTGTATAGGGACAATGCAAAATGTCTCAAGGAACGGAAAGCTTTCAGTTGTGGAGGACAGCTGTCATGGGCTGGACATAGTCACAGGGACACTGCTGGGATCTTGTGTGAATGTAAGTGATTAACAAGAAATTCTCTCTTGTCCAGGGGGTACCATTGTTCAGAGAGGCTATGTAGTCAGAGTTTCCATATGGAGACAGACTTATCATCCTATATGGAAGATTAAGATTGCAGGTACAGAGATGAGAAAAGGGAGTCCCCTGAGCAAAGTCTCTGCAGCTGCCTCTTCAGCAATGAAGAAAAAGAATTCACTGGTAAAGCTCCTGTACCTTTCAAATCGCATTACAAAAATGGTTTCAGACTAGCTGAAGCCTCTGGAGAGGTTACAAACAGGTGTGATGCCTGGGAGCTTGGTACTGTTCTGCCTCTTGCTCCACTGTTTTCACTGAGCAGAAGGGAATGCAGCTCATCTCCGAGATGTCCGGCAGGCCCGGGAAGTGCCCTGCAAGAGACAACCCACAGCTTCACAGACCGGCCAGACCTGCAGCTCCCCGGGGCATTTCTACTCTGCAGACAAGGATTGCAAATGCCTTTGGCAACCACCCCAAATCCCACCAGGATCCCAGTCCAATGGTGGGGTGGGAAAGAGCAGTGACAGGATGAGTTTGGAAGACAGAGGCTCTGCCAGCTGGGAGTAAGCCCAAAGCAAAGGGACCCAGCCCTGCCTCACAAGGCTTTTTTTCATGCTGTAGCATACTCTGTACCCATTTCCACACCCAACATGTGGGTCCTGCAAGTGAGATGCAGAACACCTGACAATAGAGGCACTGGTGTTGATTTAATGTCAGAGCACACCTTTTGTGGTGTTCAGGCTCCTGCTACAGTTGGTGGCGGTCTGGGCAAGGCACCAGACCCAGATGATTGTGTGTACATTACAGGGATGACTTTACCCAATTTTATATTTGCTGTTTATCCAGTCTGTGCAGACAAAGAAAGCACAACACAGTCTCAGGTACAGGACTGCCCCGGGCCAGGGAATACCACTGTGAGTATCACCCCTTGATGACCACACAAGAGCAGTGCTGGGGTGCCTCTTTCCTCAGCTACCGACAAGGACAGTGTAAGTTCACTGATCTCTGCTGCCAACACTATCTTTCTTCAAATGCCAGTCTGCGAAGGTCAGCTGGGACCATGGACCTCTGGGATCTTAATTCTGTGCCCTCACCATAAGGTGCTCTGTAGGGCACTCAGCTGCCTTGCTGCAGTCCTGCTGCTCTCACAGCAAGACTCAGCAACTGTGGTGTCCAGTGCCAGACACTGGCAACGGGCTTGGGGTCTGACAGATTCCCTGCTGTAGGTGACCCATAAACTGAAAGATACACTTTGCTCTGGGCAGCTACACAGGCCAAGAGGGAATGCCAGGAGAAAAAGGAAGTCTTTTGTGCAGACACAAGCATGCCTGTGCACCTGAGAATTAAAGTCTGCCTGGACCTCTATATCCTCAGAAGGAGGCCCCTTGTGAAGGGGCTGTAAGACACACTTTTTTTCACATTTCAGACCATAAGTCATAGTCACTATAATGTGGGCCATTTTGCATTTCTTTGTGTGTCCAGAAGGATGTATTTTAGGAGGCAGAGCAGCAAGTATGTAGCAGCAGAGAAGCACTCCAGCAGCCAGCTGAAGCAGAGACTTTGCTTTTGTCTCTCCAAATGTATTTTTCCATCCCTGATTGACTCATGTACCACAGCATGACTAGATGCAGTGCCTCTTAGTCCCTGGAGAATATTTTTAGCCATAAAGCTAGCTGAAACAAGTTTATAACAGAAAATACAGCAGCCACTCCATCCCTGGGAAGTGCTAACTTCAGACTGGATTTCTTCTACAAGGTATACTTTCTTTTTGGACAAGTTCTTTATGTTACTGGGATGTCAGTTCAGATATTGGCTTCTTGCTTTGTAACCACCTTCCCTCACATACCTGCTCCTCTGCTTGGAGACCTGGTTGTGCAGGGGAGTTGGATTCAGGGTCCTGCAGCTCCACCTTGGTGGCTGGCCTTTTCCCTGGAATGTCAGCCTGTAAGAGGTACTCAGAAGAGCTGTACTGCTTCCTTCTGGAACTGGACACAAAATCCTTGCTTTCATCCTGTGCAAAGGAAAATAAAAAGGGTTGGGACCTAAGGACCATGAAGGGTCTGGAATAACGCTGGGCTTCTCGTCCTGGGTTGGCAGTGTGAGCTACTGCCTTGAGTCCCTTTGGCAAGGAGAGACTTAGGGCACCAGACCAGCTATGGCATGGCCTCACTTATGTACTATTTCACAAAGATTTTTTTAAAAGTCCAGTAATTTTAACCCAAGTTATGGGTCCAGAATCACAAAACAGAATAGATGGACAAGGTTACTGAGGTCCAAGGAAAGATGAAACCACTGATGTGATATGGCTGGCTGCTTAAGTAGAAGCTTATGAGGAGTCAGCAGGAGTGAAAAGGAGATGGATGCTGTGTTGGGTTTGCATGGCCAGGTTTTGGTAGGTGGGGGGAGCTACTGGGCTGGCTTCTGTGAGAAGCTGCTAGAAGCTTCCCCCATGTCTGTTAGAGCCAATGCCAGCTGGCTCCAAGATGGACATGCCACTGGCCAAGGTCGAGCCAATCAGAGAAAGTAACAGCATCTCTGTGATAACATATTTAAGAATGACAAAAAGGCATTGTACAGAAGTAATTTTGGCCAGGGAAGAGAGGGGTGAGAATATGTGAGAAACAGCTCTGCAGACACCAAGGTCAGTGCAGAAGGAAGGGGAAGAGGTGCTCTAGGCACCGGAGCAGAGATTCTCCTGCAGCCCATGGTGAAGACTGTGGAGAAGCAGGCTGTCCCTCTGCAGCCCATGGAGGTCCACAGGAGTGCTGAGATCCACCTACAGCCTGTGGAGGAGCACCTAATGCAGGTGGATCCCAAAGGAAGCTGTAACCATGTGAGAAGCCCACTATGGAGTAGGGTCCTGCTGACCTGTGAGGAGAGGAGCCCATATACTGGTAGGATCTGTGACCCCCTGGGGGACCTACATTGAAGCAGCCTGTTCCTGAAAGACTGCACCCCATGGAAAAGTGACCCATGTTGGATCAGTTCATGAAGAACTGTAGCCCAGGGCAGGGATCCCACACTGGAGAGGGGGAAGGACTCCTCTCCCAGAGCAGTGGCAGAAGCAACACGTGACAAACTGACTATAACCCCTATTCCCCATCTCCTTGCATTGCTGGGGGTGAGGAGGTGGAGTTCAGGAAGGAGGAAGGGGAGTCCAGGAAGGAGGAAGGTGTTTTCGAGATTTGTTTTACTTCTCATTATCCTGCTCTAATTTTGATTGGTGATAAACTCAATTAATTTCTCCAATTAAGTCTCTTTTTGCTTGTGGCAGTAATTCACGAGTGATCTCTCCCTGACCTTATCTCCACTCATGAACTTTTCATCATATTTTCTCTCCTGTGTCCAGTTACAGAGGGGAGTGACCGAGGGGCTTTGGTGGGAACCTGGCATCCAGGCAGGGTCAACCCACCACAGCTGCACTGCACATTAGTCCCCAGAGCAGGGGAGAGAAGGGGCGAGAGGCAGCACATCCCTGGACACAGTCAGGGAGACTCTTCTAGGAGAGCCACCTACCATAATATGATGGCTTCCTTTGACAGCAAGCTGCCTTTAAGGTTTTGTCTAATATGTGCAAGCACACAGCCCAGCTCCAGTTGTATTAATGTCAGAGGCATAAGAAAACTATGCATTCATCTGGCATTGCTGCTGCTCATCTGCTCACTGCCTGCCAGTGCCTTTGCACTGATTTTCATCAGTCAAACATCAGATCAGAGAAATACCGACTTCACTATCTGAACCATGAAGCCCAACAGAATGACTGCTCAAGGTCTTGCGTTGCCTCAGGTCTTTAAGGAACTCAAGGAGGTAGAGTTCCAGCACCAGAGGGAGCTGGTCCCCAGGCTGCAGCACCCATCCTGCTCCCTGGAGCTCCCAAAGCAGTGTTCCAGAGAACTGCTGCTTCTGCAGCACAGGTATTGCACAGGACTGTCAATAACTCCTGTAGCTTCATTAGGGACATTTGCCTACATCAGCAGTAAGGCAGGGAAGGCTGCAATGGAGGAGAGGAACATGGATTTTGGAAAAACCAGCACAGGTCTCATGTTTTCCATGTAAGATTGTTAAGCGAATCTCAGACTGTGGATAGAGGAGCTGGAAAGAGATGACAGTGATACCTTCACAGGGCAGCTGAATGTCAGCACAGATCAGTGCCCAGCCTTCTGCCAGAGAAAGAACTACATCTTTAAATGAAACATAAATCCCAGCAGAAACAGGCTGCTGTGATATGAGGCATATTATAATCCTGAAGATACCATCCAAAGGGTTCTTTTCCAAGAGCATATGCAATAATTTAAGTTGCCCAAATACATACCATTTGCTATATTTAGTACACCTATGTATCTATGGTCTTTTAGGTTAACTTCATATTCCTCATTTACAAGCTAAAAACACGCTTACTTTATGACCAAGAATTCAGGTTTGTGCCTACGTGGTGTCAAGGGTGAGTTTATTGTAAAGTCTGGTGCAGAGAGAGACACTGAGCTCAACCCTTACCAGCCCTGCGTGAATTAACGACGCAGCTGCTCTCCTGACTGCCTGTCCCTGGAGACACGGGCGAGGCTGGAAGCCAGCTAATCCTTGGGATACCTTGGGATAACCACACAGAGCTCAGGTTGCTCTGTGAGGTAAACTTCAGCTGCTGTGAATGTACACCACATAGCTGGCAAATCTGATCTGACAGTGACCTTGAGAGCACCTGAAGAAATCTGTCAGAGCCTGCGGCTCCAGCAGCAAACACAGCTCACCAGACCAGATATCTACACGTGTCACTGCTTTGAGGGACACCCTCACTGGTACCAGCCAAAGGAACAGGAAAAGAGCACAGCCATCCTTGTAGAATATGGGCACAGACAAAGGAGGGAGCAGCCTCCAGCTACCACCCAATCTGTTTAGGAGATGCCTGGGGAGCATTTCCAGACCAGAGTCTGGTTTCACGTGAGGAAACCATGCAGCTCTTACCAAAAAGAGCTCTATCTCTACAGCTGCCATTAGAGCTACAGCTCTGCCTGAGGCACAACCCCACTCAAATCTGCTCACTTCCAGCATTTTTTCATTGCTATTTCAAGTCAAAAATGCCATGCAAAGCCACTCTGAAAAGCATACCATGCCCTACTTAAGCTATAACTATGTCTTCTCTAATCTTGGCAAGACCAAATGCTACTATGTAGTTATTCATATGGCATTACAAGACCCAAAGCAGATGGATCTAATTTCAGTACGGCTAAATCTGGTAATTCACATATGAGATGCTGCACTGAAGACAGCAGGAGCTGGGAGAGGCAGCACTTAAGAACTAAGCTGTAAGAATTTCAAATCACGCTTCCTACAACTACCAGGCCATGTGGAAAACCTCATCAACTGAAAGAGAAGAGTGTTGAACCCAGGACACTTACAGGTAGCGCAGTCCGGTGCCAAGCAGCTGCTGCTGTAGGGTCGCTCGCACAGCTCCTGCGTGTCAGCAGTTCAGGTGCACTTAAGTTACTTTTGGTCCTTCGGGACCCCAGTTCAGGGGCACTCCAAGAATTAGCCGTGGCACGGGTCCTTGCTGAGGTCTGCTCCAGGGAGTCTGTTCTTGCACTATTCCCTTCCACTTCGGAGAGGTCCACTGAGGACCTACACAAGTTTGTTGTACTGGAAGCTGCACCTTTTTCCACTTCAGTTTGAGAGTCCTCCAGGGACTGTAAGCCTTGTCTCGTTCTCCAGGAACTTCTCACAGCGACATGCTTTGTTTCAGATGAAGCTGCATCTAAAGAGCCGTGGCTCTTCCAGCTGATTGTCTCTGCAGGCAGTTCACTGTTCCTCTCTGTGAGTTCAGAAGTCTTTAGCATAATGCTGCTTCTGGAGACCACCGTTTCGGCTTTACTCCTCGGCACTGCCTCTCCACTTCTGTCCACCTCAGATAATTTCAGAGCACGCTTATTAATCGATACCTCGAAGGGTGTGGGGACATTGTTTGTTATTGATGGTGAAGGCTCATTTGAGGCTGCTCTGATGTTGCTGGTGGTAACATGCCTTTCCTTTCCTGCTATATCTGCAGTGGTCCTTGGAGCTGTTGGCTCAGAAGGGAAGATTGTGATGCTGCTTGTCATTTTATTTGTTACCATTTTAAAAACAGACTTCTGTTTTTCTGACTCTGCCTCCGAAACAGTCCCTCCCATGACTGCCTTCATATCCTTCTCAACAATTGCAGGTTTAATAATGGCTTTTGATCTCAAAGCTTCTCTCGGGCTGAACGACCTTCTGGATTTCAATCCTCCAGTGCTGGCATCTGATGATTTTATACACTTGGTGGAGTCTTCATCATTTACAGTGTTTTTCTCATTCTCAAAAAGCGATGCTCTAAAAACTCCTCTAGAATTGGAGATCTGCTTGGAACTGACTTTCTTTCTTGTTTCAAAATCTGACTGAGTGGTTGTTTTTTTGCCTCTTCCTGATTCTTCATCTGAATTAAGCTTTTCCTGGTTACTTTGGATGGTCTTGGAGTCAGTTTTTAAACCCATATTCACATGATCTGTTGCTGAACTTGCAGACTGCTCTGTGTCTTCTTTATCAAGACCTGTGAGAATCTGCAGGATGTCTTCCTGACTCCTGGAGCAATGGGAACGCTTTGTTAGCATTGAAAACTTCACACCTTCAAGTGATGTGTTTGTGACTTCTTTTTCCTGGGAGATTATTGCCCTTTTAGCCCTCCCCTCCAAGGGCTGTCTGTGTGATGCAGCAAAAGTGTTCAATGCTTCTACTTTAGAGCCAGCAGAGTCTGAGGCTGACACATGGGAGGACAGATGGTACCTGTATGCCGAAGCTGTGCCATTGGAAGAGGTGTGGTTACCCCTCGTGAGCTGCGTGTCCCCCATGCAGTCACTGACTTCAGCCTGGCTTGTTTTCAGCTTCTCAGCCAAAGAAACCATTGATTCTTCTTTGCTTGACTTTTCATCCCGTGTGTCAGCTCCATTTTGGCAGCTGCCACGGAGCACCTGAGATGGCTTCTCAGCCTTGGATCTCAGGCTTGTGTCACCAACAGGTTTAGAAGGCGCTTTCCAAGACTTCTGCTCCTGTGCAGCAGGAGGGTATCGGCTGAGGACAGACGGCTGCTCTTTGGATCTCTTCCCCTCGTTCTGCATGACGCTGCCTTCCTTCTGACCAGGAGAAATAGTGGAAACTAAAGATTTATCTTCCAGTCTTTTGGTATCTGTGACAGCAGTGTCTGAAAGGGCAGATGCACAAGATGTTTTTCCCACTTTTCTGTTCATTAAGGAACTGGGCACCTGCTTACCACCATGGCTGTAGCTGTCATTACTGACAGAGAAGTCTCTGTTCCGTGCTCTGTCCCGGCGCTGCTGTGGCGAGAGCTCCCTTGGCTTGTGCTTGGCCGCTGTCAAATCAGCTGGGACACCTCTGTATTTAGGTCGGTCATGTTTTCCCCTGTTGGAAAAGCTTGTATCTTCATTTTCAACCTCTCCATTCTCCAGATCTTTCTGTTTCTTTATTTGCATTTTTATTTCTTCTAGCTGACCTGTTAAGAGTTTGTTTTTATTCTGTTCACTCAAGTAACTGTCTTGCAGGTCATTGTTTTTGGCTCTTACTTTTTTAAGTTCTTCTTCTAAAGATTCAAAACGTTTAATCTGAGTTTTAAGTTTCTCAATTTCTTGGGTGAGATCTTTCACTTTGTTGTCTTCCTGGTTTTTATTCTTTTGGTTTTCTGATTTATTTCTGGTTTCATTTTCTACATGTTTCAGGTAATCCACACTTCCCTTCCTCCTGGTCTCCTTCGAAGGCAGTGCAGAAGTCAAGTCATCTTCAATTCTCAAATCATTTCTGTCCAGGAGATTGTTGGATGACCTTTCTAGCAAGTTGGATGCATTTCTAGTTTGATCTGCTCTATTTAGTTTATTGTTTTGTTCTAGTTTCTGTGTTAGCTCCTGGATTATTTTTTCATTCTGCTTTTCTCTTTCATTAAAATGTTTTCTTTCTGTGATAAAGCTCAGAGCTAAGGATTTCAGCTTTTCTAGCTCACCCGTTAAGCTCTGCTCAGTTTTATCCAGCCTGTCCTCAGATGCTTCCAGTTCTTTCACTTTCACTCTAAGTATTTCTAATTCTGTAGATATCTTTTTGGTCAAGTTCTTTTCTTCGTTGAGGCTAAGACACAGCTGTGTGCAGTCGTTCTTGCTCCTCCCGAAGGCCTCCTCCAGCTTCTCCAGCTCTGCCATTCTCCTCTGAAGGTGTTCAATTTCTGACTTCAGCTCTCGAGTGAGGCTCTCCTCCTCTTCAAGTTTTTCTTTCATTAATCTGCAAAGTTCTTCAGCCTTCCTAATTTCTTCATCCTTGCCTTCAATCTTCAGGACTCTTTTCCGCAGGGCTTCGATGTCAGCCAGCATGCTGGAGTTGCTGCCTTCTGCCTGGATAACTTTGTCCTGGAGGTCAAGCAGTTCATCCTCTGCTTTCTGCAGATTTTTGGTTGCTTCCTCCAGTTCATCAAGGCGGCGACTGAGGCTCTGCAACTTGAAACGTAGGTGCCGATTTGAGGTTTCCTTGTAACCTGTAAATTCTGCCATGTTTATTTTATTTCTTTTAGGTGAAAGCTTTGCTTAGTCTGGGTGAACAGTATAGACCTTGTGTATTCCTGGTATGTTATCGTTCCTTTGAACAGAGGCAATCTCACTCTGAAAGAAAAAATGTTTGAAATCAGTATAAGAGCTCAGAATATAAAATATTCTCAGTATGTAAGTTCGACTATAAATGTTCATACAAATAACTTCTTAATTAAACATATTTCTGAGTGCTGAATTCAGAGAAATGAAACTGCAGAGAAGACTCACAGTCCATTTACTTTGGTTATACAGGGTTTCCAAAAATAGCCTGCTCCCAATATCTGAGGGTAGGAAGTGCCCTCCTCTGCTGGTCTGCACAGGCAGTTTGTGCACTACCAGTGGATTCTCATCCAGGGCTCCACAGTCAGTGTGGCTGCCTATGTGCAAGGTCCCAGGCTGCAGAGGGTCACGCAGGACTCATGTCCCTGTACATGGACATGCCCATGCAGCAGACACCTCTCTTTTCAGCACGGCACCAGCCTCCTGAAGACACCTTGCTGAAGGAGATTCAGGATTTCAGAACCAGAAAAATGCAAGCCCCAGCCATGTGGTAACCGCTGAGGAGGGGACAAGCCCCCCATGCTGGCTTGCAGTTGGAGGGATTGGGAGCTGCTGCCATTCAGCACTGCCCATCACTGCCAGGATTTCTCCTGCATCCTTGGCTGCTCAGCAGAAATCTTCCCCTGGGTTGTAGTCACATCCCAAGGACACTATGCCAGTGAGTTTCAAGTTTCTCCCTCCTGTTTCAAAAGCTGTCATTGCCCTCGCTTGCCACCCACTCACCCACTCAGGAGACGAGCAGTTGCTTACACCTCTCCTTGCTGCTGCTGAGAGCAAGCAGTGATTAGAACACACTGGCACACTCTTGGTGTACTCAGTGTGAACTCTTCCTGGCTCAGCTCAGAGCTGGTAGGATGTTTTTTAAACAGACCCTCTGTGCTTGGCAGGTAGCAGCAGGGAAGGGGCCCTGGCCATATCAGAATGACCACTGGGAGGATATGAAGTTCCCCTTTGGCAATCAGCATTACCACCATCCTGTCCTGTGCCCGAGGCACAGCCCCAGTGAGTGCCAGGGCTACTGCAAATGTGAGGAAAGGAAGGGTGACTGCATCAGCTCAGGCTGGATGCCTTGGAGTGGGACTTGACCTCCAGAATTTTTGTGGAGCTCTCTGCAGAGGAAACACTCAGGAGTTTCCTATTTCACAGTGCCAAGAAGCAATGAGCAGGATTTGGGGAGGAGACAGGGCCAGTAAGGGAGGCAGCAGTGCCCTAATACATATCCTTGGGCTGGAGATGATCCATTTCCAGACAGGCAGAGGGGCCTGTGCTGCAGACAGGCACCTGCCATCCAGGCCATGGAGGCACTCCTGGTGCACACTAGGCACCCTTTGACCCATCTCCTGAAGAACCTCCCTCACTCTGGGCGGGGGGGTCACCAACCTATTTGGTTGATCTCACGCTCCTCAGGTACCTACCTGAAAGGAGCACTCCAAAGAGTACCTGGAGAGGAACCTCGGCGTCCTGTGCGCAGCCTTGGCCACGTGTCTGTCCCCTCCCCCACCACCACAGCCACGTCCTGCTCCTGGACAACCCTCTCTCACGCTGTCCACACACTGTGAAGGCCTCGTGGGCCACAGGCTCACTGTGCAGCTGCCTGCAGGCAGGAAAGGCTGCTCGGAGCCAGCAGAACCCCACAAGAAACATCACCAGCACGGCACAGGAAAGGCCAGGGTGAGCAGCTTCGCAGTGCCCTGAAAACAAAGCAGGCCTAGGAGCTGGGAGTTAATGGTTAACCTGGCATCAGCTACCAGCTGGGAAGGGAGGACAGGCAGGAGTGTGGTGGAGGCAGACCCACACAGAGCTGGCACGCAGCACTGGTAGGCTGTGTAGGTGTGCAGATCAGTGTGCAATGCTGGCGTTGGGGCAGTGCTGGTGTGCTGAGCAGCTGTGCAGGGCTGGTTTCCAGCCAAAGCTGGTATGCAGCACTGGCTTTCAGGCCACAGCTCCCACAGGTCATTTCTGCAGAGCTCAGGGGACAGAGATGCATGTGGCCCACAAGAGTCTTGCCAGCTGGGACAGGGTGACTTTGGCTACCAAGCAACAGGCTCCTCACCAAACAGACCATGGTGGCTCAGCAAGCTCTGCCAGTGGTACCAGTCCCACAGCCCACTTTATGGCAAAGGCTGGGAAATAGAGAGCTACCTCCACAGGCAGGTGGGCAAAGGGGCTGTTCTTCCCTTTCCTCCCTCTTCTCAGTTCCAAATAATCCTGCAGCATCAGCTGCCATTCGGATGGAGTAGGACCCCTGCTCTCACACACTTGGGGGGAAGCCCCACCATGGAGGCCAGTAAAGGCTCAAGCTCAGTGAGCAACTGGGTGCAGAAGAGTGACCTTGTCCTGAAAACAACAAGCTTCTGCAGATAAGAAGAAACAATCACCCTGGGAGGTGACCTGGGGTGGTCCAACACAGACTCCACCAAGAAGGAAAGGGGTTATGGGCACAGATCCCTGGGATGGGACCCGGTATTGCTGGTGATCCACCTATCTTGTTGCTCCACCAAACCATGCTCCTAAAGTTGGTTCCTACAGAGTCTGGACCACGGCTTATAACACGCTTTTGTATTTGCACAGGACAAAGCTGAGTGAAGACCTGGCTGTGGACCATGGGTCAGGATTTAGACCCTCTGGCTACGTTGTCCCAGCTCATGGGTCGTAAGGAGAAGGAGAGGGATGTTGGGACTAAGTTACTGATCTCTGTGTATGTCAGAGGCTACTCAGAGGAGAACCTGATTTAGGAGGAAACACTCAAGTTTTCACATGATGCAGATAATTGAACTCAACAGTTGATGGTATGAATGAATTACCTGAGATGTCCCTCATGGGCTGATGAAGTTCAATGTCTTTATTAACGACAGAGATGATGGGATGCAGCATGTTCTCATCAAGTTTGTGGATGATACTGGACTGGGAGGTGAAGGGGAGCATGGCTGATATGCTAGAGGGCAGGGCTGCTGTTCAGAGGGACCTTGGCAGGCAGAAGAAAGGGATGGACAGCCACCTCAGCAAAATACAGCCCAAGTCCTGTCCCTGTGGCACCAGGACAGGCTGGGGATTATGGCTGGAAATCCGCTTCACAGGAAGGGATCTGGGAAGTCCCGAGGAGCTGAAAAGAGGTCAACAGTGTGTTCTTCTGACTAAGAAGGCTAACCACAGACCAGGCTGTGTCAGCACATGCACAACCAGGTCGAGGGACTCAGAGCTCTACTAGAGATGGCCCTGGAACTTGCCAACACCTTCCCAGCTGACACGATTTACTGCCAGAGATGAAGGAGGCTCAATCTAATTAGCTTAACAAGGAGAAGAAAGAGATGTAAAGCAACATTTTCTACAAAAAAATAATATTGAGAAGGATCCATGAGATGTCTCCCAGTTGAAGACCCTTTAACTTCTTGGCATAGACAGAAGTAACCTCAGTGCTTGGAAACAGAACCTGAACAAATCAGTTTTAAAATAAATAGCACACTTATAAGATTGAGGGGAATCAGGTATTGTAAAATATTATCTTAGATGTAGTGGCCACTTAAGGCTGGTCAAGCTTTGAGTTAGGGCTCAGATTAGAGACCTTTAGGGGTACTTTCAACCTAAACTATTCTGGCTGTTCATGATGGTTCTTATCCAGTCTGTCACCGATATCAAAGTATCAGAAGGAATTCAAACACTGGGACTATTGTTAATGCTAATAATTAATACTGCTGTCAGATGTTTAACAGGAGCTGTTAAATAAATCTGGAGGCCCTGGTGGTCTAGTGGTAAAGGCGCGGCGCTGTCACCGCGGAGACCCAGGTTCGATCCGGTCAGGGCCACTCCCGGGCTGATGGAGCTCGTTAGCCCTTAATAGGCAATCCATCTACGTCCTGAGGACCTCGCTGCCACCGTCCAAGCTTGCTTGGCCCCGGCAGATGAACCTTAGGATTAAAGGGTGGGCTCAGTTCCGCGCACACTGTGTCTCATCTAAAAAATCCAATGCGCAGGCTGGAAGGTGTAAAGACCTTCCCCTGATCTTTGCTCGCGAAGACTGGCCATTAAAAAAATTTAAATAAATCTGATAAAGCTTGTAAATGTATTGAACAATCTGACATGGATGTATGGAGTTCAGATTTTTCTTTCTCATGCTCTCATTTTTTGAAAAGGAAGCAGTTCTCTGCATAGTTCTAGTTCAGCATTTTGGGAAAACAAACAACACCAAAACCCAAACAGAACCCAAAACAAAAGCAAAAATAAATAAACCCAAACAAAACCAAAACAAACAAAAACCAAAACAAACAAACAACAAAAAAACAACCAACAGAAAGAAAAGAGGATGATCATTTTCCCAAAGAGCAAGTAAACTGTGGAAGGGGCAAATGTAAGGGAGAGTTCAGCCATGTGAGTCACCAATAAAGTGAGATCAAGGACTCTGATGGGCTGTGTCCTGCACACACTCAAAAGGCTCACTGGTTGAAGCAACAATCTCACCTCCAGCATCAGCTGATGTAGTGCTGCAACTCAGAGGCAGCTCCTCTTGGCTGTACCAGAGGAAATACTGAGTGGAAGTCCAACAGTAGGGATGACATTGTTTTGTACATGGTACTGGACTGTGTATGTACACACTCAAGACTGATGCATCTCACTTTGCTTAAATACACAGACACACCTACAAAATGCTCTTGAACTAGATTCAAAGAGAAAAAGATGCTCAGGTGTCTTCATCTGACCTTACCAGGGAAACAGGACTTTCTACAGGAGAACTTCCCCACTGACAACAACAGGAGTCCAGGCATGGGCTCGGGCACAGACACCTGGCAGTTGTCCCCTTGGGAATGATGCCTCTCTTTTTCCAAGGGCCATACACCAAAAACATAAACTGGAAGTTTCAGAAAAGCTGAGGAAAGTTTTGGGAAAGCTCAGAAAAGCAGTCAGGCATGCTTCTTTACTCTTTAAAACTCTCAGAAATTCCTGATTTCACCTCAACAACAAGGATAATCCTGCGTGAAGCCAAGAGCCACAATAACGTCCCTGTGGATTTGAGTTTCTGAAAAAATGGTCTTCAGATGAGATATGTAGGAAGCCTGGGAGATCTCCAATTACCTGTTATTCAAAGAAAATATCAAGGCAAACTATGTGGCCAGTAATTATCTAGGGGAAAAAGATTTTGTTTGACCTAAAAGGCCCTTTATTAGAGCACACTGAGCCAAACCCCAATTCCACACAGTTTAACCAATTCAAAGCAGTAATGTAGTACCAAACACTGCAGTGAATTTACCAGGAATCACTATTTCAATGACTCATTCTGATTCTATTCTTCCTCATGGATTTGTCATTGAGTTTTCTGATATTCCTCAACAAGTGTGTGGATCTCCTAACTAGCATTACCAATTGTCTGCTCCCAGTGCTTAGGACAGACTACTTTTCACAGCTCTTCTGATTCTGTGTGGTTTTTGTCCATGGCATCCTGTTAAACAGCTGTGAGAATTCCCTGTTCAAGACATTTACTAGAGGCATAACTCTCCATTACCCTTCATGTTCTTAAATTTAATTATTTCTGCACACTCACTTTTGCTCATCATTATCTACAGTTTTATGAAAATGTTTCTTTACAGCATCATTGGATATAACCTTCCCCTGGAACCACTTTATCTTGCCTGCACAACACATACACAGTCAGTTCACAGCTAAGCATGGAGGCAAAAAACCTCCAGCCAGAAACATTTGTGTTAGCTAAACACTTCATGAATTGGGAGATAAGTATCATCTATTTCAGGGGCAGCAATTAAATGACTACTCCATGAGATCTGCATAGATCATCTCTGCCAGAGCTCCTCAGGGTCGTGATGCTGTTCCTCTGCAGAGGCACGGAAGCACCTTACCCTACACATTGTCTTCCTTGCTCTGGTTTGATTGTTGGCAAGAGTCCTGTCAGCACCCACGGCTCTTGGTTTCAGGATGTCACCAGCAGGCTTATGTGGGAACAACTGTTAGCAGCCACTCCTACAGTGCTCTCTGCTATGCCAAGATAAAAATGTGGCCAGCTGCCACACGTCTGTACTGGGACACTTGGATATCTCTCCCGAGCGCATTTTGCACTTAATCTTTGTGGTTTTTAATCTTTTTGCTGTGTTTTTATTCTGACAATGCAACATCCCTCACTGTGGTCAGGGGAGTCTGAGCTCCCACTGACACTGCCGCTGGCCTGCCATAGCACTCATCACCTAAAGAGTCACAGTATAGATATTCCAGCCTTACCCAATCATAAAGATAAATGAGAATTATTAATGGCTTGGCCTGCAGACTCTTTTTATTAGTTTCTTTGTTTGCTCTTAAAGTTGTCAGGGTTTCCCATAGATTCTTCGTCATAAGCAATAGAAAATCAATAGATTCAAGCACAGTTATAATCAGAGAATAGAAAAGCAATTTGTCCCATTAGAGCTTGGAGTCCTTGGGCTCCCCTGCATTGTGAGGCTGAGGTTTGCATTCCTCAGCTCACAGGCAGTCCAGTTTCAGGTGAGGAGCAGAGAGGGGCTATTTTCCATGCTCTTATGGATGGTACTACTCCCTCCATTTCCGCAAATGGTGGGGTGAACTTCAATCCTCCCTGTTCTATTTTCTGTTAAATTATTACTCAGAATACCCATGGGAACTGCATTTCTGCACTGTGCACACATCTGGGGAAAGGGAGCCTTAGGCAATGCAGGTCTCCAAACTATGGATTCAAATTGAATTAGGTAGCTGACAGTCACTTCAGGCACGAGGACAGCTCTGGGAATGTACATCAGCAAAACCTGGGGTAGCAAGGGGTTTCCTCTGAGCAGTTAGGAAGGCACTGGTGAAACTCTGCTCCTGTTCTAACGCATACTCTTCCACCGGCAGAGTAGGTTAGGTGTGTCGGCTGGATCCTCCCCCATGTGCACATACACCTGCAGGTTTATTTGAAGGGTTTCTGGTGTTGCACACATATGCAAGGGAGAGCGAACATGTCATGCTCACATGCGGTAACACGCTGACGAATCACACTTCTATTGCAGCTCAATGTGGTGAGAGCATCAGTGGGACTTTTCTTCCCTGCCCTAGGGTGGAATGTGCTGGGAGGAGTCCAGCATGTCATTCTTCATTTGTAAAGAAAAATTTCTCTGCCGTTTATATAGAAAAAGGACATGGGTGTTACAAACTGCAGGAAGGGCAACACTGTGGCCAGAGCCTTCAGTCACTTAAAGAGAGAAGGAAGGAAAGTTTTTCTTAATTTGATTTTGCCTTTTGTGATCTCTTTTCAGCACATTATTCTTGACCTCACACAATGATACATAGTCATGGGAACAGGAGAAAAACATTCAAGAAAAGAAAAAGGGTGTAAAACAAGACAGACTAAATAACAGCCAGAGTCCGCTACGTGACATCAACTTTGCATGCCACGTGCAGGCACGTAACAACCTCCTGGGACAGCTGAGGAGGAAGACAAGGTGTTTGCTCACACAGAATGGGGACGGGGAGCCCCTGAACACAAAGGTAGAATGCCAAGAGACTTTTTGGGATGCGTTTATTTTGAGGGATGAACTGTCTCAGAAACGTCTGCATCTAATGGGAGAGGAAATTCTCAAAGTCAGAAAAAGCTCAGCAATCTGGAACTGGTTTGAACATTGACTAATACAATGCTAGACTAGAGACATTTGAAATAATGAGACAGTAGCCAAAAATAACCACAGCAACCACAACCTTCAAGAAGACACCAAACAGCATCCACAGCAAGTGTGAGACACTACAGCAGGCTCTGCAGATGTAGGAGAGGATCTGGCACATCCCTGAGTCACAGTGATCCTATGTCAACACTCAATCATCCAGCAAACTGCTCAGTGCTGCTCTTCTCTCAGCAATATAAAAGGAATTTCTCTACGCTGAGGTGTCAGGGCCAATGCAAAAGCAGCAGAGCACAAAGGCACATCTGGTTGCTCACAGCAGATGCTTTGAGCAGCACTGGGGTTTGAGCAGTTGCTGTTGCTTTACTGTGCATAGCAGAGATTTTGTTTTGCTCTATTAAAGCTGCTTCACTCTGGCTCCCCCTTGAATTCACTGCTTGCCTCACACTGGAAGGGCTCACTGAGACCAGGTCTGAGCACTTGGTGACCAGGTGCAGCATCTTCCTTCCAGCAAATACACAGCAATGTTAACCTGCACAAGTGCCAATCGAGGCCCTGCAGCCAGTGGCACCCTTGCCCTGGGAGCCCCATGGCAAGCAGGGTGTTACCCACACTGCAGAGCTCTTGTTCAGAAACTGATCGATCCTTTCAAAGCCCCTCAGCACGTTACTCCTATGTGCCAGGTATCAAAAATGCCTTGTACCTGCAGCAGACAAGTTACTATTTTGACAAGCTTATATTTGAATTCAGCAACACATTTTTACATATTGTAGGCAAGCAGAAGAGTTGGTGGGACAGCTGGGGACCTCATCAAAATCATAGGCCTTCTGCCTTCTTCATGCTCTTTCAAGAAAAATGCCCCATTCTGCACTGGAATCAAAGCTGAGAAAGATGTTTTTCTTCTTCCCATCCTGCCACTTGTACTGTCCTCAGATGCACATTTTACTGTCCCATTTGATTTCACAAACACTATGCAGGCATCTCTCCAGCAAGTCACAAACTTGGCAGCATCCAGCAGATGGCATGGGAAAAGCAGCCCCATCTCAGTGGTGCCTTTGTAATATTTACTGGACACGGACGTCTCCCACCTCCTTCACCCTCCATCCCTCCCTCCCATCGAGCTCAGCATTGCAAAGGATTCAGGGACCATGGCAGTCACCATCATTTCACTCCTATAACATGTGCTAGCATGAAGGCACCTCCTAGACCTGAGCTACCCACAGGCTGGCTCAAAGCCCCAGGAACCAAACTTTACAAGAGCTTCGGACTAATTGAAAAGATTCAGAGGAGATCAGAGCAAGCAAGATCCAGAAAACTGTTAGAAAATTAATGAAAGAATATTTCAAAGATTATTGAATGTGAAGAACACCAAGTCCTATGACTCAGGGAGTCCCTGGAAGTGGACAGTGGGGAAAATCATATTCGCTATTCTCATGTTCCTCCCCAACCCAACATCTGGTTTTGGCCACTGGTGCAGGTAAGATGCTGAGGAGACAGGCACCTCAGTCAGACCTGCAGTGCCCTCTCCTCTGTTCCTTTTCTTCTCTCTTGCATCACTGCATCTTCTCTGATTCTCAAACTTGCATTATTTGTAGATATTTAGCATACAGTAAAAGCTCTTCTCAGACTTATCTTCCACACTGTCACTTTAATAAGCTGGACTCCTGAGTTTGCTCTTCTAACCTCTTCATCTGGCTACCACAAATCTTACCCTTTGAGCACAACTCTGTTCCCTCCACTCTTCTCTTATGCTCATGCTGAAGGCTAGGCCAATGCTATTAGTCCCAGTTCCTGCTGTTGTTTTCACATCCGGTTACCTTCTGCTTATCTCTGGTTGGGCTCACTTTGTTCAGCGCCCTACTTCTGCTTGCATGTGGTGTTATGCTGGGGAACTCCTTGCTGCATAATGTTGTGGAAGTTAAGAGCCCTCGTGGTTTCATAAGCAGCAACTAGATAAATTCATGGAAGAAAAATCCCTCAAGGTCATATACAGGAAAAGGGACCCAATCCTAGTTCAGCAAGCCAAGCCCTCTGAGACAAAACTTGGAGGTTGTAAGAATTTTCTGACCTGCATCGTTGCACACTTCCCCCGTCCCCATCCTCCTTCCTGGGAGCCCATTTCTAGCCATTGCTCTCATCCACAGAGCTCTTATTATATTCTTGGGCTCCTGTATTGTCCCATCCCAAACATCTGTCCAGGTGAAACAGGACTAGCACTGCACATCTGCCAAGTGCCACACTGCAAATGGGCTACATACCCAAAAGCATAAACACACACAATTTACTGTCCAGCAACACTTACAGAGCTGGGAAAGGCCTTCCTGGTAGAATATATCTAATAAGATTAACTTCAAGTACTCATAACCATCTCTGAATAATTTTGCTCATTAGGCATAGGTAGCTCTGAACTTCACATTCTTCCTAACGTGATATATCCAAGAGCCACATGGTAACAAATAGATCCCTGTGGGCATGAAAATGACAGAGTATTGTGTGTTTCTCTGTACCCCATCTAATACAGGGCACATTCCACTCTCCTAACAGAGTACTAGAAGGACATCCAAGTCAGCTTCTTTGCAGGAACACTCCTTTGATTGCTGTGAGCTTTTCTAGCAAAAATCTTGGCTCAGGCATTCAGAGGTTTCCACATGGATCCCTACAAACTCTGCAGGAAATGGGGATTGCTCTAAAAGTCCTCTCAAAAAAATAAGCTCATCAATTCAGTAGCACAGACAACTGGTTACCCTTGTGACTTTCTTCCTGGAAGAACTCAATCAATGAAGTTTATAAGTACTAAAAGGAAAGTTTTTCAGCTCCCTTACACACACAGGAACAGCATGAGGAGTTGCCATAGTTACTGTCTGTCCTGCACTGCTGCAGCTCCCAATCCATCTGCTTTCTGCCTTGGACAGAAATCAAAGGACAGGCAGGCAACCAGTCTGTGCATGGGTGCCTGCCCAGCCTGGACAGAGAAATGCAATTCAGCAAACTTTCAGTGGATGTCCAAAGCTAGGACAGAGCTGAGTTTTGGAAAAAGGAAGCGTACAGGCCCCAAAGAAGCTCTACAACATACCAAGGCAGCAATGTGGCTGCAGGGCAAAGCCATGGGGGGAGAGTAAGCAGACAAGTACCTAACATCTCCCAGCATGCTGTTCAACAGTGCAAACGGTGGGATGTGCCTCTCCTCCCCACTCACACGGTCCCAGCAGTGGTGTCCAACGTGAGAGTGTGTACTCCATGTCCCAGCTGTATTTTCTCTTGGCCCAGCAAGGCTGCTGTCCTCACAGTTTAAGTGCATTTCAGAAGAAAGCAGCAGTTCTGCCAATCATCCTGAGGTGCAGGGGCCCAGGCTGCCAGCTGCTGCCAGGGAGCAACTCTGAAAGCTGCAGAGGCACATTTGATTCAGACAAAAAAGGCTACAGAGCATCACACTGAGCCCTAACCCATCCCTGCTGAGCCTCCCCAGCAGCCCTGACTGGTCTCTTGATGCACTCCTGCACAGCTCTTTCCATGGCCTATTTTCAACATTGTTTTGGACATCCCACTGAAATAAATCTGTTGTTCCAGTGATGGCTCTCTGGCCCTCAGATATAGAATAATGCTCCAGGAGGAAGCTGCCACTCTTCAGGTTTTTTTGAGATAGTCTACCCTTTGACAGTACTCGGTCAAAGATTCTCCCAGGTCCTCTTTCTTCTGCTGCCCATTTGCAAAAAGGTTTATAAGCTATCTTTGCTGAGGTCCATGCTCTGATGAAAACACAAGTTTACTTGCTTGCGTTGCAATTTGGATTCTTGCACTTTGCTCTGCTTCAGCCACTTAAACAAGTACTAGGTCTGTTACCACTTGTTCAGGGATGTCCCAAACTGTCCTGACTGCAGCTCTGGAGTGTTGCTGAGCTGGATCTGATGCCTTCTCACTCCCAGCTGCATATTCCCTCACGCTATGCACACTTACACACTCCTATCCCACGAATTCACACAGGACTTCTCTGCGGTAAAACTAACCTCATTAAGGTAAGAAATAGTGGACAGAAAAATGTTTGTCCCAACACAAAGGAGTACAAAGTATGAACAAGGGTGAAAGTGAGCAACACAGAAACAAGGCAGGCATAGGCAGAAGAAGGCACCATTTCTCCATCAGTGAGACTTCCAACTGCCTACAGCTGCCAGGTGCATTTCTTAAGGAAAACAGTGGCAGAGCTCTTATTAGCTCCTACCTACATAAGCAATTCAGGAGAAATGGGTTTACCTCCAGAAAGCTTCCCAGATTTGCACTTCAACTTTGAACTCACACCTTCCTGAAGGAGTAAGTGCCCGCACACAACACCGGCAACGGGGGACCTGCCCTCGCTGCCACCCTGCATCAACGTGTTTCTCCACCACATTAGTGAAAGCAGCTGAGGACACTATGAGCTTGGGGTCATAGAGGCAAAGGATAACTGAAGATCTACGGAAGGACCGTCCAAGTCTCATGCGGGAAATGACAGATGATGTTCAGTGTAGATCAGCATTAAGTTACAGACACAGAAAGAAGTATCCTAACTTTACAAGTAAAATAACAAGCTTTCAACTTACCATAACCATTCAGGAAATTATCAGCTCATTGTTCCACAGTGGTCAAAAATGAAGTCTAACACTATGAGATTCTAGTAAAGAAGTGCGGCACAAAAAGAAGAGAATGCTAATTTCCCACTGCATCAACCCATGGCGTGCCAGCATCTCCAAGGCTGTTTGCAATTCCAGTGCCACCTCAGCCTCTGCTGCCAGCTAGAACAGATAAACAACAAAGCTAGTCATAAGTATGATTTCTGAAGAGGAAAACCCTGAGAAACAAGAACTATTTAGCCTGGAAAATGAAATGACTCAGGAGGAATGTGACAGTTCTATAAAATTATGAGTAGTCTGGAGAAGAGGGATATGATCAATTGCTCTCTCTGTGCAGACACAACAAACATGGAGAGATGCTCCTCATGACATGCAGGTAGGCTGTTGGACTCTGCCACAGGATGCTGTAAATACTAGAAATTTCTATGGGTGCTGGGAGAGCACACAGAAACTACTTACCACAGATTCTCCCTGTTTCAGCTATCTTTCCTAGGGCCCTGTTCTTGGCCACTGCAAAAATAATGGGCTAGATACACTTGTGGTGTGATCCAGGACAAACGTAATGGCCTTGGGTAGGAAAGTCAAGCCCAGCTTGAGGATCCGTCCTGCTAAGACTTGTGTCAGCAGCTGGGTGAAACCAGAATTATGGTAGATAGAAACCACGGGCAGTGCCTCTTCACAGACAGGCCTTTGACCTCTCTGGAAGGCCAGGCAAAGCAGCAGCTATGACTTCAACAAGATTTAAAAACCTTGGATGCCACACTGCACAAAAGCACAGCTTAACAGTGACAGTAAAGAATGGGTTCATCTCACCCACAATTCAGCCCCAGCACACTCCCAGAGGTGCCAGAGCTACCCAAGGCAGCTGGCATGGCCAGCAGCCTGGCCTGCACTGTACCTGCAGCCAAAATGCTCGGGTGAAGCCGAAGCAAACCCATCATCCAGGTCTGCTGCCAAATCCTCTAATCCTGAAGCTGACACATAAGGTGACTGAGGTGACCTACTCTTGCCCTCGGTATTTTCAATCCCAATTGACTGCACTAGGCTGTTCAGAAGGGTGCTGTGGGCTGGACATAGGCAGCTCTGTACTCGCTTCTGTGCTGTTCAGCATCTGTTGCTTCAGAAGCGTTTTGGTTCCACAACTGCCTGGAGGTAGAGGCCCTGCAAGGAGGCAGTAACACACAATTTCACTGAGGGAATGTTCTGATCTCATGTCACAACTCAAGACGGAGCTGTCAACAGATTATTTAACAATCTAATTTGCATCTTATTTTTTTTAAGTAGGTGTTTTGTGCCAGCCTCAATGAACAAGACTGCTCATTGTCAAGAGCAACATATAATCCTAAGTAGACTAAACTCTGATAACGGAGACTGATCCCAGTTCAGGGAGGTTCTCACCTCTAAAACCAAGCCAAACATAGAGTCTGAAGTATGAGGATCTTATTTTGTGAAAATGGAGAAAGAACTAGAACATTCAAATTCATGGCCGTGCTGGTAATTTCCTTAACCCTTCTTAAAGTTGAGTAAGAATCACACTCAAAAAATTAAGAAGCAGAAGACATAAGGAATCTTGACTTTATTGATGCTTTTGATAGTGCATTCCATGTGGATTCCCATAAGCATAGTAGGGAAACACATGTCTAGAGGAATTATGATGAGTCAGAAACCTCAGGACTCCCTAAAACTGTCCCTTGATGGCAAGGGAAGCACCTAAACAGAGAACAGATGGAGTCACAGCAGAAAGCAGAGGTAAGTGTTCTTCCACCTACCTACAAGGCCATCTTGTGCAAAAAAGGCAAGTCATGCTCTGGACACATTAAGAGAAGAGCTTTATACACAGCAAGTGAAGTAATTTTTTTCCCTGAAGATCTTGGTGGCACAATACTGTCTTCAGGGCTTGGCTACAGGTTTGCACATGACCACATAAAGGGATCACCAAGCCATCGATGTGTTATCCGGGAATCAGTCATAGCAGCAGGCAGCTTTGTGCTGCACTGAAGATGCAACTGTGGTGTCACAGGGGCTCAGAGGCACAGCTCTCCTCACAACCTGCCTGTTCTGCTCCTTGCTGGCTCCCTCCCATGTCCCACTCACTACCTGTATGGAGGGCTCAGCCACCTGCAGGGTGGAGCACAACCTCAGCACCAAGTACCCAGCAGAGCTGCAATGCCCCACCATCACAGGTACCAAAACAGCTGCTGAAAAACCAAAGGTGCATAGGACAGCCCTTTGGCATCCCTCCCAGCTCCCTGTGCTGGGAAGTCCAGCTGCCTGACCCCAAGGTCCTACCCAGACCTACCGCTGTATGATTTGAGGAAAGAACCTGGCTTAGCTCTCTGCTTGAACACTCCATCTCCTTGGATGGTACCTGCATCCCCAAAAATGCAGCTGCTAGAGCTGTGCATTCAATATAAAAATGTACCAACACCCTCCACAGATAAAAAAAGAAAGTAGACAGCACTGTCACAAAATCTTTCACCTGATCCCAGTTTGCTGCCTAAGGCATGTGGATGAATGGCCCCTTGGAGACTGCACTGTCATCACTGACCAAAGAGAGCATTCAGGGTACACCTGTATCAGTACATGAGACTAGCTTAGGTCTGTCCTCTGTGCCAAGGCCAACTGGCATGGAACAAGCCCCCCTGCCCTTTTAAACTTGCTTTGCCTCCAAACATGACAGACCTTGCTAAATCCTGATCCATCCCCAGGAGATGTCTGGGAAGGTCCAGGCCAAGACATGCCAAGAACTGTACAAACAAAGCAGCACTGATGATGGTGATCCATGGCTCAGGATTGCCCCAAATCCTTAGTGCTAGTAGGGAAAATCTTTTGGGAATGGGCAACTTCTAGCTCTATTTCAGAAGAGGTTCCCTGTCCTCTCTGCACACCTTGCCCTGCACTTCTTTCTGCTCTGTTCACACAGACACTCATTCTGAGCAGGCTCAGCAGGCACTGGACAGACTCTCAGACTAACAGCACAGTAGCACAAGGAAATAAAATGTGACCTGAATTAAAAATGATCATTCATATTTCAATAAGTGTCTAAATTTTAATTTTTCATTAAACCCTACTAAGAGCCCTTTAACTCAATAATTCTCAGCCGACTTCTAGGACTAACTACTCTGACAAAATTCAGTATTCAAGCATAAAACCAGTTTTAACTGCTCTCTTGTAGGTTTACTTTATAAACCATTATCATTGCCATCCACCCGTTGAACAGAACAGCCCTGCCATTAGAAAAAAACATGATCATCAGAAATTTCCCAAATCAGTAAAAGTTTTGCCTTGAGTCTATGTAGAGTTGCTCTTGTTGGAGGGGATCCCTCTTCAGGGTATGCTGCTCTTCCCTGGACTCATCTGCGAGAATGGCTGACACCCACCACAGCTCCCTGTGCAAATCCACCACTTGCTGTGCTTAGTGCAGATGCAGGAGATGAATTTGCTGGGACTGTTTCAGGACCCTGCTGTGGGATGGATGGATGGATGGATGGACAGCAGTGCTTCTGCAGGCATGCTCAGCAGCCTGGCCTGAGCTGTACTTGCAGCCAAAATGCTCGGGGCCAAATGAATATGAACTCAGACTTGTGCAAGGGGCCCTGAGGAATACAGGGAATTTGATTCAGGTTACCGGTGCCACTGCTGCTGTTCTTGGAGCAAACCAGAATTTAGACTTGAACTGTGTGTTGGAGGAGCTGCAATGCCCAGTGTGCAGGCATGCTGGCAGCAGCAGCACTGCAGTAGCTCAAGCACACGCTGGAGCCCATTGCAGCTGCGCCACTCTGCAGCTTTTGGACAAGCATTTGTTAGATGGGGGAGAGACTAGCAGCGTACCTCAGCTCAGCTGCCTGGGGAACAGCAGGGATTAACATCTGGGGAAGAGGCCAGGAGGAATCGGTCAGCCATTTGAAATGCCTCTGGCACGAAGGGTGGCTAGCTTGGGTTACACCAACAGCATCACTTCTGGCTCCAGGCAAACCTTTCTGGGACAGGGAGGAGACTGTCTCCTATCTGCTCCTTTTGCAATTCATAAATCTACACACTCTAAACCAAGACGCTGGGTGCTGTTACCCAACCAAGGCGCTACTGCCAGCTCTGCGTCTCTCCCAGAGCCGCTCAGGTGCTCTGCAGGAGCCGCAGCTGAGCGGAGCAGCGTCCGGGGCAGCCAGCAGGCAAGACGAGGCACGATGGTGCAGCGGGAGGCGCTGCCGTCAGCGGGTACCCACCCACCCACTGCACGCACTGACTCACAGGCAGCGCAACCAAAGCCTCTGGGATTCCTCCCTAAGCCATGTGACCCAGGTGGACCTCAGGTAGAGCGACTCACAACCACTTGTACGCATAAAGGAAGGCTGGCTAACCAACACACTGCAAGTAATCTCCAGATCCTTCATGGCCCCCCCAACACAAATTGTTGCTAACCCTGTCCCCTGGCTGTACCACAAATATTAACTGTGATTTTGGACTCCCTTATAACAAGTGGCATTTTTTTTCCCTCTGAGCTCCCAACCTGCAGCTCTTTTTTTCACTGGCAAGTGTGAAATCAACGAAAGGAAGTATTCAGGAATTTATGCCACTCTTTCAAATGTGATTTACTCAACGAAGACAGCTGGGTGGATTGGAAGATCCTAACAGGAGTCTTTGTGTTCAATTTATTGCTGAAAATATCCTCAGGTATCAAAAAAAATAACTAAAATAACACTTACAAACAGATCACAGCCTGGAACTTCAAAGGAACACTGCCTTTGTGAAAGCATGTTTGTAGCTATGGGGACTTAAACACATTACCCTCAAAATTAATGCTCCATAGACAATAGGAAGACTCCAACACAAGCTGCCAGGATTGTGTCATGACACTGGGCAGCTGTGCCACTGAAAACTGCCCACTCAAAACCCTTGATGAATTTATGGATATGTTCACTTACAGGCTGAGACTCTCAAAAGGACAACAGGCAATTCACACACTGCGCCAGGACTGAGGCAAACAGGGCAAAAAGGACCAGCTGCATGCCCTGTGCTACAGACACTGCTCTGGGCAAGAACTGTTGGGAGTCTCCTTAATGCAGAAAGAGATAGCAGAGGGATACCTGGCCTCTGCTCCCTCTTCCCAAAAATGGGCCAGACCAATTCCCCATTTGCTTCTATAAAGTGTCTCCTTTGACTAGGGAGGGCACTGACACAGAAGAGCCATAACTTCCCAGAGAGATCATCCTTAGCATCCAGTTGCCTCCTTCAGTAAGCAGCTAAGAAGCTGTTTTAAGTCAGAAGTGTTGGACAGGATTTCCATCAGGAAGGTCCTGCATACTTCTCCCACAGACAAGGGGGAGTAACATTACCAACTTCAAAGTTCATCCATCTCCCACCAGCCTCTTGTCCATAGAGCATGAAAGAGTTAAAGTTACCGTCCAACTCATGACTATCAAGGGAAACCTTTGTTCCAAATTCTCCATTTCATGCTGCTAGAAAACCAACAATCTTGAAATACCCTGTATTAACAAGAAAGAGGCAGTTCTACAGGGCAGCCTGCATTTGCTCTTAAGTCCACTGGTAGGTAATGGACAACACAGACAAATTCTACTGCTCTTAAAGCACATGTATTCCTGCAAGCATTACACAAGATGCTAATGAGGAAATCTGCAGCCTCAAAGCCAAGCATTAATTTATCTGAATCCCATCCTAAATGAAGATTGGAGACAAGAGGGTGTGTGCTTTTCTTATAGCATGTTTAAGTGGAGAGTGAGAATAGAGCATAAGGCACAAATGGCAGCAGCACTTTTTCGGGCATGGCTGTCTAACCTTGCTCCCTCACACTGTTATTTACTTATCTTTTTTCCCCCTGTACTCTCTGGACTGAAGGAAGGAAGGATGTTTCATAGGAAGGAAGGACTGGCGTGGCTGTACTGAGACAGGACCACAGCACTTCCCCCACCACGCTGTTCCTCTCTACAAAGGAGGGAAGGAATAGGAAATTCACATTTTCTGTCTCATCTTGGTTGCCTGTAAGGGGATGAAGTTAACCCTAGTCCAGCTCCCACTCCAAATAGGTTAGTGTCCAAGACTGGAGCAGGTTGCTGAGGACTGCATCAAGTTGTGAAAATCTCCAGGGTCAGAAATGCCAGAACCCTTGGGGCCCTATTCCCCCAGAATCTCAGAATCAGACCAATCTCAGGGTGAAAATTATTTTCCTTTATGATCAGTCAGAATTTGCCACGTTGCAATTTCCTGCACCTAGAATGGGGCAATCTGCAGAATCAAGCTACACTGGGGGCTGAATTGATTGAAAGTAGCCCCGCAGAGACGGACTTGGTGGTACTGGTGGATGAAAAATTCGACATGAAAGCCAACTGTGTCCTTGGCTGCAACAAAAAAGTAATGGCCAGCAGGCCAAGGGAGGTGATTCTCCCCCTCTTCTCTCATGAGACTCCCCCTGGAGCACTGCATCTGGAGTTCTGGAGTCCTCAGAAACACTACAGGGGTTCACACCAGGTCACAAAAAGGATCCAGTGACTGCAGCACTTCCTGTGCAAAGACAGAGAGTTGGGGTTGTTCATCCTGGAGAAGAGAAGGCTCTGGGGAGACCTTATTATGGCCTTTCAGTGAAAGAGGGTTTATAAGAAAGACAGAGAAAGACTTTACCATGGACTGTAGCAACAGGACATGGGGCAATGATTTCAAACCAAAAGAGTAGGTTTAGATTAGATATTAGGAAGAAATTCTTCCCTCTGAGGGTGGTGAGGCCCTGGGACAAACTGCCCAAAGAAGCTACGGATGCTCCATCTTTGGAAGTGTTCAAAGTCAAATTGGATGGGGCCTTAGGCAACCCAAAGGTCTAGTGAAAGATCTACCTGAATCTCATGACACTTCAGACACCACCTCACTAGCACTGGGCAGAAAAGAACAACCTTTTCTTCTGATCTGCCCAACACTCAGTCACTGCCATGCTACAATGCTTTGCTGACACCACTCTTGCTTTTGCAGAGGAGAGGTGGTGTGCCTCACCAGGTCACACACAACTGGGCTCCAAAACAAGGACTGTGCTGAACACTCTCAGCCACATGCTGCAGCAGTCACAGCAGTCATTGGAGGCACACAGGCAGAGATTACTAAAAAAAAAAAAGAAAAAAATCCCGAAATGAATCAACCCACCCTGCTCTGCAAATCAGCTCAAAGAGTAGGCAGCAGAGGAAAAACTGAATGGAGATGATCCGTGGGTAAGGACTTGGGAGTATGTTTCTGTTCTAAGACAGTGAGAGAAAACAAGCCAGAGGATGGGGCTGAGGAAGGGAAATGTAGGGCAGGTGACCCAAGCTCGAGGAGTGCCACCTGGCAATCAAGGCAGTCAGCAGGGCACAGCCATTTTCCTGCACTTTGCAGTTACTGTGTCACTGCCTCAAGCCAGCCTGTCAGCACAGCTATCAAACAGCGTTTGCTGTCTAAGCTCTGCAGACACTACATAGCCAGAGAGCCCCCCATCTTCCCATCACTGCAGGAAAAGAGCCCTCCACCTCCACAGCTGGTCACAGTCACCTTCACACACAATTCCACGGCTTCCCCCAAAGCCCTGCTGAGACTCTCTCGCCCTTTCACAGCGCCTCTGTGACAGTGGTTACACGCTACAGGAAAAGCCCTATTCCAAACTTCTCACTGCCACACTCTGCCCAATGCAAAAGGGCAACATCCAGAGAATTTCAGAGCATATGCAGACAGTTTACAATATACTACAGCCAAATCTCAAATAGAAACATCAACAACCATGTCACACAGGATACCTTTATGCAAAGACATTAATCACACTCAACAGCACAAAAACAATTCCAAAGAGCAGAACGGGATACAGACAACAGAGTGAGAAGCTTCATTAGGAATTCTCAATTGCTGCAAGTTCAAATTCTCACCACAGTGCAGTACTAGCAGTTATTTACTATCATCCAGGAATTATTGTTTTTCAGTAAAACAGACATATTTCCAAATAATTCACGCTACCTGAGGAATTAATGTCTTTGCAGCTCTGTTCCAGATCCTAGGTCAGGAATCTCCTTTCTATTCTGGTAAATTCCACTAAGATAGCACATGTAACAACAAGTTCTTGGAGCAGTTTCATCAGATTTTCCCTTTAAGGTAACCCACTGCACTCCCACGTGAGGCATAGGTACCTCAAAGGCACAAGCAGCTGAAAGTGCTGCAGTGGAATCAGATGATCAGCAGGCGCAACCTTGGAGCCTCTGCAGCCTCTTTTCAGCTTTGGAAACATGTCCTGCAATTTTCAAACCAATCCACCAGGGAAGACAAAAGCCAGTCTTGGAGCTTAAAACCCAGATAAGGTGTATATAAAAGCAATTTATACCAAGGCAATTTTGAGGATAAATGTGAAAACAAAGTCTGACAAATTTTGCTGCAGCACTGCAGCAAAAGCTGTCACTCCCAGCTGTGTGGAGCTGTACAGCATGCAGCACAGGCTGGCAGGGCTGACGACACCAAGCAGCAGAGCCACACTGCCAGGAGCCCTTGCTGCACAGCCCAGAGCTGTTCTAGCTTTCTGCAAGCATCTGCATTGCACGTGACAACAGAGGAAAACGTAAAAAGTAAACATCCAAGGTAAAGAAAAACATTCTTGAGTTAATTAAAGAGTTGCTTGAGCTGATGTTCATCATGATCAGTCATGTAGAAAGGCACATTTTCTTATGATGAAGCTACCACTTTTAGAGGTCAATTAGAACACTGCAACATATATGAGAAGTACAAACACAGGTCCTACCATGCCATGCAACAACGTGCTCCCTCTTTCACTCCCACTACACCTTTTCTTACCACAGCATTTACACTTCCAATGCAGTGTGCTTGCTGTCGCCTGCTCCTGCCCCCTCGGAGTAGAGGGGATGCCTTGCTACATGTTGCTCCCTGGCTCTCTGAGGGGAGGGGTGCTGTCCTGCCGCAGGGGTGATGTGTGTCACCAGAAGGCACCTTCCTCGGCTGCCCCGCAGCACTGCTGTGCAGTGACAAGGTCAGGCAGCCCTCTCACATCACCTGCCTACAGCCACAGCCTGACACATGAGCCCAAGCTCCAGTGGTTTTGTAATATTAACCATCAAAGTTGAATCCTACCAGGGCTAAGAAGGTCTCAGTTCTCATCTCCTGCTGCTCTGCTTTTCAGAGGTGTGTGGTGCACACTCCAGGATGCACGCCTGGTCTTGGCCACAACACTGTTTGCAGGGAGCCTGAATGAAATCTGTCTTGCTATTTCTGAGACAATCACAAATCCAACTAAGTAACATGGGGTTTTGTGGAAAAAAAAATCTTATTTATATCAACACCCCCCTCAACCATCAAGTTTGCAACTTGAAACTGCAAACCTCAAAACCACTGAGTTAATGAGTTAATTCAGTACTAAGTGAGGCTTGATACTATGGCCTCAGCTGTACAGTAGGTCGAACTATGACTTAATCTATGGCTTAAAAACCAATTAGCTAAGTAAATTCAGAACTATAAATCTTTACATGCAGGGGCTCATCCACCCAGTACTAATTAAAAATCACTAAAGCCTACACTTTCCCTTTTGTTACTTGAAGGGGCAAAACCACATTCCTCCCAAAGCAGGGCAGATAGTGAGGGGTGAAGAAGCACCCCTACTTGGCAGTGCATGTCTCCCCTGCTTCATCCTTGAGCACCCAGGAGCTGTGAGAAGTGAGAGCTGCCCACAGAGCAGAGCCTGCCTGTGCCTGCCGCCAAGGGAGGACGAGAGCGGGCACCAAGCGTGGCTGGGTTGTGGACAGCCAGAGAAGCTCAGGATGGCAGCTGTTACGCTGCAGAGGGCTGAGGAGCAGCTACACAGAAGTTTCCAGCTCACACAAAGTATTTACACACATGAGACCAGTGCACTTTGCTGGCCCAAGTTCAATACAGCTGATCAGACCCCAGAGAACAGGGCTCAGAAGTTACTTTGCAAGGAAGACATTTGAGGTTAGCTGAGTCCAATGAAGCTTTGACAAACAGGGCCAAACTTGTTGAGACTTAATAAATACAGGAACTTTTCCACTGAAGTACTCTAAACACGGTGTCTCTACTCCTCTGCCCAAACCTGGGCAGCGCTCTGTGCAATCAGGAATTTTGCAAAGGCAGCATGTCCAAAGTGAAAGCACCAGGAAAGCAAGGTGGTGGCAGAGATCTGAACGGAGACAGTGATGCTTAGTATGTTTAAGGGATGCTATCACTGCACAAGTGACCTCACAGACTTTGGACCAGATCCTCAAACTTAAGTTTTATAGTCATTTTCAGGTGGCACTGCACTGCACCTGCCTCCTTCTAGTCCCATGCTTCCCTTCCTTAACCAGAGTAAAGCACCCTAGCAGCCAGGCTAGGAATCAGGCAGGGCTAAAGGGGGCGGGAGGGAGGCTGATGGTTAATTTTCATCCAGATCAACTGCTCCCTGTGGCTGCATGGAGTTTGTGTCAGCTGGAGCAGGGCTAGAAAGGGCCCCTGGAGGAGAAAACGGTCAGAACAAAGGGAAAGGCAAGCCCACTTCCTCCAGCAGCAGTGCCCACCTGCACTGATGTACCACCTCCCAAATCCATGACTGGATAGGATGTGAAAATCCCTGTCTCTCCTCCAAGTAGACAAGAGCTGTAGCAGCAAACAGCCATTCTCATCTTCGCACTGTCACACAGAAACAAACTTACCAGTTGATGTGTCCTTACACTTTACAGCTGTGTATTTCGGCAACTTTGTTCCTAAGCGAAGAAATGATCCATTTCATTCCTGGGTGGATTTCCTATTGGTGTGGATCCTAAGCGGTTCCACGATGTGCACAACTTCTCCAACTCTCATAGCCCAAGGCTGCAGAACAGGCTGAGTGCTGAGTGTAACATTAAAATTCATCTTTTTCTAAACACCCTCTCTCCTTTCAGCCTGTCACTCTGATAGTGCATTCACCTTTCTGGATTTTGTTTCTAAGAGAAACTCAAATGTTCAGGAATGCAAGTGTTAAATTCACTGTACAACTTCTGCAAGAAAGTACAGAAATATCCTCAGCTTTGTTTTACATAGAAGGAAACAGAAACCGCCTGTGAATGGTGTTCATGTTTCTGTGCATGCTGACAGCACACTTAGCTAAAGGCTATGTGTTGCACCTGCATAGCTTACTCCACTCTGGCAAGGGTTAAAGAACGCAGGGCTTGAGCTGGTCCTTACAACCCCTTATCTGTCAAAATTAGGGCCTTAGAAGGGGAACATCTCTGCCAAAACCTAAGACAATGCCAGAAACACAAAAACATTAAAGCCTCAATTGCCATATTCTTATGGCTGTTATCCAATGCCACACTTCATATTTGATCATCTCAAAATGCACTGTTTTTCAGGCTGCTGAATCAACCAAAACCCTACTGACTTCATGGAAATAGCATGCCTGGAGTCTCAGAGTCAGGGTGGTTATGAAAGCTCATAAATCTGGACTATTAAAGGCAAATGGTTTGTGGGTTTTCCACTAAACTTGATGCTGTCACCAGCTCTAAACCCTCAAATCTGGAGAGATGTGACTGTCCACAGTGTGTGCAGTGAATGGCCACAGCTGCCATCAGGAGCAGGCGGCCAGCCCCTGCTACCCTGGCAAACAGCTGAGCTTGGACACGGAGATTAATCCCACCTTTGGTGACTAGGGAGAGAAGAGGACATCAAATTAAAGGGCTAAAGCCTGCCAAAGATTCAGCCCAAAGCAGAGAATAACAGAATAGAAGGACGAAGCCAACCACCAGCACCAGGAATGCAGGAAGTGCTGGCAAGCAACACCTGCTCATCAGCTATCATCAAGTATTTGGAAACACTCATGCTTTCTACTTCACATGAGTGGATCCAACCATTACCCAAGGCAAAAAGTCTGTATATCAGGTCTTAGACTTGCAAAAACGTAAGTAATCATACCATAACCATCACAATGAGGGCTCTCCCTTCCAACACGTTTTAAGAGCTCCTGTGACCCGCACTGAACTAGTCAGTGCAAAACACATCACTGCTATGAATCATCTACAGTTCATCACCTTCGCATCAATCTTCCAACCCAAATGGCCTCCTAAAAAGATTATTTGCTTCTTTTTAGTGTAACAATTGTATCAAAATTGTTCTTTTTGTCATTTGGCTCAGTCATGCCAACTACACTTTTTGAAAAACTTCCATGAGGAAGGAAGCCTTTGGTTCCTCACAGACCACAGCCTGTGGTGGGAAGGAAAGGTTTCATGGACAACGAGTACAACCTCAGAGTGCCTGTGTACAATACTCTGGTAAGGTCATGCTCAAAGAGGTAATCACCAACTTATTTGAATACACAAAATTACGTAGTCTTGATTGCAAGGCATACCAGGCTTTTAAACATTATCATTTCTGGTAATAGCTACATTTGAGAGTTCTCTTTTTCAACAAGAGTTATTTTTGCCTATACTTCCTAGCTCACATTAAATAATGAAAATCAGTTAAACTTATTCTCAGTTGTGTCAAATTTTCAGAACACGGAAAAAGCCTGAGGGCTAGCGAAAAGCTCATGCTGTTGTAACTTATTTCTACTTCCTAGGAAGTCAAAGTCGGTCAGGCTGCCCTGTACTGGAGTGCAGAAACTTTACCATTTATAGGCTTACAGGGAAGTTGGGGCTGAAGTGCTACTCAGACTAGGAGACACGGGGGGACCAGGACACTCTTGAATTGCACTGTTCTCCCACACTCTTTACCCCGATTCACTTCTTTCCACAGAACTTTCAGCCACAACTCCAAAAGAAAACAGCTGTCCATGTCCTCCTCCTCCTCCTCCCTGCAGTGGTACAGAGGGCTGGCTGCCCTGAGCAGCCCTAGATAGCCCAGGTGCGATCCTGGTGAGGGGGCCCATGCCCAGGAAGGGTCTTGCACTTCAGGGCTCCCGCACAATCATCACTCCCTCAAGCCTCCTGGAGCCCCAGGGTGGGGGAGACAACCTGGCAGGCAGTGCCGACCATTTTTTGCCATCCTCGCCACTGCAGAGCCAACACAATGGAGGAATTATACTTCTGTGAGTGCCACAAACGCAAACCATCCACGGAGCACACTGCCCCTGCCGAAACCAGCCAGCTGGCCACTGGCTGCACACCCTGACCAGAGCACAGAGCTGCTGGTCTGTACTCACACAAACTGTGACACTGAGGAACACTGTCTCCCCTCACCATCCTGAAGGCCAGGAGATGCATATCTCTGCCAAGAGACTGGAGGCATGCAGTAAGTTGCTACATTTTTTCCCTAAATTCTGAATGCCTGAGACTACTCCAGGGCTGTAAAAATACTTGCTCCTTCCCACTGTCATCACTGTAGTATCACTCAGAGAGCACGGTTTGCCCACCCCAGCAGATTTCAGCGAGAGACTCAATAAGCAACAACCCCAAAACACACGGTAACAATGAGCACTCCTTCCCATGATTTTTGTGAAGATTTTAACAGAACTTATGCACCAATTAAAATTTAATCCCACTGCAGCTAATTTGAATGTGCTGATTAGTTGGGATGGTCACTTTAACTTGCGTTTAATTGGTTTAAAGGCTTCAGATGTAGCATTAGAAGGGAAAAATGATGCAGATTTGCAATGAAAGTGCGGTGACCAAGGACAACCACCAAAGGTCTGCTGTGCTGCTGGCTTCACATGGCACGTGGGACACCTGACAAAGCCAAATGGGGTACGTCTGAGGAATTCTAGGAAGACGAAAAGTTTCACAATGCTCCATCAATTAATTCCTTCAGGACGGGGGAGCAAAGAAGATTGAAGTGATTAACAAAGGCAGAGCGTCAGAAAAGCATGTATATAAAAGAACGTTATTAATTATATGATAAGTGTGGGCAGGCTAGAAAAAAGTGGAATTCAGGAAAAATAAGGATCAGGAAAGGGAGTATGTGGCTGCAGCAAGGAAAAAAATGGTTATCCACAGAAATCGCGTTAAGCGCCTGGAAACCTCCAAAATCTCAACTCCACCAAGCCCCAGCTATAGGTTTAGGACCCTCCCAGAGGGCAGCTCGCGGCAGCCCCGGAGAGACTGTGCCCTTCCCGGGCGGGGACCGAGCCGCTCTCCGCTCAGGAAAGCGGCTGTTCCGGTCCCGTCGGAAGGAGCCCGACGGCGGCTCCATTTCCGAGCGGGAGCCGAGGCCCCGGCGGGCATTTGAGGGCCGGGTCGCCCGCGGAGTGGCGGGGCCGGTGGGGTCCCCCCGCGGGCGACCCGGCCCTCAAGCGCCCACCCGCTCGCCCAGGAAGGGACGGGAAGGCGGCGGTCAAAGACAAAGCGGATGCCTCAAATTCCTCCCCGCCCCGCCGGTCTGCGGCACCCCCCGCCCGCCCACTCATCGCCCACCTCTGCCTACCTGGGCAGCGGGAGCGGCCGGGCCTCCCTCCCTCCCTCCCAGCCCGGGCTGGGGCAGCCGCAGCCCGCGGGGGGCTCCGGGGCTCGGTGGCGGGTGCGGGCGCTGACAATGAGGGGAGGGACGCGGTGCCGGGCGGTGCTTGACGTCAGCGGGAGCGGGGCGGGGGCTAGCGGGCCGGCCCGGCCGCGGAGCGGAGCCTGGGGAGGGCGGGGAGGCACCGGCCGCCATTTTGGGGGGGTCGGGCTGCGCTTCGGGCGGGGAGGGAACTTTCTGAGGGGCTCCAGGAGAAAGCGGGGCCAGGCGGGTGTTGTGAGCGCCGCGTTGTTGGGCGCAGGCGAGGCGCTCCCATGGTTGGCTTCACGGTGGGTTCGTGGTCCAGAACCCGCTGGATAACCCACTCCCCAGCCCCGGCCCGGGGCTGCCACTGCCTTGGGGCTTTGGGGGCCGGTGGCGAGACGGGCAGTGCCGGCTCCCTCAGAACAGGGCAGAGCCCCGTGCCAGGTGGCAGAGCGAGGTTTTGCCCTATCTCGTCGTTGCATCTCCCCCTTCAGTGCCTTCTCTTGGAAAGTTTGGAACTTGGTGTTCAATCTAGCTGTGGTTTGTTCTACGTCTGGCGTGTGCAGCCCAGAGATGCTGAGATGGGATCAGAGACAAGAGATGCCCCCAGCACTAACCGGGAAAATCTGCTCCCGGTGTTCCTGAGCTGTAAGGACTCCTGCCCGGCCGGGTGGCACGGTGAGGGACAGCGGGGACCATGGCTTGGTGCTCTGACACGGTGAGAGGCTGGTGAGCAGTTCCACAGCCTCCTGGCCAGTCAGCAAGACAGGACAGGCTCCAAAGGCATTGTTCCCTTTTGGCCAGTGTATCCTTAACTAAAGTTGTCTCTCCAGTATTGTTTTATTTTAGACGATACCAAAGGAAGATGCTTCAAGTGACAGGTGACCTGCTTGTAACGTTTCGCTAAAGTGTTGTCCTTGCTGTCACACCGACTTTAAATATCACTCTAATCCTGTTTCCAAAGCACAGCCTGAAATACACTTGTTCTGAATGAAGTGTCAACACTTAAGTGAATTCTCTAGGTTACAGCTAAAATCCAAGCTCACATGAAGATACAGAATGAACAAGACCTTGCTTGCAGGCAAACTGAGGAAGGCTGTATAGTCACTCTTGCTGGGGAAAGTATTTGCCTTCCTGACACTCCACCTGTGCACCAGTGTGCAGCAGCAGAGGCATGTGCTCCATGTGCTCTGCAGTGCAACCACATTCAGTGGTTTTTGGCTCTCCACTTTACAGATGCTACTTCTAATTTCTGAACTGATATGAGGGAGGTTTACTAAAACAATGCCAGCTCTTGATACCCATCTAGCAATGGCATATCTGGGTATAACTGGGAAATGAAGCGGAATAATAAAAAAAAAAGGTATTTATTTATTTCAGCAAGTGCTAAATGCAAATGCCTCAGACTTGTCAGGAGTTGGGTACATTAGAGCCTAGTGTCTTCCAGGTGCTTCTTGGATTTGCTGTGTTGCAAGAGGAATGGGGCTGTGCATGGATATTTTTTCATATGTTTTATGGTGAAACTCATTGCCGAAGCATGTTATTGGCACCAAAGGTGCCAAGTGTTTCAAATAAGCATGAAACATGAGGGGAAGAAAACTGCCAGATGCTGCCAGGGGATCAAAACAATACCTCCCTCTGACTAAAGAAGAACCTGAAGAGATGTTAAGAAAGTACTGTTTGGCATCCTTCCTCAGGTATAATCTCCTTGTTGTTGTCCACATTGCTTTCCACAGGGAAAACAGCTGCATGTGTTCATAGTTCAGTCCCCATCATTATGAAGATGGAATTTTGGGTGCTGGGATGGACTCATGGGCTCCAGAGGACCACATTTAGAAGTGGATGAGATGAGAAGGGACAGAAGAAGGAATGTGTCTCCCCATGGCAGGCCCTCTACTCGGTGTATCCTTCATGCCATCTGTGTGGATTTCACCTGGTCACTGTGGCCATCAGTGTCTGCTGGCTGCAGCAGGCTCTGCAGGGTCTTCTCTGGCACCGGGGGGGGCTGCTTAGCAGCCACTGAGGAAACATCTAGGGAGAGAGGTTTCTGCCAGTGGTGCTGGCACCCTGCTTTGTGTTTTGGAAACCCAACCCTTGTCCTTCCAAGCCAAGAGGACAAGCATTGTGGCCATGCCCTAGTCTTTGGCGAGTCCTCATCATGCAGCAGTGCAACCAAGAGCAGAGTGCTCACTCAAGGACTCAGTGGAAGAGATACTCCTCAGCCTCCTGTGCCATCAGATGCCAGCAGCAGTGGCACAGTGAACTGCTGCTGGTGGGAAAGCACAAGGTGAAAGGTAAAGTCCTGACCCACCCAGCAGGAGTGGTGGAAGCAGATGAACGAGGTGAGGGGGAACAAACTGAGCTGAGCTGATACAGAGGGAGAAAGAAGCCCTTCCCTGAGGCAGCAACTGAACCAGCTGCTGAGTGGGGACTGCAGCTTGAGGAAGAGACAGCGAATGCAAAGCCAGGGAATGACAAATGTCAGATCTCTAGATCCAAGTGGGAGACACCCTGCTCACTGTGTGTGGTGCAGAAGCAGCATGGCTGCAGCTGGTGGTACAGTGCCTGTGGCAACAGGGCTGCCAATCTGATATCCCACAAAAAAAAACTTAGTCGTATGAGGTTAGAAACTTAGAAATTTCTGTCCTGGGAAAGGAAATGACATAGAGGAAAAGAGAAAAACTAAGGAAGCTCTGGCTGCTCTGAGAGAAAGGAGCAATTTTTTTTTTTTTTTTTTTTTTAAGTGCTTTTATTTATGAGGACTTTGTGCAGGCAGTGGAAGCTGCAGACAAAAGGACAGAAAGGGAAAAGTGGAATGAAAGATTTAACAAGGTGAGGAGGCAGCTCCAGCTCATGGCTGGGCTGGGGAGGTGCTGAACAAAAGGTATCCAGTTGGCAGGGAAGATGGGAGCAAAGGAGGGAAGCCCAGCTCACCCTGAAGGGTAAAGGGGACCAGGAAGGGGGAAAATGACACAGAGGCTGGAACAGAAAGAGGGGGCAGAGGCACAGGGGAGTGGAGGAAGAGGCGCACTAGAGGTTGCACTGCTGGCGGTATGCCCTTGCTTAGGGTGGGCTAGAGAAGACTGCTCTGCTTGTGGGCAGATATGGATAGCAGGGTGGGTTAAAGGTGGAGGGAAGATGTGATCTCCTTAGCTGGAAGCCTGTACCTGGAGAATGGTATCCTATTATAGTACGTGATAGAAAGGCTCTTTAGTTCCAAGGGAGCAGGGTATAAGTAATGTGGGCAGATGTGACCAGAGATGATGGGCGAGGGGAGATGACAACACCCATAAAATGATGAATAATATGGGGAAGCAACAGAAGCTGTCCTCTGACAACAGAGGACCCATATGGGTGTAGTAACTTTAAACAAACAAAAGCAGCTCATGCAGTTTATGCACGGCTTGGTAACGTGAGAAGTGGATGGCTCCAGGAGGCCATGAACATCAGAGGCATGAGATTGAAAAGGGATTAGCCAAATTCACAGAGAGCAGATTTCTCAGGGGTTATTAAAAATGTCTACCTGAGTCATCTTCCCATTCTTGAAGTCCCTGAACTAACTCTTCAGATATTCTTGCTATTCTATACTCGCTCTGTTTCTATGGTGAATTTGAGTGAAGTGTCTGAGTTGATCTAACAGCTTGCTGCTGATGATATATGCAATTCTGCATCCCTCCTAAAAGTACTTGTGCATCTGTGCTGCTTCTGCTGCACCAGTTCTGGGATTTATTCAGTTCATTAAACTGGCAGAAAACTAACTCATAGTGAATACTTCTCTTCCTGTTTAGTGAGCTGAATTAGTCCACTGTTTTCTAAGCCAGTGGTTCTTGCTTCTCTCTGCAAAGTAAGATTAGATTTTTTTTTTTTAATGGAAGTGGAGATTCTTCTGTTATTATTTGATTCCAGGTGTTCGGGTTTTAAGTATTTAGAACATCAGAGTCTTGATAAGATCCTGATATTAGAAAAGCTACCGACAGAGCTGGAGCCTTGGCTGTCCTGAGTGCCACACAGTTTAGGAATATTATTAAAACACAGAGAGTGGAGAAAAAAGAAGCGTCATTATCATTATTATCATTATCAGCACTCTGGATGGCAAACAATGTAAGTTTTGTTGAGTTTGGGATTCTGTGTGTGCAACTGTTCCTCTTTTCTAGAATCAGCAAGGTGCCACCATTACTTCCCCTAGGAGCCTGCAGCCACGCCAGGGTACGGTAACAAAGGCGCTGAGAAGCAAACAGGCACTTCAGAGACAGGTCAATGTCTTGTTAGTTTGTACCACTGCTGTTTTCCTCTCAGTCAGAAAGCATATGCTGTGTCATTACAGTGAACACTATCTCCCCTCAGACTGAAGGGCTTCATATCTGTCTTCAGCAGCTTCAACCTGGCACGCCAGGAGCTATAACCTGGCGTACTTGGAGAACACCAAGAACAGCAACCAGGATGGGCAGCTGGAGTTGCTGGGAATAATAAACAGGATTTGTACACACTAAGAGCAGGGTTTGCATGCATGAGACATCTCCACTACAGATTCTTCCACACAAGTCTCATTTCAGTCGTCCAGTCTAGGTGGAAATGGAAATAATGTCTTCAAAGTCAGTTGAGTTTGGGGGATGTTTCATCTATTCCTGGAGCAGACATCTTAAAAATGTCAGATGAATTAGGTCTACCCACGGGGCCAGAATGGAGCATTTGAGGATGCCAAGGGTGTTTGCCAATATAATTTCAAGATTGATTTCTGTCATATTTGAAAGATGCTGGTGATTGAAAAAAGACAAATGTCATCATACCTGCCATCAAAAATGGCAAGAAGGAGGATCCAGGCAACAATCAAAATGTCTTCCTTGACAATTATGATTAATTGTCACCCTGATATTCTGAAGATGTGATGGCTCATATTTTCCTGGCTATTGTGTAGCAGTTAATGATGGATAGACAATTTCTGAATTCCTTCAAGGACTTACAAGGTTTACAGCAGAGGGAGTAGTAAACTCACAAAGGAAAAGCAAGAACTACCAAGAAGTAGTTTCCATGTACAACTGGTAGTTCAAATTTTGAACCAGCAGAAATTGTCTATCCATCATTAACTGCTACACAATAGCCAGGAAAATATGAGCCATCATATCTTCATGGTATCTAAATACCTTTTTGCATTAGATTATCAGGGTGGGAGAAATCATAATTGTCAAGGAAGACATTTTTGACACTGTGTTACAAAATGTCTTGTGCAAACACATTTCCATCACCTCATATACTAGTTACATTTACAAAGCAGTCATTTCAAAAGGATTGTTTTGCCGGGTTGGTTTGTGAAGATGTGATCTGTTCATCAATAGGGCTTCATATATGTAAATATAACATAATGTTATAGTACTAGTTAAGTAAAAAAGCTTTTTTGTTGAATTTTTTATATCATCACATAGTTCAAAGCACAGGGGGGCACCTCTGCACTACCGGGGCTGCACCAGGGAGGGACTGTCTCCCACCACTGGGACCTGCTGGGAAGAGTGGGGTGGTCCTGAAGTGAAACATCACGAGAACTCAGGGAAAAGGGATAAAAGCCTCCAGCACTTCTGGAACTGTCTCTCTTGGTACCTGTGTTTGTGCTCACTGGAGCCTTCTCCCCGGGGACCAACCTGCTTCATCAGTGGTTGTCTTCCATCATCCGTCACCAACGTGCCAAGCCGCCACCGGCGCTTTTCACCGTGGCAACTGCTGTCAACTCCTGAGGGGTTCCAGCGCCACTGCCAGCCGCTGCCACAGCCCTGCCAAAGGCCTGGGAATGTCCTTTTGGGAGCTGTAGGGGCTGTAGGGGCTCTGCCACCACGTGGCTCATGATCATCTGGTCCCAGCGCCGCTCCATCACTGTCACCTCACGTGGTTTTGCTCCATCAGGATCCACGCTGCCGTCTCAGTGGCATAAGACTTCTTTCTTTGAATGAAACACTCTTCCAGGTTTTTCACATTTTCACCAAGGGGGAGGGGGAGTGGCTAGGTAACATAGTTTGTGCTATTGTTTGGTTTTGTTTTGTTCTGTTCTCTATTTTTTAGTGGAATTGTTATCTTTATTCAGACTCCTTATAACTTCAAAATTTGTCAATATTTGGGGAAGGAAATAAACAAAAGAGAAGTGGGAATCTCATAGGAGATTCCACCTCCTGAACATATTGTCATTAAACCAAGACACATATACAGCATTTGTTCCTCTGTAACCCCCTCACAGGGAACTGTTTTCAGATTGGTAAGCATGGCAGGATTCCCTCAACCCACAGGCTTTCCACGACCGTCTTTCTTTCACAATGCAAGGTTCAGGCTTGTCCTGGGAGGAGTGATCAGGTTTCATTTTCATTGTCCTGCCAGTCTTCAGTGATGGTGACTCTTCATAGCTGACGCTTGTCTTCTTCCCTGGTTGTAGGAATAACCTGCACTGGAATTTAATTGCAGGGTGCTACAGTGAACACACATGCTTTGACTTACATTTAGTTATTTCTTCAGTTTCCAATAAATTCCATGTTATAATTAAAATAACTATCTGTTGGGACATCATAAGATGTACTTCAATTCAAACATAAAATGTGTTTTAGCTTACCTGTGTGCTCAATATTGCAAGAGTTTCATTGGAGAGGTACTGAGAAATCACACAGCCCTTGTGTACCTTCTGTGAAATGCATTTGTATGCTCTAGACTGCAATTCACAGAGCATTATAAAACATGGTAAATATGGACATTGATCTCTGTGACATGAGAGCCTTGTCCTTTCAACTCAGAGACTATGGGGTGTTACTTAGCTTTCATTTATGATCCTTAGCAAGTGCTTTCCTCTGCCAGTTCCATATCAGTTTTTTTCCAATATGAGTTCCTGAAGCACTATATCAAATATTTACCAACATTAAGAATGGTATAATATTAGACCATGTGCCTTTTTAAATTAGCATATAATCTAATCAAAGAAAGGGCCTAGTTCCTAGTTTGTTTATTCTTGAATAAACAGTGTCATAAAAGCCCAAAGAAGAGTAGTGGATCATCTTCCTATGCTGTATTTTGCCATTCTGTTCATCACTGGAAATCTTCAAGAGTAGGACAGGTGGGAAAAGGGCAAAAGCATAGCTGATACAGGCAGAGCAGTGGGAATAGACTCGCCAGCCTCTCCAGGGCACTTCCAGGACCATGATCTATGGTTTTATGTTTCACACCGAGCAGGGGAACCAGCAGAAGAAATTCTGTGGGGACATTTGGCCTCTAGATCCCTGTGCACATGTACTTGCTGTCCCAGCTTTCTCAGCTGAGAACTTTCCTTGACTTTGAGTACTGATGCCAACCCAGCTCTTTCCTGGAAATGCCAGCGTCCTAAGGCAATGGCCAACATACTCTGATGGGAAGTCTGTTTTTAAACAAAATCACTCCCTAGATACTGAAGGACAAAGTTCACAGTTTCAGCTGCTATTGTGCATAAACCCTCTACTACTTACTAGAGAACTAACTTGACCCTCTGTCTTCTGCTTTCTAGGTGTGTTCTAACCAGTGGGCTGTACTGCCAAGGTCTTGCTTTCCCTCTTCCCAGCTTCATTTGTATATGTACAAATATCCTGGGTTTGGCCAGGACAGGGCTAATTTTTGCAGTAGCCAGGAGGGGGCGTAGCCAGGACCCAGAGGTTATTCTCTACCATCTCACCTCATTGCTGGAGTGGGGGAAAGGGACTCTCTCCCAAGGAAAAGGGGTTCCTTCTAGTCGCGTAAATGTTGCAGATGGAATAGTCTGGTATTGTTTATTGTTGGGGGCTTTCCATGTAAATAGTTTCTTTTTCTTATACCTTTTGTTAATATTGTTGCTGTTGTTCTTTCTCTTATCTCATTGCTGTTTCCAATAAGTTTTTCTTACCTCAATCCCTGACCTTTGCCTTTTGTGCCTCCAATTGGAGGGGAAGGGGAAGTGGAGCATTATTTTAGAGGGAGTACTAAATTGGAGAATATTGGTAAACCATGACAGCCTTAATTGGCACACAGTGTGGGGCTTGAAGGGTTGAGACAACAACAGATCTGCCCAGAGTGTGCTGGTAACAAATATGATCTAGCATTTGTTGTATTAGGTACAAAGCCACTGGTCACAATGTTGCTCGGTCTGTTCGTGTGGGTGCGGTAACGAACCCTGTATATATTTGCATATATACACCATGTGACCACCATGATGCTCTGTTTCAGAGCAAGGAGAAGGATCAGGATTGTTCTATTGCTGTACTGTGTGGTATTGATGTAAGGGTTATTCAATGCCGATGTCCTGTCCTTACCTTGGGCACTACCTTTGGGAATCCATTAATAATTGTACTCAGCCTGTGGGGGAACAGGGGAGGATGATTTTCCCCAGCTTTTCACCCCCTTTTCCTCCTTCAGGCCTGTTACAACAGCTTTTGAGACTTTTGAATTTCCTTTGGGTGTTAAGGAAAACATGTTCTTGTTGCAAAGCCTGCCAGGTCTCCATAGTGCAGTCTACACCACATTTCAAGTCCAGAAAGAAATTTCTAGGAAGTTCATTCAGGTATCTGCCATGAGGGTGGATAGTTGTGAGTGGCATGGAATGTGGGAAAAAAATGGGCCAGTTTTTAGATAAATTCTCTGCTCCAATGATTTAGGAATTCTCCCCTGAAAAACCACAGGACCCTGGTAAAATGAGAGGTAATCTGCAAGGAGAATTCTATGGCAACTCCAGAGGAACAACTTACTGCAGTTTGCTGGGCCCTGGCTACTATTTGTCAGACACTGCTTGCTATTTGACAGCACCCTCAGAGGGAGGAGGAAAGAAGCCCAACAGGCACTGGGACCACTCAAACTGCAGCTGAACCAGAGGAACAACCTGTGCTGGTAGCATTCACTCCTACACATTCAAGACATCAGTTCGCTCAGTGAGGGATGAAGAGGAAGAAGGGCCCTCAGAGCAGGAGGAAGAGGCAGGGCCAGAGATAATCAACCAATCCCTATCCCTGAGAAAAGATTTCAGTCACCAGTCATGACCTGGCCGCTCCAATGCTGGGATACTGCAGCCCATAATATGAAACTAGATGGGAGTGAAGGCCAGCAACTGAGATCCCTGTCATGGGATGAGGGCATTGACAAAGGGATTGGGAAGAAGACAGAAACTCTCAGGGACTCCTGTCAAGGGTGAGGGAAAGGTATTCTCTAAAGGATGACCTAGTAGTGCATCCAAGCAGGTGGAACACCATGGAGAAAGGCATCCAGTACCCGAGAGAATTAGCTGTGCTGGAGGTAATCTACAGGGATTCAAATAGCAAGCAGTCCTTGTAGATCCAGATGAGGTCCAGTGCACACCATCCACGTGGCAGAAGTTGGTATGGGGCTTGCCATCATCATACGCCAACCCATTGGCATTGATGTCATGGAAAGAAAGAGAACAAAGTGCTTCATGTGACTGCCTGACTCTGGCAATATGAAGATCAGGTCCTTCCTACTGACCTGCACCTCGACTGTGGAGAGACTGTCCAAGACTGTGGACAGGTTCAAAAGACACGCTGATGGTTCCTGCCGTATTGTAGGGATACGTGGAAAATGGAAAGCTGCTGTGTGGAGTCCTACATGGTGAGTCACAGCAACTGTTGAGGGACAAGGTGTATCAAGTAGGTTGCAGAGCTGAAAGCCATCCAGTTGGCTTCAGATATCACTGAAAGAGAGAAATGGCCAACCGTCCACTTCCACACTGACTCACTGATAGTGGCAAATGCTTTGTTGGGCTGGCTGGACCAATGGAAAAAGACTAATTGGGTGTGCAGACGGAAACCCATCTGGGCTGCTGAACTGTGGCAAGATGTTGCTGCCCACGTAGAGGAGCTGGCTGTAAAAGTTCGTCATGTAGATGCACAGGCACCCAAGAGCCAGGCTAATGAGAAGCGTCACAATGGACAGGTGGATCGGGCTACCAAGATTAAAGTGTCTCAGGTGGATCTGGACTGGCAACATAAGGGTGAATTAATTCTGGCTTGCTGGGTCCAAGATGCCTCAGGTCATTAGGGAAGAGATGCAACATACAGATGGGCTCATGATCAAGGGCTGGATTTAACCATCAACACTATCTCCCTCCCAGGTTATCCATAACTGTGAAACGTGCTGGTGATCAAGCAGGCCAAGGGGGTAAAGCCTCTGTGGGATGGTGGATGATGGTTGAAATATAAATGTGGGGAGGCCTGGCAGATTGATTCCATCACACTCCAGCACACCTACCAAGGCAAGTGCTCCATGCTGACAGTGGTGGGAACAACCACTGGATGGCTGGAGATTTGTACCCTGTGCCTCAACACCACTGCCTGGAACACCATCTTGGGCATTGAAAAGCAAGTCCTGTGCCAACATGGCCCCCAGAGAGAACTGAGTCATAATTGAGACAATGGGACACATTTCAAAAATAGCCTCAGAGACACCTGGGACAGAGACTGTGGGATTGAGTGGGTGTATTGTATTCCTTGTCATGCACCAGCTTCTGGGAAAGTTGAACAGTGCAATGGACTGTTCAGAACAACACTGAAGGCAGTGGGTGGTGGGACTTCAAACATTGGGATCTACATTTAGTGAAGGCGACCTGGTTAGTTAACAGTAGAGGCTCTACCAATTGAGCTGGCCCTGCCCAGTCAAAACTTCCATGTACTGCAGACAAAGTCCCCATGGTGCATACAAAAAATGTGTTAGGGAACACAGTTTGGACTAGTCCAGCCTCAAGCAAAGGCAAACCCATCCGTGGGATTGTTTTTGCTCAAGGACCTGGGTTCACTTGGTGAGTGACGCTGAGGGACAAGGAAACATGATGTTTACCTCAAGGGGATTGGATTTTTGGGTCAGATCAGTCTGTAATGTTGAACTGTGTAATTTTGGTTGCTGAATGACACTGCCACTGTCTGCCATAACTACCATGGACAATGAGGATGGACTTCTCCAGATTCATCAGTTGTGAGCTCCTGATGCAGCTTGCAACCAGCCAACAGCACACCAGTCCTCCTGCCCTGGAGGACATCTATGACAGATAAAAACCTGGAATTATGGACTAAATGAACTCAAGAGCCATCTTGGAGGGACAGCCATTGAATATAGAAATTATACTTGTGCTTGTGTATATTTATATGTATATATATAAAATATATATTTTTATATAAATATATCTCCATATGGATATGGATATAGTTGGAGGGTGTAGGATCTGGGTATGGCGTAGATGGTATAAAATAAGAGGTGGATAATGCCCTGGTTTCAGCCAAGACAGAGTTAATTTTTTGGCATGGCCAGGACCCAAGGTGATTCACCACTTCATCTCATTGCTGGGAGTAGGGAAAACGAGACTCTCCCTCTTCAGTGGAGGAGGGGTTCCTTCTGATCCGGTGAATGTGGCAGACAGAACAGTCCGGTATTTTTTATTGCCAGGAGTTTTTGTTCATTTTCTTCTCTCATTACTGTTTCCAGTAAATCATGCTTATCTCAGTCCTGATCTTTGTCTTTTGTACCTCCATTTGGAGGTGGGGAGAAGTGGTGTGTGGTGTTAATGGGAGTACTAAATTGGAGAACACCATTCCTAAACCATGGGAGCAAATAGGGGAATAATTTCAAGTTGATTGGCTCATGATCTGGGAGTTATGGGAAGGATAGTGGGTAGAAAGGTTTCAGATATTGTGGAAGTCAGGTGAAGTCCCTGATGACTGGTGAAAGGAAAATAGAACCTCCATTTTTAAAAAGGAGAAGGCAAAAGGCCCTGGGAACTACAAACTAATCAGTCCCACCTCTGTGCCAGGCAAGAACATAGAGCAGAGTCTCCTAGAAACTATGCTAAGGCACATGAAAAACAAAGAGGTGATTTGCTTTATGAAGAGAAAATCATACCTGACAGATTTGGTCTTTTATGATGGGGCTGCAGAGTGCTGGAGGGGGCAGAGCAATGGACATTATCTACCTGGACTTACACACAGTATTTGACTGTCTCCAAATTGGAGACATGGATTTGATGGATGGATCCTTGGTGGGTAAACTGGGTGGATGATTGCACACAAAGAGTTGTGGTCAACGGCTCATTGTCCACGTGGAGACCAGTGACAAGTGGATCCCTCGGGGGTCAGTACTGAGGTCAATACTGTTCAAAATCTTTGTTGGAGACACAGACAGTGGGATCGAGTGCACCCTCTGCAAATTTGCTGATGACACTGAGCTGTGTGGTGCAGTCAACATGCTGGAGGGAAGGGATGCCATCCAGAGGGACCTGGACAGGCTGGAGAGGTGGGCTGATGCAAACCTCATCACAACAAAGCAAAGTGCAAGGTCCTACACCTGGGTCAGGGCAATCCCAGACACACCTACAGGCTGGGTGGGGAAGTGATTGAGAGCAGCCCTGCGGAGAAAGACTTGTGGATAACGCTGATGAGAAACTCAATGTGGGCCGGCAGTGTGCACTCACAGCCCACGAAACCAGCTGTGTGCTGGGCTACATCCAAAGGAACGTGGCCAGCAGGTCAAAGGAGGGGATTCTCCCCCTCTACTCTACTCTTATGAGACCCCACCTGGAGCACAGGGCACAGTTCTGCTGTCCCCAACATAAGAAGGACACAGAACTGTTGAAGCAAGTCCAGAGGAGGCCACGAATTTGGTGGAGCACCTCCCCTACAAAAACAGGCTGAGAAAGTTGGAGCTGTTCAGCCTGGAGAAGAGAAGGTTGAACGGAGACCTCACAGCAACCTTGCAGTATCTGAAGGGGTCATACAGGGAGAGGGATTGTGCCTCAGGAACTGCAGCAACAGGACAAGGAGTAATTGGTACAAATTGAATGAGGGGAAATTTAGGCTGGATATTAGGAAGAAGTTCTTTACTGTGAGGGTGGTGAGATACTGGAACAGGTTGCCCAAGGAGGTTGTGGACGTCCCAAAACTGGCAATGTTCAGGTTGGATAAGGCCTTGAGCAACCTGGTCTAGTGGGAGGTGCCCCTGCCCATGGCAGGGGGGTTGGGACTAGATATCTTTAAAGTCCATTCCAACTCCTCAACATTCTATGATTCTCTGATTCTATGCCCATCTGAGTGGTGGGAAGAAACAGAGGATGCCAGGTCCTTCCCAAACAACAGGCACAAACACTGTCATGGAAGCAGAGGTAATATCCTTCAATCCAAAGCAGTGAGAGGAAGAAGGGGCCTTTCTCTTTAAAGGCTTTCCTAAGAACTGGGTTTCTACGTACTCTGCCTCCATTTGCCCACTGGTCTTTAATCCATTTGAACCATCTGCTTTGGGACTTTGCAAGCATGAAGAAATCTCAGTTCAGCGACCCCCTGGAGCCAGCCCTAAAGTTACATCAGCAAAACATTATTTATCAGAACTCCTCACATAGCAGACATAAACTATGTGCTCTCCTCTTTCTCTTGTTCTCTGAGACACTTTCCCTGTGGGCTGTGGTCTAAGTGAAAAGGTGCTGCACAGTCACTCAGACTGACCTCTTTGGGGCTCCTGTATCTGTGCCATCCTGTCCAGCCATTTTCTCTTGCAACGTGGTCTGAAAAAAGAATGGCAAAGTTCTGGCCCTCATCTGTAATGCCTTGGGAGTCTGGATCTGAGCCAAGAGCCCAGTGAACAAAGTGAGCAGTCAGCATGGATTTGCAGAGGGTAAACCATGTCTGCCCAGTTTGATTGCCTTGTACGAGACATTTACTGGGTTTGTACATGAGCCTTGAGTTTGTCAAGGCTTTCAATACTCACACAATATCCTTGAATCCAGTTTGGGATGCTGGGGTCTATATGGGTGATAACAGGCAGAGTACTAGAGGGGACTGTCCTAGGACCTATCCTGTGTCTTTATCCATGGCCTGGAGGAAGTGATGGAGTGCACTCAAGTCTGCAGCTGACACTGAGCTGGGGGATTCAGTGCATACATTCAGGGGCAGAACCACTATTCAGAGTGACCTAGACAGTCTGGGCTAACAGGAACGTTCAGAATTCAACAAGGACAAATGCAAAGTCCTACCCCAGGGAAGGAAGAACCCTTTGAGATGATCCAGGCTAAGGACAGACTGGTTGGATAGCAGCTCTGCTGGAAAGGAACTGGGTGTCTCGGTAGACAGCAAGCTGAACAGGAGCCAGCAGTGTGACCTGGTGCAGAGAAGGCTGTATTAGCACAAGCATAGTTAATAAATCAAGGGAAGTGATTATCCTGCTCTACTCAGCCCTTGCTAGACCACATCTGGAAAACTGTGTCCGGTTTTGGGCCTCTTAGTACGAGAAAGGCATAGCTAAAGCAGTGTGAGGTTGATGGATGGCTACCAGAATGGTCAGGAGACTAGAGAACTTGCCCCAGGAACACAGAGGGAGAAGCTGAATTAACGAGGCTTGCTCAGCCTAGAGAAGAGAATGATGTGAGCAAACCTGACAGCAGTTTCTCCAGGACCTTGGAGGAAGTGATTGGTGGGAGACGGAGAGACAACAGACATAAGTGATAAAAGAGAGGTTCAAACTTGGTATAAGAAAAATCTTTGTCTAACAAGATTACAACTTCGAAATTTAGGGTCTGCAAGAGAAAGTGCAGAAAAGGAAAAGAACAGCTCTTTAGTAACAAATCTGAATAAACAACAATGGTGCAATCAAAACTTTCAAAAGGAACAAAACAAAGTCCTAATTCCCCAGGGGGGAAAAAACCCGCGGCAAACTGGGGTGGGAGGGAGGGCTGATGGCAAAATTGTCCCTGGCAGCTCAATATCTGCTCGCAGCCACGGGAGCGGCCGATGGCTTCGTAGAAAGAGTCCTTCGTCCCACGGGCGCAGTCTGAACTCAGGCAGCTGTGATAATGCAGCCCCCACGCCCCAAGGGCATCTTGCTCCGCAGGGAAAAGAAAAAAAACTTCCCAGCAGGAGGAGAAGGAAAAAAAAAAAAAAAAAAAAAAGCCCCCAAAAGAAAAGCAGCTCCCGCTCTGTCCGTCGGTGGGAAAACACCCCAATCCTCCGGGCAAAAGGGCTCCCGAGGCGTGGCCCTGCCCAGCGGGTGCCGCTCCGCTCCTGACTCCTCCTCCTGACTCCCCCCTCCCGCACCAAACAGGCTGGGGGAGAGGGGAGAGGCTACACTGGGAAAAAATTCCAACATCTCTTTTCAAACCTATGACAATCTTTTCACCAAACCTATGACAATCTTTTTCACTGGCTCAGGTTACCCAGGTTGTGCATCCTTATCCTTGCAAAGCTGATGCCCATGGTTTGAGCAGAATTGTGGACTAGCTACCTCCAGAGGTCCCTTCCAACCTGTATTACTCCCATTCTATGTATTGTACATCCTTAGATCTGAGAAGGAAGACACACACACTTGCTCTCATTGCCCCCTATTTCTAATGAGATGTGCCATCAGATGCTCCAAGGCTCTGATTTCAAGGTTAGAACCAGGCATGAGGCCACCCAAAGGACACTGTGGAGAAGGTCCCTAAATGATGTGCAGACCAAAATTCAGCATTATTTAGACAATGGAGTGAGAGTCTTGATGCCAAGTTTTTTCAGGAGCACCATGTCCCAAGGGCTCACTGCTAGCACATCATCCTGAAACATGAGGTAGGAACAGAATCAGTAGTTCAGAAGTGACCTGGCTGAAGACAAGCCCTGCCTCAGGCAACATGAAGCCCTATGGTGGGAAGGCCAGACTGGATCTCAGCAGAGACTGGTACAAAGCAGGAGGCACCAGCACTGTGCTGGTGCTGCTGGAGGGGAGGCACAGAAACCACATTTAGTTCTCTTATTCAAGTCCCCGAGGAACCCAGAAGATGCCAGTGTTCTGGAATATGCAATGTTCTATGTTAAGCTAGGAGAGCTTTCTCCAGTCTCCACAAATGGTTCTTTCTACAAGGCCCTGTAGGATTCTGAAATTGTATCTCTGAATTCATGTCACACTGGTCCCCTGTTGCAGGCCCAGTATGAAACTATATCCCATTTTTCTAGCAGAATGGTTACACCAACCTTTTGTGATGCCTCCATATTTCAGATACCTCCAGAGCAAGACTGGACTGGTAGTGCCATCTTGGCTTGTCCCTGAACGGTAGCAGCTCTGAGTGGCCTGGACACAGGGATGGCAACCCAGAAGGAGGAGGGAGACTGAAGCTCCCAGTTGGACACTGCTGTAACACCAGACTGAATAGTGCCAGGTGTGAGAGCTCAGCTGGCAACACCAGTTAATGGTTCAGGCCTTCCCCTGCGTGGCTGTGCCTGTGTCAGCTCATGTGTCCCCTGGCAGAGCAACAGCACAGCCAAGGAGCGAGCACAGGCAAGAACCACCACAGCCACTGGGCACTCTGGATACACCTTAAAAGCAAACTGTGTGGGCAGGGCCAGGCAGCAGGACCACCAAAATCTCGAGCTGGACAGAGCTAGATCAGCACACCTTCTGGGAGGGGAGAGGAGCTGTGTCCCAGACAGGGCAGCCTTAAGTGCCCTTGGTGAATACTGTGAGGGAGAAGACTACAGTTCTGTGACCACGCAACTGCTCTGCTTGTCTCTGCAGCATCCAGGTGGTCCCAGGCCATCACTTTGTGGTCCAGTCCTCAGCAGAGGCACCAGCAACAGGGAGAAGCTGTGAGGCTGTGCCTCAAATCAAAGGAGGGGCTGAAAGCTGTGGGGGACCTGGGCTGTGGTGGAGTGTATTGGAATGGCCACAGCAGTGGATGGTGGAGATGAACGGGGGCAGGTTGAGAGACTGAAGGGCAGTCAGAAGGAGTATGGGATAACTTTCAAAGCAATGTGTGCTTCCCATCTGGCAAATCAAGTTCCACCCTCTGCAGCCCCAGCAGAGGGTTCTGACAGGATGATTCCTGACAGATGTTTGTTTGACCACTACTTAAAGTCTTCCAGAGACAGTGATGGTCCATCCACTCCAACAACCTTAATTACTAAGAAAATTTTCCTTAGTGTGTCACTTCATTTTCTCCTCTCTAAATTCCCATTTCTTGTCACCGAGGAGCAAAGCTCCTGGATGTTTTCTGAGGTTTTCATTCCACACTGGCACTAACCATATTCTCTTGTTTCAGTTTGTGCATGCAAAAAAATGAAATAAAAATATAAGATCGAGGTACTTCTCAATAATTTTCATGCTATTTATTTTGTAGTATTTCTGCACTGGCTATTCTACTAATGATAAAATGTGTAAAAATTGCCTCAAATAAATTGTCTTCTTTCTGCAGTGCACCAAAAACATAGCTTCAAATGCAGCAGTTGTGAAATATTCATATAACTTACATGCCTCTCTGCCCTGCTGCTGGTTATAGCCAGGCTGTGTCACACAACTTCTGAAAAAGTTACAGCTCTTATCAGCTTCATGGGGATATGATACAGGCCACAGAAAATGTAGATATCAGATCCTGCTCTCCAGAAACTTTCTCAGCCTACATACATGATTAATAATATACAGCAGAAATACTGACATCCTGCAAACACATGCACAATTTCCTCCCACCAGGTTACAAAGCATGGTAGAATTGGATAATGTGTCACCTCCTCACACAAGCCCAGCTCCCTTGTTTGCACTTCCCTTGTTACAAAGCTTATTTGATGTGTTGTTGATCTTATATACACACATGATCACTGCAGAGACCACGGACAAGTTGTTATGGGATGCAGAATTCCAGACAGAGAGTCTTGAATTGGCGAGAAGTTCCCAGTTACATGCACAGAACGGGGGAGCAGCAGAGCTGGCAATTACCACTCTGTTCCTTAGGAATAAAAGCATGGAAAGTTTCAGGTAGGCTATGAGATTACACAAGGGTCAGTAACACGAGGGGAGAGCCTCAAGATGAACACTTTTTGAAAAGTATTAGTTTTTGGAAAGCCTGTTTAAATTCTTCATTAAAAGCTGTATAAATGACTGGATTGATCAATGAATTCAGGTAACCCAACCAGGTAAAAAAGTCCAGTAGGATGGGATGAAACCAACAGGCATCTTGGCAAATGGGTAGGACTAGGGACATGACAAAAAAAGGCAGCCAGCAGAAAATGAAAGCTCCCAAAATAATGCCTAAAGTTTTGGTGGCTTTCCTTTCTCTTGCAGCAGAAATTCTTTTCCTTTCCAGGACACTGTCTGCAAGTTTTATTTTAACATGATTGATAAATATGGGGGATCCCCCTGAGTGGGAATGCCCTTCCTGGAGGCTGGCATTAATGGAGCAGAGAGAAGAGCCCGCAGAGCCGGTGATCAGGTGTGCAGTGGTAAAACGTTTCCCACATAACAAGGGTGGCTTCAGAATTCTGGATCGAGCTGCTGCATAAATTCTACCATACAATATCAGGAGGAGCACAGTAGGGATGTAGAAAGCTCCACAAGTGGAATAGATTGTGTAGGTAATTTGATCTGTGTTCACAGCACACTTTGCAATTTCTTCGTGAGCTTTCACTTGCCTCCAGAAAAATGGGGGCACAGAAATGCTGACAGAAATCATCCAGACCACTGCAATCATGAGGGCTGCTCGGCCAGCAGTGCGGCGTTTGGTGTATTCCAGAGCGTCTGTGATAGCCCAGTACCTGTCCAGGGCAATAACACAGAGGTGGAGGATGGAGGCTGTGCAGCAGGTGATGTCTGATGACAACCAGATATCACACAGCACCTGGCCAAAGGCCCACGTGTGGGTGACAGTGTAAGCAATACTGATGGGCATGACCAGGACAGACACTAAAAGATCAGTCACTGCCAAGGAGCCAATGAGGTAATTTGCAGGTGTGTGGAGCTTTCTAGTTAGAAAAATTGTAATAATAACAAAAACATTTGCAAGGATTGTTGCCAAAGTTATAACAGACAGAAGGATTGACAGGGAAATCTTCAGCCCTAAGAGTGTCCTTTCATCCCAAGCCAGTGGTGTTTCAGTGAAATTTAATGACTTATTTGCTGAGCTCTGGAGAGAGAACTCTGCTGAATGGTTGTACTGAGTCATCCTCTGCTCTGATTTCACCTTCCAGTGTAATCTTTCTAGGACAATGAAGAAAGATGCTCACTTTTTTTGATGGAACAGAACTTTTCATACTTCAGTCCAACACTGAAGAAATATTAACATGTTGAAAACTTCAGCTGACACAGCACAAGGGATTCTCTGAAACAAGATCTTCCATCACATCACATCAATGACATCATTGTTAAAGCAAAATGTTAACATTATCATCCAGATATCAATCTGGTGGACAACAATGCCAGCAGTACTATTAAGTGACGAGAACTCAGGTGGGTTTCATTTTCATCTTGAAGATGACTTTGTCTTTTTTTCTGAACTAACCTTCTGCAAAGCTGCAAATCAATACTGAAGGGTGAGAGACAGAACACAAACATCTGGGCACGTAGTTAATGTCCCTTTGCTTGGGATAAAGCTGCCCTCAAGAGTATTTTCCCTTTCTAATAGTTGACTGTCATGTTTTTGGTATTTACAAGGGACACTTTATTAGTAGAGTACTCAAGATACAAAACAATACAGTGTGGATTCTTTCTGTAGATATAATTTCTGACAGATTTGCAAATCAAGACTTCTTTTTGAAGAGTACAGCTCTTTGTTTTTATTTATTTCTCCAGACCATTCAGTTTTCTCTCAACATTTAGTCTTTGAATGCTGAAGTCAGATGTTAGGTACCAGAACTCAGTGTGTTGGCACACATTATAGCACAGCATGCAATCTACAGGCTTTCCATACTTTTCCTTGGATTCACTTAGTGTAACCTGAAGTCTTTACAAACCTGAAGAAAACATCCTAGGACAGATTTCCTTCAGGCCTTTCACTCACTTCCACCCAGGAGTACCAGAATTACTTACATTGTGCCAGCCCAGCCCTTCTTGAAAGGCATCCTGAATGTGGGCCATGAATGGCTTTGCAGTGTGCTATGAGTGCTACAAAGAGAGACACTCAACTTCTCCAAGCAGGTAATCATCAGGCCAGCCTTCTCCCAGTCCTCCAGGAGAAATGCGTCTCTCAGTCATCACTGGTACAGATTCGTGCATCCAGCAGAGAACGGACAGTCGGTTGGTTGGAAATCTGTGGAGCAAGAGCAGCATATATTCCACATGAATCATTAGCACTTTGATGTCAAACAGCCTCTCTTAAGCTCCCAAATCCTAACATAAACAACACTTTTCAGTTTGGTGTGCTTGATTTTTTTATAAACAACCACCTTCTGTGAGTTAAATTGATTTTTACAGATGCTTTTTTCTTTTGAGGTGTACTTTTCCAGTCGGACATGAGTCTCTTATTTCATAGACTATTACTTTCTTGTTTTTTTTTTCTCCAGGAAGGGGAAGATCCCTTCCTAACAACCATTTTTGTGACACTGAGCAAAGGTGCAAGTACAAGAATTTTTGAACATAAAAATGCTTATGGTGGCTGAAGTCCATCAAATCCTGTCTCTGACAATGGCCTATACATTCAGCTCAACCTCGTTGCCTTTTCCTGACACTTTGCCAACACTGATATGTTCTTTTGGAGACAGAGACCAGAACCACAAACAGTTGCTGAAGATGTGGATACACCACAGATTTATACTGCAGCATAATGGTGTGTTCTCAGTTTCTTTCCTCATGATTCCTGAAATTTACTTTGCTTTTTGAATCATTGCATGGCACTGATCTGACATTTCCAGAGAGCAGTCCCAATTAATATAATTCCAAATACCCTGACTGGTAATATCAGCTTTTTTTCCCCTGTCAGCTCACTTTTCACATCTATGAGCACTATATTTCTTCTCCCACTTTTTAACTAAGGTTCTTTGCAACTCTGCACAGCCAGTCCTTGTCTTTATTACTCTGAAGACCTTCGTTTCATCATCACATGTCATCACCCCACTATTCATGTACTTTCCAGATCACTCAAAGTCTCTTGAGAGTCTAAGTAATTATACTGGTTGAACTTCACTCACTCCATATACTCATCTGCTTTTCTTAATTACTTCAACAGATTGGTGAGACATAACTTACCTTCACTACAACCTGAACTTTGACTGTTCTCCAGAACACCATATTTACTATGTGCACAGTAATACTATTGTTCATTGTAATTGCTGCCAACTGGCTATGTGTACAGATGTGTACAGATGTTGGGTTACGGCTCAGCATTGTCCAGATCCCTTTGGGAAGTGACACCACAGCGGTTGTCCTGCAGTTGGCAGGTGCAAAGGGAGTTGAAGTAGAGGCTGAGGCTCCCACTGATCCCACTGCACTTTGGATCTGGAGTTGCACTGAACTCTCTAGCTGAGCACTGTCTCATAGTGAAGTTATGTTGTTGTTCCCTTTGGCCAGAAATAAAAGAATCCACTTATAAATATACCCCAGTTTCTCTTTAGTGAACAGGGATGCTGAAGTTAATCTAGTTTCTCTGTGAGAAATTTCCTTTATCTTCTCTGGGTTTATTTTGTTCCACAGCTTTAGCATCCCTTTAACTCTCTGACACGGTAATGGTTCACTTCAGAGCTATCTTACAGAGCCTAAGAAATCTCTTACTTGAACACTGGGCTGACTGCACATCCCACACAGGAGAAAAGTTAAACCAAAACCACCAGACAGACTGATTAGCAATATTAAAGACAATGACTGTATTTCTTAAAAACTAAAGCCAATCTTGATTTCAGTTACTGAGAAAAGTGTTATCGAGCCTTTTCCATATAATGTTATCAGCCTTTGTTCTGTGTTAGAATAATTCCAGCAACATGAACTAAAGGGAAGTGCATCTCACCCACCCACCTGTACATGAACAAGCCTATTAGTAGTCCTACTGCTTCCAACACCTCTCAATCACCATGGGAAAAAAACAAGTTGATGTGAAACATGGCATTTTCAGTGAAATGAACTAGTCTAGAGTTCAAATGAATTATTAATCTTTAACATACTGGTAAACTGGACACTCCCACACTGGGAGAAAGTCTTACTGAAACCAAATAATGTGTTAACATATCTTGAGTTAGTGAATTAATTAAGTGATGTCTCAGAACAAATTGTTTACAATAATGTTCCAAGTCAGGTATTTATCCTGTACTCAGAAAAAGCTACCATCTAGATAAAATGAACATACTCCCAATAATTTAGCATTTCAATTAAATTATCTTTTACTCAACTAAAAAATGCTGAACAGAGGGAAATAATTTTCCTGCTAAAAAAAAAAAAAAAAAAAAAGAAAAACATTTGCATAAACTACAGACACTGAAAAATTAACATTAGATGTTGAGCAGTCATTAAATTGAGTATAAGGCCCTGCACATAACTGCCTATTAAAGACAGCGGAACACAAATGCACACACACCCCCTGAACCACCAGAGCCCAGGGGGAGGAAAAGGCTGCCCGGCAAGTTCCCTGAGAGCAGGGACGGGAGGAGCTGCCTGGGCAGAGCTCCAGGGCTCTGGAGCACTGGGAGCACTGGGAGAACCTGGTTGTTGGGGAATACATCCAGTGCCAGTAGCTCGGGGTGCAGCTGCAGTGGTGCTGCAGGTTGTGCTCCGTGGGACAGGAGCCCAAGGCCAAAGGCTGTGAACTGCAAACCCTCTGGACAGCAAAGGGCCCTGGACCTGTCCCAGCCAGAGGAGGTGACACTCAGAGCCAACAACCCCCAGACTTTCCTGTGCTTGGACTGTGAGAGGGTAAAAGCCCAGGGGTTTCTTTGCTCTGGTCCCTCCTCAGAGGCACCAGCTCTGTTATTTTGCTATTGCACCAGGATCAAATGACTTTTAGGATCGAGACCTCTGAGATTCAACAATGGGAAACCTGGGGGGGAGCCGGTGAGAAAACCAGGTCTGACTGTGTGAGGATGGGGGAGCAGCTGTGAAGGGCCTTGAGTCCCAGCTCAGGTGGTGAGAGTGAGTGCCAGGGGGGCTCCTGGAAGGTCGGACAGGGAAGTTTCCTTAATACTGGTGATGTTATCACTTGTAGATAAGACAGCACTATTGTCTCCAAGCCAGCCTGGCCAGCGCTCAGTGCCTGCAGGCATTGTGTGCACAGTGTGGATCAGCCCCTGCCAGCCCTCTGGCCCTTTCCCCCCGGGCAGGGCATGGCAGGTTTGTCACCCACATTTCACAGGACGGGAATCCTCTCAGATGCTTTGGCTGCATCAGCACTGTCCTTGGTTCATCTTTTCTTGGACTTCACCTGGTGCTCTTGGCCATGGACTGTGGGCATTTTTTTCACTTCAAAGTTTCTGAAATAAATTGAAGATGATGTCAGAGCCAACCAGAGTGAGGTTTTCACAGCACAGCATGTGTGACGACAATGCCTAGCTGGAGCAAAAAAATGTTGTCTTAGATGCTTGCAGGTGAGGCTTCCTAAAGAGCAGTCAGGAGCCACACAGAGCAAAGGAGAGCACGCCTGTCCTCAGTTTATCCATGCTGGTGTCCCCAGTAGTTTATCCCCACTACTGTTCCCGTGGATTGTCCACACTCCTGCACTGAGCAACAGGCAGGTGTGGCAGCTGAGGGAGGATTGGGCAACTATAGAGCTGTGCAGTGAGAATGATGAGAAACCAAGGCACAGAGTGACCCTGGGGTGAAGAAACATGATGATACAACCACAGCAAGCAGCACAGTCACCAGAGCCTCCTCTGTAACCAGCAGGGACAGAACAGAACGTCCTGACTGCAAGGCCACAGAAACCAGGACTGCCCTCTGCAGCTGCCTCCCTCCTGCATCCCAAATTTGATCTGGGCTGATTGTGGCTCTCATTTATATACCTCAGTATATACCAACAGTATAGGAAGTTGCATGGGAAGGACCTTTTGATCCCGGTGTCCACACACTCAGTAGTTCCTGGAAGGTCCAGGAGGTAAGGAGATGTGTAATAATGTCTTGGTAACCTGGAGAGATTCTTTTTCATTAATCAGAAAGAAGGAAAGAGCATTTAAATGGAGAGACAATTTCAGACAGTGCAGTGCTACTTAACTTAGCAGAAAGCTCAGCTCAGGGGCTGGAAGGTGAAGAAAGATCATGTGCAATGTGAAAAGAAGACACACTTTAGTTGTTGGTGATAGCATTGGGACTGCTTCACTGTTCAGGGTCCTCACTTAAAACCAGGTACTTCTTAAGAAAAGGTGTTTTGCATCCCAGCTCTGCAGTTAAACTCACAGAGGAAGGGCAAGGTGGCAGGGTAGGGTCCCTAGGAGGAAAAACTGAGTTGTGGGTGTGCCAAGGCAGAACACTGGCAGGCAGGAGGAAGCTGGGGGGCACCACGAGCTCCTTAGCAATGAGTGCCATCGTGTGGGATCCAGGCAGGAGCTGCAGAGACCACTCAGATTGCCAGGGATGCTCAATCCCAAGGGTAAACAAAGTCCTGGCACATTTCTGTCCTTTCTGGAGTACAGCCATTACTGGAGAGTGGGGCGACTCCCACAGACTGCTGATGCACTTTCTGAGGATGCTGGGCTGCAAAGAGAAGGCTTTGGTGCACCCTGAACTGGGCTGGAGGGGGGTAAATAGTGTGTACAAAGTAGGTATTTGAAATGAAAATACAGAAATTTACTCTTTCACTAAATAGAACAATAAAAAAAAGGAGAACAAGATAAAATGTCCCTTAATATGTTGCACATTTCCCTCAAGTTCATACCAAAGTTAGAGGAATTAGGAGATTCATTCTCTTTCCTTGAAGCTGGGGAACTGCAAAGGGATGGCTGAGAACAGAGCTAAAGTTTAGCAAACTACTGAAAATCCATTTTGTAACTGATTATCACTTTTTGCACATAGAATTTGCAATCCTACGTAAACAGACCAGGTCTATTCTGTCATGCTGAAAGCACGACCAGCAATGAAGCTGCTCCCAGTGTGAGCTAACAGCAGGTGGCTAGGAGGCACCCCCTGGGACAGGAGGTGGCACTCCAGCCAGGAGGCACCCCTATAAAGGCACATTTCAGAGCAGAACTCAAAAAAGGGAGCAAGTTTTAAATAATTTCTTGCAGACTTGGGACAATTGACTCAAGCATGGAGAATAGAGTAGCTGTGGTGTCCAGCTTGGAGACAAAAGCCCGGTTCAAATATCATGAAATACGTTTAGAATTAGCTCCAGGAATCTGCCCATCCACAGATCACAATCACATCAGGATGCAGCTCCGGGCAGAACAACCAGGCAATGCCATAGTGCACTGAAGAAATGAGAGGTACAGTCTGTAAATTCTGTTTGCACCTGAATTTCTGGTCAGCCCCAGCAGCAGCCAGGCCCTTTAGAGCTGAGCATCTCTCTTTCCTGCCTGTGAGGGGAGCTGCTACACGAGGGAAGAGTTCATATTTCTGAAGAAGTGCACCTGACACCGCAGTGTTCGCTCCAGCACGGCTCCTGCAGCACGGCTGAACCTCTAATGACACGATTATTTTGACTGTTTCCAGGTAAATCAGGCATTTTGTTTCTTTGACATGGAGAACAGCACTCTGTGTGAGAAACTGGAGAGAAAACATTTCTCATTTTAAATAAGCAACTACAGTAATTGGCAAGCAAATATTGGCAATGTTTAACACTTTTGCTGCCTTCTTCCCACCTTCTATTTCTGCTCAGCTTTCAAGGAAGTATTGGTATTTTTCCTCTCTTACTTTTATTTATACACAGCTACCATGGATTAGCAATTGACTCATTGCTAACTACCAAGTTACAAATGCTGTTATAACTAAATATTACCTATCAAAGAGACAGGCTGGGATTTAGGAGCAGTAATGTTGGTAAATACTACATTGCAAAACCAGACTCTACAGTAGGTAACCATAAGTTCTTTGAAGGCAGCACTGCCTGGAGCACTTCACTCCCTCAGCCATAAACAAACACACACAATGCAAACACACACAGTGCAAAATCTCCAATTAATTCTTTCTTTCATCTTCCATTATTATTTGGTGCCATGAAAACAGTGGAATTTTAAGTGCCAAAAAATACAAGGTGGTGTGAGATTGTAATGCCAGCTGCGTCCAGGTGCCTGTAAGGTGGGATCTGGGACAGGCAGCGACACGATTGGTCTGGATGGGCTAACTGATATAGAAACTCTGAAGAGTGGCTGATCATCTCAGGCTCCCTCTGTGGAAATTACTTTCTCCTCATGTCTTAGAAGCTGTTCTTATGGTGCCCATTTCTTTTCAGTTCCGAAAAAGGAAGCCTGGAGTGATCCCACCTTGTAAAAGCCCAATTTGAGCCCATCAGCCTTGCCTGGAGCTTGGAAGCAGTGGTGGATGGCAGGAGAGCTGGAGCAGGGACAGGAAATCAGTCAGGGTCTCCAAAATACTGAAGTACTGGAAAGAATGGGGACTGGTTGTTACAAATTCCTAGAGAGCATCTCTAGACTGTTTTTAGACTCAGGTTTAATGATGTTTAGACTCAAGTGTTTAATGATGTTTTAATACCTTTATTCCTAAGTCAACAAAATATTTGCATTCATCCAGTGGAGCAATGGAAATAAGGCTCATATTTAGTGCTCTGGAAAAGCCCTAGTGCATTCAAGGAGTCCTCAGTGCTCAAACCTTGGTATTTTTTAAATCAGCTGGAATCTACAATGATAGCTGCTGGAAAGACACGCAAAGAAGAAAAACTTCTTGCGAGTCTCATCCAAATTGTCCTTGCTTGGTTCAGCACTCCACTGTGCTCTGTGGCTCTCCCACTGATGCTTTATTTAATTTTGTTTCAGCATGCTCAGCCCTTCCTATGAGACTTTATCCATCAGCACAGTGGTCCACTAAGGTTTTTCAGGGCCATCCATATAAATCAAGTTTCACTTTTACATTTTGGCCATTATTCCTTACCTGACCTCTTCTCCAGTCCAGAAGTCAAGAAGAATTATATTTTTTCCAGAAAGGATCTTACAGGATTGCCTGTAGAGGATTTGAAAGGCATTGGTTGATGTGGTAATACTTGCACTTGCAACAATCAAGCCTTAAAAATACAAGCTATGATGACAGATCCCAATTGATCTGCCTAACTATAGACACTGAATCAGCGTGTACCCCTGATTGCCAACAGAGAGGATGTGAGACAGCTTCGGAAGGCAGCACACTGACCTTTCCTGCAGCACTTCCTCACCTGGTAAATAAATTTAAAATGCACTTTCGCAGAAACAGGGTTTACACTTCTTGAAAGAAGCACCCTGTGTCATTTTACCCTTTGTCCTGCAGGCAATTCAGGAAGAAAACGAGAAGAACTTCTGCCTGAATGACCTTGAGATGTAGGTAGTGTGTGAGGGAACACATAGGGATTTTACCTACAAGCAAGGAGGATGAAACATTCTACCATGCAATTCTACAATTCTACTGGCAATTTCTACTGTGATGGGAACAAGGAGGACCAGTAGTTGGTACTTTCAGTAATGGTTTGGGTGAATGACATTTCTGGGGTTCTAGAACACTAGAAAACAGAATTAAGGTTAAATTTGAGTTTAAGAACAAGAGCAGGGTATTTAGTTCAGGTAGAAAGGAGCAGCTGCCCTGTTGTGTGATCACAGAATCACAGAATATTCTGAGCTGGAAGGGACAGGCATTATCAAGTCCAACTCTTAAGTGGGGATCAAATGCACAACCTCAGTGTTTTTAGTACTGTGCTCTAACCAGTGGAGCTACCTCAGGGGATGGAGAATAAACAGCTCAGGAGAAGCTCTGCATAGCGTGGGACCAACCTGCACCATCAGCAGAGCCAGTGACATTGCACCTGAGCAAAATGGCAAAGACCCTGGCAGGGTGTAACTAGGAATAAGGCCTTGAATAGATCTTCTTCTGCTCACCTTGAACAAGGCCAAATGACAGCCCTGCATTCAGCTTTGGGCACTGTTCCCAAGAACACATGGACCATGTAGGAAGAGATCAGAGGAAAGCAGCAGGAATTGTCAGAAAAGAAAATGTATGGGAATAAACTGTATGAAAGGACACGGCTGAAGGAGAGGTTCAACAGTCTTTCTATGCATGAAAGCCTGCAGAACAGTAAAGAATAGTCTGTTCCTCATAGCTGTGACTAGTACCATGAAAGGGATAGGGATTTAACTACAGCAAGGAACACTAAGCCATAAGGAAAACCTTGCAGATAGTAAGAGCAGTGAAACCTAAAGTATTGCTTGGGGGCATTGTGAAATGTTCATCACAGAAAGTCACAAGGACAGGTCAAACAGTCTTTCTGTAGTGTGATTTCCTGTAACCAACAAAGCAGCAGGAAAGAAGACCTAGACAGGTCTATCCTGTGTAAGATGGTAAAAAACAGAAGAAATTTTGTTTCCTGCAATATGGTGTAAACTTAGCCAATTCAAAATGAACAAAATCCCAAGACAGTGCAAGTTTTGCAGACATTACAGTTCATATCTGGAACTAGCTCAAGACTCAGCATTATGGTGCTGTGGTTCTCCACATGGGCAGAGGAACTAAGATAATTTTTATTGCCTTCAAGCAGAGAGTGGTGGGAAATGACACAGTTGCTTATAACAACCATCACTGGATGTCACTGGGGAAACAGAGCCCCCAATCTCCACCATTTCAGAGCATGAACAGGAGGAAGGAACTCCCCATAAATGTGCCAGGTAGGAGGCACTAGAATGTTCTCCTGACACACTAGGTGTCATGGGTTCAGGTGCCTGGGTTTTTGGTAGTAGGGAGTATCTATGGCCTCCCTACTGTGCTCAGCCCCATGAGCTTTTCCTACATGCCACTGGCTTTCTGAGCATTGCTCCCTACCAATGTCTGCCCTTCTCTCTCGCTGCACTCTGAGCTTTAGTCTACTCCTCTGCCTTCAGGGTCACTTTCCAGGGTGCAGACACAGTGCAATGCTTGTTCCTTTGGTTCCTGAATGTTTGTAAGGCACTATGAAATAGCATTCCCCCATATGCCCTGTTAGGAGCTCTCCAGCCTTGGCAAAGTGGCTGAACAGTTATTGCTTTGACCGCAGTGTTTATGGCCACGATGCTGGTTATTTCTGTCCCTGGTTTAGAATAAACTCCCCTAGTCACCCCAATTTCAATGAGCTTAGAGATGGGAAAGTATCTGCACAATATCTCTGTGCTCATATAGGGTCAATAATGGGCAGGAAGGAACCTGAGTCCTGCACTGTGCCTCTGGGCACAGAGGATGGATCGTGGCTTGTGTGCACACTGAGGGATATCTCTCTTTACATGCATCTCTGAGTGCCTCACCAAAGGGCACAAAGGAATCTCTACTCCAAAGACAGAGGAAAAAACAGTCAATTTTTATGCTGACTTTTGATATCAGGTTGGTTCCCCTTGAAGCTGTATGTAGGACAGCTCTAGCCAGGCAAACAGCTGCATCACTTGCCGTGTACATGCCAGAACAGTGACACTTGCCACTGGGTTTTGTTCTGCATTTAGGTGAGGACAGTGCACTGCCATCATGCTTAACTTTGTGTTAGATGGTGAAAGTAGCCAGGCCCATCACATCTTCCTACATTTTGACATCTCAGTTTAAGAAATACATTTCCCAGATTTCTAAGGAAGCTGCAAACCAGCAGTGGGGTTGATTTTTAATTTCCTTATTCTCTGCCATTTACTCACACATGCTTGCATTACATGTGCTCAATTACCAGCCCATCAGAAGTGCGATAACATCAGAAGAAAATGAATGAGTGATGACTGGTGAGGATGTTACTCTGAGATCATCCAGATTTGGGGGTAAATGGGAAAACCAGAAAATGTTACAAGCAACATGAAAAACGACAGGTTGACTATTTGTTTGATATTTGTTAACTTTACTATTTGAGAAGCATGTGTGATGTACAGCCTAAATCCTTTGTTATGATGTTGTCTTGACTTTAGGGAGAACATGAAAACAAAAGCAAGTTTGTCTTGAGAAACCTCACACATCCCAGGCATGGCTTTCTGGAATAATCTATGTAACACTCCACTGACAACAGTTCCTGTGAGGAGGAAGTTACAATTACCAGCAAAGTAGTCACAGAATCACAGAATCATAGAATCTCAACAACCCCAGCTCCCTCAGCCTCTCCTCACAGCACTTGTGCTCCAGTCCCTTCCCCAGCCTGGTTGCTCTTTGCTGCCCCTGCTCCAGCCCCTCCATGTCCCTCCTGAGCTGAGGGGCCCAGAGCTGGACACAGCACTCCAGGGGTGGCCTCCCCAGTGCTGAGTGCAGGGTAAGAATCCCTTCCCTGCTCCTGCTGCCACTGATCCTGAGCCAGGCCAGGATCCCTTGGCCTTTTGGCCCCCTGGGCACACTCTGGCTCATGTTCAGTCCCACCTCTCTGAAGTCAGTTGTCCACTTAGTTTTGCAAAGGGAGTTTCTTCCTTGGGGTTTACATCAGGCTCACTGCTAGGAAAGGGACTGTCCGTCTGGGGAAGCATTATTCTCCTTGAAGTCTGTGTTCAAGTCTCAAGCATTGCTGCCTGCAGTATCCTGAAAAATTCAGGATTATCTCATGACTGGAGGGCAATGCAGTCCTTGTCCCTGGCTGTGTCCTGCTCTTTGCTGCAGGACCAAAACTCATCCCAAAAGTGGTTCACATTCATCACTGCTGCAACAAGTGACAGGTGGTCCACTGGCTCATGTGAGAAAACAGTGTACTCTGTCCTGGAAAGCCTGGCCTGCATCCAAGCAGGTACATACACATGGACAGGTGAGGATTCCAGAAGTACAACATTACAGCAACTCCTAACTTTGTGCTAGCACCTCATCAGAAGTGACATTTGGACACCATCATACCTGAAGCAGGAGTGAGGAAGAAGCCAGGTAGCTGAGTCACTCACAGAATACAAACCTGGACGGTGTGGTATAATGATGGAATAACCCTAAGAAGACAAATATCCAAGCCGTAGTAAACCAAAGCTTTCCCCAGCTCGATCCACATAAAATTACACTTTTAAAGTGGTCGCTTCATTTACCCAGGATCACCCTGTGCTTGGAGGAAGAGACCTGCAATACACATTTAAAGCTCTAAATCGCCTATGAGAGCAAAGCCTCCCTCTCAGATACACGGCATAAAGGGTCATTACAGGCTGCCCAGAGAGACTGTGGCTGGAAACATTCAAGGTCAGGTTTGACGGGGCTCTGAGCAGCCTGATCTGGTTGAAGATGCCCCTCGTGGCAGAGGGGAGGGACTAGTTGACCTCTAAAGGTCCCTTCCACCCAAGCCATCCTCTGGTCCTGTGACAAACGCCCGTGTCGGTGCCGGGGGGTTCCCCGCTCTGGGCTGGCCGGGGCCCCGCAGGGCAGCGCCGCGAGGGAGCCGTGCCCGCCCCGCCCAGCGGCGCCCGCCGAGCCGGGGCGATGCAGCCGCAGGCCCCGGCCTCCAGCTCCTGCCCCTCGCCCCCGTTCCCCCTCCTCCGCCGGCGGGTCCTGGGGCTTCTCCCGTGGCCACAGTGGCGAAGCCCTAGGCAATCCGTCCCCGGGAACCAACTTCAGCCGGGGCTCCGCGGGGAGAGCCCGCCCCGTCGGCAGCGCTCGGGCCGCGCCCCGGCCGTCCGCACTCACCCCGCGTCCGCGCCGTCCGCTCCCCCCGGCCCGGCAGCGCCCGCCCTGAGGACCGGCGGCCCCGGCCGGGCTCCGTCGCGCCCCGCGTCCCTCTGCGCTTCTCCTCCGCTCCGCTCCCCTGCTCCGCTCCGCCGCTCCCTGCTCCGCTCCGCCGCTCCCTGCTCCGCTCCGCCGCTCCCTGCTCCGCTCCGCTCCGCTCCGCTTTCTCCTCCGCGCCGCGGGGGCCCGGCCGCTCCTCGGCGCGGTGGCGGCGGCTCGCTCAGCGTCGGGGGCCGGGCCGGTGCTCTGCCCGCGGCTGGGTCGGGCAGCGAGGGGCCCCCGGCCCAGCCTGCAGCGGTCCCTCCGAGGGCAGCCCCGGGTGGGCGGCGGGCGCCGGGGCAGCGCTGCCCCCGGGGGGCGGGGTGGGCTCTGCGATCCCCTCCCAGGAGGGGATCCCCTGCGATCCCCTCCGCACCGGACCCCGCTGCGCCAGCCCTGGCCGTGTCCCTGGTGCTGTACCAGGCTGCGGGGTCGGAGACTTAGCGCTGTTCCCGTTGGTTCCAGGATCAATAACTTTTAAGATAACGGTGATGAGCGGCAGCGGAGGCCCCGCCGATAGCCGAGGGTAGAGGACTGTTCAGACCTCACCTGGATGGGCTTGACCCAGCTGCTGCATCAGCTTTGCTCTGACCCGGGGCTCGCAGCCTCCTTTGCAGAGCAGCCCCTCTGCATCAAAACCTAAAAGACCCAGAGTGTTAATCCAGCTTTTTAAGGCTATGCAGTTAGTGGGGTTTAACTGGTTTAATTGCTAATGAGAAATAAAAGCTCTTTTTTTCAGAGTAGCAGTAACTTTTCACGCTAGACAAAACTTTCACATAAAAGTAATTCAAAATCCAAGGTCTTGAAAGAGCAATGCTAAAGTCACAGCCCCTTTGCGGCATCGTTTAGGGTTCTAAATAGATTCTAAATTAGCCATTGCCGAACAGCTGCCTCCGTTTCCCTCTTGCAGCTAATTTACACACTGGATTCTTTCACAATACAGATAATCTCATGATTTTTGGACACTCCTACTGTTGATAGCCAGGCTCTGCCCTCTCCACCACACTGTCTCAGTGAATGGTTTTTGACCCTGAGCCCAAGTCTGCTCTAGCTGCCCTCAGCTCAGTCTCAAAAATATCACACTCTCTTCAAGTATTTCAGGGGTTTGGTTCCAACTTCAACACTTCAACACTGGCTGCTCCCACAAACAGGAACATTTCATCTATACTCCACTGCAATTTAGGTCTTAGAACATGCTTTTGAACCTGAAGAGGCTGGGTATTGTGTAAGTCATAAAGCTAAAGCCTCATTTGAGACCGAGAGGAAAAAGGGAGCTTTTTAAACTGCAGCCACATGGTGTGAATCTTATACAAAAAATAATTCCCTGCGGCAACACTTCACTTCCAGGCTGGGAGAGGACACATGGCGAATCTTTTGAGCCTCCAGAATTTCCCCGAGACAGACAGAGACAAGAGTAGCTACAATACGTTTTCTTCGAAAGTCTGAAGATGCCTCTCAGTTTATTTTCTTCCCAAACAATGTGGGTGTTGTTTCGTGGGTGGGATGTGTTTGATGTGATACAATGTGCAAGGAAAGAGGTTGGTTCTTTTATATCTCCAGCTGAGGAATAAATTCTGCCCTTGTGGTAGAGATACTCCAGAGAATCTTGCAGAGCTTTGCAGCACAGTGCAGGCTGGTCTGCGGGCTGCGGCCACCCCAAGACAGCTGCTGAGCTGCTGCTGCCCTGCAGTCCCTTGTCAGGAGAGGGGAACTCATGGGCCACAGGTAGAGGCCAGATTCCTCCTAGCACAGGAAAAACATTTGCTGTAAAGTCATCATTCTCCCATGTTAGGGCTTCACAGATGTCAGTTATTTTTCACAACCATCAATTCTATGCAGAAAAAGGAAATGCCTGGTGTCTTTCCTTAGGCTGACAGGGAAAATCAGAGAAAATTTTGGGGTGCAGACTAGTCTGATTCTCCAGACACTCTTTTGCCCCATAAGAGCTATAGCTCATTTTTCTTATGCTTTGCAAGTTCAAAATCAGTGTTGTATTTAATATCCTGTGTTGAATGTGCTTAGAAAAATAACACTACTACTCTTTTTTTTGAGATATGTTGTCTTCATTTTTGTTCAGGCGAGTGCACAGAAAGAATTCGTGCACACAGACCCAGTACAAATGTGCATCAGTAAGACAGGCAGATCTACAAATAGATGCAGATCTACAAATAAAGAAGCCTTTAAAACAAGTCTTGTCTTTTGCTTAACACTAGGGAAATAAACCATAGCTGCGTTGGCAAGGCTGGCAGAGTCACAGCAGTGTGTTGACGATGCTTGGTCTGCAGACCCCTGTGCTGAAGTTGTCAGAGCTGTTCATCAGTGGAGCTCAGGCCCATTTGCACCCACTTGGTACTGGCTGAGGCAGGTCCTTGGGAGAAAATCTGAACTTCACACACAACTTTTAGTGAGTTTCTTCCTTTAATCCGGTTATTTTACTTTCACAAGACTGATTTCAGCTTTCCTTTTCAAACTCAGCCCATCTCAGCACTCCTACCTCTAATCTTGTTTCCTATTTTGTGTGACTCTCAGAATTTCTCACCACTGTTGTTCACAGCTTAAGCTTTTCCCCAGCACCCTGAGCCAAGGTTACGATGCAGCTGAGTCTTTGGTCCTTGGGACTGCAGGAGGGTGTGGGTGGGGTGGGTAAGGGTCACAGAACCTTACAAGGAGAATTAAACCTCATTCCTTAGAATCCTCACCATATCGACCAGACTGTTGATTGCTCTAAGCTCACCACCTTAGAGCATCTCCTGGATGTCTGATCTCAAAGGGCTCAGGTTTTTATTCTTTTGCTGCAGAAGAAAGTCTGAAAACTTCATATTTTCACAGTGTGGGAAACAGTTTCCTTTCTTGGTATATCTGGAAGACCATCAAAGGCAAAATGGATGCTTTCCTTCCCAAGGGTATTGGCTGTCCAGGCTGTCCCAGAGTGAGCCCACGATCTGTGGTCTGAGCACTGCTCTGGTCTGATCTAGCTCAAGTTCAAATATATTGGGGTGATGTTGCTTTTCCTACTGTGACTTGTCTATGAAGTGGAATAATAGTAACTACTTAACTTTCCCAGAAATGTTGGAGAAGTGTTTTTACTTGTTTGAGCTGGCAGGAGGGGTGGCAATCAGTACCAAAGGGCTCTGCAGGACTGTGTGTAGACACAGACTAATCTGGTTCTGGTTAAAGACTGCTGAGTTACACTGAGAACCAGCACTGCTCACACAGGTGAGAGACACACAGCACCACTCACACAAGTCCAGACAAAAACTCTGAGACTGGAATTGTTTTGCTGCCCTAGCTGAAGTTCTCCAGGAGCTGAAAACTGTGCTGGTCACATTGTCCAGCAGATGGGAGAGACAGTAGACCAAGCAATTGCAGTGAGTTCAGCATGGAAGCTGTCACGTGAATTCATCCTCCTCACAAGATGGGAAATGACATTAAAATGGCTGTGGCCTGGATGGTGTTCAAGTAAAAACACCTCCTTCCTCATCAGCAGCGTGGCTCCCTGCAGATGCACCTCAGTCAGATCCATTGTTTGTGTAAACAGAGATAATTCTTTTTCCCTCTGTAGATCTTGCCAAGTGCAGACTAGAGAAGAGGGAAGGCAGATGTCATTCTGAGAATTACCCTGAGTACTTCGAACTTGAGCTTTTGTTCACTGTTAAACTACGCTCAGAACACTAATACATCGGACCATCCTAATTTTCATCCTAATTTTGCCCATTGCTAGTTTACATCTATTTCTTCTGCATTCAGCGGCTCCTTCTTTGACATTTACCCTTTGTGAGTAACCAATCAACTCTTTTCTGAGGCAATAAAATGTACTGGCTTCTTGTGAAAGAAATTTACTTTGGTCAAGGAAGGCAAATGCATCATGTGAGGTCCCTCCTTTTGGTTCAGGAATTTGCTCTTTCATATTTGATGTCACCTTACTTTATCATTGAAAACGGAATTAAAGACATGGACATTCCAAAAAAGGAGGAAACTCTTATTTTCCCTAGATGAGTCATTTTCCTCTGAATTCCACTTTTTTGTCACATTCCAAACCTCACAGACACTGGCATATGGAGAATTCTTCAGGCACTGCTTCTCTACAGAAGGTGTATTTTGGCTTTAAAGCTTTATTCTCAGTCTTGCAAAGGACCATAGCCCACAGCCCAGTTGATGCTTCCTTCTCCTGAGGCTGCTCTCTTTCCCTTCTCTTTATCAAGTAGAGAAATGCTAAGAAATTGGTACAGTATCAAAATACAAAACCTGTCTTATAATTGCTGAGGTAACTGGTACCAGAGCCTGAAACTGCTTGGCAGCTGTCTTCCCAAAGAGTTTCTTGAACCTGTTTCAAACTGTGATGCAGAAGACGGCTGAGAAAGACAGCCATCTCCCAAAAAGTTGTGTGTGCTCACTGAAGCTCCGTGAGGTCACAGCTCTTATTTACACATTTAAAAAAACATCATTTTGTTACAGGTGGACACTCATTTTCTTCCACAGGGAAGAGGAATTCTGTCAGCACTGTTCTTCCACTGACTTAGTGAGGCATTTTTCTGGACAGCGCATGGTTCTGACATCAGATCTATTGACAGTCCACCAGAGGGCACAGGGGCAGGAGGGGCACTGGACCACGTTGCCTGAGGAAAGGCTGAAGCACCCGGCATGTTCATTTTGGAAAAGATAAAGCACAGCAGAGTCCTTGTGTCTCGTCTTCAGGACTCCTCTCTTGCAGCAGCCAGTGGCAAGTTCCCCATAGAGACACAAGAGGAGATACAAGGACTCCCTGAAACAATCCCTGAGCCTCGGCCATATTGATCATCACCATTGCTCTACCCTGGCCTCCAATCGGGAGGCCTGGAGACACACCATCTATAACGCTGCTGCTGCTTTTGAGAACACACGCAGGATCACTCTCGAGGAGAAAAGACAACGCAGAAAGAATCGCATCTCATCGATATCACCTGGGGAGTCTTTCTGCTGTGCCTTCTGCAACCGGACTTGTCTATCTCGCATTGGCCTTTTTAGCCATCAGCGCTCTTGTAGCAAGCGTGGGTAGAGCCCTTCTCAAATCTTCGTTCGCGAAGCCCACCCATGGTGAAGGCACAGCGGGATCCAACTGCAGTCTGCAGTTAACTCATGGGGTTATAGAAGATGGGCTTCTTCTCAGCTGTGCACAGTGGAAGGACAACAAACAAAAGTCACAGCAAGGGAAATTCCAACTAGACCCTAAGGAGAGTGGCAGCTCCTGCCCATCACACTCTCTCACTGGAAATTTTCCAGTTGTCATAAAGGAGTGAAGCAAAGGTGTGAATTCCTTACAGCTCTGGGAATTGTCAGGAGTGGGGCAGGGAAATGGAATGGTGCAGATCAACTCACTGAGTGATTGAGCAGATATCTGGACTTGGAGGCAAGGTGCAAGTGTCCTGATCTGTAACCAGCTTTGTGATCCACGGCAACACTGCAGGCAGGGGAAGGAGAGTAGCAGCACTGCTTGGCATAGCAACAGCTTTGAATGACTCATGGTAGGATAGCAGATTCATGAGCAAACTCCTGACAGGGTCCTTCTCCTGTGATTTCCAGTAACTGCCTCTGCCAGTTGATTCTTCTGAGGCAAAGACAACCAACCTCAAAGCTCTCAGTACTGGCTACAATGAAAAAACATAATGTCACACTGTCAATGAGGAGCTGTTGGTTTTGATCCCAACCATCTAGTGAGGCTGACATGACTTTTCCATTTGTCCTGCAGTTGGTGTCTCAGGAAAAAAGTGATCCATGTCAGACTCTGTGAAACACATCTGACTGAGACTCTATTTGTCATGTTCACACTTAGAAAGTGGATATTGAAACACTGAAAGCATTTCAAATCGTTTGAATTTGAACCAGGAGCTCTGATGTTCACCTTCAAAGATCTAGTAGACTCCATTCATCTAATATCAGAAAAAAACAGCTCCATGGAAAAATAGGGTTTGGGAAATAAACTTGGTTTTATTTTATTCTTTATGGAGATGCTATGTTTAACAGCTGTAAAGATGTTGGCACATCTGTAATGTATTTGTGCTTAACTAGACACTGCTACTTTTGGTCTGTGTTTGGCCCAGCCACCTGCGAGAGTCTGTTCTTTTCCTGCCAAGTTGTGAGAAAACAGGCACTGAGAAATGAGAACTTCATCCTTAAAGGAAGCATCTTGTATAAACTAAATTTAATTGGTGACTATTGGCTGACAGCCCTCCAAGGGCATTTGAAGGAGAAAGTGAAGGGTGATGAAGTGAGCCCCCGGACTCATTTAGGGAAGACCCCCCAAGGCGTATCCCACAGGCGCGAGGAAATTCCAATGTCCACACCTTGGCTGTGCAGAAGGGGCACCACTGGCAGCCCAGGGGAGGGACCGAAGGGCTCTGGCTGGGTGGTGCTGCCACTGCTGCCCAGGGAGACGTCACCAACCAAAATATATAAAAAAGCAGATGGCTGGTGCTCGGGGACTCACACTTCACATGGAGGACAACGTTCCTTTGCGGGGACACCCGCTCTCTTGTGAGCCTGCTGACCCTCTGAGGATGCAGCCTCTGCTGTGGGGAATTCTGGTTATTCTGGGGTCGGTAAGACCCCTCATAAAACACACCTGCGTGAGGGGGGGTTTTACTGAGGGCTTATTTCCCTCCTCTTCTTTCCTGTCTCTGGGTTTCTCATTTTGTTGGCAAATTCTTTGTAATAAATATTGTTTTGTTGAGCTTTCAATGGTGTACTGGTTTAAGTTTCGGCATTCTCCCAGCTACAAATAGTACACAGCTTTTTAATTTTGCATGGCAGTTGCCTCCGTCAGGGCTGTACCAGAGTCCTGTACCCTGGGAGCCCTACCTGGGTTTCCTAGCCCTCACACTGCTGAAGGGAAGATGGACTGTCAGGTCAGAGACTTTCACTGCTGGGATCGAAGGCTCAGATTGGAGCCCCTCCACAGCGGGTGGCTCCAGTGACCAACCTGATTCCCCACACAGACCACACTCACACAGTCAGACCAGGTTTCCTCACCGGTCCCACCCCAGGTTTCCCCCAGCAGAGCCTCAGATGTCTCATTCCATACAGCAATTTATTCACGGTGCAGTAACACAGAAACAGCTCCGAGCTGATGCCTCAGAGGAGGGACCCTGAGCAAAGGATCCCTGGGCTTTTATACCCTCACAGTTTACCTGCACGCAGGTCTCACTTTTCCTCCTGAGTCTCCCGCTCTTGCTGTGTATCCCAGTGTCGATTCCCCTGGCTGGCACCACAGTTCTTCGTGCCCTTTGTTATGCAAAGGATCCACAGTTCATGGCCTCTTGTCTCGGGCTCTCACCCAGAGCTCAATCTGCAGCTGGCACTGCAGCCGCACACTGAGCGATCTGCACCGGATACATTCCTCAGCAGCACAACTCAGGTGTTTGCCTTTGGGCTACTCAGAGCCAAAGGGCAAGGCAGCAGTCTACCAGGAACTGGGGACAAAGCGTCCATGACTCACTGAATTGGTCGATTTTTAAATTTAAGCTGTTACCAGCTGTAATTGCAACTACTGCTTCCTCTCAGGTAAAACCGTCCAGGAGCAGGGCAGGATGTCCTCTGCACCCCCCTGCCAGTGCGACAGAAATTGCGTGAGCTGTCCTGTGAGTTTCACTCCAAAAGAGATGCTGAGACAGAGTACTCAGAGCCTGTGCAGCACGTCCATGCACAGTGTGGGATCACCGTGGCCGTCACTGGCTGGGTCTGGGGTCGCTGTAGGTAAAGCAATCCTCAATCACAGCATGGAAAGGAAAGGGCTCTAAGTAGGCTGAGTCGACATTTAGTTCTTTTGACAGCAATCCCTGCATGCAACAGCCAAGAATCTTGGATTTTGGGCTGCCATTCAGCTCTGTTGTTTTGGCAGATCCTCTGTAGAGGAAATGTCCTTCTGCCCCAGATGCTCATTAATGGGAAGGCTATTAAATAAATATTTGTATTCTTGATTAAAAGTGATAGATTTTTGTTTGTCCTTTGCCATCCTTCCCTTGCCTTACAGGCTATTATGAAATTGAGTGAAGAGAAGAACAAGAGAAAATAGCAAATACTGAAGAACTTTGATTTTATTTAGAAAAACACTTGTCCCTATCAACTCCTATTATGTCCCTAAAAATATGTTTTGCTAAGAGAAATTAAAATATTCAGAGCTGTGCGACAAAGGTGTCCATGGGAAGTGCATGTTCCCTCTCTCCAGTAAAGAGGTGCAGCATGCAGGATGGTGCCTAGCAATGCAACATGGGTGAAGAGTGGGAATGTCCTCTGTGGTGGTGGTGTCTTGGCTCATGTTATTTTCATGAATGTCAGAGACTGAAATAGCCCCTGGGTATGGAAACACAAGTTAAATCACGGGATAACTGGAAGGGATCCCTGGGGGTCTGCAGTCCAACCTCCTGCTCAAAGGTGGGCAGTCTGGAAGGTAAAGACCAAAGTCTCATCCAGCTGAGACCTGAAAATCTGTGAGGATGGAGGCTCCTAAAGAGCAAGATTCGTATGATAGCAGGGGGTGAAGAAGAGAAGTAAAGTGTTGCCTCCCTTTGGAAGCAGTTCCCATGATGGCAAACCACCAGTGATCCCAGTGGTCCCACTGACACATCCCAGAGAAAGGTGTTTCTCCCACAGCACAACCGGCAAGCAGCCAGCAAGATGTTCCAAAGGATTATATTGCATAGCAGAGGAGAGAGACAAAACAGATACAAAATCAAACCCAACTGAATGTTGATGTCTTTAATGCATGACTCAAAATGACACATTTCATTTTTTTCAGAGGCAAAAAATTCAAGTAGGAAAGGAGGAGAAGGATCAGCCTAGGAATGGAAGATCTGCTTCATGATTCACCTAGAAAAACTAGTCTTGGTGTTTCTAGTCAGGAGAAAGACAGAATGTATAAACATCATGAATAATTCATCAAAATTTGCAAATTTATAAGTAATCACAAATTAGAAACCATGTGGAGAAAATTATACTGGGGGGTAAAATCTCATAGTAATTTTCATTCTATGCAATTGGAAAAAATATATTTTTGGCCTTTTTTCCAAAACCTCTTACGAAATTTCTGAAAATTTGTGTTTCTAAATTTTTTACTGGTTCTTTTCTTGCTTTCTACCTTCTTTTTTTTTTTTTCATATACAAAATTTTGAGTGGATTCTTGTTGCTTTTGCTCCATCTTCTTCTTTTCCTTGTATTTGGCATTGTCTCACTTGGGGTTTTTTTTGTGGGAAAACTGATCAGTGAAAAAAATAAACTATTTGCACTGATTTAAATCCTGTCAAAAATTACACTGCAAAAATGAAATTAAAGAAGAGAGAAGATAAAAGCCATTTGATCAGATGTAATCTAGACTTAGAAAGAAGAAGAGGAAGGAAGAAATATCTGGAGGCTGCTGGACCCCACCTGCCACTCTGAGCAGATTCAGTTGTGCAGAGCCTGGTTCAGCTGAGCTATAAATGAAGGATCAGGAGTCCACAACTCCTCTGGGCTCCTGTTCCACTGGTTGACTGTCTTCAAAATAAATTTTTTTCCTAATACCTCATTGAAATTCCCAGTGTTGCAGCTTGTGTCCCGCACAAGCTCTTGTCCTTTGCTGTGCACCTCCAGGTAGCACCTCTGGTTCAGCCTTCCCTTCCATTAGATACCTGCAGGCAACCATGAGATCTTATTTTTCTTTTCTCCAGGCTGAACAGATTACCTCAACCATTTCCATGTCCTTTGTCCTCAAGTCCTCTGCCTGGTTAAGTAAAGGGATGCAGTTTTTTAGCATCTCTTTTTCTGCCAGTGCATTTAGAGAGTCCATCTCGTTCTTCCACACAGTCTGTGCTCATTCCCACTCCAGCTAGGAGTGCTCAAGTGTGCCAGCAGTGATTTTACAAGTCAGTGTTAAAGATATAGAGCCCCTGGTGGTCTAGTGGTAAAGGCGCGGCGCTGTCACCGCCGAGACCCAGGTTCGATTCCCGGGCAGGTGGGGCTCGTTAGCCCTTAAAGGCAACCCACCTACGTCCTAAGGACCTCACTGCCACCGTCCAAGTTCGCTTGGCCCCGGCAGATGAACCTTAGGATTAAAGGGTGGGCTCAGTTCCGCGCACACTGTGTCTCACCTAAAAAAAAAATCCAATGCGCAGGCTGGAAGGTGTAAAGACCTTCCCCGGATCTTCGCTCGCGAAGACTGGCCATTATTATTATGTTAAAGATATGCCCTGGGCCATGCTGTGAAGATGAGTGGGGGCTCCAGGGGTAAAAGACAAAAGCACTGGAGAAGGATGTTAAATCTAGGGAGATAAAATTATTTGGCTTTTCTTTTGGTGCCTACTTCCCTGTTTCCAGGCACAGCTTAACCAGATCTTAAGAGATTACCTAAATGGGAAACATGACTGAGTGACATAGCTCCTGAAAAAATTGGCACTGACTGTTGAGAGACTGCATGAGAAGGACCCTTTTAGAAACTAATTAGTTAGCAATGGCTCTACAGAATGTACAGTGGTAAAGCAGTAGCACTTCTGCTTCCCTGGCTCTGGTGAATCACTGACTGCTGATTCCTTTCAAAATCTTACCAAGGCCAACTAAGACACAGATGGCAAAAAGGCAGCCTGGAAAGCCCCTCCAGGTCTTCACTGCAGAAACTGTTTGCCCCAGAAGGAGATTAAAACTCATGAGAAGAGATTTGTGCATGGCACAATGGCCCATTTCATGTGGTCTCATTCGGTCCCAGCAATATTTCTCTACATAAACTTTAGACCCCTACATCTTGCCATTTTGAGCTCCTTTTCCAGCCACAAAAGGCATCATTCATCAGCTCTGGATCCTTTTCAGCATAGGCAGTAGATGTTGCTGATTGACTGCATTGCTGACAGGAGATCTTCCTGCACAGGTAACATCTTGCTCTCTATCCATGAAGTCAGACTGTCCCACACTGCCCAGGGCTGACCGGTGCACTTGGTCTCGGTGCCCCCATCAGAGAACAAGCTGCTTCTCCTGGGGCTTTTTGCAGCTCCTGGACACAAAGCCATGTGCATGGGCAAATACAGATCACTGGTAGCCCAGGCTTCCTTCCAGAACTACAGAGATGCCCAGACTTCTGCTGGAGCTGAGGAGGAAATGGTGCTTCCACATCACTAGATGTGGAATCCACCTCCATCTCATAGAGGAACATACAACACAAAAAAAGGTCATCAGTCCTTTGTCCTCTCCCAGTTCACGCTGCAAAACACAGCTGTGGGCTCTCTGTCCACATGCTTAGAAATGAGCCCATAATTAGAATATTGACATAAGGACAACAGGCTGCTTATTGAGTTTTTGTGTTATATTTGTATCATACCTCAGATAGCATGGCAGTCTGAGTAGCTTGCTACCATTCATGCATGCTATTGAGGGGCTTTTACTATTATTATCTCCCTTTTTATAACCATGGAGCTACTTTCACTTTAATATCATATTTAGATTCTGTGTTTTCAAAATAGGTGCTTCGGTATCTGGCATTGTCACTAAAGCAAGGTATTTTGGATGTTTCCCCTAGGTCTGATCCAAATTTTTCCTGAAAAGTGTAGCAAGCACCCCCATCCATACCGAGGCAGCTCACAATGGAGCTAATGCCTAAGAAACTTTGTAATTTACTTCTCTTAAATTCTAGCAGACAGATATATTAGATAAATGCTTTGTTCATGAAGTTCAACAGATAAAGATATTGTTCATTTTCATATTAAAATACCTCAGAAACCTCTAAGTATGGCAGAAAAGAAAGAGCCAAGCATTTTAATAGCATTTAAATGTCAAATAAAGAAGTAGATACTGTTTAATTTGCCTCTGGAATAGAACTGCTTGGCCCACAGCTCCTCAGACAAGGCCTGATGCCCTGTGATGGGCGCAGCCCTTGCAGAGCAGCACCCAGCAGAGTAAAGGACTGCTCCTTCCAGAGAATCCAAAGACCCTAGAGACAAAGTTGGCCCAAAGAAGTGGATCCAAACCCAGAGCACTCCATGTGCTTCCTGGTTCCCATCAGGAGATGAACTGCAACTTGGCAGGCAGAGCCGCCCTGTGTCTGGGCTCTGCTGAGGAAGGGCAGGATCAGAGATGGGGCAGGCACTAACACTGACCCTTGGAATGGGAATTTCTCCTCTCCACTCAAGCCACACACATGAAGGTGATCACTGCCTTGTATCACATTGGTTAAGGGTTAAGCACAAGGGGACTGTGACCCAGAACAAACTCTCCAGATGTCCCTCTCAGAGAATTGCAGTTGCTGAGCTGAAGGTGGCCCAGCAGTTCCCTGACCACTTACAGGTGAATATTGCCCAGGAGCAAGGTGAAACACACAAAGCAAAGCAGAGCAGGTGGACCATCACCAGGTAACTGTCCAAAGGATATTTTCTAATTATTCTACTTCCTTCTTGTATTTGCTGTGGCTGCCCCAACACTTGCATACAGAGTGGGCACCTCACCAACTGCAAAATCTGATGGATGGGCTGAAATGGCACTGCAGCTGCCTGGGGGCTCAGGTACTCACCCATCCCTCTCTCTCCATGGGAATACTGAGGCTGCAGTCGTGCATATTCAATGTCAGTGGGATATATGCTACATTCCTAGAAAATGTTCACTTTGAAAACTTTTTGGATCTTCTGTGCTGCAGGAAAGCTCCTTAGCACTTACCTGGCTGTCTGCAGACCCTTCAGCTCTCACAATGGAAGGATCTGGCTCTTTGAAGGACTTTCTCCCACAGTGAGTTTCCTTACAAGCTGCACAAAGTAAAGAAAATTAGGGCGATGCTTCATTTCGCTCTTGATTTCCACTTCTAGCTAAGAACGGGGCTAGGAACAGAAAGGAGCTCTGGCATGTTGCTAGTTACTGCCCTGTGCAGAGCGCTTCTCCTTGCTGACATTGTAATTCATGGTCCTTGCTGTGGGTGAAGTCACACCCTCTTTGCTTCCTTACCTTTCCTTGTTCAGCTTTCTTTTTAGCTTTCCTTGTGAAGCAGCATTCACATCACTTTCCTTGAGCCTCCACATTGCAGCCGTCTGAATGAGTCACCCTGGAAAGACAGTGAGAAGCAGAGTCTCCCAGAAAGTGACTGTTCTGCTCTAGGTCCTCCTTGGGTTTGGCTACCTGCACCTTCCAGTGAGTTCACTGCTAAAGGGAGCACTGGGCTGGACAAAATCACTGATTTCATCCACCACTTCCCCAGTGCAACTGGTGCATCCTCCAGCATGCCTCTGTCTCCAGCATCTCCCCTGCAGAAGCACAGGAAGATCAACAGCTGCCTTCCTTTGGAACTCTGCCTTTTACACCAGCACTTTAATGTACCCTCTGGGGACTGTGCAATGGAGGAGGGACATTCCCCCAGAGCCCTGGCCCACTGACCATGCTTTGTATCACAACAGGGAAGGATCAAGAGAGCATCAGCAGCACAGCTACGTGCGCGCATGCGTTGAGAAGAGCAGGAGCTCAGGATGGGTGTGGGGAGTCTGGTCATTTTAAAAAAAACTGCCCAAAGAATTTCCCTCCAGGGAATTGCCCCATATGTGGGCGGGGCTGGCATTGGGTCAGTGATTGTAGATTTCCAGTCCAGCAAAAAGGAATCTACACATCAAGGAAACCCCTGAGGGGGAGAGAAGTTACACCCCCCAACCAGCGAAGGAAATCTGAGCCCAAACACTTGGCAAGTGAGCTCATCACAGCTACAGGGACAGCACCAGCTTGGATTTGGCCTCCAGCCAGCCAGTAACATTAACATCTACTGAAGTGACATTACAAGGGTTTGGGGGCCTTTAGGATCTGCAGTCTGTGCACTCTTAATTGGCTGTTCTTCTACAGCTAAGCTGGGATTATTTGTTTTGCCAGGAGTCATTGACTCCAACTCATGATGAAATACAAATAATGGTCTGGACGCCTGTTCCACCCTGTTATGTCCCTAGAGGAAAATTGCTTGCCCAGTTAATTCCTTTTTATAGTGTCTCCCCCGTGGGCAAGGGGCAAAGAGGTAGTAGAGTTTCTGGAAATACAGGAAAGCCACAGATTTTCTGGGCAAAAACAATTTCTGCTTCCCAGCAAATGATGACATATTTGATGACATTCAAAATGATGAATATTGATGGGCATAAGTTTAATGGGTTAGTGGATACTGGTGCTGATGTATATATCATCGAAGACACTGAATGGCCTTTGGATTGGCCTACGGTCTTCCCAGCATTGATATCATGGGAGTAGGTGGCACACAAAGGTCTAAGCAAAGGGCACACCTATGCACTATAGTTGGGCCAGAAGGGCAAACAGCTTAGATTGCTCCCTTTGTGGCCCCAATTCCTTGTACTTTGTGGGGACGAGTTGTTTTGGGACAGTTTGGCACCACCGTGCAAATAACATCAGGAAAAAATCAGGTTTTTCTGCAGGGGCCATTGAGATGCCATTCCAGAGACCCATTAAATTGAGGTGGAAGACAGACACACCTATCTGGCTCAAACAATGGCCCCTGAAGAAGGAACAGCTTTTGCAACTACAGAATTTGGTCCAAGAACAACTTGAAGTGGGACATATAGTGCCAACATCTACTCCCTGAAATACTCCTGTGTTTTGTATTCCAAAGAAAAGTGGTAAATGGCACATGTTACAAGATCTAAGAGTGGTTAATGGAGTGATTGAACCGATGGAAATCTTACAACCAGGACTCCCTTCACCTGCAATGCTGCCTGCAGGATGGCCCCTACTTGAGACCGATTTAAAGGACTGTTTCTTTACCATCTTTTTTCATCCTGAAGATGCTCCCCATTTTGCTTTTTCTATTCCCAGCATAAATCACGCAGAGCCAGTGCAGAGGTATCACTGGGTAGTTTTACTGCAGGGAATGAGAAACAGTGTGATGAAATGTCAAACAGTAGTGGCCAAAATTATTCAACCAGTACAAAAGCTCTTTCTCTGCGTCACTATTTACCACTATATGGATGATATTCTGATAGCTGCTGCTCAAGAGACAGATTTACAAGCCGTGTTACATTCACTAAACAGTGTCATCCAAGAAGCAGGATTGCAGATAGCCCCAGAGAGATACAACAAATGGAACCATGCACTTACCTCGGTTGGTGAATTGCCCAATAAGAAGTTACTCTTCAACCTTTAACCATCAAGGTAACAGACACAATATCTTTAAATGACCCACAGCGATTACTGGGAGCCATGAACTGGCTCCGATCTATACTGGGAATAACCAATGAAGAGTTACATCCTTTGTTTGAATTGCTAAAGGGTGATCCTGCTTTGTCCTCAAAACAGACCTTGACAAAGGAGGCAAAGCAGGCTTTGCAATTGTGCTCGCAGGCCATCAAGAGCAGACAGAGCAGGAAACGACATCTAGACCTGCCTATTTATCTAACCCTTAGAGCAAGTAGGTTTCAGCTTTTCACAGTCCTATTTCAGTGGGATCAGTCAGAATCTGACCCCCTGGGGGTTTTAGAATGCCTGTTTTTATCTCATTCTCCACCTAGGACAGTATGGACAATTAATGATATGTTTGCAAGACTTATCATTAAAGGTAGAGAACGGCTACAGACCGTGGACAGACAGGACCCAGAAGTAATCTACATCCCAGCAACCAGAGACAATCTGGACTGGCTTCTCACTGAGGACCCAGGATTTCAAACAGCGTTGCAGACTACAAGGGTGACCTGTCTGTTCACTTCCCCAAACATGGCCTGTGGGCTGAGATAGGTGACCTGCCTTTGACAGCTACACTGCTTTGATAGCTGCTGCCAGACCCAGCCGGTACCAGGTGTGAGCGCCTTCACAGATGCTGCTGGATGATCAAAGCAGGCAGTAGTAACATGGGTTAATCCTATCACAAATGAGTGGGACAGTAAGGCACAGGCCATGAGCCAGGGGTCTATACAGGTACTGGAGTTGGCTGCTATTCATATGACCTTTGAGCTATTCCATGACAGTTACTGATTCCTCCTACACTGCAGGGTTGGTTTCATGTCTGGAAGCTTCTTTCCCCCGGGAGGTGTCTCGCCCTTTTCTGTTTGTAGATCTGAGCACACTGGGGTATTTGATCAATCACAGATGGTTTTGGTTTATATTTTACATATTCATTCCCATACAGAGCTTCCTGGGCCTCTCACAGGGAAATCAACAAGTGGATGCTGCTGCCATGACCATTGTTATTCTCAAAACTTCAGAACAAGCCAAGATATCTCATTCCTCTTTTTCATCAGAATGCTCGCTTATTAAAGCGACAGTTCTGATTAATGATGAACCAAGCTCAAGAAGTTATCATGTCTTGTCCTGATTGTCAGCAGTACATTCCTATGCCATCAAAAGAAGGGGTCAATCCCTGAAGTTTAACAGCAAATGAAATGTGGCAAACAGATATCACACGTATTTCTGAATTTGGTAGGTTGAAATATGTTCATGTTACTGTTGACACTCACTCCAGGTATATTTACACTACAGTACATACTGGAGAAAGGGCAAGAGATGTAATACAACATTGACTGGCTTGTTTTGCAGTTCTGGGAGCACCAAAGTTAATAAAAACAGACAATGGTTCTGTGTACTGCTCAGTAAGGATTAAAACCTTCCTTACTGATTGGGGAATATCACTTACCACAGGTATTCCTCAATCACCCACTGGACAGGCAATTGTTTAAAGAGCCAGATGTGTGTGGATGTGTGTTGTGTGTAAGAACATGAATTTTTAAATTTATTTATTTTAAGATACAATTATATATTTTTTTTTTAAGTTTTAATATGTTCAATTCTAATTATATATAACCTACAGATTTAAAGCAATTTACAAATCTTAGTTTCCTCAGATCTAATAATATAAATCTTGGTTTTCTTAAATGTAATATCGTGACCCTTAGTCTTTTATAAGGATGGACATTTTTAGTGAAGATTTTAAGAACAAGTTCTCAGTTCAATAAGCACTTATAATAAGGCTGTTTTAAAGTGTAAGTGCTGAGTTGTATTGTTTGTATGGTTTTAATTTTGTTTTAATGAATAAAAGAGGGAGATGTGTGGAGTTATAAACACATTAATATGGGATATCTATTGTGTAATGGTCACGGGGTACACTGGGAGCTGAAGCCCTGATGGAAGCCCATGAGAGGATGACCAATTATGGGTGCCCCGGGAAGAAGCTTTGAAGTGATTGGACAGGACGTTTTGTGACCGTGTCTTTTTTGAATATATAGGAACTTGTTCAGTTTTAATAAAGCAGTCTGTCCATTTTCACCATCCCAGGAGGGTCGTGTTTTTATTCACTGCCACAAGATGCCTCCTTATTATACAACTCCTTTGGGTGTAGTACCAGCCCAAACCTTCTTTCGCTGTCAAATGCAGTGGGAAAGCCTGCTGGTTTTCTGTTATCATCCCCAGGTCTGTTGGTTGTGTTGTTTCTTAGGTGTTTACGTATCACTGGGGTCTTGATTTGACTTTGCATTTGGGTAGAGGCTGGGAGAACTTTGCAGTGAGGAAAGGAAAAAGTGAGGAAGGAAAGGAATTCCTACCATAGGGAATTAGTACCAGAGTGAACTGTGCGGTTCCCTGCGCCGTCTGGTTTTAATGACTTTGTCCTATGTATTGATCAGTGATGACCATTTAAATGCAATTTAAAGTCCATCAATAGCCACGGGGTTTCCAAAGGCCACGTCTCGACTGCGCTGGTGCTGTTGTGTGATGACAGATGAGAGGAACAGCTCTGGGTTTGGAAGGGAGATCGCACGGCACCAACGGGAAGCAAACCAGCATTGGCTCAAGTCAAGATCTGGTAACGGATGGAGCTTTGACACTCAGTCTGTTTGTCCCAGAGAGCAAAAATCCCACCAGGCAAGCATGGGATTTTCACCTCTTTGTGAAACACAAAACACATGGAAATGAGCAGCTGGTGGGCATGGAACTCCTTGTTTTATCCTGAGAGCTGTCATGACTTGTGGAGAATCTGTGCTGCTGCAATTCAGGGGAATTTTTGCAACATACAATTTACTAAATATTCCTTAAAACCCATTTATTTTCCTCCTGTAGTTATGCAGCTTTCTTACTACTGTTAAATGGAAAGATGGAGATAACTGCATCTGTTATTTAAATATATATTGACCTTAAACTTCTAATTATGCAATGACCAATTTACAGAAATGTATTTTAATCACTTTTCAGTATGCCAGGTCACTTTTAAAAGGCAGTTCTAATTGCATTTTTGTGTCAGTGGTTGGGGTACAAGCCAACATTTTGTCAAATATGTTAAACTTCACGAGAAGGGAGTTGCATATATCTTTAACTGAGGATGCTGTGTGAGGAAGGGCCTGTTGGAGAGGGCTCTGGCACAGAGCAATGAGGGATGGCAATGCTTTGGAGAAGGACTACTGGAGGGAAAAATTACAAAACAACATTCATCACAGCTTTGTATTCTTCCAAATGCACCCCCTTGGGACTTTGGCTCAAACCTGAATGACCATTCATTATCCTCTTCTTTGTTATTTGTTTATGAAGTTCAGAATTACAGAGTAATACAGGTATTAAGGGATTTCTGGTTGCCACCTGCTCCAGCCAGCCTCCTTAAAGCAGAACCATTTGAAAGTGGGTTAATTTTGAAACTAACTTAAGTTGTTGTGGGCCTTTCATGTTTAATATCTTCAGGAATGGAGCCTCCACAACCCTACTGGGCTCCTCTTCCCTTGCTTGATCCCCCACTTCAGAGTGGAAAGATTTGGTATTTAGAAACCTGGAGATAATAATTCGTCTCCCTCTAAAAGCCTAAGCATACAAGTTCCAGGCTATTGCCTGCTTCACAGAACTGAAAAGTCAGCAAGGCACATAAAGTAGTTAATGAGATCAAAGCCTCCTGCTCCTGAAAATTTCAGTCAAACAAACAGCCTTTCTCAAATTTTGGAGTTTCTTTGGCACAAACCAGATGGCACTCATCCCCATTATCAGTTTTCTTGGGCAGAACATGTTAGCCTGCATTTGTTGTGTTCTCTAAAGATGCCTGGTGCAGTCTTGAATCCATGTGCTCTGACTCACTCACTGGAAGAGGCTGGGGGAGTTCTTAGAGCCAGCTGATTTACAAGCTGCTTCACTTCTTTAATTGATCTTATTTGCCTATGAGCACGTTTGTGTATGGAAGATATAACATCTTTGATATGAGATCCAGCTCTAGCACAGCAGAGAACATCCCACATGACCAGACAAAGTCAGGTTTTGGTGTGTTACCCTCAGCCAGTCACTCTGTCACGATGTTTTGCAGGCTCTGGGATGTGTAGGTCTATCCACATGCAAGGAGAGTCCACATTGGCTCCCATGGGATATGGTTTCATGGCAGCAGAGCAGTGAGCTGGCAGTTGAAGCAGGCTTGGCACCAGCTTTTCCTGCAGCTGATGGTGCCAATCCATCTCCTGGGATAGTATCTCCTTTCTGGGGGAGCCACATCCATGCCACATCCACATTGTCCCACCTACAGTATTTGTCTGCATAAGATCCAGAGCACTGCCCGTTCCACCAGCTAGCTTAGACAGGTGGGCAATATCTGCAAAAGTTGTCTGAGAGGATGAGGAGACTGTTGGCAGTGTGTCATAGGGTCATGTGGCATCTTCTCTGGTCTCTCTGTCCATCCCTGACTGCTGCCCGCTGTCTGTTCCCAGCTTGGTGCTGGGATCACTTGTGTGATGGCTGGTTCCACACTGGGACAGCCCAGCCTTTCTCCTCAGCACTTCATGTAGAGCTGCTTTTGGGAGCTGCATCCTTTCATTGACCTGCTTTCCTTCAGCACCACAGCTTACTTTTGCAGGCTCAGGCAGCTTAGATGAGACACCCCAGTACCTGTAATTCTGCACCCAGCTCTGGGGCCCCCAACACAAGAAAGACATGGACCTGATGGAACAAGTCCAGAGGAGGCCACTAAGATGCTCCAAGAGCCGGAGAACCTCTGCTATGGAGATAGAATCAAAGAATCTTAAAGTCATATAATCACAGAAAGGTTTGTTTTGGAAGGAACCTTAAAGATCATATAGTTCCAACCCCTTGTCATGGGCAGGAACACCTTTCCCTAGGCCAGGTTGCTCAGAGTTCCATTCAACCAGGCCCCTTGATAGGTTATCAACAACTTCTCTGGGCAATCTGTGCCAGGGCCTCACCATTCTCACAGCAAAGAATTTCCTCTAATATCTAATCTCAAGCTACTCTCTTTTACTTTGAATCCATTCCCACTTGCCCTGTCACTACATGCTCTTGTAAAAAGTCCTTCTCAGTCTTTCTTGTAGGCTCCCTTCAGGTACTGCAATGCCACAATCACTGCAAGCCTTCTCCTTCCCAGACTGCACAATCCAAATTCTCTCAGCCTTTCTTTGTGGGACAGATACTCCAACCCTCAAATCAACTTAGTGCCTCCTCTGGGCTTGCTCCAACAGGTCAGTGCCCTTCCTGTGCTGTTCCCCAGGGCTGGGGCAGCTCTGCAGGGGGGTCTCACCTGAGGGGGCAGAGGGGCAGAATTACCCCCTACCCTGTTCCCCACACTGTGGGATCAGCCCAGGGCACGGGGGGTTCTGGGCGCCAGCGCACACAGCTGGGGCATGTCCAGCCTCTCATCCACCCGCACCCCCAAGTCCTTCTCCCCAGGGCTGCTCTCGACCTGTTCATCACCTGCCTGGATTGATACTGGGAGCTGCTGACCCAGGTGCAGCACCTTGTGCCTGGCCTTATTAAACCTCATGAGATTCCCATGGCCCACTTCTCAAGCTTTTCCAGGTCCCTCTGGATGTCCCCACCCTTCAGGTGTGTCACCTGCACCCTCAGCTTGGTGTCTTCTACCAATTTGCTGAAGGTGCACTCAATCCCTTCATCGATGCCATTAATGAAGATATTAAACAATACATGTCCCAGTACAGACCCTTGAGGGGCATTGCTTGTCACTGGTGCCCATCAGGACTCTGAGACATTAACCACTACCCTCTGGATATGACCATCCAACCACTTCCTTAATCCATCTAAAAGTCTACTCATCAACTCTGCCTCTCCCCATTTTAGAGACAGGCTGAGAGAGCTGGCATTGTTCAGCCTGGAGAAGAGAAAGAACCAGAGAGACCATAGAGCCCCTTCAAGTGCCTAAAGGGGCTCCAAGAGAGCTGGAGAGGGACTTTGGACAAGGGCCTGGAGTGACAGGACAAGGGGGATGACTTCACACTGAGAGAGAACAAGATTAGACTGGCTATTGGGAAGAATTCTTCCCTGGGATGGTGGTGGGGCACTGGCAAGGTTGCCCAGAAGAAACTGTGGTTGCTCCTCACAGTGTTCAAAACCAGATTGGACAGTACTTGAAGCAACCTGGTCTAGTGCAAGATGTCTCTGCCCACGGTGGTGGGTTGGAACAAGATGATTTGTGAGGTCCTTTTCAACACCATTCTGTGGTTCACCATTCAAACCATTCTGTGATTCCGTGATATTCATCACAAACGGCACCGTGGGTGTCTTCATGTGTGGACAGAAGATGAGAGCGCAAGATCAACTGCAGAGGAACCTTAAAGCTGACCACCACGGTCTGCAGATGTGAGGCTTCTTCCATTTGCTCAAAGAAGGTCTCATTTACTTCACCTTGATCACAATGTTTACAACAGACAGGCACTGCTACTGCACTCTCGTTGCTCTGGCCATTAAACTTGACCCTTATGCTCTCAACTGGCTCCTGACTCACCCCCAGGCAGAGCTCCGTGCATTCCCACTGCTCTCTCACATAAAGGGCAACCCTGTCCTCGCCCTTCTGGCCTATCCTTCCTAGGGAGCTTCAGCCCATCCATTGCAGCACTGCAGTCGTGTGAACCATCCCACCACGTCTCCAGGATCCCAAGAGCTCATGTCCTTGTAGCTGCACACACTCTGATTCTGCCTCTTTGGTCCCTCTGCTGTGTAGAGGCCTTTCAAAGAGGCACCCAGATATGCTGATTCTCCAGTACAGGCTTCAGAGTTTCATTTATAAACCTTGATGGGATTTTCCAGGTATTCATCGTTTATAGAACTAGTGTGTTTTGTTGACATTGATCCTGGGTCTGACTGAACCAACAGTCCATTTCCCTTGGAAAGCTCCAGTTCAGTTATGTGTAGGCTGGGTTTCTTTGTTTTCTTTGGGACAAGTCTAAGCCTTGTCCCGAGTTCACACCCAGCAAATCAACTCAGCTATTTGGGAACTCTGTGAACTACATGTGCTTGGGAGTGATGATGCAAGTGTTTTAAAAAAGCAGTGTGTTAAAGACAAGGAGAACAGGAAGATAAACAAGGTGCTCTGTAATGAGCAGCTGCCCATTTTCCAAAATATAGCTTAGCACTTGCAGCTTTTTGTTGTTGATCTTTCGATTCTGAAATTGTTTGGAGAAATAGTTGCTCCCCACATCTGCTCCCCACACTTATCATGGGTGACAAGCTATGGTCTTGCCTGTACCAGGTATCAAGAGCTTCTCACTGCTCTGACTCTGTAGTACAGAATTCCCCAAAGTCCTTCTGGATGCTCCAAAGGTGCACTCTTTAGTTGGAATTCGCCAACACAGGAGACCACATTCAGTCTTTCCTTCCTCAAGAATTATTCTCAGATAAAACCTGCTCTTCTTAAGGTGGGAGAATTGCATCCCAACACAAATTAAATGAAGTTGATCACCTGACTTAGCAGTTTCAAAAGTCTGATTTGTCATTTTTTATTATTAGAGATTTTTAAGACTTTCTTACCTTATTTTAAGAGATGTGACTCCAAATACAACAAAGTTCAGGTAACTGTGTTTAAGCTCTTCTGAGTAGTCTCATGTGACACTGGTGGTGGACTGTGAGGATCTCTGAAAGGTTTTACAAAACCAACAAAAATTGTGGGGCAAAAATGGTCTAGAGAAGAGCACAGCTGCCTTCCAAGGAAAGGCTAAAAAGGTTAGGGGAACACTGAGGAAGGCAGTGTGATCAAGGTTCACAAAATCCTGAAGGCAGGGGACGTGCTGAAAGCTGAGCTGCTCACCCAGTCCCACCATACCACGACAGAAAGCCCTCAGGAACTCACCAGAGATGGATGTAAGACAACCATGGAATTCTGGATGCAGCAGATGAGCTGCATGAGCTGGATGAGCTATTCTGGGCTGCTGTGGGGGCTGCTGATTGCAGCAGGTCCAGAGAGGGACCGCACAAAATCATGGGAAACAGGTCCCTGACTGGCTGCTGGAGGAGGAGGAGGGGACAACCCTTTTGCAGTCCTGCATCTTGAGGGCTGAGGGGGGGGGATGGAGGTGGCCAGGCTCACACATGTCCTGCTGGTGGCATCTGCCACTGCAGACAGCATGCTGGGCTGGGAGAGATGACCAGTGGGTTTTTTCCAATGTACTTACATTTGGAGCCTTCCCAGGGGTTTCTTTCATTCATTTTCCACCTCTCCACAAAGGGAACGACCTTCTTCTTGGTAGAGACTGCCCTTCCCTCTCAGCCTCAGTCACAGGCTTGTGACTGCTGGACCCTGCAGGTCAGAAACACCTTCACTGAGCAGTGGAGGTGCCATTCCAGGAATATTGTAGTTGGCAGCAATGCCAGTGCAACACTGCTTCTGCTTGGTTGCTCCACAAATCCATATTAAAAATAACCATAATCGATAGCCAAAATCCATATTAAAAAGAAATCCCTCAGCATTGCACAACTGGACTACACCAGCATTACAGAAAAGGTCATGTGGGTGAATGGCTGAGAAGGAAAAGCCACTTAAAAATTGACCAATTAAGTACTTATGAAATTAGGCTTTAAAAAATACTATTTATTAAATATGCTTATAATTTAAATTATAATTAGGGTAATTAAATTTTATATTTTACATAATATCTCATAAATTACATTTAATATGCAGATGAATCCTCAGGTCAGAAGAAGACAAACTGGGAAAGTTTTTGGTGCAAAAAATTTTATAAAGGAAAATATTCAACATCTGCTTAGAAAAACCAGCTTCATGTAAAAAATGACCTAGTGTCCAATGCAAGTAATTAAAGAGCTAAATAACCCCAGAATATAAAGCTGAACATTTCAAAGAATCACAGAATATGCTGACTTGGAAGGTACCCACAAGGATCATTGAGTCCAACTCCTGGGTCTGCACAGGACCATTCCCAAGAGTCACACCATGTGCCTGAAAGTATCCAAATGCTTCTTGACCTCTGGCAGCCTTGGGGCTGTGCCCACTGCCCTGGGGAGCCTGTTCAGTGCACAACCACCCTCTGGGGGAAGAACCTTTCCCTGAGCTCCAACCTGAGCCTGCCCTGACACAGCTCCAGCCATTCCCTGGGGGCTGTCCCTGCTCCCCCAGAGCAGAGCTCAGTCCTGCCCCTCCTCTGCCCCTGCCCAGGCAGTTGGAACTGCACTGAGGTCTCCCCTCAGTCTCCTCTGCTCCAGCTGAACACACCAAGTGCCCTCAGTGTCCTCACACACCTTCAAATCCAGGCCCTTCCCCATCTCTCTGCCCTCCTTTGGACACTCTCCAATGGCTCAATCTCTCCCTTCCATTGTGTCCCCCCAAAGTGCCCCAATGTTGAGGTGAGGCTGCCCCAGGGCAGAGCAGAGCGGGACAATCCCCTCCCTGCTGCCCCCAGGACAGGGATGTCCCTCCTGGCTGCCAGGGCACTGTTGACTCAGGGACAACTGGCACCCATCAGCACCCCCAGGGCCCTTTCCCAGCTCTGCTCTCCGGACTCTCATTCCCCAGTCTTTATGGTTTACTCAAAAGTTTAAAATCTTCTTAAAATTTCTACTTGACTTTCATCTGGTTTGAATTTTCAGTCAGATGCTTGGATTGACCACACAGTCAAAAATGTTCCTTTGTGTGATGAGATCTGGGTGATGGTGACTCACAGGGGGTGATGCAGGGTTAGATGTAGATGCATTTTGGGGAATGATTGTGTTGGCTCCTCTGTCTTGTGTAATGCAGTCACTGTGGGAACTAGACATTAACATGTGTCTAGGATGTCTGGAGAAGGGATGACTCTGTAGAGCAGCCTAAATTTGTCACAGTGGGTATGTGAGCACATCCAGAAAAAGCAGTTGACACACACAACACATTTAGGTTGTCTATACATGGAGTGGGTGAACTTTCCTATCTGTGCACGCAAATATAGACGCAAATGCTGCATCACAGGGCTCGCCTCTGCTAGAAACCTGCTCTGAAAGACTCAGCTGACATGCAGGAGTGAAGCAGCAAGACTTTCACTGGCAAAAGCATCACTTGGAGACCTTTGGTTACCTTTTTTCTTATGCCCACAGGGTGAATGGAGCTGTACCCCCCTGAGCGCTTCAGCTTTTCTCACACAGCCCAACCCTGCTCTAGAGGGGCTCGGTAACCACGCTCTGGGGGGTGAGAGATGAGGACAAGAGGGCAAAGGGGCCAGGTAGAACTGACAAATTTTGCAGCAGGCAAATGCGAATAGTTGTGTGTGGTGCCCTCTTTAACCTGTGGATTAAGAGCAATATACCTCAATGTACAGAGTTGTAGGGAGAGGACCACTTTGGAGGAACAGAAACTCAGTGGCAGCGGAACCCTCCTGAGATTTCTAGATGCAGCTGTGTGCAGCCCATGGGGGAAAATTGCATGTTCCTCCTTAGAGACCCTCTCCCTTTCAAGGTTCAGCCTAAAGGAAGATGGTTTGGTCTGGTGAGGCTGGAGCAACAATGCTGTAAATAGATTCCTGCACTTTTCTCTGAAACATCTGCTTCTGCAAAGGGGGCAATGAAGATAATCCAGTTTTAGCCCCATGAAAAACTAAAATGTTTCATTTGGGACCAACAGAAAATTCTGTCTGATCTGAAATACAGTATTTTCCTCCTGCAGGAGTGATGGAGTGAGAAGGATATATGGGGGGCAGGCATATTTGCCCGTATCTGTTGACACAGTTTACCTTCCATTTACACTGATTTTAATTAAAATTTTAAATTAAAAATTTGAACACAAAAATGGGGGGGGAAGCCATAATATTGAAAATGTCAAGAAGAAATGCTTCTATTTCAAAATGTCAGAAAAAAAACCCCACTTGTCTTGATGGGATTCTGTTCTAACAAACCATTTATCCTGTTTCAGCAGCTGTAAGAATTTGCTGCTTAATTTTCCATTTCACGTGTCCAGTCCAAGCCCTGATGGAAGGGAAACAGGGTAGTTCAAAAAACTTGAACTACTATGCTGGGAAAGACCCTGTTATGCACATCCTGCCACTGCCCAGAACAGGGTACCTTGGAGCACCTGTACCAAGAGAATGGGAGAGCACAAGATTTGTTCTGTGCCATCCATGAAGGCCAAGAAATTTTGGTGTCAGAGGCACAAGAGGCTGGTATCTGTGGTCACAGGAGACCAACACAAGGAATGTTTCATGAACAAACCTTGGTTTGCAAGGACGATGCTCAGGGAGCCAGGACAAGTTGCATCTGCAGGGTCACCAGAGTGGGGAAGGGTGTCACCCCTGCGAGGCTGCAGGAGCAATCCCCAGACTCCAGATCATCTCTAGGTCTCTTAGATGACAATCCTTCTACTATAGCCAAGAAATAGCCTCTATTTCCCAGTCCTGTCATGCAATCCAACCAACACTGCTCCCCCCTAGGACCCTTTAAGAGTAAAGAGTTATTGTGCTGACTCCTTTTTCCATGTATCTTAGCCAAAGCTGCTGCCCTTTCTTTGTGTTTCCTCATTTTGGATTTCTTGTAGCAGCCATCTGTCTCCCAGTCAGCATAACAGGAAGAGGAAAAGTGGATTTGGTGTGTGGACCCTTGTTGTCATCCTGCTGCTGTAGGAGTGTGTGTGCTCTGCTGAACTCATCTGCATCTTGTTTTGATACAAGTGACACTTTTCCAAGTGCTACCAATTTGATCACTTGGTTCTTGCCCTGTGTTTCTCCTGGTGCTTTCACACACAGACATTCCCACTCTATTTCTATCACAAGTCTCTGAACCAGGAGGTATTTCACAGCTACCAACACCCAGCTGCCCCATTGCCTTACTAGTCCATTTTTTCACTTCACCAAATGGTAAAGGCCTCTCAGCCAGGCTGGAAAGGGCTGTGATGCACTGCTGGTGTGTCAGCATTTATCATGTCTAATAGGTGACTGTAATAGTGATGACTGGTGACTTTCAAGCACTTGATCCTGGAACTGCCATTTGTACATTCCATCAAGTTTTGCCTCCCTTTAAATGAAAAGCAGTATGTCCAGTGTACCCTTGTCACCTCTGTTTACAGTTGCCTCTTTCAAAGTTTCAATTTGTGTAAAACATAAAAAAAAGGAATCACGGTAATCCCACTCTGATTTTCATTCTCTTCAATGACAATGTAGGCAACATATGAAGAGAACTTTCATATCTGAGTTAAACCCACTGTGAAGATAAAAACATCACCCTCATGAGCTCGAATTTTCAGCTTTCCTTAGCGGGAACCTGGGGACTTACCTTGACGTTGAACTGTTTTGGGGACAACAGAGTTGGTGTCAGTGATTTCCTCAGCAAAGAAAATAACAGAAGTCATTGGTGCTGGAAAAGCAGTAATGACAAGGCTTTATGTCCCTTTAGTTTTGTTGGTTTAATTGGTTGCAATACATATTGCCTGGCAGTTGGTGGGCAATGAAAGAAAGCTGTGGAAGGGCAGACGGAGCTGGCAGCTTTCACTCAGCCTATGGCACCTGACCATGGAGCAGAGATAGAGGCACTGGTAGGGCATCTTCTCAGTGTGCTGTGCATATCTGTTGATGGACTGTTGGCATTTACATTACAGATGCTTAGGGCACCTATATATTGAAGTCTACTTGCATGCAGTGATGGCTGGAGACAGCACGATTAACATGCTGCACCATCTGCCTTCACGGGGGCCCAAAAGGCTGCAGGGAAAAGAGCAAAGCCTGGCAGGTTTCAGCAGTCCTGCAGAGCTGCCAGTTGCTAAAACTTCTAGGGCAACTCTGTAAGAGTAGACAAGTGTTTTCATGGCAGAATAAGGTAAAACAACTGAAGAAGGCACAAGCAGAAAAGGATCATATGAAGTGAAGATCTGGCTGGAGAGAATACCTGCAGTTCTGGAGACTGTGGAATCCTGGAGTGCTTTACCCTGAACAGCTCAGGGAGCTGTTATCAGCTAATTCTGGTGGGTTTTCCTTGGGCCTGGCTGCAGACTGACCTGCCATCCAAACCTGGGTGACACTCTTTTGAGACTATTCAGGGAATGACATCTAAGCTGTCACAAAGGCCGGAATTGTTGCTCCCTCCCCATGCAAAGCACCACTCACCTGACACACAGGGCTCTATGAAAGCCAGCTGATGTCCTGTTCAGCCACTTAGTGCCTTCATCAGCAAATTCTCATATTCCCTCCTGGTACCAGAGACACATTCCTACTCTTGACATGCAAATCTTCCTATTCATGTCTTCATTAAGTCAACGTATTGTACTTGATGCTCAGAAAATAGGATGGTTGGAGGACTAATGGTGTCCAAGGTGGTCCTGTTCTTTTCTTTTCTGGGAACTTTATAACCATACTCAGAGAAGTTCTCAAGTGGCTTCCAGAGGTGATATCATGGATTTCCTAGGGAAAGATTTATCATCCAGAACATTTTAATAATAACAGTCACAAATTGCTATTTAGTCTGAAGATTGTAGGGTCAAAAAACACTTATTTTGGCTTAGATGTGTGAAAGGCTTTCCTCTGTCATTTGAGTGAGTGGCCACATAGATGAATTAGCCTGTCGAGAGGTCCCAACTGGAAAAAGTCCCAAGCAAAACATTACAATTGGTCCCTTCCTGCTACTTCCATCCTGTGATTGCATGATCTATTAAACAGTCCTTTACAGTTTGTAGAATAAACTGACAGACATTTTTGTTAGAATTTCAGATGCAATCCCAAATTTTCAGCAGCCAAGTGCTCATTATAGCCAGCTCAATGAGTGCTTTGGGTGAGTATTTGCATCAGTAAAGCAGAAACACTGAAAACTCACAAGGAGAAAATAGAAAATGGCACAAAATGCAGAACACAAGTGCTCAACTGAGAATGTGCTGTTTTCATCTAAAGTAGCACTCAGAACCTGTCTTACTCAGCATTTTCCACCCAAATGAACCAGTGCCACCCAGTCAGCATTTCTGGAGCTCCTCCTGCTCATTCTTGAAGCACTGTTCGAGGCACCCTCTCACTTGGACTAAAGGTGTGATGTTTCAAACAGGCCACCTAAACTTCGTGCCACCACCAAAGATGCTGCCTCTCTCTTTACATCGACACAGGTATCAGTCATCTTCTGCCATGGGACAGGGAAAGAGGACAGCCTTTCAGTGTCTGCCAGTTCAGCTGCCCACCCTGACTTCCCAGCGCTTGGAGAGCACAGTGCTGGGCGGCTGCTGCAGTTTAGGAATGGTGTTCTCCAACTCCATACTCTGGCTAAAATCACTGCTTCCTTCCCTCCCACCCCCACCCCTCCAGCTGGAGGCACAAAAGGCAAAGATGACAGGTTGAGATAGGAACAATTCATTAGAAACAGCAATGAGATAAGAAAATGAACAGTAACAGCAACAAAAGATTCACACAGAAACCCTGCAACAATTAAACAATATCGGACAGACACACTCCCCCCCTTCTGCCATCCTGCCACATTTTCTTGACCGACAGGAAACCCCTCTCCCCTGAAGAAGAGGGGAGACCCATCCCCGGGCCCCAGTAACGACCTGAGGTGGTAGAAAATAACTTCTGGGCCCTGGCCATGCCCCCTCCCAGCTACTGCAAAAATGAACCCTATCCTGGCTGGAACACACTGCCAGAGCACATTCCAGCATGGAGTGACAGGAGGTGAAAACTGGGTGTGGATGCAGCAGCGGCAATTCTGAAGATCCACAATAGTGAGAAATTGTTTACTCACATGTAGTTTCTGGGGGCACTTTTATGAAAAAAGGAGCTTTGTGCTCAGCTCCAGCTCAAAATCAGATTATGGAATTGCGAGTAGAAGATCACAGAACAAAAAGTAAGTGGTTCCACAGGTGTCACCACCTCTTGTGTGCGCACACCTATGCTCGGTGGAGTTCTGGCACTGCTATTCCAAGTGAGTACAAGGTCTCTGAAAGGAAGGACAAAAGATTAGCAAGGGAATAGTTTTGCAGTGAAAGAAGAATAAACAGACCAGGAGCCACCAGGCTGGAAGGATGAATAGAAAACCACAGATGCAGAGGAGATGGTAGGGAAACAATTACTTACCTTCTCACATTCCAAAGACTAGAAATCTTCCCCTAAAGTTATTCTGTAATGGGCTTAAAACCAAAACCAGGGACATTTGGTCAATTTAATTATAAAACTTTCTGCCCTGGAAAAAAAAATGTTACGTTTCAAAGGGAAAAAATCCATTAGATGAAAATAAATTCTGTAGCTGAATTTGTTCCCTTGTTCAGGGTATTCTCAAAGCATGGACTTCCAGAAGCTTGGAAAGGATATATGGGATGAGATTACCCTCTCTGTACTGTGTTTCCTATATTGTTCACTCAAATAAATGATGACTGCCTTTGTCAAAGAGCTTATTAGCTGATGGTCCTCAATGCTGTTTTCATCTTCTCACATGCAGCCTATTTCTGATTTAGGCCTCTCTGGGCACTAAAATAACACCTGACTGCTTCCTGGACTGGAAGAAGGGTTGTGTGGAAGGCAAATACCTGGCACCCAGTTTGTGTGCCCTTGTGCATCCCAGCCAGCAGGCAGGCAGCTTCCTCCCTTAGGAGACAATGGAGACACTAACTCTCCCCCTGGCAAGGAAATACTCCTGATGTGTTCAAGAAAGTAACCCAGGTAGACAAAAAAGGAGGGGTTGGGAAGACTCCTTTGCTGGTGAAGGAGTCAGAGAAAGATCCCAGTGCAGAGTCAGGTGCTTACACTCAGGGTGCTGCACAAACCTGTGAGCCAACAAATCCAGGCAAATCACGCCCTGTGGACAGCCAAAGGACACTCCCAACAGGGAAAGATAAAAATGAGCAGAACTTGGATGGTTCTTACTCTGTGGGCCTCATGTCCATTTGCCCAGCCTGGATCACAAGTCATGGTCATATTTAAATGTGATTCCAGTCGACAGTGTTCTTAGAAAATCCTGTACAAGGAGGCTGTCTGGGTAGCAGGGTGAGAACCCTCCTGTCTGAAGAGTCTCTTCAGTGGAAGCAGCTCCACACTAACCATGGGTCCACAACCATGCTTGGGTTTGCCTTTGACACTGGTCCACAAGCTGAGACAACAGGACATTTGCTGACTTTGCTGCCAAGTGAAATTAAATTGTCACTATTTTTTTTTCCAGTCAAGAAGTCTGTGAATCGCAGAGCCCTTGAACTGAGTCAGCTCTTGGGGCTCAGTCTCTCAAGGTGGGTTTCTTGAGAAATGCAGGATTGATTTTCCATGTCCTGTTGTGCAGTATAAGGGGAAGAGCAAGGTATTGATTGAAGGCTGGGAAATGCTAGAAAGGTGATTATAGCAAGTCAGTCTTGGTAAGTCACTTAGAGAAGCTCTAAAGGCAAACTAACTACCAGCTGGTCATCATGCATTATCTTCTTCCAGTCTGGCACAGAACAAGTACTTATATGGTACAAAATGAATGGGCAGCATCACACAGTGCATTAGGAGCAGACACTGGAGGGTTTTATTTCATCTGACAGCATCACTAACACAGGTTCTCACCTCTGTTTATGGAGCCAAGGTTTTGGGCTGAAACACTGGGCACTTCCCTCCTTAAAATCCATCCAGCTGGCATCATCATCATCATCATCATGGCTAGGCTTCGCGAACGAAGATTTGAGAAGGGCTCTACCCACGCTTGCTACAAGCGCGCTGATGGCTAAAAAGGCCAATGCGAGATAGACAAGTCCGGTTGCAGAAGGCACAGCAGAAAGACTCCCCAGGTGATATCGACGAGACGCGATTCTTTCTGCGTTGTCTTTTCTCCTCGAGAGTGATCCTGCGTGTGTTCTCAAAAGCAGCAGCAGCGTTATAGATGGTGTGTCTCCAGGCCTCCCGATTGGAGGCCAGGGTAGACCAATGGTGATGATCAATATGGCCAAGGCTGAGGGATTGTTTCAGGCAGTCCTTGTACCTCCTCTTCGGGGCTCCTCTCTTGCGGTAGCCAGTGGTAAGTTCCCTGTAGAGCACAATCTTAGGGAGGCGGTAGTCCTGCATCCTGGAGACGTGCCCTGCCCAGCGCAGTTGTGTTCTCAGCAGCATGGCCTCAATGCTCGTGACTGCTGCCTGTTCAAGGACAGACGTGTTGGTCACATAGTCAGTCCAGTGGATGTTTAGAATTGTACGGAGGCAGCGCTGATGGAAGCGTTCTAAGAGACGCAAGTGGTGCCGATAAATGACCCATGATTCGGACCCATATAGAAGAGTAGACAGTACAACAGCTCTGTAAACGCTGATCTTTGTACTTTTCTTCAGGTGTTTGTTTTGCCACACTCTTTTATGGAGTTTACCGAAAGCTCTGTATGCCTTTGCTAACCTGTTGTCTATTTCTGCATCAATCTTACCATCTGAGGAGATGATGCTACCCAGGTAACTAAACTGCTGGACTGATTTGAGTTCTGTTTCACCAATGGTGATATGGGGATGATGGGAGACTTCCTGAGGTGCAGGCTGATATAAAACTTCTGTCTTCTTCAAGCTGACTTCCAGTCCAAACAGCTCAGCAGCCTCTGCAAAGCAGGATGTCAGACGCTGCAGAGCTACTTCTGTGTGGGCAACGAGGGCAGCATCATCAGCGTAAAGCAGCTCACGGACAAGATAATTTAAGGTCTTAGTGTGGGCCTTCAGTCGCCTTAGGTTGAACAGGCTCCCATCCGTACGATATCGAATGTAGAAACCGTTTTCATCATCGAGGTCTGCCGTGGCCCTTTGGAGCATCTTGCTGAAGAAGATTGTGAATAAGGTTGGTGCAAGAACGCAGCCTTGCTTCACACCATTGGCTATTGGAAACGGCTCAGAAAGTGCGTCACCATGTCTCACTTGGCCGCGCTGGTCCTCATGAAGCGAGATGATCATTTTGAGGAACTTGGGAGGACATCCTAAACGTTCCAAAATCTGCCACAGACCTTTTCTGCTCACAGTGTCGAAAGCCTTGGTGAGATCAACAAAGGTAACATAGAGTCCTTTGTTCTGTTCCCTGCACTTCTCTTGCAGTTGTCTGAGAACAAATACCATGTCTGTGGTACCTCTGTTGGCTCGGAAACCACACTGGCTTTCAGGTAGAAGATCTTCTGCTATGGCGGGTATTAATCTGTTCAACAGAATTCTTGCAAGGATTTTACCAGCAATGGAGAGCAGAGTAATACCTCGGTAATTTGAGCAGTCTGATTTATCTCCTTTCCTCTTGTACAAGGTGACGATGACAGCGTCACGAAGGTCTGAAGGTAGTTCACCTCGTTCCCAGCAGCGCACCACAAATTCATGAAACTTAGCACAGAGTGCTTGGCCACCGTACTTCCAGATTTCAGGTGGGATTCCGTCAACCCCAGCTGCCTTGCCAATTTTCACCTGCTGTATTGCTTTAAGAGTTTCTCCCATGGTGGGGGCAGTATCCAGTTCAGTTTTCACGGGTTGTTGTGAAATGAACTGCAATGCTGAGTCTTGAACTACACGGTTAGTACTGAAGAGAGTCTGAAAGTGTTCAGACCATCGATTCAAGATGGAAACTTTATCTGTGAGAAGCATTTGGCCATCTGCACTGAGTAATGGGCTTTGAACCTGGTGTGTAGGACCGTAGGCTGTTTTCAGAGCCTCATAGAATCCCCTGTAGTCACCTGTATCTGCGCATAATTGGATTTTTTCCGCTAGATTGGTCCACCACTTGTTCTGGATGTCACGAAGTTTCTGTTGCAGCTTGCTGCATGCGAGTCGAAAGGCTGCTTTTCTTATATGACAAGATGGCTGAGCAAGGTGGGCTTGGTGAGCAGTTCTCTTCTTCCTCAACAATTCCTGGATCTCATGATTGTTTTCATCAAACCAGTCCTTGTTTTTCTTGAAGGAGAACCCTAAGGATTCTTCAGAGGACTGCAGAATGCTACTTTTAATAAGTTGCCAAAGTGCTTCGGGAGAGGAGTCTGTGGAATGAACTTCGAGCCTGGATTGAAGATTTGCCTGGAATCTGTCCCTCACTGTAGCTGATTGAAGACTGTTAACTTGAAGTCTCCTTCTAGGAATGCTGCCCTTTTTAGGTTTGAATTTAAGGTGGAGGTTAAGTTTACAGCGCACGAGGCGATGATCCGTTTGACATTCTGCACTAGGCATCACGCGGGTGTGACGAACATCGCGGATATCTCTCTGTCGGACCAGGATATAATCAATGAGGTGCCAGTGCTTGGACCTGGGATGCATCCAGGTTGTCTTCAGACTATCTTTCTGCTGAAAGATAGTGTTGGTGATGGTAAGCTGCTGCTCAGCACAAAACTCTAGCAGAAGGCGACCATTATCATTGCAGTTCCCAACACCATGCTTGCCTAGTACTCCTTTCCAGGCTTCAGAGTTCTTTCCTACTCTGGCGTTGAAATCACCAAGGATAATGATCTTATCATCTGCAGGAACCTTTTGGATAAGGTGGCGTAGGTCGTTGTAGAATTTATCTTTTTCAGCAGGGTCAGCTTGGAGGGTTGGGGCATATATACTAAAGAGAACAGCATGTTGCTTGTTGTGTAGTGGGAGGCGTAGGGAGATGATACGATCAGAATGACCAGTTGGCAGATTTTCGAGTTTAGAGGCAATAGAGTTTTTAATCATGAAGCCAACTCCTGAGAGATGCCTTTCAGAACTGGGTTTACCTGACCAGTAGAGTGTATAACCGGCACCATGTTCTCTAAGGCTGCCTTCCTCATGAAGACGAACTTCACTGAGAGCAGTGATGTCGATGTTGAGTCATGACAGTTCATGGGCAATTAGAGCGGAGCGACGCTCAGGACGGCCACTGTTTGCAGTATCGAGCATGGTTCTGATGTTCCAGCATGCGAGTGTTAATTTGAGTACACCTTTGGAGGCAGGTGTGTGCCTTTTGCTCTTAATCTTTATTTGACCGCAACAGAAGGTGCCTGTTGGCCGCGGCTAGCCAACCAGGTGAAGGATGGAGATGAGCTTTGGTTAGGCCACCTTTTCTAGGCCCCTCTCCGTGTGGAGCAAGCAGTGCTCTCCTTGGAAAAGGCTGCTTGGTCATTCAGGATGCTGCCGAGTGAGTCTGTCATCTCCAGGGTCAGACTCAGGCGACCAATGTCCTGAACCGCCTGCATGCAGGGTTAGGACTGCAGCTTCCAGTGCACCTTATCACCTGCCATTTCATCCCTCACCTGTCGCTGCAGGACTTTACAAGTGTGGGTATAACCCTAGAGCCTGCGCAGTGGATTTTTTAGGTGAGGCTCAGCTTGCGCAGAACTGATCCCACCCTTTACTCCTGAGGTTCATCTGCCAGGGCCTAGCAAGCTTGGACAGTGACAGTGAGGTCCTCAGGACGTAGGTTTGATTAGAGTATCCTTCTCTTGGATGGATGGCCTTACAGGGCTAAGCGAGCTCCATCTACCCGGGTTTGAGATTAGAGTTGTCCTTCTCCTAGGATGACTGCCGGAAGGCTAGTGAGCTCATCCTGCCCACGGACACATTTGACCCTTCAGTTTTGACCTGTCTGGCATGGGAGACCCTACCGGAGGCATATGCCACCGTCAGCACAGCTCGCAACCTCATAAGGGCATACTGAAATAGTTTGGACAAGCCCTGCTCTCCCAACTTTTCCTTCACAGCTTCCTACAGTTTAACCCAGGGACACTTCCTTGCCCTGAGCACCCCTCAACACACTAATGGCCAGTCTTCGCGAGCGAAGATCCGGGGAAGGTCTTTCCACCTTCCAGCCTGCGCCTTGGATTTTTTTAGGTGAGACACAGTGTGCGCGGAACTGAGCCCACCCTTTAATCCTAAGGTTCATCTGCCGGGGCCAAGCAAGCTTGGACGGTGGCAGTGAGGTCCTCAGGACGTAGGTGGGTTGCCTTTAAGGGCTAACGAGCCCCACCTGCCCGGGAGTGGCCCTGACCGGGAATCGAACCCGGGTCTCCGCGGTGATAGCGCGGCGTCTTTACCTCTAGACCACCAGGGGCTCCCTCAACACACTAGGAGAAGAAGAAGGGAAGAGGGAAAAAAAAAAAAAAGAAAAAAAAAGAAAAAACACAAACAAACAAAAACAAACAAACAAAAACCCCAAAACAAACCCAAAACAACCACACAAACAAAACAAAAACAAACAAAGAACAAAAACAAAACCAACAACAAACACCAGCACAAAAACCCACAGAACAACAACAACAACAACAAAAATAAAAGCACACCACATTCCTGGGCAGAAGCCACTAGCAAGCCGAACCCATCATATCCCAACTCCCACTGCAACACCCGGCGATCCCGGCATACCCCCAGGCAATGGCGGACACACGTGTAAGAAGTCCCCGCGTTCACCCTAGGTTTGGGCACCCTCTGCAACCCCTGCCCAGCCAAAACCCCCCAGCCTCCAGAATAAACCCACTACCCACCCCAAACCTCAGCCCCCAGCGTGCCACTGCAAGCTCCCCTTTGCACTGCCCGTCCGCGGCCCCCAAATGAGGCCGCCCCGCCGGCCCCTCCACGTTGGCCCGGGGAAGCTCCAGGTCCGTCCACCCTCCCCCCTGCTCCTGCCCGGCCTGACCCGGCACGGCTCGACCAGGGGATCTCCTCCCCGCGCTGAACGGGACCATCTACCCGCCCCCCCGATGGTCTGGGGAACCCCCGGGACCGTCCGGCCCCCTCCCCGCACCCGCCCGGTCCGACCCGGCGCGGCCCGGTCCCGCGGCCCGGCCCCACATGGCCACCGGCCATCTGCCAACCGCTCCGCCGTTCCGACGTCAAAGCACAGCTCCCGACGGCTTCTCCAGGAGGTCGACTGCACAGATCGGTGCTGCAGCCTTTCCCACGCATGCAGGGCCACGACGAGCCGCGAGAGCAGGAGCGGGTCCCTCACCACCCACCACCCAGCTGCAGGAGCACGCCGAGCGCGGGGCCGCCTGCCCGCCCGCCATCTTGGCCCCCCCCATCCAGCTGGCAATCTGTAAGCAAATAGATTCAATAACCTATATATGATTCTTCCACATACAAGAATGGACTAGCCTCTTCCTCCCACAGGAAATTAAAGAGAACATTTTGAGACAGGAAGATGAAGGCCAGACCATAAGCAAGATCAAAGATGAGATGAAACCATGAATGATGGGTGCAGCAGTGCCAGGGGGAAGAACAAAGTGCAACAATTAGGAAACAGCAGGCACTGCTGTGTTCCTCCTGTGCTTCAAAAGAGCCCTGGGAATAATGGTGGCCCAGAAAAGGATAGAGCAGCAACTGGATCATGGTTTTGGGTACATCAGGTGGGTAAGAAGGCTCAACTTACCTAAAGGACAAATATGACTCAAAACCCATGGGTTGAGGCTCATGGGTTTAAGCTCAAAACTTATGTGTTAGAAGCTCATAACTAGATTTACCCTAGGAAGAAAATGTGCCCTGCATGAGATCAGTGAGTGCCTAGAACCACCTCATTGCTGGGCAGTCAGGAATAAACAGCACAGCTGATTCAAGGGTTTGATGAAGAGGAGGATGCTCACTGTCATCTGTGAGTTCTGGGGCTGATTGACTGATCCTGGAGATCCCTTTCAACTCTATTTCTTCTGACAATAAGTGTGGCAGACCAGAGTTGAAAACTACTCTCAAAAGATCTGCCCACAACCAGTAGTCACTGCTTGGGAAATTTCTACTGAGTCCCATTTTTTGTGTAGCATCCTTGATATCACCCCCAGGTCCATGAACAACTCTTGACAAAAGTGTTGGATGGTCAGAATCTGTGTGTTTCAGTGACTAGAAGTGGGCAACAGTTTCATGTGTTCAAATTGTGTTAAAAATATTTGAGAGAACTGATAGACAAGTTCTCTAGTAGCCCTACTGGAAAATAACCTCTGTCTATTTTCTATAGTTCTAGTATATTTAAGTAGTACCCTTTTCCTACATCTCTAGGTTGATGTAAATCATTTTAACTGCAGAAAAAAATACTGATTTCCCTTAGATAAGCACCCAGTACCGATTGTTAAACCACGCCCAGTGATGGGCAGCTTTAGCTACCTGTAGGACCGACAGATCAAAAAATGACCCAAAGTTTCTCTTCACCTTCTTGGCCTCCAGGGAAACCAAAATCAAAATGGAGTGTTATTGCAAGAACTGTAACAAAGCATGTACAATAAAGGGTTTTTTCCTTGCAGAGGGTTTTTTTTGTTATTGGTAAAAGGGGAGCATGAACCTAAAATAATGTACAGAGTGCTGATGAGTGCAGGAGGCATCGGGAACTGCCTAGAGGGAAGAAAGTTCATTCATTCATATTCAAAATACTAAGGATTTCTATTATCTCTGCAGGAAGCTCACCTAGGTGTTTAAATCTAGTTACTGTTTCAATGTAGTTTATTTAGAATATGATTTGGTACACATTTGAACAAAACAATTTGAAAAAAATAATTGTAATTTACAGAAGTTTAGCTTGATATAGACACCTACCATTTGAGTTAACAGAGTGTGGCATCTGTGTGAGTTTTCTGCTCCTGTTTCCAGCATCCAAGATAGGCACCTCACCAGATTTCATAGGCCTGGGCTGCCTGCTTGCTGCAGGATCTGGAGAAGATGCTGCTCTGAGGGCAGTGTGTGGAGGGTGATCCCAGCACAGGCCATGCCCTCACTGACAGGATCTTAGCACAGTGGGCAGGGCTGGCCACTGGTAATGGGGTCCTTTGTGACAGACATGGCCAGTGCTGAACGCTGTCCAAGGTCCATCCCTGGAGTCCAGGTCAAGAACAGAAGGAGCCAGAGCCAGAGCCAAGGCTGCTGTCCCAGGAGCTGGATGCTTCAAGCAGGGCTAGGTTGGACAAAAAATAGGTCAGTAAGGACCCAGTCAAGTTTTGAACACGTCCACTGATGCAGCCCCCACAGCCTCTGTAGGCTTCTACCCTTGTGTTTGGCCACTCCAAGGAAGTCTATTTTTGGTTCTGCCTGTTCAGGCTTTCCCTTTCTGCACTTGTGCCCATTGCCTTTGCTGCTGTTCAGTCAGAGCAGCCTGTGTGTGAAAACACTACCTGGGGAGGCAAGGAGCTGTGAGAGGCTCAAGTAGATTGGAGAGGATGAAACCTTCTCCCAGAGTCACCACTTTGCATGATGCAAAACTTTTCCTGACTGAACTTCCTGGCTCTTCACTGAGATGTGGGATGACAGAGTTCTTCTGGGAAAAGACTGGAAGAACTTACTGCCAAAAAAAATATTTTCCTATATTGCTGGAAATTGCTGTGGAATATATTCAAGCTGTAGAGACCAACTTGGAATAAACAAGACTATGCAAGGCATATGGAGCACAGAACATTTCAGAAAAGGATTACATGAGATATATACAGCTTTAACATGGCAGGAGAAAAATGAAGTTCCTAGTGCAGGTAACTTGAATTTTCCAACACTATCATGTTGACAGCTTGGAAGCTCGAGCATGGATAAGAAAAGCCCTACACAAGTTGTTGTTCCTGGAGTTGTCTTTGTTGCTATCTTTGAGCAAAAGAATTAGGTCAACCTGTCAAACTCAGACACCCACAGTAAGTGCTTAGAGTTATGACCTCATTTCCTACAGTGGAACAGGCATAATTCCAGACCATCCACAGAAAGTGAGTTTGCTCAGCCCTACCAATAACTTCCTAGAAACCTGGAGGAACTGTAATTCTACAAATCTATAGGTTCTGGGATTCTACGAACTGGCCTTCAGTTTTCATGAAACAATCAGATCCCGAGTTCCACCACTTGATAGAACCCATACATTTTGTTCTGACAAGGGTCCTAAAACTTCCTCAACAAAGGGTTCAAAAGAATTTGAAAACCGTTTTTCTTTCATCATGACAGTTCATCAGATGCAGGGTGGATTTTTAGTGGTAACTTAGTGCTAAATTACTTCCAACACTTATATACCCTAAATTAGCACACAAGTCTGCAGGTTTGCATCACTCTAACCACTTACATCCCCACTGCCAGGCATACACTACCTCCCAGCCCCTGCAGTGATTCACATGATCTGCCAGATTTTGAATTAAAAAATAAGAGCTGCAAACTCCACCACATGTGGGTCTCATTCCCCATTCCCCATTCCCTCTGTCCCCTTCCCATGAGGCTGCTGTCCCCATGAAGCCTGCCCTGTGCTCAGGGAACCCAGCAGGCTGGATTTGGACATAATAAACCCTCTGAAATGAAGGAGGGTGAAGCCTGGCATGAGGGATCTCAGCCTTTGCTCGCTGCCCAGCTCCAGCAGGAGGCAGAAGATGGTCAGTAAAGCTGACACTTACATTGACAATCTCACTTGAACCATTCAAATTTATTTCTTGTTTTGACTGCTGAATCTGCCAAGCAGAAGAGGAGCAGGTCCTGATAGAACCAGAGCAAGCATCCTATGAAGAGTCCTTGCTATTTGAGAAGCTTGTCACCAAATTCTGATGAGGTGGGCTGGGAAGGATAGCCCTGTGTGCTTCAGTGAGTGGCTGGGGCTTTCCATGCCCAAATAGAGAGTATTTAGTATTTTACAGACTGTGTAGCAACCTGCACCTGCTGAAACACACTGATGTCATCAGTAGGCACAGAACTCCAGTGTTTCCTGACAAATATCTGATTTATGAAGAGGGCTTACAGTACAGCTCAGCTTGAGTAGACCAGTATCAAAAACACAGTCTGCCCCTCCTCTGCGAGAAACAGATTGATTTTCTGATCTCCTCCCCCAAAGGTACTTGCTGAAATACACTCCCAGGATGCCCTGCAAAACTGTAAAGGTGCCCCTGATTGTAGAGGTTGCTGACCAATGAGCTCTGGGAGCTCAGGAAAATTTCTGTTAGCAGAAGATAAATGGAAAACTACTCTTTCCAAGAGGAATGAGAAATATGGAGATCGCTACTACAGGAAGAGTAAGGGTGCTCTGCCTTTTCTGAGAGGGAAAAAAATTTACATCCTCTCATGAATAAAGGGAGACCACAGCCTGTCTTAGGCTATTAGCATTTGTAGGAACTCAGCTGATCACTGATTTTTAATTAGTTATAAATACTTCAAAGGCAAACGCCTTATTTCAGGTCAAGTGGAATATTTTTTGAATGTTCTAAGAGTCCACTATTCCACATTTTTATCATAATTTTACATTAACTTCTTTGGTGACTTTCTGCCACCCCGAAGCTTGCTGATTTGCCAAACGAAATAGAAACATAAATCTGTCGAGCTCTAATTTCAATTTAGTGACCTAAGTTTGTATTTTTAAATAATTTGAAACAGTTCAGTGTTCCCATCATAGAGTGTGTTCCTGCACCCTGTCTACTGGCAATGAAGACATCTCAAGGAACACTGTCTTCTGCAAGACTTTTAGGACCTTTTTATTGCTTGCTTTTGGAGTTGCAGTGACCCTGGTTAGCTTTTAGATTGGCACTGATGAAAAGTATATCAAAAAAGACAGGAAAAGAAAACTGGAGCCCTCAAATGGAGCCAGACTGTAAGACTCATTCATTAGCAACTAAAAACAGTGTTGTGAGCACAGAGAGTCCAAAATGCTTCTCACAGGTGGGCGAGTCTCATGATGTGCTGTGAAGAGAGCTAATCCCTTGTTCTGCCTGCTGAGAAAGCAGAGGCATATGGGGCCAAATCCACAGCACACTGCAGTGCTGGTGCCAGGAGACATGCTGCATGAGTCAAGGCTCCCTTCTGGCTCCTGAGCACTGCTGTGGTGTTATCAGGAACATGGTCTGCCGTGCCTCGTGCCTTGGTTCTGCCCCTTTGTCGAGGGGAGCTAGGAGAGTATGTTCCCTTGGGAACCTTCCTAGCCAGGAAAGTCCTCTAAATATATCAGAAGACTGAGCATCTCACCCACATCTCAGTGCAAGGGCCCTCCTTAACCCCTTAAGGTGCTTCTTCTTCTAAATAACCTTGTGACCTTTGTGCCAGGCTTTCCCACCCCATCCTCAATAGGAGCAAACCCCTGGCACAGCATCACCCTCCACGTGATCCCACACAGCACAAGGGGGACACAGGGACACTTCCAGAGGATCACTAATGAAGAAGGAGAATGATGAACTTGGAGGCACTGACAGAGGTCAGGGGGCTGGCTCGGGGTGGGGTTCTCAGTGTCTGCTGAGTAGTGATGTGGGGGACTGGGGGTGCAGAGAGGCTAAAGACATGCTGGGGGCAGGTTTAGGCCTCAGTGCATGCAGCCAGGGTGCCCTTGGAAACTTCCCACTGCTCCAGGGCAACAGTCTGATGGGTGGCATGGGCAGACCCCCCATGGCAGGTGGGGGGACAGCCCATGACAGCCGGGCCCTGTAGGTGGACCAAACTCCTGAGCATGGATGCAGGAGGAAGGGAAGTGGTGGTAGGAAAGAGGGGAGGGAGCTCGGGGACATCTGACCACCAAGATTTTCCAGGTATGTGAGAAGGATGAAGACCCCCCTCCCCAGGGACTCCTTCTCCACTGCCTCTTGGCCAGGAACCTCCACTGGTAAGGAAGGAGGGCAGTGGTCCACGGTGCAGTGCAGGCACAGACCCTGCAGGGAGCTGTCATTTTTCTCTGTGCTCCCTGCCCTTCTTTCCCTGCATCCCCTGTCAGCCTAGGAGACAGTGATGTGTCCTGAGGTGCAGGCAGTGATGTCCCTTACTGTCTCTACCTGTTTTAAGTGGGCTGGTGTTCAGCTATCTCTGAAGATGGACTTGGACAAGGAGGACTGTTAAGGGAGACTGATTTTGGAAAGGCATTTCCCTCCCCTCCATTCCACCTGCCCATGTCAGAGCAGCCTCACACGTGCTCGAGGCAGGATTGGCACTTTGCAAGGAAAAAGCAACCTGTGGAGGGCTAAAGGGTGAAATTTCAGAGGGATTCACAGGCAGGTGTTTGGAACTGTGTGCTGGAAATTAAAAAGGGAGAAACCACTCCTCTGGCTCTGCCACCAGTGCCAAAAGGGTTATGGGGGCTGATGAAAGAGAACAGATAATTGCACTTAGAGGAAGGAAAAAGAACTGCATGAGGGGCTAGGGTGGTGTAATCATGGAATATCTCAGGTTGGAAGGGACCCATAAGGATCGATGTATCTCCCCTTTTAAGATGCAAATAATAAGCCTTCTCTGTAGAGAAGAGAGGAGAGAAGGTGAAGGCAAAAATGGCCAAGCAAGGCCAAGAGTGGATGGAGGGGTTCCTCCTTTCCCTTCTGTCTCTGAAGCCTTTTTGTGTACAGCTGGTTGAGAAATCAGAGAGGTCTCGGTGTCTAGGCAGGAAGGGGAGCTCCTCTGCTCCCCAGTGTTGACAGGGCAGCTGCAAGTGCTTGGCTGCCACCATGTCCTGTCCAGTACAAGGCCTGGGAGACACTTGAGGATATCAGCAGAAGAGACAGTGACCAAGAAAACAGGGGTGGTTACTGGAGCCACAGTCATGAAAATGATGTTGGTACACTGTGATAGAATCCATTTTCCTCTGGACATGGGTGGTGGATGTTCCTGTTGTAGCCAGCAGGCAGTGCTATCCCATCTCCTGTGCTCACCATTCATGCAGACATCCCCAGCAGCCCCATTTCACCTCTCAGTAACCTCAGGAGAAAGTCCAGAATGAGGCACCTCTGCTCCTTCCCATACCAGCTCCCACCTGCTGCTCATCTGCTGACATTTGAACTTGGCTGAACCTGATACTTCCACCATTTGATTTTATGGAAAATATCCTCCATATGGACTTCACTAAAATTCTTGTTGAAGTAGAACTAAATAATGAACCCAGGAAAGACAGGGTTTTTAATGGAAATGCAGAGTGGGCAAGGAGCTGACCCGCAGGGACACTGCCTGAGAGCCAAAGGAGGTGCTTATGAAATTCTGGACTTCGATGGCCTCTGCCTCAGCCAGCTACATTTAGCCATTGGCTCCTCCTCAGACTAGCTGCATTTGATTAATGTCTTCCTCCTAAATGGGACTATCTGCCTGGATCTCAAGCAAAACTTGACCTTGAAAACGCATCAAAACAGATCTTGGGTCACACAGGTCTGTAGAGGGCACGTGATGGAAAACGATGGATGTTGTGCTGCAGTAAAGAATGCAGTGTAGGTGTGCAGCACAGCCAGAGGGGCTGGACTGCTCACTCCTCTGCTCCCTTAGCACACATTCTGCCCATCTGTTAACTCTTTATTGTGATGCCTTGTTCCATTACAAACTTTTGCAGCCACTCTTTCCGCGGTGTGGAGGATGTGCCACCGCCAGAGAACACTGAATGCCTCTCCTAACACTCATTTCTTTTAAAGTCAAAGGGACTGAACTGATGAAGAGCTGTCCTTTCATCAGAGCACCTTGGTAAACTGCCTCATCCACCCCAATTTGGGCACCAGATGCCACACGGGTGGGTGTCTTGACTAGTCTTTTTATTTTACCCTGAGTACTTCCCCACAAGGCCCACTCAGATATCAGGGACATCCACAGGGTTTGGTGAATGGTCATTACAATTATGCACCTCACAGAGCTTCAACTCTGTCCCACTGAGGATAAAAACAAAAACTATGCACGAAAAATCTTGTTACTCCATTTCAGGACTCCTGATCCCTGCCAAACCGAGTCAGGCTGTGCTCCTGGTTTTCACTCCTGCAGTTATTGCCTGCCACTCTGGCAGAATGGAATGGCTGATGCCATAGATATATGGAAGATAATAATAAGGAACCAGTTGTATGCCTGGATTTCCCATGCCTAAGGTGTTTGCATCTCCTAGTAGAATCACAAACAGATTCAGTCTGGCAAGGACCTCTGAAGGTCATCTTGTACAACCTCCTGCTCCAAGCAGGATGAACTTTGGAGCCAGAGCAGATCTAGCAGGGTTTTCTCCAGTCAGGTTTTGGAAATCTCCAAGAATGCAGATTCTACCAGCTTTGGGCACCTCCTCCAGTGCCTTGATGTCCTCTTGGTTAACAATTTTTTTCTGATGTGCAATCACAGTTCCTCTCACTGCAATCTGTGTGAGATACCTCTTGTCCTTGTGCTGTGCACCTGTGAGATGAGCCTGGTCCAATCTTCATTATGATCCTCCCTTCAGGTAGTTGAAGACAGAAGTTTGATCATCCCTAATACGTCTTCAGCTTCTTGTACATCCTGTGTTCTCCTTCCCAATCATCTTTCTGTCCCTCCATTAGATTCTTCACTTTGTCAGATCCCCCTTGCCCTGGGGAGCCTCAGAGCGGGCACAGTGCTGACCTGTGTGTCTCAGAGGTGCCAGCTCAAGGGGATTAATCACTTCCCTAGACCTCTGCCTCTTCTGTCACCAACACTCAGAATATGCCTGGCCCTCTTCACCACATGGATGCTCTTCAGACTCCTGTGAAGTTGTTGTGCAGCAGGTCTTTTTAGGGAGCTGCTCCCCAAGTGGTTGTCCCCCACGTGTCCTGGTTGCATGGGGTTGTTCCTACCCTGGGCAAGAGCAGACATTTTCCTATGTTGAACTTCATAAGACCCCTACTGACCCATTCCTACAGCTTATTAAGGACCTCTAAATGGAAGTTGTCTTTCCCAGGGCTGACTGCACCATTTCTGACACATTCCTGAACTTCTGGCATGTCTTCTCAGATTTAAGTCCATATCAACACAGGAGTTGATAGTAGAAAGCAGCAAGAGTTGTTTAACAAATCATAGCTCATTTGTTTAACAGTATATGGCTGTGAAGATGTGGAGGAACGTAGAGAGGGTGTGCTTTGGCAAGAAATTCTGATGGGATGGTGATGTCCCTGCAATGGGGACAGGAGGAGGCTCAACCCAAGACTGGGCACAGGGGAACCCATCAAACAAAAGAGCACAACCACTGAAGTCCTGAGCTTCAAGGGAGCTCTCCCTTCTCCCAGCACTCATTTCTGCTGTTCCCATTCTCTCCCAATCCCAGTGTCCCAAGGCATGGTCCCAGCAGTAGACATCCACTTTTCCTTCTCCGTGAGCATCCAGTCCTTGGCCAGAAGGGAAGAGGCACTAGGGAGGACAACTCCTCCCTCTCTGTGTCTTGGTTCAGGTGAGCTCTTCAGCTTGTACCTTGATTTTGCTGGTTTTCAGAGACTTGGCAGTGATGTGATGAGGTCAAACAGGACCAGCCAACAAGGGCTGGAGGGGCCATATGAGACACAGCTGAGGTACTTGGTTTGTTTGTCCCGGAGAAAAGGAGACCTCATTGGGGCCTGCAGCTTCCTCATGAGGTGCAGCAGAGAGGCAGCTCCACTCTCTGCTCTGGGGGAGCAGGGACAGCCCCCAGGGAATGGCTGGAGCTGTGTCAGGGCAGGCTCAGCTTGGATCTCAGGGAAAGGTTCTTCCCCCACAGGCTGGTTGGGCACTGAACAGGCTCCCCAGGGCAGTGGGCACAGCCCCAAGGCTGCCAGAGCTGCAGGAGGGTTTGGACAACACTCTGAGGGACAGGGTGGGATTGTTGGGGTGTCTGTGCAGGGTCAGGAGTTGGACTTGATGATCCTTGTGGATCCCCTCCAGCTCAGGAGATTCTGTGATTCTGTAATTCTAACCTGGAGATTAACCCAGGGAAGTTGGATGTGGAGGTGCTGTTGAACCCTCTGCACTTCCCTGCTGGGAAGTTTCTTCTCTCCATTTCAGATTTATAGGTTAAAATTAAAACCACCAGCAATTCAGTGTGGGAGCCCTGAACCTGGTTGTGTGGGGCCATGACATCATTACAAAGTGTGGGGCATCTCACTGGTCGGGGGGAAACTCAGTGTCTGCTACTGTGTTACAAATAGTGACAAAACTGTGTCTTGCCATAAAAACCTTTCTTCTACTATCTTTTAATACACCACAATCATTAATGAAATGCAGAGGCAAATAGTTAAAGTGTGCATTACTCTGTTTCTAAAGACAAGAAGGGCTTAGAAAAATCAATACTTTTTCTGCTTGTTCTTTCTGCTCACTCTTTCGTTACGAATTCTGGTCCTGTGTATGCAGCTTCTCCTGGAAGATGCGAAGGTCAGCTGGAGAGCTGGCCAGAGATTTCATGCAGATCAACCACAAAAACACCCTCTGCAGATCTTTTTTGTCTGTAAGATTTAAATATAATGAATTGAATCTTGTTTTCAAATAAGGAAAATTTTCTTAAGTATTGTGCTATTACTGCCTCTGCATTGTTGCTTCTGCCCTTTGGTGTTGAAAAATCTGTATCTAATTTTGCACATCCTGTGATTTCTCTGAGCAATCAGTGAGACCAAAGGACAAGATACTCTGCAACAATGGCCAGAAGGGCGTATTTTAAACCTCCTTTCTTGGGGTACAGCAGTTACTGCCCAGAGACCTTGCTTGATGTATCCAAGTGTGATTTAAGAGGAACTGCAGGACCTGAATCAAGGCATATCACCAAGATATGTTCCCTGCACTGGTTACATCTGACTGACCATGGTGTGAGGCCCCTGTTCAGCCCCAAAGACTCCCACGCTGGGGGAAGCACAGAAGGATGTAAAAGTACATTTTGTCAGACTGTTTGTAATCTGTCCTGGATTTTATTGTCCGGGATGCCATGAAGTGTCTGTGCTCCAGCACGTTGGACCCAACATTTCAGCAGGCCATGGGTGCCCTGTGGTGGCAGAGAGAATGCAGCAGCCTTGTGGGCAATGCTGCTGCACCCCTGCCCGTTTTCCAACACTTATTAGCATATATACATAACTTTATAAAGTCTCTGAGGGGCTTCACCGAGGGTCTTTAGGAGTCATCTGTGTCTGGAGCCCCCAAAGTTCTCAGTGACTGCCTTATGAACTTCTTTAAGACAATACTCATTCTTGTACCCAGTATTGCCTGCTCAGCTGCTTCAGCTCCCTTCCCCGTTGTTTTCTCATCTTGCTTGGCTGATTTTGTTAAGTTGTGTCATAATAATTTTCTATGGTATGTTCTGCTACAAGAACTGTTAGTTCTTGTGACATCTCAAAACTGAGATATCAGGCAAAGAAAGGGCAGTACAAGGCAACCTGCAAGAAGGGGAAATCCTCCTGCGATGATGTGACCCTCAATTGTCCCCTCACCTCATCACTGCTCCTGCCAGAGACTCTGTGAAGCCCTGGCCAGGCCCCAGATCCCAGAGGCCAACACAGGCAGCTCTGTGCAGCTACTCCTGCACACCTGCAGTGCTCAGCCCCCTCCATCTCCAGAGATCTGCAGGGAGCTGTGCCCTATCACACAGCCAACCACTGCCCCCAGCCCACATTCTGCACGTCTTAACCTTTGTCCTCCCTGCTCTGGCCTTTGCCTGGCAGGATACTTTGGGATCTTTTACAAGAGAGGTGGAAAGAGTCCCTGCACCTCAGAAACACTGAATCATTTTGTCTGGCTGTGCAGGGCCATGTGAGCTGCAGGTGGCAGATTGGCTTCTCATGTAGCTCCAGTGAACCACCCACCGTGACCATGCACTTGTTTGGTCTCCAAACAGTCCTTCAGAAGTGCCTACTAGAACTGAACTATGTGTGCCACAGGAGCATCCCCTACCTTTGCCACTGTGCAGGCACCCACTGTAACCTCCCTGCAGGTAGCCCAGGTCTTCTCCCTCCTCCCCTGCTCTCTCCACAGTCCTGGGGAGTCAAACAGAATGAGCTCAGCTGTAACATTTCACAGGACCAGAACTGCAGCAGCAGGGCTGGGACTTTGCCTGTCTCCTGCTCATGGCAGGGGCAGCCCCATCCTCGGGGACTTGGCCATGGCAGCTGCAGCCACCTCCTGCATGGCTGGAGGTCAGGGTTGCTCACGACAAGGGATGGGTCTGGTGCAGCAGTGTCAGGAGTTTTCTGCCACCTTCTGGGTGCCAGGGGCATGAATGATGTGCCAAAGTGTTTTCTGGAACATGCAGCAGGGTCAGCAGTGCAGGAACCAAGAGAGCCTCTGCTGGCAGGACACTCAGCTAGACTTGGCAAATTAACCAGGTCCTTTCTTGTGCTCCAGTAAAGACACCACCATCCCCAGCACCACACAGCAACAGCCCTTCATCAACACGTGCTGCGGGTGTGTGGTTGGAAGCAGCCCCATCCCATACATGGGATGATGGTTGAGGGATCTTTCCCAGTCTGCAGGAAAGTTTGAGCTGAACCTCTGTCAGGAATGGCTGCAGTGAGTCCAACACCATCAATTGCTAGAGTTAGTTTTACCAAGAGAACGAGGATAAATCCACAGTGCCATGAGCCCCACAGCTATGCAGGGGAACCACTGGCCAGCCCAGCTGTGTGGAGAGGAGGATGGGCCTGATGCTGTACCTGGAGGGTGCTGGGTGCTGTGTCCCTCTGGGTCTGGTAGTGCCAGTCAGGAGGTCAGTGTGGACCAGATATTTGAGTTTATTTTTCTGCTTGTTTTGGGAAAAATATATGAGTGTGACTGAAATACACCTTAAACTACCTGTGAGTTTAACTCAGACCTGCCAGCACTGCCCTTGAGCTGAGCTGGGTTACTAAAGCAGGGAGAACAGCATCCACCTGGGATGTTCCCTGCCCTTTCTGCCCACAGGATCTGACCCTCCAGGTGTCCCTCAGGCATGAGCTGTCTCAATACTTCTGCTGTGCTGCTCTTTTCAGGTTGCCTCTGTTGTTCACCCCACTGAATTCACAAGTGATGCTGCCTGCAGCCTGCTCTAGGAGCTACACCCACTGGCCCCACTGCTGCTGCACATGCTTGGATCTCCACATTCCTGCCAACCAGCATGTGTCCCCTTCAAGGACGATGCTGTGAGAGGTAGTCACCCTCTCTCTCGTTTTACTGAGGTTTTTCATTTATATATCTTCTGTCTTTACCACTCAGACTGTGTTCTTTGTCTGCCATGGATGCACCCATGCACCTCATGCCAAGGGGTTTTTCCCCTCACTGTCTACCAGACACAGTCTTGTATTCTGCCCTCGTGGTGGTTACAGCTGCCTTGGACACAGTTTTCTTTGGGGGAAACGGGGAGCAAAGAACAATAATTTCTACCCAAAAGAAGAGATAGGTCCTTGGACTCCAAAGCTCACTGTCGTTCAGGATGTGATGCCTGATCTTCTCCACACCATAGTCCCCTCTCTCCTCCACAAACCCTTGAGCCACACAGCCCCCACTGACCTTCCCCACTGCCAACTCACAGACCACAAACTGAAGCACATGGGGACTGGGTGAGTGATCCAAGCCCTCCAGGCTCAGATTTGGTCTGTGGACACCAAAACCAGCACAGTTTGTGAGGCAGACCCTGGGGCAAGCCCACCAAAACCACTGCTCTCCTCATCACCTCTCTACTACCTCTCCAGGATCACCATTTTCCACTGTGAACTCGGGCCCAAAGGGGCAGCATCACATCTGGTCCTGTTTGGGGCAGCACTGCGGCAGCTGAACCTCACAACATGAAATCCCTCAAGTGGAAAACCAGAGTGACCTTCTTCAGCAGCCAAACTGCTGAATGTTTCATTTGTTTCCAAGGCCCAAGGTTCCCTCTAGGGATGCCTCAAGTACTGGGAGGCCACACCTGCCTGGAACTTTCCGGACCTTCCTATTCCCTGTTACACTTGAGCATCACCAGAAGCAAGTCCCAGGTGATCAGAGGCAGGATGAGAAAGACAAGGGTCCTCACGCCTAAGAATAAATCCCTGCTTAATTAGACACGAGTCCAAAGAACTTGCTGTGACAAAACACCCCCTGCAGGGTTTGAGTTTGTGGGTGTAATTCTGTATTTCCCTTGCTCCCTCTCTCAGGATGTTGAACTCCATCACCTTACGATTGCTGCTGCTGTTTGTAAAGGCTGATCTCCACCAGATCTCTGAGTGACAGAGCCAGCAGTGCAGCCCTGGTTTCACTTGCTTCCTTTCCTTGATCCATGTGGGTCCATCCCCCGAGCCTTACCAACCACCTCTTACCTGCCCATCTCCTGTCCCCAAGCACCGCTGTGCTCTCCACCCCCTGCTGTGCACAGAGAACCCACACCTGCCCCTGTCCCACCCAAACTGCCCACACCCAGCCATGAGAGCCATCTCACCCACAGCACTCTTGGCTCTCCTCAAAAGTCCTTATTCCTCTAGCTCACTAAATGCATCTTAAAATAGACAGGATATTATATTTGAATGAAACAAACTGAAGAGTTGCATGCTTTGCAAACCTCATGGAAGTGGTGTCACTGTGCTTGAAATGGTGCTTTGCCAGCAGCAAACCCTGACCTGATTTTGAGGGATTGAGATGTGCACTTAGAAGGACTTCTAGGGGGAAGAATCCTGGAGTCCTTTAGCCCAGGAGTTGTGACCAGGATTGGTTAACTCAGGTGATGGATCCAACTACCCACCCCTCCTTCACCAACCCGACTGAGGAAGCACCCTCAGCCCTCCAGCCACAGCCCTGACCCCAGAGCCACGGGACTCCCAGGCATGCTGAGGGGCTCCCTGGGCCATGTCCTTGTGGGCGTCAGCTGCCTGCTGGGTGCTCCTGCATTTCCTCCTGGTTGCAAAGGAAGGATTTTTGTGCCTGCCATTTCCACATCAGCGTGCCCAGCTGTTTTAGCTGTACCTGGAGGTCTACAACAAATCTCTGCCTCCTGTCAGGCTGCTCCCCAGACCGATGTTTCTTGTGCTGTCTTTATGCATTGATTATTCCAGTGATGGGGAAATAACAGGCAGCATGTCTACCAAAGAGCATTCTTTTGCTTTCAGTTTGTCCACTTAAGCTGGAACTTTAACCTGGTCTTTACAGTGTCTCATAATGTCTTTTTCAAATTTCTGCCTGCTCCATATTCCATTTTCCACAATGGCACTAGTTATTCATGGGAGTGGACGAAGCGTGAATCCTTCCAGGCTGTCCTATTCCATGCACCCTCCTGCTCTGGCACTGAGTATCCACCCTTGGAACACAGCCTTCCCACCAAGAGCCTGGCCAAGGGCTGAACCAGCTGCAGCAACAGACCCTGCCAGTGAAGGGACTGGGATGGCTGAATTGACCAAAACACCTGGATGCTCATTCTCAAGGTGCAGCTCTTGGACCCTGCCCCTTTCCATGCCAGTGCCTCCTCCAGACACTTTCAAGACCCTGGGATGGTAACACAAACCTTCAAGGATGGAGACGTGCTGGGAGCAGAGCTGCTGCTCTGTGAGAATGGCAGATCCCACCGTGCCACCCTGCACGGTGTCACCCTGGGAGTGGCCCCTGCTGGGCTCCAGGCCAGCACTGAGCACTGAGTGCATGACAAAAGCCTGTATCGATCCTCAGCGAGTCAGACACACTGACTGTGCCCCAGCACTTTCTATTTCTGGCTTGCATCAATAATTTAACTCAATGACTGTTCCCTCATAAGAAGCCAAGACATTATGTTGAAAAATTACATAATAATCTTATTTTTAATGCAGAAAGAAATCAACAGTGATTATACACAGGGAAAAAAAGACATTAAAGTACCAGTAACTCTGAGAAATTCTCAGGAAACAATAGCATCTGAGTAACGTGGAGAGGAAGAGGGTCGGAGGATATGCCACAGCTGAGAAAGCAATCAGGAACTGGTGCATACAAACATTTTAAAAATTAACTTCCATGCTGTCCATGTGCTGCATTATTTAACATGGTGTGGTTACAATACACTTTCATTTATCCAAGTTGTCATCTTTGAACCAACTTCCTGTGGCTCTGGAGACGTCTGGGATGGAGGAACATCATGGAAAACATCCAGTTAAAGCTGCTGTTTGAGGGACTGGGAACCCCTGGAGGTCTGCAGTCTGCCCTCCCACGTAGGGACTATCCCCCAAACCAGCTCAGGTTGGCTTTGCCTAATCCAGCTCTTGATGAGGGTTGGAGATGCCTCACCCCTCTGGTGACCTGGCCTGGGGTTGTACTCCCTGGGGAAGGAGTTTTCCTTTTCCCAGTCCCTACTGCACATCCAGTCATCGTGGTCCACCACCTGCTGGGCCGTGGTCCCCTCATCATATGATCCACTTCCCTCCAAGGCAACCTTCCCCCAGCACACAGGCTACTTGGGAAGACTTCCCTCTCAGATGCCTTCTTGACCTCCTCCATCAGCTGGAAGAGGAGGCAGCTGGAGGAGCTCCAGGTCTCTCACCTGGCTCCTCATTCCACTACCACTGGCCACAGTCAGCTTTCAGGGCACAATGTTCTCATGGGGTGATGTGAGTCACAGCATCCTCTGCCTCCATGAAGCAGCTCAGGTGGCCTGTATCATGCAAGCAGCACTTAGTGATGCTTTCCCAAAGAATCCACCCCCCTGCGACCCATCTGGGGCTCAGGGGCTCCTGAGCTGGTACAGGGTTCTCTTCTCAGACCGGTTTCCGAGAACATGTGAGCCCTCACGCCTTGGACTCCCACAGCCAACCATGTCCACGTGCCTCTCTGTGTGCCAAGGGCAGAAGGGACCAGCTGTGTTTTGGTTAACATCCACCAGTTTCTTCTGACATCCCAGCTCCTATTCTGAAAGAGGTAAATAGGATATTTGAGCCCTCCAATCCACATGAGATAATCCTGAACACACTTTTTAGGCATTTTATGTGCAGTTTGAACTGTCCTGTTCTGTTCAGTCCCTTCTCTGACACAAGTTATTCCATAATTTCTGTTACCTTTGCTGCTCCTTTCTGAACTCCTCCCTGTCAGCCTGCCTTCTTCAGGGATGCTGTAGCCACATCACTATACAGACAGGCCAGGGATTTTAAAAGCATTGCAAAAACATCTTGTATTCTTTTTAAGCACTTTTCCAATAGTTTCTAACATTTGACTCCAATTTAGAGCCTCAGTCTGGGCAAAATCAGGATCACTTTCTTTACACTGATGGCTTCTCACTTCCAGGAGCTCTCTCAGCCTTGCTGAGGAGCCCTCAGGGCTTTCATAAAAGGTATAAGACACCACTATTTTATCTTCAATCAGGCTTCACACCTTCTGCAAGTATTGGACCCTTTGGTTTGTTCTTTTCTTACACCTTTAACAGGACCTTTTTACTTCTCATCAAACTACTGCAGATTGTCTTTTTAGTGCCCCTGCACATATATCATACTAAATACAGGTGAATCAAACCCTGTGCTCAACGAGGCCAGGTCAAAAGTCACTTCTCTTGTGCATTATCGATTCTCTGCTCATCACGTGTGGTGTCCCTAAACTCAGTTCCAGAATCACATCCAATCCCTGCTAGGAAATTGAAACCTCCTCTGCTACCCCCTTTCCTGCTTTCAGCCTTTCCAGTGTCCCTCTGTGTCCTGAGCCAGCTCCAGCTATCCCGTTAGCTTTTAGGCTGTAACTTCATTCCAGAAGCGCCTTGTGTTATTTGTTGAGCCACATTTCACCGATGTTTCCTCAGTACATGGCACCACTGCCACTGGCACTGGAGGTGTTACAGACTGTGCATCCCAGTCAGAGTGACTTCCTCGCACCAGGTGGCTGATGCAACGTGCTTTTTAGTGTCCTCATTTTAAACTAGGCTTTCAGCCCTTTTCTTCTGGCATCTCTGAGGGAGAATGAGGCACTTTGGAGGCTGCTGGGCCTTAAATGTGAAGCATCACAGCTCCTGTACCTTGGGATTCTGCTACCTGAGAGCCTCCCAGCATTCTGCTGGTCACCACAGAGGCACCTGCTCCTAAATCAAATATGTCTTTTAAATCCCAGCAGCTGACTTTGAACTACAGCCATGAAAGCTTGTCCTGGGTGTTCTGATCCCTCACACTTGGCTCTGCCTAAAGCAGGAATGGACATGAGTGCCATGCAGAGGGCACGGACAGCTGAGTCAGCCCCATGGCCATGTGTGTGCTGATGGTCCAGCAGCAGGTGTCAGAGGGCTCTGCAGGGCTGTGTGTGATGTTTGCACACCCCATCCTGGCCCTTCCTTGTGTTCTGATTCTCCGTGTATGTCAACCTGGATCCAAGTGAGTTTGTCTCCTCTCTCACACAGAAGCCTCTTCCTCTGGACGCAGCAGAACCCTCTGCTATTTGATGCCTGACCTGGGGACACCTCTCAGCCCAGAGCAGGCACTGCTGGAAGGTGTCCAAAGCAGCAGTTTAGTTGTTGTCCTCCCACCACATCCCGAGGCCACGGCAGCTACAGAACCGGCAATGGTTTCTTCATGTTTCATCTGCAGCTGATCCTGCCGATTTTTGCTTTGCACATCCATGCCCACACCTTTTCTGTAGCTTTCCAGCTGTGCCCTCAGCAGGAGCACGTGGCAGGGCATGGCTCCGGGGGATTGGCTTCCTCAGCCTTCCTGTGCAACTCAGGCACCCCCTCAGCCACGGTCCCAGTTTGGTCCCACTGCAGGTATTGCTCAGGGAGAGCCTTCCCGATGCTGCTGCTGATTTAACATGGACCACCCAAACCTTCATGTGAGCTCCTCAAAAGGCTCACAAGAGTCTATGTAAACATTAGATCAGGCAGATATGCCTGTACAAAGATGGTTCTAGCAGGAGTCTCATGGGCAAATGCATTTTATGATAGTTTTCAGAAGTGTCTCTTTGGAAGGTGTCACATCACAGACCCAGGATGGTGCAAAATCTCCCCATGAAGGGACCATCCTTTCCTCTCACTCAACACATTTGCATTTGTCCTACTTCTATTTCTGTAGTCCTCAAAATCATCAAATTCCTCCTCTCTGGTAAGCAGTCTCCTCTGTACCACACTCCCTAGGATGCTACACCACAGCATTTGATCAGAATATGCCAGGACTACACAGGAAATATTTTAAGAGCCTACACTGCATCAGGAACTCCCTCGAACTCGTGTCTATTCTGATTTCACTTCACCCCAAATCACCTTGGACGGAGCCAGGAGAAGAGACAAAATATGAACATGAACAATACCTGTGTTTTATTTTATGTCTTCTTTGTACAATTAAAACAAACAAACAAACAAAGGGAAAATTATACTAAAAGGCAAACCCTTGCCTGTGATAAGCACTGACTACGCTGGTGCTGCCTGCAGCTGGCACAGCCCAGCTGACTGCACCCAGGCTGTGTTCTGCCTCACCCCTGCTCTGTATTTACCATCATCATCATTTACCAGGACACTGCAAAAAGCTGCAGCCAGGAGACCCTTGCTGTGCTGAACTCCATAACCCTGGACAGAGGAACAGGCAGGATGACTGCCACAAGCCGGGAGGACCCAGGGGCTCCTGCAGGAAGCACCGTGACAGCCACCAAGAGCAGGATGGCTGGTTGTGTCCCCTGCCTCCAGGGCAGAAACAGGACAGGGCTCGTGCCTTCCCCACGGTCCAGCAGTGCAAGGGCAGTCCTGGGTCACCTTCTGCAGCCCCTCACAGCAGCCACCATCCATGGTGCTGGGACACCTCACCCTGCAGGCCACAGATGCTTTTCTGTTGTGCCTGCCCTAGGGAGTTTGCAAATTCATTCCCCTCACTGGGGGTAAGCACTGAAGATTTTTAACCAGCCAAGATGGGTGGATTTCTGCAGCCCCACTGTCTTGGATGAATGATGTTTGTTATAGCTGGGCAACATCTACAGTGTGGGATGGATGCAACAGCCCTGCACAGTTCCTACAGGGATGACGAGCACAGGCTGCAAGTCCAGCCTGCTCTGTGCCTCCCTCCTCACAGCAGTGTTTGGTGGGCAAAGCAGCACCAACCCCCGCTGCTGCCGACTGAGCACCACGAGGAGACACTGCCACAAACCTCCCAAAGCAGGGGTGTGGCTTCCTCCAAACCTGCAACCAAAAGGACTAGGGCAGAACGGGGGATGAGCTCCTCTGCCCTGGACAGCCAGCAGAGTGGGAGCAGAGGTCCTGACTTATATGCCAGGGAGATGCCAAGGCCACACTTCAATGAAACAGCACCTCTGAGGGGACACACAGATCCTGCAGTAACCTCCTCTATTCAGAGCTTTCCAAATGTGCCAAACAATCAGATCCCACGTGAAAAACCTCCCCCCTTGGTTCTCTTCAGCCCAGCTGAAGGACATGGAGTCATGTCCTGCCTCCAGCCATGCACTGGAGTTGTGAGCTCAGGTCACAGCATCTCCTCTGCACACATATCCCTGGAAACAGCATCCTCACTGCACCTGTCATCCAGCCAGCAATTCCCTCCTGCCAGGATGCTGCTGCTCAGGAGGCACCCACCGTCCAAAGCCACTCCTGTAGCCGTGAGCCCTCAGGCAGCCACATCCATGCACAGGGATACACCTCCCTTTGGGTTATCCAAAAGGAAGGGAGAAGAGGAAAAAGGGAAGAGACTCCTCCAAACGCCTGCATTTTGGAACAGCTGCCCCCAGCCTGACCTCTGAGGGAGGCTGGGTCTTGGGGAAGAGGTCTAGCAGGGTCTTCACATTTGGACCAGCAACTGTAGGGCTACCCTTGCTTAGGAGGTGACAGCTGGGTCTTGTGTTTATCCTGAGGCAACACAGTATGTCCCGTACTTCTACAAATTCTAGGACACCGAGACCGTACAGCCCACTGAGTAAAAGAAAACTCCAGCACATTGAAGAGAGTGCATTTGGAGAGGGGCCCTTGCCTACAGGGCCTGGCTTGGCCAGTTCTCCAGGCACAGCCACCACTCGGGCTTTGCCTGGCACAGGAGTCTTTCTGGGTTCAGCACCTGTGTATCAGATGTAAATATGAATGTATTTCTCTCTCTCTGGGCAGATCCCACAGCAGGATCTCTGTCTGCTGCAGCCAGGGCCATACTTCCCACGCATCAGGAAAACATTTCTTTTTGCTAATAAACAGTAAGGAGGAGAAACAGAGCAGTGGCCCCAGCACAGATTTACTCTGAGGCTGGAGGGGGTCTCCCAATGCTGTTCTGGAGCCCAGCCAAAGCCCTGGATGAGGCACTGGGGAGCAGCCCCTCAGCACCCCACCCACTGCAGCACCAGGCACAGGATGCGTGAAATCATTCCCATGTTGCACAGGGAAGATGGGGGCAATTGCATATGTAAATCATGAAACCCCAAATATTTTAATGCACTTCAGGGGCCTTAGGATCTCTAATGTGGTGGGAGACACTCACTGCCCTGCAGGAGACAGCTCCAGTTTGCACAGGGGTGCCAAGAGCCAAGGAAGGCTCCCAAAGCAAAGGGCAGGCAGAGCCACAGGGTCCCAGCCGAGGCAGCCAGGGCATGGAAAGTACCAGATTTCACAGAATTTCAGTGTGAAGACCTTCTCCCTTGAAGGCTCTGGAAGCTTTCACGTAGGAGGGAGCTGGGGGGCAGAACTCAGGTGTGGGAGGCAATGACAGCAGCTGTGGCAGACAGATAATAAGGCAGCTCATCACAGCAGACAATACTCAGGTAGAGGAGCTGTCACATGGATGTGGGTGGTTTCACAGAGGAGATGATGGAGTTCACTGAAGTTCAGACCAGGTGTGCTCTGGTTTCTAACTGGGACTGGCAGACAATCATGCACACACCCACAGCCACCTCTCTGCACCTACAGTTATTTTGCTGCCAGCTTCTGGATTTTACCAATGATCAAGTTTCCATTTCATTGTGCAGGTTACTCTAACAACAAACTTTGTATCTGGGGTGCAATAAAGAAAAGTGGAACTGTCTGTTGTGGAGTTAACTTAGAAACATGGAATATCCTCAGTTGGAAGGGACCCACAAGAATCATCTAGTTCCTGGCCCTGCACAGGACAGCTCTAAGGCTTGAAGCTTGACCCCCAGCATGAAGCTATTTTGGAATTACAGGAAGGATGGTACCCTCAAGCAGGCCCACAGAAGGACATGTACTTTGTACTGTGGTTGGGCTACGGGCATCTCCACAACACTAAAATTCAACTCAATGCAGTGGAAAAGAAATGGCTTATATCCCGTTTAGCCGCTTTATGATGGATAAGGAAGGATTAAAAGGCTATTTCTCAATAACCCTGACCTCTTTCATTCCCTTGAGGCCCACTGCCCAGCAACACCTGTACCAAGATGTCAAAGAAACCACCACAACACAGGTCCTACACCGATCTCTCTCTCCACTGTTCCCTTTGTGTCTCAGGAGTCATCATGCAGGGCCAACCCCAGGTGGCTGCAGTTTCCAAAAGCACAAAGCATAAGTCAAACACAGGTGGTGGTTCTGCCTGGACTGAACCACCTGAACTGCCACCTGAGGACAGGAAGGCACCTGGGAGATCTCTTGCCCCACTCTTGGCTCTTTGCAGCAGCTGCACAGAAGTGCAAGGGTGAATGTCTGCAGTGCCCAGGGCCACGTGTGAGGGGCTCTGCAGAGAACTCCCAGCGTTTCCCCTGCAGTCCCCATCCCTCCACATCAGCCCCAAGGCAGTAGGATGGAGCCAGCCTGTCCTGCAGCTGGGTCCAGCATTGTGGCACTGCTCTGGAGGCAGAGCACACCACTTGCTGGCTGGCTGGCTGCTCCAGGGGGAACACTCCTAACTCCTACTTTGAGTAAGTCTCGTTGTGTGTGTTAATTAATTAATCTCTTTTTCATAGTTCAAAGCTCCCTCCCTGCAATCTTTCCTCAGTCCCAGCAAAGCATCTTACCATGGCAGTGTCTTGCTGGACAGAGAAAGCATCCAGCCCTGCACTACACCCAAGCAGTGCCAGCTCCAGTACCTCTTTCCCAAGTAAGGGGAAGCCCTGTGGGAGGGGTGCAGGCCATGTGCCAGGGCAGGGCAGTGCCCTGGAAAGCAGATGTGCTCCCAGTTCTCACCCTGCATCACTGTGTGACCTGTGCCCCAGGCTGCCACATGCCTGACTTTGCTGCTTTATGCATTTACTTTAAAGGCACAACACACTGCAAAGCTCCAAAAACCTTCCTCATCCATGAGAGTCCTGGAGGCCCTGCACCACATCACAGAATCACAGAATGGTTGGGGTTGGAAGGGACCTTAAAGCTCATCTCATTCCACCCCCTGCCATGGGCAGGGACACCTTCCACCAACCCAGGCCGCTCCAAGCCCCGTCCAACCTGGCCTTGGACACTTCCAGGCATGGGGCAGCCACAGCTTCTCTGGGCAACCTGTGCCAGGGCCTCCCCACCCTCACAGGGAAGAATTTCTTCCCAATATCTATCCCTGCCCTCTGGCAGTGGGAAGTGGCATTCCCTGTGTCCTGTCCCTCCATCCCTTGCCCCCAGTCCCTCTCCAGCTCTCCTGGAGCCCCTTTAGGCCCTGCAAGGGGCTCTCAGGTCTCCCTGGAGCCTTCTCTTCTCCAGGGGAACCTTCCCAGCTCTCCCAGCCTGGCTCCAGCGCAGAGGGGCTCCAGCCCTCAGGGCATCTCTGTGGCCTCCTCTGGACTCTCTGCAGCAGCTCCACGTTCTCCTTGTGCTGGGGACATCACTGGATATAGCACTGCAGGTGGGGCCTCGCAAGAACACAACTTGCACACAAGGTTCATTTCCAATTCACAGCCCCTTTACAAAAAGCTGGAATTCACACAATTGAACATAAATATAAAACAAGTTTATTCACATTCTGGTGGATTTGCAGGGATGACTCCTCATCTGCAGAGAAGATTCCTTCAAGGCCAGTTGAAGTGCATCTCCCCTTTCCCCATGAAAGCACTCTGCTTGGTTAGTCACAGGATGGTAAACATGAACTTAAAACTTTTGCCGTAACGGGAGATGTTCTGAATTTTGACTGAATGCAACATCACACCATCCTGTCCCCAGGGAGCAAGCTGCCTGCCAGCAGGTCACACCAGTGAGGAGTGCGAAGCTGCACTCAGGGACTGCACACACGGCACTGACACCACTGCGTCAGATTGAGGCATTCAAGAAGGTTTTGTTTGTTTGAGGGGAGTTAGAGCTGAGTCAAACTTAAAAACTTTTGGATTTTGCTTAAATTGCCAAACATGTTTGTTATAGGATTAACTCTAATCCTGTTTTCTTGGCCAAGTCTCCAGGATAATCTCATGCCAACTTCTGAATTTACACTTCTGTAGTAGCTATTGTTAGGAACTGTCCACTCCTGCTGTTCAGCAAGACCAGTACACTTGTAAATGCCACATGTAAAAAGGATTAAGCATGGGGAAAAAAGAGTGTCTTTTTGTGGGATTCTGGTAACGTCTGCCCAGCTGAACTAAAAACAGTGTCCAATTGAACTCCAGAAATGCCAGAACACTGCCATGGAAGAAAGGGATTTTGAAGTAAATGCACACACACACAAATTTTCACCTCCTGAAAACAGATCTGTGCAGGCACACAGGGCACCTTCCCTCCTCCCTGGGAACAACTGAAGAGAGGAATATTGCAAACACAGGGAAGTGCTGCACATGAAAGACCACTGGGTGCATTCTGCTCTTTTCTCATTCCTCCTTTGAAACAAAAACTAACAAACCAGGATGAAGCCAAACCCTGGGTATTCATGTAAGTGCAAGGTAGCTCAACTTCATATGGCTGAAGTGGGACAGGACTCAAGATCACAGCTTCCCATTTGTTTCACCACCATTTCCCAAGGAAACATTCAGAATTCATTTTAGTCCATGAGAAGCTTCTTCCATTTTGCTTGTAATGGTTTTCTGTCTGATCTGAAGCATCAGGACATTCCAAGAAAATACTCAGAACAGAGAAGCTACCAGCAAAGGTCTTGCATGGATCTGGCAGCTTCAAATAAAGTTTCTCCTCAAAGGAAGAGATTACAAGTTTCTCTTCTCCTTCCCACATCATCCTACATGTAATCCAAAGAACACATCCCAAGGATGTAACTACAGGAACACCCTGTACCCTTGGAAATCAGCCACAAAGCAAAGACTTCTAAAGATGTTTATTAGGAAAACTGGGCATTACAAGAGGAGCAAACAGACTGTACAAGGCACGTGCAGTTTCTGGTACAAAGCAGAGAACTATAAAAGCCTTCAAACAGGGGTAACACACCCACCTGAACTGCTGCTGTGGGCACGTCACTGCTCAGGTCCCTGGCACGACAGGTAGGTGCCAGGGTTCTTCAGGCAGCCAGCCAATCCCTGGGATGCTTCACATTCCTGCAGAAGTACAGATTGTACACACAACTTTAATGATGGTTAAAACAAAGGTCATATTCTGGATCTTCTACATCATTCTCCAGGTTGGGGCATTAAGATATTTCATTCAAGGTAATCTGGATTTCATGCCCTTGGAGTGCATTTTTCCCCATGGATAATAAAACCTTGCTGTCTACACATGGATCTGCCTAGCAAAGCATATCTGAGACTGTTTGCTTGGTTACCTAAGGAAGAAATCCAGACTTAATTACCTGTCAAAACAAGGTAACCCATGTGCATTTGCAGACAAGTCCTTTATAACCCAAATCAGAGAATCCAGATATATATCAGCTAATGCTTTTATTAAGCTTCAGAACAAACACGACCTAAACTTGACCAAACACAGGAATTCTTGTATTTAGGGCACAGCTAACAGCAACCAGCAGTCCCCCACCACACAGAGGAGAGCCTGAGCTCACAGCAGAGAAAAGTGAGTACGACCAGCTCAGTAATTTCTAGCAACAAGTGCTGCATTAATTCTCAATCAGCAAAATGAACAGGACAAAGATCTCACTGAATAGATTGGTGACTTTGCATCTGGGTCTATATCTTGAAGGATAAATAAATACTTCAGTAATGGTTAAAAATCCAATTCTCAAATTGTTTCTGTAATGGTTTCAGCAGCTGTCTGATCAATCTGAGAGCTGCCTATAAAACTTTAAGGATTATAACAGAAAAAAACCCAGAACAGATTAACTAGCCAGAGCTTGGCTGTCAACTCATTCCACCCCTAGCCTCCACCTGTAAACTTACCTTCTCTGTTGCAACACAGCTCTTGGATATGCTATAAATAAAGACAAACATTTCCATCAACACTGAAATAACAAATGGAGAAAACCACAGTGAAGACACACAAGCAACTAAGCCTTCCCCAGATATGTCAGACCACCAGGACTAGGTAGGAGTACCTGCCATCAGTGCACACTGCAGGTCCATGCTTTAGTGCCCATCACAGTGTCTATCCTTCATCATCTACAAACAAACCAGAAATAATGGCATTTCAAACAGGAGAAAGTTATTACAAAAGAGTACAGGCCTTCCAATCCTACCCCATGGAAAAGGGGGAGCTGGCATTCAGCAGATACAAAAGCAGCGAAAGTGAATAAAATAGAATTCACAATCTCAGAAAAGGCTCTTCATTAATGTGGTGAATAATTTGAGATTGCTAGTGAGCAATATTAATATGTAAATATTCATTTACTCCTGCAGAGAGTATGAGCAGGTGTTAAACTGTCCTTCTGCCTCTCTACAAAGCCAAAGGTAAGTGAAACAAAGTCACCTATTTCCCATGTCACCAAACATCCTGAATTACTGAGGTAGACTTGGAACAATCCTCATAGTTTTTTTCAAAATAAGCTACGAGTCTTTGCATCTCTATAATTATCTATAAAAGCTTAGGATTGGATGTGGAAACAAGAACACAGGTGATGCTCACCTGAGCTACTGCTTCAGTCCACTAAAAGAAATGTGATGAACTGCCAGAGCTGATCTCAGCTGTTTCTATACCACTGTCCTTAAATACCAGACCAGTTTGGAGGGTTGGTCTGTGCTAAGCAATAAATATCCAAGTTCTTTGACTTTAGTGGCAAATCTTTCTTCTTTTTAACTCCGTTCCTCCTGCCATGTGTTGGATGCTTCTCTTGAGAATGCAGAATAAAAAGAAATCATTAATTTTTCCAAACTGCCCATTAAGGAGAGAGAAACTGTTCAAAGATGGATCATTCTGAACATTCTGCAGATGAAATAAAACACAACAGTCACTTAGGCATTTCATAATGTTGTGGAGCAGTGACATTAACTGGCATTTACTTACACTTTATTTAAGACAAATCCACTAGGAACAGGCACGGATTTAAATTCCTAAATGACTGATGTACTCACATGAATGACAAACAGGCAGGCTGCAAGATTTTGTGCTGCCTGCACAAGTCTAAGTGATGATACCTGTCAAGATGTCACCAGCAAGGTGCCATTGCAGAAGCCACTGCAGTACCATGCTCCCTAAAAGCATCTTCGAAGACTAATGGCCAGAAGCCATAAATACAAAACCCCACCAATTTCAGAGAATCTACAGATTTTAAGATTCAAGAGCTGCGATCACAACATCCTATTTCCCTAAAATAGGAATGAAACCAAAGAGATCTTCATTTCCTGAACCCTAAAGAGATCAAGAGACATAAGCTAAGCCAGGCTCATGATCCAGCACAGGCCAGAGACCAGAGATGAAAGAACCCAGAAGAAAATCAATTCCCTCAAATGGATGTGACCAACTGTTCCAAGAAGCAGTGATGGTTGATGGGATCCTCCTGTCAGTGTGCAGATCTAGAGCTCTAAAACTCCCTCAAATCAAGATGACATCTGGACCCAAAACTCTTGGGTCACAAGAAGTGACATTTCTATCAGAAAGGATTCAGACAACACAGCAAATCCTCAAAGCCATAAAAGGCTTGATCTCATCCTTTCTGCTACTGCTGGCACTGCTCTGGAAGATGGAGGCTCTTCCAAGCTGGCACTCAGCAGTGCTAGGAAGGCAACACTACAGAGATGGGAAGATCTCAACACAACAGGAAGGTATTCAGTCAATGAAGCGGCATCACCTCAAACAGCAACACCTCCAGTGTCACCTACTACTGCCCCATCTCAGATACTACCCAAGATCTGGGTGATGTCAGGAGGTTCTCTTCATGGACAAACCCCACCAAAGTGAACAAATGGAACACAAATATTTTATTTATTATAAATATAAGGTGGGTAGGAGGCCAAAAGACTCTGACGAGTCATCACGAAAAGGGGAAAAGGTCCTAGCCCAAAGGGGAAAGGGTCACACACAAAGTAGAAGTACCAAGAGACAAACACAGACCTCCATGGCAAAACATATACAAAAAAGCTGAAAACCTGCAGGAAAAACTAAACTTTTTGTTGGGGTTTTGGCAAGATCAGGAACCTCCCTGTCACCAGGCTCTTGAGAGAAACTGGAAAGGACACAGGTGCAGGGGCCTGACACCTTTGTGCCCAAAGCAGGAGAGGCTGCAGGCCCAGGTCAAGCACAAGATGAGTGTGACTGTGCTGCTTCCAAAGTGGCAGTCACTCTGCAAACAGTGTGACATAAATGACCATCCAGACCTAACACTGCTCTCTCAGCCCTGAGATGTGACAATCCAGCAGTGTCACCTCAACTCAGGAAGCTCAGTGGCTCCACTCAGGCCCCTCAGAGGCTCTGTCCCAGCTCCCCACCATGTCCACAGTAATAGCCTTAGTGAAAAAATTCCATCTTCTCATAAACTTGTATGTCGTGAGTGCTGGGCCTTTTGGGGGTGGCTGTTGTTAAGGACATGCTAATACATCCCATCTGGAATGCTGGCAAAGCATCAGAAAAAATAAGCTAGAAAAGCCAAACTTTGACCATTGCCAGATGCACTAAGGCTAGACAGGAAAAGGTGTGCCAGTGTCTTACCTCTGTCCAGCTCCTTCAGCCCGGAGATGCAGAGCTGGGCTGCTCTTCACCAGGTACCAAGGAACAAAACATCAGAACTGGTCAGTTCTTCTCCCAACAAAAACCACAAGCGATAAAGCAGGCACTGAGCTCCATTTCTGAGAATACAACTGATTTTCATCCTGCTCTGCCTCTCTTGTCATGTGCTGTTACTGAGTCTCACAAAAATGCCATGTGAGTGTCACAAAGCAGCAGGTACCTGAGAAGGCACTGGGTCAGGTGACACCCAAAAAGGTATTTCCAGGCAGCTACACAAACAGTTTGCTATCTCACCTCCACTAAAAAGCTCATTAAGACCCAGTTTCCTAAACACTTCAATTTAAAATACAGAAACACAGGACAACGTGAGATACCATTTTGGTTTTGTTTGTTTTTCCTTTTCCTTTTTAAATGTTTGCAAGGAGAACCAATTCTGAACTGTGAGGTAAATATGAGCCAAGCCTTCTGACAGTGCTGACTGGGTTCATGATGAACTAGAAGAGATTGAGAGGGACAGAGCCAGGAAACCTAGAAAAGGAAAAATATTCAAAAAATATAACAATAAATACTGAAAAGAAACTAGAGAGATTTATAATCTTCTGTCCCACTTCTCTACTTGTCAGTTATTTCTTGTTTTCTTTTTCCCCCAGTGTAGGTTGCAAAGGGGCACTGAAGAGCCACCTACTGGAATGCCTAAATTTCTTCAGTACAGATACAACTGAAATTTGTGTGCAAAACTCTACGAAGCAATTACAAACATTTCAAAAACAACTTCTGCTAAGAAATTTCAATTCAAAAACCACTGGGCTAAAATTAAGCTTGATTTAAGTAGTGGAGTATAACTTGGTTATACCAGCTATTATTCCAGCAAGTTTAAGAGCATGGTACCCAGCACAAGAACCCAGGATGTGATTGATATCTGTGCTCCAGTAATCCCTTCCCACCTGTTCACTGTTCTGCCAGACATCAGCTGGCAGCTGCATCAGCCAGGAGATGAAGAGCAGCTCTGCCCTGCAGGCCACGACCCACAGCACTGCCACAGGCTGGGAGTCACCCACAGGGAAACAGTTAATTTGCAAGGTTTTCTGGTAAATTTAAAAGCATATCCAGGCTCCAGTTCACTTGACACTGGGACACAACTTCAGAATCCGTGTGTGTTTGTGCAGAGGCTGTAACAAGAGATGGTATCAGTGAAATGCTAGAATCCTTTCTGAAATCCCTCCAGGAAAGGCAGCAAACTTCTCCACAGGTGCAAAGACAGGTGACTTACCAGCTCAATTCATCTTCAGTGTTCTTCAGGCTTATCATGAGAGGTGAGAATGGAAGCTAAAACATCATCAGTGGATAAAAGGGTCCAGGCATTTGCGTACTGAAGATATCAAATAACAATGAGTTTTAACTTTTTCAGAGCCTAATTCTTAATTGCTGTTACTCAACTTTAGTTTCTAAAATAGTTTGATTTAGACAACTAACTGACAAAAAGAAAGACATTCTACACACTATAGGCTTTTGCTTCTCCTTTCATTCTGCCATCAGCCATCATCTTCCAGGCAGCAGTAGGACACCTGCAGTGAACTGTGGTAATGACAGGACTGAACCATGAGTGTAACAACCAAATGAACATTTAATCATGCACTGCATCTCAATTTTCATCAAGCAATCCTATCTCTCTAAGTAACTACAATCATTCCCAGGCTCTTGGTATTAAAGTCTGATTGTGTCTTTTTTTTCCTCACTAAAAATGTTGTGGTCTCAGTTTGGAACAGAGAAGAATTTCTGCTCACAAAGCAGAGGCCCTGTGCATCAAAAGGAAGTCTGTCTTTGCTTGAGATCCACCTGGCTTTGCCAATCCCACACTTCCTCTCTGGGGGCCCTCTTACATATTTATACACAGTGACCCTCAGTGCCCAGAGGATTCATCAATTCAGGCCTCATCATTTAGTTTTTACCTACCAACACACTAACTGTCAATAGGGAATCAATGTGAATTATGTACTCCCATATTTCTATTACATCAAGAGCAAAGTTCACAGTCTTTATGGCCAGATCCAGCTCAGTATCTGAAAAATATGCATTAAGTTACACAAAACATCCTTGTGGTCTTTGCATTAATTTACACATTACTAGAGGCTTTGTAAGAAACACATGATGGTTAAAAATACGTAAAGCACACAACTTCTTTGTATTCCAAGCTTGTAGGAGCTCAACCTGAAACACCTCCAGAGACAGCACAGATATCATTTAGTGTTAGTACTTACTACTCCACTCCTGGTTACCCAGCCTACAAGCAGTTGATTACGGTGGATTTGTATTTCATGCTAGGAAAAAGCTGCTCCATTGCTGTTGTGACTGTCACCATACACCTGTAGAGCAGTTTTACCCTGTGTCCTTACTCCAAAAGGTGCACTCCTAATGAGACTAATTGAGCTGAGAGGCAGAGATGAAAATGGAAAGATAGAGTGCCCTGGAAGCATTCTAGTAGCTGGACCCAGACTACATAACCTGACTACACTGGATTTCTTTTACGGCAACTTTGATACGACTGCAAGTGGTCCTTTGACTGCCCATGAAAAATTCCCCTGGAAACTTGTACTGCAAATCAGGGTTATCAGGCTTCACATGCATTTTTGCTTCAAAAATCTGAGATGACTTTACCTGCCTGACATGCATAACTCAGAAGTAGAAGCATTCTAATAAACTCTCCTGGTCTGTGATGGGCACACTTTTGGAAAAGCAAGATGATTCATTCCAGGAGCACAGTCCAAATGTGTTCTTTAGAGATATTACAGGGAGACTGAAGTCAAACAGCAAGCTGCTCCAGTGTGCTACCTGCCAGCTGACTCCATAGCACATGCAGACAGAGCAGTAAAAGTCCTTCAACAAGATCCTGTAATGCACAAGAGATGCCACATCTTTCCTGTCTCTGGATGGAATTCCCCCATTCACCCACACATATCTGTGTCATTTGCTTTAGTCCCTTTCTACAGATGGCAGAAACAGCAGCCGCTATCAGCATCCCACATGCATCACTCATTTCTTCTATCCTTGTATACAGACATTATCACCAGATTATTTTATTTTTTAATTGAAAGGAAACCCCACAAATAACTTGACAGCAGTTGTCCTCAGCTGAGGAATGGTCCATTATTACCTGCGTGCACCTTGAGCTGGACACCTGAAACCATTTCCCCTATTTCACTGTCTTGGCCTTCCTGCTCAAGTCCTGGAAACTTCTTTATGGCTCCTCTGATGTAGCTACTCATTCTGCCTAGGAATGGCTGCCTGATAGGATGATAGGAAATGGAAGAGTTCAGATGAGAAAACAGGAGAAAGTGAAAACCAAGACCATTTCCTAAACTTAGTAAACACTCCAATATTTGACTGTTGAAATTTCTTCAGATAAACAGGTCTCTGACTACATCAAGTCTGGATGAAGCTCCCCAGTCCGACCAGCAGGAAGGAAGGACTTGTGTGACTATATGGAATAATCCAGAATTAACATATTGTACTAAACAAAGAATATTAGGAGAATATGGTTCTTTTATCAACTCTAGTAAGCCTGTTCTTGTACTTCACACCCTTTCAGGCACACTATCTTCAATTTATTTTCCTGGTAAATTGGTACAGCAAGTGTGTTCTCTGAGCTGTAACTTTAATTCTGGTTAATCCACACACATGTATGGTGTTAGCAAGGGCAGAATATGTATCAGATGCAAAGGCTCTGTTCCAGGGGTTAGAGTATACATCTGTATGCACCTTAAAAACTAAAATGGGAAGACAGAGAAGCAGGGAGAAAGAAGTCTATTCATGGGAGAAAATGGCTGGGTGTAGAAGATCAATAAACACTGCTGCTCACTGCATTCTCTTTGAACGGAAATAGGTGGTTAAGGACATGAGAAGTGTTCCAGAAATACTCTGAAATATGGCTTTACTCAGTTTAGAAACTACTGTTGTGTCTGCATTTTAACAGACAGGGATTCTTACAGAGCACACATTTCCCAGGTCAGTGAACACTGCTTTCACAGCAGGCCCTTCAGTGACACCAACAGAGCTGGCAGATGCTTCAATTAGCCACATTCCTACCTTGGTGGGTCAGGGGAGGTGCAATCATAGACTGAAAGTTCCTGAGAGTTACTCAAAGTCCCCTTTGTGCCAGACAGAAGCGCACCAGGAGGAACCAAGTGTCTCAATAGGAGAGGGGGGACCCCAGAGCTCTGTCCCTGTCCTCCCCTGGGACGTCTCTCTGGAGCACACCCTACACACCTGCAGATCTCACAGTGTGCAGCTGGAGCCTGTGGACAGTAAGCCAGAAGGGCTGGAAACTATTCCCATTATTTTACATATTCAAGTATTGCTGCCACTTCCAAAGTAATGGGAAGAGCCTCCCACTGTGAGAGTGACCTCAATTTTGTTCCCAAGGACCTGTGTGCACTCAAACACAAAATATTTGTTCCAGCCAGCTCAAATAAGTTACAGACCTCTGAGAACAACTCCACTCTTCACTGCTAGGAGACCTTCAGAAGGGAGAGTAAACTCCATTAGTGAAGATGACTGGCTAACTAGTCTAATGTGCAACTGTTTTCCTAAATGTCTGATGTCCCCTTTTTCCACAGATCTGTCATTCTGTAGAAGTACAGAGTAGAAAACTTTCCAAGCTAATTGACCTCAACTCTTCACTCTCATGAAAACAGTACTGAAAGAAACCTAACTCAGCACGAAACCTTTATGCTCAGAAGACCAATTTTCTTCAGACTGCCAAAAGTCTCTACCTTGCAGAAAAAATCTTCATAGAAAGCCAGGTTATCACACCTCAATCTCAAGAACTCAAATATATGGTCTTTATATAACCAGAGAACAGAAAATACACAATTAATATAAAAAGTTCAAACAAGTGAAACTTACAGAAGGTAAAGGAATAAACATTTCAAGTGTTGCTTCTGAGAAGAAAGATGATGATTCCCACTGCAGAGCTGAGCTCTCCATGCTAGACTCTAGACTTTCTGCTCTAACAAAAGAGCACCGTTTTTTAATTTATTTCTTAAATCAAATTTCCATTATTACTTATTGCTCAGTGAAAGGGGGGGTGGAGCTAATCACAGCAATTAAGAGCTGGGCAACTGCACTGGTTTTCTTCCGTGTGTATAAACACAAACACCGCTGCCCATCCACAGCACACACCTCACCTGAGAAAAGTCACTCGGAGTTCCTCAAACACTTGCGCATTTATATCTCATTTCAGCAACCTCTACTGATGCAACCACATGTTTGATGTTCTTTAGCTGCTTCCATTTTAAACTTCAGCTCATCTGCTAAAAGGAACTCTGAAGCCATTTTCACTGGAAGAGGAAGGATGCCCTACACTGGCAGAGCTGCCGCTCTGTCCACACGTCCCCGCAGTGGGGACAGGGCAGCCGTCCCTGCAAGGACCCCACTTTGGCCCAGGGAAATAGATTTAATTTGTGACCTTTAGATTTTCCATGCTACACTGCACACCTTTCTGAACCCACTGCTGAGGCATGCAGCTGAAAAGATCTATCTGACATGAAAGAAAAGCCTAAAACCGCACAAGCAAGAGTCAGCCGAGCGAAAAAGGAGAGGGAGAAAAGCACATTTATTTTCTATGAACAGCCATTAGAGAAACATGGAAAAGATCTAATGTCTACTAGAAACATTAAAGAAAATGCATATTCTAATGGTTTGCAGACATGAGAAATAATGAATGCTTATTTGCGTAAAATAGGCAAATTTAATGCAAATTAGCTCGTAAGTGCATGCCTACATTGCTGTGCAACATTTATCATCTAGAAATGATAGAAATCTAGAAAATGAGTTCAGGATCTCATACTTCAAGTATAAGGAATAATATCAAAGAAATTTAAGAATCCTGCAGTATTTTTACTTTTACATACCACATCAAAAAGTCATTTGAAAAACAGCAAGGCCCACTCAAAATCTCCAGCCTTGCAACTGGGCTTTGCACCTGCAGCTTGCTGGCTGTACAGATCCAAGACACTGCAGGGAACACTTTTCTCTCTCTCTGCAAAAGAAGACAGAGATGTACAGCCAATGGAACAGGAAAGGAAGAGTTGAAGAGAGAAGCTACTGTTAAGGCTTTAAGCATCCTCGTTTCTCAGGAACCTTTAATTCACTGTCTCTACTGGTATTGCTTTGTTTGTACAGTATCAGAGTAGCAAGAACTGCTCAAAGAGAGTAACCTGATTGTAACAGCGCTGATGGCTGAGTATTGCTTTGGATCTGAATGAGAAGGAACTGAGAAATCCTGCTGGCAAGTTCACTGGGAAACACTGCTATGGACTCCCTCTGCTACCTGAAATTTAGTTTTGCCTCTGACCTACGTGTTCAGCTCAGCAATACTCTACCAAAAAGCCTACAGACTGCTTATCAGATGTAATGTAATGTATTAGCATCCTGCAAAGGTACAGCAATTCAAAAAAAATCAAAGCTACACAAATTCAAAATAACACTTATGGCATAAAGACTGACTAGCTAATCATTAGTAGGGGTTTTGTAGTGAACCCCTAAATAATAGCTGAAAAAAAAATGGTGGGGCAGAAAAACAAATCTGGCAGAAATGCTTATGAATAAGAGTTGTCTTTAAAGTTGTGCCCATCAAAAAATTTAAGCTGAATCTACAACTGTTTGCAAACAGGAGAATAAAGGTGGCTGCTCAACTTCCTGGAGTAAGCATGACAGGGTAAGCTGGTCAGCTATCTGGCTATCAAAGGATCCTTTTATGACATACATTCCCTCCAAGTTTTTGACCCTCCTGAACATGACTTGCAACCCCAGGAATGCCAGTGCATTAGCATTCTCCTGGCTTAACTTTTAGCACTGTACAAGATCTCTGGACTCCCAGCAGAGTTCAATGAACACCTCACCACAGCCTCTCCAACTCTGACCTTCCTGACACTCCCTGAAGGAACTTCCAAGGTGGTAAGAGAAGTGCCCACTGCAGCACAAACAGATTTATCAAATACCTGCCTTTTGCCTACTCATATAATTTTTTTATAACAAAATAGTTTAAAGATGCTATTGTTACTGCTTCACCAACAAACTTAAGCAAACTGGTTACCCAGTGCTTTAAGGAAGGAATGTCTATACACAAGAATATAAATTATTTAAGTGACTCTATAAATAAGGCTAAATTTGCCTCTTGCCTGTCTGGAGATTCCCCCAGTTAGTCTAACCTAACTTTTCAAGTAGCTCCTTGGTACATATGTAACACACCAAGCCACTGCTCTCTTTCAGAAGCACTCCTGATGGAAGCCCAGTAACCTTTCAAAAGCTGGCAGACAAGAACTCATCCTCTACCATGCAGGTAGAACATAACTCACAGCCAGAGAACAGGCCCCCATGTCTGGGTGCATGTACTCAGTGCACAGCTTTCATCTCCTCAACACACCATTCACAACAGAGCAATAGGTAAGCAGTGGGCCAGTGCAGCAGGATAAAAACTAGTTTCTAAAAAAAATTAGGACTACTTCAGTTCACTGCAATTCACCACAGACAGAACACCAGTCAGAACACACACAGCCCTTTAAAGACATCAGAGCTGAAGTGTCTGTGCAGTATTACCTGGCTGTAGCCAAAAGCTCCCTTACTTTGTCAAAAGACTTCTTGTATTTTCAAAGGAAAAACTAATCTTGTTGAGGTAAGGCATGCAAAAGTTAACTCATCCATTTATCACTGGATTAAGTGCACTCCAAAGATGTTAAAGCCCCTCCTGCACAAATGATCCACTGCCATGGAGTGCTTGCATCAGACAGCTCAGCTGAGCTTTGGAAGATGTGTGCAGCTGGCTGCAAGGGCTCCCGGACATCTCACCACACTCTTCTTTTTTGATACACAGTACATAGAACCTGCCTAAGGATACCAAAAGGAAGAGTCTGCTCTGCATTTAACTATGTAGTTTTATTTAAGAAGTAATACTTCACACTGAAAAAAAGAAATCTGCCTTAAGAGCCTCCCTGTAGGCACTTCCCACTTGGAGCAAGCTCACAGCAAAACTCTACAACAAAGACTGGTGAGAAGTGCCAGGTGAGCTCAAGCTCTTCAATATGAACTTTATCAGAAGAGAAGGCCGCAAGAGGAAATTTTCCTTCTAACTAGATGCAGGATCCCTCCCAGCTGCTGCTGCTGCTGGGCTGCAGGCCTGGACTTCCTCAGCTATACGCTTTTTTACCTCTTTCCAATACCTGCAAGAGAAAAAATAAACAGAACATATTTGCTCCTACTCCTTCAACTGGAAGCAGCCTCATTGCACAGCAACAGCCAGCAAAACCAAGGAAAACAAGAAACATTGGGAAGGTGGGAATGCATATTCCATACCCTAAGAACAGCTACTACTGCTGGGTGTTGAAGGGGAAAATCAAGTGATAAAGTATTAACTAACAGGCTTGACCTGCTGTTCTTACAGGAAGAATCATCCATGCTCTAGGTTTCCCCTGGTAAGTAGAGGCATCAATGACTGATAACTGAATTAACAGCAATACCAACCTATTTTGAGAAGCTGCTGAGATTGTCTTCAGCTGCTTGTAACTTCTTCCCACTCCTGAAGCAGAACACTGCATGCTCAGTATCTGACCTCAACTAGGCTCTCTGGCCGAACTGTATCAACTGAGATGGTTTGGATGTTGAGATCAGTACCATTTTAACATAACTGTGTATTAAATTCTTGCAGATAAACTGCACACTGGTTCTGTAACTGAGCAGAAGTCATTCAGTGAAGATTTGCATGACAACAAAGCTCACTGCAATGGTTCTTCCAAGCACCTACAACCTCCTGATGCATGATATGAGAGCAGGAAGAATTCTTCTCCTGTGATCTCAGCATTGCTACTGCCAGCACTGAGCAGAACAGAGAGGAGGAAAAAGCTCCCCCAGAACAACGGAGAGAAAAATCTGTAACTGGTTTTGACTGAAAAAAACACAGGGATGAGTTCAAGATCTCTGGTTTTGATAAAACAGACTTCAACTTAAAACAAGGTGTTCTTATCCTTTTTGGTGTTTGTTCTACAGGTACTACCAGCAAAAAGTTACACTAATTCTCTGTCCCACTGGTTCAATATACTGAATTTTAAAATCCAATTACTTATAGTAATGGCACTGTAGAACGTGCTTCAAAGAATTCTTTCAGACAGCAGTCTGTATCAAGGAACTGTCCAAAAAAAGAGTATTAGACACATCAAACTGCTGCCTGTGCAACATGCATTCAGTGTCCTGAGTACACCTGTTACAATACTATCTTCCATTATGCACTTGAGCTATTTTTAATCACAGGACTTTTTAATCACACTAGCCTCTGCAGCATTTCACTTCCCTTTCTCTGCAGCAGTTTAAGCAGCACAGCAGGGAACTTCAGAACAGAAAGGAGCATCCATTGCTAAGACAGCTGAACGCTCTCCAGAATTAGATTTCCTTTCCTATCATGAAATTAATTCTTACACCACATCCCCTCTGCAATCCCAGTTGTGAATGCACCAAATTTGAAATGCCTGAACATATGGCAGAAATAATGTCATGTGAACAGGTGCTGATGCAATGGATGCTCATTCCTTGAATTAAAATGGAAATACAACCACCTCTCACAAGTTTAAAAACAGAGAGAGAAAAAATCTGTATTCTACACTTACACAAGCTCTGCAGAAAGTTCAACAGGAAAATCCAGTGAGAAGACTGCATTGTTCACTGGTGCTAAGGAAGGAAAAAAGTGAAACTGTGCCTGAAGCAAGGAGGGCAGGGCTAGAGTTTGGTGTGCTTTTCATTCTTTCTTTTTTTTTTTTTTTTTTTTTTTTTTTGCATTTAATGCAATTTAGCAGCTTATAATCAGATAAAAATATACTGTGTTTTCAATTCATAAACTTCACTGACAAGAGAAGGATGTTTGTTTTATGGAAGGAGCACGGCCCGCTCCAGTTATCTCCAAACTCCACATGTGAAAAAGCCAATCCACGCAGAGGGTTTTTTATCCTGTAATGACTTTGCCATCTGCTTCCTTTCCCAGAGAGAAGCCACCTGAGTATGGGCAACTACACTCACTATCAGTAGCTCCACGGCAGATTGGAGAATCCAGAGTTAAAAGAAACCCTCTTTTTTCTAAGATCTTTCAAGTGAAGATGTGTTGATGACCTTGTGTGACCGTGGCAGGCCGAGCAAAGTTTATCTGGAATTAAACAAATACTTCATATCTGAAAAATCCTTACAAAATACCTGTACTCACCAGGCACATTTCTTCTGTAGCTGGTGTCAGAACTGGCATGCTATTCAGTCCCACGAGAAACAGTGACTGAACCTGGAATGCTCCTCTAGCCTAGTAAGCTTTTCCGACTCCTCTGCTCCTTTCCAAGTACTGCATGAACGTACAATCGGGGAAAGAAAAGCCTGCTGGCTGAGGAAAGGCACAAGATGAGCAGGTGCCGTGAAGGATTCAACATGTCCAAGTATTTTGATTTGCAAATCTTTCTTCAGCTTTTGCTACTTGTTTGTCTAGAATCAACAAATCACGCCCTCCCCCAAGGCAAAGATGATTACTAAAATCCAGTGGGATTTTACAATGGGATCAACTACAAGTGTCCCTTCGTTCAAAAGCAATTTTCTCTCAATTAGTGCCTTCTAAGCATTATGACATTCAATACGTAAATGATTCAAATTATTCAAAATGATTCAAATATGCCAGTTTTGTTGTTATTTCCAAGACAAAATTTTATTATTTTCCAGAGATCTACTTGGACACATTTCTTAACAGAATTCTTAGGCTTTGAAGAAGTGTTCTGCAAGTTCTTTGCTTTTGCATGGTTGGGATAAAAAAATCCAAGCCAAACCTGGATTTAATTACAGAGGAAAAATTAAAATGTTCAAATTGTTTTATGTTTCCAGCATCCCTAAAATAGCATCCAGCTTTCTTCTGAAGTGCAAGTCATCTTTATTTTCAAATAATTTCAATTGTAAGAACCTATGCCATGCCTCTCTTGAACATGGACAAATTTACACCGAACCTTTACCTTCAACACTTGGAATCTCTCCATGGTAATGGCAGATTTTGAAATCTATTCCAGTGGTCAAGTCTGTGGAGCTCATCTCCTCCCCCCTCCCACCCCAGCCCTTCCGTCTTAGTGAAGGAAATGAGAAAGAAAGTTGTCTTACCGATAACTCCAAGGTTAATGTCCCCTGCGAACCCCACCTAGCAAGTCGACATCATGACATGTCAGGTCAGCCTCAATCACGCTTCCCTGATAGTCAGGTAAAAGGAAGGAGTTAAAATACAAAATTGACACTTGCAGATTTCTGGACATCAGAAAATGTGATGCAATATAATGTGAACTGTCTTTCAGAGCTTCTGGTAACCCCTAAGTTGTTAAAATATTTCTTCAGAGGGATTCTCCTGTTCTAAAATTTCAGAAGTTAGTGATCAATAACCAGGTATCACAGATCCACCCTGACTATTTTGTTTCAGTGAGACCAAAAGCTTAAGGTTTTCCTTTAACACAAACATTGATGTTGATATTTTCCTTTAACACAAACAAATGATTATTAAAATTTCCTCCCCATCCTACACATTTTATCAATGAATATATGCTCAACATAACCCCCCTGGGTTTCAACAGACAATTTAAGCAAATAGACTACAACAGCTTCATTCAAATTCTAAGTTAACAGAAGCTCTCATTTCTTTTTGTTGGGTTTTTTTGGGGGTTTTTTTTAGAAAAAAATCGGAACACAACTGGGTAAATCTACAAGGCTCTGAGCTACTCACATTGTTCACGTGAGTGTCACAGTTCCACTGAACAACCTCCACTGTACAAGCAATCTTTAATCACACACACTCCACCTCAAGTCATGCATGATCAAAGATTGCTGATGACAGATTTGTAGGACAAGTCCTTGCTGTTCTATGGATGGGCCATCAGTACATCTGCAGTAGGGTCTACAGGTCTGAGAGATTTAAAACTCTTTGCTCAATACCTCAAACTTACTCCCCTGCTCGCCTTATTATAAGAGTGCCCTCTGTATTTTTTTTTCTGTGTAGTTCAAAATACAGAAATGGGCTTCATGTCCAAATGCAGAGGGAGCAAAAAGCAGTCAGGTTTTTATACAGTCACCAAAATCATGCGGTGATCTTCTACTTCGAGTTTATTTTAGAAAGGTTTAAGCAATGTAGTTGTCACTCTTTTAATAATCAGACTACAGAAGCTGAGACCTGAAAATAAACAATTGCTAATAAAAATTAAACCTTTAATTAGTAAAATCATAAGTTGAATTTAGTAAAGTGATTTTGTTAATAAAGTGAAATTAAATCTATAATAACACAATAGCTATAAAAATATTTTGCTGAAGTTTTGGAACTGCTAGGAATCTGGTAACCTACTTCTTAAGTCAAACACCTTATCAATACAGACATTCAAACAACTGCTATAAATGAGTGATCAAATGATTATTAAAATCCCATTTCATGGCTCCTCCTCCAGTGCCAGCAGGACACTCCTAAAAGCCGAATATTGGTGTGCAAGTTGAAATCCATTTTCAACATACTAGAAAGGATTTTTGTTAAGATATACTGAAGAAACAATCACAACAGATGCACAAGAGTAATTTTTTTTTTTTTTTTTTTTTAACTATATATCAAAATTGTGCTGAGAAATTCTTCCCTGGAGTCAGGCATGGTAGTTTTCCACTGAGCTACAGTATCTTTGCTCTGTAATTTTGTCAATAATTTCATTAAGTTCTTCAAGTTCAGCACACACCATTACTTGAGTAAGCTGTAGCACGCGTTATCTTTAAGGATTCATTAAAGTATTGCTGCAAACCTAAATGGTGAATTTGAGTAGCCATAAACCATGAAAATCAAAGAATTTGGTGAATCTTCTAAATATAAACTTTTACTGACTTTAATTCTTATAATTTTCAACTATAAAAATGCTTAGCTCACTGCTCATATTTAACAAAACTATTAGTATAAACAGTGACCTGGGCCATTATACAAGAAGTAAATATACAAGATGCAGCTTTACAGTTCTCAAGGAAGACAATTTTACATTTTTGTTTTTCAGCTGGTTTGTAAGCACTGTAACTGAAGTGTGTTGCTTCCTCCCCACTCCCCCCACAGCACGTAGTGGCACCTCATCTCTCCTGGGCTAACATGTGCAGTACAGAACACTACCCCTCTTCCAGGCTGGAGGGTACTTTAAACGGGATTCCAATTAAGCTCCCTTGTACTAGATCCCCTTTACAATGAATGCTGAAAATTACTGGGACTACAGGGTTCTACTCAGCAGCACAACAGCTGTTTAACTACCAGAAAGTCATACTGATAGGGCAGCAAAACTTTGTGTTAAAATAAAATTGTAACGCCTGAAGTGCAGGCAATAGCACTCTGAGTTCACTGCTCAGGTAGGGAACAGAGAGGACAGGATTTGGCCCTCAAAAAACAAACAAAAAAAACCCCAGCAACATACTAGTTACTGATTTTTTTAAAAGCCCTTTTAAGTTATTTATGACTAATTCTATTAAGTGGAAGAGCCTGACACAGGGGCAAACCCTTTTTTGAGAAGCAGAGAGACATCTTTGATTAAGGTCAGAACTCAAACCCTGCAATCCCATTCCAGATCCACAGCAGTGTGGGGAGGCTCTTACTGGGTACACTCTGATCTAACACACTTGAGACACCAGACAGGAATAGAAGACAAAGGGAGGAGTATGACCACTGAAGTTTAACTTCCTCAATAGTCTGTGTTTGGAATGCTGTAAATCAGGTACGAGCAATGTATTGGATTTGGATATTTAGAGGTCCAGCAATAGTTTTCTTTAGAGAAAGTACAAATCCGTTTGTTTCTCTCTTTTCTTGAGAAGCAAATGTTCTTCATTGGGGTACAGAATGGCTTAGATGCAACACAAGAGTAATGTATGACTTGCCAGTTAAAATTGACATCTGGGAATGTCCAAGACAAGGGTCAAAGCAACACAATATAATGTAGCTAGCAATGCCCCCAAAAGATACTTTTTTTAAAAAAAAACAGCCTTTATTAGAAGGCAGGAGAATTCTAAGGCAAATTGTTCATCATGGCAGAACATCAAATTAAAATGTCAAGACAGAAATAAGCAGAATCTGAAGAGTATGTTTGTGTTATCCATAGCAAGAAGTTAGTTTACTGTGCCACAGCACCCAAGTCGTAATTCTCATTCCTAGTCAAAGGTTATTTTAAATTAGATTAAGATGCTTGAGATCAAAATCGTTTGCCTGTGTGTTTGTACGCTGAATTATATACAGTAAGGCTGGATCCTACCAGAACCGCCTCCACAGGGACTCCACAGGACATAATCAAAGGAATAAAATTAACACCATTGTAGGCTCTGCTTCCTTCTCCACGATACATTAGAAGATTAGGTTTAAATTGGATCTCTGTGAATGCTTAGATACAATTCAACACTTTTAAAAAGGAAAAAAAGTTTCAAAATTAGATGCTGATAAATTATTGAACAGCAATTAAACAAAGAGTGCCTTTTGGGCTGTCTGCATTTTCTCCTAGTTTTCAGTCTGATGTCCACAGTGCTATATGTTGGAAAGCACAGGAAATTTTGCATGAATTTGATCACTCACATAGGCAGTTATACTTTGAAAACAATGTTTTTCACAAGAATTACCAATGAAATAATGTTTTAGGACACAATTGAATTTGAAATAGGTAATGTTTTGAATAGATTTTTGAGTTTTATTGAAATCTTACATGAACAAGAAATTGGAAATACAATCACATCAAGGAACAAATTGCCACGGCTTTGACGTTTTAAGCCAAACAAATTTTGTAGGGCAGATTTTCAAAAAGGTGTGAAGTTATAACAATTTAAAAACACAGTTAACCTACTTCTAGGAATGCAAAACATACAATCATGTTATTTTCAATACAAGAAAACTTAATTTGTTGTAATTTCTTAAAACTACTAAGACAAAGCACTAGCTTTTACTTTTATGTACAGCATACTCCTATGTAGTCTATCCCAAATCCAAAAAAAAAAAACTGTCCAAAACCAGAGGTTCTGCAAAATCATGATTGAACAGTGTGCCATTCCTGCTTTTAAACTGCTAAAATGAAGCCTAAAATGATAAAAGCACTGAAACCCCATATGGAGTTCAGGAATTCTGCAAGCCCAGTAATGTCCAAGTGCGTTTATGAAAAAAGAAAACTAAGAGACTCGAGTATATACACAATAGAGTGATTCTTCAGCCCAATACAAATGGCAGCCAATCGCTACTGAAGGATGAAACATTAAGCCAATTTTGTTTTGAAGGATGTAGAGCTATAGCCAATTCTATGTTTCCAATATTCTCAATCCCTCCTCACTTGTCTACTTCCACTGTTGCCCATAAGTATCCTGATAAAATTCCTGGTTGTCATTATTGTAACCATAGTTACCGGCATAGTCACCACCTTGCTGGAGCGGCTGCTGAGCGATGGGTTGGGAGCCCCAGTTCTGCTGGTTGTTGGTCTGGCGGCGCTTGGAATCGGGCTGGTTGTACCCGTCTGCCTTTCTCTTGCCTCCTACGTTGCCCCCACGGTTGCCCCTGGCTCCGCGAGCACCGCGTCCTCTCTGCTGCTGGGCCGGACCCCCTCTCCCCCCCCTGGCTCCTCTTGGCGGTCCCATGGGTGCCCCCCTCTGTGAGTAGCCAGCTCTACCTCTTGGTGGTGGTGCTCCCCGCCCCCTAGGTGGTGGAGGGGCACCTCTCCCACCCCTTCCTCCTCCTCCTCTTCCTCTTATAGCATAGCCATCATCATAGCCGTAATAGGGATCTTCGTAGCCACCACGGTAGTCATGATAGTCATAACCATAGTAATCATCGTAATAATCTTCATAGCCATAGTAATCTGGGGGATAGCCATATCCACCTCTCCCTCCACGGCCTCTGCCTCTAATAGGAGGTGGCATGCGAGGTGGAGGGTAGTAATAATAGTCTTCGTACCTAGTAAGAGAAAGAAACACACAGTTATTTATCTCCAAAAGCCTCCCAAGTATACACTTGCCCCTTTTGATAAGACACAACACAGAGAAAAGTTAAGCCAATTCCTTCTAAACCAGCCCATGTTTTACAGCAGGATTTCCTTTGCAGTGTTACCACAGTGCAGGGGTGACACTCACGCAGTGCTCCGGGAGGCCTGTCTGGCAGCCTGGCGTTCTTTCCTTTTCTTATCCGGTGGCTTTGCTAACACTATTTCAATTTCTTCCCCTTCTATTTCTTTCCCATTCATTTCATTCATAGCCTGTACAAAAACAGAAGAGAAATAACTAAAAATTTGTTTCCATTCAAAATGAAACTAAAACTTACTGAAATCAGAGGGTTGGGCTTGTCCAAGCTGAGCTGTTGCCATGTGCTTTGCTTCTGTGCTGCACAAACAGAATGCTACACATCACTCTCTTACGTCTCAATTACAGTGAAGTAGTATTTTTTAAAAAATGCTCTCTCTTCAGGTCATAAGGTAAAAAAATTGGATTAAAACGTATTAAACATAATTTTAAAGAAGTCAGACATAACACCATCACTTATTATTCTTATATCCCCTCGAAACCTCAAAATACACAAGTTCTCACTACTCACACTGATGCATTCAGTGTACTTGAAAGCCTGGTGGAGCACATGCACACAAGAGAAAGGATTATTGCATTTGGGATTCCCAGTTAGCTGAGTGTGAGTGAAGTGCCTCTGAGAAAATCCAGTATTTCTGAGGACACGTACTTGAGGGTGGGGAAAAAAAAAAATTACTGAAACTCAGTGTTCTCATCAAGCGAGCCACACATCCTCCAGAATATTAATGTGCGATTTTTAACTGTCAAATGCACCCACAAAGAGAACTTAATACATAGAGACAAAGTACAATTAGGACTACACCCCCCAATTCCTCACCTGGAGTTATCTGCTTTGCATGAAACATTTCTGGTTAATCATATTAGCATTAATGAAGACTTTTTATGTTTTTACAGCTACATGCCTCAAAAACTTTGAAATCATGGCAATTAATTTCCAAGAAGGTGAAAATCAGTAGGTAATGGAACCAGTGAGCCAATTCCACGCATGCCACACAAAAATACCTTAACATCTCATTCAAAAACAAAACACACCCATGCACACAAAAATATCTCACAAAATTCATAAACCAATTGAGTGGCCATGAAGCAAGCAGTCACGTAGGGCAAGTGTGGTAGTTTCCAGCTTGTCTCAGAGCAGATGAGCATTAGTGATGTATCTGATCTATCTTATCTGCTACAGGTTTCTGCTTGCTGAAATCTAACAGAGTATTTAGCAGAAAGGTGTCGTGGGAAGGGGCTGGAGAGTGTTTATAGATACTACAAAAACCCAGAGCTGTTGATGACTTACCCCTTCTGTCAACAATTTCTTGTCCTCACTTGGACGCGACCTAAACCTATTCAAGCCAACTTCAACTTCACTAAATACAAGTGACGTTCATCCTAAAGCCAAACTCTAAAACCTAATCTCGTGGGTAGGAGAACTGCAAGCAATTAAATGGTTTTAAAATTATTAATAAGATCAAGTACAGAGCCTTTGAACTGTCCCTGTAGCCACATACACCACATACAATATACCTGCTTCACGACCCCCAGGGGCAAAACATGCTTCCTCCCCTCCTTCCTCCCTCCAGAAACTATGGATTTAAAAACCAGATGCAGTCATTTCTATAGAATTCAGTACCCTGAAGTACAGACACCAGATTTTAACAACCTTCTCAGCAGCTCGTGAACACAAAGAGAACCTTGAAGCTTACAGGAATGACCTTCGGTGTTTAACAAGTCCTTAAGAAACGTTATCGGGCATTATGGGAGTGCCAGCACCATTCTCCTCCACTTCACAAGGTATTTTTTCATTACCTTGCAATTTTTGATACTTGTGTCACTCCAAAGCTATTCACAGCCTTTAAATAGGGGTCTTCAAGAGACAACTGATACCTTCTGCCAGTGCTTCCTCAGAAAAATTGTCTAGGTTGATCTTTTTATTTTCCTCTTCTCTAGACTCTCCTGCATTGCTCTACACCTCTTTTCCAGTCTACTTGTTAACTTGCTACAGTTTTGTCCTTTCAAGTTTCACATCCTCCTAGCTACTGAAATCACAGGAACAAAATTATTAGCGTTAAAATTCTCACAATGGGAACTTTATTAAGTGGGCTCTACAATTTGTCTTATTGAGGTATTTACTGTAAGGAAATTTCTTAAAAACCATTTGTACAAAAGAAACTGCTTACATCAACTTAGCTAGGAAAGAATAATCAACCCACCTTCACTGCTGCACCTCTGTCCTCAAAATGAACAAAAGCATAATCCTTCAACTTCTTTACTCTTTCCAGCTTTCCAAATTCAGAAAAGGATTTCTCAAGAATTTCTTCTGTCACAGTAGTGGCCAAGTTTCTTACAAATAAAACTTTAACCTGGTGAAAAAATGAGAACAAAAGCTGTAATCTTTAAAAGTCGAACCTCAAAGGAAACTACCAACTAGCAAGATATTATTCCCTTCCTTGTTGCATGGAGAAATTTGAGTATTAACTCTGTACCTGTTTTACCAAAGTGCCTTGTAGTTACCTGTATGAAGTTTCTACAACTTCTCTCCTTCCACTATTCCCTTCCATGACCAGAAGAATACCCCACTTTGATTTTCTGCTTCTGGGATGCTACAAATCCCAGTAAAATTTTAGTAACAGACTCAAGGACAGTAGAAGAGTTACCCCAAAACACTAGGATAAAGAGCACATCATTCCCCACACTGAACTTCACCTTCTTCTCATTCTGGACAATAGTTTTATGCAATACCCACCTGGCATTCATTAAAGCCAGAGCAGATAATGCACAGGCTCATGTGTCAATCCAGCACGATAAGCCTGCACACCACTAGTTTAGATGTTAACAGCATGTTCCCAGTGTCTTCCCATGGCAACTCAGCCACAGTGTGCACAGCTTATGCTGTGCCCTCTTAGCACCTTTTGTGCCTCAAATCTCACATTGCTCAGCTGGAACAAATCTTCATCACTATGGCACAAAGAAATAATCCTCCCAAAACACAAGAGCATCCCATGAAGTCTTTACTTACCTTTGCCATGACTTCTGGATCAGGTTCCTCTACTGGATCAGCCCATTCCACTGTCACAACATTTCCCCAGACTTTTACTTTCCCACTCATCAGGCGTCGGCGAGCCTGTGCTGCTGACTTGTGATCCTCATACTCCAAGAAGCAGAATCCTCGATTCTTCTTTTTATCATCAGGTTGATGATATAAGATTACATCCACCAAACCCTCTGAAAAACAGGTCTTTAGTACTGAGCTTTGAAAGGAAAGAAAAAAGTCTAGTCTACCCAAAAAATGCCTTCTTTTGTGTTTTGTAATTAATTTGATTTTAGCACCTGAAAACACAAGAAAAGCAAAATGAACAAGAGAAATCCATCCAATTTACCCAGAAACAGGTCACCTAGCAGGTGAAGTTCTCCAGAACAAACCTCACATTTAGGCCCTGCAAAACATCCACCTAAGCAGTTCACACAGTGTAGGTTTTCTGTACTTTGTTTTACCATTTTTACATCTTTGAAAAGCAGCCAGTACTAACACATGGCCTCTCCCCTGCCTCCCGGGGAACCTGGAGGGAATTTCTTCCACATCTCTCCAAAAAGAAGAGAAAGAAGTAAATGAATATTCACCTTCTATTTTCACCACTTCCCTGAAGTACTAATAAACTACAATCCTAAAAAAGAAGCAGGAGGTTAAAACTCTCCTACAGGAACAAGAGCAAGTGACTCAATCTCTTATCTAAAGCAGAAGCACCCCTGCAGTGATGAGCTGATTTCTTCCTACTTGTTGCACATAGTGGGGAACAATGCTGAAAAACTGGGACAAAGTTAGGCTGTCATATTCCCTCTAAACAGATTCAGTGTTCCCTCCTCCCCCCATCACTGCTCAGCAATGCATTTGTTTCAGGTTTCCCAAAAAACTTCTCAGTGTTGACAGCAGAACCTCCTGTAGACCCAGTAACAGGAAGCTGTTGAAGAACAGGTAATGGAACCAAGACCTTCATTTTTTCTGAGTTCATTTCCATCTCACATTGTAAACTTACAACATCATTCACTTAACCATCAGTTACACAAACATGATTCCCTTTACATAAGATATATTTCATAAGATATATTATTTACATAAGAAACCAAACTTGAAATTTTACACAAAACCAACTTGGAATCCAGCTTGGAAAGAGTTTAAATACCTGAACACATCTGTCAAAGAACTAGACCAACAAAACAGAGACTGAATGGTATTCTGAGAACACATGGAAAACTCATTAAGTCTTACCTGTGACTTTACCAAACTCTTCCAATATGTTTTCCTTAGTCTTGTTCTTTGGAATTGACCCAACAAATAACCTGTTGTTTGCCACAGAGATGCATACTCCAAGGTGCTTTCCCGGACGGATTTCGTAGTTGTCACACTGAAAAAAGAAGAAGCCATTAATTTGCTTTATCCACAATACTATGCATGAAAATATCCCCAGATCATAAAATCAGGTATTTTCTTCATCTTTTGCTACTTTTATACATAGCACGTTGAATCGGCATTGCAGGAAAATTACTAGAACAGCTGTTTTTGTGTCAGCATTCACTTGGAAGAACAGTGCCAAGTTCAGGATTTCCCAAACGTCAGAAGTTCTGCTGAATGGAAAGCTACAAAAAACAACTGATGTAAAAGGAAAACATGTAACATACACAAATTGCATGGGGCAAATTCATTCACCTACTGTTTATTTCAGACTTGAAAGATTTTTCTAGACAACTGGTGACTACTTCCTATGCTGGGAGCCACTGTCATTGCTGCTGTTATCAATAAGCAAATACACAGCGTTATAGACACTGCGAGTTCTTCCTCCTTCCTTGGATAACTCTGAACATTGTGAGCATATTTGCAGAGATAATCAAATTCTAAATCAGCATGTCACCTCCTTTCCCTCCATAACCCCAACAGTAGGCATTTTTCTGACCTTGTACATGCTAGGATTAGAAAACTTTACCATCAAGTTTTAAAACTTTTCATTTAAAAAAATGTAGCCCACTGCTTCATGCTTGTAATCCACAGCTGGATTACCCTGAATACCAAGACTCCCAATAGGTCTTTCAAGGTACAAGAGTTCAACCTTTAAAAAAAAATATTTAAGATAGATATCATCTTTGTTTTACACAGAATTTTCAAACAGAGCAGAAGAGGATGCATGTTTGATCATAAGCCAGCTCCTGAAAATCTCACCCAATTCTTTAAAAGCAGGTTTCCAGCCATTCTAGCCCTAGCTGAAATGAAGCCCTACAGATGACAGAAATACCTTCAAGAACCTTCTTCATATTCCAGAGGAACTAAACCATTGTTAACACTGGCACATCTCTCGCTACAACTCCCATCGCTTTAGTGTCTTCCCCTTCATCTCTCTCAATCAGCAAATATTTAAAGCAACCATTGTGAGCACCTTCAACTTGGTCAAAAGAAGAAAGAAGTTGCAAAACAATTTTTCCTTCATAAATGACAGTAACTCATATCCACTGACTCCAAACACTGAAACCCAGAAGCAATTACTTGCAAAAACATATTTTGTGCATCTCCTTCAGAAAACATCCAAGCAGGTTCTAGAAAGAAAAAAACCAGCCTAAGCAGGGACAAGCAATCCCTAGTCCCTAACATAACAACTGCAACTATTTTTAAATACATTCAAATATCTGAAGGAACAAATGCTGCCACATTTAAAGTAATGAAGTCCTTACAACACAACAGAATTGCTTTAAGTTTCTCCGGGTTTCAGGTTTCCCTGCTCCCAATACCTTAACTAAGGCATTTAGATTTTACCTGTCTTCTTCATGCAGGATCAGCCGAATTCTGCTAAGGCAAGTAAGATTAAGCATTTCATCTGTTTTGGTTCAAAGTACACACAGTATTCCACAGCCATATCCAAAACCTTGGGAGATGCACACTGATCTGCCCAGTTCTACTCCCTTCTCCCAGGCCGAGGCAAGGCCCCAGCCAGACCAGGGTCTCTCCCTTGAACTCCCTCAGGATTGCTCCATGTCCTTTCCAAGCTGCACAGCTGCAGGCAAGCCAGGCTTCCACACAGAACAGATGCAAACTGCCACAGGCAAGAACAAGAGGCCACTGGCACCACCAAAGGAACAGAGACCTCCTTTATGGCAGCAACAGCTAAACAAGGCAGGCCCAATTAGCTTGTTACAGTAAATGGTGATGAAACTTAGAACTTGAACACAGTCAATCTTAAAGGATATATTTTCCAGCTGGAATCAAGTACACTCTTACCATAATTACCCAAGTGTTCTGGCAGGCTGCAGCAGATAACAGTCCTAAATACCTGTATATACTAAATGAAATCAGGAGGCAATTTTTTAGAGAGCAAAATTGAGTTTGTCAATGGATGCTTTAAAGAAACGCTTCAAAGACTTCATTACCTAAGAGGCTACCAACATGTTTGCTGTTACTTTGTCTTGACCTGTCTGAAAGGAGGTTACTCACCAGTTTGACTGCTTCCTGTGCTGCATCTTTACTACAAAAAGTAATAAAAGCGTAACCTCTGTTTTGACCAGAAAGAGGATCCATCATGAGGCGCAGATCCCAAATTGGACCAGCTTTCTCAAAGAGTGGTACCAATTCATCTTCATAAAGGTCTCGGGGAATCTTACCAACAAAAACCTAAAAAGGAAGAGGACACTTGAAATAAAGCGTTTTCAGAAACCCAAACTTATTTTTACTACTTAAAAGTTCCTGGGAAAGGAAGAGCACTGCAGCACCAACCAGCACAGCAGCAACACCACAGGCAGCACAGCAGCCACTGTTACTGGATGGCCCAAGGCTTCTCACCCTCCCCTTGCTCGTACAAAGTTTTACATACAGAAAGCACCAGTTTGTTATTTATATTAAAGAGGTTGTGAATTTCCACTACTGAAGAGGTAAATGGTTCTTACCTGGTTTTAATTTTGGCAGTTGAAAACTAAGACCTTACAGCCTATCTAGCTGAGCATCCTATGTTAAAGCAGGCCAAGCACTTCCTTGCTCTTGCAGTATTCTCAAATCACTCTGTAACTTAATCTTCCTCAGAAAGCTAGAGACAGAAAAATAAATCTACAAAAATCCCTTTATTTGCCTAATGCACATTATCCACTTTGTATATATACTGTAATCTTGTTTCTTGTCTCTATTTGTTTCAGCTTCCACCGATTGAATGTTTAATATTTGTTTGAGAAAATCTGGAGTTCTTGTGATTTTGTTTCTTACAATAAACTTGGGTTAAGTTTTGTTAAGGAGTTTAATCTCTTCAGCTGAGGTCTCCCTAGAAAGAGCCCCTCAGGCTGTTTAATGACTGCAGCTCTCCTCTGAATTCTCAAAACCTCTGAGTCGCTAATACAAGGAAAACATTCCAAACACCCAGTAAGATCGAATTCTATTTATTTTAACTTCAAATATTTTTTGTAGTTAAAAAAAAAAAAAAGGCATGAGTCAACCTTTTCCTTCTCAGTGAGGCAGATCTGGCACTAAGGGCACTGCAGAATTTCAGAAGTAGAGACACTCAGCATGCCCATGTAAGCACCAATGTAACAAGCCCATGAGGAGAACATGACTTTGATTTGAAAAACACGGAACACAAATTTTCCTCCAAAGGAAAGACAGAACTTTCAGATGTTTCTTTATGTTATACAGATACTCCCAGAATTCCATTTCCAGAACATTTCTTTCATTTAGCTTAGCCTCTTTCAGGTCAGTATGAATGCTGACTGAACTTTATTTATTAGTTATTGGGGGGGAGCAGAACTGATTTATCAGAGTAAGTGAAAATTTAATGGCAGACCCACCAGGTTTTCCCCACCATCTTCCTAGAAAGCTTAAGATATTCCTCAAGACGAGTATTTCCATTGTCATTACTTCTAGAACACTTAGTTACAAAATTCATGTTTTAAAGACAAAACCTGATACCATCATGGAGACATGCAACACAGGAACTCCAATGTGCTCCTGTCAGTGAAAGTGTAAGCTGAACTCTCTACAAACTGTAAGTGGTTTTAAGAAGTCCAAATTACATTCCTGTGTTCAGATGCCACTGCTTCCAGCACAGACCGAAGGTGACACGCCAAAACAGAAGACTTGAGGGAAACAATCTTAATCCAAAGTTTATTTTGCCGATGAGTTACCAAAGATTTACCATCCTGAAAGCTTCTGTATCCTACTATCTCTGCAGTCTCTTTGGCTCACTCATTTTTCCACAAGACTGTTACTAGAGCTCAGTTCAGGAAATATACTCTAGGAGTCAGTATGAGAAACAGAATTAAGGCTTTAATTTGAATACATACATGTCTGACCTACATCCCAGAGTAACTTCCACTTATAATGTAAGAACCAGGTAACTATGGGAGAAATTCCCATTTAGAGGAATTTGCTTTGAGCCTGGATACTTAATATGTTAATGAACTACAAGAACAATACTAAACACGACAAACAGCAGGTGAACATCTTGCACAGGTCAGAAGAAACATCTGCAGCAGCTTTTTTTCAGATACTGATAAGCTCGAATAAAATTGCTGAAATACCAAAGAACGTAAGTATCAGATGTCATGTTTCATTTTTTAGTCCCACATGAGCATACTGTGGAAAAACTTTGGAAACAGGTATATTATCAGTGAAACAATAAAAGATCTTGGCTCAGTAGGATGTAACTGCATGTATTCTGGGGTTTTGTTGTAATCACTGACCATGAGACTGACTTCTTCCATGTTTGCTTCCTAAAGGACCTGCAGAAAGTACTCCATTTTACTTCTTCCTTATTACCATTTTAGATGATTGAATTTTTCTTAGTTAAGGCTTTTCATAATTAATTTCAGTTTCCTGAACAATTTTACAGAGCATTATTTAGGGGTGCAATCCACTTTGCACTCAAGATGATGCATTCTTCAGTTATTTCAACAACTGAGCCTCATCTGTTGTCACTGCAAGTGAACAGAAGTGAACTGCAGCATTGCAAGAGATTCTTCAAAACCTCTCCCCTGTTAACAGTCTTCTTCCTATGCTTTACAGTCAATTTTCCCTGTATGTCAGATTTAACTGCTAATTAATATAGGCTGCACAACTGCTTCATCTCATCCAAATCTACAATCTTCATTTTTAAAAAAATAACCAAAGTGGACAAGAATTCTGGCACGGTGCACAAACTCTGTCATTCTTCCAGTATAGAAGCAACATCCCATTTGTTTACTAAACCCAGCTTTGTCCACCTCAACTCCTGCTGACTTTATTATACCACTGCCTCTGAGTTAGTTATTACAGTATATGATTCCTCCCACTCCAGTTATGGATAAAGCAGCTTAAATTGCCCCATTTTCCATAACATTTTCCAGACTACAAGTTAGCCTCAAAACCCTTCCTTCACTTTTTGTTACAAATTCTGACCCTGTGTCCACAGAGCAGCAAATGCAATAAGGAAGTTCACAGGGCTAAAATTTTGCATTTTTTTATGACATTCAAAGATGTTTATCACACATCTATCCAGAAAATCTCCACCCTGAAAAGGACATGTAGGAACTCCTCCACTTTAGACAATCTGTACTCTTCCACAGATGTGCTAAGCTTGCACATCATCTTAGCACATTGTGGGCAAATAATCTACTTACAGAATTTTCAAGTTCTTCTTTCACATCACTGAAAAACACTGAAATGGAAGTCTCTCAAAACTTTAGAACTTCCTTTATCTGGAGATCCCTCCATAAACTGAAACCAACCCAGTAATCAGGACAGATGAAGTCAATTATTTTTTTCATGTTAGTTGTACTGTGCTAATTTTGGCAAGTACTTTCCCCCATCCCTACTGCTGTGGGGTAAAGGGTTGGTATTGCACAGTTACCAGTGAAGCCTCCTGTTCTTCAAATTGGGTCTTAAATGTTATTATATTCACTTACACCAGAAGGTGAAGGACAGAAATCAAGTACATCAGTCACCTCCTTCATTTTTGGTTGTAAACAGTCTTGACAGGCCATCTGCATATCCCCCTCCCCCTTCTCTAAATTAAAGAGAAAGAAAAATTTCACACATATATATAGAGTAGGCTGCCCAGGGAGATGGTGGAGTCACCACCACTGGACATTCAATGCTCTGGACTAGCTGACAAGGTGGTGTTTGGTCATGGGTTTATTTGATCTCAGAGGTCTTTTCCAACCTTAATGACTCTGTGAAATCAGGATCTGTCAATTTTCCTGAATTTAACAAGTAAAAGCTCCTCAGTCAGTAAACTGAGGATCAGGAGTGAAAAATACTGTATTTTAACCTGCTTGGCAAATACCACTCAAGCTCAATAGACACTGCCCATGAACTCAGACAGTGCTTACGTCCCAGCACTATCCAACTGGAACTTGCAGTGCTTGTCCTGACCGCATGAAAGCTCCATCATCCCTGACCAGTAGTGGACTTACCACCAAAACTCCTCTTTGCTGCAAGTCACAGAATTTAATAAAGCACTTGTAACACTGTCTCCCGCTATCTTGTCTGTACTAATTTCAAAAGTTACTGAAATGGCTCTGTAGATGTTACTATCTATGCCTCCTCCAGTGCTGCTGAACAACTGGCTTATTTCAAATCACAGTAGGACTATTTCACATAGTTTTGTATAAGAAATCGAATTCAGGAATACAAAAAAATTCCTTTTTCAGCACTACTTGCATACACACTTTAGTGAAATGATTGTCCTGGTTTTGGCTGGGATAGAGTTCATTTTTCCTCAGTAACTGGTACAGGACTGTGTTTTGGATTCAGTAGAGAATAATGTTTATGACATGATAATATTTTGATTGTTGCTGAGTAGTGTTTACCCTAAATAAGGACTTTTCCTGTCTCTCATGCTCTGCCAGTGAGGAAGGGCACCAAAAAAAAATGCTGGGAAGGAGCATGGCAGGCCAGCTGACCTGAGCTGGCCAGAGGGATATTCCACACCCCAAGTACCTGCCCAGTACAGAAACTGCTGGGGCAGCTGCTCCCAAGCAGGGGTCGATCATGGCATGGGGACAGGCTTGGCATCACCCAGTGGGTGCTGAGCAACTGTACTGTGAGTCACTTGCTTTTCTTGAGTTTTTCTTCTCTCCCTCTCTCTTCCTTTATTACTGTTATTATTGCTATTCTATTTTACTTTGTTTCAATCGTTAACTATTCCTATCTCAACCCATGACGTCTATTTTTTTTCCCCAGTTCTCCTCCCCACTCCACAGGGTGAGGGGAAGTGAGCAAGCAGCTGTGTGGTGCTTGGTTGCCAGCTGAGGTTAAAGACAACTCTGATAAACTACAATTAGCATACAGCATGGAGACCTAAGCAGAGCTTGAGAAGTTATGTGAATCAGCTATTCTCTTTCTGTTCAAGGACTCATTCTAATTTTTTAACACCATCACTAAGTTAATTTTCCTTCAGGGAAAATGAGCGTTCCCTTTAGAAATCATCCTGTGATGCTTCTAAGCATCTTCTTGACAATAACCACAAGAGCTTCAGCATCTCAAAGGATGCAAAACTAATCTATAAACTGAAAGATATTCAAGAGGTGGACTGTTTTCTTAAATCTAATTTGGTGGTTTATAGAAGAGTCTCCAAAACACACACAACAGTGTGAGAGTACTCAAAGTGTTTAGCAATAAACTACAAAACCACTTGCTTGAAGAATAGGTAAGTGTTTAAGCAAAATGAAGCACGGCAAAAGCCCCTCAGGATAAGCAGTTATTAATGTTTTGCAGATGCAAATGACAAAGTAAGTGTAAGGAGAGAACGAAATACCCAAATAACTGTTTGCATTCTCATCAATAAGCACACCAAACAGGTCTCCAAGTATCAACATCATGTGACCTCACTAAAGCAAAACACTTTACAGCGAAGCATCAAGTCCTTCAGTAAAACAAACACTCAATATTACTATCAAATCCTATTGCCATCATTTTCTTCTCCAAAAGCTTCTGCACAGCTGTAACTTTGTCTTTATTACAGAATCTTCCAAAACATTCCAAAAAGGTCCAGTTGCTCTTGAAGCTCACCCACTTGAAAAAATACACGGGACTGCTTCACCCACCTAATCCTTTCAGTAAAGTGCTCACTGTGCCAGTCTGGTAATGTCCAACATGCTGAACACTGAGAAGATTATTTATCAGTAATCAATGCAGCTTTACTGCACAATGTTCAACTACATCTTGAGAGCTAAAGCTACAATTAACATGTAATGAATTCAACTTTATATTTTAAAAAGACAAATTAGTTGGTGCACAAATATTAACAGTAGAAAGACCTGATGCACGTTGAGGGGAGAAAAGTCTATCTAGTACATTTCTTCAAATCAGTAATAGTATTTGGGTATACTCAAAAATCAGAAGTTTGCCATTACTGACATCAGTGACTGCTCTGGCATCAACATATCTGAGCAGGCACAAGCTACGAGAGCTTCAGTATTATTTAAATAAGTTTCAGACACCAAGAATGCATTGTCACAATCCAAAGTGATACTGTTTTGGGTTTTTTTAATTTTTTATCTCTAACATTAGAAAAGAAGTATATACACTCCTGTATAACCAGAAGTGCTGAAAACAAAAGAGAAGTGGTTGTCAAAAGGAAAAAAAAAAAAAAAGGAAAAACCCACCCACCTCGTTGGGGGGGGGGAAAGCACCCACAATTATCTCATCACTTGTTTGCAAACATGCTCTGCCTACCACCAGATCCCTGTTTTAATCGATTACTATGCCTTAGAGCTCAACAGCAAGAACTAAAGCCTACATTTCACACAATTTCAGTAATTTCCTAAATTTATATTTAATAAGTTTCATAAATTTCACCGGTTTCAGCATCTCAGCCTGTCAAGCCAAACCACATGTCTAGGTCAGTAAGGAGCCTGTAAATCCCACTAAATGCCAGCAGTAGTCATTTGGTGGAGGTCTCATTTCTGTAATTAGCTGGCTGGGGTTGGCTACAGCTTCTAATGCTGATTCACAGAGAAGCATTTCTGTTCTTCCAGGAGTTTCCACAAGTTACCCGTTCTAGCTTCAGGAAACTCAGGAGTATAAAACACACTCTTCATAGCATAAAAGTACAGCCAACTTTACAGCTTTCCTGTAGCTTCCTAAAGAGCCAAACCATCACAGGACAAGACACTTCAGAGCTGTACTTAAGGATTTCAGTCACAAATAAAAGCGTTGGAAGGGATCTACAACAATCAGTCCAGTGCCTGCCCACTTCAGGGCTGCCCAAAAGCTGAAGTGTGTTATTAAGGGCACTGTCCAAGTGTCTCCCAAACCCTGACAGGCCTGGGGCTCTGAGCAGCCTTCAGCCTGCTCAGTGTCCGACCAATCTTTCGGTAAAGAGATGCTTCCTTGCGTCACTGAGCCCTGGTGCAATTAAACGACACTTTATACATCACACAATCACTCAGGCAACACCACCAAGTTGGTGAACAACTTCTAAGTCACATTCTAAAAGCAGAAATTAAAAAAAACAAACGAACAACCAAAACACTCATGCCACATGGCCTCTTTTTAGTGTGGTAGTTTCACTATCCATCCATGCAATCCTCAAGGATGTTTTCATATAGGTTGAAACAAAAGCAAATAAACAAATCCTTAATTACTAATAATCTAAGTTGTCCTCTTCAAAACTTTTGAGTATCTTTATACAATACCTGAGTCTTTCATTTTTAGCACACTGCATAAAAGCAAAGTAGCATTGCTTAAATTCAAATTCTTGTAAATAAAGGTAGACAGCTCTGAGTCACACGTTTACTGAACCACAGACCACAAGCTTTAGGACGAACCATGAAGTCTGACAACTTAATGATCTATTTTACCTTATAAGAAATTTTGCATAGCCTTTCCTAATATATTCCACCTGCTTTTTTTTCCCCCACTTTAAACTGTTTTCCTTTTATAGAATACTGAGGAGTAAGAAAGACTGATTTAGACACATACAGAAGAATGCTTTCCTCTACAATACATTAAACTTGTAATACAGTTTCACTTATTTCCTATTTATAGGTTTGCACAAACATACAAAACAACCATCAGATTAGTCTGTGTATACCAACCTCTGTTCCAATGCCAGGCTGAACACCAGAATATACAGTATCTGGAGGAGGGCCTCCATATTTCCTCTGTCCTGTAGTTACATCCAAAGTGTAACCAGTCCTCTCTAGCAAAGCCTGAAAAAAAAAAAAAAAGAGACTAGTTACAGGGGAGAGGGCAGTGGGTTAAAATAAAGGTATATAGGGAGACAGAACCTACAAAAAACCCTGTTATTTTGTGGGTTTACAAAAACATCATAAACAACAACATTTGTTTCATGCTATGAGGTCACAGGAAAGAACTTGCTTGTCTTTTCCCTTATTTTCCATTTTCTGTGTAGCAACCCAAGAACTCCAGAACACTGGGGAATTATTGTTGCCCACTCTGTACTCAGGTCTCAGCAAAACAGAAGCCTTTCCTAATATATAATACCTTGTTCTTGTTGAAGTGCTCACCCAGGCTCAACGTACTGTATTTCATATAAAAGGACAACTAAGACAGTTCTTAAATAGATAAGGATATTTTGGCAATTGTGTGATCAGAAAGACCTGCACTTCCAACAAGCACTCTCTCTAGAATCTCTATCACACATAAATTTCTTCGAAGCCAAGTGTCAATATACTTATCCAAGTGGTATTGATGCTTTTTAAGTACATCCAAAATTTCTCCAGTCTGTGTACAGATATTTATCAGGTAGTACAGAATAACCAGTATCTTCTAAGTGTTACCTTAATCTTTGCTTCATCTGGTCCCTTCGTTGATTCCTGTACTTTGCTGCCTTGTTTCTCTCTTTGCCTGTAGGTCTTCATAACTCCACATAAAAATGCACTTTTGTTCTGCAGATACAATTTACAAAACAATTCAATACTGTGTATAACAAGCCCTGGGAATCCAGTGAATTTTATACTCCACACCATGAGGCATTTCAAGCCAATGCAATAAATCAAATGCCAAAAGAATCATTTAGGAAAATCTAACAATTAATTGAATAAACTTGTCAGATTGGAAAAGTCTTCATTTTAAGCCATTTTCTCAATTGCACGCTCATTTTTATGATCTGGGAGCTTTTGCTTCGCGCTCAAACACCAACACATTTAAGGCAATTTTTAACACACTGGTGATTTGGGTTTGAAATATAAGAATACAGCAACATCAGTGAATTTCTAAATTACAGCTCTCCTGCCAGTAGTGCCAGAACACCACTTATACTTATGTGCTCACACTCCTGGAGCTCTCACCTTACCTGTACATGCGACAGGTCACTTTCTTTAAACTGCTGTAATACAGAGAGGGCTCCTTCTTCATTAAATTCCCTAAGAGCATCAATTGCTCTTTCATCAAGATCGACATAAGCTACCAACCCTAAAAGTTAAAGATAAAGAAGTTACAGATTTCTATTGAAGGTCATACAAACTAAAAACTATGCAGTTTGCTTTTAAAGTCAAAAAGTTACATTCCATAGCAACAAGAGTTATACATTTAATTACATATTCCTACAAAAGTATATGAAAGAACATGAGTACAACAATGAAAAAAAAGTTAAATTAAAATGTATATACCTAAGCACTAGCTGATGTGCAAGATTATACCCTGTGTCAAACAGTTTTCTAACATTCAGGAATGCAATCTGCTGCATAAAAGCAGTATTACACACCAGGGTCTGAAACAATGAACTTGGGCTCACTTCTAATAATTTGAATTTTGTTTATTTGTCTTTCATTTTAAATTTCACACATCCTTCTCTCAAACTGAGCTGTTCTAGAATAAGCTGAACCGTCAACATTACAAGAACCCTACTGTATGGGAAAGAGGAGCTACCTAACTGATGATCAGATACTTAGGAAGCTGTACCCCACAAAACATTAGGAAGCAAAACAGTTTGTTCACTCTCTCCTCCAACTTCAAAAAAGCAGGAATCAGTGGACTCCATGCAAATATTAAACATTGTTTGGGGGATTTTTAACTCATTGTGTTGCTCTGTGCGGTTCCAAGAGCCAGAATTCAAAAAGGTATTATTTTGATCCCTGCTATGTACCCAAAAAGGCTAATGTTAATTTTACAGGTACAGACTCCCCCAAGAAACATTGGACCAGTTCTGAAGTATGTTTTTCTTTTTAAGGATCTTTACAGGTTGTTTTTTTCCTTTTGTAATGCACTTGCATAAGCTGTGGAGTGTGAGAAACATATTTTAAGATTTGTACTTTTTAAATGATACATCCAAATTTAGGACAGACACCAAAAACTCCACACACTTTGCAACAGCTTGATCTCTAAAATGCACAGATTATTTCACTGCTACTTGATTTCAAAAACGCACAGTAGTGCCAAGCCCAAGGACTACATTTCAGAAGTGATCCTGCATATTGGAAGGCACCTGTATCTTTCATTGAAGTCCTCAGCAGATTAAAAATCCCTAAATTCAATCCCAAATTTAGCTTGGGTGTCAAAAGTAGTTTACTTCACTGACAAACCCCTGCAAAATGCAAACATCTTCCGTGGTATTAATGAAGTGTGAATAAATGTTTTCAGGTTACTCATGCAGTGCAATTGTACTTGGTAATCAGGTTCTGGGCTAAAAAGCTTTGAAATTCCTTAAGAATTCCCCACACAACCTAACTGCAACACATGTTAGAGCCCCACGAGTTCCTTTGCCCAGGTCTTTACCCTTCTCTCACACCATCAAGTGCACCTCCTTGTGACCCACGGGTGGAAAGTGCATCTCTACAGCCAATAAAAGCTGGTAAAGGCTCGATGAAAGCTCACTGTGAATGACTTCCAAAAGACATCACCCACGTGAGCCAGAGTATCACACTGAGGGTTGATAAGGTCTTGGTTTTGAACTGCCTTCATTTAATCAGAGGAATTTTAACTCTTTTCAACAAAAACTGACATCTTGCCACCAAGGCATTCAAGATAAGCACATAGAGCAGTTCTACTGCTTCTTGTAAATCTGTTCACAGAACACACTCTAAAGAGGAAAAGAAAACCTCTGTTATAGGACAAAATAATAGGGTGGTTATAAAAACAAAATAGAAAAACCTCTGTATATGAAGAAACCTCTCTAGAAGTTGCAGAGACCACCTGCTACTAGCAAGGTATTACTCGACTTGCTAGATAGCTTAGTCCTCAACTTTGTTAAAAAGCAGTTAGTGTCAAGCTGAACATTTCAGTGTAATAACCAACATGGATTAAACTGTCCACTCAGAACGAGAGAACAAAAAATCCACAGGCAGACTCAATTCAAATGTAGTCCCAGGCAAGACAAGCTAGTTGCTTCCCTCACTAAGTCACCTATCCAGCCTTTGAGTGTTTTAGAACCACTGTGAGCAGTTGACAGTAGATAAGTAAAAGCAAAATGATGATTCAGATTGAAGAAAAAAAAATATGTACAGTTTAGTATGCGCAAACACACATCTTCATTTGGAAACTCTAAGGAACTAGTGCTCTGTGCCTACAGCAACTAGGATATCACATACAGCTCTAAAGATGTGTCAAGTAATTATCAATGTCAAACCCAATTTGCCTTTAGGGAAGTCAAAGTAGCAAAACATTCAGAGCTACACAGATCAAAAACAATGAATTTTTAAACCTTAATCTATAAAAATTTGAAAATGGTATGCCCTCACTTTCATAACCAATCAGAAACAAGAAATGCATATTATACCTGTCTGAAATATTTCATCAAGTCTCTCTGCCACCTTCTGTGGGAGGCCTGCCTCTATCAGTGTCTTGTAGTGTTCTGTGTGAGTTACACTGGAAGTATCCATTGGTTCTTCCTCTTCTTTTAACTGTACCGCATTACCATTCACCTGATTAGCCATTTTATTATGCTGCTGGAAAAAATTCAGGAGCTATATTACAATAAGCCAGAAATAACTAGTTTGTAGGACAATGCATGATTTATCTAAACTAATTTGTATACATGCTGCAAATCACCTGTATCAAAAGTTTTATTGAATACTTTTTGGATGCAGCTGATCTAAGTTTCAAAAGAAAGTACAACCCTTAGTATTGTGGAAAATGTACATGGAAGAATTTACATAACTTTTAAAAAATGTACTTCATGTACATGACGATGTCTAAACTTCATCTGCCGATTGTCATTTGCTGGTTACCATAGCAGCTGGAAGGCAGGGGGACATGGTAATAACAACCTTCAGCAAAGACTCACAAGAGCTACTGCTATTCCATTTCCCATTCCTCTACTTTTAAAACAATTGTTTAAAATGTAATGAACACATAACCCTGCAGGGTAGCTCAAGATATAAAAATGTCAACACTTGTTTGCTTCTTTCCACTTTCTTGGCTTGTTGCCATGTCTTCCTTCAAACCCAACACGTTGCACAAGACTACCACCCGGTGCTGGCAGAACTCGAGGACAGAAACAGGAAAATTGCACTCTAAAGCACATTGTCATTTGAAGCTGCAACACAACAGTTTCCATGCTTTCAGATTCCCTCAAATTCAAGCTCTACAAATCAGTCCAGCTACTTTTTAAATAACATATACCTTATTGGTTTAAAAGGAAGCCATGACTGCAGCATCTTCAGTTCTTATATTAAAAGACTTACTTTCAGAATTAACAAACTGATTCCAAATAAGTGCACCAAAAAATGCACAATTATCTTCTCAGACAATTCCAGTGCGCTTTGCCCAATTCATTAAAAACAGTTTCAATTTCTCAATTAGCCAGCCAGCTGATATTTAGTGCTCTCAAATAAAAAGGCTGACAAGAGACAATTCAACTACCCAGCAGAGAACATCAGGATGATCAGCTGTTCGGGTCAGAAATGAAACAAGCCTCAGGCTTTAAATGACAGGGCAGAAGTCAATGAGCAGAAGCAAATGATAACCAGGTAGACAATGCAGCATGGTTGGAGCGATGTAATTACCTACTGGGAAACAGGTATGAAGATGATTCAAGAACAGGTTTTTTAAAAAACGCTGAAGCCTCAAGCTATTTACTATGCTACAAAACAAGTCTCAAAGCATAACCACACCTCTAGCAGTTCCTTGTATACCCAACCCTTCCAGACTACAGCTCATGAGCCTGTTGCAAGACAGCCTTATGAAGATTTGCAAGCTAGACCTAGGAAAAAAAAAAAAAACACCAATAATTTTTCTTCAGAGAGTAATGATTTTACTAAAGTTGTCTTAACCTGAAGGCAAATTTTACAGATGTAACGCAGCCTCACACTGTTTCTGTCAGATGCCACTTCTTTTAAGCCACTAGTGAGCAAAAGAAAGGAAGTCTTCCATCACTACATAGTGTATATATATATATGCTCACACACATATTCTGTTCCTTGACAAAGAGAAATTGCTTTCTACCCAATTCAACTCACTTAAAAGCAACTCTGACTGTAGTCTAATTACAGAAGAAAAAAACATGCTACCCAAACCCTACAATAACACTTATCTACCCATACAGGTATTAACTCTCAAAACACTAACAAACATCGACCTTCTACAGGTTACAAACATCACAGAAAGCAAAACTCAGCTCTGTGCCTGCTTGTTAGAGAGTCTCAGCAAGATCTCAAATTTGAAATAGTGCAGGGCAGAGGGGGCTTAGTTACATCAAAAATGCTTTGGGTACAGTAACATTCTCAGCCCCTCTTCTCAAAAACCCACAGGTTGAGACACACAAAGAGGATACACAGAGAGGGGTATTTTTGTGTTCACCTTTTTACTGCCTTTTATAAGATCAGTTATTTACACAATAATTGTCTTCTCTGTACACAAAAAAAAAAAAAAACCCACACAACAGAAGAACTGAGAGGCTCTGGCAATACATAAATACAGAAAAATTATTGGAAACAATTGCAAGGACCTTCTGAACTACAATGGCTTATGGTGATGCCCATGGACAGTTTTTTGTGAACCCAGAGTAGCTTTCAGGTGTCACATACCCAAAAGATTAACACTTTTCTCAGCGTTGCCTATAACTGAACAAAGGGTTGACAAGCTCTTGTGTGTCCAGGCAGAAACACCTCCTCTGGAGTTCTGACAGGTGAGATTCACAGCCTAACACCAGGAGAAGGTATCTGCCTTCATCACAAACATACACCAGTGTGGGGAACATCTAACCCCTAAAAAGCAAAATACTACACAGCACTACAGCTCAAAGGCTCTTTGACAATGTCAGTTAAGACTCTGCATCTTAATTCACTGGCTGTATGGTTTATTTTCACTGAAGAATTAGTGTCCTCATAAAGAACTAAAATCAAAAACAATGCACATTCAGTTTGGGTGTTCAAATTTTAACTATTTCCTGTCACACGAACTTAATTTAAAAGGTTTTCTTAGAGAAATTTACTGTGGAAATTGTTAAGGCCTTCAGGGTGCGAGAGCATCCAGAAGAAATAGATTTCTTTTCACAGTTATAGCAACAGATTCCTTAATGGCTTTGTAAGCTCGGCCTGAAATCCGAGATTAAACTGACTTTTCTTCCTTGAAGATTACCAACAAGTAAAATTACATCTCTTAAAATACTGAATCTGCACTCTGTGTTCAGCAGATATATGTGGGTGAAAGTCATAGCTGAGAAAGGCTGTGTAGCTCCCCCTCTAAATAACATGAGCTAGATTTAGCTGACAAGAAAAATATTTTTAATTTTTTAATTTAATTGTATCAGTAAGTAAAACTCCCAAGGATTTCAGTACCATTTTTGTTCTCCTCTAAAGAACAACGCTAAAAGCATTGTACAGCACCAGAGGAGCGCTGTGTGTGTCTGCATGCGCGGGGTGCCCACGTGACCCGGCGGGACAGCCCAGACACACAGAGCAGCACGGGCTTCTCATCTGCTCTAGGGCAAACATCCACTACAGGGGAAGACTGGCTCACCGGAAAACATTTCAAGGGGGGATTGGAAGTCAAGAATTACGTGTATTAGTATGTGTGGGATACGTGTTTGTTTTTAAAACATGCAGAAATGCATGAGTTTAAAACAGTGTACACAAAACCACGCCTACCAAATGAGCAGAGGTAATACAAATTGGGGACAACTTTACACAGGCAAGGAGAATTCCCTCTGGTGCCTGAGGGGTTACCTAGCTTTACCACCTCCCAGCTGTGCCCACAGGAAAGGGGTTTGTTTCAAGCTTCACAATGTTTCCAACAATGCTCTCCTGAAGACCATAAATACTTCATGATATACAACATGTTTTAAGCCATTCACTGTCTTTCACTCAGAATTCCTGCATCTCGAGAGAGTCATTTACAAAATGCCTAGTCCTCTTTTTAAGCCCTCATATGACAAGCAGGAAGTTAAAACTACAGGTACTTCCAGTGTTTCATAACTCACATGGCTCAAATAGTTTTTTCCTGGAACACAAAAAAAAAAAAAAACAAACACAGACCTGAGCCTGATAGCATTTGGCATCTTGAAAAGAGAAACCTGATCTCAGCCTCAATCTGACAATCACTGCTTAAACAGCCATGATGTTACTATTCCCTGTATCTTATACCATGCCTCTAACAGAGGTTGCCACCTACAGACTATCTAAGTATAACTCCATCCAATTAATTATAAATTCAATCTAGTTAACTCAAAACATGCTTAGTAACAGCTGAAATGAGCAGGAAAGGCAATTTCTGGCAAAAGGACAATACCTCAAACTACCATGACCAACTTCGCAGTGATTATACACCAATACTGTTTTCAGCCTCCTGCTGAAAACTTTTAGTTTCACACAGGAACTGAACTTGTGCTCAGGTGCAGAGGAAATCAATTAATTCATACACAAAAACTCTGCATCGAAGTCGTTCTGCTTGCTTATGTTACTGCTCCTTCTATCCAACACCCTATCTGTGTCAAGTAGTGAAGTTATACCACATTAAAAACAACACTGAAGGAAGTTTGGGGGGCATTTGTTAGTTTTTGTTGTTTAAATTGACAAGAAAACAAGCATCATCCCTATACTTATGCCTCACACTTCAGAACGTTCTTGTCAAAACAGGAAGATAAAAACACGAGTGGGGGGAAGAAAAGAGTTCACATTTAAAGACTGAACTGGGGATTTATTAACACCTCACCCATTAACAAACACTTCTATACACAAAGGGATGTACAAAAGGGCAGACCTTTTTATTTTGTACATGATAGCCATTTGTTTCATACCATAGCTTATTCAATCACAGAAAGTACATTTTAATAATTTAATTATGCTTTAATAAACATTTCTTAGAATGAATGACAAGAAAACTTATTTAGTAAGTTATTGCAGGCTGAAGACCTTTACAACATTAGCCAGGGTTCCTCACTATCTCTGCCAAAACACCGCTGGCACCTCCAGCACAGAGTTCTCAGCCTTCCTCACTCCACAGCCCCATGCAATGAAAATATCCCAGAACCTCTGGCGTGATGCTAAGCAAGAGACCAGCACAGCCCTCAGAGAAACTGAAATTCTGCTTCAATACCCACATAGCTGTCTCTGGAGATGACTTCAGCACAGCAAGTCAGCAAGATGCCCATCAGTGCCATTAAAACACAACACTGATCACATCCTCCTCCTACACAGCTCCTATGTTTTGCTAACCTGAAACATAAAATCTGTGCATGCTCATTTCTCTCTGGAACTGGCCATTCATATCTCATCAGGTTGTTTGAGTTGTACTGAACAACACTTAACAAAAATGAGCTTTGTTTTGAAGAATTTATCCTCGAAGAAGTTTGCAGATCTCTGCCCAAGAAAGCAGGGAGCACTGGGGGTTTCTGACAAAACTAAGAACTTGAGTCTTAGCGGGAGGCTCAAGTATTATTTCAACAGTGTTCACTCCTAGACAGAAAAACTGAGAGATAAGGAGATATGAAGTACTCATGGGAAATACAATTTCTAGAATGCAGAATTATCAAGCAGACACTGCTCGTTTGCAACCACCACGGTTTGCATAGGTTAAAAAACTCTACACTGTGAGATGCAGAATTCTGGTTCTATTACCTTTACTTCTAGGAGTTAAAAAAAAAAAATCGGTGTTAAAGTGTAATCTCGAAGAAAAAAAAAACAAAACAAAACAAAAAACCAAACCACCAGCTTCATGAGCATTAACGCCCCTTGCAGCAGGAAGTGCTGGCGGGATCCTTTAGTGCCCTACCCATGGGAAAGGGAACCCAACAGAGTGTTTCATAAAGAGTAGTCCAGCATAGCTTGTGTACTAAAGTAGGTAAGCACGTTCAAATACGGACAGGTAAGAACGCTGCTCAGACCCAGTAACTAGAGTCTCTACTAATTTTAATAACGATGTATTTAAGCAAGATTTTCAAGGTTTACTAAAGGCCTTAGGTAAAACCTAATTTAAGAGAAACAATGTCTTAAAACAAAATTCTGGAGAATTCCTGTTACGAGCATTTGTCAAGCGTTATTCTCCGGCCGAAGCGCAGACCCGAGCGCTGCGGGTGGTGCCGCCCGTCCCTCCCTGCAGCGGCTCTATCTCATCATGCGCTGTCTCGGAGCGGAGGACGCGCTGCGACAGCGACGCGCTCGCTGCTGGGAGCGCTGCCGGGAGCGCTCCGGGTCCCCGCGGGCCGAGCACAGCCCGGAGCGCCCGCGCAGGGCCCCGACCCGCCGAGGCGCGGCCCGGCCCGGCCCGGCCGCCCGTCACATGCACCCCTGCCCCGCACGGCGGGGCGGAGCGGGCCGCCCACCCCCCCGGCCCGCCCCCAGCCCCTCCCCGGCGCCGCTCCTCCCGCGCCCGCGCCCGGCCCGCGGAGCGGCCCCCGCCCCGCTCCGCCGGCGCCCCGGGCCCACACCGCCCGCGCCGGGCCTGCCTGCGGCCCGCGCCGTCCGCCCCGCTGCGGGGCCCGCGCGGGAGCGCCCGGCGCGAACGCGGAGCGCCCCCGGCCCGCGGGGCGGCCCCGGCACTCACCGAAGCGGGGCCGGCGCGGCGCAGCTCGGGCCCAAGCAGCGACGGCAAATGGCGCGCGCTCCTCCTTCTCCTCATGGACGGCGGCGCGACCCCGGCAGCACGCGGGGTTTCCCGGAACTGTTTCCAGGGACCGCCGCCTCGCCCACTCAGGAGCTGGCGCTGCGGACGGGCGGCCGGCAGCGCCAATGGGGTGCGGGGGGCGGGACGCGCGCGGCCTCCCGCCGGCCAATGAGGAGGCGGCGCCGTAACCAATGGCGCGGCGCCTTCCCCGGCGCGCCGGCAGCGCCGGGCGGGGGCATTTAAAGGGGCAGCGCCGCCCGCGGCCGAACAAAGGGAGCGCCGCCCCGCCCCCCCCGCGCGTCGGGGGCGGGGCCTGCGCTGAGGGGGCGGGGCCGGGCTAAGGCCGGGCCGGACCCCCCGGCCGTCATCCTGCGCCCTCAGCCCCTGCCCGCACCCCCGGTCCTCATCCTGCGCCCTCAGCCCCTGCCCGCACCCCCGGCCCTCATCCTGCGCCCTCAGCCCCTGCCCTCAGCCCCTGCCCGCACCCCGGCCCTCATCCTGCGCCCTCAGCCCCTGCCCTCAGCCCCTGCCCGCACCCCCGGCCCTCATCCTGTGCCCTCAGCCCCTGCCCTCAGCCCCTGCCCGCACCCCCGGCCCTCATCCTGTGCCCTCAGCCCCTGCCCTCAGCCCCTGCCCGCACCCCTGGCCCTCATCCTGCGCCCTCAGCCCCTGCCCGCACCCCCGGCCCTCATCCTTCGCCCTCAGCCCCTGCCTGCACCCCCGGCCCTCATCCTGCGCCCTCAGCCCCTGCCCGCACCCCCGGCCCTCATCCTGCGCCCTCAGCCCTGCCCGCACCCCTGGCCCTCATCCTGCGCCCTCAGCCCCTGCCCGCACCCCCCGGCCCTCATCCTGCGCCTCAGCCCCTGCCTGCACCCCCGGCCGTCATCCTGCGCCCTCAGCCCCTGCCCGCACCCCCGGCCCTCATCCTGCGCCCTCAGCCCCTGCCCGCACCCCCCGGCCGTCATCCTGCGCCTCAGCCCCTGCCTGCACCCCCCGGCCCTCATCCTGCGCCCTCAGCCCCTGCCCGCACTCCCGGCCCTCATCCTGCGCCCTCAGCCCCTGCCCGCACCCCCGGCCCTCATCCTGCGCCCTCAGCCCCTGCCCGCACCCCTGGCCCTCATCCTGCGCCCTCAGCCCCTGCCCGCACCCCCGGCCCTCATCCTGCGCCCTCAGCCGCTGCCCGCACCCCCGGCCCTCATCCTGTGCCCTCAGCCCCTGCCCGCACCCCCGGCCCTCATCCTGCGCCCTCAGCCCCTGCCCGCACCCTCGGCCCTCATCCTGCGCCCTCAGCCCCTGCCCGCAACCCCTGCCCTCAGCCCCTGCCCGCGGGGCTCTCCCGCTCTCCGAGCGCGGCCCCCTGGCAGCCCCCGGGCCACGCTGCCCTCCAGGCCTGAGGCAGAGAGGGGAAGCTGTGCGGCACTGTCCCTTCTGAGGACAGTGGCGTGAGGGGCTCTGCGCCTGCTAATCTATAATTAATCGGTGATTAACTTGCCTGCTGCACCAGATTTGCTTGATGAATGCAGAGTCGACACAATAACTACATAAATCTGGAGGAAATCGGTGCGTTGGCACCTTTTGTGTGGCACTGGCCTCATGTGCTCGTGCACAAGGTGGAAGCCAAGGCGTGTGGGGCAGAGCCCAGAGCGCTGTGTCGAAGTGAACGCGGAGAACCCGCGTGGGAGCCGCCCCTCTGAGCCCCGTAAAGAAAGAAGTGCAGCACTCTCATGCTCTCAGCGACGGTCCCTCCAGGACTTTCCCCACAAAACGACTCTCCTGAAGACAGCACGTAGGTGTGTTAGATCAAATATGTGTGATAGCCCACTAGTGGGGAAAAAGTGTATGTGTTGTCCAACGTTTCCAGTCCAGAAATGGGAGGCAGGGTTGTGCAGATGCGGAGGTGTTCAGTCTGTCTTGCTGAACCTGTCCAGTGGCAGGCGTGTGGCTCCTCCTGTGGAATTGGCACTGCCTTGGTGACTTCCCTCTCCAGACTCAGCAGCAGAGCCAGCTTGTCAGTGCTGGATGTAGGGTCTGCTGTGGTGGAGAGGGGGAAGGAGATGTAACATTCAATGCCTTGTCCCAGTTCACTGCAGCAGTTTGTTTTACTGTTAAGAAGATAAGTACGGTTTTAAATAAGGTTTAAGGACTTGTCACAACACAAATACTGAGAGGGACTCAGGGAGCTGAGCATCTTTAGTGGTGCTTAATAAATGTCCTGCAAAGTTCTTAAAGAATTTATAATATAGTATCCTGGAGTGAACTATGGAGTATAATGACATATGTCCTGTCAGCAAAATGTATATTGAGGTATGTACGTGGCAGGCAGTATGATACATTGAGAATAATTTCCAGAATATCTGCAGCAACTACTACCCTGGTTCTGTGTGTGTTTTGGCAGCACTTTGTTCTTTGGTCTCATGCTCCCCACTACAGCCTCAGTCCAAAATTATCTGAACTTCAGGCACTTGTAGTGAGGAACAAGCTATAGCCTGCAGGTAGTCGGGCTATCCCAGTGCCAGACAGCAAGCTGAGCCTGAAAGGAGGCCCTGGATGCTCTGAGGTGAGAGTAATTTTAAATTTTTGATGGATGTCTCAATTTTATTTTTTGCTAGAAAATCTCAGAATTTAACAAGTTATAGCTCTTTCTGGTTGGAGCTACACAAGATCTGATTTAGTCCTGTGCCAAGGCAGAACAAAAACCATCTTGGAAGCAAGGAGAGTGTTAATCTTGGCTGCAGAGAGGTGTCATGCATTGGTCTGGCAGGGCAGGACAGTCCCACTGCCCCTGGACATGCAGGGGGTGGTGGTGTACCTTCAGTAGGGAGGCTGGAGTCTTGTTTGACTGAACCCCTGAGGGGACAGAGCAAAGGGAGTGAAGGGATCCAGCTTTTCCACAGCCCTATATATTTACCCTGCAATACATATGCTTTGTCTTTGTCCTGCCTCATTCTGCTTGTCTGCTCTTGAGTGGGGAGGACAAGTGTGTCAAAAAGGCCCAAAGAGACCAGGCTGGGCAACCTGCGTACCTTGCACTAAAACCAACTTGCTAAAGATCTTGGATCTCACTTGCCTCTTTTTTTGCTTCTTTTCCCATCCCAGCCAAGGATTCTTGGCAATTTCTGTCACATTTGTGTAGGATGCAGCACAAACCAAGCACCTTGGGAAGCAACTTCTGTTTGCTGCAGCAAACATCACCAGCTCAGTTTTAGCTGAAAACAAAGTTCACTTTTCCTGCTCCTGCAGTGGCCAAGCAGTTTTGGGCCATGATCTGTAGAAGCACAGAAAGGACAGAGGATCTGTGGGGGTAAGGGAGGATAAGCATCTCACTGAGATATAAAGGCTGCTCCAAGAAGAGAAGTTCTTCATGGAACTGCACTGTAAGTGGCTGTGGGGAGTCAGGGTGCTGTGAACAGGGATCAGTCCAACCCTGAGGAACAAGTGAATAACCAGGATGCACCAGTTCTGGCAGGGAAAAGAATCCCTTCCTTTGTGGCTGCAGGACAGAGGGGGAGCTAATCATGCCATCAGCCATTCCAGAGTAACTGAGGAAACCCAGAACAATAAGCTCTTCTATGGCCTGTTCTATGAGTTTAGCGCTATTCTTGCAGCCTTACCAGTTTCAAACATCAGCTTTGGGTTTTGGTTGCTCTAAAACAGAATTGCTTGGAAGCAGCTGGCAGTTTGTACCTTCTGATTTCCAAAAGACAACTGAGCTGTGTCCTCCAGGTCATGCTGGACTGAGGGAGAGTCCTGGGAAGGTCTACAGACAGCTTTTACCTTCTTAACCCCCCAGCAAGCACCTAGGTCCCAGATGTAGTCTTGGTTTACTCCCCAGCATTCCTGCTCTGGAGTCCTGCAGCAAACTGTCCATAGCTGGACCTAGATCTCTCCATCCACTGGCCCTGGAAGTGGTGGCTGACCCGACAGACCTGCTTGCTGCGAGTCACACAACTGCTCCTGTCATTTGTCAGTAGCCCAGTGCTATGGCAGTGATCTCCAGAACACCCAACCTTTTTGGTGAAATGCCCATCAGACTAAATGCATCTTAAATAATTTTTTTGCCACCCTGTAGTTGAAATACTTCTGCTAAGAGGACTGTCTGTAACCTGGACATCTTTCATCTCATGTTTTTAATCATAAGCACTGTCAAAGGAGCTGCAGAAAAAACATGTTACGAGCCTGTAAGTTGGTGCTATTGACATATTGCACTCCACTAGGCCAAGCAACCCACACCCAGTACACTCACCTGCACTGCTTACCTGCTGTGTCATAGGAATCAGGAACAGGCAACAGCTATGTCAGTTGGTAACTGACTGCAGAGACAGTTTGAAGTTCAACAGAAGTAAGAAAAACACTTCTGAAGAGATGCACTGATGATGAAACTACACAAAATAAGATGATTTAACATCTCCCTTGCTCAAAGGCAGAGGTTCCCCTTGAATATTTACTATGAACCACCTTTTAGTGATCAAACACTGTATAAATTCATGCTTTTTACTAACCTCAGGGAGTAGGAAAAGACATTTCTGTAACTGAGGTTTTAGAGAGCACCAGAACCAGCATGAGAAGAGGGTCAAAGTGAGCAGGGGTGCTGGGAACTCTGGTAGGAACTCACAGAATTCCTCAGAGAATTGCAGCTGATCAGCACAAGAGGTGGAGTGGGTGAGGTGCTCGTCATCTCTAGAGACAAGTTCAGGAGAGGGACCTTTTGCTAGGCAGAGGTATTTGCACCACCAAGGAAATAAAGAAGTGCCTGTTAACTAGGAATGGCCAGTGTCACTGGCATTAAACTAAAGCAAACTAGTTTCAGGGAGGTTTGGGACTCCCTGGAAGAGGAGCTCAGTGGGTAGATCGCAGTAAAGAAACCTCAACCTAAGGGTGAATGGAACAGACACTACCTGAGGTACTCAGGTTCATAGCCAGGTCGGATTCCTAGCAGCAGGATGGCTGCAAAGGCAGTTATCATGCCAGCTGGATAAAAATAGAGACCTTTCTAGTTTAGCAAAGGGCCTGTCAAGAGATGGGAGAAGACACCAGACCCTCCTCCCTCCTCAGTACTTCTCGCACTTGCTCAGTGGTGATTTGAGCATTTTTGGACTCCAGAAGTCATTCACCTTGCTAGCCTGGGTGAATTCACTGGGCTCAGAACAACGGGCTGGTGAGACAAGAGGCTGAGTGACTCCCACAACACGCCCAAGACAGTGAGGTCCAAATCACAGCACTCCCAGTCTCACAGCAAATCTCCCTTACAGGTGCTTGGGCAGAGGCTCTGTGGCTGAGCTTAGTGCATAGTTAGTGCACAAAAATGCAGAGTAAATCACAGAGCCGTGAATTTAAACCCTCACCTCTTCCCTTCAGAATACAGAGTTGTCCTAATATTTATTTCAGCTCTTCCCCAGTCCACTGTAGCTGTGATGCAAAGAAATCAGTCTTCAGTGGTGATATCTCACTACTGACTGCAGCTTTTGGGGAAAGCCAACCCCAGCTGACAGATACAATAGGAAAAGCATTCTGAAATGGGTAAAAAAATTGCATTTTTAAATGGGTATAACCTGAATGGGTCAATAGTATATTGCTTTTCACGACACAGTTCTTCCTTTGAGGTTCAGGGAGGTGCGGAGGGGGAGCTACTAGTATTTTGGTAATTAGCCCCAGCTAAAAGGCACCAAGCCCACAGTGCAGCTCTGTACACAACCCAGCACAACTCACCACAGCATCTCCACAGACTGAGCACAGCCAGGCACAGATACTCCACAGAACAGCCTCTTCCCGGGCTGATCACAGGGGTGACATTTTCATTGAAGAACAGTTTTAAATAGCTTTAGAGTGACAGTGGTGTGTCATTTACTCTGCAGACAAGACATGCCACTACCTGCAGTGCTCCTCAGGTGAGAGCAGCCCAAGGGGAGCAGCTGGCTGGGGTGCTGCTCCCAGGAGAAACTGGGACACCTTCAGCCAGCCAGTCACACCCTTGTCAAACCACTTTCTACATCAAAAGTATCATTTGCCTCCTGCACTTTCAGACAGGGCAGTTCCAGGCACGTACCGGCCCCGTTCAGCGTCGCTGCTCCCCTTCACCAACTGCAGTGCAGCCTGGCACTCACCCGTGCTGTAAACCAAGGCAGTTCACACGGATTCATGGACACAACAGTGCAAGTGTAGAAGGCAAGGCTGGTTTTTTACCTGCCCATTCTTATTACATTAAAAAAAATCCCCTTCTTGTCAGGGCTTAGTGCAGTAAGGCCACACTATTTCACAGCACTTACTCTGTTTTACAATTAATTTCTTACATTAAAATTGCCAAAGCGATTGAAGCAGCATAAAATTACTCTTAATCCATTCTTCTTTGGAAAGGGACTTAGCTAAGGAACAGAGAACTAGACCCCTCTGGGCAATTAAAGTTATTGTGGAAGAGAACATTCATGTGAAAGTCAGGATCTCAGCTGTCTTGCTCCAGGAAGTAGCACCAGCACACATGACATCAGCATAAGTCTAAAGTTATCCCACTAGGTACAAATGGTCATTTCTGTCAAATAAATCTAAAGAAAGTAGTTAAGTTCTGTACAGGCTTGTCTACTCAGGAGTACATCCTTATTTTGGAAGAACAATGAAGCTTAAAACCAGACAGCGGGGTTGGTTTTGTTTTCATTAAACAGTTACCGAGCAGAAAAGTGAGACTGAGTAGTTTATTTGACAATGTTGCAGACCACAGTATTAACTGGATGGGTTTGGATTATGCTGATCAAAATACACAGTCTTCAACGCTGTTTTTACACCACATTCAGTATTGGCCATGCACATTCGACAACAGCACCGAGCTTAGTCATCCTTGAGCTGCTTGATCTTGTGCTTGTGGCGCTCAATTTCTTTCTGCAGCCGCTCGATCTCCTTCTGGTGGTGGTGGATCTCTTCCTCGTGGTGCTTCCGTAAGGCGGACAGCTGCTCCCGCTCCTTCTCCCTGCGAGACACGACACGGCCCGAGCTGCAGCCCCGCAGCCCCGGCTGCGTGGAACGACCCCCCCACGCCCTCCCCGCAAGCCCCCCAGCCCCGCTCACCTGAAGTACCGCTCCTCCTCGGCCGCCTGCTTCTTGCCGAACGCGCCGCCGGCCTCCCGGATGGCGCCGCCGCCGCCGCCGCCCTTCCCGGCGCCTTTGCCCAGCTCGCCGAGCTGCGGGGGACGACACGGCGGGGTGAGCGCACACAAAGGGACACCCCCCATCCCGCAACCTCCACACCCTCCACACACCCACCTGGTCGGCGCCCGAGCCCGAGCTCCAGCGCTGCTGCTGCGCCAGCAGAGCCCCGCGCAGGCCGAGCCCTCCCCTCAGCACCGCCGCGGCCGCCATCGCCGCCTGCCCTTGGAGCGCCCGCACCGCCCACCCGCGACTGACGCCAGCGATGCCGGCGCAGCCGCGACCGCGAAGGCGGTCGCGGCTGCGCCGGCGCGGCGCGGTCGCGGGAGCCGCTGAGGCATCAGAGGCGGAGCCCTCACGGGGAGCGGCGGCCATGGCGGGGCCCGGCGCAGCCGAGGATGCGTTCCTGACCTTCTACAACGAGGTACGGCCCGCTGGAAAAGGGAGGGGAGGGAAGGGGTTCGTGATGTCCGTACTCGGCCCTCCGGCGGTGCCCCACGCTCGGCTGTGCCCCCCCCCCACCCCGCCCCGGGCCCTCAGCGCGGCCCCCCCCCTCGCCGCGGTCCCGGCTGTGGGGGATCTGTCGCCCTCGGGACCCCCCTCTTTCCCCCGTGCCGGTGTTCTACTGCCCGTGTCCCTGTTCGGCGGGCCCCGCGTTTCTGTAAATAAAGCCGAGCTTTAAAGTGTAAACACGTGGCTTGGTTTTGAGCGTGAAAAGTAGACTGGGCTGAAGTAAATAAGCTGCGGTCGGGGCCGAAGTGGGTTTGTGTATTTGCATCGCTTAACGTGTTTAAAGGGCCGTGCCGCCAGCAGTGGGTTAAAAGCAGTAGCGCGGTGTTTTCCGAGGAATCACGGCGACTGAGGGCTGCTGGAGGGGCGAGGGGAGGGGAAGAGGCACACCTGTAGAGCTAGCCCTGGGATAGACGGGCAGAAGTGTTCTGCGGGGTTTTCTGTGGTTAAAATGTAACGTTAAAAATGCTGTTGTGGTCTACAGAAGGCTCAAAGACATGCTTCGCTACAGCTTCGGTAAAGTAGCTACAGGATGGGGGTGAGCAAGAAGTGGTGTGAATTTTAGTAGGGGATGAGAGTGACTGGTGTAGTAATCGCATGGAAAAACAGCTGAGGATGTTGTGATGGTCAGTTAATGCAGGCCTCTCTTGTTCTTCAGGTAAAGCAAATCGAAAAACGAGACTCCGTTTTAACATCAAAAAACCAAATTGACAGGCTGACCCGACCTGGATCTTCCTATTTCAACTTGAACCCTTTTGAGGTTAGTTTGAACATTTTGTCCTCCCTTCTGACTTAGTCTGTCAACTTCCTGATTTCCTGAGTGTTTTATTGCAGTAAAAGACTGAACATAAAGGAAAAAAAAATATAGGTACAGATTACTGCGTAAAAGTTTTGCAGAAGGATGGTGTCTGTCTGCTCTCTCTCTTTCTCACTGATTGCAACGCAAACTACGTTCTTGTGTCACATTTCCCTCATGCAACATCACTGGAAAATTTGGCAGATCAGTGCTGGGTACTTTCTGAACAGAAAGGTAACAGCTGGAGGTGGCAGCTTGACAATCTGGTCTTAATTCAGCATTTCTAATTGTTTTATTTCGAGTGTTCATCCCACTGAACTTGTGTAGCCTGAAGAACACAGTAAATAATTAATCTGGTATTCAGCTGGAGCTGGCTTTCCCTGTGTGTATTCCTTCCTGATATCATCTTCTGTGCCTTTTTAAAACCCCAAGTACTTTTTGTGGACCCAGTTCAGGGCTGATCAGGCAGATCAGTTGGCAGATTCGCTCTGACAACATTTAGTTTTGTGTAGATCTTAGTACTTGACTTGGAGAGTAATTTAAGAAAGCCATTTGGGAGTAGACTGTAGCTTTCCTGTGGGAGAGTGTTTTTTGTTTACAGACTACTGTGAATCTGCTCACTTACTGCTTAGATCTTCTGTTCAGTAAATTAATTCACATAAGAGCTCCTAAACTTTGCCACGTTCATAAAGATCAAAAGACAAGTGATCCCATTCATGGAAACCAAACAGTAAAACTCTACTGTCTTCTTTTAAAATGATAAAATGAATAAATTCTTACAAATGGTAGTTTCCTGCCCAGAGTTCTCAGTTATGAATGACCTGACAGTGTTCCAAAGCCCCCATGTGCTTCTATTTCTGCCAGCCAGCATTGCTACAGACCTGGTTGAAGGTTCAGCCCAGTTTATGGATGGCAGCTGTCTACACAAGACTTGAGTGTAGAAAGGGCACTGGCATAGTCAGAGGAGTCTAGCGTTAGTAGAAGTAGACTGTCACAAACATGATGACTCTTAAAATGTTTTTGTTTTACTGGGTGAAAATTCATGTTGTGATGGAGGAAGCTTTCTGATGTGTGTCTGTGTGCCAGTGAACCAAGTGCTACAGAATGTGCTGAGTTGGAAGGGACCCATGAGGATCACAGAGTCCAACTTCTGCAAAGGACACCCCAACAATCCCACCCTGTGCCTGAGAGTGTTATCCAAACACTTCTTGAACTCAGGCTTCAACCACTCCTCATAAGAGTGTTAGAGCTTACTGCCAGAAACCTGATAATGGAGAGTAGCATCAAACTTCCTTTGCTCTCATGGTGTCTTTTAGGTGCTGCAGATGGATCCTGAAGCCACAGATGAAGAGATAAAGAAAAGATTCCGACAGGTATTTGGCTTTTGCGCTTGATGTCCCTGGAAGTAAACTAGAAGTTCTGTTGAGATTGTGGAGCTGGGCTTGGGCACAAGAAAAATGGTAGTAAAGCTGTATCTGGGTAGAGGAGTGGCCATTTTTGGCAAAAATGCATACAACAATGTATCAATAGGAGGAGAGCTGCAGAATGTCCCTGGTCCATGCATGGCTGGCTGCTTTGCCTGTGCAGTGTGTCAGGGGCTATTGCAAACTAATATACTCATGTGTAATCAGCTTATTGAACTGGGCTTCAAAGAGAAGATGAAAACTCATCAGAAATCAGTTACCAAACTGAGAAAAGGTGTTTTTCTCTATAATATGGGCTTGGATCCAGAAGTGTATTTTTTCTGAGGTTTCTTTAAGAATTTCAGTGGACATTTTTGGTGGCTTGATTACTGGGAACAGCAGCAGCTCTCCTCACTGACCTGTCCACAACACAGGAAACATTACCCCAGCTTCCCTCTGCTGACAGACCTGCAGCAAAAATTTGAGTTTAATCAGTGCATGCAGCAAAGAAAGAGTATTAGGAGGGTTGTGGCCTCCACCTGAATTAATGGTGTGAGTGCTGGCTGGCAGAGGAATGTGCATGCCAGATTGGTGATGGGATATGGGCTCCTCCTGTTCATGGGAAGTGGGAGGATAAACTTTTGGTTTGTGGCTGACCTCTCAGTTCTGCAAGACAATAAACTGGGGCTGTCTCAGCTTTGAGCTGGTAGAACACTGCAGAGAGATGTTTTGAAGTCAAGATGATGAAGTGAAAAAGGTACATGGAACTGTGTATTGAAGAAATCAAACACCGGAACACAGAATGTGGAACAGCCAACAGAGGGAAAAAAGACAAGTAAATCTGTTCAGGACTGAAGGCAAACTTTTCACCCTGGGAACTAGAAAGTGGCAGCTGTAGAGTAGTTATTTTGCATTCTTTGGCACTAATGCAGTTTCAGTTGTTGATCTGTACAGCAATAGCGAAAAAAGAGGCTTTAAAAAAATAGCTATATGGAGAAAGTTTGAAAGAACTTTGTCTGGAAAAGGAATGTGGAGCACTTCAAATGTGCCTTCCAGCACAGCTGAAGTTGCCCTAAGGATGGCAGTGATCCATGTCCTGTCTCTGCCAGATAAGAGTACAGGAAGAAGTTTTCTTAACTTATAGTAAAGTAGCCTAAGGAAAAACTTCCCCACTCTTAAATGGTTTGGTATTTGGACAACCTTAGGGATACTGGAGAAACGGGAGAACTTGGTTAAGGATGATCTTTGTAGGTTTGGGTTTTGTCAAGGCCAAGGTTACACAACTTGTGTGACGAGGGGTTCCTATCAGCCTGGACACTGCAATTGAGGGCTTTTTCGATTTTTCCACACTTCCCAAACTGCGGCTTTTCTCGGATAGCCTGTTTGTTAGACAGATTGTTTGATTTATCAGTTTGTACTGGCACATACTTCTGCGTGACTTGTCCATCTACAAAGGAATGTGATCCCTTGGGATTCTTTCTGTCTGAGACTATTTCCCTCCTCTCAAAAATTTCTGAAATACTCTTCGCCTTTTACAATGATCTTGACAGCAAGATCCTTTCTCTTGCAGCTGTCAATATTGGTGCATCCAGACAAAAACCAAGACGATGCAGATAGAGCCCAGAAGGCATTTGAAGGTAACGCTCCCGCCCTTTCTCTGTGTTGCTCTGGGTTAGTGGTTGATGATGCTTTTCTGGAGCTGGTTTAAATGTTCACTGAGGTGGAGGGCACAAGGGTTGCTGCAGAGGTGCTTTAGGAGAGGTAGAAGCAGCTGTGGGAGCAGCATCTGGGTGGGGGGGTGGCATTTCAGCAAGTGGCACTAGGTGGCAACAATGGCATTGTCATGACACAACGGGGACAGACACCTCTGTGGGGGTTTGGGATAGTTCAAGAAAAGCTGTTTAATCTGTGCATTAAATTGTATTCACTGACCATATGACAGAAGTAATGTGATGGTTTTAGATGTATGCTTTGCATCACAATGAAGTGTTCTGCACCCTAAACTCACCTCATGTCCTGTAACTACAGCTGGTAGGACTGGTACTTTCACCTACTGCCTCCAGAAGGTATTGGATAGCTCCTGCCATTACTGTACCCCAAAACTCATTTAACTAATCATGTTATCACTTACCTAGGTGTATTTAATAAAAATTTAAAAAAACCTGCCAAACAAATGACACCCACAAATTCTAGAAGCCAGATTTGTAGTGCCAACAAGTAGCAGTCTTGTAATGCCTTGTGAGTGTGAGTACTGGTGCTATTAACACTGGTGCTTTTTGTTAGCTGTAGATAAAGCCTACAAGCTGCTGCTAGATCAGGAGCAAAAGAAGAGAGCCTTGGATGTGATACAGGCAGGAAAAGAATATGTGGAACACACTGTAAGTATGGGAACATCTAGGGGTGGGGGTGAGTGGTAATCAATCAAATCTATCAGTCAAGCCTTGTAAGGGAGCTGGGCAGGTGGGCTCCGAGCTCTTCACATCAGGAACAAGTCTGCTGTGTGCAGGACTGCTGTTGAGCTCAGTGCTAGATAATTCAGTGAAATTCAATACTTGAAATAATTAGGTCAGATCACATGATCTGACCTAAATATTTTTTTCCAAGTCTGTGAGTGAATGAATGATGCAGTTCAGATGTGTGTAGGTAGAAGAGAATAGGTGGTGATAGCAGGAGAAGTTTGGAGGATACTGACCTATAGGAAAAGGAGCTTTGTTTGCACTGGCCAGGAAGTTAGTTGAGTGATGTGGATGGGCTAAAACACAACGAGCTTGAGGAAGCAGATGATATGGGAGAACTCAGATACTCTAAACACAAGGGACACTTGATGTTCTGCTTGTTGTTGTTAGTCACTTGAATATCAAATAGCAAACTTTCTGCTGGTTTGGATGGTGTATATTTGATAAGAACATATCTGTTAAAAAAACCCAGAAGGGATTGTATTGAAGGAATAGTATCCAACATAAAACTTTTAATTACTGAAGTTTGTGTGATAGTGATCTTGTAAGTGTTTATCTGGGCTACAAGAGTTTGGTCTAAAATAAAAAAATCAATGCAATCAAGAACGAACTTCTTCCTGCATGTTGGAGTAGGAATGCAGAACTACTTGGATACAGTTATGTTAGGCCTGTAAGACTTCTAAGGTTCCTATTTTTGTTCCTAATCTTTAGGTGAAAGAAAAAAAGAAACAGTTGAAGAAGGATGGAAAACCTCCCACTGTAGAGGAAGATGATCCTGAAGTTGTAAGTCGTACACTGTTCAGAGACACTGGGGAGTACAAAACGTGTTTTGAGGAATTAAGATTCAAAACCAGTGAAGAAGTATTTATTGGACTTGTTAATGCTGTAAATCCTTACAGTTACAGAAGAACAAATTCTGATTAGCCACTGTAGAGTACCATGTGTCGGGTGATACCCTGTACCTCGGAAAATAGTTTAACTGTAGTGTAAAGAGTAAATATATCAGGAGATTATATGGACCAAAATACCCCATCCTTTTCTTGGAGCAATTCTTCATTGCTTGTGCATCATGCAGTCTTTTTTGAATTTAACTTCTTGTTGTCTTCTGACTGCTGGAGCTGTGGCATTCCTGCTGCCCGTGGAGGCAGGGGTGGGACCCACTGCAGCCTGGCTAAAATGAGCCCGGGGAGGTTTTGGGCTGAGAGCTGTTCTGGCTGTTTCTGGCTGTTTCTTCCATATAGCACTGGAGGACAGATGTGCTGTTCTGCAACAAATCACTTGTATTAAAAAAGGCATGGCATAATTTAGTTCTTTTTACCTGGGTTCTAGTCTGAAAAAGTGATATGAAAGGCTGTAACAATGACAGATGATTTCCAAACACTGACTTCATTAGTCTTACTTTCGTCACCTTTTTTTTTTTTTTTTTTTGTGTGTGTGGAAAGTGATTTTTTTTTCCTCTTGATATCAACACAGTAACCCCATAACGATCCTATTTGCCATTGATTTTCATAAGTCTCTTGCTGTTCTTTAGTACTGAAGGTTGTTTTAAGTATACTGATTTCCCACTGAGAAGCCAATGCTAGATTTTTACAACACATCAAGATCTGCTGAAAAATTACTCTCTAAACAGTGACCATTTTGCCTTTTTTGTCAAATGTAAAATTGCAAGACTTAAGAGAGTTTGAAATGAACAGTTCTGTTTAGACACAGCTTCATGGATACAAATTAGAACAAAACTAATAATGAGGCTAATATGTAGTTGTTTCATGGTGCCAGGGCCAGAATTTAGTCAGCAGTGGTTTATGCCTTTTTGTGTGCTGCTGTTGACCACTCTCAGGGTAGGATAAGGGTTATGTGGGCACACCTATGGTTCACTTTCTTCATATGCTTCTTACATTCATATGTAAAACAGACTTTAGTTATGTTAATGGCATTACTTTAAGACTGGATTTGTGTTTTACAGTTCAAACAAGCTGTATACAAACAGACAATGAAGCTCTTTGCTGAACTGGAAATTAAGAGGAAAGAAAGAGAAGCAAAAGAAATGCATGAAAGGTATAAGCAGTGTTCTGCTTGTGCAGTTCAGGCTCTTCTTCCCCCTCATGCTTCCTCAGAGAATATAAGGGACCACAGGGTCTTCAGGTGGTCTTAAGTTGGAATGAACCTCTGGAGATCATCTGGTCTGACCTCCTGCTGAAGTTAAGGCCTTGGATTAGATTAACAAGGGTGCTGTCAAGCTGACCTCTAGTAATGTGGATTCCCCCCCTTCTCTGGGCAGCCTGTGGGTTGTGGAGCTCTGTGCTTGAGAAAAGCACGCAGGAAATTTGCCCTCCTGTGCTGAAGACATCGATATATTTGATAAGCTTATGTTGTCTTCTGTGTACACATGGAGGCCAGCCACAACAGTGAAATGGTGACACAATTCTGCATGCTGTTGGCATGCAAATGATTGATTTTTAGTTTTAATGAAGTGTCAAATACCCTGTGGCATGTGTGATCCTGAACTACTTTAGGTGTTTTGATCACATGTTGCCTGAATGCTCTCTGTGGATGCTCTTCCTGGAGAAGGGTTCTGTGCTGTCAGTGAGGTGGGAGATGGCTGCAGGCCACTGCTTTTGATTACGGGTGAAAATTAGGGGGATAAAAATTTAATTCCTACCTTGCATGTTCAAGTGGCTGTTAACTTCTCAAAGTGTGTACTCTCAACAGTTTTAGGGACTTACCACTAGAGTTATGAAGGTGTCCAGCTTATTTTGCTGAGCAGGAGAAGCTGATTCACTAATTGTGTGCATGCAGTGTCAGGGGGACCAAACCATCTTCTCTGCTTGCTGCTCTTCCAAATTTGAAACAAAATTCTATTTGCTGTGCTATTTAGGTGTGCATATCTATCCTTTCTGTAGTCTGTCAAGAAATCAGAAGAGCTTTCTGAGATGTTCTGAAAGTGCTACTGTTTTTTAATCCTCTACTGTTCCTACATCTTCACAAGTAGCTGCCTGTGGGTTCATGACTTCTGTGTGGTTTCCCTTCCAGAAAGCGGCAGAGGGAGGAGGAAATTGAAGCACAAGAGAAAGCTAAACGAGAACGAGAATGGCAGAAGAACTTTGAGGTAATTAGTAGCTAACTTATAGGATGGGCCTCAGCAGTTCTTGGCCATGCTGCATGGGATGCCCACAGAGAGATGAGAGACCTTTGGTATGCAAGTCTGTAAGATAATTTAAGTAAAAGATCTGCACCAGCCTGGGTGGTCCATGTGTAGAGGGAATAGCCCAGAAGGGCTTTTGTGTCATCTGTGCAGAAACAGGTCTGGTAAGTTAAGGTTATTGCTCACCCATGTCAGCAGCTCATTCTTGTCTCTAGTTGTGAATTTGAATTGTTGCTTAGCCCAGGTCACTGGAGACCAACTAAACTAAATCTGGCAACTGCTTGTGTGGGCTGTTGGTGGTACTTCCCAGTCTGGTTGCTAACACTTGCGGAATCTGTGTCTCCTCTGATTATCAGGAACGAGATTGACAGTCACTTCCCTGTACTCTGCCATGCTGCTCTCAGGGTTTAGGTGTCCAAAGTAGTTTGTGGTGGTTGTGCTGCTATTATAGGGGTCAAACCTACAGCCCACCAAGATAGTTGATCTAGCCTGTAACTGTTCCTTCATTACCCACCAGAGCTGAAGACCTGAGACGTGCAGGGGTGGTGGGCAGGAAAGCAGTCAGTAAGGACGTGCAGGACCTCATGAAAGAACGAGCTAGATTGTTCTTTTAATCCAAAACCAGAGCCCAGTCTTATGTTCAAAAGGACTTTAAAAAGTAAAGGTATCTGGGACAGGAGTGTGTGAACTAGACCAGCACCCTGTGGAAAGTGGACAAATAGGATGTCTCTGAACACTCAGCTGGGCAGAGTTTGTGGTTGTGTGCTGTATAACAGGTATATAAGAGCTGAATATTCTAGAAAACTTGTTTGATGCTGCTGTGTTGAGCGTGCTGTGGGTTTTGTCATGCAGTGCCAGAGAGCTAAATTCAGTGTGTCACTGGCCTTGCTGCTGGCAGAGGTTCTGTGTTCTCACGCCAGGATGGCCACAGAAAGTGATGTCACTGCTGTGGGGGTGCAGTAAAGCACAGCAGCTGGGGACGTGGGAGCAGCTGTCACAAATAAGGATGGAACGAAGGGGAGCTGCAGAACTATTGATGCTGTAGCTCTGAGCACCTGTGTGTCCTTTGCCACTGCTGGACAGCTGAACCTCTGCACCAGCAGAAACAGGCCTCTCTTTCTTGTGTATCCCAAGGATTCATTTGGGACATTTACACCCAGCTTTGACTCTGTCTTTTCACGCAGATTAAATGGTCACCAGCAGGGCTGGAGAAGACCAGTGCAGGTGCTACCTGCAGATGTACTGGGGTTGCAGTGTGCCCCAGCATCTGGATCCCTGCTAATGCTGGTCCCTGTCCCATCCTGCCATGGGAAGGGGGAAGCGAAGCAGCTGCTGTAGCCAGAGCCCATCTGCAGCACCAGTATTGTAGAGATGGGCCTTGAGTGGATGGATCCCATGCTGTGAAGTGGATCATCCCTGGACTTAGTCTGTCCTAGTGTGAAACCTGCAGCCTGTCGAGATCCTAGGTTGGCTTTGTGGGGAGATTTGGGGTTGGTGTTTTTATTTTTTTTAATTTTTTTTTTCTTTTTTGTTATCCCCTCAGGAAAGGTTTCTGCTGCTCTGCAGGTAGGGCAGGGAGAGGAGAAAAGTGCACCAGAGACCTTTTCTCATTGTGTCAGTATGGTGAGACCTGGGGAGAGAAGGCAGCAGTATGTTTTCCTTCTCTCTTCTCCCTGCCTCCAAGCTGCAGCACCAGGAGGGTGAGGAGGTGAGACAGAGAAAGGAGATGGCACGTTCTGGGCTGACAGGTTAGGAACAGCCATTGCAGAGAAGGTTTCTTTTTTCCTTTACACGCTGGAGGATTCAACTGAGACTAATCAGGACTGCCCAACCCGAGCTGGTTGTTTCTGAAACAAGAAGCCAGCAGAGTGCTCATACTGGTGTGTGTGTAAGCTCACTTGTAGTTCCACTGCGCTGTGTTGCTCTGGCTCTTCCCAGTGTCTGTGTGTCTTTGGCTGTCAGGGGCTGTTGCATAAGGGAAAATTGCTACTGATCTCTTGAAATGGGTATGTACTGCCTGTCCTCTGCCTCTTGCACTTAAGTCTCCACTTCCTCTCTGTTGTTCCCAGGAAAGTCGGGATGGTCGTGTAGACAGCTGGAGAAATTTCCAGGCAAATACAAAGGGGAAGAAAGAAAAGAAAAACAGGACCTTCCTGAGACCTCCCAAAGTAAAAATGGAGCAGCGTGAATGATCCTGGCAGCACTGCCCAAATGCAGCTCCTCAGTCCCCTCTCTGCTTTTAAGGACTCATTGGCACCTAGAGTAAGATATGCTTTTTAGTAGACTGTTTGTTTCCAGTATAATTAATTATTGGTTGAAGTATTTTTTGTACTCAGTCCATTTGAAGTAGGGCCAGAGAATGACCCCGGCCGGGGCCCCGCTGCACATAGAACACTTGGCTTAGGAGAGTCCCTCCATTCCTGCTGCCCCTGTGTCTGCTGCCCTGTAACTCGGTGTTTTGTACTTCACAGAGACTGTGCTGTTTCATCACCTCTGTTTCTAGTTTGAGAGCTGAACAAAGTATTGGAAATGCATCCAAACCTTTCCAGGCATCATCTTTCTCAGCAAGTTCAGCTGGGGGAAGGTCTGGACTGGCTCTGGGATTGTGCTTCCAGCACTGGGCAGTGCAGCTGGCTGGCAGTTAAGTCCTGCAGCTCCTCACTGCACTGAGTGGTGTTTGGAAGGAACCTCTGCCCCAAGACCTGATTTCCAAGCTAAAATCCCAGCTCTCAGGCTTAGACTTCTGTTAATCTCAGTGACCAGCTGGTCCCTTCCTATAGAGGAAAATAACTTCTATTGATTAATAGTTAAGCTGTAATGGTCTGTATGTAAAATAAATTTTTACCCAAATTACTGTTTTTTCCTTGGAATTATTAAAAAATGCAAAAGCAAGGGTGTGAATGGAGTGCTACCACTGAGATGGTGCTGCTCTTTAGCATGCACCCAGTGAGGGTCTGCTGCCATCCCGAAGTCTGTTCTGGCCTGTATTTTGAAGTGACCGTCCTCAGAGAGTACCCAGGAGGCTGGGAGAGGATGGCGCTTCCCGGGATGCTGCCTGGGTGGAGGCAGGTGTGCCTGGTCCATGCTGAGGACTGAGCTCATGGCTGGGCCTTGGGGGAGTGTGGATGGGTTGGGAGGACTTGGGCACCTGTCAGGAGCACAAATCCTCGGAGCTGTGAGGTGAGCTCGAGCTCATGACTTTGGATTCCTAAATTCCTGCTTTCTGTGTATTGTATGTTATTTAAGAGATTCTGAGCTATTTAATGCAATGTGCTACAGACTCACCTGTGCTGGGCAGGTTCCTCTGGAGACCGTTCCACGAGCTCTTCCCATCTGTCCTCACGGCCATCCCCATACCTGGGTCCCGTGAGGAGCTCTGCCATGAAGGGGATGCTTTCCTTCCTGCTCACTGCTGTTACCCAGCTCCTTTCACTCTTCGAGTGAGTACCATCCTTTGTGCTGCTCCTTGAGCAGTGGCTCAGTCTGGCAGGATTGGTTCTGCTGGCCCTGGAGAGCTGCTTGTGTCCCAGCTCTCAGCTTTGATGAACGGCCTCTGCTGCCAGCTGGGGACAGCAACATGACCGAGTTGTTGTGGCACACATCAGGTGTCTGCGGGAAGAGCAGTTCCCAGGGAAGGTGGTGCTTCCTGATGGGACCAGGACTTGGCTGAACATGCTGAAGGGGGTGGTGCTCTCCCCTCGCTTTCCTTTCTCTTCCTCTCATGCATTGGTGTGTGGGACCAGATGTAAAATGAAATATCCTTCCCATATAAAACGGAAGGTATTTTGGTACTTTATACATTAAATAGCTCTTAACACATGAAAACAGAGTTCCTATTTCCTGTGTAAACACAGGAATGTAGTTTCTTTACCTTACTTGTCCTGCTAAATAGATCCCTTGAGCTGAACCTCGAGGGGCAAAACATTGCTTAAAGAGTCACACGTTGGTGATGTTGGGGTGGCACATGAGCCAAACACTAATTACCAGCAGCAGACTAGGATGGGCTGACAGGTCTGGGAGACACTGAACTGTGCAGCATCTCTGTTCAGGCACTGAAGTTACTTTTTATTGGCAGAACTTCATCCTCCAGTAACTGAGAATGCATTGGTAGGACACAACTTCCTTGTCAGGGCAGCAACTGAACACGTTTGTTCTGGGGAAAATGTCAGTTTGCTTGTGGTGCTGCCTCTCAGATGCAATCTGCTCTGCTCCTTGGCTGTGGACAGGAGCAGTGCTGGGCAGCAGCTCACACCATCAGGGCGGTTCCAAGCACAGTTTCACTGTGCCCAGAGGACATGCTGCCCCTCCAACCTCTCTGCCTTTTCTTCCCTATGAAAGTATTCCTGTTTTAAAGATCTGTCCCCATCACTTTTATCCCAGAGTCCTTCCCTGTGACCCCGAAACACTGGTCTCTAGCAGCATTTCTTAGCTGATGGTGTAATGTCTTTGCCGCTCTTTCAGATCCTTTCATTTTTTTCAGGTTGCTCAGGATAGGCCCTGCGAGAACTTGAAACATTTGTAAGACCCATATTAAGCTCTGATAGTGCTGCTCAGAGCTGTGTGTGTTGACCAGAATGTGCCCAGGCAGTGGCTCACCACTGGCTCTCAAGGGTGCAGCTGGGGCCAGTCACGGTGTCCAGGTCCGTGGGCTCTGCAGTGGAGTCTTTGTGTTCCAGTGGATCTGCCTGGCTTGGGACAGCTTGCAACAACACAGTTTCATTCTCGGTTTAGCTGTTCCTGTTTCCTTTGCTTCCTGCCCTGCCTATGATACGCTTCTATGTCTACATATGCAGTTTTTCCTGTCTTATCTACCCAGCCAAGTTCTGAGAAGCTTCCCATCTCCCAGGGGGGGGCTTGGGCTGCACTGAAGTACCTGGCCCTTCTCTGAGTATTTCTCTGCTCCACTAGGAGATTAATTCTGATCCCTGTATACTTTGGAGAAACAAAGTGGTCTGAATTGCCTGGGTGAATATGAGTGCACAACGTGCATCCCCACAGATGCCAAGGCAGTGGGATGAACTGAATGGAATGCTGTTTAATTTCGAAAGGTAGAGATGTGTGGAGGGAGGGGTCTCTAGGCCTCCTCCCTCCCTAGAGCTCTTTTTGGGTCAGTGGTTCTCATAGACTAAACTATTTGCCCTTGATGTGCAGGACCAGAATATTCATCCATGGGAATAAGGAGTAACTTTGTTTTCTTTCAGAAGGAGGAAAGGTACCAAGGAGCTGCAGAGGTGCCTTTCAGTAGGGTCTTGGCTTTGATTTCCCATGGAAATAACTTCTCCTCTGTGTCCGGTTCCCACAGATGTGGGAGGAGCTTGCCTTCCCCTCCCTTTGCACTTGGCAAGAATGTATCTGCTGTTCAGCACTGGTGGGATGGGAAAGGACCTTTGCAAGGTACTTGTTGTGTCTGAAGATAGAAAAGGGCAACTGCAACAGAAACAACTCACGTGAGGATAAAGAGGAGGGGGCAGCACCTTCCTGTCTGGTGCTACTGTGCAATTTAGTGATGAGAATGGAGGATCCCTGAGTGTGTAGACAGGCTGAGGTCTCGATTTCACCAGGTAATAAAGACATTCAGTAAAGGCTAGACCAGGTTATGGCCTGGGGGCTCAGCCAGAGATGAAATCTCCTCTTGATAATACATAAATGAGTGTTTAACTTAACATTTTTTTTAGTTTGGCAAACACAGTGATGTGCTCTGAATTCACCATCAGCCCCTTCTCCCTGGGCAGGAACAGCTTGTTCACTGTGTGCAAATACATTGAAATACAAATGTATTCCAGGGTTTAACAAGTTTTGGGGGGGATTACTGCAGCCAGTGAAGTTCTGGATGGAAGGACCCAGGTGGGAGAGATCAATGGCTTGTGCTCTCCTCTCCTTCCAGATGAGAGTTTCCTTTGCTAGTCTTTCTCTTAAAACAACTGCAACTGGAGAAAAACTGGGAGAGGTTGGCCTTAATGCAGTGTGTCCCTCAGAAGCAGTTGGGCAATGGCAGTGTGGTATCAGCGTGGTATGGGCTGTCTTGTCTTCCTTTTCCTCTTGCAAGCTGCAGTGTGAGCCAGACCTCCCCTGCTCAGGCAGCTGAGTCCTACATTCCTAGGGTTCCCTCGACCTGCATGAAGTTGTATCAGGGGAGGTTTAGGGATCTCAGGGAAAGGTTCTTACCCCAGAGGGTGGTTGGCACTGAACAGGCTCCCCAGGGCAGTGGGCACAGCCCCAAGGCTGCCAGAGCTCCAGGAGGGCTTGGGCAATGCTCCCAGGGACAAGGTGGGATTGTTGGGGTGTCTGTGAAGGGCAGGAGTTGAACTGGGTGATCCTTGTGTGTACCTTCCAGCTCAGGATATTCTGTGATTCTACAACTCACTAGAAGAAAAGGGGCATTGTCCTGTGCTGTGCCCCAGCACAGCATGCCAGGCCTGGCCCCGTGTGGGGCTGCACTGCCTGGGTTGGAAACCTCCCCTGCTTTGTTTTCCAGAACTCTTGGCAGCACATCTCCTGATGCTGGGGCATCCCTGCCTTCCCCAAGTCAGCTCCTTGTGCTCCTTGGCAGGTGCAGCTCCCACAGCCTGGCTTTGTGCGTGCACAGGAGGGGCAGATGTTTGAGGGTGCAGCTCCTCAGCTCCCATCTCAGCACACACTTTGCTCTGGGATGTAGCTGAGCTGCCTGACTCACTGCCCAGGCTCCTTCAGCAGCCTTCCTATGAGGAAGCCTCCCTGTCACACCAGCTGGAGGGCTTTGGACTCAGGATGAGAATGGACTCGTGCCTTGGGGCAATTAGGTCTTTGTAGCAAGAGATCTCTGCTGCAGCCCATTCAGAGCCATTCAGATGTGCCTCCCTGCCTGCCTACTGCATTCCCATTCCCTTTCTGGGATATGCAGTTGTCTGGCAGCAGCAGGGACACTCTAGGCACTCTTGTAACAGTTTGTTCTGGGTGGAAGAGTTGCAGCAGTGTGTTTTGTTTCCATGAAGAGCACCTGTAAAGGAAAAGAACACTGGCACGTGTGCCATGTGATTGTTGCAGTTCAGATCACAGAACTGGAGTGTTTTGGGGAAGGACATCTGTAAGTCTTTAATTTGACCTTGTGTTTAAGGTGGGGCTGTCACTAATGGTAGGTGAGGTCTGGGGCTTTATATGGGCAAGCATAAATATGAGACCCCCCCTCCCCCCTGGGTTCCTGTCCCAGGGATGAACACCCCTTGTAGCAAAAATATTTCACTGACATTCATCCTGACTGTCCCACACCCAGTTTGTGGCTGTTGCCTGTTGTCACACCGTTTGTCACTACTGAGAGGAGTTCATGTCTGTCCTCTGCACTTTCTTACAGTGGCTGCAGGCAGTGATCAGATGGTCCCTCTGCCTCTGGGCTGTCCCAGCCCAGCTCCCTCAGTAGGATGTGCCCCAAGCTCAGACTGCAGTGCCAGCTCTCTGCCTCTCCACATCCCTTCTGAGCTGCTCACACTGTTCCAGGTGCAGTGTCCCCAGTCGGACACAGAGGGGACATGAACTGCCCTCATTCTCTGGCTGTGCCTGGCAGAGCCTGGCTGCCCTAATCACAACCTGCCCTGCGGCCTTCTCCTTGGGAAGGGCCACACTGGTGCAGTTTGGTTGGTTGGGAAAGTGGGGTGTTCCCTGCAGCTCTGCAAACTCTGTTGGGTGCCTGCCAGCCGCGCTGGGGGGCTCAGGCTGTGCAGACAGCCCGTTCCTGGCAGCAAGCAGGGCCTGCGACGTGTGCTCTGTGCGCCCGCAGGCTCTGCCTGGCCGGCCCTCCAGGACTGTCCCAGAACCCTCACACCTCTTTTCATGACGAAACCAGAGCCAGCTCCTCCCAGCAAAGAAACCCCAGCAACGTTTCCTGGTTAAACAACCCACGGGGAGTAAAGACAAACATGTCGTTTCTTGTTGAACACGAGTGACTCGGGCGGATGTTGTGCCCGTGCCCTGAGCGATGCCAGGGCCACGTCTGGGGAAACCCCGGGTTGAGCCCGAGCAGGGCAGTGCCAGCAGCAGCAGGAGGGAACGGGTCCCCCACGCGTCCGACCGCTCTTTCTTCCCAGGCTGAAGGAGCACAAGGACCGAGGGGGGTTTATGGTGCTGCAGAAGGGCCCAGGAATCAGCTGCCAGAACCTGGAGTATTTTCTGGCTGATGTGGAGACTCCCACAGCAGAGCAGTCCTGCCCTGGCACTTTGCCTGCTGAGTCTCCACCTCTCATGGAAGCTTTGGAACAAGCACTTGCTTTGCTGGCTCCTGGCCCGAGGATCTGGAAGGAAATGAGGAGCCCAGAGGATGGACCTGCTGAGCACACTGGCCCCCCTTGCTGAACCCCAACCATCCCTGTGCCCCTGGCCCAGCTGAGTGACCGTGCCCGGCAGCTGCTCCAGGGCTGGGCTGTCCCACCTCAGGCCTGTGAGACCCCAGGTGACACAGGGGTGTGACAAGCCCCTGGCCAGGATGGAACCTCCACCACTGTGTCCCTTTGGTTGCCTGCCCAAGGAAGGGCCACAGGAGCTGGTGTCAAGCTCCAGGGCGCAGCCAGGGCACAGCTAAGCTGTCACAAGTGCCAAGAGGGAAGTGAGTCACTCACCTGGGAGCAAGCACAGCGCTCTCCTTCCCGTCTGAGCCTCTTCCCGAGCAGAAGCACTGACAGCTCGGCCTTGCCGGTGTCTCTGCTTGCAGCAGGGACCTGCTGGGCTGGGGTCTCTGACTGGGCTGGGGCGGGTGCTCTGTGACCCCAAGGTAAGACACTCCTTTCCCTCCTGCTTGCTCTCTCAGGCCTTCTCCACCCCAGCTCCACAGGCTCCTTCTGTGTCTGGGTATCTGAAAACATAGGCTGGCTCCACATCCCCCATGGATCACTGGAGTCATGGCATCTCAGGCAGCTCCAGGTGTTTCGGAGCCATCCTCATCCTCCCGATCTGGGTGGGGGAAGACACTCCCTGTTCCTGTGCCCAGCAAGCAGGAATGAGGTGCATGGCAATGCCATGAGTCAGGTGGGTGCTGCTCTTGCTTTTGGGGCAGTGGGGATGGGAATTGCCCTCATTTGGTCCTGTCCCACCCCTGGGTGGCAACAACAGCCTTGGCTTTGCTTGGATGCTTGAAGTGAGGTGAGAAGCCCTGCCTGGACCTTCCTCCTGAGGGGAGGGGGAGTCAATGCCCAGAGCCTCTCACCAGACCAGGCCCTCACCCCGCTGGGTATGGGCACAGGGCAGCAGCCAGGGCGGGAGGTGACTCGGGAGCAGCATCTGGGCTGTGGCAGCTCAGCCAGGGCACAGCTGTGACAGAGCTGTGACAGAGCTGTGACAGCCTGGGGCTGCAGCACACAAATCCCAGCGTGAGCTCACCCCTCTGCTCAGTGCAGCACGGCTGGGCTTGGGAACCAAAACCAGCGGGAGGCTGCCCGGCTCCCAGCAGTGACATTCCCTGCCACTCCAGGCAATCCCAGCGGCACAGCCAGTGACAGAAGCCATGCCCTGCCTTGGCAGCTGCCAGAGGGCTCCCAGGGAGTGCTGCTGAGTGGCTCCCCCCACGAGGGGCTCCCCCCAGGAGGGGCTCCTGGCTGATGGGTTGGTGGTGTTGTCTCTGCCAAGCAAGCCTAGCTCTGGGGCACATCCCTTCAGCTCTGAAATGCTCACGGCAGAGGAAGCACAGAGTTTATTTAGTATTTCTTTCCTGCAACAAGCAGAAGGAAATTTTGCAGAGGGTGGAAGTGAGAGTTGGGAATTTAGACAGTAACGCTCAGCACCAGCTCAGCAGCTGCTGTGGCTCCAAAGGAACTTCAGGCTCTTTCAGAGACCCATCCTGGCACTCAGGAACATGTCCTGGGGACTGGGACTGGCAGAAACCAGGCTCATCTACGTGCTGGTCCTGCCCCACACAGCTCTGAGCCTGGTGGCAGCAGCTGGTGCTGTCACAAGCTCCATGTTGGTGTTTCATCCTGTCGGTGTTCGCTGCTCGTGTGACCAGCAGGGCAGTCCCAGGCCCATCAGCTGAGCTGCTGCTCCTCCATTTGCACTGCTCGGAGAGCTCCTTCCCACTAACACAGCGGGGCTTATTCTCGAGAAGCAAGATCTGGATGTTTGTTTATAATACTGTATTTTCAAACCCAAGAGAGTTTCCTATCCCTGCAAAATTTACATGTGGTCATCCAACGAGCTCCATCTGAGATGGAAACAATCCCAAGGGCACGTGCCAGAGGCAGGCAGTGTGTACAGGGAGGCAGTGAGCATCTGCCATGGCAGTGTGTGCTGCCACGAGAGTGCTGCCAGACCCGTGGGAAACATCCACTGCCCACCAGCCAGCCTGCATGGAGTCATCCCTGGAACAGCTGCTCCAGGATCCAGCATCCTGGTACAACAATCTGAAGGACCATCAGTGCTCCTTAACAGCACCTATGGCAATCAGTTAGAGAAGCTTGTTTATTTTTTATTAGGTTGCAAGTTGGCTTGATGAAAGTGGAGGGATATTCAAGATTTTTTTTCTTAACTCAACCCAGCATGGCCGTCAGAGCTGACAGGCAGTGTGTGCATCTCCTGAGCGGGAAATACTGCCAAGCACAGGGCAGTGAGACTGCCACAAGTGCTGAATGAGCCCGGCCTGCAGCAGCAAAATGCATCTTAATTTTGGATTTGAAGTTACACCCTCGGAAATGAGCAGCAGTGCCAAGAGAGCAGGGGAAGAGGGTCCTCAGGTGGGAAGGGAGCAAAAGGGAAGAGCTGGCTGTGGGCACTGCATGGGGGCAGTGGGACCTGTCAGTGCAGAGCAGACATGCTACAGGGCTGAGCAGAGGAAGGATGAAGATTTCTGAGGGCTCCTCCCTGGCCCAAAAGCCCCCAGGCTTTCATTTCCTCTAAGGGCTGGGCTGTGGCAGGACAGCAAGCCAAGCTTTGTCTGAGTGTTGCTACAGACCCTGAGCACTCCTCTTGCCTCCAGACCTCACTGGCTGCTCTCCCCAGAGACGTGGGCTGGCTGCCAACCAAGCTCCTTAGCATGCTCTTGTTTGGTTTTCAATTTAAGCTCCCAGAAGGAGCCTTAAGGGCACAGCTGGGGCTCTGTCTTGTCCAGGCCTCCTCTGTTCATCCTTACAGCAGCTGATGGGAAGGAGGGAGGATGACAGAGAGGGGTCAGGCTGCCTGCAGCCTCCATTCCTGCACAGCTCTGCAGCGTCACTGTAGGAGCCTCAGCTCCCCCTTCAGCTCCCCCTGCCATGGCCTGACAGGGACAGAGCCTGGCTGTGCCCTGCTCCACGTGGCAGCCCCTCGTGCAGCCCCTCATGCAGGGGCAGGGCCCAGCTGGGGTTCCCCTCCCACAATGTCACTGTGGGGCTCTCTTGCACTGGGGGGGTTTGGGCCCCACTCTGCTCAGGTGGCTTCCAAGTCCCTTGGCCACCCCACGCTGTTGTCGTGGGGGACAAGGGTGACTCCACAGCAGCTCAGGCATGTCCAGCTGTGGTGCCAGTTGTGGTGTCCATGGTTGTTTTGGATGCCTCCCCAAGCAGAGTCAGGAGCAGCAGGACATGCAGCAATGTGCAGAGCACTTGCACATGTCCTACCCAGCTGGAGCTCACCTTGGGGCTGCCAGGGGTGCCAAGCTCCTGGATGCTCCTGGCTCTGCTCAGCCCGAGCACGGGGCTGAAGGGCACGCCAGGTGGTTCCCTCTGTAGAGGCTCTGGGAAAGGCCACCTGCACCCTCTAGAGAAGAGCCAAGGAAGAGCTGATCCAGGCAAAGAAACCCAGACTTGTGCTGGGCTTTGGCTGCCCCTGCCTGGGGACACTCAGGGGCTGGCAGTGGATGGTGGGTGGGTTCTGGTACGGTGCCAGCTGCCCCAGTGCTGTGCAGCCCATAACCTTGGGATGCCTGAGGCCAGGGAGCCAAAAGCCAGTGTAGAGCAGTGCTGCTGTCCATCCTGGCTCCTCTGTTGATGCCCCATCTCTCCTGCTGATGAGGAGGTTGCCTATCCCACCTTGGAGCCAGGGGTCACCGGCCCAATGACAACAGTGTGACATGAGGGTGTCCCAGAGCCTGTGCAAGCTCCTGGCTCTTGGAGAAGTTTGGCTGGTGTCCTCAGTGGTGTGGCTTAGGCACACAACAACCCTCAGCCTAGCCCTGTGGCTCCCAGGACATGATGCCACACACAGAGGTCTCTGATGTCCTCCCAGCATGGACATAGCCAGGGCCTTCCATGGGATGTTTCCTGAGAAGAGCCAGGGGAGCTCTTCCCAACCTTCCTGGAGGAGCTCTGGTGTGGATTGGCCTCTTCTGCCTCTGCTTGGCCCATGTCCTCCCTCAGCAGCCTGGTGGCAGGCTCGGACACCCCTTTGTGCTGGTGCTGGACTCTGTGGCTCTGTTGGGGTGTGTTTGACAGTGACCCCAGGCACAGATTCCAGGCTCTGGTTCCTGTGGGTGTGTGGGGTGTGAGGTTTCTGCCCCGAGCTCGCACCTGTGCCGTGTGCAGGTACAAGAGCACTGTCTGCATGGAGGGCAGGATAACCATCCCCAGAGGAGCTGCAGTCTGGGATTTATGGCTTGGCTGGGACACAGGTGCAGCTCTGCTGGTCACTGGTGCACCCTGAGCACCCCTCCAACAGCACACCATGCTGAGGGAGCTCCAGGCTGCCACAGGTAATGCTGGTCGTGGTGCAACAGTGTATGGGACAGGTGAGGATCTGCCCTGCTGTGCTGTGCCAGCGTCTGCTGAAAGCCCCTGAGATAAAAGGAGACTTGGGATGGCTGAAGTCCCTGGGTCTGATTAGCCCCAACACAACTGTGATGGACACTGCTAGGAAATGAGGCTGTCCATGGGATATATGAGTTTCCTTTCTCTTCCTTTCCTGGAAGTTATTAAGTGAAAGCTCTTCTGGCATTCATCTGTTTGGAAGGAAGATGCTCAAGTGCTATCTAATCCCAAATCTAACCAGGGACACAGAGTGGATTCCTCTCCTGCCTTTAGAGGAAAATCCCAACTTTGCCCTCTTTATAATCAGAGATACTTCAAGGAAAAAGCCTTAAGGACTCTCCAGACCTCTGCTGTGGTTAGTTGCCTTTCCTTTACAGTTATTTTATTTCTCATTTCCTTTGAGCTGATGTCACACATTTCCTCTTCTCTAGTGACTCTGCAGTCATGCTGCAGTTGCTCCCATTCTGGTGTCCTGCTCTTGAGAGCTGCCTGTGTGGTGACTGTCCAGCCCCAGGGCAGGGACAATAACAGAGCATCCTCAGAGAAACACCCACCGCTACTGAGGCCGAAGATGGACATACTGTGCTGAACCTTCCCAACTGTGGTAAGCGGAAAATATACTTTATTAGTACTCTTGGAATCTACTCTTGCTGATGGCATGGCTTGCTTGCAGCCATGAGCCAGTAACTCCTTGTTGGGAGAGCGTGGTCCGTGGTCCATGGAGGGTCTGCAGACTGGAAGCAGGGCTGGAGGTCGCCCTGGCCACCCTGTGCTGTGCAGCTGGTTACAAACACCTGCAGTCCTGCACCAGGGGAGCTGATGGCCCAGCCTACCCGGGGTTACTGGCTGGTGCACTGTGGACAAGGCAGTGGCGTGGGCTGGAGGTGTCAGGGGGTTTGGCCACGGGGTAGCAGAGGACACGACCCACAGCACCTGCCCCCTGCCCTTGGTGCCTGCTCGCCCCTGCGCTGGCACAGGGGGTACGAGTACAGCTCAGGGGAAGGGGGACTGCTCCAACAGCTGAGTGAGAGCCCTGCACAGTGTTCCAGAGCCCAGGACATTCACAAGTGTATGGGAGACGTGAGCTCGGGTTCCTCAGCCTCAAGAGGGAAGTGGGCATTGAGTCAATTTGGTGGCGATGATGCCACGTTCCCTTCTAGCTGTGCTTGGTAGAACAACTCGCTTGAGAAGGGAAGAACACCTCTCTTGTGACTCCCTGCAGGACCCTGGCACTGGCACAGCACAGCCTGCTAATGCAAAGACAGATGAGCTCTACCAGATGCGCTGGGGCCAGGAGTTGGAAGTGCCATCTCCCACACACCACCTTTGCCAGAGATTTCAGCAGACTGGAAGCAGTCACAGAGCATGTCATCACACTCACCTCTCCAGGTCAGAGTGCAGCCCTGTGGCTCAAGCCCACCTTCAGTGCAGGGCTCTGCCATGGAGGGGACATGCAGGTTCACTCTCCCTTCCACCCTGTCAGTTAATCCTGGCAGCTGCTGGGCAGCCTGGAGGCCCCACCAGTAAAGTTCACCAGAGTTCCTGGGCAAACTTTGGAGGCTGCCACGCCATTGTGCAGCACCAGAAATGGGTGGGTGGGCACTATCTGAAGGGACTTTGTGAACAGCAGCTGTGCCCACCTATTAGATGTGAACACTCCTCTCCTCTTCACGAATCCTGCTAGAGAGAATATCACCTGGGTTTTTTACCCCACTCCTTCTATACTCAGGTCTGGTGCCACAGCAGTAGAGCACCTTCTGCTGTGAAGATCCCACCCCCAAGCACCAGAGCTATTTTGCTGATGCTGCAGATAGTCACAGCAGTGGGTTTACAACGCAGATTTGGAAAAAACAAAACAAAACAAAAAAGGAGTTCTCTAATGATCTTAGATAATTAGGACTTCTTGGAGTTTTTTTCTAACATCAGACTAGCATATCAAACATAACACTCCCCTCTAGTTTCTCTTGCCCCTGCACAGTCTCACCCCTTCCCTAAATGTCCATATTTGCCCGGTGCCCTCTTGAGCTGAGATGCAAATCCTCCCACCTGGCACATGTCCTCACTGGAGCTGGTCCCTCAGAGCGTGGCAGAGCTGGGCTGAGACACAGACATTGATGCAAGGTCGTGTTGTGACAATTAGCACTTCTTACACATAGATAAGTGCGCAAACTGATCCCTGAGATGACCAGAGGACTTGCCTTGTGTCCTGCGTGAATCCAGGGAGAACACAGGACAGACTGTGGGCCCTGCCCGCTCTGGACCCCCTCACAGGGCACAGTGAGTGACGTTGCTCCCCAGGGATGTGCCAGAGTGGGAACACACCCTGAGGTGTCACAGCCCAGGCCATCCCCCTGGCCACCACCACCTGAATCATCTCCTGCCCTTCAGAGATCAGGGGGTTCTCAGCAGAGTGGCAGAGATCGAGGTGAATGAGGACAAGCACATGAGTTTCCTGAGGCCAACTACCAGCATGGCCATGGCTGCTTGGCAATCCTCATGGACCATGGCTGGCAGATTGAGTCTGAGGACACACAGCCCCCAGTGCTGCCCAGCATGCAGCCTCTGGGAAGGTCCAAGTCTGTAGCTCTCGTGTCCTTAGGGGACCTGTGAGGGGGGAGGAGGGACAGGCCCCTCAGGAAGCTGAGTGCTGCCTTCCTCTCCTAACGACTGCAGAGCAGAACCAGGGCTGGCAGTTTACTGGAGAAAGGGAGAGCGAGCTCGAGCTTCAACTGACTTCCCCCTTTTCAGAGGAAAATTGCAAAAGTCCAAATGTGTAAATGAGGAACAACAGCACATGGGCATACAGGGGCACTTGGCCCACAGAGGGTGGGATGGGAGTTCCTGGCACCGTCTGCTGCTGGGGAGGATCCACAGAGTTCTGAGGCAGGAGGGTGACTGTTCAGGAGCAGCAAGTCTTTGGGGAAAATCCATGGGGCTGGTGGAGCTGAGGCAAGCCCAGTGCAATGAGCAGCACCCAGCACTCGCAGCAGAAGTCACATCAGTTTAGGCTTTGTGACTGGTGGTAGAGGTTACTCGCTCTCAAGGAAAACCACCGTGTTCTACAAATCTGGTCAAAACCCCAGCAGATTCAGCCCCTGCCTTGCTGGGGATCTCCCACTGCTCTCCCTGGAGGGGCCACTTGTCTTACCACGAAGGGACAGAGAGAGAAAAACAAGCAGATCTGCAGGATCTGCAGGGTGTCAGGGAGAGTCGAGCACCTGCTCAGCATCACACGGGGTGCTGGAGTCAGGAACAGGTTATGTGTCCTCTGGATGGTAAAAGCAGCAGGTTAAAGTATACAAGGGATTAGATGGGATTCATGTAAAACTGAGACAGGAACATGTACAATATTGAGGGTCCCTTCCAACTCAGCCTATTCTGTGATTCTGTAATTCTGTGATTGAGGATTCAGAAATTTGACACAGCATCACAGAATCACAGAACAGTTTGAGTTGGAAGGGACCTTAAAACTCATCTCCTTCCACCCCCTGCCATGGGCAGGGACACCTTCCACTAGCCCAAGTTGCTCCAAGCCCCGTCCAACCTGGCCTTGGACACTTCTAGGGATGGACTGACTGATGTACCCAAACTGGAGGCAAGATGTGAAGAAATCCCCACTGAGATGGGGACTAGTAATATCAAAACCCTGAAGGTGTCTCTCTAGGGACAGTGTTTGCCAGCAGCCTTACATGGAAGTGCAGAATTGCTGCTGATGCCCCTGGCATCTGATGAAGAAATGGGACTGGGGAAGGGAGCCAGGTTGGTTTGATGACAACTTGAATTCAAAACGATGATAGAAACAGCCAAGATTTTAAGTGATACTCTGAGGTTACAATTGACAATGTACCACAAAACATACCTGTTAGGATCAGGGACTCATCTTTTACATCATTCACTGAGCACAGCAGCTGAGAGGTCTGGTGGCCAGTGGAAGGGGGTGGTGGGTGCCTGCAGTGCCCAAAGCTGAGGAAACAAACAAGTGCGAGCAGGAAAATGTCAGAAAACAACAAGCAGAGGGTGACTGGAAACTGCCCTACACCCAGCATGTCTGCTGAGGATACAGAGCTGGGAGCAGTGGTGATACCCCAGCCCTGGGCTGCCACAGCCACACCTGGGCAGGCTGGAGATGAACCCAATGAAGGTCAACAGTGGCAAGTGCAGGGTCCTGTGCCTGGGGAGGAATAACCCCATGAAACAGTACCTGCTGGGGATGACCTGCTGGACAGCAGCTCTGAGAGAAGGACCTGAGGATCCTGGTGGACTCCCAGGAGCCAGCAGTGTGTCCTCATGGCCAGGAAGGCTGAGAGAGCTGGGGCTGTTTGGCCTCAAGAAGCGACGACCGAGAGGGGACCTTATCAATGCGTATCAGTATCTGAAGGGAGGGTGTCATGAGAACAGGGCCAGACGTTTATCAGTGGTGCCCAGTGACAGCACATGGACATAGGGCACAAACTGAAACACAGGAACATGAGAAAAACTCTCAGCTGTGAGGGTGACAGAGCCCTGGAACAGGCTGCCCAGAGGGACTGGGGAGTCTCCTTCCCTGGGGATATTCAAACTCCACCTGGACACCATCCTGCACAACCTGCTCTGTGGGAACCTGCTTTAGCAGGGGTCAGAGCAGATGAACTCCAGAGGTCTTTTCCAACTCCAGGTATTCTGGGATTCTATTTTTACCAGATATTGTTTCATGTCTGAAATGTCTAGTTTAAAATAAACAAGCTAAAAAGTATCAGGAACCATGGCAGGACAGAGGGGAGGTGTGAGGGGAATGGGACACAGGGATAGGATGAGTCACAGAAAAAAGTCTTTTGAGATTAGAGATGAGTGATCTGAGCTCTCACTGAGGCAAACAATGCTGGATGAAGACATAGAGGCTCATATGGTGTAGAAATGGGATAAAAGAGAGGATCAAGGTGTCTGTGGCTGGAACCAAGGCACCAGCAGACCTCCTGTGGTCATAGACAACTGAAAACTGAAGGCAGGGTTTGGCTTAGCAATGGTGCCAAACAATCAACTTGTTTTATGCCTTCTATTTTTAGGTAAGAAGAAAAGCTACAGCAGGAAATTGTGCTTCAGACGTGCCCACTCAGCCCCACAATGTCTGGAAAGGGCAAAGGCAGTGTGGAAGGCAGTGCTGGCTCCTTCGTTTTGTGCCACATAGACTCTGAGTTTCGCTACAACCTCTTCACTGTTTTCTACAGCATCATTTTCATTCTGGGCTTTGTTGCCAACTGCTACGTTCTCTGGATTTTCAGCCGCATTTATCCTACCAAGAAACTCAATGAAATCAAGATATTCATGCTGAACCTGACAGTAGCTGACTTGCTTTTCTTGGTTACAATGCCAATGTGGATTGTTTACTACCACCACGGGGGAGACTGGATCATGCCTGGGTTCCTCTGTAACGTGGCTGGCTGTTTGTTTTTTGTTAACACGTACTCTTCTGTTGCCTTTCTGATGGTCATCACATACAATCGCTACCAAGCTGTGACTAATCCTATTAAAGCTGCCCAGCTGACCACCCAGAGGAGGGGTATCTACCTATCAGCAGCTATCTGGATCGTAATAGTGGGCAGCTCTTTGTATTACCTTTTTGACAATAATACAAATCGAGAGGAGATCAACTCCAAGAATTTCACACGGTGCTTTGAGCGCTACGACACTTCTAGCGGGGTTTCGGCTGTTCTTGCCATTCATGTCATCATCTGCATCCTCTTCTACATCATTTTCCTTTTCATACTAGGTTGGAACATCGTCATTATCAGGACCCTGTTCTCCAAGTCGGCGCATCCGCGGAAGAGTGCCCATGTCAAGCAAAGGGCCCTGTGGATGGTGTGCACGGTGCTGGCCGTGTTCATCATCAGCTTTGTGCCCCATCACATCGTAGACCTGCCCTGGACCCTGACTGTTCTGGAGCAGTGGAAGAAGGAAAACTGTCAGCTGCGCCAGCAGCTCAACGATGCTCACCAGGTGACTTTGTGCCTCTTGAGTACAAACTGTGTGTTGGATCCGATCATCTACTGCTTCCTCACCAAGAAGTTCCAGAAGCATCTTTCAGAAAACCTGAAAAGCATGAAAGGGAGTCGCAAGTGCTCCAGGCAAACCACGGACACAGTGATTGAGGGCACCACTCACCAAGAGGATGCCATCAGGATCTGCTAGGACCACTCAGCCTGTTCTGATGCAGAGGGAGAGGTGTGAATTAGTCACTCTTCTTTTCTCAAGAAGAGGCACCAAGGGACACAACAAAGGATCAGGATTTTACATTCTCTTTTTCCCATTAGACTGAAGAATGGATGCTCATTTCTATGCACATGTAACTGGCAGAACTGGAACCTGTGGTTATCTGGCAGCAAAGCACCTTCTGTCTGAGCTGGTGTTCTCATGGGTGCTGAGAACAGCACAAAGGATCTGCTTTTATGTAAAAGAAACTCGTTGCTGAGCCTCTGCAGTGAGCAGCTAGAATCTGAGTGCACCAGAATTATCCACTGTCCAGATAGAACCATCCCTGCTCTTCTGCCTGCCCAGCTCTCATGATGGATCCAGTACCAGAGCTGAAAAGGACTTCTAAAAGACCTGGAAGAACAGACTGAGCTGTGAGTGTCATCGGGTGACTTTTCTAAGCAGCTTACACGGTCCTATGCAGAGAGCCTGAGCTGAAGAAGCTCTTGAGTGGCTGGAAGGGACTAGACCATGGAGTTCCTCAAATGCCGTCAGAGGAAATCTGCACCTCTGGTCCCTTCTTACCGACTCACATGGTCTGCTGGGATCCAAACTTTATAGATGTCTGGCAGTAGCTGTTACGAACCTTTGCTTCCAGATCTTGAGTCAGTCAAGGAGGGAAGGAAGAGAAATTGGCAGTGCCTCAGCACCCCTCCAGATCATCATTAGGGCCAAAGGGCACTATGGTCTGCCCTGGCTTCTTGTGTGACAGCAGAACTGGCCAGCCAGTGGTCTCATGCACTCAGTTCACTAAACTCACTCCTGACTGACTGCACATGTCTGTGGACACCCAATCTCATTTAGGAGGCTCCAGATCACCAAAGGTTACTGTCAGCATGGGCATTACGCTAAGGAAAAAAAAAATCCTAAAATGCATTAGTATCTTTGTGCGTATTTATTTAAGTTAGGGTTGTAGCCATTACATTATTCCTTCCCCCAGCCCCTCCAGTTCTGCTGCAAAGAAATGAAGCTGGCTAGTTCTTGATTTCCTACAGCAAGTGAGGTTTTCCATCAGGCCATGGCCACTTTCTGAGGAAATCAGTGCTGGGCAGTGGTACAGGACACTTGACAGACACACAATTCACAGACTCCAGTGGTGCTGGAGACCCCTCACCCAGGGCTGGCTGCAGTCCACTGGGGCCTGGGGCTGTGGTTTTCTACGGATGCTGAGTTCTGTTACCAGTCATGAGACACTTGGGATTCCTTTTCTGACCCAAATTGCTCAATCTAGCACAGGAAATTGGGCAGGAAAGGGAACTTACTTGTTTTCACAACAATTTTTGGTTCCCTAAACTACCTAGTCTGTTGATGACAGGAAGGGTGTATCTGACCTGTGACACCAATTATTCATGTGCTCGACAGGGGCCTTTCCACACCCACCCCAGCATGGCAAAGATAAGCTCGAGCCTTCCAAAGACAGGACCAACATTTGTGCTGCTTTGCTTATATTCCGTGGAGACATGGGTCCTTCAGTCCTATCCTTTGGAGCTCCTCAGGCAGGTTCTGTCCTTTCTTGTGTCAGTGAGCAAAAGAACTGATATGTTTATTTTTCTAAGGCCATTTCCAGGGACAGCCTTGCATTCCAGGCCCGGTGCCAGACAGAGGAAAGAGTCTGGTCACAATGAGAATGCATCTCTCTCCTAGTCCTGGGCTCTGCTCCAGTAATGGCCACCCATAACAAACAACTGCCAGCACCTTGTCGTGTCCCTCAACAATGTTCAAAGATGTGTCCTGAATCTGCAAAGCCAGAGAACACAGCAAGGAAGCGATTTCTGTAATTTGAGAGCCTAAGTCTGGCTTGCTGGAGGAATCTGCCTCTGTTTCTGCCTTGCTCTGCTGGCACGTTCTGGCCGAGGAGCTCTGCAGGTGACAGATGGGGGGATCTCCCTTGTCCCCTGTGGTCCCTATGCCAGAGTGGAGCTCTCCTTTCACAGACCCCAAAGCACTGAACCGGTGGAGTTGCCAGTCTTGGAGGAAATGGAAAGGAATGAGAGCTGGCAAATGCACAACCCTCTTCGGATTCCTGGAAAGTTCCCAACAGAGTTTACAGTTTAGCTCCTCACTGTGGGTACATAACCAGCTTTACTTCACAGCAGGGCAGCGTGTGCTCAGGGAACCAATGCAGACTGGCATCTTAGGAAACGTGTAAGAGGAAGAAAAAGCCCCGAGGCCACTTGAGGAGGAGATGTTGCAGTGATTAATCAGTAAAAATGTGTTTCTAAAAACCAGGCTGAGCTGCTACATCTGTTCCTGGAATTCCTTTCTTGGTTTTACTGCAATGTTGCATCATTATTCTGCTGTACTTTGCAATGAAATGGATCCTCAAAAGTTCTTTTAAATAAAGTGTGTTCCCCAAGTGTTTTGCCCTTTAACTTTTTCCCACCTTCTCATCTTTCTGTATTTATACCTGAGGGAAAAGCCTTGGTACCACACCAACACAGCTTCAATGTGCCATGTTTTAGTTTTTTTAAAATCACCATATGAACTCTTGGGAGAGGTGAAAGTAAAGGCTCAGCAAGTTTTTACCTGCTAAAAGGGGAAAGAAATTATTTCAGAGAAGAAACAACTTCTGAAAAATCTGCTAGAGCTCTCCAAAACGAAACCAGACAAAACCTCTTGGATGCTCTGACCTGCACATGAGAAATTTATAGACATACCCCACTGTGTGGCTGTGATGTGACAAGCTATTTTCATGTATGGGGTTTTCACGGCCAGGTTGTGGTAGTGGGGGAGGCGGGGGTGCAGCTCCAGGGTTGGCTTCTGTGAGAAGCCGCCAGAACCTTTCCCTGTGCCCAGTGAGGCCAAAGTCATCTGGCTCCAAGGCAGAACCTGCTGCTGACCCACACCGAGCCCATCAGTGATGGTGGAAGCAGTTATAATAAGAGGGAAAACCAGCTAATAATTAATAATGTACAGTCAATAATGAAGAAGGAAAACCAGTTCTTGCACAGAAGCAATTGGCAGCCAGAGAAAGGGGAGTGAGAGTGTGTGAGAAGCAGCCCTTCAGAGCCCAGCGCCAGCGGGGAAGGAGGGGAGGAGATGCTTCATGTGCTGGGGCTGAGGTTCCCCTGCAGCCCGTGGCGCAGAGCACGGTGAGCTGTGCCCCTGCAGCCCACGGAGGTCCGTGGGGTGCAGAGATCCCCCTGCAGCCCGGGAGGAGCCCACACGGAGCAGGGGATGCCCGAAGAGGCTGTGACCGCGCCGGAGCAGGATTGCTGGCAGGGCTTGAGATGCCGTGAATGACCCATAACGGAGCTCCTGTTCCTGAAGGACTGACCCCGTGGAAGGGGACAGTGTGAGGAGTCCTGTCCCTGATGTTATAAATTATGACCACAAATGATGAGAGTACCAATTAAAATTTATTTATTGCTTAGAGATAGCAAGTGGAATATGAGCAAATGCAGCGCTGGGCGACAGAGAGGGGTCTTCGCCCCACCAACTGCCGCGCTAAAACATTGAAAAAGTCCCTTTTTATGGTTTCTTAATTCCGTTTTCTTGACGTAGTGGTAGTACTCTTGCGCATGTTTAGGCTGTTACTAAGGGGTCTTTTCTGCCTTCTGGTGGTCGTCGAGGCTGAAGTAAGATGTCTTCCTCGTGTGTCTCTTGTTTGCCCTTTTTGTCCTGGATAGCAATTGCCTCCTAATATGGATCGTCCTTGTAACTCTAAGAACCTTTGGCAATCTTGTCTCTTACATAACTATTACATAGTCTCTTGAGGTTTGTTGTACATTTTAGCTTAGTATTTTTAGCAAAAGATGCATCCTGTTTGATAAACTATATTTCCCACCTTAATTTATTACACCTGAGGGGGGAGGAGCGGCGGGGACAGCGAGCGGACTGAGCGCATCCCCCGACCCCTGCACTGCCTGGGCAGCAGGGAGAGAACCGGGAACACAGCTGAGTCCGGGAGGCAGGGAGGTGTTTTAAGATTAGGTTTTATTTCTCGTTACCCTACTCTTGATTTCTCTGGCAATAAATCAAATGGATTCCCCCAGTTGGGTCTTGTTCGCCCGCTCCGGTGCCGGCTGAGGGATCTCTCCTGTCCCGCTCTCGCCCCACGAGCCTTTCGTTCTGTTTTCTCTGCCCTGCCCAGCCGAGGAGGGCGGTGATGGAGCGGCTTCGAGGACACCCGGCCGGGACGAGCCCTGCACATTTAAACACCCTGCGAGAACGCAGCGCTGGGGTCGCAGGGACGGTCCCGCCCGTGCCGTGACGCCACTGCCGGCGCGGCTGTTCCGGGGCGGGCGGGAGCGCGGGCCCCGCTGCCATGTCCGCTGCGGGCCCCGGGCCCGGCTCCGGAGCCGCCTCTCGGTAAGAGCCCGCGGGCCTCGGCGCTGCTGCCCGCCTCGGGCAGGGACCGGGCGGGCCGGACCTGCTCGGCCGCGGCGGCGCGGGCGGCGGGGCCCACGCGTGTGCTCCGCGTGTGCTCCGCGTGTGCTCGGTCTGTGCCCCTGCCCCGCCGGAGCGCGGCCCGGGGGGCCGGGCAGGGCCGGGGCCGCGGGGCTGCAGGCCGGGCTCGCCGCCCCCAGCCCGGCGGGTGTGCCCGGCCGTGCCGCGGGAGGCGGGCGGGACGGGCGGGGGGCACTGCCCGGCTCCCGGCGCTGGCCCGGGCACGGAGGAGCGGCCGGAGGGAGCCGGGATGAGCCGGGCCGGGCCGTGCCCGGCGCTCCCGGGGCGGGCACAGCTCACCCGCACCGCCCTGGGTGGGTTCGGCCGCTCGCGCTGTGCGGGTGAGTCCGGGGGGATGTTTGGGCTGGGCAGTGCCATGGTCAGTTGGGCTTCACGAGCGAGGTTGGATCCAGACTGGCTCTGCTGGATATTCCTGGATCTGGGAATGCTGTGCAGAGTTGCTGGAGCCTTTGTGTGCAGCCAGCTCCAGCACAGAATGCCTCGTTAGTTTGGTTGCTGTACCGCATGCTGTTCTAATGTTCTAACCAGACGAGAGGTGGTCGTTCATAGAACATAGCTGTAGCGGTTCATCCTACAAGAGTCGTGGTGGACTTGGCTTTTAGTGTGGAGCTAGCTCTGCTTCTGTGATGCACTCAATCTGTAGCGTAGTAACCTCCAACTGATAATTAAAACTCAACATACTGATTAAGATAAGACTTTTGTGATTATCACTATCTGCCACTTGTTTGTTTTCCTTCAGTTTTGTCTGTTGTGGATTATCTTAAACTTCTGAAGCTGTATAAGATACAGTTTGTTGAGAATCACAATTCACATGCCTCAGGTCACTGGTTTCATAATAAGCTACTCTTAAAAAATATGAAGATAGTGGTTTCCTCAACCTACAAACCTACAGACCTGTTGGGCTGAACCTACTGTGTTTGGGGATTTTCCTTGTCACTTCATGGTGCAATCCTTCTTGTGCACTTTTGCTATCCAGTTTTTGCACTGCAGGGGTACCAGCAGGTACCTTCTCCCTGTTCTGTGTTTGAAAGGTCAGAGTTTGAAGTCCTGCAGTTTCCAGGCCCTTGCAGTTCTTGCACAGTGCCTGCCTGCAGCTTTTGTCTTCCCCTCAGCAGCAGTTACAGCACCTGGGGAACTGTGTATTGTTTGGCTGTAAAACAGATGTGATTGAAAAATTGTTGCTTTTCAATCATTTCAATGAAAAACTGTCACAGATGTATGCAATAGATGTAGTAATTCCTGAGTAAGTGGTGACTTTGGAAGGATTTGTAACTTATCAAAATTTTGCCCATGTAAATATCCAGATGTTGAATGACTTTTGAGTTGAATATGTCAGAGGACACTTTATAAATGGATTTCCATGTGTTATGTGAATGGGTTTGAGCCCCTCTGCTGCAGATTAAGCTACCATTTTCAAATTCTGTGTACTGAAGGGTGGTTATAGATGGCTAAACATAAAACTAGATAAAATATACTGAAATATTTTAATTTAATGAAAAGCTGAGCAAGTAGTGTGTTCCTGTGTGCAAGTTATGCTATACATGGAGGCACTGAAGGCAGATACGTCACTGGGACAGGAGTAACTCCACGCCTGTACTCTCAGCAGGAGTAGGATTATTTTTTCCCTCCCCACAAATCTCTGCTCTTTTTTTCCCTGAAAGCTGCTCTTAGAAGATGGATGTTCGATAAAACTTGTATTGGGTCTGCAAAACCCCGTGGCTGGAAAAGGAGCTGTCAGAATGGAGATGTGTGGAAACTTCTGAGCCTGAAATGGAATTGTGACAGGACTTAACAAACAGTATTTTATGCATGTTCTTGCACCAGGCAGTATCTACAGACTACCCACCTCCAGAGTGCATCTTCTTGCAGGAGCTCCAGTGATTTTATCCCCTGTGCCATGACCAGTGGCACGCACTGGTTAGTTAGGAAGTGTTGTCTTTTTCAGCTTTTTCTTGCTTTGTCTTATCTGTAATTTATTCTCTTTCTTTCATCCTAGTTTGCCTGGACTTTTTTTTTTCCTTTATTTGGTTGAAGGGCAGCAAAGCAGCATCTCTTCCAGTGTTCTCTGGTGGCCCTTCTGTAGCAGTGATTCTGGGCTTTGGTTCACGTGGGTGCCGTGACTGGAGGCACTCCAGCACCTGAGGGGAGTAACTTCAAATCCTTTACCCTTCTTTGCAGCCACCTCCAGAGCCTCAGTGAGAGTGGTGCTCAGATCTCAGAGGCTCAGGTCTCATCCTAATGCCTGACAAAGCCTGATGTTTAGGAGTGCTGTGGCACAGCAGCCTCTCCAGGGTACGGTGTCCCTGGGATTCACATCAGTCGCTGCCCTGTCTTTTCCAGGCTGTCACCACTCAGTCCTGTAACTGAACAAGCTAACTGGAAAACAAGCCTTGTACTTCGAAAAATAGTCTGGTATTGAGATGGAGCTGACTGGGAACTCTTTCCATCTCTTCAATAAACTTTTCTTTGGGGTTAAAGGTGTGGCTAGCTTATTTTCAGAGGTGATGGAACAGTTCAGTTCTGCAGAACGTGGCTCTCTCCTGAATTGAGACTTGACCACGGAGCTATTCTTGCATCCTAGGAGCTTCATTCTGTGTCTTGAAATGTGTGTTGTGTTTGAATACTGACAGTGCTGTTTCTCTGAGAGTCACCAGCTGGAACATCACGTAAAGTGTGTGGCAGCTCTAAACCTTGGGTGATGGTTTCTATTTCTGTACGGATTGTCCTATCATGTGTAATTCAGTTTCTGAGATTTTACAGATTAGTCTCATACTAATGTCTTTTCTGTGACAGTTTTTTTTCCTATTCTGTTTGAGAGAGCTTAAGAAATTCTTCCTTAAATATGACCAGTTTCAGATGATCGGGGTAGAACAATGCATATTCAAGACCAGGTTCACTTTAAACAGCAGGTGATTAATTATTCTTCAGAGCAGAAGAGAACGTAGAAGCTGTTTTCAAAACCACATGGAAGTATTCTGGATAAAAAACCTGGGTTTCTGTACTTCAGATTCCCACACCCCTTTTTTTGTTTGTTTGGCTCTGTCAGGCCCTGCTGACTGTTTTGTTGCTCTTTGCAGGAGGTGCAGTTGCCATTTGGCTGAATCTGGTAAAATAGTCTGAGAGAGACCCTGTGATCAGGAACACTCAAACACGGCCGCTTATCGTGCGGAAATGTCAGACCTTACTTACCACGTTTCCTTTTCTATATCTGGTGTGTGATGTCCCATTCTTTCAGGGCCTTCTGATGATTTTTTGTGCATGTGGCAGAAGTTAAACACACATTTGGGATTGCTGCATCGCTGGAAGTGTCCAAGGCCAGGTGGGACGGGGCTTGGAGCGACTTGATTTAGTGGAAGGTGTCCCTGCCCGTGACAGGAGAGTGGAATGAGAGGGTCTTTAAGGTCTCCCCAAGCCAAACCATTCCAAGATTTGGATACCCTGTGGTGGTGCTGCTTCTGAATGAACCTAGAGCTTCACTACTTATATCATCAAGTACTAATCTGTTTTAGGTTACTCAGTGCACTGCTTTTCTGTGTTTGGAAGACTTGGAAGAATGTAGGAAGCAGAAACTCTCTTTATAGTAAAGAAGAAGTTTCAAGTAAGGTATTCCAAAGACTGAAAGCTTACGTCACCACAATTTCTTTATCCAGAAGTGTATTTTTGTTTTCTGGTGGAGAGGGTTGTTAATTGACTGAGTCATTGTGTTTAGAAATTAATATATTTGAGTACTCTTGAACTGTAAATATTTTATGTGGGCTAAATATAAAGAGTTACATTATGACTAATCTGGCAGTAGATAATTCAAATAAATAATAGCATGAAAGACAAAAAAAGGAAATGACAAGAGATGGAAGGCCAAGAGGGAAGAGCAAGGAAATAGGAATGTATCTTCTGCTGTGAAAGTTTTGTCCTCCTGGCTGCAGTAGCTTTTGGGCTCTCTGTAGAAACTTTGTAGTATTTCTGTGCATTTGAATGTAGCTTTATTGTTGATTGTCCTGGCCTGGAGCATAGGTAAGCAGGGAACACTCACAGTAAATAAAATAACAGCACCTTCTTTTTTATAAAAAATACCACGCAGCAGAGTCGGGATAACTCAGAGACCTTTTGCTTGCATGTGAGTTGGTTGCTGGTAGCACGTGTTAGTTATGGTTCATATTGAAGAGGACATGAACTAACATGAAAGAAAAAGAGAATTGGGAGAAATGGGACCTTTAGGGTAGATTTGAAAAAAAAGGTCTTCAACCATTATTTGGACAGAATTGTACCCAGTGCAGGAGATGGTGCTGCTATTTGTGAGGTGTTCATTCTTGTTTGGAACTTGGCTGACCTGCCAAGAACAGAGAAGGGAAATGATTTTTCAGCGAGCTGTAGCAAGAAACGAATCTTTTACTGTCTAAATCTGTACATTTTGGGGTTGTTGAATTCCAAGTAGGATGTGCTTGTTCTTGGTTTCTAATTTGTGGCACAATAATACTTAACTAGTTTTAGGTGTTGTGATCATAGCAATTATTTGATGGTGACCATGGGGAGTAACCCCAGGCTGGTGCTGTCTGTGCTGTACGAAGAGTCTCTGGGAGATGATGCAAGGAGGCTTTCCTGGGCTGTGGAGATGCTGCTGTGCAGGAATGGACAAGGCCACTGGAGTGAAGGGGTTTATGAATGGGACCAGCATTACAAATACAGGAGAAGAGAAGCACTCTTGGGTCTGTATGTGTGGAAATCCCAGACCTAAATGTATTACTTGGTTATACTGGCAGCCCCTGGGTCAGGGCAGTGACAACAATCAGGACCTATTAACTGAGATCAGAGAAACTGCAAATTTGGGGTAGTTATAGTGGAACCTTCCAGCTGCCTGGACAAAGACCAGCTCTGTGCCTCGTCAGGAGGCGAGGTAGAAAGCAATGCACTCAGTAAATGACTGCTTCCTACACCAACCCAGTTTAAACTGTCAGGAGAAGTTCCTTTTTGGAGTGTTGTGGTTCATAGAACCAACAAGAGTCGATTCTATGAACTTTAGGCTAGTAGTAGGGTGGCTTGTAGCAACCACAGTACAATTAGATATAACTGATTAGGAAGGGACAGCAGCCAAAATAAATCCAGTGCATGGATATTCAATTTCAAGAAACCGAAATACCTAAAAATGAAACAAGTAGTTTAAAGATTCCCCCAAATCATGAAAAGATATGTCCAGAAAATAAGCAACTTACAGGGAACTTGGAGGCTGTTAAAAAAATTCTGTGTCAGAAGCCAACATAAACTGTTTGAAAGCAAACAAATTGGTGTGTGTATCCTCTCCAATATCCCTGCATGGCTCAATGGGAAAGCTAAAAAGCCATTGTGGGGAAGAGATGAGCATTTAAAAAAAGGAAAGGGTGGCAGAGGAGAGCAGGAAAATGTGTACCATGGCAGGTAAAATGTAAAATGAGAATTTAGAAGGGTGAAAAAGAAGCTGAAGAGCACCTTGGACAGCAGGCTCAAGCCAGGAGCAATATATCCTCCAAATTCCTCAAGAGCAGGAATCCATGCAGTGATTGTGTGGAACTGCTCAGTGGTCAAGGGTGGTGGAGGGGGCACCTGAGGGAATTATATAGTGTAGTGGAAAAGCTCAGTTAATTCCTTGTTCTCAGTGTTAGAGCTAAAGGTGGGCTCCAGAGGACATCCAGGGAACACCTACAGATGACTGACTTTCACAGCAAGAAGATGGTGGAGTTATGAAGGACAAAAGCCCTGCTTAGTGGAAAGTACAGAATCACTATGGCTTTGTGCAGGGAAATTCCACCTTGTTAATGGCCAGGAGTTCTGTGAGTGCGTGGGTAGATGGAAGCTACAGGTATAAACAAATCTTCAGAAAGCATTTGTAAATTAAAGGTAATTCATCTAGGGAAAAGCAATCTAAACCCTTCCTAAAGGAGGTTGAACTCAGTGGGCACTTGCAACTCCAGGAGGAGAACATGAGGGTAGTGATGGGTCACTGCAGTGATTCCTCAGCAGCAACCAAACAAAACGTCAGTGGTGTTGGTGGGCGTTAGGATGTGTATTGGTGACAACAGACTAAGACATAGAGTCATAGAATCATAGAATTAACTGGGTTGGAAGAGACCTCCGAGATCATCAAGTCCAACCCTTGATCCAACCCCACTGTGATTACCAGACCATGGCACTCAGTGCCACATCCAGCCTCATCTTAAAATCCTCCAGGGACGGTGAATCCACCACCTCTCTGGGCTGGCCATTCCAATGCCTTATCACTCTCTCTGCAAAGAACTTCTTTCTAATATCCAGCCTAAACCTCCCCTGGCAGAGCTTGAGACTGAGCCCTTGTGATGGTTTGAACTTGGCTCCCTGCCAAATGCCCAAACCCCAGTAGCAGCCTCCCCCCCTTTCCCCCTTCCTTTTTCCCCCAGAGCAAAGGAAAAAAGCTATGTAAATTGAAGAACCCAAAAATCCAACTAGTTATGTTAAAAAAAATATATATATTTGATGTATATTACAGTTAAGATGCTATGTACACAGCAAAAAGGAATCCAAACACCCCCCCCGAAGGGATAGGGAAAGGGGAAAAGGAACAAAAGGAGACGAAGGGACACTGAGCAGATATACGTAATCAAACGTATGTAAAAATCATATGAAATACTGGGAACACTGCCTCTTCCTTGGTTGCAAACTGGTAACCAAGGAAGGTCTAGATTAAAACCATCACAGCCCTCTTGTCTTACTGAGAGCTGCCTGGGAGAAGAGACCGACCCCCACCTGGCTAAAGCCTCCTGTCAGGGAGTTGTAGAGAGTGCTGAGGTCTCCCCTGAGCCTCCTCCTCTCCAGGCTCAACAACCCCAGCTCCCTCAGCCTCTCCTCACAGCACTTGTGCTCCAGTCCCTTCCCCAGCCTCCTTGCTCTTCTCTGCCCCTGCCCCAGCCCCTCCATGTCCTTCCTGAGCTGAGGGGTCCAGAGCTGGACACAGCACTCCAGGTGTGGCCTCCCCAGCGCTGAGTGCAGGGCAAGAATCCCTGCCCTGCTCCTGCTGCCACTGATCCTGAGCCAGGCCAGAAGCTCTTGGCCCCTTGGGCACACTCTGGCTCATGTTCAGCCTCCTGTCCCTCCACACTCCCAGCTCCCTTCCTGCCTGGCTGCTCTCCAGCCCCTCTGTCCCAGCCCTGGGGCTGCCAGGGCTTGTTGTGGCCAAAGGGCAGGACCCGGCACTTGGCCTGGTTGAACCTCATCCCCTTGGAATCAGCCCATGGATCCAGCTTGTCCAGGTCCCTCTACAGAGCCCTCCTGCCTTCCAGCAGATCAACACACCCCCAGCTTGGTGTCATCTGCAAATTTGCTAATGATGGACTCAATCCCCTCATCTAAATCATCCATAAAGATGTTAAACAGGACTGGGCCCAGCACTGATCCCTGGGGACACCACTGGTGACTGGATCCCCACTGGATTCAGCCCCGTTCCCACCACTGTCTGGGCCCTCCAGCCAGTTCCTAACCCAGCACAGAGTGCCCTGTCCAAGCCCTGGGCTGCAGCTTTTCCAGGAGTGGGCTGTGGGAGAGGTGTCCAAGGCTCTGCTGGAGTCCAGACAGACACATCCCCAGCCTGCCCCTCATCCACCAGGCAGGTCCCCTGAGCATAAAAGGAGATCAGGTTGGTCAGACAGGACCTGCCCCTCCTAACCCCGTGCTGGCTGGCTCTGATCCCTTGTCCATCCTGTAGGTGCTGTGTGATTGCACTCAGGATGATCTGCTCTGTAACCTTGCCAGGCACTGAGGTCAGGCGGTCAGGCCTGGAGTTTCCCAGGTCCTCCTTGCAGCCCTTTTTGTAGGTCAGTGTGACATTCCCCAACTTCCAATCATCTGGGACCTCCCCAGTGAGCCAGGGCTGTTGGGAAATGATGGAGAGCGGCTTGGCAAGCTCTTCTGCCAGCACTCTCATCATGCTAGGATGGATCCTAGGCTTGGTGACAGTTGTTTTTCTTGGTGATGAAGTTATTTCCAAATCTTCCTTTTGTGAAAACAGTTCTTCTTCCCCCTTAAAAATTTTCCTACTGTGTTTCAAAATTAAATTAAAAAAACATTGCACAAGAACTGGGAAAACAAGCTGCGTGTGTCAAGCCAAATGAGCTGCAGACAGCCCTAACTCCGATAGCCCTTCAGGGCTCTAAAAATCATGGGGAAATGCCTATGGAACAGGCATTGCTAAGGGTAAAACTAGATTTGTATTTCCACATTTAATTTCAGATATTTTCTCATGTGTTTCTTTCTTTCTTATTTATTTCTCACAATTTTTTTCCCGTTTTAAGGTTACGAAATTTCAATCAGACCATGATTTTTCAGTCCTACAGGACAGCATTTAGAGGCTTGTCCTTCAGAAACAGGATATAAAAAATGCCTTCCTTGTAGCTTCTACAGTGTTTGATTGTGGAACTTCCCAGTTGATAAAGAAGGGAAGAAAGAGCATGGAGAGAGAGCAGGGGACCATCCAGTAGCACTCACAGCAAAGGTTTATTCTCATGGTTGTCACAGTATTTTGCAGATACCCATGTGGGTGCTATGTGGGGGTGTGTGTGGAGGTGGCGAGAAGCAAATAGCAGAGTATCAGTCCCTGCCATGAGCTCTGCTGGCTTTGCTCAGGGCAGGGAACCAGCGGGCCTGTGTGCAGAACAGCTTTCAGTCATTAACTCGAGTCCTTTTTCAGCTCTGCTGCTGAAGAAGGAAACCAGGAGAAAACTGCGTAGAAAGGGGGGATTTAACAAAAGAAAGCTTGAGGCACAGTGCCTTCAAGAAGGATTTTAGAGAGAATTTTCAAGAATTATTTTGGAGAGCAAGACTGTTTGAGGAGTTGGTTGTTGATAATCTTAGAAAGTAGGACTTGTGGGGGACACCACACTGTGAAGTTAGAAATCCCAGTTCCTTTTCCCTCGTACCTCAATTGATTTGCAAACACTGGAGTAAGGCACTTATCCCCATTCGCTTGGCAATGTGGGGTGACAGTCACACATGGGCTGTGCAGCCTGAGTCTGGCAGTTATAAATTCACTCCTGCATGCGATGGGAGGGAGGGTGTGTGTCCTGCTGCTGCCAGGCCTGCTCATGAGAGCAAGTGACTCACCTGAGCTATTTCATTCTGTGGTGGAGCAGGAAAGCTCCCTGGGCCCCTCCTGCTCGCTCCTGCCTCTCTGCAGGTTACCAGGGTTGCATTATCACGGTCTGCTGAGTCCCTTTTCCTTAAAGTACCATTAGTGTTTTTTGATTTTCTAGTCAGACTCACCAGATTGAACATTTTACACACTGATTTACTTGTTCATTTCCTTTCCATCAGTGTGATGTTACAACTCCTGAAGAATTTCCATGACCTTTGTTTTGCCTGAAGCAAGGAAAAAATTAAACCTAGTACACAAAATTGTTCAGTTCCTGATGGTTCCTTAAGGGGCTGTTTTGTTCCACAAACCAGGAACCAGGCTGATGCTGTCATTTCCTGGGATCTTTAATCAAGCTGTTTCAAAGCAAAATGAAAGGTTCTTCAAAACTTTAGAGAATGATTGTTTTTGCCAAATCCTCAGGAGAGATCCTATAGGAGCAGGCACCAGGCTGAGTATGCTGCCTTGGTATAGTCAGAAAACCAGTCTGCTTGTGAATAACAAATTGGAAATATTTCAGCAGCTTGGCAGGTGAAATACTGTCAGAGTTGGATATAGGAATGCTGAGATATGGGCAAGGATAGAATACATCCATGTGCCTGCTCACACCCTGATGTGGAGGGGCACAGCCGCTGCCAGCACAGGAGATGACTGAGGGTGAATTTTGCCTGAAAATTAAAACTTAAATCATAAACCTTCAGAATGAAAAGCACTTGGAAGCTCTCTAGTGCATGGCAATGTGCCAAGTTTTGCTGTTCTCTGACAGATGCTGTTTGTCACGTGGTGAGTGGCACAGAGTGAAAACATACTGCGAGGAAAAGCCCTGCTCCAGTTGGGAGGTGTCTTGGATTGCTTTGTCTCCATGTTCCGGTCCTGTGTGTGTATGGGACATTAATGAAATGCTCCCCTGGAAAATATGGGGAGCCTAAACTATTCTGCTGCCTCATGCATATATATATCCATTGCTATTCACTGTAAGGTGCTGGCCCTTGAATAACTAAGGGGTGGAAATAACTGCAAAACATTGTGGCTACTGCTGTAAAAGATAATAAGAATGTTTGTATAAATACATGCTACACCATTTAGACAAATCTCTGGGGCCGGAGGGGATCCAGCCAAGGGCACTGATGGAGCTGGCAGAGGGCATTCACTGAGCCACTTTCCATCATTTCCCAGCCTCCCTGGCTAACCAGGAAGGTCCCACTTGACTGGATGCTTGCAAATATTAATGCCATCTACAAGAAAGGTCAGAAGAAGGATCTGGGGAACTACAGCCTAGCCTCAGTGCTGTGGAAGGTTGTAGAACAGATCATCAGCAGTGCCATCACATGGCACCAGGACAAGCAGGGGATCAGGCCCAGCCAGCACAGGTTTTGGAAAAGCGGGTTGTGCCTGACCAACCTGATCTCCTGCAAGGTGGCTCACATAGGGAAAGGCTGTGGATTGTCTATCCGACCTTAGTGAAGTCTTTGACACCATTTCCCGCAGCATTCTCCTGGAGAAACTGGCTGCTCAGGGCATGGGCAGGTGCACTCTTTGCTGGGTTTAGAACTGGCTGGGCCCAGGGACAGGGAATGGAGATACATTTATCTGGGACTGGGCACTGGTGGAGTTCCCCAGGGCTCAATACTGGGGCCAGTCCTGATTAATATCTTTATTGATCATCGGGGCAAGGCCATCGAGTGCACCCTAAGCAGGTTGGCAGATGACACCCTGTGGCTGAGGGACCTGGGAGGGCTCAGCTTGGAGAAAAGGAGGATCGGGGGGGACCTTCTTGCTCTCTGCAATTCCCTGACAGGAGGGGGAAGCCAGGGGGGGTCAGGCTCTACTTCCAGGGAACAAGGGATGGGACAAGAGGGAATGGCCTCAAGCTGTACCAGGGGAGGTTTAGACTGGATATTAGGGAAAATTTCTTCACGGAAAGGGTTGTCAGGCCCTGGCACAGGCTGCTCAGGGCAGAGTTCTCTTTCCTGGAGGGATTTAAAAGACATGTGGATGTGGAACTTGGGGACATGGGTTAGTGGTGGCCTTGGCAGTGCTGGGTGGCAGTTGAACCCTATGCTCTTGGAGGTCTTTTCCAACATAAATGGTTCTATGATTCTATGGTTTTATTTCAGCTTTCTGTTTAATAGATAGGATTTCATTACCCCAGCCAAAGCTTTGTTCTTAAGGAAATAGTGACTCTTTCTAAGTAATATAAGACCATAGTCAATCAGCCTTTTTTTTTAATCAGTTTAATTACTGCTTGTTGGTTTTATCACAGTATCCGGAGTTTAATTATTTGCAGCCTGGGAGAATTGTTTGTCAGCCGAAATTTTATAATCAAAACCAATGCAGATGGGCTTGAAAAGCACAAAATAAAAGTAAATAGCAGTCTTACCTGGTGCTCATAGTGGGCAGCTTTCGGAAATTCTATCCAGAGTATCTAGTTTAAGAGGATCTGATCAAGCTGGACTTTGTATTTTAGGATTTTTAAAACAGGATTTAGTACAAGAAACTGTACATCACTTGCCAGGTAAACTGAGCATCGAGATGTGCGTAGCAGAAGGCAGGCAGCTGCTGGGAGCAGTTCTACAGCCCCTTCCTCTGCTCTGATGCCTTCTGGTTTGAAGTTTAGATAGTGTGGCTCCATAAATTGGGCAAGCAAAATATGACACGCAAAACACCGATCCTTGGTGTTTTGCATTGGTGGTGTTCTGTGCAAGTTGGAATTAAACAGGATGGTTATTCAAAACAATTCTAGATGAAATAAAAAAATAGTGTTTAATTCACATATTACAGAATAGTTTTCATCAGGTAATGAACAAAAATCAGACCATAAGGGGAAAAAGCGTGGTACTTTGCTGGTTTCCAGAAGCAGAACACTGGATTCATTTTTCTGAATGTTTCTTTCATTGCTACAGCTCATTTGGTGGCTTCTTGTGCACTTTGTTCCATTTTGTACTCATTTTCTCATTCACAAGTCCAGTGACCCGCAGAAGCGTTCTCACCACCTGAGTCTGCTTTTGAGACCTCCTTCACACAGAAATAAGAATAGGCATGTAGATGAGAAACATGACAAACCCCAGCTGCCCCCAGAGTTGCTCATCACTGTTTCCTTCTCCTTGGAGCTCAGCAGGCACAGTCCCCTTGGGGATCTGGACCTTGGTGGGACAGGGAGCAGCCGTGGCCATCACTGGCACCCCATGGATGTGACTGCAGCAGTTTGGACTCTGCAGAACTGAACATATCAAAGATCTGCTTTGATACCTCTGCTGTTTTGGTCACTTAGGGTTTAAAAATGTTCCATGATAAACTGTGTGATAAGATTACCTGAAGTGCAGTTACCTTGAGTTTTATACAAGTTAAAAATCTAATTTCAAGATTTGACATGATTTCCCCCAAAAAAAGGTGTTGTTTATTTTAAATTTTAAAAAATTACCTTTGTTGCTGGTGAGCTGATGTCTCAGTGGGTTCCTCTGTGGTAACTCAGGCTGAGCAGTGCAAGGTGCTGCGTTTGTTTTTTGGGAAACCCAAGCCCTGGGCAATGCAGACCCTCTGCTGCTGGATGAGGAGGCACCTGGGGCATATTGCTGCCCAAGGGCTGGGGCTGGCTGATGGGCAGCAGGGGATTAGCTGTGTTGGAGGGGGCTGTTCAGGGCATGAGTGAGGCAGGAGCAGCTGCTCCCAGATCCTCCTCCCCGTGGCCTCGAGCTGGAGCTGTCTCAGCTTCACTCGTCCTCTCTGTGCAGGAGGACAGAGGCACACATGGACTCCGTGCAAAGACATGATGGCAGGCAGAGGTTCCTGCCTGTGGTCCAAGGACTTTCCATGCTTATGCCTGGCACAAGAAGCCCTGTGGCTGCTCTGCAGGAGAACCTCCTGACTGGGTGGGCGATGCAGATGGAAAGGCCGCGTAGCTGTACATGTATCACCGAGACTGATGTCTCTGCTTCATCAAAGTGAAACATCAAGTAGATGGTAAAATTTACTATGGCCATGGCTGAAAAGTTCGGGCAGTAAGAGTAAGTAGCTTTAATTAGAGGTTGCAGCCTTACAAAATCCTCAAACCCTCAATGAAATTTTACCCTGCCCCTTAAGACCTGTCCTCAAAGAAGGGAGAAACCCTCTGTGTTTTCATGGTTCATATGAAATTGCTCCAGGCTGCAGAGCATCCCTGTGGCTGGCACGTGGGGCTCTGCCACGGGCGGGCTGCACGTGTGGGCAGGTTAAGTAGGTCTGGCAGGGGCCGGTGAGGGGAACAGAGCTGTGGTTTTCAGGACGCTGGAAAGTTGTTTCTGTAAACTAGTTTGGTCACTTTATGTGGGGGCAGTTCCATGAATGGAAGGTGCCTGGATGCTCCTGACAGGATGGGAAAGCAGAAAGTCCTAGAGGAAGGAGCGGCCTTTCACGTTTCCAGTGAGATTTACAACCAGAGTTTTGGGGCTGTGGAGGCAGGAATAGGTTGTGCCTATGACAGAAAGGCACTGGATTTAATTTCTTCCAACCCACCTAGTGTTTTGCAGCATTTCTTCTGATTTCTGTTATCCCCTGAGGATGTGCTGTGTGTGCAGGAGCGCGCCACGTGTGTGTGGCAGAGCGGGCGCTGCTGGGGTGGCACAGGAGACACCTCTTGCTGCTCTGTTCATGTGCTCTGCCTGAGCCCATCCTGCTGGCTCCCCTGGCACAGGACTGTGCAAGGCCAGAGTGATTGCTCTGACACCAACTTCGCAAAAAGGTTGAGCTTGGGTCCCTCTGGTTTCCCTTTCTTTCCTTTTTCTTCCTTTTCCCTTCGCAGAGGGTCAGGTTCCAGATCCAGAGCGCTGTGGAGCCACACAAGCCTTTGGTGGCCGTGAAGGAGGGAGTGTGAGGCAGGCAGGACTGGGCTGCTGGAGGTGGGGATGGGCAGGAGCTCGCCCTTCAGCAGCAGGAGTGCCGTGCTGTGGAGGGGCTGCCCTCACCCCACACTCTCAGGCGTGGGGCTCAGTGCCCGCCTGTCACTGAGACACAGCTGCTGCTTGTGCTGTGTCCGTGCAGCCTCAGACACACCTTCAGTGCAGGGTGTCCCTGGAGAAGGTGTGAAGCCACCAGAGGCCAAGTTCTCACTTGTCATCGAGGCAGGAGCTTACTGTTCGTCTGCTTTGGTTCAGTCATCTGCTTCCAGGTGCTTCCAACTTGTTTGAGAAGAGAGTTTGATTCACAAGTGTAACATATTCCAGTGGGACTCCGGGAATCTTTTTGTCTTGTAATTATTTAAATCCTTCTTGGAGTCAAAATTAAAGAACTACTCACAGCTTTTAAGTAAAGCATGGAATGGGAAGTTGCTGCTGTATGGACCAGTGGGATGTGAAATATTTTTCCATACCGAAGAGTTTCATCTGGGATTTTTCTGAGAAATTACACAAAAACCAGCATCAAATAACAAAAGTGAGGGACAGGTCGGGACCTCTTGGTATCAATTTTAAATCTTCTTGCTCTTGGCCATTTTATTCTGTGCTTCTGTTTATAATCTGTGAGTGCTGCAATTTCTCTTCAGTCCTGATTTTCCTCTTATTCTCTTGTATTCCTACCAAAACAGTAAAAAGGAAATAAGATTTAGATTTAAAATGAGGCTGATTGAAACAGATGAAGAAAAAACTGTAAAAGGTAGCAGTAGTGCTTTGTATTGTGCACTTTCTTGTGTGTTGTGAATTGAGTCATTTCGTGAATTATGGAACAGACTAATTTTGAATTCAGTTGCCTTGCAGTTCAGGCAATAAGAGTAAGTAGCTTTGACTAGGGGTCGCAACCTTACAAAATCCTCAAACCCTCAATGAAATTTTACCCTGGCATATATGATACACCCTGCCAATTAAGACCTGTCCTCAAAGAAGGGAGAAACCCTCTGTGTTTTCATGGTTCATATGAAATTGCTCCAGGCTGCAGAGCATCCCTGTGGCTGGCACGTGGGGCTCTGCCACGGGCGGGCTGCACGTGTGGGCAGGTTAAGTAGGTCTGGCAGGGGCCGGTGGGGGGAACAGAGCTGTGGTTTTCAGGACGCTGGAAAGTTGTTTCTGTAAACTAGTTTGGTCACTTTATGTGGGGGCAGTTCCATGAATGGAAGGTGCCTGGATGCTCCTGACAGGATGGGAAAGCAGAAAGTCCTAGAGGAAGGAGCGGCCTTTCACGTTTCCAGTGAGATTTACAACCAGAGTTTTGGGGCTGTGGAGGCAGGAATAGGTTGTGCCTATGACAGAAAGGCACTGGATTTAATTTCTTCCAACCCACCTAGTGTTTTGCAGCATTTCTTCTGATTTCTGTTATCCCCTGAGGATGTGCTGTGTGTGCAGGAGCGCGCCACGTGTGTGTGGCAGAGCGGGCGCTGCTGGGGTGGCACAGGAGACACCTCTTGCTGTTGGGGCAGCTCAGGGGAGGCTGCTCTGAAGAGATTGGGGTTGGTTTTAATAAAGTGGCATCAAAATGAGAAGGGGAAAGAACAGACACACACGTCACATGGCTCGTGCACATTAGGTGGGCAGAGGGGGAAGCCAGGAGGACATGGGCCTTTATCTTTTGCCCAACAAATTGCAAAAATTAATCAGGTTGTGAAAATAATCTGCAAAATGTCCTTCTCATGATTTTAAACTCCTGAGAGGTAGCAGCTCTGTGGTGTAGTGTGTAAGATCTCTTTGCTAAACGCTTCCAAAATAAAAATGATTTTATAAAATGTCATCAAACTTTTCTTTTTGAAAAGTGCAATTGAAATAACGAACTGGCTTTGTGAATTTGGCAAGGAACAGCACCACGTGTAAATGCATTTAGGTGTACAGTGTTGTCCTGGTTTTTTTTTTTTTTTGATTCTTATATAAATGTTCTACATTTAAACAGGTTAGATTGAATCATGCTGTTTACTGACCTAGTATACCAGACTTGATCATTTACAGTGTCTTTAAAATCATGGTGCACGTGTCTGATTAGTATGTGAGCTTCTGCGGTCAGCGTGGCCCAAGTAAATGATGTAGAAATGTACCATGTGCGTAAAAAATCTGTATCTTTGAAGCTTAAAGCTAAATCCCTTGTTTATGAAATCTTTCCCTAAGTGAATTTCGTCTTTTATTAGGGAGATGGCAACACGGGTTTTGTGGGAGGAGTATGTAACAATTAATGTTCTGATAGCCTACATGATAAGCCCCCAAAAAGTACATAAAGCTATGAACACCTTTTCTTGACAGGCCTTGAAGACTGCCGAGGAACACACGCTTTGAATCACTGAAGCATTGAAATAGTAATACCCATGGAAGAGCCACAAGACTTACCCGAACAACCAGTAAGTATATTTAAAAAGGCTAAAAATGAAAATACAAGACAAATAGGTGATCTCACAAATTCAGCATACAGTTATTTTAATCAATATTGGAAAAGAAGGCTTATTCTATTTATTCAGAGGAGAAAGAGCATTTTGCTGTTAGTAAAATATGCTGTACATTTATTTACTATAACTGTACAGGCCATAGTAATAAGGCAGTAGTTATGTGTGCTTGAACTCTATAATGTTTGTATGCAAAATAATTACTTGTTATGCTCAGAAAACCAGACTATTTCAAGCCTGTTGTAGAGAAAATAAAATTCACTGTTTTGGGGACAGAATCAACATGCTGGTTATTGCAGGGTATGTAGTTTTTAATTCTTGTTGTGCTCGAGATCTTGAAAAGATCCTGTGATCCATTGTTTCCACTGGTAGAAAGCATATTTTAAAGCTTAATTTAACAGTGTGTCGGAGTAGGGAAGCATGTCTGAAGGTTAAAATTGCTACATATTTGTGTAGTATTTGCAGTGCTATTTGCATTATCAATAACTGGTATTAGCACAGAAGTGTTGGGTAAAGCAATTATCAGTGCAGTATGAGATGGATTGAATTAGTGTATCTAAAACATAATAGCATAGGAATTAAGTAGAAATGTTTGTATTAATGCTGTGTTTCCAAATTAAACTCGATGGAAACTCAGTAAGAAATTGCCAAGTTACTTTGAGAGTGAAGCTTATTGAAGTTTTGTAGACCTTGTCAACTGCACACAAAACCAGGATAATGTACTGAGGGCGCTTTGGGGGTGTTCTCATTGGAAAGGTTTTGATGCTTTTTTAATGTGAGAATTTAATGTTGTTCAGTTAAACTAGCTAAAAAATACATGGTAATGTCATTTGTACAACTTTAGGACTTTATGAAAGTCAAATGAAATGGAAATGTAAGTTTACAATTGTTCAGACCCTTGCCTGCCACAACCTGCAGACGATGGGCCTGAGTAATATGCACAAAATGTATAACGAGCAGCACAATCATATAGTTTGAACTCCAGCTTTTTGTAGGATTTAAAAATGAATTATCTGTATTAAAAAAAGGAAGTATCTTTAATTACATCCTCGTGTGATGAAAGCTGCCTTTATTCTTCAGGGCATGAGAGATAGGGTACAGCTAATTGTCAGTACTTGGAAGCATCCTCTAGGCAGATTGTGCTGTAATTTTCAGCTGAAGATTTTCTCCCTAATTTCTTACCCAATGCCAGTCAGTCATTCTACAGCAGATTATCGGACTACACTGATCACAGACAGTAAGTGAGGCAGTATTTTGGGTATAGTGGCACATTCTTGCAGGAGGAAAGGAAGATGTTTTTTGTTGTGGTTGGGGTTTTTTTTGTTTGTTTTTTTTTTTATAGTGAGACCATTCCTGAAACAAGTGAATTTTCCTGATGTAAAAAAAAGAAAACTGAAGTGAGGTTTGCAAAATCCTGTCAGCTGAGTAGCCCATCACTGACATCATGCACACTTGTTTTCTTTCCCAAATGATTTTGTTTTTCTTAATTGCAGGAATAAGATCAGTAATTTACTTCAGAAAACAATGTTTATATTAAACTGTGCATAACTGAAGCCATAAAGGGGCCTGTAGAGAAGTCATCAGACTTTGAGTTCAATGTATTTTACTTTTTAAAAAAATTATTTAAAAAAATCAGGTCATTTCTTGTGTTGGTAGGGACTGATGGTAATAGTTGTTCCCAAAGTGTGTTTTTTCTAACTCTCTATTAGACTGACCACTCAGCCCTGTGGTGCTGCTTGGCACGTCACAGAGCCTGGTTTTTGAGTGTTTCTTCCCTCTTCAAGTCTGAATTAGAATGGAAATAGTTTTTGTGCATGCCACAAGGCTGGAAAACAGAATGAGACGTGGGAAATAAGAGAACAAAGGGAAGTTTGGGAGAAAACAATTGGAAGTGACCCCCTGACCTTCTCATGGCCAAAAAGCTGTTAATTTATAATAAATTCTTAATCTGGATTAGTTTTTAGAGGTGATCCTGTAATCTCTCGCTTACTGAATGCATTGTGGGTGGGTGTAATTGATTTTTATAATACTTATTTAATTCTTAATGCTAGAAAATGACCAAAATGTTTTTCATGAGGGGCATTGAACTTGTGTGACCCTCACTGCAGACTCGGCGCGTTGCTGTGTGTTTGGAACGACCACTCACTCTCATCAGACAGCAAGGGCAAGCCAGGCTCCTTGGTGGGGAGAGCACCAGGAAAGGTCTCCAGAAAGACCCAACATTTCTTAATTCAGATTGGCAAGAGGCTGCAGTGACGTTGCTTGTCCCTGAGTGTGTGCAGCCCCTGCTCACGCCCGGCTGGGCCCCGCTCGGGCAGCGCTCAGTGCTGAGCTGGGAGTGAGGAGTGTCCTGCTGGTTTTCTGCCGTGCCAGTCTGAGTTGGATTCAGCTGTACAGCACCTGCTCTCCTGATGGCAGGAGGAGAACTGTGATTGTGGCTCAGTAAATACAGCTGAACTGCAGTGCTGGGAGATCTGAGGCAGGAACAGAGCTTGCCAGCACAAAGAATTAGTTGGATTTTCAGAGACAGAAATTTGTGTTTTGGGAGCTGGGATCGGCTAGAATGTGTCACTTGGCTTTTTTTTTCCTTTTTTTTTTCCTTTTTTTTTCCTTTTTTTTTCTTTTTTTTTTCCTTTTTTTTTCTCCTTTTTTTTCCCTTTTTTTCCCTTTTTTTTCCCTTTTTTTTCCCTTTTTTTCCCCTTTTTTTTTTCCTTTTTTTTTCCTTTTTTTTTCCTTTTTTTCCTTTTTTCTCCTTTTTTTCCTTTTTTTCCCTTTTTTCCCTTTTTTTCCCTTTTTTTTTCTCCCTTTTTTTTCCCTTTTTTTTCCTTTTTTTTTCCTTTTTTTTTCCTTTTTTTTTCCTTTTTTTTTCCTTTTTTTTTCCTTTTTTTTTCCTTTTTTTTTCCTTTTTTTTTCCTTTTTTTTTCCTTTTTTTTCAAAAATCAGCGTAAGCTGCAAACTGGTAGAAAATAGAAAGATGAACATAGGAGCAAACAGCAAGCAGCAGAACAGCTTAGAGAGAACATCTACAGTTGCTAAAGCTGAAACAGGAATCCCTGAGGTAGACCCCATAATTTTCTTGTTTTAATTTTTTTTATTTGTTTTTATTTTTATCTTTCTTTTCCCTCTTATTTTTAAAAAGAGTGAATTCACTCTTGCATCCTTTCAGGACTTGAAGGGGGCCTGCAAGATACTTGGTAAGGAATTGTTTGCAAGGGCATGTAGGGACAGGGCCAGGGGCAGAGGTTGCCCAGAGAAGCTGTGGCTGCCCCATCCCTGGAAATGTCCAAGGCCAGGCTGGACAGGGCTTGGAGCAACCTGGGCTGGTGGAAGGTGTCCCTGCCCATGGCTGGATGGTCTTGAAGGTCCCTTCCAACCTAAACCATCCTGTGATTCTATGAAGAGTCTTCAAACTGTGATCTTGTCGCTTGAAAGGGAACAAAAATCCTTCAGCATTTTCCCAAAGGTTTTCAGAGGGGAGTGTGTGTTGAAAGAAGGCATTTGAAGAGGTTTCCACAGCCTTTTTTAAGGTTCATGCAGGAGAAGGATGTGCAGGTGGCCAGGAAGGAATCAGAGTTGGAGTAGGATCATGCAGGGCCCAGCTGACAGTGAAGCAACCATGACAGCACTCCCTCCTTGTGCCCCAGACATCCACCCAAATCACGCTGTTCCTGCATTAAATGTGTTTAAGAGACGTGGCAGGAAACAGAACACGCTTTGAAAGGCTAAGAAAGACTGTTTAAAACTGTTCCCTCTCACTTCACTTTGAAGCATAAATTGTATCGATTGGTGATGGGTAGACATTGAGTTTGCATCTCACTGAAGGGTCAAGGTTTTGTAAATGTGATTGCACAGCATAAAGACATTAGCAAGAATTTCTTTTAAAAACCTGCTGAAGTGGGGACAAGCCAAGGCTGGCCAGCTGAGGCAGGAACATGAGAAAATGAAATCCAGAATTGCTCTTTGAACACTCACACTGACTATCACATGTTCCAAGACCATTTAAAGAGAGGATGAAAATTTGTCCAGATATTTATTGATTTTTTAAGTGACTTTTAACAATTGACTTAAAGGAAAACTCATATCACAGAATCATAGAGCGATTTGGGTTGGAAGGGACCTTAAACATCATCTTGTTCCAACCTCCTGCCATAGAACAATTTAAAATACTGCTCTCTGTACAACACCAAGGGCATGGTTTGGTGTGGGGGAAGGTCCCCTGTCATGGGGGAACAAGGCACAGTGCCTTGTGCTGTAGATCCTCCTGCAGAGGAGTTCCAGTGCAGCGCTGTGGTGATGGAGGTTCCCTCAAGGACTGCTCCCCTTGGTCCTGGCTCTAAACATTTTTATTCTTTGCAGGTGAAAAAAGCCAAGATGCAGGAATCCAGGGAACAGAGCCTGAGGTATGGGATTTTGAATTTGATTTTATTGTGGAGGAGTTCTTAGTGCCCTTTCATCATTATAAAGCTTTCATTTTAGAACCTTGCCTGTTGTTTTATTTTTCACAGAGCTCGGGCAAGTATAGTCACTTTTGTGTTTAATATAATTTTGAGATTGAGTTCCAAATAAAACAATAATTAACTGGCCCTTTGGTATTAAGCATTTATAATAGTGGCTATAAAGAGTCTTAATGCATCATCAGGCCTGTTTTTCACAGAATGTGATGAGACTGACAGGCACTTCATATGGCATGCATTTATTTTGGTGACACTCAGTGTATTTTAATAATATCTGTGCTATGGTTCTCGATACAACTATGTGAATAACTGCCCTGAGAAATTAAACCCTCTTGAATTGGTAGCCTCTCCTGTTTAAAGCTGTTGTGTGATACTTTTTTTAGCCTCAGTGCATGCTTTTTGCGGGTTATTGTATTTAGGAATGGGTTATTATTATTACTTATAATGAGAATAGCTATGTTAGGATTTATTCTGTTCCTCTGAGTACAGTCAGTACAGTGAAGAAAAAGATTTCTTTTGGGAGTCTCTGCCACCCCAATAGGAGCGAGGAGGAAACACCATCATTTCTGCAGGAGTGGACGTGGTACATTCCAAAAGTTAGAAATCTGAGCTCATCACACAGGCTTCCTTTCTGGTTAGTCTGAGGTTAGAGGAATCACATCCTACAAGGGTTTTTTCCCCTGTGTTGGCTACAAAGGATCCAAAGGCAGCACAGACAGGTCTGAACACACTGGGGTGGATGCTGTCCCTTCTCCTTCCATGTATCACTGCAAACATGGGTTGTCACTGCTTCCCTATGGGTGCCAGGAGCTCCAGATTTGAGTGTAAACATCCTCGTATAGTATTGAAAAATAGAAGAGGAAGGAGGGGTAAAATTGCATTTCTAACTTGAATAAATATTCTGTTTAAATATTCTGGCTCAAGTTTGATGAAACTATACATTATTTTAAGTTTGACCAATGGATTAGTTTAAAAGAATTTACTGGACGTGTTTCTGCCATGCCCCTGCACTGCTAGGGGTGGAGGAGGGAGAGAAAATCAGGAGTTTAGTGAGCCCAGGAAGCAGGGAGTGGTGGGAGGAAGGTGTTTTAAGATTTGGGTTTATTTCTCATATGACCCTGTGCTCCCTGTGCCGGTCATCTCAGGCACCCTTAAGCTCTCCCTGAGAGTTTAATTTGCTCATCCAACACAAAACCTGTGCAGTTATTTTTGCTGGGTTGCTGAGTAGACTCAGGTCATGGAGGGAGACAGAAAGCCCTTTACTTGGTGCACACCTGAGCTGTAAGCATAAGTTCCCTCTCAGCAGCAATAAGTAGTTACCTTGGCTCCTTAACCTTGAGAACTGCAGCCTGAGAATGTCAGAACAACACACAGATGCCTCAAAACCTCATGAAAAGCTGTGTTGCAGAACTACCAATAATAAAACTAAGGCCAGGAAGTCAATCATCGAGGAAAAAGCAGTTTAATTCAGAAATTACCTGTACTTCCTACTTTATGCATGAACAAAGACACACTGACATGGAACTGAAACATTTCAGGACAAATCCAAAACAATCCAGTAACCTGCAAATATGTAAGTACAGAAGTGACTCCCAATTCAAGGGTGCTTCAACACTGGTCTTCAGGGCCACCACAACAGTCAGGCAGTGCCCATGGGCACAGGAGCCTGTGACAGCAGGGCCACACGTACCACTCCTGGCAGCAGCTCCTTGGCTGCTGCAGGCTGGGGGGCTGGAGGAGCCCAGGGGTGTATGATACCAACCAGCAGTGCCCTGGCAGCTCCATCCTCCCCTGGGCTGCTCCTTCCCGTGGGCTGCAGGTGGAGCTGTGCTCTGGCACCTGGAACACCTCTTCCCCTCCTTTCCCATGGATCTTGGGCTCTGCAGGGCCATTTCTTTCAGATATCCTCACTCCTCTCTTCAGCTGTGTTTTTTTCCCCTTCTTGAATACACGCCTTATCCCACAGGTGCTCCCTCTTGTCGCTGGTGGGCTCCATCTGCAGCAGGTCTGTCCTGGAGCCAGCTAGCTTTGGCTTCATTGGACAGGGGGGAAGCTTGTGGCAATTTCTCACAGAAGCCACCCCTGCAGTTCCCCCCACCGAAACCTGACCGTGCAAACCCCGTATGGTTTAATGTCTAATTCCAGCTGTGGATCTCTCGGGATCCCTGTGTGAAATGTCGAAGAGCACAGGGCTGGATTCCATGAAGAGTCAGTTTGACTTGCTCAGAAAGGCTGAATCTGGGGGTTGTGATGCCCGAGGATGTTAATTTAACAGTTCCTAATGCTAATGCTGAGCCTTTGTTTGTCCTGGCAGTCATGTGAGCAACACAGAAATCAGCGATCAGAAACCTGAATCTTCAAGCCTTGGTTCAAACCTTCCCATGTCCAGTGAGAGTGAGTATCTCCAGAGTTCTGCTCCCACTGTCTTTCCTCTTTTCTTCCACTGGTCCCTTGCTTCAAGCTCTGTGTTCTGCTTGTAATCCTTAGCCTGCTCTCACTATCACTTGTAAAGTGAATGTTTGCTGTAGTGTTTACAAAGTGTTAATGCCTGATGGTAAGCAAATAGCTGTTTCTAACAGATACTTTTGTGTCACTGTCCCCCAGCTTGCTTCTGGGTACTGCCGTGTCCTATCTGCCTTAGGCATGATTTTTCTTGAGGGTTGAGTTGATCAATTATAATGCCTATTGTAAAAGGTGGTTTATAAATCATTATCTCTACACAGCTGCTTGGGTCTTGTAGCAATAGACTCTGAACTGTATTGAATGTCTGCAGAAAGGCCCTAGGAAATAACCAGAGAGGAAACAGGCAGGAAGTACAAAGACTACATAGTAAGTGAGAAGGGGAATGTATCCTTTCTTCTGGAAAAAGAGGGCTGGAGGTTATTAGGAAAGTCAGATTCTTGTGTGGAAGATCTTTGACTACTGATACATATTTCGAAGTGTAAATCAGCTTATCCTGACTGGAAACACGAAATGTATAACTTTCCACTGTAATAGATTTTATCTTTGCTATTTTAATCCATGTGCTGTGATGTTGCAGGAGTTACCAGAAGTTTTAGCCTGCAAAATATGTTGCCTAACTGGATAAGCCATTAACAAATCCCAGAAATTGCATGCAGTATAATTGTGGGGTTTTTTGCTTTTGTACACCATTACCTAATTCTTTATATGCTATTTTAAAAATAATAATTCTAGAAATATCATTACTACATTACTATTCAGATGAATATTGACATGCTTTAAAAAGCCCCACAGACCTAGACATTTTTGCAGGAGAGATGCTGGAACATCTGACAAGTGTCAAAGCCTTTAGGTCTGAAAGCTCCCAGTTTGTGTTTCCTGTTCTGCACTTGTGCTGTGTGGGTTTCACACCATGAGTAAAGGCAAACGCTGAGGAGCAGAGGAAGGTGATTCATGGACCATTCAGAAGGTTCAGAGCGTGTGGCTGATGGTTTGTACTTCTCAGATGGTTGTCTTCAGGTGACACTGAGAGAGTATTGAGGTGGCAGAATGCACGTTTAAGGTTAGGGTTGCCTGTGTCAACTGTCTTACTCAGTGGGTGTAACTGAGAAAATGTTAAACCACGTGGTGATACAAGAATAATAATGTGGGACTGTTCAGATATGGAAAGCCCAACTTGTTGTAGCACATCACTGGCATCTGGATCAAGTCCCAAGGCAGAGTATGCTGTTATCCATGACCACATGCCTTTTTGAAGCCTGTAATCAAGTCACTCCAGAGGGAGAGGGGTCTCTTGTAGCCTGGATCCCCTCCTGGGCAGGAGTGGAACTCTGGGTGCTTTGTCTGCTTCCAGAGAGGAATCAACTGGATCCACAGCAGTGCAGCTGTGTTTACTAAGGGTTTGGGTATGGTGCCTGTAGATCCAAACTGATAAACCCATGTACTGTGCAGATACATAGTCAAAAAAAGTTGGAGCTCACAGCAGTGTCATGCACTGTGATGGTGGCATGTGGGGCTGCATGGAGCCAAATTCTGTGCTGGGGTCCTGCCCATCCTTGCTTTCCTATTCTGATGGATAGCTGAGTATTTACTCAGGTCAGCTGATGTGAATCCAGGGGGTTTTTTATGGCTCTTGGGTTAAGCTATAGCAACTCAAGCCCCTTTCTGCACCCCGACCTGTAATCTGTAACTGAGGGCTGTCTCACACAGGGTGTACCAGAGCCATAGGCTGTGCTGAGGGAGAACATTTCAAACATTTCCTCCTTGGATTTGCAGACTGAGCCACTCCGTCTTTCCAGTTTCAGTGGATTTATTCAAGCAGAAAAATGGAAACATCTGGTTAAGTGGAACTGCCAGATTTCTTTAGGGGAATCTCTGGGCCTTGTGCACTGCAGCTGTGCTTATTGCATGTGTGGGGTTAAGTTTGTGGAGCTTGAGCCACTCCTTTTTACAGGAAAGACAGATTGCTGGAGCCATACTGGGGTAGAGTATGTAAGAGAAGAAGAGAGCTTGGCAAAACAAGCATTTGATCTCTGCTCCAGGACACAGAAGTGTTGTGCTTGGTGCAGATGAAGCCCCTTTGGCATATACGGAGGGTTTCGGGCAGGACTGAAATCAAAGTTTTATCATGACAGTTGCAAGAACTGATGGTACCAACTGATAAAGAGAAAGAGCACTGTTACACGGGGAGGAATAGTGTGACTGACTATCCTACCTGCTGTGAGCTGGCAAGAAGAACATTTTTGTTCAGGTTTAACAGTGTGTTTGGAGAATTTGCTTTGAAACAGATATTCAGAGCACTTTGTAAATCCTGTGTCTTGGTTGAAATGTACTGTGGGTACTGACATTTGTCTTTATTTGTTGAGTTTTGAAAGCACCTCTGTAATTATACAAACTATTTTTTTTTCAGTTATGACATGCACTGATTATATCCCAAGGTCATCAAATGATTATACCTCACAAATATATTCTGCAAAGTAAGTCAAGCAATTGTTACTGAATTCTGTAACTCTTACTTCTTTCTGAAGTAATCTTTATGCATTTCTCTAATGCTGTAAATCCCACTTTCATTCTGCTGGCAGCAGATGCTAATTGCTGTGGACACTGAAGCCAGCAGAAGTCACTCTTTGGCTTTAGTGACTGTTGTTTTATGATCACAAGGATAAATAAGCTCCTTCACAATAGTCTTGGTGGTTAATACCCATAATATTTGACAAATAAACAAATTGAACATAAATAAATATAAGGGAAATATAAGATTCATTCACCATGTTTAGGGATTTTTGTAGTTCTGCCCATTGGAGCAGGATAGGCCTTAACCCCCTGCTTGCTTTTGTGTAGTCTCTGTGTGTGTCCCACTGGTTTTACACGTACTACTCAATTGCAGTAGCTGTAGGGGAGGCATGGTAAGTGGGACTAACTGCTCATGCCTGTTGGAATGGGGAGTTTGTCCTTCCCAACTCGCCCTGCCATCCCAGAGGAGGGAGCTTCTCTGGTGTCACTGCTGGCAGCACCTGTTAACTCAAGAGCCTGCCTTGGGAAGCACAAGGAGCTTATGGTACAGAGCACGTGTCAATCTGAATAGTTTCTTCTTTCTGAAGCCATTTTTAATGTGTCTTCTGGTTTGGAGGATGAAAGATGCATGAAGTAAATAGTTCTTTCTGCCCTTTGTTCTCTCTTTTCACTAAGGCCATATGCACATATCCTTTCTGTACCGGTGTCGGAGACAATGAGCCCTTACCCTGGTCAGCCTCAGTACCAAGCACTACAGCAGTCCCAGCCCTACACCATCTACCCCCAGACCACCCAGACCTATGGACTACCTCCTTTCGGTAAGAAGTGACTTTTTAAAGGCTTTTTGGTGCCTGCAGTTATTGTGTTATGTCTCATTAAAGAGCCAATGTTAGGCTTAACCGAGGGTGTCGGAGAGAAGAGTTTGTAGAATACTTAAAGTGTAACTTAAATTGTAGGTGGGCACTGATCTTTTGATAGGACTTCATCTTGTAAAATATGATTTCTTACAAAATTTTTTTCCTGGCTGTTGATTTGGATGACTCCCTGTGAAGTTTGCCAGATGGTTCTTAGTTTGGGATCATAATTTTCTCCAGTTGTGCTACAGCTGTGTTTGGGCAGTTTCCTTGTCAGTGAAATGACACAACACCCCATACTGTAGCATCTCTGCTGAAGGTGTTTTTCCTTTCCCTTCTTGCTGGCCAAGATTAAGATATTTTTGTTATTTCATCTTTCACCAAATGAGATGTCATGCTAAAATGTCTCCAAGTTTACTAGGCAAATAATTTACTTAAGTTGTTCTAATAACTGAGCCCTCTGATAGCCATTCCAGTCTTTGCAAATGCTTGAAGGGTCAGAGTTCTGATGCATCTAAAGCTCCAAGGTGGGGTTTGAACTGTCCACCCTGTGCATAGAGGGAGAAACACACCTCTGGAGTATTGAATTGTTCTAGAAAATAATGGCTGACTTTCTTGATTGTATGTAAAGGGAGCTGAGGATGAGTAGCACAGACAGAAAATATGTAACTTCTGGGTGGGTTAGCTGGTGAAAGGAGCTGCCTGGTCTTTCCTTATACTCTGTACATTTGAATCATAGAATATCCTGAGCTGGAAGGGACCTACAAGGATCATCCAGTCCAACCCCTGGCCCTGCACAGACACCCCAACAATCCCACCCTGTCCCTCAGAGCGTTGTCCAAACCCTCCTGCAGCTCTGGCAGCCTTGGGGCTGTGCCCACTGCCCTGGGGAGCCTGTTCAGTGCCCAACCAGCCTGTGGGGGAAGAACCTTTCCCTGAGATCCACCCTGAGCCTGCCCTGACACAGCTCCAGCCATTCCCTGGGGGCTGTCCCTGCTCCCCCAGAGCAGAGATCGGAGCTGCCCCTCGGGAGGAGCTGCAGCCCCCGCTGAGCTCTGCCCTCAGTCTGCTCTGCTCCAGCTGCACACACCAAGTGCCCTCAGCTGCTTCTCCAAATGCTTCCCTTCCAGACCCTTCCCTGTCCTCATGACTCTCCTTTGGACACTCTCCAATAGCTTTAGATCCTTCTTATACTGAGGTACCCAAAACTGCCCCAATGTTGAGGTGAGGCCGCCCCAGGTCAGAGCAGAGCGTGACAATCCCATCCCTGATGACCCCAGGACAGGATTGGCCCTCCTGGCCACCAGGGCACTGCTGACTCAGGGACAACTTGTCGTCAAGCAGGACTCCCAGGTTCCTTTCCTCAGGCTGCTCTCCAGCCTCTCATTCCCTCGTCTGGATGAACAGCCAGGATATTAAAGTGTCAGGCACTGGGGAAAAAAATCCACACAACAGTTCCCCCCACATATCAAATTATGTAACTGATTATTAAAAATGAACATTTTAACTTCTCTTTTTATTTGCAATGTTACTCTGCTTGGTTTCTTACGTAAATATTATGTAATGTTGCCAGCTCTCAAAAATGGAAGGTAGTAAAGGCTGTTTTGTCCCTTAGCATCCGGCTCTGATGAGAGGGAGAGGATCACCCCCCTATGCAGGGAACTGGGGGAGCACTCCAGCTGCCCATGGAAGTGGTGGAGTCACCACTCCTGGAAATGTTCCAAAAATGTGTGGATATGGCACTCGAGGACATGGTTTGGTGGTGAACATGGTGGTGGTGTTGGGTTAATGGTTGGACTTGATGGTCTTAAAGGTATTTTCCAACTTTAACAATTCTGTGCTTCCAAGTGTCTGTCTCAGGGGCTTGTGCTCGTGCTACACAACCAAATGAACTGAGCCTCTTGCAGATTTATCTGTAGTGCTAAAACCTTAGTATTTTGATGTGTTTTGGTGAATTTTTCTTTACTTGAAGAATTAGATGTCTTTGAAAAATACCAGCTACACTTCTGGCTTTTATTAGCTACTGACAGCTTTTCTATAGATCACAAACCAATTGATTTATCATGATATATTTTGAAAGATAATAAGTCCAGGCTCAACTTTGTTAAAGATAAATTACTAATACTGTTATTACTGATGGTTGCTGGAACATACTCCTCTTCCCTGGGTGCCTGCACTTTGGTTTCAGTACCTTGTTGCTCTGGTTTTTGCTGTATTTAACAGTGGCTGGTGGTTTCCTTTGCTTCATTTATTTGGTGTTTTTTGATAGTTTGTTGTGGATGGTGCACTGAGGCTGTTTGGTGTGTTCTTGTGTGCTTTACTGTGTCAAGTGTTGTTTTTTTTTTTAAGGCATATATTTCTAAATATGTGGAGTGCTCCAGTGAAGTTGTTAAAAAAGGTGTTTTAGACTTCTAAATTTTGGAGAGAGGGAGTGTGTGTGTAGGGGTTTTTTTGTGTGTTCTGTGCGTGATGTTTTGTCAGTGGCAGTAGTGGTGACTCTATTTGGGAAGGGAGTTTTTTTAAATTCAAAGGTTCTGGAATACATGGATACTTATCTGCTTCATTGTTATACTCTGAATGTAATACTGGAAATTCTTCTGAAGACCTGGCAAGAGATTTGCATTTTCTGTTGACTTCAGAGGAACTTTCATCTGCAAAACATCTGAAATGCGATCAGTTACTGAAATATCTTGGTGGGGATTTTTCAGATCTGTTGTTAAACACCTAAATTTTTAGTGTGAAGTTAAATGTTAGGAAGATGTTAAAAGTCATTATTTCCAGTAATGGAAATCATACTGTAGTGGTCTGTGCTGAGTCATACTGAGAAGATGGACCTTGCATGGTGTGTCAGAGAGGTGGAGGGTAGAGGACTGACTGTGCACACTGCAGAGGGAATTCTGCAAACTGTTTCTGCTCACAATATCTCCAGCGAGCAGGTGAGAGCCAGCAACGTGGTCAGATGTTTGACCAGCACCAGAAGGCTTTTCAGAGCTTGGCGTGTGCTGAGTGTTTGTTTCTGTGCCAAAAAGAAGGCACTGTGGATTATCTAACTGGAACAAACCAGCCTGAAACTCAAGCAAGCTGACAAACACAAAGACAGTCCTGAAGTCGCTCCAAGCCAGGACACTGCCCTCAGTGCTCTGCCAGTTTGTCACCTCTCTTGAAGCTTCGGTGCATTGTGCATGGGACGCACTGGTGGCCTGGAGAGATTTTATTAAAGAAGTATTAAAATAAGAGTAGTGACATGCAGGCTGCGTAAATATAGCTGTAAGTTGGTCTTAGAAACATCATGGATGTGATGGGTTACATTAACTCAAAAAAAACCAGCAAGTGATGGGGTGTGCTGTGTCCTGTGACATCCTGTGACGTGCGGTGCTGCCGCTGGACGTGGAGGGGTCTTGTTCCCCTCTCCCTCTTCTCTATCATCCTTGAGGCAGTGCTGGCTTATAAATGCTGTCCTGCAGAATGAGAGGAAGGACATGTGCCCCAGGCCAGGAGTGTGCCTTGCTGGATGGACAGTAGGACATGTCTGGGACAGAGAGACAGCCATGGAAGGCAGGGGCTGCAAGATTCTCTAACACTGAGCTGGGTCAGCTCCTGCACTGCATCCAGTCAGTGCTGCCAGCACCTCTGCTGTGTCTGACCTGGGGTCACATTCCTTGGGTGAGCATTATCCTGCAGCATTCCGAATGGGTTTGTGTGTTGCTGTCAGGTTATCCGGCACTGCTGTGTGTCCTGTGACCATCACATCATCTTGCTATATGCTCCTGGTCCCTCTTTCTTGTACTGGAGGGAGCTGCTGGTTACTGTCCCCGATAAAAACTGCTCACCCATTTGGAGACGGTGGCACTCCCTTGTCAGACTAAACAAACACAGCTATTCCAGCTCTCCTTAGAGGATCTGTTTCCCATATGTTTTGTCCTGGAGTTTCTATAATGTATCTACAATCTTTCTTAAATCAGCCTTTCCCTTTTGTTTGCTAATTAATAATAATGGCCAGTCTTCACAAGTGAAGATCTGGGGAAGGTCTTTACACCTTCCAGCCTGCGCATTGGATTTTTTAGGTGAGACACAGTGTGCGTGGAACTGAGCCCACCCTTTAATCCTAAGGTTCATCTGCCGGGGCCAAGCGAGCTTGGACGGTGGCAGCGAGGTCCTCAGGACGTAGGTGGGTTGCCTTTAAGGGCTAACGAGCCCCACCTGCCCGGGAGTGGCCCTGACCGGGAATCGAACCCGGGTCTCCGCGGTGATAGCGCCGCGCCTTTACCACTAGACCACCAGGGGCTCCGTTTGCTAATTACTGTGGTTTTGAAATGGTAACAAAGATGCAACTTCAGTGTCAACCTAGGACTGGCTATACAGAGGGGAGTGATTTGACTCATAGGTGTATGTTGAGATCAGGTATGTAAATATATCAAAGGTCTATTGCAGAATTTATTTCTGACAAAGCTGCAGCAATCTCTTGTCCAGCTCAATAGAGCAGGAGACCTGGAGCTCATAGCCCATGGCTTGTCCTGCTGGAGCAGGTGGAGGGCTGCAGGTGGCTTCTGCCGCCCTGGTACTGGTTTTGGGGGGATTAAAAGGGAGGGTTAAAAGGTCTTCCTGATGGCCCTGAACTCTGTGTCTAGCTCCAAACATCCTTTGTCCCTCTGCTTTGCACACTCCTGCTTGTTTTTAAGCAGATCCTCTCAACCTATTCCTGCTTTCTAACCAGGGCAGGGGAGAACTGTCTTTGACTTTGGCTGCAGATCTGGAAACACTCAAAGGAGAGCCTGAAGAGCCTTGAAGAGTGAGGCCTGAGCTGAGCTGCCTCAGTGGGACACTGTTGGCACTTGTCAGTGCAGTTGCCTTGACCCTAACGTGGCACCTGAGCTGAACCACACTGCTGTGGGTGCCCTGGACACAGAATTACAGTCACTTGGCTCCCTCTGTGCTGTACCCAGGCTTGTTACACAAGCTTTCCAGAGCAACTGGAAATCCAGAAGAAACATTTAGGGTTCTTTTTTTTAGCTGTTTTTGTTTATTTGTTTGTTTTGGTTTTTGAGCTCTATATTTGTTGTTGTCAGTCTTTGAAAATTACTGACTTGTGGCTTGTTTTAAAATACTCAACCCAAAGCCCAGTGAATTAGTGGAAGTGCTGACCTTGACCTTCATAGGTCCCAACCTCAGCCTGGCTGTGCAACAGCTGATGTGACTTGCAGTGCTGTGCAGCTCAGCCTGTGCAGAGGGATTGGCAGGTCCTTTATTCCCACAGGGCAGTGAATCTTAGTGACACAAACAGATTTTTAGTTGAAAGCTTTACGAATCGGTCTTGTTGGTGCTTTTAATTTTCTCTTTTTCAGCCAGTTTTGTCAGCATCTCTAATCTGTGCACAGCCTCACAGCCAGTGCTCGCTATTGCCAAAATTAAACATTTTCCATGTGTCATTTGTTACTCTGTGATGAGCAAAAACCTTGCTCTGAGGTAGCAGCATGCTTTTGGTCCCAGCATATTTGTAACTGGTCCAATTTATCTGATTCAGGTGCACTGTGGCCAGGTATGAAACCTGAAAGTGGTTTAATTCAGACTCCATCTACAAGTCAGCACAGTGTTCTTACCTGCACTACAGGGTTAACCACAAGCCAGCCCAGCCCAGCACATTATTCTTATTCCATTGAAGGTAACTTGGCATGGTTTTTATCTGCATCTCTCTCCACCTAACTGAGTCCAGATAGCAAACTAGAGAGGCTTGCACGCTTGTCCCTGGTTTGTGCATGCTCTTCATGCTTTGCCTCTTTCCTCTTTGTGCCTGTGTGTGTTTGTGTTTGCCTCGTGCCTGTGTGTGCCCCAGGCTGGCTCGTTAGTGCCATGCTGGGCTGAACAGGCTGAGGAGCGAGTGGGATGGGGAGAGGAGACTCAGTGTTGTGTTCTTGCATGCTTTACTGGGAGTGCTCGTGCATTTCTCTTTGTTTGTGGTCTTGAGCTTGACGTCAGGAAGTACTTGGATTTTGAAACGTTTGGTTTTAATTCCTTCTGGAGGTAGATGGCTCTTGCACATCACACACACACACCAGGTTGGTAGATCTGCTAGGAAGTGGATTTCTCAGTATAGAACTAGCCTACAAATATTCCAGCTGCTGGAAGTTGCACATCTGAGAAGGCAGGTGCTGAATTTCGCCACCTTCCACAGCAGTTTTTAGGAGTGAATGTGCCAGATAGCCAAATAATGGAATATTGTTGCTTATGGCAAACGTGTACAACTTTGCACTTTATTTTTTAGGCTGGATTTTTGCCATTTATGTTTTGGTGATGAACTGTGAAATTTGTCTATGTCTCTGAAAAATTTAAAAAGTGCTTCAGGAATTCTTAATCTGTTTCTTGTGGAATACTGTCAAGAATAATTCAGGGACTTCAGGAGAACTTCAGCTCCTGCTCAAAGAGTAGTTGATACTGGATTCAGAGCTGGCTTGCTCAGAGCTTTATCTAGTTGGGTCTCCAAAACCTCTGAGGATGGAGATTTTGCCAATTCCAGCACCTGAGATTTTGCCAATTCCACCACCATGACTGTCATCATGGTGGAACTTTTTTCTTTTGTCAAGTCAAGGAGAGCATCCCCTCTCCCCTTTCCCTTTCCCTTCCCATTTCAAATTGTGACCATTTCCCTCCTCCGCCAGCTGTGCACCTGCAGGAAGAGCCTGGCTCTGTAAACGCTGTGCAGGTATCAGCAGGCTATGGCAGGTCCCGCAGCCATCTCCTCCCCTAGCTGGACAGCACCTCCCTGCCAAACTGCCCCTCTCAGGGCATGTGCCCCATCTCCCCGACTGCTTTGGTGTCTCTTTGCTGGACCCACTGAATTTTATTAACATATTTCTTGTGCTGAGGCCATGAACTGAATGCCATCTCCAGATGTGATCTGATAAGTGCCAAGAAAGGGGAAATAATTCTTAAAATTAGCACTAAGTGGGTTTTAGCATATCTTTCACTGACAAGAAGGCCACATGCTATATCATGGTACTTGCTCAGCTTGACAGTCAATGGCCCAGTGTAATGTTTATCCTTAATTTACTTTTCACATTCATACTGTGAAGAAAACAATACTGGAAATACTCCCCTTCTTCCAATGTGACCCTCCTCCCCATATTCCCACTGGCAGAATGAATTACCGTGTTTTATAGCACCTGCTTTAACTGCCAAGGATCGGGAATGGTTCTGCATAACATGACCCATGGCAGATTTCCCAGTGATGTCCCATGGGGAGCAGGTGGATCCCTGGGGATTGGTGAGGGGACAGACTCATGTCAGGCCTCGCTCTGCGGAAGAATTATAAAATCACAGAATAATTTGAGTTGGGAGGAACCTTAAAGATTATCCAGTTCCACCCCCTACCACAGGCAGGGAATCTTCCACTATCCCAGACTGATCCAAGCCCTGTCCAACCTGGCCTTGGATGCTTCCAGGGATCCAGGGGCAGCCACAGCTTCTCTGGGCAACCTGTGCCAGGGCCTCCTTGCTGTCACAGGGAACGATTTCTTCCCAATATCCCATCTAACCCTGCCCTCTGCAAGTGGGAAACCTTTCCCCCTTGTCCTGTCACTCCAGGCCCTTGTCCAAAGTCCTTCTCCAGCTCTCTTGAAGCACTGGAAAGGGCTCTAAAGTCTCCTCAGAGCCTTCTCTTCTGCAAGCTGAACAACTCCAGCTTTCTTAGGCTTCCACTGAGATGGAATCCTTCCCCATAGGAGAACAATTTTAATTGTTGCTGCTGGGACAATGTGTGATGTGAGGAGTTTCCCTGCAGACTCCTCTCTGAAAGTGTGCAGAAGTCACCCCAACCGTGTAAATGCTGTCACTTTTTGGTAAAACTTGTTGCACACTGGCAGGAATCATTTCTTCTTTCGGATTCTCATCAAATTAACAAGCAGCCAAGCAAGGGATGAGGTTGGTGCAGGGGGTGGTGCAAGGGAGGTGGTGGAGGGGAGAAGCTGCAAGGATGAACAAAGTTGCTTTATTAATATTCCCTGGAATATTTTTTCTCTCCACTTAAATCATCAGGGTGATGCACAGTTGTCCAATGCCACTGACCAACGGGAGGGGAATTTCGGTGCATGGGTCTGGGTTTGGCTCTCTTTAAAATGATTGAAGCAAAACAGATGGGGATGAATAAGGCGGGGGAGGTAAGGATGTAGGTCTGGAAAAGGGGGAGAAAGAGAGAAGAGTCACAGCATCTTCAAGGCAATGCTTGTGTTTGCTGATCTTTTAAAACCTAAGGCCTTGAAGTGGTCCCTTTTGGCAGATCTGTGCCAAATATTTTTGCGTGGTTCTGGCCCATTCACACGTAAAAGGAGCTGGCCCACAATGCATAAAAATTGGTTCATCTGTTGGTTCATCTGATGGGAGCTGTTTGGAAAGATGTGATCTGTAGCATTGTATAGACACAGGGTAATTACAAAGAATGTTGGAGGGAGGCCAGAGTTAAGATAAACAGTGAAGTTCATATGAGGGAATGCCAAACCTTGGAATCTTTTTTCTATGATTTCTTAACTCCTGTAATCAAATCTCAGTGGAGAAGCAGTCTCTGCAGAGCACTACAGATGAGAATTGCTTTCTCTTTGCTCCCCATAACAATCTTGAGAGCAGTGGGGGAACAATCTCTCTTCCAGAGAATTCCTCTGCCCTGGCTGCGTGGCAGCTTTGGTTGGTTAGCGAGGGTCTTTTCTGGAGAGCTGGACTTTGTAGGGGCCTAGGAGGAGACCTTCTCGTGAGATCATGCCAGGCTCAGTAGTTTCCACAGGTGTAGTTGGAAGGAGTTTGATTTGGAAACTGCCCCCTGTGCTCAGCAGTTGTTACGAGGAGTGTCTGTGACGGGTCCCTTGGCTCTCTCAGCTGGGCCTTTTGTAGCTGTGGAGTTATTGGAGGTCCTTGAGTGTCTTCATGGCCATTATTGCTGTTCAGTGCAGCCTTTCTGCCTTTTGCTAAATGTTCTCCCCCCAAAATTCTCTCCCCTCTGTTTTGAACAGTGCTGCTCCTGTCTGTGAGAGGATTCCCAGGGGCTAATTACTGGTTTCTGCTTCTGGAGAGATGCCACCCTTTACATTTCTCACCTCCTGTAAACACTGTGTGTTTCTGCACCTCTTTTAAGATATGTTCCTTTTGTTTTCTCATCTGTTTGGGATCCATTCCTCTTTCCAGGAGCCACCAGCTAGTATCTGTGGTTGCCATAACACAACATACACAGGTTGAGAGTTCCTGGTGGGTTTGTTTTCCTGGGGCTCCAGTTCTGGGGTGGATTCTGCATGGTGGTATTTGCAGGAAGTGAGGGCTTTTTTCAGAGTGATGGTAAAGTAGGGGATACCATGGATTTCTGCAAGTCTTCACATAAGCATCTAAAAGTGATTTTTGGTTTTATTTGTGTGCAGAGGAAGGTGGCTTAGAAAAGAAAGTAATTCTTGGTGGCACCTGGTTTTATACATCCTGGTTTTGTTGGTGCTGATTTCATTATTTGTTGTTATCCCTGTGTGGGTTTAATGGAGTGGCATTGGGGCTGCAAAACCCCCAAATCTGCTAAACAACTTGTTCCCAAATGGTGCTCTAGCAGCCTCTCCTGAATTTTGTGTGAACTGAATGCAGTGACATGAAGGCTACCATTTTCAAGTTCATACTAACAACTACATATCTGTAAGAGTTTGTCCTGTGAGCTGTTGACAGATTATTTCAGAAAGTCAGATCCAAAAAGCCATATTCTAGTCTCACAGGGATGTGGGGAGAGATGTTCACTTTCTCCAGTAGAAAACACTCTTTTTCTACTATTGGAAATATTCCTACTGTTTCCTTAAATTTTTTGATCTAATTAGACTAAATATGCCAAGTTCAATGTGGAGATAATTTTTTTTATCAGAACTGATTTAAACACATTCACATTCTTCCTTTTTATTGATTTATTCTGATTCATTTTCAACTGCTACTGATTAAGCATCAGAATATGATTGTTGTCTTATCAAAACATAGTAAAAATGTGAAACCTTTCTAATTCTACACCAATTGCTTAGCAGCCATGAAGGGAAAAGGCTTGGAAAAGGCTTCTGAACCATTTGAAAGGACTTTTTGAAGAGTAAAACAGCTTCTCTGTAAACCCAGTTGAAATGTAACTGGTGTCAAAATAGACCCCATCCCTTTTTTGGCTATTAGCAGCAGAGTGCTGCTGGAAGCACAAGTGCTTGCACATGTGACTAGTAAGTATTTATTTCACAACTTCTCATGTCCTGTGCTTTTCTAGAAGCATTTAATGTGGTAATTCTTAATTTTACAGCATCAACTACCAATGCCAGTCCAGTTTCTACATCCTCAACTGTTGTCAATATTTCCACGTCAGCAGTAGCCAGCATCTCACAGGTAAGTCTTCCTTGGTAAATTTATCTGCAGCATCTCCTTCACCTTTGTTTAACACGTTACATAAAATTAACATGGGAACACCAAGTATTTGCATCACTTCAAATGGAGCACAGTGGTACTGCAGTTGCAGGGCTCAGTGTGTAACTCAGAGTCACTAAATCACTCTTGTGATTGTCTCTGACCATGTCTCTCATGTCTCTGACCATGATGCTTCTCCCTTTGATCTTAGCAACAAACTGCCTTCATCCTTTCAAAGCTCTTGCCTCATCTGCAGATTGTGAGGTGAGTCTTCAACTGAGATTTCTGCAAGAGAGACAGTGTTGGAAGAAACAATAGAACTATTTTGAAGACTTGACCTACAGGGAGGATTAGGGGTGGATGGTTTTTGGATGCCTTTGTTCTCCCTCAGCAAGAATAGGAAATTAGGTTGTACACACACCCCCAGCCCAGTAAAGTGGGAGGTACATTCTGATGGTGCTAGAGTAGAATAAAGGCAAACAGCCCTGCAGGCTAGCACAGAGCAGTTCCCCCTGCCTGTCACCTCCATGGGTGGTGATACAGCCCTGTCAGTGGTTAACTGCCATTCTGAGGACACAAAGGGGCCCTGCAGTGTCCAACTTTGCAGAAAGAGAATACAGGAAGTGTGGAAAATGCAGTGGATGCACAAAAACACTTCTGTGCTTATGCTGTTGCTTTATAAAGTTCTTTCAATAGCATAAACTTGCTTGGAACTGTAAGGGGAAAAAAGATTTTTGTTCAGTATTTCAAACCAAGGTACCTGGTTCACAAACCCAGGCTGTTCTTTGAGGCAATCAGGAGAACACAGCGTGCCAGGGCAGTGTGACGTGACATTTGGGGACACTACTTTTTTTACTGTCAGTATCAGAAATTAAAATCCTCAAGCACAGCTCCATGTGCTCAGTGATCTCCTAAATGAATAAATACTTTCATAAATGGATACCTTTCATCACAGCATGCAAAATAATTACTTGATGGAGTCAGGACATGGTTTATCCTGTACCTCTCGTGGCTGGGGTTGTGCCCTCAGCCAGGGCCGAAGTCGCTTTCTGTCGCTGTCAGCACGTCTGATACAAGGAAGGAAAATGCGAGACAAAACCACACATTCCAGAGCACAGAGTGCACTGGTAATTTGGCATCCACTTAACTCCCTTGTTACTGTCAGATCATTCATGATGAATTTGTTTTTGCAGACACTGGAGGCAGAGGAGTGGCTCTGGGATCACTGGCCTCCTCTGCAAAACCTGCTTGCACAGGGGTCATTGGTCAGAGCTCTCAGCCCTTTTTGGGAAATGTCTTACATATGCAGAAAGAAACAGCATAAAGTCAGCCTGTGGATTTTCCTTTGACAGGATATTCTGGCACAAAAGCTGTCCCAACTCAGAGTGTTTTCTAACAGGGGTGTCCTCCCAGCACTAACGCTTTCCTCCAACAGGAGTATCCAACATACACGATCCTTGGCCAGAGTCAGTACCAGACGTGCTACCCGACCTCAGGCTTTGGAGTGGTGCCACCAGCAGACAGCAGCACGGACAGCCTGGCGTTGGCCACCACCACCTACCCGGCCGAGAAAGCAACTGCGGCGCGGGCAGCGCAGAGACCCCCGTCTGGTGAGGCTGCAAGGGGGGCTGAGAGCACCTGTGCTCTGCAGTGCAGGGGCAGGCATGGGCAAAACTCCCCTCCTGAAGGTACTTGCAGCATCTTTTCATGCTGGCCCAGACAGGATTCTTGCCCTCCTTGTCTCTGGTCTCACTGGTGTGCAGAGTATCGTGGTGGGCCAGCCAGCCGTGTGTCAGAGATCTCCTCCTGCTGCGATTCGGAGATAACCCACCACGTGCTCTGCGTGCCCCAGGGAAAGAGAGGAGTGCTGGGGGCGACTTGAAGAGTTGCAGCAGCAGCTCTCTGGGGACTGGGTGTTCGCTGGGACTACAGGGCAGTCACTGATATTCAGTCTCAGTAGCTCCTGCTGCATCTTTTCCTCCCACAGCCCTTGTTCAGATTACCTGACAGAGCTGCCAGGCCCAGTCGTGGGAGTCCCCTGGGACTGCTCCTGATTTTTCAGGAGCTGTGGTTCAGCCATCCCCTCTGACTGTGCTGGTCTCTGACATGCCCAGCAGTACATCCCCTCCTTTCCTCTGCCTTATCACTGCAAACCCTGGTTGAACTGAGAGCTGTTGTGCTGTGCTTTGCTGTGAGCACATCTGCATCTGCACAGCAGTCAGTCCCTGGCACTTGTCCGGTAGAGAAGATTTTAGCTGATTTTAGGGAAGTAGGAAGTGTACTGAGAAGGTTTAATTGCTTGTTCTAGAGAAGTCACACCTTTGGCCATTCTCACCAATGCTGGGTTTTGTCCCAGCCTCAGAGGTGCTGGCTAAAATTCCTTCTTGAAGAATAGTTTCTTAAGTTAACCAAGGATGCAAGCAAAGACTCAGTGCTTCTTCCAGTGTCTTGTGCAAGGAGTTATGAGATTGTTCCTGTGTTGTTGAGCAGTTTTAAATTGAAATCTGCCTGTTGCAGATTGGAAGGCTGGGGAAAAAAAATCCAGATTCCATTCATTTTTGTTGGTGCCCTGGGTCTGACTGGGCTGGAGGTAACTTTGTTCCCAGCATCTGTGCTGATGCTGTGTTTTGGATTCCTGACTAAAGCAGTACTGATAACACAGGGTGTTTTGACTCCTGCTGAACAGTGCTTTTACAGGGTCAGAGCTTTCTCCCCTCCACACTCCCCAGCAAGCAGGCTTGGGGTGCACAAGAACCTGGAAGGGGTCACAGCTGGGACAGCTGACCTAAGCTGACTAAAGGGATTTTCCATACTATATAATGTCATGTTCAGCAATAAAAACTGAAGCAGAGGAAGAGGAGGGGGTGTGTGGTTTGGCTGTAGGGTAGCTCTTGTTTGGAGAGGGGCTGGGTGTCAGCCTGCTGTGGGAGGTGCTGAGCTCTGCAGCACTTTGCCTCCTCCATCTTCCCCCACTCCATCAGGAGCACCTGAGCTCTGCCCAGTCCCCCAGCTCAGTCATGCACCCTGCAAGCAGGAATGGGTGGCTGCCAGTGAGACAAGCATACAAATCTGTAGTCTGGCCCTCAGTGAAGTTCCAAAGCTCTCTCCAAACCTTTATCTGATGGGATGCTATCGACAGGAGTGACAAACACCATGCTGTGATCTTGTACATCAAGAAGTGTGGGGCTTCAGGCACTTGCCCACTTTCAGGAAGCAGTTGCCCTCTAGTTGAGGTGAACAACAGCGGATTCACCCATGAGAATTAGTTCCCATTTGCTTCTTAAAACCAAACCTAAGGAACCTCTCATTTCAAGGCAAGAAATGGCCCAGTTGTTGATGTTTTCAGTGCCATGTTCTTAGCTCAGGAATTCTCCAAGTTCACCATTTTGCATTAATTTTCATAGGAACTGCAGTGCCTCAGACTTCTTCAAGCCCCAGACTGAATTCAAGCTCTTCCAAGCCCCCTTGCCCTCTGCCGTCCTGCAACAGGTCTGGTCCTATTTTGGACCTAGTTAGGCAGGTGCCTGAGCTGGTAATAAAGCATTCACAGACTCTTATGGTCCTAATACCCTGCACGTCAGAGCAGTGGTTTTTCTGCAGGTGGTGTATCCTTTCCCTGGGAAGGATGTTCTTACCAGTAGCAGAACAGCCTCTGTGTTCCCGTCAGCCATGGCCATGCTGCTTGGCCAACATCACCTCTGTTACTCTTTTATGTTTAATTGTCTGTTAAATGAAACAGCTGAATAATAAAGCAGTTCCAGGGTAGTGAAATGATGGCAGGGTTCCAGGCCTTAGGATGGAGGGTGCTCTGCTCTGGCTTTGCTCTGCAGGCAGTAGCTCTTGCAGTCGCTCAGTCCTGGGGGACTGCACTGAGGAGACAGAGCTGCTTTGAAACAGTGGGACCAAGAAATCATGTTTTATGTTCTAGTAAGGGTTCAACTACTACTGCATCCGTATAGCAAGGTAATTCTTACCTTTTGCAAAGCAGGTGTGTGGCCAGTGCTGTATTGGTGTTTGTTTTGAGACATCAGGGGGTGAGAGCTGTGTGATTTTTTTCTTCTAGGAGATGCATCCACAAGTCCTTCATTATCAAGAGCAACAGCAAGTAAAGAGTTAGATGAGCAGGCAAGAAAAAACATCCCTGGGAAGAACAGAGGGAAGAGGAAAGCAGATACCTCCTCCTCACAGGACAGTGAACTGGAGGTAATGTTGTTTTCTACAGGTCACATTGCAGAATAGTGTGGTGGTAAAAGTTCTCCTCTTTTTTTTCATTCTGTCTCCATGGAAATGGAAGGGGATTATAGAATGATTTGGGTTGGAAGGGACCTTTAAAGGGTCATCTAGTCCAACCCCCCTGCTATGACTTCAACTATCCCAGGTTGCTCCAACCCCCGTCCAACCTGGCCTTGGACACTTCCAGGGATGGGGCAGCCACAGCTTCCCTGGGCAACCTGTGCCAGGGCCTGCCTACTTTCATTGTAAAAAATGTCTTCCTTACATATAGTCTAAATTTACTTTCTTTGCATTTAAACCATTCCCCCTTGTCCATCACTACTAAGGCTTTACTAACAGGTCTGGTCCCCTGGGTTCAAATTGCAAGAGAGTAGGTTTAGATTAGATATTAAGAAAAAAATCTTTATTGTGAGGGTGGGGAGGCCTCAGTATCTGTGCCCATCATCTTTGCAGTTCCCTCTCCAATAGTTGTGGTGTGCTGTTAGATCTCCCTTAGTCTCCTCTTTGCCGAGCTAATCCCTCCCAGCTCCCTCAGCCTCTCCTCTGGGCTGCTGACCATCCTGACAGCCTTTTGCTGGCAGCTCTTTTTTCCTCACAGAGCCCTGGAGCTGGGGATGCGATCTGGGGTGACCTTCCCAGGGCCAAGTAGGGTGAGACAGCATCTTCTGTTAGCCTGGCACACGTGGCACACTCCAGCATGTAGGTCATCTCATCCACAGGGAGAGAGTGCCGCTGGCTCGTGCCGGTGTCCACTCTGCCCTCCAGCACTTTCAACCTGCACCAGGCTATTCCACTCCACATGTTGGCCCAGTTCTCAAGTTTCCCAAAGTCTCTCTGTACTGGCACTCTGCCATTCCTCAGGGCAGCCTGTCACTTCATTTATAACAAAGATTTCTCTGACAAACATCAAAGTCACATGCCTGGTGCTCTTCAGATCACTTCCACTTCAGCAGGTGTCTAAGGTTCATTAGCACTCTAAGCTTTTGCTTTTGTAACTATAAAAGCAAGAGAAGCTTTTGACATAGTTTGACCAAGAGAGCTTTAGTCTGAGTATGTACTCCTGGGGCAGTGTATAAACTCCACTGCAATAAATTGGAGAGTTGAATGTGTTCAGCCTGTAAGCTGAGAAGTGGTGCTCATACCTGTTAAAAGCATACTGCAGCTAACCACAAAATTAACCCTAAAACTGGCTCCTTTATTGTAGTGCAGTGCCTGGAATATCTCAGCTCTAACCTTCTTTTGTTCTCTCTGCAGAGGGTGTTTCTCTGGGACCTGGATGAGACCATCATCATCTTCCATTCACTTCTCACAGGGTCTTATGCTCAAAAATATGGCAAGGTAATACTGTCTTTTCCATGGGAAAAACCCCAAACATTTCTGTCTTACAGAATTAAATTAGTCTTTGGAACAGGAACAGAAAATGACATTTAGTTTTATATATAAAGGTGATACTTTTAATTAACTTGTTGGCAGTTTGGGGTGGAGAAAGAATGTTAAATTTGGCTTTATACAGAACTAGGAGATGGACATCACCAACTCTTCCCTTCTGACAATGCAAGTCCTAAAATGTCAAACTGATCCTCACTGGGAATTACTGAGATCCTAGCACATAGGGAAAGGAAGGGGGTTTTTCTCCTTCAAAATATATTGTAGATTTTTTAATGTTTTGTTCGTGCTGACTGTGAAAATGCATCAGTCCCTCCTGTGCAGCACTGAAGTGTTTTGTTACATTTTGAGTCAATGAACCAGACTGACATTTGGGTCGATGCACCAGAATGTGGATTTCTCTTTTTTTTTTTTTCAATTGAGTTGTTTAAAATATTTGGGAAATTGTAGTTCACACTATTGATAGTAGCTGGAATTAATCAGGTTTGACATAGAGTGGAAACTATGTAGTTTAACTGATGAGGATTTATGACAATTCCCTTCTGCCTGTATCCACAGTGGATTTACTTCTCTTTGTGTTTTGCCAGGATCCAACCCTAGTGATTGGCTCAGGTCTGTCCATGGAGGAGATGATTTTTGAAGTCGCTGATACTCACTTGTTTTTCAATGACTTGGAGGTACATGGCAAAGGCAGAACTCCACATTACCATGTTTGGATGACACTGCACTCACTGTTTGTGAGGGCTCTTGTACTTCAGAGCCTGTTACTGTTGAAACATGACAGTCTGACAAAGCTGAAGTGGTTGTAAGCACAACCAAATCAGAGATGCAGTCTTACCTGAGGCACATTCTGCAGCCTTTTAGTGTCAGGAGCTCTCTCGGGTTCTGCTGGGTTTCTGCTTGAACCCATGCAGATAAAAACAATGGTGTCTGCTCTGTCTTGTACTTGCATTCTGGACTGGTGAGTACTTTGCTTCCACTGATCCTGTTTTGAAAGGGAGACCAGAGATGTGAGGACAAGATGACCTTGAGGATGTCAGTCCTCAGGGGCTGTGACTAAGCCAAGGACAGAATACAAGAGGTGACATTAGCTGTGTACCAGCTTTGAAGGACATGCTGCCCTAGACAAGTGTGCTGTACACATGGAGGGTCCACAGCACCCTCCCTTTTCCTTTCCTGCAAGCCCCTGCTGCCCTCCTGTTCCCATCCTGCCTAGGAAAGCTGAATATGATCACACAACAGTTACTTGTAGGTGCATCACTGAGGCACATCATGGGAAAACAAGATGCTTTTGTTGATGCAAACAGACTTAAATGACATTTCCATTGTGGCTGTGACTGCTGGCTGCAGCGAACTTTGACAAGGTGGTCATGAGTTACCTCCCTGCCTCAGGGGAAAAAACCAACAAAAACCCAAACGCAAACACTTGTGTCTTGTGCTGGAAAGGGAGTTGTTGATCTGTTAGTTGTGTGCTCAGCCACAGCACGTGCTGCTGTAGGTGTTGGTTGGTAGGTTAAATCAGTAGGTTAGTGGGTTAAATCAGCTGCATTAAGCACCAGAGTCATGGCAGTGCCACTACACTGCTGTGCCATTCAGAGTTCCTGCTGTGGCTTCATTGACCTGGTGTTGAGAAAATGGAATAGCAATGCTTGGCCAGATAATGCAGTTTTGGGATATTTTTGATTTGGTTTGTTTTGCTTTTCTGAAGTGACAAAAGGGTTTCAAATGACAAGTGAGCTTTGAGTCCAACCTGTTCAGGGAGTGTCAGAGTTCTCTTTTTGCAGACAGGTCAAAATGTCATATAAACTTGCTTTTTTCAGCCCTTTCTGGTACTTCAGATCCCAGTCTGGGCAAGAACCTGTAAGGGCTGGGCAGTAAAACCCAGTACTACCAGACAGAGCTAGTGGGTTTTGTGGAGGTGATGTGGAATGGCTTGTTGCTGTTGGGAAGTGTGAAGGGATCGGTTTATATCACAGTTTTTTCAATCTGCAAATTTGAGTGTGTTTCTGGATTACCACAGTGTGACACTGTTTCTGTTTTCTCCTTTAACAGGAGTGTGACCAGGTACACATAGAAGATGTGGCATCTGATGACAACGGCCAAGATCTAAGGTGTTGTACTGACAAATGCAGGAAATGTATTGCTGATGTAATCAGGTGTGGTGGGAACTGGAAACCCAGTTGGTATTAAGGGATGGAGGTCAGCTTTGTGCAGAGGATGAAACCTGGCAAGCGGTGTTTGTTTGCTGGGGGCTGTTTCTCTGAAGACCTACAAAGCATTAAGAGTTTGGAAATTAGATTGTGAATTATATTGTCCACAGCTGAATGCTGCCTCAGTGTTCAATGGCTCGTGAAGAATGGAGAACCTACACTCCAAATCTCATGATGACAAGGTTGGGTGGGTCTCTGAGTTACCTGCTCTAGTGAAAGGTGTCCCTGCCCTTGGCAGGGGTTTAAAAGGAGATGATTTTGAAGTTCTTGTCCAACCTAAACCATTCTGTGAGCCCATGATCATCTGAAAAATACCTGTCAGGGAGAAAGAAATACAGGGAAAGTGGTGAAGCAGGACTTGCTTCCTGCAGTCATAAGCTGGTGAAGCAGCTCGTCTGCTTGTGGAGCTGCAACTGTGATGGAAAGGCACAGATGTGTTTATTGTGCTGGAGTTTATCACTGCAGGATGAGAAAGAGGCCAGTGGGAAGGATGCTCCATATCCCAGAGCAGTGAGCAGCCAAAGGGCAAAGGAGGGCTTTGTAGTGGAGGATGTGAAGGGAATTGTATGAGTGTAGCAGTTCAGAGCCAGCAGCAGCTCTAGTTGGGTATCAGTGTGTTCCTGTAGGAGCTGGGTTCTGTTCTCCAGGTGCTGTGGTGCCTGTGCAGTTCCTCTCCCAGGTATTTTCTGTCTGCTGTCAGCGCTGCTGTGAACGCTGCAGGGGTTCTGCTGCTGTGGCACAGCTAACACGGCTGCTTTCCTGCAACAGCAACTACAACTTCTCCACGGATGGGTTCAGTGGCTCAGGCAGCAATGCAAACCACAGCTCCTCGGTTGGAGTCCAGGGAGTGGACTGGATGAGGAAACTGGCCTTCCGCTACCGCAGGGTACGCGAGATCTACAACAAATACAAAACTGACGTTGGAGGTGAGTGGTCACCTGCACCAAGATCTGAGCACTGAGCAGAGCTTGTGGGGCCAGACTCTGTCCTTCCTCAGAGTTTTGGCTTTTCTGAATGTGTGGACATGAGAAGTAAACCATTCTCCTAGTGCTAACTGGGATCAAATTGCCATGGAATCCACAGGAGTACATCTCCCAAAACTGAACAGCATGCTAGTGCAGGCTGAGTTATCATGGAGATAGGGGTGGTCAGTCAGTCCTGGAGCCAACAAAGTTGTGGTGCATACAGTGTCCCTTTGCTAATTTAGGATGAAAGGTTGGCCTTCTGCTGTGAGCAAACTCATTCATTCATTCACAGTGAGCAAATGCAGATGAGTTTTCTGTATAGTCTGAATCTTGGCATTGCTGTCACTGGGAAAGAAAGGGATGCTGCTGGAGCAGCTCACCTGGCAGGGTGACTCGGCCTGGTAGTTGTGGGTTTGGATACCCTTTGCCTACACAAAAAAACCACCCTTGATAGATCATTTTCTTGGACAAATTTTCTAAAAACCGGGTGTTCAAAACTACAACTTTCAGCCTGTCAGTGTAAGTCTGCAGTTCAGGGTGCTGGAGTCACCTGATTTCTGGCAGGGATCAGACTGTGGTTCTGTATTCTGCATGTGAGAAACCTGGATGCAGAGTTTTTCAGGACCACGTGGTAAAGCAGCTGTCAATGCAGCACTGGGGGTCCCTCCATGGCCTCGTTGCAGAGGACTGGAGCGCTCCAGGGCTGGAATGAGGGAGTTCATCCCTCACGGCTGGGAGGGATGTGCAGGCTCCATGTGCTCCTTTCTTGTTGTGTTTACTGAAAGGAGCAAGTTTGAGTGTATGGGCTCCATTTTTGGCTGCTTTTAATTCAAAACTGGAGGCTTGGAGAGAATTATATAGAAGAGAGATTACAAACAAGGGAATAAAAAAAAAGGGAGGGCAGTTTTAAAAAAGATGCATAAAAGGGGTTAAAGTGGAAAAGGTCCTTGGGAAGAATGCAGTCAGAGGGGGTGACTGCAGGAGTTCCTTCCCCTGCTCTGTGGCCGTGGACTCCTGCTGCTGTGAATGCTTTGTATGAGAGAAGTGCATTTGACTGCCTGTATCCTGAGAAATCTTTGAAATAATCAGAGAAAAGCATCTGCCCAGTCCCCCAGTCAGACTCCCGGATGGATGTCTGGGCTCATCCATGTCACTGGAAGCTGGTTTCTCTTGGTGCTTCAAGACAGACAGTCCAGCTTCCAGAGGCCTTCAGTTCTGTGTTATTTCTTGCAGAGCAGGCAGCTGGTGCACTGGGGCACAGCTCTCTCTGTGCCAGACTTGCCAGCTCAGCTGGGCAAACACGTGTTCCTTACCTTCCAGGCCTGCTTAGCCCGCAGAAGAGGGAAGCTCTGCAGCGACTGAGGACTGATATAGAAGTGCTGACAGATTCCTGGCTAGAAACGGCATTAAAGTCCCTGCTGCTCATCCAGTCCAGGTATGGAACCTGGCAGTGCGTTTTGGCTCTCGCAGCGCTCAGGGTCACGTGCAGCACCACAAACTGCTGCTCAGAGCCAAAGTGTCTGAGAGCAAGAACTCCATCCCTCAGCACCATTTAGGATTTGTTTGCTGCAGCACCTGTAAGTTAGGAAGGTCCCCATGCTCACCAAAGCACTTTTCTGCCAGAGAATTCTTCCAGAAGCAAACAAGCAAAAACTTGTTTGTTACAATGTGCTGTTACAAGTGTTTTTCTTCTTTTAGAAAAAACTGCGAGAACATCCTGATCACAACCACCCAACTGATGCCAGCTCTTGCCAAAGTTCTCCTGTATGGATTGGGCGAAGTGTTTCCCATCGAAAATATTTATAGTGCTACAAAAATAGGTAAGGGGTTGTGCCACTGCAGTGTCTGCTGGGAGTTTTACATGGGAAATGCCATTTCATGCTGTGGCCCAGCTGGTCATGGCTTCTGGCCTCAGGAGCTAAACTGGGTGTTATGCCCTCCCAGAAAGACAAGAATGTGTTTCTGGAAGGAAGGGACCTACTCAGACTGCCGTTTCTCTCTGCCTGAGGCTCCTGAGCAGTGGGTTGTGTTGGCAGGTAAAGAGAGCTGCTTCGAGAGGATCGTGTCGCGGTTTGGGAAGAAGGTCACCTACGTGGTGATCGGAGATGGGCGTGACGAGGAGGTGGCGGCCAAGCAGGTGGGTCTGACTGCAGAGGTGGCTGTGGGGCAGTTCAAAGGGAGGTCACTGCAGCAGGCTTTGCCTGCAGTGACTCCTGTTCCAAGGCTGAACAGTTCAGGCTGGGGCAGCCAGGGGCGAAGTTTGTCTTTGCAAGAGATCTTCCACTGTGGTAAGATAGGCTGTTTTCTGGCTCTTGGGGGTTTAAAGTTTCTGTTTTACTGTTGTTTAGGATTGCATGTAACACTGTCGCTGTAAGCAGTGTCTTGGTGTAGCACACTGGATGCAGCATGTTCAGAGGTTGGACTCGGTAATCTTGGAGGTCTCTTCCACCCTGGATGATTCAACGATTCTGTGTCTTGATCATAGCCTGGGGCTGTCAGGATAATGCAGTTTCTCAGGAGCACAGAGGGGTCGGGGCTCAGTGGCAGCAGCAGATCACTACAGCACCTGCCATTAGTGTGGATTACAAACGAGGAGCAGTTTGGCTGATTTGGACAGGCCTAGATGAGTTGTTCAGTTGTGCTGATGAACAGCAGTGAAGTGCTGACGACTGTCAGGACCTTGTCTCTGCAGGCTCCACACGTTCTGCCACCTGTGCAGGTTCCCTGGGAACCCTGGCCAGGCATTCCTGGATGCAGCAGCAGCTCACAGCCAAGGTTTCCATTGTGAGCAGCTGGCAGTCAGTGCTGGTGCCTGTCACACACAGATGTGCAGATCAGATGGGCTCCAGACACAGATGTGCAGGTGGCCGATATCCGTCCTGAGCGTGTGTGCTCAGAACCATCACCCTGCACAGCCCTGCAGCTGTACCCTGGCTGCTTCCACCTCAGCTGAAAGTCCCTGATAAACCTGACTGTCCTCTCTTTGTCACAGCACAACATGCCCTTCTGGAGGATCACAAATCACGCTGACCTCGTGTCCCTTCACCAAGCCCTGGAGTTAGACTTCCTGTAAGAAGCTGGAGCAGAGGCGAGACTGCAGCTCCTGTGAGCCCTCTCCATCACTGGAGAGGCAGAAATCTCACACATTTGGGGACTCACTTTTCAGCTTGATGAAGAAAACATACCTGATGCAAAATCTACAGTGGAACATGACAGCAGGTCGTTCCTCAGGAGTCCTGCCAAGTCCAGAGGTGTCCTGTAAAGGAGCCCCAGCCTCAGCAGGGCTAGAGCTTGTCTGCCTGAAGGGACTTCCAGGGCCAGCTGAATGCTTCTGGCAGGTGTCTCCAGAGGGAGGGGCCATACAACAGCAGCAGTATTTGTAAGAGCCTTCTCCTTTCTATTCAGCTTAGTTGTAGAACCCAAGTAAACATAAAACCTTATTTTTGTAGGAAAACGCTGATGGCAGAGCTGAACCTTCTTTGTTTTGCAAAGCCGAAGAGCTATGGTTTTTTTTTCATGGGAAATATTAATGAAAATGTCAGAAATACCTCTATTGCTGTAAAATGTGTCCTCTCTCCTTTCCTGGGTGTTCAAAGCAGTTAATTTATTACAATGTCCTTAGTTCCTCAATGTGGGATTACTGGAAAACAGAAAATAAGGGAATGCTTCTGGGATATGTGGTTCCTTGTAGAGGCAAGTGGTGGTGTTCTGAGTTTATCCTGGTGGCTTCTAGTCAATGTGTGCACAAGTCCTGTCAGTCAGCAGGAGACCATTGGATTCCAGCCTTGGCTTGGACCGTAGATCCCACAGATTCCCCCTGTAAAGGAAAATGAAACCGCCTGTGAACATCAGGATGGCAGACTGGTGCAGACTGTTCAGATGTGAACAGAGTCCTCACCTGGACTAGGAATAATCTAATTCCTAAATCCTCATGAATGTTACAGAGAAGGCTCTGGCTATGGTTGTTAACCTTCATCTCTGTGTTCCTGACTCCGTGTGTGAGAGAAAGTTCCTTTTAGTAGAATCAGATTCAGTTTTCTTATATTCTTCTTTGCATTAGCCTAACTACATAGTGAGAAACAAATGCCTTGTTAAGAGGGACTTAATTTTCTAAGACACTGTGACTTGGCAGCCTGGAGCACACTGGCCTTGGGAGGAATGGCAATGCTGATTTTTCTGCCTTTGTCTCAGAAAAGAGGCTGGAGTGGGTGACCTGCAGCTCCCTGGGCAAGGAACAGCCAGCTGGGGACTGGGGCTGGCATAGGGGCTGGCTTTGAGCCAGGTCAGGCTGTGTTTGGTGACTCTGCCTCCCCCTGCACCCCGGGGGCAGCAGATCAGCAGCTGCCTGGGGTTCCTGCCCTGAGGAGGGTGTGTGCTGCACCCCAGCCAGACCTGTGGCTGCACCCAGAGCCCTCCAGATTGCTGGTCCCCAGCCCCCAGTCTGTCCCTGCAGAGGGCACACTGACCCACTCGCTGTGCCCACACAAGCAGGGATGTGTTTGCTGCGTTCCTTCCATGGCATTCATTGCTGAGGGATGTTTCCATCAGTGCTGGGTCCCCTTGGCACAGGCTCTGCTGTGCCCTGGGAATCTCCAGTGACCGCTGGGAAGGTGCCTACAGCCAGGGCTTTGGGTCCCCAGTGCTGAGGGACTGCACCCAGGAGGTCTTTTCCATGTTGTCCTAGCTCCAGTTTCCTTTGGGTTTTTTTTTTAAATTAAATTGGAATCAAATGAGATTCTTTTTTCCAAAGTGGTCACAGGAGCTGGGAGTGATCAGCTTTCCATCCAGCTCCTTGCCAGGTGTTGGCCTTTTGCTCTGATCCCAGATGGATACTGGGTGGGCACATTTCCCCAGGAGCTCTGCAGCAGGAACACACTGTTGTGTGGGAGCAGCAGGGCCACTCATCCCATGAGGGAAATCTGGGGAGCAGGTGTGGGTGTCCCTGGGCAGCTCAGCAGAGGGGAAGGGTTTGCCCCTGGGGCTGTGCTGGGGGTGCTCAGCAGGTTTGGAGAGAGGAGCAGGAGGCCCCAGGCCTGTTCTCTGTCTGTACCAGATGGAGCTCAGGTGTGTTCCCACCTGTTCCAGGCAGCTGGGGCAGCTCCAGCTCTGTGACTGCTGGGTCCCCAGACCCAGTTCCTCTGGGGTCCCTGTGCAGTGTTGCTGTTACAGCCAGAGCTGTGCCGAGGAGCAGCCCCGTTGCTCCCAGGGTCGGAAATACCTCCAGAGGATCAGGACTTGGAGTCACAGCAGAGTCTGTGCTGGGTCCTGAACATCCCTCAGTGAGTCCCAGCCCACCCAAAGGTCTCCTGTAAGCGGGCTTGGGAGCTGTCCCAAGCAGTGCAGCAGCCTGTTGGGAGCACGTTTTGTACTCTGGCTGGCTGAACTTTGGGATTAAAACCTGTGCCTTAACCTCCCACCACCGGCACGGCTGAGCAGCCCCTTTGCTTCGCTCCTGTGAGAAGCAGCTGGAAAGCTGTGCTGGGGAGGGGCTGGGTTTGCCCAGGCATTCACAGAGGGTGCTGGGCCCATGGGCCTGAGCCACCTGGCAGCTGGCTGTGCTTTTTGTTTGTTTACTTCCAAATGTTTTAAGGAAATTTTAAGGTGTCAGTAAAATTTTAGCTGAGCGTGGAACTTGCAGCCACTGACATTTCATACTGATATTTATACGATGTTTCCTTGAATGTATGTAAAGTACTTTTATAACAGGAGGTTGATGGTACATTTCTGTGTTTGTTAATAAAGGGTGACCTGGCTATTTTATTTTTTCCTCTATTGGCTGAATTTAAGCCTTTTTCTGTCTCTCATGAGGCAGGAACAGCACCTCTGTCCAAGTATTGATTTTTCTCCTGTCTCTGTCACCAGTTCAGCTACAGCCAGGTCAGGTCTAATGGGAGAGCAAACCTGAACACCTGAAGGACAGTCAGCCTGTGGGCCCAGGGCACCTGAGCTCACCTTGGTGCTGCCAGTCCCCCCTGCAGCTTCACCACAGCCACGGAGGCTTTAAAAACCACCTGACCCACTAATATTTGCTGCCCGGAGAGCCCCGGGGGAGGAGTCTGTGCTGGTACTGGTGGGCAGGGCCCCTGGAGCCCAGAGCAGCCCTTGCTGCACTACAAGGGGTGAGTCCTGGGCACTGCTGGCTGTGGGGTCTCTGCCTGTTCATGGTCTGTAATGGGAACTGTCCTATGAACTGGAAAAAAATAAAGTCTTTATTTTCTATAGTGACTGCTTCAGCCTGTTCTCTGCCCCCCGTGTCAGTCCCTGCCCCTGTGACAGCCTGGGCCATGTTTATGGTGCTGCAGGTCCCAGTGCAGCCTCTGGAGCCCCTGGGGACCAGTGAGGCAGGGACTGGCTCCTGGGCTCTGCTGAGGTGCCCAGGGCAGGCACACAGTGCTCCCTCAACAAACCTTCCTGGTTTCTTCTGCCCAAGGCCATCAAACACCCTCCTCCCACCCTGTGCTGTGGTGCTGCTGGCCTTGGCCACAGGCTGGTCTTTTGTAGGAGCAGCTGGGAAACAGATTTCAGCTGCTCCTCCAGCTGCATCCTACTGCCTGCCCTGGGGTGGGGCTCCTCTCCTGGGATGGGTCCTGCTGGGGGGGAAAAGGTGATGGAGGCAAGGGGAAAGGGCCAAGAGTCAATGCTTTGGGCAACCAGGATGTGCCACAGCTGCCAACTGGTCAACAGCAAAAGAGGCAGAGGCTGCTCTGAGGCCTGCTTGGATTTTGGCACCAATCTGGGGAGTGCCCTGCCTGGGACTGGGTGGGTGTCTGTGCTCAGGTGCCAGCACAGCCCCACACTGACCATGCACAGCTGAGAAACCGCCCGTGGCCAACTGCAGGAGGAGCACTGCCCGGGGTGGGGGTGGGAATGGAGCCAAGGGAGCACGAGGTGTCCATAATAAGCCAGAAGCATCAAAGCCACCCTGCAGCCACTCTGTCAGCACAGGCCTCCTTCCCATCCCTCCCCAAACACGGCGATAACAGCTGAGCTTTGACCTCAACACCAAAACTAACACACCAAGGAAGAAAACTCTGGAAACAAAGGTCAGATAGCCACAACCATTGGAGGAAATGAGCTCCCACATCCCTGTGCAGCAATGGCAGCAGCGGGCACAGAGAGAACAAACCAGTGCTCTTGAGTTTTTTTCTTTTGAACAAGCTAATAATAAATAACAAGGAAAGCTGACACGGCACTGCACACATGCTGGACCTGCCACATGGCACAGTGTGCTGGACCTGCCACAAACACTGTGGCTTTCCTTGAGGGTGCAACCATGGGAGCCACGCTCTGTGCCGTGGAACTCCTTGTGCATTTCCACATCATCCCTGGTTCCTGCCAGCTCTCTCCAGCTGCCCAAAACAACAGCCTGGGGGAGCAGAACCAGGACCACAACTAACAAATATACCTCCCCTGCACGTCCCTTTGGAGGAGCTGCCCTCAGGCAGCAGACTCGAGGGCAGCAGCCCCATTCAGGAAGCGCTGCTGTGGCAGCTGGGACAGCGGGAACTGGCTCTGGGCCAGGCACTGCATCCGCCTGTTCACGAGGTCTGGCTCAGAGAACGAGCGGAACTCCAGCCCGTCAGTCCCTCCATTGGCATCCACCTCATCATAGCCACCTTCCTGCTGCACCTGCACGTTGGGGTGCAGCCACTTGTAGTAGGTGACCCTCAGCCCCAGCCCCAGCAGGTAGCAGGGCAGGGCTGCAGAGACCACTGGGATGAGGTACCAGTGCTCCTCAGAGGGGGCCCGGCCCCAGAGCCAGGAGAGAGCCAGCAGTGTGCTGTCCACCAGGATGAAGCCGTGGTAGATGATGCTGCGGTGCAGGGTCCTCCCCGGCGCCACGTTGAACCAGCTGAAGTAGAGGATCACGGCCACCATGGCCCGGTAAAGCTGCTCAGGGCCAGGGGACTCCATGAAGTCCGTGCCCTGCAGGCTGACCCAGAGGAACATGGCCAGCCACACGAGTGGGAAGTGGACAGCCACGCCGTAGGGCCAGAGCAGGGCGAAGAGGGCGACCGCCAGGATGCGGGGACAGATGAGGAAGAGGTTCCACAGGAAGTAGATGAAGGAGGAGCCCCGGCTCAGCTCGTACTTGTCCTGCAGGAAGGAGCGCAGGGACTGGTGGTAGTCCAGCAGAGCCCAGGACACACACAGGAGCGCAGTGCCGACCCCCAGGCCTGCAAACAGAGGGGGAGACGCTGAGGGGAGAGCAAGGCAGGGCCCAGCCTGGCTCAAACCTCCCCCTGCCTGGCACAGCTAAAACGAGCTTCCCTCCCACCCTTCACTAAGGGTCAGAGCCTCAGCACCGCCCTCTCCCTCAGCTGTCTGCCCTCTCCGAGGAGGACTCTGGTGCTGGCCTTGCCCAGAAGGTGGAGAAGCAGCGCTGGGACTGAGCAGCTCTGCAGAGCCCACAGGCAGGTGAGTGCTGGCTTCACCCAACCCCTGCAGTGACACTCGCTGCCCACCCTGGGACTGGGCACCTCCTTGGGGGCCTGTGCTCCACCCACACCCACTTTGGCATCTCCCTCCTACCCAGCCTCACCCTCAGCCTCTCTTGGGGCATGTAAGGAAATGACCACAGCAGTCCTGCAGCTCCAGCCCTCCCACCCTGAGCCCAGCAGGTCCATTGCAGCATGGGAGGGGTTCACCCTCCTGTGTGACTCATCAAGGGAAGGAGTGCCGTGGGAGCAGAATGACCCTTCAAGCAAGTGTCCTGGGGGGTCCTGCAGCCCCTAGACAGCCCCATCCAAGCCCACTGTGACCCCAAGCCTGCCCCTGCACAGCCCCCTCCCTGGCCCCAGACCCCTCACCCTGGGAGATCTCGGCCTTGTTTGTCTGTAGGATAATGTAGAGGAGCAGGGTGAGCTGCGGGGTGTTCTCCAGGAAGGTCTCGAAGAGCCGCAGCATGCTGATGTCGTGGGAGAGGAAGGCCATGTGTCTCTGCTCCTCCTCCTCCTCTGCCTTCGCCCAGCACACCTTCCAGCCCACCTTCAGAGCGTGGAGGCACCTGTGTGGGGACCCAGCCAGTAGTGAGAGGCCACGCAAGCCCCTCGGCCCTCACGCTGCCCCGGCAGGACAACAAACCCCCCCAATTTATACCCAACCCCCTCCTTCCCCTGCCCAAACCACGGACCACAGGAGCCACGCGGTGCATGTAAACCAGAGCACTGCCCTCAGAGCACCTGCCCGGATCATTTCCTGCCCCCGGAGGGAAGGCCCGGCCCGGCCCCCGAACTCCCGGGAGCGCCGAGGCCAATCCAGATGAGGATTCGGGGTCCTGCTCCGCTCGGCCCGAGGGCTCCGGCAGCGGCGACAGCACCGGGAGACAGCGCTGAGCCGGGGGAGCTTCAGCTGGAGGGACACAGGCGGCTCCTGCCGAGGCATTTCACCCCGCTCCACCGCGGGGCTGAGCCGGACCGCTCTGCCCGGGAGCCCCTCGGCCCCCGGGGCACCGCTCACCCCATCTCGGGCACGGCGGGACCCCCGTCCTCCCCTGCCGGAACAGAGTGAGGGGCAGCCGGAGGAGGGGCGAGAGGAGGCTGGGGCGGAGCGGGGCGATGCCCGGGGGTGGGCAGGGGGATGCCCGGGGATGCCCGGGGGTGGGCAGGGGGATGCCCGGGGATGCCCGGGGGTGGGCAGGGGGATGCCCGGAGGATGCCCGGGGGCCGCGGGAAGCCGGCGCGGGGCCGCCGTACCTGAAGAGAAAGCCGAGCTGCAGGAGGTGCAGGGCGGCGAGCAGCTTGGCGGGCACGGCGGGGCGCAGCGCGGGCGGGTCGGAGCGCAGCCAGAACCAGCTGCAGGCCTGGGCGGCGGCCGAGGCGGCGGCGAGCAGCGACAGCGACAGCGCGGCCCAGCCCGGCTGCCCGCGCCGCACGTACTCCACCGCCACCCAGCCGTCCGTGAACACATCCAGCGCCGCCGCCGCCGTCCCCGCCGCCGCCAGCGCCAACTGCAGCGGCCCGAACCGCGGCGGGGCGGCCCGGGGGGACATGGACAGCGGGACCGGCCGGGAGCGCACCGGGAGCGGCCCCGACCGGAGCCCGCGGGCCCCGCCCCTCCCTGAGGGCCCTGCCCGCTCTCTGTCCCGCCCTTCAATGACCCCGCCCCGCTCTCGGCCCCGCCCCTCAGCGGCCCCGCCCCTCTCCCTGTCCCGCCCCCGGCCCGCTCCCTCAGCCCCGGCCCGGCGGAGCCCTCGGTCCCTCGCAGGGCAGCACCGCTCACCGGCACCGGGGCCGAGCCGAGCCCCGCACTCGCGTGTCCCCCCCCGGAGCTGCAGCTCCCCGCGGGGCTGAGCGGGGGGTTCGGAGCACGGCCCTCCGCCGTGTCCCAGCCCTGCCCCGCTCCGCGGCCCCTCCGCTCGCTCTGGCCCCGCCGCTGAGGGGCAGGGCCCGGGACACGGGGGATGAGCCGTGGGGCAGCCGCGGCAGGACGGGCTGGAGCTCCGGTCCCGCCCGAACAGCACCGCGCAGAGCCGGGGTCCCTGCCCTCACCCGCCGCAGTGCGGTGTTACCCAATTGCACAACCGCTCTCTTTACTGCAAGAAAGTCCATGCATCTTCACGTCCAAAAATCGTCAGGAATTTCATTCCTAACCTGCACACTTCCTACATAAAGGCGATTACAGTACTTTTGACTCCTAGATCTGCTGGACTCCACAGTGGGGTGTGCACCTGTAGCACACCTGCTGCGCTATTCACACCACGGGCTGCAGCTGGGCCACAGGACCAGCAGGACACGGATCTGCCCCAGCAGTAACCCCAGCAGCAGACCCCGGGTCCCCCGGGCAGCCCCAGGGATACGTCCACAGGGAACAACTGCTTTTGCAAAGCAAAGTCAATTCACCAGTTCCAGGTAACAGAAACCCCATGACTTTGCAGCTCCCATAACACACAGACCCCACCAGCTCGAGCCCTCTGCCCCAGCCCTGGCTCTGTGTGCTGCTGTTCCAGTGGTCCTGGCACTTGGCAGGCAGCAATCGTAGGACAGGGCAGCACAGCACACAACAGCAGCTCTCACCTGGCAGGCAGCAAGCGCAGTTCAGTGTATCAGTGGTTCAGCTTGAAATATCTGGGTCCTGCTTTTCAGCAACACCTTCACAAAGCAGAAAGCCATGTGGTTCCTTCTGTGAGAACAGCTACATTACACACCTGAAACGCTCCTGAATATTTATGAACTCCTGAAGTGCTCTCATTACAAGTACAGAACAATGCCCAGAAGACAGGTCTGTTTGAATTTCCTATGACAGGAAGCTCACCATGACTGAGGGACAATATGGTGCTGTAGCCTCCTGCAGCCTCCCTGAACAAGGCAGAGTGGGTAGAAAACCAGGAAACACAAACCTCTTACCTCCACCTCCATCCATCTAGAGTATCAAACTATATCCTAACAGTGTTTTTCTGTTATGCTTTAAAAATGGTTTAAAGAATAAAACATTATTGCACTTGGTGTAATTCGAGCTTCAGCTAAAATCATAGCACAGCATATCCTGAGCTGAAAGGGATCCCCAAGGATCATCCAGTCCAACTCTTTGCCCTGCACAGACACCCCAACAATCCCACCCTGTCCCTGAGAGCGCTGTCCAAACCCTCCTGGAGCTCTGGCAGCCTTGAGGCTGTGCCCACTGCCCTGGGGAGCCTGTTTTGGGGGCAGAAGTGATTTGGGCCCTATTTGTAACACTGATGTTTCATCTGTAATGTGCTGGTTTCTGCCGTAGTACAATTATTTAATTTCTTGCTGTCCAGACACTCATTTCAGTTTGACCTTTCAAAGCAAAAAGCTAAATAAAAAAATAAGGAAAGTTAAGTATGAGCTGTGCTTTTGCTCCCAGGTTTTGTCAAGCAGATGGCTTCCTTCTTCAGGGTAGAAAAGCCTCTTGAGTCACACATGCAGGCAAGGGTCCTCAAGTTAAAGTTTTATTGGAAATGTTCAAAAGCTCTAGTAACAAGATCACCTCTAGTACAAATATAGATTTAAACGCACAAACTAAAAAATAAAAAAATCTTTTCATGATTGCTGTACATTAGTGGAATGGTACCCACTTTGTGAACGAATAGAAGGGAAGCTGAGTTAGGAGAAACAGCTCTAGAAACAAAGATTAGAAAGAGGTTCCTCTTTCTAACAGGCATCTTTTAAGGAGCCAAGACAAAGTGAAGGTTCTGAAGCTTTGAGGAGTTCACTTTTCCTGTGTCTATTTATGCTTTCATTCACATGGTCACAGCATAGAATCAAGTCCAGTTAACAGAATCCTGTACATTCTGCGTGTCCTGGAATTCCATGAGGAGGCATTCACAGAGTAACTGGGACCGTCTACAGAGAGAAAAGATCACCCTCCATGTCACTGAGCTTGGCAGGGTATCTTGAAACAGGGACAAGCATTTTTTTGGAAGTAAATTAAGCTGGAGGGAACTTCAGTCAGCATCTGTTGACTTATAGTGATCATCATCCACCGTGGAGTAGATGTGTCCCTCGCTGCTGAGGAATTCCACGGCTTGCCTTGAAGAAAGCCCCACAATTAATAACCAGTTAGCAACTAATTAGCAAATACCACCTTTCTGCCAGGGATTTCCCATTTCCAGACCCCATCCCCACAGTTCCCTCCTGGCAGCTGCCAAGGGAAGCTCTGGATGGCTCTGTCCTGTGAGCAGTGTAAGTGACATACAGAGTTTCTCCAAAGCTATGAAAAATGTGCTCCCCCACAGGTCAGACTCTGCCTGTCACAGAGGAGAAAGCCACCACTCTCCATACTTCCCAGGTGAAAGCAGGTCATGGATGTTCATGACTACATTTCTAAGCTTTAAGGAGAAGTTATAAGTGATAGCAAAAAGGAGAACAGAACTAAGTGTTCAGTGTGCAGACGGCGAGGCAGTCCTTGAACAGGACAATACTGCCAAAGCACTGCAGAACACCCAGGTATCTGCTGCCACTGAACTGATAAACAGGTTGTTTTGAAAACGGGAGCAAAGCATTTGTCACACTTTCAACTGGCAGTGACTCATTCAGGGCTGTGAAGCCTTCAGAAGCTCTGGCTCACTGTTCTGTGCTGCTGGGGCCACCTGGATTACCCACACTGATTCACAGGTGAGTGCCTGAGCTTGTCAACTGTCCCCTCTGCCTCTGAGAGGAATGCCTGGGTTTCCAAACACCCTTCATTTCTACACACTTACTTGATTGTTGACATGCTCATACTGTGGAGCTGAAGCTTCAGCTCTTGCAGGCTCATACCTTCTGGGACAGGGCAGCTTTTTATCAAGTTCAGCACCTGGAGAAGCAAGAGCCCCCATTACCACAGAGCTCAGATTCTGTGTCAGAGAGGCTGAGCAGAACCACTGTCTTCAAAGAGTGATGGAACTTGCATTTCCCTGCCCTGTATCACCCATCACACCCCAGCAGCCTCCACTGCCACTGCTGTGCTCCCAGAAACGCTGCTGGCACCCACCTGGCTCTGGTGTGCTGTGAGCCCGTTCACTGGCAGGCTGCCAACTCCTCCATAGCCTCCCATGTCTCTGATCCCAGTGGAGGAAAACGACGGCGGCGCACTCGATGCTGACTGCAATCATGAGAAATGCTGTGGTTACCTGACTGCAACCAGGAGAGCAGAAATGCTGTGGTTACCTGACTGCAATCAGGAGGGCAGAAATGCTGTGGTTACCTGACTGCAATCATGAGAACAGAAGTGCTGAGGTTACCTGACTGCCAAACCCATGGCAGTAAACCACAGAACTGGACTGCAATACAATCTCTCTCCAAGGAAGCCAGGACTTCTGTTACATCCTCACTGTAGCCCAGCCTTAAGCTTTGCAGACCCACAATTTCCCCAGCATAGCCAGAGGTCCCTCTATGGGAAATCACCAGTCACCCAGGAAGGGCCATGATGCAATCGGGATCTTTCTACATACCATAAGATTTTTTCTGAGGATCATATGTGAATTGACAACCTCTAGTATGTGTGTGGTGAACTCATTCATATTTTCCAGAGGCATGATCTTAAATGCCACCAAGCTCTTCTTATTCTTTCAGAGGAAAAAAAAAAAACAAATTACATCACAGAAACAGGAAAATGCAAACCAACCAACCCAGCCATTCCCTCCAGGAATGGGACAGTGGTGAAATGAGAGCTTCTCTGCATGCAGCTACTCCACAATGTTCTGACCTATGTCTTGTGCTGCTTTTGGCTGGGATAGAGTAGCATGGACTGGTTTTGGAATTGTGCTGGAAAACGGGGATGTTTTAGTCGTTGCTGAGCAACACTTGCAGAGCCAAGGGCTCTCCTGCTTCTCACACTGCCCCACCAGTGTTAGGCTGGGGGGTGACACAGCTGGGACCCCACTGCCCAAGGGATATCCCAGATCATCCAGTGTCATGCTCAGTATATAAAGCTGGGAAAAGGAGGAGGAAGAGGGGATGTTCAAACTGATGGTCTTTGTCTGCCCCAGTCACCGTTCCACATGAAGAGCCCAGCTCTCCTGGAGATGCTGCACACCTGCCTGCCCATGGGAAGTGTGGGATGGATTCCTTGGTTTGCTTTACTTATTAAACTGCCCCCATCTGAACTTGGTTATCTCACTTTGACCCTTCTGATTCTCCCCCATCCCCCCAGGAGTGAGCGAGCAGTGGCAGGGGGAGGAGGAGGGGCTCAGGTGCCCTCCAGGGTTAAACTACAACATATTTTCAGATGTGATTTTGTAAAGCAATGGAGATATAGAGTCAGCTGGAGACAGGGTCTAACCAGCTGAACTTTCCTTTAATGCATACACCATTACTTGAATATTTAGTTATGAGGTAACCACATCACATAACGTGCTACAACAAGTGCCCCCATGAACCAGAACCTGGTCTAAGCTCAACAGCACAAACATCCCAGAACCTGGTGGCCAGAACTCTGCTCTGCTGAAAAAAACACACTGAGGACAAGGGGCATTTTAAATGAGTCCTCATTTTAAACAGTCCTCTGTATTCAGGAACAGTTAAGAGTGTTATTAAATACAGCCGTGGCAGAGACACTGAAGGATTTGTCCAGAGGAAAGGATGAGCAGAGACACTCTAAAGCAGCCCACTGACACTGAGCCAGATCACTAATCCTGCATGGCCTGGACTCAGGCACAGGTGACACGGCCTTACCTGAAAGGAACGGAGGTGCCCAGCTACTTTGACGTAAGTTCCTGGAGGTACCACGACATTCTCACCTCCTGCCTCCTAACAGAGAGGGAAAGGAGAGAGGTTTGCTGATTCACATTTCCATTTCCCAAACATCACAGTAAATGACTCAGCAAAGCAGGCTCATCTCAAGCAAGCACAAGCAACGTGCATTCTTATGCCCAGCAAGAGCAGTTAGATAAACATAACTGTAAATGAAAAGTAAAAACATTTGCACACTGGAGAGCAGAGCCAGTCGTCTGCTCTGCTATTTCTGTCCACTTATGAGAGATTCTCAGAGCAACAAGAGGAAAAGACTCTTAAATAGTAAAAAAGCAGGTGTTCAGTTCCATAACCTGGCTGGGGAACGGGGCAGGCCAGAGTCATTTCTGAACTCAGGATAAACCTGCAGAAAGCCAACTGAATGTCTGCCTGATTACCCTCCCAAAGCTATTCAACTGAACTCAGCTATAAACAACAGCTGAGGGGACAGTCAGTGACCTCTGTTACAGCAGCATCTCCCTTGGATTTCAGGGACGTATTATTCCTAAAACACTTCTCAGGAAAGCGACATCTTTTTGATAAAAACTCTCTGTGAGATGCAGGCAGTTTGTCTTGTTGATCCTTACAGGTCCCTTCCAGTTGAGACACTGTACTATTTAATAACTTTTCCCTCCCCACCGCTCTCAAAGGTTGTCAAGGAAGCGTGTTCGGAGCGAATCCGATGCTTACATCGGTGTCAACCCACTGCCTGACGTCCATCGGCGCTGCCGTCATGTCGTCCACTTTGTAGAGGATGTTGGTGGGCGCCTTCTCCGCGTGCCGGACGATGCCCACCACGGTGACCTGCGGGGAGCGGGAGGGTTGGCCGGGCCCCCGCGGCACTCGGGGCCGCCCCGCCCGCGGCCGCCCCGGCGCCCACCTGCGAGATCTCCACGTCGCAGATCCGGAACGCCTCGTCGACCTGCTCCGCCGCCAGCAGCTGCGACACCGTGCAGGGCACGATGTTCTGCGAGCGGCTCCGCTGCGAGGGGCGGCGGAAAGTCAGGGCTGGCCCAGGACCGGCCCCAGCCCCGGCAGGACCGGCCCCGGCCGCCCCTCGCCCGGCCTACCTGCTTCTTCTCCGCCTGGGCGCCGGCGGGCGACCCGAACCCCCCCGGGGACTGCAGGTATCCGCCCGGGGGCCCCGCGCCGCCCATGGTGCCGAACCCGCCGTCCAAGTTCCCTAGGGGGGAAGGCAGAGGCCGTGAGGCCGTGGCGCGGTCCCCGTGCCCACCGCTGCGCCATCGCGGCCTCGAGCGCCCCGTCCCCGAGGCCCCCGGGCGCTGTCCCGTGTCCCTGCCCCGTGTCCCTGTCCCGTGTCCCCGTCCCCTGTCCCCATTCCTGTCCCCATTCCTGTCCCCGTCCCGTCCCCACCGTGCCCGCTCCACATCGCTCCGTCAGGATCGGCCGCCACAGGCCCGCGCGCGCCGATCCTCCGCGCGCCGCCCGCGCCCGCCCAATCCCGGAGCGCCGCTCTGCCCGCCGCGGCCAATCGCGGCCTTCCGTCTTCCGCCTCCGTCCAATAGAGAGAGGTCGCGGAGAAGCCGCCGGCGCCATTTTGAGGGCAGGCGCTGCCCGGCCCCGCCGCGGGGAGGAGGCGGGGCCGAGGGGCGGGGCCAGAGCACAGGTGACAGGTGGGGCCCGGGCGGGGGAGGGACAGAGCACAGGGGAGCACAGAGCACAGAGTACAGAAGAGCACAAACAAGAGCACGGGGGCACAGAGTACAGAGCACAGCAGAACACAGCGCAGCGCAGTGCGCAGTGCGCAGCCCGGGGTGCCCCCATGCAGCCCCTGGCCCGGTCCGTGGCTCTGCTGCTGCTGTGCCCGCTGGCCGCGGCCCTGCCCGGTGCTCGCGGCGGCCGCGGGCGGTTCTGGCACCTCACGGACCTGCACTGGGACCCCGGGTACGAGGCGGCGGCGGCGGCGGGGCGGCCGTGCCCGTCGGGCAGCGGGCGGGCCGGGCCCGCGGGGCCCTGGGGCAGCCACCTGTGCGACGCGCCCTGGGCGCTGCTCCGCTCGGCAGCCCGGACCATGCGGGACATCCTGCACACCCCCGACTTCGTGCTCTGGACCGGGTGAGGAGCAGCCGGGCCGGGAGGGACACAGGAGGGCAGCGGAGCCCGTATCGGGGGGTCAGGGCTCTTTCCGTGGTCCCCACTTCGGACAGGGGAGGGGGGAATGTGCCTCGTAATGAAGAACGAGGGCTTGGGGGAGAGCACAACCCTGGCGAGGGCTCCCAGCGCCTGCAGGAAGCTCCTGAAGCACCGGGGCAGTGCTGCCGTGAGGGCATGGAAGGATCCGAACTCACCGTCCATCCTGTCCAGCCCTGTCTGACTCCGCAGTGACTCCGAGCGCCTGGAATGCCCAGGGAAGGGGCTGTGGGCTGTGTGTTGGTCCACCAGGTCCTGCCGGTCAGAGCAGTGGGAGGACAGCGTTGCAAACCAGGCTTGTGGCATTTCTTCTGGCTGCAGATGAGGCAGCTGGGAGACCTGTCTCAAAAAGGGGCTGTTTTGCTTTAGGAGTGGGGGTTCTCTGCTGTTGTGGTCCCCAGAAGTGGGTTCCTGGTCCCTCAAGTGCCCTTACTGCCTTAGGAGCACTTACAGTAAAAGCTATATTTTGCATGGTGATTGATTGTGTGTGTGGCCTTTCTTCTGACAGTGCAACCTTAACCTGCAATCTGCTGTACTTCCAGTCCCAGGAGGCTGTTGCCTGACCGCATGTTTTCATTTTTGGTCCCTGGAGATGCATGTTACTCCTTGTGACCTTACGTTGAGCATTCTTTTTCCTCAAATAATTTCTCCCAGTTTCTCTCACATGATTTTGAATGTTGATCTCCCTCTTCAGTGGGCTGCTGGCCAGCCCAGCATTGTCTACAAATGCCATGAGTGTGTCAGTGCAAACACAGACGTGTGTGTCTGGGGCAGCCCTGCCTTACTGGAGGTATTCCCTTGTTTCATGGTGATCACAGCTGTGCAAACAGCTCTGCTTCACTACTGCTGATCAGATGGTGCCCTCAGATTGCAAAGTGCTGATCCTGGCAATATTTCCAGGCAGCTTTAGTGCCTGTGACGTGCCCTGAGGCAGAGAGAGCCTCCCCTTTACCCGCTGGTGTTCAAGGGTTTTAAGGTAAAGTGAATCACAGAGTATCCTGAGCTGGAGAGGACCCGCAAGGATCATCAAATTCCCACTCCTGGTCCTGCACAGGACACTCCAGCAATCCCACCATGTGCCTGAGAGTGGTGCCCTTGGGCTCTGGCAGGTTTCCAGTGGAGTTTGTTTTCTCTCTCAGCGATTCCTTGAAACTCCCTCAGTACCCTGACCAGTCAACATAGCACTGAATTCTGCCCCCAAAAGCTTCAGCTGTCTCTTTGAGGAGGCACAGACAGAAGCCAGCAAGTTTCTGTGCCTTGCTCATCGCTGTGAGCACAGGTCCTATGAGTCCCAGACAGTGACCAAGCTGCTTTTTTTTTTTTTTTAGAGATGACACTCCCCATGTCCCCAATGAGCAGCTCGGAGAAGAAAAGGTTCTGCACATAATAGCAAACCTGACTTCTCTGATAAAAGAGACATTTCCAGGTAGGATTTGAGGGGATGAGAAGGGGAGAGGGGCACAGAGACTCATGGGAAGGGCTTACCAGGGTGGAGAATTACAGAACTGGGACAGGGAAAGGCACAGAAAGGCTGTGGTCTCTGGGGCTTGTTTGCCCTCTTCCCAGTGGCCTCAGTTCTGATGTGCATCATGCACTGATGCACATTCATGTTCCAGCTTAGCTCGCTCAGGAGAGAGGAAAATAAAGGTTTCTGTTATTAGTCATTAAGGGAGAAAAAGTTGCAAGATTCCCTCAGACAGAACCCCTGTCAGCAGGAGAGAGGGATGTTACTGCTGTGACAGCTCAGGATTCGGCTGGGGGGGCTCCCCAGGGGGGTCAGTGCTGAGTGGTCAGTGCGGTCTCAGGGGTGGGTGACTGGCCCTGGCAAAGCCTTGGCCTTGAGTGCCCTGGGGAGCTTCGGGGGCTCTGCAGCCCTGACTCCTCTGCTCTGCAGCCCTGACTCCTCTGCTCTGCAGCCCTGACTCCTCTGCTCTGCAGCCCTGACTCCTCTGCTCTGCAGCTCTGACTCCTCTGCTCTGTCTCCAGGCACCAAAGTCTACGCGGCGATGGGCAATCACGACTTCCACCCCAAGAATCAGTTTCCTGGGAAGCAGCACAGGATCTACAACCAAACAGCAGAACTGTGGCGGCCCTGGCTGAGTGACGCCTCCCTTCCTCTCTTCAGAGCAGGTCTGGCACCACTGGCTCGTGTTGGCAGCACTCTGAGGAGATGGGGAAGGGTGGGAGAATACCATGACCAGTTTTCCTTGCCTCAGAGCTCAGAGCATCAGTATTCATAGAGGACTTGAAGAGGAAGGGTCCAATTTAACGCTGATTTCTGGCATGGAGTTCTCCTGCTTGCAAGAAGATAAATTTTGTTATATTTTAGTCTCTCGTATCATTGTCAGGTTACTGGGAAGAATGCAGAGTGGTGAGCTCCAGGGAGGAAAAGACCTTTAAAGGTACAGGCTGGGGCAGGCAGTGCTGTGGCTCTTCAGAGCTGCCCACTGTCCCCATGCAGGTCTCCCTTCAATGGGACAGGCACAAGCATGACAAGAGGCCCACAGGGAAGAGCCACTCCAAACACCCATCCTGGAGTGGGCAGAGCGCTGCTGGTGCCTGGTCCAGGCAGTGACCCTGCTGTGGCTGTTGCTAAGGAGAGCAGAGAGAGGTGGGAACAAAGGGATGTGGGATCACAGCCACCAGTGTGACCAGACCTCCAGCTCTTTCCCTGTCATGTTTTTCAGGAGCTTTCTACAGTGAGAAGCTGCCCAGCCCAGGGACAAGGGGGAGGATTGTTGTCCTCAACACCAACCTGTACTATGACCAGAATGATGAGACGGCTGCTGAGGAGGATCCTGGGGGGCAGTTCCAGTGGCTGGAAGAAACACTGACCAATGCCTCTAGAGCAGATGAAATGGTATTAACAAGGGAATGGATAAACCACCCTTGTAGAGAGCTCCTCCCAGCCCCGCTCTCCCCGGGGCAGTCACAGCCACGGGGCTCTGCGGGCAGCACGGGCTCTGTGCTCAGGGCAGCTCTTGCTTCTCCAGGTCTACATTGTGGGCCACGTCCCTCCCGGCTTCTTCGAGAAGAAACGAGGCAAGGCCTGGTTCCGGAGGGGCTTTAACGAGCGGTACCTCAGCATTGTGCAGGAGCACCACAGGGTGATCGCCGCCCAGTTCTTCGGGCACCACCACACCGACAGCTTCCGCATGTTTTACAGCGACACAGGTACCGGCTCTGCTCGCCCAGGCACCTGTGTGGCAGATCTGCCAGCTCCCAGAATCACTGCCCATGGGAGGTTTTGGTGGCTGTTGGCTGAAGGCAGCTGAGAAGCCAGCAAAGGCTTGTGAAATGCTCTGGGCAACAAGAGGCAACAGTGGTTCTCATCTCCACCCCCAGGCTGTAGCTCCTGACCTCCTTCCCGTTCATCCTCAAATGCTGTTTCCCCTCAGTGATTGGCAGCTTCTTTCCTGTTCCCTGTGGAGGGGTTTGGGCACTGCTGGGGTGTGAGGGAGCAGTGTCAGATCTCTGTGTTGGGGTGGTGCAGAGTGCTCTGGGCACAGGTGGTGGTTCCCTGGCCACCCTCACTGCAGGAGCCCCATGTTCAGACCCCAGTGTCGCTCCTTGTGCTGATGTTTGTGGTGCACCAGGGGCTGGTGACATAGATGCTCCTGGGCAGGGCCATCAGCTCCAGGTGCTCACTGCGATGGGAACAGGGTGTGGGGCAAGCCAAGGTCTCCACTCACAGGTTGCTTTGCCTTTCTGTGAAGGTTCTCCAATCAATGTGATGTTCCTGGCCCCTGGAGTGACTCCCTGGAAGACAACATTACCTGGAGTGCACAATGGAGCCAACAACCCCGGGATTCGGGTGGTGGACTATGATCGGGACACCCTTCAGGTGTTGGTAGGGGAGCCCTGTGTGCTGCACACTGCAGCTCTGGAAGAGAACTTTAATTTCTGCCTGTGGTCAGAACAGGCAGGGCCACAGGAGCCGAGCAGCAGTGTGGGAGGGGACCCTGGCCCAGGATATTTCAGATATTTAGTCAGAGTGTCAGTGAGTTGAGGCCCAGGCCCCCACAGCCAGTGCATCCTGCTGGGATGATTTCCTCAGAGCAGGGGCAGACAGGTTTTGCCATGTTCTTCATGTCCTGAGTGAGATTCCTTTGACACTTGCTTTGCTCCCCAGATAATGTTGATCACAGAACTCCTCTTTGAGTACTAACAGACTTGTCAGATCCCCTCCAAAAACTGTAACCATCTGGAAAATTATTTGTGTCCCTCTGTTTGCTAGTGATGGATTTGGAGTGGATCTCAATTGAGGTGAATTGTAGGGGCAGCTGCTGTTTCCCATGTCTTGCTTGTCATGAGGTAGAGGATGGCTGCTTGTGTCTCCCATTGCAGTGGATGAAGCTCTCTGTAGTTGCTCTGTTTACATGCTTATAGCATGTGAAGTGAATGCTAAAATATACTGTGCAAGGCTGGGGAGCCAGTGAAGCAGAGGGGAAAAAGCAAAAGAGACTGAGAACAGAAGTTGTGAAAAGATTCTTCAGTTTGTTCACAGTTGAGAAATTAACTGTACTTGGGAAGTAACACTCCTCCAGGCCTTGCTTCTGCCACTGGACAGTACTGATGGTAACGAACTGATGTTTGAAGAAGGCCAGGCTCAAAGTTTCTGATGTTTGGACGTAAAAGTCAAGCAGAGCAAAGCCACCCCTTCACCCTTTAGGAAACAGGCTGCCTTTGGGGTGGGTTCTGGAGGCTCTCACCTGAGGTGTGAGGTGTGTCCCCAGGTGCCTGTATTGGTAGGAAGGCCTGTCAGGGGCAGCTGGGCTCTCGGGGATGTGCTGCCTGTGGTTGTGAGCCCAGCCCAGCATCTCATTCCAAGGCTGATCCTGTCCTCATGTGTCCCCACTTCTGTTCTTCTCTCCCTCAGGATATGGTGACTTATTACTTGAACCTCACTTGTGCCAACACGATGGCCTCGCAGTGGGAGGCAGAGGAGTTCCCGTTGTGGGAGACCGAGTACACCCTGACAGAGGCCTTCCAGGTCCCCGATGGCTCCATGCGCTCCATGCAGACGGTGCTGGAGAGGATCTCGGGGAACCCTCACTACCTGCAGAGCTACTACGAGTTCAACTCTGCCAAATATGACCTGGCATGGTGCGAGCAGGAGTGTCGTGTGGATCACGTGTGTGCCATCAGGGAAGTTGATTTTACAAAGTATGATGAGTGTGTGAAAACCAGCAGTGCTGCCTCTGCTCCCAGCAGCGTTTGGCTTTTGGTTTGCTGTGTGTTCTTAGGACTTCTCAGTCCCCAGCGAGTGCCGTGATGGCTGAGAGCAAGAGAGAAGAAGGAGAGCACGGAATCACACTGCATGTGAATCAGTGATTTTGGCACTGAAAACTTAGAAACCAGGACATAATTGCCAGCATTTACTAAAAGCTCTGTGAGACTGACTTGCAATTTTCTAGACAAGCTTGATGTGTGAGGGAGGTACAATAATCGTGAGAACCTTGTTGTGCTGGACTGCTTGCACTGAGGAATGTCTCCCCTCCCCTGGGACTGCTGGGGTAGCCTCACAAATCAGATGAAGACCAGGCCTTCCTGTGGACATGAACTGCCCACAGGTGAGAGATGTGTTCTTGGAGGCTGCTGCCAGCATTCCTCAGGTTGGCACACAGTTCTTTTCTGGAAAGACCGCACAGCTGGTGACCCAGAAAGTCTTGTTGTGCAGAAGCCTCGTACTGCAGAAGCCTCTGGCTTGTGAGCAAAGCCACGTGGGATGGCAGTGTCTAGACATCAGCAGTCTTTGTATCTCAGTGCTGAACAGGAGGCACTGATGATTGTTTTTGCCCCCTCCAATTGCTGAGCATAAACAGCTCTCTTCTCTGTCTCTTCTGTGCTCTCTTCACTTGCATTCACTGAGTTCCCTCCCTCAGCTGGGCATGGCAGCCTCACCAGCGAGATACGAGGTGGTGATTTACAGCCTTGGGCTTTGCCAGCTGCTCTGAGACCTTGAGGGAAGCGGTAGCGAGCGCTGGTGTTGGGCCCTGGGTACGGGGCGGGAGGTGCGGGAAGGGCACGCCCTGCCCGTGAAGGCAGCGCGGGGCTCTCCCGGGGTCTAACGCGGAGCTCTCGGGGCAGGGAGGGGTCGTGCCCGACACACGCACCCCGAGCGGGCCCGGCATGGCCCTGGCTTTGCCGCCGTGGATGGTGTTTGCCCCCGGGACCCCTTCAGAGCGTGTGCTCTGCCCCGGAGCAGCGGGAGCCGTGCGGGGACCCTGCGGGTGCTGCTTCCCGGGCAGGGGCCGGAGGTGCGGGTTATCCCGGCGGGAATAGTGGGGGGAGCCGGGGTGACGCTGCCCCCACATCCGCTCTGCGCCCCGGCAGTGTTTAAGCTTTGGTATTTAAGGCTTCCTCCTCCTCCTCTACCGTTCTGCAACTGTTCTTGAAACCTTTCCCAGATGTTTGCCAGATTTCATGGCAAGAGAGAAAGTAAGGGTGGTGTACAAGAGGGTGGAGAACAGACGTGCACTCTTTAGCTGCTTCTCTCTTAAAGCTTCTCTGAGGAGGGCATCAGTTCTGGAAAATGCATACGAAGCAAAAGACAATAACCAAATCCACCGCCAGTGCTGCTGGAAAGCTGCTGCTCTCCTCTGAGGGAGGCGGGGGGGAAACATCAGGGTTAGTCATGAATGCGATGCTGGAATGTCAGGTACCTCTTGCTGCTTTACTGGTTATGGGGCCTTCAGGGGAGGGTCATTTAACAGCTGTGACCCAAACCCCACAGTTGTTGATCCTAAACTGGCTCCAGCCTTACTGCACACTCTCCCTCTTTCTCCAGCATTCCCTCTCCCACACCCACCAGATAATGCTCCTGCGGATGAGGAGCTGTACCTGGTGTTGAGAAACAAAAGCAGAAACAATTTTCCCCCTTTACCTACTACTGCTAGATTGAGTTTTGAGATCAAAGAACCTACAACTGTCCTGACTGCTTTTGAAAAAGCACATCTCAAACAGTACTCAAACCCAGAGCCCAGCAACTGCTCTTACAGCCCCAGGTCCTTGGCTTGATCCAAGCCATGTCTTGCAGTCCAGCCCTCTCCTGTGGTCTCTCCCCGAGGTGTCAAAGTCCTTGATGTAATTGCACAAGTGCACACTCACCTGTTTGCACTGGAAGCTGTTCCTGCTCTCCTGAAGGGCCCCAGGATGATCCCAGCTCCTCTCCAACAAGTCCTGCTTTCAGGTGTGTCAGTGCAGGGTCTAACACATCAGTACCTCACTGAACAGCCCTGCAAACACACCACCTGTCAGCTCACCTCGAGCTCTGGGGCTGCCCCCTGGGTGCTGCCCCCTTGTATTTCCAGACCAAAAGACAAAGGAAGGGTTACAGTGACAATCCAGGGAATGCTGCAAGGCCAGATGTTCGTGGAAAACACCACCATCTGCTTTAGCTCCCACCTCTGCTTTCTCACTGCAGAGGTCTTCAGATTATTGTGCAAGTTTTTAATCCTTCATTTAATACAGGAGATGAACCGCTTACCACACCCACACTGACAGTGGCAGACCACAAAAGGAACCCCTTCACCTGCACCAGCAATTTCTGCCTGTGGCAGGTGAGCAGCTTGCACATGAACTGCTGCCAAAACTGCAGTGCAAATGTACCCTGCCCAGCTGCTTCTGCATTGGGAAAATATCTGTGTATAGCACAAGTACTGCCGATTTCAGCAAAGCTGGGGAGTCCCTCTCAACCCTGTGCAGGCCCCAGTTTGGTGTTTCTCACTGCAGGGACAGGGGGCTCAGCCTGCCCAAGGCCATGCTCTGTCAGAGCAGCACCCTGGACAATGAGAGCAGCAGAGCTGGGCTCCAGAGCACAACTTAGAGAGAGAGAGATGGGCCAGAACCAGGAAAAACTCCCCTTGGAAAACAAAGGCAACCACTGTTCAAAATCCATTGTTAGGTGTCACTCATGCCAAAGTGCAGCACGAGGCAGCCCAAGGACAAGGCCTGCAGGAGAAGGGCACTTTGCCATGGCAGGATCCTGCCACGAGCCACAGCATAAGGGGCAGTCTTAGCTGCACCAGTGCAGACTGGAACGAACACACTACTCCCCAAAATGGCAAAATCCGCATTTAATTTACAACATAGTAAAGGTTACAGGTAAAAAGCTCAACAGAAGTGTGAAAAGGCCTATTACATATTACACAAGTGTACAAACGTCTGTACAAAGCCCCTTGATGTTCCTGTCCCCTCCTGGCCAGCCATGGCCCCTGAGCTCTGAAATAACGAGAGCTGGTTCAGAGCCAGGGAGGAGAAGAGCTTTAAAAAACAATGAGCAATGAAGCTTCCCTTGTCAAGAAAAATCTTGCAAAGAGCCACTTGCAAAGAAAACAAAACCACCCCCCCAACAGACAAAAACCCCCAAAATAAAACAGAAAAAGAAGAAAACTTGTTCAACCTTTGTTTGCCCTGACTATTCTTACCCTAAAGAGTTGCCTTCAGAAAGCAACTGGGTGGGAAATGAAAATCCTACAGGCCAGACTAAAGGGAGAAAGATTTGGAGAGTCATTGTGGGAGTGCTGGGAAGCAGAACAAACACCCGAGGGCTGAATCATCAATGGCAACTGAACACCGAGCGGCACAGCTGGATCACGGAGCAGGTACCGAGTCCACCCGTGGAACAGTCCCAGCTGGATACGACGGTGCAAGGAGGGAACGGAGCAGTCTCTAAATCCATCGCTCCTGGGAGCAGGGCAGCTTCGGCTCAGCTTCACCTCAAGGGCGTGATTGAAGCAGTCACGGAGCAGCACTCGGACTGTGGAGCATCTGTCCAAAAGGGCCTGGTGCATCCAGCACCCCCTGCTCGGGAACACAGCCCTGTCCCAGCACCATCAGCACCCCCTGCTCGGGAACACAGCCCTGTCCCAGCACCCCAGCACTATTTCACCAGGTAGCCCCAGTCCTGCACACAGTGAGCAGGCTCTCATTTTGGTGCACATTTCCTGGATCCCCCAAACAACAAAGGAATGTGACTTGTAGCTGAACTGCACTAGAGAGTTTACAAAAACCCCAGAGCAAACCTAAAAATAACAGAGCTCTGCCCTTACCTTGTCTAAAGTACAGCCACAGTGTCTGAACATCTGAATCATTTTCAGATCTAAGCCCAAAGATCTGAAGGGCTGGAGCAACAACCCAAGTCAAGCTTCTCATTTTATTCAATGGGAAAAAGTGATGAAGGAATCAAAAAACGTGGTATTATGAAACCAGCTTGTACATTACTTTATTATCTCTACTGAGAATTCCTATTCTGGATCTCAGTAGCACTTGATCCTCATCTGCTGCTCCCAGCAGCCAAAATATTTGCAGATTGGGGGTTTAGGTGTGGAACGTGCCAGTCCCCCGGCTCTGCCGACGGCTGCTCAGCCTTTTGTCTTCTTGCATCTCATATACGCTAAGCTTACAAGTTCCATTTGCAAATAAAAATGAAACTAAGTTACAAGGGCCACCAAATGTAAAATAAACTGTTCTCTGTGTTAACCTCACCCTGAGTTATCCCAGGGGAGTCACCACAGCTGCTGGCACCACAGCAGGGTGCAGACAGTGCCTGTCTCCCCATCAGATACTCCAACCTGTGCACTCAGTACCCACCCACAGCCCCCACCCTGCAGCACTGGAACAAAGCTAAGGAACCCACCTACTGCTTGTCCATCTTATGCCTCATGGGATGCTCTAGTGTTTTATATGGAAATTAAAACAAGCTGTAGGCAAACTAAAAATAATAATAAAAAAAAGAGAATGCCCCACAGTGGTGGGGTTTTGAAAATACAAAAAATAAAAGCTGACCTATATTCTGCAAGTTTTACAACTCCTACCGATGGGACTCTGCAAGGCTTGGCCCCAGAAGTATTTGCTGTGAGCACGTCCAGCAGGAACAGTGTCACCCACAGCGAGCCCATCACCAAGACACATGGATCTGCAGGGCCATGCCATGAGTGAGAATGGAACTCTGCAACTGCCCCTTCGACCTGCAGGGCCATGCCATGAGTGAGAATGGAACTCTGCAACTGCCCCTTCGACCTGCAGACCCAAACTCCGTGTAAAGACCTCTGGGACAGTGGAGGCTAAGAAAAGGCTGCAGGGATTTTGGTTCAAAAGGAGCTGGGAGCTGTATTTTTTTCTTTTAAACAGACATATAAAAATGTTTGAAGACAGATCTTTAAAGGATATTTCACTTCTCCAATCTTGGTATTACATCTGTTAGAACACTGAAATTTTAAAAAGACGCACATGAAGAGTTTGTGGAGTTGGTGACTCCCACCCTCCCTCAGCCCAGCTCAGATCAGCAGGGACGGGGTTGGTTTCTTGCCCGGCCAGGCCTCCTTGGCGTATTTCTTCTTCTTGGGTTCATTCACAGCTTCGGGGTTGAAGACAGTCGGGTTTGGAGCTGGGTTCATGTTCACTGTGGAGGGCACAACTGGAGTCAAGTCCACATCGGGGGCCAGGTTGGGGTAGGGCATGGGCAGCCCCCCGATGAGCGCGGTGCCGTGCACGCCGTGCGACTGCGAGCCCGCCTCGTTGTGGGTGGGGGGCAGCCCCCCGTACAGCCCCCCGCTGTAGGGGAAGTTCTGCATGCGCCGCGACGCGGAGTCATCCGTGGGCAGCGAGCCCGCGTTCTCCAAACGCTTCTTCTGCAGGCACAACAGTGGAAGGATTATTGAAAAGGCACGGAACCACCAAGCTCTTTAAACTCCCCAAAAAAAGGCCCCTAAATCTGCCACATACAAAGTGCTTACACACAGTGTCCCAGTCTTTGTCCCACAAGTTTTCTTCTGGGTTTCCTTGACAACCACAATAATAAACTCTTAAAGATGCTCAGTGCAGGAAGGGTGACAGAAGCTGAAGCTCAGGTGTAACTTAGGTGAAGCCTGAGCAGGTTTTTAGCCAGCAGACTCACAGAATGCCCTGGGTTGGAAGGGACCCACAAGGATCATCCAGTCCAACTCCTGGCCCTGCACAGGACATCCCAACAATCCCACCCTGTCCCTAAGAGTGTTATAACACAAACCTTCCCTCCCCCACAGAAAGAAACTGCAACTTTGAGATCATTTGGGTAATTCTGCTCCTGATCACTGGAATCTTCTCCTGCAGTCTGGGCTTATTATCCTTCCCCATGTGATGTTATTTAGTCTATACCAGCAACAACTGGAATTGCTGTTGCACAGTGGCTTAGCTGCTCTGAAGCCTTGCAGCTCTTCCCTCCTCTTACATATTCCAATTAAACAGAGAACTGTCAATACACACTCATCTTGGAGCAAAACCTAAACAATCTTATCAAACCTCTAACGCTCAGTATTTAAACAAACAACCTCTTGTTTTTACCTTCTATTTTCCACACTTCCCACAATTTTAATTGATGCCTGGAAATAATGCACAAAATTTCTGTAAACTGTTTGTTTTTGGGAGGAAAAAAAATATCACCACTGATCCCATGTGTTACTGAAGAAAAGAGCTAAACCTGGGTTTGAAGGGAAACGGTCAAATTTGCAAAAAAAGACAATTGTGAAACACAAACATCACTTTTGCCTAGCAATGAAGCACTGTCCACCTTGGAACGTTCTGTTTCTAAGGTGCAGTTCATAAAGGGAGTCCATCAGTGTACTGTGTGAATGAGAAAGGGGGAGTCACTCCATACCTTTACTGGGACCACTGCAGTCTGCACCATGTTCCGGAACCGCCCCACGGACGGGTCCACGTCCTCTGCAAAGCAAGAACAGCGACACCCCCGGTGAGGACACGGGGAAAACAGCGTGGAAAAATGGAAAACCGGAACATGGCCCTGCTCCAACCAAAGCCAGCACGTCAGCACTTCCCAGGAAGCACAAGTGTGACCAGATAAAGAATGGGGCTCAGGGGACACCCAGAGGCTTTGTCTCCAGGTAGCTCATCAGCCATTCTGGTAATGACTGCTTTCCCTCAAATGAAGAATGGGAAGGGGAGCAGCTGGATGGGCAGTTTGGGATCACACAGGCTGGAGTTTGGGCTGAAAGCTGCTGCTGACAAGGCACTGCACATGCTAAAGGCACAGCAGCCAGTCCCCAAAGTCCTTGGGGGGCCTTGAAGGAGGAGTCAGAAGCAGTCAATGTAAGTTCCTGAAAGTCTGGAAAAATTATCTTACACCCCCCAATGTGAATGACTGGCATTTGCATTAGGATGTTCTAAGCACTGAACTGCACCACCTTATAAACCAAAATGGTCACTCTGGGTGCTCTACCCTGCCAGTGGAACCACCTTCACATTGTATTTCAAAATGCCTGCTCCTTAATTAGCTACACTTATTAACAGGAATACTATCCCTTTAAAGTGTCATTGATAGGAATGCCAATAATACAGAACAGATAAAGGAGAAAAAAAGGCTAATTTAGAATTGGGTATGTGTTCAGATGCATCAGTTTGAATGAGAATTGAGGATGACTTGGTTCAGATGTACAGACAAGTAGCAAAGACCCTCTGAGCTGGAGAAAGATACCCCAGAGGCAACAGGTAAGGAAAGCATTAGGGGACAGATGAAAAACAAACAAGTTCCATTCCCATTTAGATTCTAAAGAAGGCAAAAAATGTAAACCTTCCTCCTTTTGGACTCGTGACATTTTTCCAATATCTGACAAAATACTGAGCAATGAAGCTGAGTGTGATGTCCCCACCCTGCACAGACCACACAGTTCCTTTACAGGTCCAACAGAAGAAACAGAAAGAGGTCAAAGACTTCAGTGAGACATGTGGCAGCTTCTCTGAAATAGCTGATGCCAAATATTTACTGCCTTATCCATATGCATCCCTATGAAAATACTGGAAGGAGGTCCTGAAGGGCATTAACTAAAGATTAAAGCGAAGTCCTCACCCGGATTGATGATCTCATCATCATCACTGAAGGTCACTCTGGAGTTCTTCCGTTTCCTCTTTGGCCTCTGGATGTCCAGGTTCCCCTCCTCAATGGTCAGTGTGGAGATCCTTTTGTTGTGGGCTGTATTAAACTCGGTCAGGTTCTAATGGCAAATTGGGAGACGAAAGAGTTTAAGCAACTACTGCAAGAAATCTGATTTAATCACGTGACTATGCACATCAAAAGAGCATAGGATACTGTTCAGTTTCAACTTCAGACCCCAGGGACGAAGCAGAGCTTCAGGGCTGCAATGAGCTGCCCCGAGAGGCTGCGGGGTCTCTGCACAGAACTGAGCACGATCCTGGGCAGCTGCTCCAGCTGGGCCTGCTCGAGCTGGTTGATGATTCTAAGAATTTCGGGAAACCATTGGACCTGAAGCATGTCTGCCCTGGCAAGCCTTGGTGAGGTGACCACTGGGATATTAAGATTATTATGTCCCCGACTCTGGGAAGCAGCACGATCACAGGTTTATCATGGCAGATGAGATGCTTGAGGTGTATCGGTCAGCAGAGACACCTCAGACCAAGATCTTCAAGGCTAAGAAATTAAGAAATCAAACCTAAGGAAGTAGTTCAGGCACCATCCCTGAAGGTATTTAAAACACATGTAGATGTGGCACTTCAGGACATGGTTTAGGGGTGGGCCTGTGTGAGGGACTGGAATGGTCATGTTTAATGGCTTAAACAATTGGTCCTTTACCAAAGTAGTGGGTGCTTTGCTGAAGATGTGCAAGGGAACAGCCCAGGGGCAGAGAGGTGAACACCCACCACCATGGGGGACAAGCTGGGCTCTGAGATAGTTAAGGGAACAGGTTGATAAGAAGCACATCCTGTGAGGTGGGATAGTGCTTTTTACCATGGCAATGTCCTCCCTTACACAACTGGCTCAGGGGTGAAAACTCCCCTCCTGCTCTGGGGGAGATATTGGGATGTTCACACCTGGCCTGAAGATTTTCATCCCTTTTGCTGAGGCACTGCTGGCTCAAATACGCTGATGTGAGAGGCACCTGCATGTCTTGCAAGGTGTCATAAACCATCAAAGACCCCTGAAGTGCCCCCAGGGCACTTTTCTGGGGCCTTCCACCAGAGGACTGTGCATGATCCACAGTGGTGCAACAGATCCACAGGCTTGCAACAGACAGTGTAAAACAACTCCCCCCCCAGGGGAGTTACCTGGGCACTCCCATGTAAACCTAAGCCCACATTAACCCACTGGACTTTGCGTTTCAAGGGCTTCCCCCACCCCTGACAGATCAAGTCTGTGACCGTCACTTCAGCCAACGGAAATCAAAATTGCAACAATCAAGTTTCATCACTGAATCCATAGGTGGTGAAATCTTTCTGCTCTCATCCTTTCTTTTTCTTACAAATTTTTTTAAGTGTTTTATGTTTTTATTTAGCTATATTACTACAGATAATAATAACCCAAACAGCTCCAGACCTCCTTTCCATTGCAATCAAATTGTCCTAAAATAAACCCTACGTATATATGTCTTTATAAACACCAGTCATTCAGTGCCAACCCTCGCCTACAGGGGTGAGTCGTAACAGCTTGGCAGTGTCAGGTTTGTGGTTGGACTTGATGATCTTAAAGGTCTTTTCCAACCTAAATGATTCCATGATTCTGCACAGGGAATGCTGTCCTAGCTGGAAATGCCACCGTACTCACATCCAGTTCTGTCTCCTCCTCCGGCAGGCCCAGCAGCCCCTTGAGCTCCTCATCCTCCCCACCCATCTTCTCGTCACCCTTCACCGCCGACGGCAGCGTCTGCGGCTTCTCCCGCAGGGTGTAGGCGCGGGTGGAGGCTCCGAAGGACACCGTGGAGTCAATGGGGATCTGCTGTGGCTTGTGGGCTTCCAAGCGGATGTGGCCCAAGAACGTGCCATGTGCTGAGGGTGTCAAAATGCAAAGCAGTCTGTTAGTCACCAGATGGGCTCAGGGTATTCCAGCTCCAGTTTGAGAACTGAGAAACTGTAACAACTGTTCCGAGGTACAAGGCACTGAGGTACTGCTGAGAGCATCAGCTGGGTACATTCTACCCATCATCTCACAAACTGAGACAACACACACCAGGAGTCCTCAAAAAGTCATGGAAATCAATTATAAACACCCTTTACTTCCTGTATTCCTGCAGGTCCCAGTGTACTATGTCTAAACAGTGGAAAAAACCCCATGACAGGTTTCAGACCTTGGGAAACCATCCTCAGCAGAGAAGGCTTTGCTAAAATTGTGAAGGGAAGGCCAAGTTGCTTTCCTCCTCTCCTTTTGCCTCTTAAAGGATGTAGAAATGTTTTAAATAACCAGTGAGGCAGCTGTAAGCTGACTGGGCAAACACTCCTTTGCTCTAACCCTCACCCATCTTTCCCTAGGATGCAAATTCCGATTATATCCATCTGTCCACACAGTGTAAACAACAACAGGAGAGGAAAAAGTGTCTCAGATTCAGAACGCTTAAGCACTGAAATATTGCACTTCTGTCTGGTGAAATGCCACACTACTTACTGCTGTTCAGATCTATGAGGAAAACCCTCTTGAGATGTTTGTGATAGACCAAGGCAGCATGGACCCGAGAGCAAGACTGGTGGTCAATGGTAAAATCGCACAGATCAGGATTTCTCCCAAAGAGATAGTATTTCTTCTCATCAATGATGAGTTTCTGAGTAGAATGTCAAACAGAGAAGCATATTAGACTCCTAGAATCTTTTGGATCTTCCTGAAAAAATTCAAGAACATGAATAAACAGAGCAAATTCAAAATGAAGCATCAACAGCTCATCAATATTTCAGTTTAGTCTGGTACTGTTAAAAACAGAAACTCAAATCTGCTCTTAGCAAAATCAGAACAGATGAATGTGTGAGAGTCCCAGTTATTTCCTTCTTTACCAGCCAACACAAGACAGCCTCTTCAAATCATGAGACTGTCTCACACAAGAGATTCTCTCTCACATCTGGACCCAAAGATTTCAACATGTTCCTTGATTGCTGACCTTGGACCCTGTCCAGGGCAGGAACCCACACTCAGTGATCTCCGGTAAAAAGATGCAAAACTACACTGAATATGTGCTGTGATCGGAATCCATATTAGTCTATTCAAGTAAACCGTTAATTTTAGGCATTTCTTCTTTATTCATCCTAGTTCTAATCTCTTCTTCAAACAAGATGTTACAAACCTTAATATAAGTTACATAAACCATCTCTATGAAGTGAGGGACATGTTGACAAAGTCCTGCAGTATTTGTTGCTGAGGGAACTTCTTGCACCTGAATGCTGCAGCACCTGAGCAGGGCAGGTGGAGAACCTTCTCACTGGCTCTCAAGAACCTCATCTAACCTGTATTTTCCTGCTCAAGCTGAACAAGGTAAAGGCTGGCAGTGTGTTACACACCTGTTAACAGGCTTCTCCTGCTTTTTGAAACATTTAACAAAGCCCCACGTTTCAACAGCATCAAAGGAATGCTGAGGATACATTTTCCATCAGAAAACCTCATGAACTGCTCTGAGATGAACTAGCATTCTGCCTGCTTGAGCACATGGATTTCTCCCCCTCCCTCCGTTCCCAGCGCTTCAGTCCTCTCCTCAGTCTCACTGCCATTTGAGCACACTTTTGAGCCAAGTTTTCAGGTGGCAAAACCTTTTTTTCCTGTGATCTTTCCCTGTTTGAGTGGACTGGCTCAGTCTGCCTTTGGTGTCCCGCTGCTCCAGGGAAGCAGTGGCTTACAGGCAGTGGGGTTGGGGATGCTGAGGATGCCCCTCTCTGGCAGCACGTTCCAGTCAGCAGGTGTTTGCTCCTCAGGTTTGCCAGGTATAAACCACATGCTCAGCTACAAAAGTCAGTGTATCTGAGTAGGTCCAGGTGGCTGCTCTGGGGCTGTTCTGAGCTGTCAGACTGACACAACAACCACCCAGAGAGTTCCTCATTCTGTGGCACCACCAAGTCATACAGAAAATAAGGACACGGCTTGAATTAAGACACAGCATTTATACTCCTCTGCCTTATCTGCAAGGACAAAAATCCCACCACAGACCTCAGCTTCTACTACGGATCACCTTGCAAAGTCACATCTATTTACCTGCCCACCAACGATAACTTCAAGGCTTTAGCACTGCTATAGTCACGTCACTTCCCCACTGTTTTTTTCCCAGTTTTTCCCCAAGGTTGCTCTCTATTTTCCAGGTTGGATTTTCCAGTGTTCTGCTGAACATCTGTCAGCCCCCATGCTGCAAGTTCTCACCATCTGGTATTCAGTAATAAGCATTTATTTCTGTATGTTTATTCACTCTTTTAGGTCACCAGAAGAATTAACTGAACAACCTGACTCCACCCTTGTACACATCAGGATGATTTACAATTAATTGGTCCCTTAGTTAAAGGTTTTATTCCCCAGGAGCTCAAGGTACACAAGCACCAGTTCACGACAGTGAATGCTTTATAAAATCTACTGACTCACATGTTTTGTCCTTCTTTTGTAAAATAAGAGTATTTAGGTGATGAAAGTGCGTGTATCTATGAGCTCTTGACATCTATTAAACCAAGTAACTTCTCAACCTCTGGCCACTTTCAACCAGCACTACAAGATATTTAAATTTCAAGCAGCTCCATGAAAACATTATTTTAGCTAGAAAGAATAACAACTAGAAAGAATAACAACTAGAAAGAATAACAACTAGAAAGAATAACAACTAGAAAGAAAAACAACTTTGTCAGTCTCCTCAGTGATACATAAACTGGCAGAAAATCCACAAGAGTGCCAATACTTAGGCTTACAACGTAAAAAAAGTTTTCTTTGTGAGTCCACATGTCATTTGATAAGCCAACAATCACAGCTTAATTGGCAATTCACCTGCAACTACGTGGTCTCATGACAAATGAGGTGCAAATGCAAAATGTAAGTGATTTTCCTCCAGCTGGGACAAGCAAAACATGCAGTTGTCTCCCCTGAATCCATCTGTGTTTGGTGCAGAGCAGCACAGCCCAAAGCCTCAGTGTAATAATCTGAATCAGATTAAAAACATGAGAAATCATATTGAGTCTTTTGGGTTCTGCCCTGACCCAGCCACTTTATCAGCACTTTCTGTCTCTTTACAAATGCTGGTTTTCACAAGACCCCTCAGAGGTAACCAGAAAGTATAAGCCACAGGTGAAGAGCTTAAACCAGTACCTTGTATCCTCCATCCTTTCTGGTTGAATTTTATTTTACTCTTTTTATCCCACCTGTAAACAGATCCATCCCCCTCCTCCCTGTACACTCTACATGCCAGTGTGCCCTTGTGAGGCTTTTCCCTGCAAGCCTTAACCATTTTTCCATGAGTCTTACTGATATTTTCCCTTGGGATCAGACTTGTTTCATACAGCTGTTGATCCAAGAACACCATAACTGTTGGTTACAACACATCTTTTGAGGAAGCCTGGTTAGGTTCTCTGAGGATTCAACTTCCCAGCATTGGATTCATGTCCCATATTCTGCAGTTCCTTACTCAGTTCAGTATCTGACTCTTCCCTGCTCAACACCTTTGCACTAAGGAATTCTATGATTCCATGTTGTAAGGTAGACGAGCATTAACTTTTATCATGAATTTGAAAAAAAGTCCTGTGTAAACACAGCTCTGACAAGAACAAGTGGATCTTCAGAAGCTGATTCATTCCTCCACAAACAGTGCTCAGTTCCACAAGCAGTTATCTCATGATTTCAAGTACCATAAAAATTGGCCAAACAATTTCTTATTCTTGCCCACAACTCACACCAAAGGCATCCTGTTAAGTTTTCATTTGCAGCTGTTACACACAAACAATACTGCCCTGACTGGACAGTACTTCAAGAGTTTTGCAAAGACACAAATTCATAAACTGGAAATGCAACAAAATCACCATCAGAGAAAATAATTTTATCAACTTCAAGATAACATTTCCAAAATGTTCTGTGCCTCTGAGCTATAACCCAGTGTCTTCCTTCACACACTGAGCTTAAACACTGCATGGCGTGTGTTGCTGTTGCACTTTGCAGACCCAGCGATCACAGGGTGACCCTCAGGCCTCTGCATGAGGCTGGGGCACCGATGGCTCGGTTAGTACCAAGTGCTCAGTAACCCCCAGGATTTAACAACCCTCTGCCTTGGTTACTGCTGACTGCCAGGAAAGACAACACAGGAGAACTCCTTGCCAGCTGTACCGAACAGGGAAACACATGGATCACATCCAAGTGCTGCTCATGTGCTGCACAGATCCCTTGTTTCAGGTAACCACCCCAGACCAGAGGACTGAAGCCATGACCCGTACACAGTGCAAGGCCCAAAGCAGCTGCACAAGCAGGTGTGTGTGCTCCACGGGACAGCCTGCCGGGGCTGCTCACCCAGCCAGCTCTTCCATCCTGCCCTCAGCAGCCCCAGGGGAACACCCAGCCAGGCCTCTGGCACATGCACGTCCTGCCCTGGAGAGCTGTGCCCTCATGGAGCTCAGTGACATCGGGATGTAGAACACAACTCCACAGGCATCCCCAACCTCTGTGTGATCCCAGCCTCCACTGACCCTCAAAGTACCTGGATAGGACACTGGCAGTGGCTGCTGACAGTGCTCTGCATGGCAGCAAAGAGAACCTCTTCAGGTTATCCAGAACTGATGGTAGGAAGAGGGAATTGGGATGCTGGTACCACCCACTTTTCCAAAGCAGAGACCCCAAGCCCACCTTGGGCCTCCCAGGACCACGGTCCTGAATGTCAATTTATAAACATTTTTTCATCCACTGCCAAAAACAGTGGTGCATCCTCAGCTTCCATATGGCACTTTGCCCTTTTTTTCAGCCCTGACCAGGACTCCTGAGATGGACATTCATCTGGCACATGAGGAGCAATTCAGCAGGGAGCTCCATGTCAACTCTTTATCCTAAAGCTCTGTCCATGCTCAAAAATCTAAAAGAAACATGACGTGAAAAACTTCACAGAATAATCCTCCAAAACCCCAAAGCTATGTTTGGCCACCTGCCCACATACCAAAAACCCCAAAGTCACTGCCATGTAGCTTTGCTCCCTGAATCTCATTCACAGCCTGAAAGAAATACTGGAAAACTCAGTGCCAAGCACAATCCCTCCCCCAGGTGCTGCTGCCAGGATGGCACTGAGAAGGCTGAGCTCAGAAACAACCCTACTGCAGCTCTCTGAGCTCAAACATGATTCTGAACACGAAACAGAGGCAGGAGAGGCTGAAAACACAGCCCAGGGTTCCAAGACAAGCACAGTGCAAAGGGTTTGAGGGCCATAGTGTTAGTGAAGGAGAGTCCTGGTACGAGCTAGCTCAGGCACATCTTGTAGGACTAGGGAACTGCTCTGGATGTGCAGTATTTGTGTGTCAGTACCTATTTTCTTTCCAATTAAGGCTGGACAAAGATCCCTTAGGTCAAGACTGGCTTTGACAATTGCTTGTCTTTAAACCCAGAGCAAGAGCACTCTCTCAAAACAGCAACAGACTATAAAGAAAAGCCTCATTTTACTGGTCTCTGGCCTGAGAAAACACAAGTTTATTTGTGAGACACCTATTTGTGACATCTCTATCTGCTTTCCTAAGCAAAGCATATACTGATAACCAAATTCCAAACAGTAAATCTGTTCTGCCAAACACACTTAATACTGTCTCTTAATGCTTCTGTGGTAGCACACACTAAATACCAGCCAAGACTTTAAACTACCTAAATCGTGATCTAACACTGATTTCTTAATTTTCCAATTTTTGTTCAGAAAAGTTGGCTCAGCTTTGCAAAGTTTTCCTGGCCAGAAACATTTCTTTTTTAGCCAACTGCAAGTCAGGAGTCTCTGCACAGCTAAAATACATTCACTGCTTTGGGTCCTCTCTGTCAACCCTGTTAGAGACTTTTCTTTATTCATTAAGTGTGATGTAAGACAAAATATGAAATAGAGAATAGGTGCATAACAGACAAATTCCTCTGCTGTAATAAAAATAACTTGCTGTATCTGTGCTGTTCACAGATCCTGAATGTGGGAGGAGAAATCCAACTGTGTTTCCTACTGTAGGACAGGGCAGCACTCCTGCCAGATACAGGGTGCCTGGTTAACCTTACTGTAAATTAAAAAATTAACCAGACAGGCTTCTCAAAACAAGTGGTACAAAGGGAAGAGCTTTTACTTTTACTCTTCTGTATTTGAGATTTCTCAACCCACGTTATTCAATTCCTGCTCTTGAAGTTCCTAGGACAACGTGCCTTCTGCTGCAGTCTGGCACCTCCCTTCTTATACAGAAAAAAATGTCAACTTTGGTCCAAAATGAAGTTTGCAAGAAATTAGGCTCTGCAAAGCCTGGAGCCTCCCTTACAAACACTTTATTTTTTGTGTCTCTGACTAGGGCAGGTTTGATGCTCAATAATCGTGTCACTGCTCGCTGAGCCCTGCAGTTCTGGATCCCTTCAAACAGTGCAGGTAACTGGGAGATAAACCACGAAAGCCCTGCATGGCATGAGGCTGCCCTAAAGCACAGGCAAGGGAAAAGTCACTTCATTCTGAAGATTCAGAGCAAAACAAACTGATTTGAAAATAATGAATACGTGAGAGAAAGGAAATACTTATGAGTCAGTGTGGAAAACGCTGGGAAATGTTCTACTGCTGGTGCCTATGTACATGACACACCAAACCCATCAAACCCTATTTCCATACCTCAATCAGTTTGTCTCCTTTGACTACATCCAGGTGTAAGCCAGGTGGTGGTTTTCCTGCCCTGGAAAATAAAGAGAAGAAAAATATAGCATCAAAACATTTAATAAAACGTTTATTAGTGTTGGAGCTAAAACTCTATTTGAGCTCAGACCAAACCTACACAAATGTAAGTAGAAGTATTTTGGGGAAAATATGAAAATCCCATCATTTTCTTTTCCTCCCTGCAGATTCCTTCTGAAAACACATAAACCAAGATTTTTTACAGGAAGAGTGAAGGTAACAGGACATGAGGCATTCTCAAGCTTTACCTCTCCAGGGGAAAACCAGCTGATTTACACAAGAGAGCAGCTCCTGAGAGAACCTGGTATGAGGCAGGAAGAGACTAACAGCTAGAGGAGGGGGTAGGCTGGGACTGTTTGTTCAAGGGCCCTGTTTTCTCATGTCACCTTCAAAACAGCACATCTCTACCCCTGGCTTCTGAGAGGAACAGGAATTTCTGTCACCCCTCACCTTCACTACTGGTAACAGCAAAAACCCCCAAAGGGTCTCTGCACACACCTTCAGCATTATGAAGCTGCTGTCCAACTGCCAGAGTTCCTCCAGGCTCACCTGTGATCGCACACAGCAGACTCCAGCACCAGAGGGGTCACCTCAGGGGACAGCAGCACAATCCTCCCCCAGCACATTCCACACCAACAGCAGCTCAGCCCCCAGCCCTACAGCTCCTCCCTGCTCACCTCCTGAGGGCAGATTCACCTGTCAGCCAGCATTATTGCCAGCTGGCAGGGGGAGCAGAGCCTGTGGGACTCAGTGGGGCACAGCAAAATGCCAGCACACGGGAGAAGCTGCAGGGACCAGCAGAAATGTCCTGGGCATTTGCAGTGCTCAGACCCACAACACCCCAGAGAACCAACACCCTGCCCTGCACCACACGGGATTTTGGCTGTTGGCAGCAAAGGTTCTTTTTCTGCTCAGATCTCTCTGCATCTCTGTCACTTCCTCACAGATAGCAGCTCTGCTGTCTGTCTCTGAGGCTGCACCAGCTTTCTGGGCAGGCAGCAGCAGTGACCCAGTTCTCAGCAGCACCACTGCCCTTCCGAGGAACTCCAGAGAGATCACGTTCCCACTCTACTCCCTGCATGGAGCCAGCCCAGGAAACAGTGACAGTGGGCAGCCAGGTTCTCAGGGTGGATGGAGAAGAAAAAGAGGTCACTGCTAACTGAATTTGTTTGAGGGGATTAAATATAGATGTTCACATTTCTGGGATGTGCCTTAAAACGTGATGGTTTCTTCTGTGTCCCCAGGTCAGTTCTCCTCAATAACTTAATACAACACAGTCTTCTACTATTGCTACTTCATTTCTTTCCCAAGCATTTTCCTTTCCTGCTCCCAATCCATTACATCAGCTTGTCCAGATCTCTCTGGCCCTTTCTGAATCTGTCAGTTGGGACTTGGACAAGTTTTCTTGCCAGGCCCTTCTCTATGGTTGTGGATATGCCACCCTAACGAGCACATGGTCAATACTGACGGATGAACAAATGGCAGCAGCAAAAGCAGAGACTGCAAAGCTCCAGGACAATCTGCTGAAGTGGTGACTGCTTCCAGAAACAGGATTATGGTGGTGTGGGGGACAGACCAGTCAGGGAACTGCCTCCTTTTAAGCACTATTCAAGGATCTTACGGGCAGGCTACACCTGAGCACTGCTGTCCCTGTGCTCCCTGCAGATCTCAGTGCTCAGTTTGCACTGACAGACAGGTTCCTTTCACGGATTCACCTCCACTTCTCATGATTTCCTCTTTCTGCCCCTGAGCACTGGAAAACTTGTTTTCCCCATTCCTCTGAAATTGCCAAGTTCTGGTTACTCTGCACCACAACTTCTGATAATTTTCAGGTACCTGCCTTACTCTGATCAAACAACAGCTACTTCCGCAACCTTTTTTTTCTTTTCCACATAGTTAAACCTCTCAACAAATTAATTCTACAAGTAAGTCTACTTCTTACTCAGTCTGGCCTCTGCTTTTCCTTTCAGTGATCTCCTCCTGGATACTCAATGTGTGTCTGTCCCAACACACATTTTAGCAACACTCTCCCTGTACCTGACAGGTCGCAGGGGAGCTCCCAAGTGCTGCAGCACAACTACTGTCCTCTTCTGTAAGCTGAATCCTGTCTGACAGTCATCTTTTGCCATATACTAGCTCTGATTTTTCATTGCCATCTCTGTTTTCACTTTCACCCTTGCTGTTATTTTTACTCTGCCTTTATCTTCAACTTATTTTGAACTCATAAAACAAGCCCAGCAGTAGCACAAGGTAGTGTCTTCAGTTATGAATTAAACTGCTTGAAAAATGTACCTATTCTCTGGCTTCTTTCAGACTGAGAATCCTTTGTAGGCAGTATTTCCCCTATCTACCCATTCCTGCAAAACACTGAACACAGGAAGGCTGTAAATACAGGTTATGATATCAAAAAACCAAACTCACAGAAGTAATTTCTGTTAGAAAACCCCTTTGGAACAGATTGAATCAATGTCACAGTTCAGGCTGCCAAACTTAAGATACTTGAAAAGCCTTTTAATGAAAAAAAGTAGGAAGATTTTCCAGTTTTGAATTCCAAACTAATTAGTTCCAGAGTCACCAAAGGTCAGAAGTAATGGCTGGATGTGGAAGTTTCAGCCACTGCTCACATGCTCTGCTTCATCACAACTCTCACCTCATGGATCAAGGAGTAAAACATGAAAGGAAATCTCTCACAAAAATCTACTAGAAGAAAGTTTGTTAGAAAGCTGGCCCTGTGCTGTTACAAGAAAGCAGTTTTTTCCATCTTATTTCCAATATTAAAAAAGTCCTCTTCCACTAATGTGCTAAAATATCCAGTAAACTAATTTTCCTACACTGTTGTGAAGGATGAAGAATTACTTGAGGTCAGCAGACTGTCCCCTCCACAGAGGACACGGGGCAGCCCTTAGCACTGCCCCAAGCCCAGTGCTCTCCCATCAGAACCCTGCTCCAGCACATTTAAAAATGGACAATAGCCAGCTTGTTCTGCACCTTCCAGATGGTGCATCCCAGTCCCCAGTGCCTGAACATCTCCTGCCTCCACTGGGCAGCATCCTGCACGTGACCTGAAAGTAACACCTGGGAACCTACTGCTGGTCACGAGCTGAGTGAGTTTAACGGAGACACAGCAGGCTCAGACCACCTCCTGAACCACCAAAGCTTCCAGGGACAAGTGAAACCTTCCAGAAAATTCATGGAGCTGACTGGCATGGAGAACACAGCCATGGGCACTATCATTATAGGAATTCTCTGGATCAGAGAAGATGAAAGAGGACACACCACATCAGAGATTTTCTTCACTACGAGCCCGAGGAACTCAAAGAAGTGTCAGAAAGTTCTAAAGAACTGATAAAAAGAATGACAAACTGCAACCCCCAAATGGCTTCAGCCAGTCACTCTCAAGAGCTCAAATACCAGTTTTTTACACTTAACAGTTCAGCAACCTATCGCTTAAACCACTGTCAGAAATGCAGGCATCAACTGATGCTGCTAATTTTGAAGGGTATTTCAAAAGTGAACTGGACACTACATACAGCAAAGCCAAGTTCTGGTTGGGAAACTGGTGGAATACAATATTTCAGTTGGAAGGGATTTACAACAATCAGTCCAATGCCTGACCACTTCAGGGCTGCCCAAAAGCTAAAGTGTGTTATTAAGGGCACTGTCCAAGTGTCTCCTAAACCTTGACAGGCCTGGGGCACTGAGCAGCTCTCTGGGAAGCCTGTTCCGTGTCTGACCAACCTCTTGGTCAAGAGATGTCTCCTAATGTGCAGTTTGAACCTCCCTGACACAGCTGTCAGAATCACAGACTGGGTCAGGCTGGAAGGAACCATAGTGCCCCATCTGGTCCCACCTCCCTGCTCAGGTAGGGCCATCCCAGAACACATGGCACAGGATTGTCTCCAGAGGGGTCTGGAATGTCCCCAGGGAGGAGACTCCACACCCTCTCTGGTCTCTGTTCAGTGCTGGGTCACTGCAGAGCAAAGAAGTTCTTCCTCCTGTCCAGCTGGAGCTTCCTGGGCATCAGTTCCTGCCTGTTCCTCCTGTGCCATTGCTGGGCCCCCCCAGCAGATCCTGGTCCATCCTCTGCCCCCTCCCTGCAGCCCCTGACACACCCTGGGGAGGGCCCCTCTCCGGGTGTGCTCTGCAGGCTGAACAGCCCCAGCTCCCTCAGCCTTTGCTGCTCCCAGAGAGGCTCCATCCCTTCAGCATCCCCGCAGCCTCCTCTGGACCTGCTCCAGGAGCTCCATGACCCTCCTGTCCTGAGGAGCCCAGAACTGGACACATCACTGCAGATGTGGCCTCCCACACATCCTATCGCTGGACAGCAGGGAAAAGTGATCAGCACCGGCCTCTCCACCTTCCCTGCTCAGGAACCTGTAGGAGATGCATCATGGGCAGAACCAGCACAGGCAGGAAAGGAGTAACAGTCACCTATCTAGTCTGCATGTCAGCACTCAACAGCACTGATCCTTTGGGAATGTGATGATGTCTGGGGATGGTGGCTCTTCAAATGCCAGGGAAACATTTCTTCTCCTATTAAAGAAGGATAAACCTTGCTTTGAAATAGATATAATGAGCTCCCTTCAGCCTTGGGAAGAATCTCAGGATGACAATGACTGCTGAAAGAATGTCTTGTTTGACAGGATACAACCAAGCACTGAAAGAGCTTCTATTCTATTTAAGAGGAGCTGAATGTCCTGGCAAAGGAGCTAATGTGGTATTTGGATAAAACTGATATTTATTAGCCAAGTGAGTTGATTCTGGCAAGAGAAAGTGGGCACAAACATCTTCTTATTGCAAGGTGAACTTTCATTAAAATTATACTCTTTGAAACTTGCATTCAAGCTGGACACAATTTCCGCAGTGACCCAAAAATACTGTAGTCATGTTCCTTTAGACCACTTCTTATGGAAAAGGAAAGCACTACTAAATCAGGAGAGCAGTGCTGCTGCTGTATGACACCAAGAACTCTACTTATCTTTCACATTCTTGTGGAATTGTATCAGGCAGATCAAACTGACAAACCGAGGGCAAGGAACCTTCTGCAAAATAAAAGCTACCTTCAGTATCCACTATCAGGTTATCACACGGGAATACTCTCCCAGTTTCCAAGTTACCAAGGCAAAGCCTTCCTGAACCATGTACCTCAACTGCTCCAGGAACCCATGTAAACAGTGCATTCACAGGATGTCACAGATCACTTCCTAAGAGCCAAAACACCTTCTCCACTACTTGGCACAAATCTGCTTGCTATTAATGTCATTTTAAACTCTCGCCCTTCTCCTCAAAAGGACAGCAAACACTTCCTGCAGAATCTCAGTTCACTGTTCAAGACTCCCAACATCTCTCTCAGCTGTTCCTTTTCCTGCCTAGGCTAAGCATCCCCAGTACAGCTTCCTGTGTGTTTCACTGAGGTAACACAGAATTAATAACCTGAGAGAAAGAACTCACGTGGGTTTTGAATGGCCTTAGGCTGATGAAGACAGGGTTGGATTATATATAAGGAAGAAATTCCTCCCTGTGAGGGTGGGGAGGCCCTGGCACAGGTTGCCCAGAGAAGCTGTGGCTCCTCCAGCCCTGGAAGTGTCCAAGGCCAGGTTGGAGCAACCTGGGATAGTGGAAGCAGTCCCTGCCCATGGCAAGGGGTAGAAGTGGACTTAGGCTTAAAGGTCCTTTCCAACTAAAATCACTCTGTGATTCCATGAATCTACCAGAATTACTGAAGACAAGCAGGAAGATGTAAACAAGGCCTCTGTACAGTAGACTGGCATTTTTAAAAGAAAGCTTTTGGAAAAAATATGCAATAGTCTTATGGAAATTAAGGTGTGTGGTGGGGAAAAGAAACACTAGACCAGGAGGGAATGTAAATTATTTAGAGCCAGGAAACAGGAGAGCTCTGCAAGGCTCTGGTTTGTTTATATACAGTCTGAAAGAGCCAATAAACAGATCAGGAAAATCACTCAGGACAACAGTTATGCAGGACACTCACATCAGATTCAAAGGCTACAAATCAATCTCCTGATACCAAATGAGACGTTTGAGCAAACTTCCTGGGTTGGGAACTGGTACTGCTGAGTGCAAGTTCACGCTGCCAAATATCACCTGAACATACACAACAGGAGCTCCAGGCTCCTTATTGCCTCTCAGAGAAGATCCACAGCCATCGTGACCATGTTCACAAGGAACCAGAGGAACTCTCCTCGGGAGCTGACAAAGCAAACCTCAGAAGGAAGAAACACCCTGAATGATGTATTAGTTCTGGTTCTCCTGCTGAGAAGGGCACTGGGATAACCAGCATGGATGGCTTCATGCAAGGAAGAAAAAAATAATGGAGTACATCTCTTCAGATCCTTGGAAAAAGCCAGGCAAGTTCTCTTTGTCCCCTCAATGAACGTGACAGAACTGGAGCATTCACTATTGTTTGAACACCAGAAGCAAGCTCTGGATCCGAGTGCCTTTTCCAACATTTGCATCCTTTGCACCATCACTCAGCGTGGTGGAATGAAATTTTATTTTAACAAGAAAGCTTAGAAAACTTGTGGAGATTAGGCCTGGTGTAAGCTGTTAAACATGGACACCCAGACAGTGCCTTCAGCTGCCCAAATCCTTTGTGCCTGATGGCCGAAGCACAAGAGGATGGGACACTTCAGGCTGATGCCCAGCGTGACAGGAAACCCTTGGAGCTGTTGTTTCCAATGATTTCTGCTGGTTTTATGCTCTTCTCTACAGAAAGAAATCAGAATAGATGAAATCCTCCTCTCACTGGTTGATCCCAAAGCTGTTGCTGATGGTGTGCACTGCTAATGGATCGAGTGATGAGCCCTTCTCTGACCACAACACAGCACAGGAGCCGAGCCCAGGCCAGCACTGCAGCCTGCTTAGCTGACAACTTCCTCTGCTCTCACAAGCATTATTCTGGCTAAACTTCCAGTTGTAAGAAACAGTTTAAAAAGCTTGTAGTTCAGACTGGATATTACAAACCTTTCCTGAATGTAGAAAAAAAATGCAGTGTTTTACCGAAGATTTCTGATGAGCAACGTGGCTGCTTTGACCAAAGAAAGCATTCCATCTGGGTTACTGCATCTGCCCAACTTTACCTTGGCACTGTGCACCTTTTCTTGTTACAAATGCAGTTCCACACAGAACTACATTTTACTGGCTCGCTCTGGTTCCCTTCATTACTTACTCAGGAACAAAGTCTCCACAAATACAGTGAAATTTGGAAATTGTACACAAATTTAATTTCTGAGACCAAGGTCATAAATATTCTATTTAGAGAGAATTACAGGTTTTACGATATCAAAAAATTAATTCAAATGGCACTGAATTAAATAGGAAAATGAGTATTAAGTAGTGAGCAACAATGCAATAATTATTAAGATTATTCCTACATTTTCAGAGTGAGAACAGGTATACTGGCAGTGCAATTTACCTGCAGAAATCAGAGGAAGACAGGACTGTAACCTTTATGCCTACCAGGAAGTCATTCCAAAGCTTTGTTATTCTGACAGCTTGATTTCCATACTAACCTTTTGATCAAATATTTTAATTTCCATTCTAATGTTTCTTGTTCTTTCTCTTCAGTTATAAAAAATTTCCCTTTTTAAAGTACAGATAAGCTTTATTAAGTACAGTTAACACAGACTACACATTTTCATGAGCACCTTCTACAACAGCACTGACACTTCCCTACCTCACACACAGAATCCCAGACTGGTTTGGGTTGAAAGGACCTCAAAGCTCACCTTGTTCCACCCTCTGTCATGGGCAGGGACACCTTCCATTAGCCCAGGTTGCTCCAAGTCCTGTCCAACCTGGCCTTGGACACTTCCAGGGATCCAGGGGCAGCCACAGCTTCTCTGGGCAACCTGTGCCAGGGCCTGCCCACCCTCACAGCCAACAATTCCTTCCCAATATCCCATCTATCCCTGCCCTCTGGCAGTGAAAGCCACTCCCTGTGTGCTGTCCCTCCATCCCTTGTCCCCAGTCCCTCTCCAGCTCTCCTGGAGCCCCTTTAGGTCCTGCAAGGGGCTCTCAGGTCTCCCTGGAGCCTTCTCTTCTCCAGGGGAACCCCCCAGCTCTCCCAGCCTGGCTCCAGAGCAGAGGGGCTCCAGCCTCAGACTCACCATGGCCTTCTCTGGACTCTCTCCAGCAGCTCCAAGTGCTCCCCGTGTTGTGGGTCCCAGAGCTGGAGCCAGCTCTGCAGGGGGGGTCTCATGAAATCAGGGGCAGAGTCCCCCCCTCCCCACACTGTGGGATCAGCACAGGGAGGGTGTCTGGGCTGCCAGTGGACATGGCCAGGGCATGCTGAGCTTCTCATCAACCAACACCTCCAAGTCCTTCTCCTCAGGGCTGCTCTCAAACCATTCTCCACCCAGCCTGTGTATGTGCTTGGGATTGCCCCAAGTTATTACACATCAGGTACAGCATTAAATCTTTTCACTAATTTTTGAACAGTTGTGTTCCTGGTGACTGATGGTCACCCTGTGCTCAGCCAACATGCTTGTGTATCTGTTCTCTTATTTCTGAAAATAAACTTGTGTCCTTTTACTTTTGAATAGTTACTTTATGGCTTGAAGTAGTTACTGTTGTTTGTCCCCATGTTCCATCACACACTTCTGCATTTTATCTTGTTTTTACCGTTCTGGTTTTCATATTATACCAAAAGGACCAGATAATTCTCTGTCCTCTATGCTGACCACAAATATGTCACCAATGAGTATTGTGGTTGCTTTTGTCAAGGTAATTAATAAAAAACCCCAACACTAATAGGGTCAGCCTACAGACTATTCAACTGCTATTACCTCCTCAGAGTCAATTCCCTAGAAATTCATGTTCTTGTATGAATCCCTCATTGCTTCCTAAAATGATTGTTTCCTGTGTGTCCTGTAAGCAAGTCTTGAACAGAACTGGCCCATCTGCCAGTCAGCCTTTGGCAGACACAGCACTCTGCTTTCCTGCAGTGAATAATTAGTCCCTTCCCCACACAGTTGAGCAGGTGATGCTCAGATTTTCCCGCAGCAGCTGCATCCATGGATTTCCTGGCCTTATAGAAGGCATCAACTGCTTACAACAACCAGTAATTAAATATTTACAAGGGATACCATTGAACAAAACCAAGTTCCAGCACAGGTTTTTAAAACACTAAAACAGTTACAAGCAAAGAAATCTTTCTTCTGTACCAGAAGCAGAAAAATGTGTTTCTTTGCTTTCACCACCCCATGCTGCACAGGCCAGGCCACGTCTGTGCTGTGTGTCTGGATGGTTCTGTGAGGAACTGAACAGATTATTGCTGCCCTTGGTGGCAAGCCCTCCCCTGCAGAACTACAGAGCAATGGGAAACAGCAGGGACAGACAATCAGAAACAGAAAGAGAAGCCCAAGCTGAGGTCAAGCCTGGGAGGAACATACTGAGTAACAATGACAAACCGTTCTGCAAAAGGAAGACAAGGCCATCAACGCTTTGGGATGTGATGGTGGCTACAAGGGCGAGTCACAGCACTGAAGTTGCACAGAGCAGCTGGCAGGATGTGCACCCCAGGACAAAGATTCCATGCTGACATGCCAGCAGGGTTACAGCACCCACATGCAGCTGAAGCTCAGAGCCTGATTGAAGCAAGTCACCCAGAGAAATTCTGAGTTGTAGCTATTAAGGACATAGACAGGACAGCTTTAATTCTGCTGTGTGAGTTCAAAATTAGGTCAGTTCCTTGGGTTTCTAAACACGGATTCAGAAGCCTAAATTTAGCCACACCCCAAAATTGTGGCCTCTGTGACTACTGTACACACCTTCATGCCCAACTTCAAGGACAGGGTGGAATTTTCAGAACTCTGGAGGTCATCTCCAGAAATCTGTGTAAAAGCCTTGACAGGAATAGCAAGTTCTTGGCTCAGGGAAACTGGAGAGAAACAACTGCTGCTTTTAAAACAAACTATTTCAAATGCATGTCCATTCCAGGGCAAGCCTGACATCCCCACTACTGGAGTGTCAAGAGAGGCAGGCAGTACCCATTAAATATCTGATAGTACTTCAAACCCACACACCAGATAATTTGCACCTCACAGAAATCACTTTTACCCTCTAAAGCCATCTCAGAAGGTTTGCAAAACTCTTAATAAAACTAGGATACGTAACTGTTGTCTAAAGACATTTTTTAATCTCGTGGTATGACTAAATTTTAACGCATAGGAAGCACTAGCAACATCTTTGTTCCACCTGTAAATGCACAGCTCAAATCTGTAATATTTATGGAGCAATTACAGTACAGGTATAAACAAGTCCTGCCATCAACAAGTACTATTCAGATGGCAACCACTGTTTGTTATCTGTCTTGAGCAAGTTTAACTGCTGGAAGCACAAGGAAAGAAAGAACAAATATTTTATGGGCTACAAAGAAGTAACAGATGACAGCACAAAAACTAAATGAAAGCCACAACTTAAACCTGATAAAAGCTGTGAATTTCGGTGCAGAAGTCTTTTCTGGAAATGGGGTGCTCAAACACTGCCCACGTTAGGGAAGAGGTACCATGATGGAGGCAGACCCCAAAAGCATAGGGAACAATTTAAAGGCAAGGAAAAAAAACTATTCCTTTTGATTATATCCAAAGCTTTAACATGAAATATTTTCTACTTGTTTTGCAGACTGTAAAGATAAAGTAGAAATAAATCAATCCCGGATAGGAGAGCTCCTTCTAGAGGGGCAGGCTGTGGACACCACCAGGCTTAAAGACCCAGCACTTCCCATCTTGGGTTCACAGAACACACACACACTGACTGCAGCTCTCCAGACCAGCTCCCTGCTACTCTACTGTTTTGGTTTTACACTTAGGAAACAACAGCTTACCCATTTCAAAAGAAGCATCAAGGGAAAATGTTAATTTTTTTCACACAAACCTTTCACTAATATCAGTGGCCAAGTCTACACGTGGGACAAGATCAAAGTTGTATCAGGCACTCCTTTGCTACACAGGTACAAACAGCTGGACCAAACTCAGCCCCTGAAACTATTCCAGTGCACAAGTCCGTGGGAAAACAAAGAGCTTCCTTAGAAGGTATAAGGAGAGAGCTCTGCCAGACCCTGCCCTGCTGCAGCTAAAGCCACAAAACAGGTACCTGAGGAGGCCCTCACAGGTACAGGTGTTACAAGCCTCCCCTTCAGATGAGATCTCTTTAGGAATTCTTCTGCAATACCATCCAAGCCACTGAGACCGAGCATTTCACCAGCTGTTCCATCTACAGCTTTCATAGGCACAAGATATTCCAATTTACCAGGGAATATAACACATATATACAATCACTGTTATATAAAAACACTAAGAAAAAAATAAAACAGATGATACTTCAAATTTCAAGTTGAATATCCAGAATATTTTTTGGCTTTATCTACTCTATTGTGTCACCACCTTATGAAGACCACCCTGCCTCACGAAGATGTTTGCTGCTGTGTGTGTTCAGCACAAACAAGGTCATAAAAATACGTAAGGAATCCTTTTCCACGAGAGGGTTGAATGGCTTTACCACCTAAAGCAGGCACTCGTAAACCAGGTCAAAATTAGAAAGGATGCTCTGCGTGCGCGCAGTGAGCACTGGCACAGAGCACTGAGGGACCAGCGCGGGCAGGGCAGGGCAGGGCAGGGCAGGCGGGCACACAGCGGCTCTGGGCTGCGATGCTGTCCCTGCCCGGGCCATTGAAACACAAGCGCGCCCGCCCCGCGGCTCGGGCAGAGCCCCCGCAGCGAGACCGCCCCGGCCACGCACCACGGCCCCCACAGCGAGAGCCACGGCCCGCTCCGCGTCTGCTCCCGGCAGGAGCCGGCCCGGGCATTTCCAGGCATCCCTCCCTCCCTCCCTCCCACGGCCCCGCGCCCGCCCCGGCCTCAGGCCCGCTGCTCCTCCAGCACATCCTTCAGCCTCACTTCTTCACTCAACACAGTAAATGACCCGGGCTGGTTTCCAGCTGGCGGATTCCCCGCAGCACCGGACCCGTCCCCCGAGCAGGACATTTAACTTGAACCACACCGCGTGTTCCGTCCGAGCGCCGGGAACAGCCCCGGGCCCGCGGGGCAGGGCCCGCAGCGATGCCGACGGCGGCCCCCGCAGGGCGGCGCTCCCGCCCGGGCCCCTGGGGCCCTGCCCCGGCTCGGCGGTCCCCGGGGCGCTGTCCCCGCCCGGCCGGCCCCGCTCACCAGCTCGGGCACTCGAACAGGGCCCCTCCGCCCGCCGGGGCCGCGCCCGCCGCCATCTTGGCTCTGCCATTCAGCCGCGCGCGGCACTCTGGGAAGGGCGCGCTCCCGGCGGGCCCCGCGCGCAGCGGGCGGGGCGGGGCCAGGGGCGGTGATGGGCGGGGCTTAACGGGCCCGTGGCCCCGCCCCGCCACTGGCCCCCAGTGCCGGAACCCGGACAGAGCTGAGCGGGGCAGTGCTGGGAACAGGGACAGGGACTGGGACAGGGACAGGGACAGGGACTGGGACAGGGACAGGGACAGAGCTGAACCGGGGCAGTGCTGGGAACGGGGACAGGGACAGGGACAGGGACAGGGACAGAGCTGAACCGGGGCAGTGCTGGGAACAGGGACAGGGACAGGGACAGGGACAGAGCTGAGCCGGGGCAGTGCTGGGAACAGGGAGAGGGACAGGGACAGAGCTGAGCGGGGCAGTGCTGGGAACAGGGACAGGGACAGGGAAAGGGACAGGGACAGAGCTGAACCGGGGCAGTGCTGGGGACGGGGACAGGGACAGAGCTGAGCGGGGCAGTGCTGGGAACGGGGACAGGGACAGGGACAGGGACAGGGACAGAGCTGAACCGGGGCAGTGCTGGGAACAGGGACAGGGACAGGGACAGAGCTGAACCGGGGCAGTGCTGGGAACAGGGACAGGGACAGGGACAGAGCTGAGCCGGGGCAGTGCTGGGAACAGGGACAGGGACAGGGACAGAGCTGAGCCGGGCAGTGTTGGGAACAGGGACAGGGACAGAGCTGAGCCGGGGCAGTGCTGGGAACAGGGACAGGGACAGAGCTGAGCCGGGCAGTGTTGGGAACAGGGACAGGGACAGAGATGAGCTGGGCAGTGCTGGGAACAGGGAGAGGGACAGGGACAGAGCTGAGCGGGGCAGTGCTGGGAACAGGGACAGGGACAGAGCTGAGCCGGGCAGTGCTGGGAACAGGGAGAGGGACAGGGACAGAGCTGAGCCGGGCAGTGCTGGGAACAGGGACAGAGCTGAACCGGGGCAGTGCTGGGGACGGGGACAGGGACAGAGCTGAGGCGGGGCAGTGCTGGGAACAGGGACAGAGCTGAGCCAGGACCAGGGAAAAGCCTCAGTGCCCGCACGGCCACCACGGGCACCAAAGAACGCCCATCCCCCTGCCCGGCTCGCGGCTGGAGCCCCCCGAGTGCGTCCTGCGACCCTCGGATGGGCAGAACACCCACCTCGAGCCGGGCTCACCGCACAAGTCGGGGGGTGCCGATGGTGAGTTCTCACGCCCGGGAACAGCAGCCAAGGCTGTTAAAAACGGCGTCTGCAGCAGCTCTGCTGCTCCGATCAGTGAGGTGCAGAGGGGAGGGAGTCAGGCAGGTACAGCAACCCCGAGCCCAGAAACCTGGACCAGTGTCCTCAGCTCCAGTTTCCGGAGGACTAAGGCTAGAGGAAGGATGGAGTCTACAAATAATGCATCAGCTCCCTTTTAGGCTCAGTGAGGAGGAAAGTGCTCTCATTCTCACACAGCAGCGTGACACCCAAAGGACTCTGCCCTGCAGCAGCCAGGCACAGACCAGCAGGCTCTGCCCTTTCTGAGGAATACTTTAAAAAAGGAGCAGAACAAATTGCTTTCAAGTCAGATTTTACTGTACAGGCTTAGCAAAGGCTCCAAGTTCTAGCAACAGGCAAATAGGCAAAGCTGATCCAACACTGCTCTGGGACATGAGATTAATTTTTCTGGGATCAGCTACCATACAGGACTCTGCACAGCAGTATTGTGTGTGTCCTCGTGAAAGGAATTACGTGTTTTCACCTACGAATCAGGACCACTGAACTAAAGCTGCAGACACCACTGTGCTGATGGAAAGTCTTCTACTCTGCTTACAGAGGGAACTGCAAACCCATCTGTGCCAGTATCTGAAGTGCAAGAGAAAGGAGCTCTGACAGAGGCTTTTAAAAGTGTTTATTGATGATTATTAGACGGAATGATGGCGCAATAGTGCAAACCACTGTGCAATTGGGAGAACGCTCCCCTCCCAGCTTTCACATTTACTTTATTATAGAGGAGACATGGAATAAAGATAAATACAAAATGGGTCAGTATGCTGCATTTACCACACTCCCTTGGGCTTTGGACAGATTACGGTTCCCTCAGTGCATGTCAGTTCAGAGCTACACAAAGTGGGGAGTGGCTGCTGTGTTCTGCCCAGCTCTGTGAGCTGGAACCAGCAATCTTTTTCATTTGCACACACATCCTCAGTCTGAAAATCCTAGCACCTCACCCAGCCAGTTTCTGTTTCATAAAGAATGGAAAATACCAGACGATCACAAGCCACACATAACATTTACTGACACTACAAACGTGCTTCAGAAGTACTTCTTCAGAAGCAAGGTTTCTGCTAAGACTCATCTAACTTGCTAGCTTGTAAACTTAGGTGCCCACTTCCTCACCTCTGTGTGATTTTCTTCCTGGAAGCTTCTAAAAACAATTGGGAGTAGCAGCTAAACTTTGTATACCTAGTGCTTGAGAGTCAGCATTGGAAGAGATTTATTTGTCTGCTAATAAACAACCAGATAGTTTGTCTAAGGAAGCTGCATTGTTAGACTGTAAGTCAAAGAACATTCTGTCCTCAAATGATGCATTTTGGGAAAAACCAACCCACAACCACACTCGAAAAAGTAAACAACACAGTTACAAGTCTCAAGGCTAAACAGACCAGCACGCAGTGGTTCCAAGCATCATCCACACAAACTCTCCTTGCCTCTGGAATCTGTAACATCATCTTTCTCTTCAAGAGCATCTAGAACCACAGCCACTTGGAGACAATAAAACCATGGGGCAGATACTGGAGACTTTAGAAACTCCTGGATTTATGTGATGTGACTTGGTGGTGTGCTGTCTTTGAATGTCATTCTCATTCCAGTCCAACAAAGTGACCTACATACACAAAATGTTACAGTTGTGCCACTTGTCAAAAACAAGACATCTCCAATTATTGATCTCACTTCAGCATACAGTTGGGACAGGGAATAATACAATACAGAAAGCAAAACCACAAGGTTTTAGTTACATAAAACAATATAATTTGTATATAAACTGATAAATACTGTCTCCATGGTTCACTAATTCCAAATACTAGTTATCTGCACATTAGTTGCTAATATCTATTACTAGAAGTAGTTCCAGCTCGTGCTCTCAGGGTGGGCAATTCATCTCCGAGACCTGTCAGCTCGTTGGTTCTGAGAGAAGAAAATCTCAGCAGTGAGACTGGGTTCCATGGGAAGATTTCATTTTCTTGTCCCCCAGATAATCAATCCTATGATTAGACAGGCCACAGCGAGGCCAAACATCAGGATACAGATCTTCTTACGGGATTTCTTCTAATAAAAGAAGAAAAAAAAAGCCACTGACACCAGAACAGCTGACAAGAGGAAAAAGCAAGGCAACCATTCCTGTTACTAACTTTGGTGAACCAGAGCACTTGGCACCCACAGTTACTCAAGAGAAGTAACCAATGTAGTCTGAACAGTTTTACATGTTCCTTAAACTGCATGATTCAACAGATCAATGTTTTTAGTTTTAGGAGTGCAATGGTCAAAGAGATGCATTAAAGTCAAAATGTGACACGTTTTGCTTCTCTTAAGGAAAATACAAGCCCCAGAGAAAGCCAAACCTTTCCAGCTATTGAGGTTTCTCAGGTAAGCCTAATCAACCTCCCAAGCAGTTCTCTGATGCAATCTCCCGTTGGTGACTTAAGCTTGGTGTTGCATTTCTACAGTTTGAATGATTTCACATAGAGTTACTGTACTTGGATTTTGCAGCTTTTGCTCACTTTATTCATCACAGGAAACTACAGTCAACCCACACACACCAAATATTTTTAACTTAGCATCTAAGGATTTGAAGGTAGTTCTATATAACCACTTCCTTCTCCATCCAGAAAAAACACATCTAAAATATGTTCAATAGCTCCCGAACTTAAATTTATGAACACCCCAAAACTTTGTAAAGGAAGCCATGGAGAGAGAAAATACCATTAAATGCTGCCACATGGTCAAAGCTACTTTTCTTCCTTGCACTAAATAGCGCTGGAGTTTTATTGCTTTCCAGTACCTCCCACTTAACAGCTTGGAAGAGTGCAATATTTCTCTTGTGTGGAAGTCTGAAGTCCCAGCAGTGACTAAGCAGAACCCTTACTCCCTCACAGAACCTGGGCCTTCAGGGACAAGGGTGATGAAAGGAACCTACAGAAAACATTGGCTGTAACACGAGAGCCACTGCAAGAGACCTGGTGGGACAGGCAGGACAGACCATGGCAGAGAAACTCAGCAGAAGGAAAGGAGAGCTGCAGATCCTAGTCACCAGAAGTTTCCCAAGTCTGGGCATGGATTTTTGCATGCCAGTGTCTTGGCTGATATGTTTACAAGTTGGATACAACATAAGAATTTGTTCTTGTTTGTTCTGCTACCTCCTAAGAACAACAAAGACAGGTAAACACTTAGTCTTGCAGAGCACATTTATATGAAGGGACAGATCGTCTCCTCTGAAGTAAAGGTGAATTTCCATACTGTGTTTTTGACTAAAATGCTTTGTATTATATTCTTTGCAGCCAATTTTGAATGAGTGCCAGCTTGCACAAGCTGGTTTTAATAACTTGTTTGGTGTGCTGCAGGCCTCAGTATGTGTCTTGCTCTGCCTGTTCCATTATTGCTCAACTATACACTGACAATAAAACAAGCACACAGAATTTACCTGATAATAGGCAGCTCTCTGTAACTGCTCACTGGCTCTTTCCACATGAACTTCCGCACTTTCCACATTTGCCTCTATGCTATCTATGGAAAAAAACAAGAGAAGTCACTGTAAAATATTTCATGGCTTCAGTGTTTAAAAATTATAACCAGAAATACAATACTTTTAATGCAAAATACTGGAAAATTTAAACTATATAGGCAAAACTTGTAAGTGAACTAAGAAGAAACTTCTTATTATCCAAATGCACTTACCAATCATATCTCCTTGGTCATGAATCATCATGGCTAAATCCTTAAATATCTGATTGACATCCAAAATGTCTGCCTGAAGACAACAGTTTAACAAGTTACATCAAACACTGGGTACAATTTTTCTAATCCTCACTCAGTACCTCTTCTGAGCATTGCTCAAAAGGTCAGAATAGACAGCAGCATTCACTGACTGAGGTGGCTTGAAGTTACTGTCTGTGCAACCTGGGATTAACCCAAGGGCCTACAATACTCCTGCTACTGAGTATTTGTTTCATGCCACTCGCAATTAACCCAGTATGGAACTGAGATGATCACTGTAACATGAGTTGCTCTGGCCATGTCTGAAGGACCACCAGTCTACACCGAAGGCAAATATATCTCCTTCAGCAGGAGCAGCGAGATTGATCTTGGCATCAATCCTCTCTACAAGGAACTCTGGTCCTCCACATTCAGCTCTCCTCAGCCCATCCCATTAGTTAGCACTGCACTCCTTTGATTTATCTCCCAACACTGTTAACTGGGCAGGATCTACTGGTCACCTCTAATTGCCTGATTGCAGTTTCTCTTTCTTTAATGAGTTCAAGGTCCTGTTCAGTTATTGCCACATCTTCTTCCTGAGACTGCATTTGATTCCAATCTTCACCACTGCAAAGAGAGGGAAAGACAGAATGACTCTCTCTGACTATAGGTATGTCCACACTGCATTTGTAGCAAAGCACCAGTGAGTTAAAGTTGAAGAGTTTCCTACGGAACAACCCCCAGGTTCTTGGCCCTTGCATTGTGCACAGGGACAGGACTAATTTGTGACAATGGTCACAAACTGGAACAATTGAAAAAAGGGACAGATCAGGCAAAGTGAAGAAATTGGAAAGCAGTTACATAGAACTCTCTGTGACAGTTATCTACAGCATTTAGAGAAGAAACCTGCTTACTTCAGTTCTGCTTTTTTTTAATACTTGTACCTTCCTTCCTTCTTACCATTTCCCCAAAAGGAAGAAATCAGGGTAAACATTGGTAGAGAGCAGCCTGCAAGCACATTATCAGAACAAAAGGACACCTGACAAGCATCTGACAAAGATTCTTACTTGCTATCTGGCATTGGGGATAAGATTTAAGTGTTTTAGTATTTTAATTCATTAGTCTAGTAAGAACTTCAAATTAAATTACACACCAAAAGAGATGTTAAAACCCAGTAACTCTGCATCCCAGTCTACCTCTCTCCTGATGAGCTGGTTCTTCACAACTGCTGCAGAAGTTACACCAGTTATAGTGGAGCCAGCACCTATAACACAAGGCCATCTCTATGTTCAGCTTAGAAAGTTTTTCAAGGGCAACAACTCCATCTTTTCAACAGAGAAGTGTGCCAGGAAGCACTATTCCCTTCCAGTGTTTGGAATATAACACTAATTAGTAAATTTTAAAGCCTCAAAGTGCCTAAAGAAATGAAGGTAAACTACATGAGTAGGTCACGTAGCTGACCATTCCAGCAATTCAGCTCTGATGTGACTGCAGGGTTTGCAGATCTTTAAAGCAGAAGTTTCTGGCATGTAGCACACAGGAAGAGCTTTGAATGTGCAATAGCTGCTGAGTGCCACCATCTCTCACTGGGCTAAGAGGCTCTGCATGAACAGGTACCTGTCTGGGTCCCACTGCTTTAGTGTGCAAGGCCTTCCAAGTCACCCCGGCCCCTGCATAACTGAACAGCCTGGGGCTTCACTCACACTCTGGGGGAGAGCCCAGGGCTATTGAAGGGATACACAACAGGCAGCTGAGCAGATGAAGGGCAGTTTGCAGGGGGAGGATGTACAGCTGAGACAGGTTAGCAAAGTCTCTTGACTCAGAAAGTGAAAGGATTTACCCAGACAGATTTCAGCCCAGCTGACACAGTAACCACAGACACTTCTGGAGGGTCCCTGCTTCTCTTTGCCACACTGGAGAGTTGATGTAACATTTTACAAAGCTATCTACCATGCAGGCACACTGTTACTGCAGAAGCAACACAACTGTCTGACAGGTGACAGTAACGCTGTCTTGTTGTGCATGTTCTAGGATTACATTGTCAGTGCATAATGTCCAGGGCTTCTGAATTTTAGGCAGCCTAATATGCTACTCTGCATGTATCTAACTGGGCTGCTGGAGAACACCCAAACCCATGAAATAAACATGCTGCTCTCTGTGGAAAGTGTCACAGTGAGTGAAACCCTGTCTAGTAATCTTGTGCTTACAGGCCAGAAGACCAGGAGCTCCAGCTGCCACATCCTATGGACAGTACAATTCCCCTCAGGGTAGTAATCACACTATCAATATTTAAGGAAGATAAAATACTGTCACATGCAGTTAATTTTCTACATTGTATATTACATGTGGTGTAGTAATTGCTTTTCAACTCTTTTTGCTTTGCATTCAGCCAGCAGAGTCTGGCCCGAGTTACAGTAACAGATCTTACCATAAAAACTTCAGTTATATGTAGTGAAAACCTCAAGAGTACAAGAAGTTATTACCTATCAAATGAAACAAGCTGTTCTTCCCTGAATCGTTCATCAGCCTGGAAGAGATAAATGACTCATTAGTCTCATAGACTACCAGGACCACTCACAACATCACCAGCAGCATCTTGAAGACCAAAGCACATACTGTTCAGAGAGTTCTTGGAGAATCCCACTGTCACTGCAGATTTAACTTTCAGATTTCAGATTCAAGTTAGGTAAGATTACATTTAGCTTCATATTCACATTTAATTTTTTACATTCACATCATCTCTGCAAATCAGAGGCAACTGAATGACCAAAACCAGCCAGTCCATGTCCTTGGATCAGTTGTCAATGTTTGTCACTTCCTTTCCCAACACAAAGCAAAAAATTTAGAGCATAATCCAACAGATGTGTTCCCTTGCAGACATTAAGAAGGCAGAGCTAACACAAGGCCCCAAGGCAAGAGGAGGGAAATGCCTTCATTGGCCCCTTTATTATGAATTCTTAGTAGCCACAGGGGTTGTCAAAACATAACAGGGTAAAGGTTTGAACACACATTGGAGATATTAGCAGGACAGAAGCTATAAGAATACAAAGCACCACAGTGTGAGATTTAAGTTGTAATTTAAGGTGTGGTAAGCTTCCATTTGAACTCTTAAATTTTACAGCCTAGGGCTGACACCAAGGGGAGAGCAGCCTGCAATACTTTGCTGTTCACTGCACTTTGACTCCCCATCTCATCCTCCACTGCAACTACCAGGATTCCTTCCCTCCTCTATATCGACAAGGAGCACACTGAAACAAGAGATTCCTTACAACATCTGCAATGGTAAAACCAATACACTGAGGACTCAGCTGCACTCAGTGAGGTGCCAGCAGACAGACAAGAGGTTGGAAGGCAAGTGCAAGATGTCTCAGAAGACTCATTGTTCCCAAATTCCCACGAATACTCACAGAGATCCGGGAGCCAGCTCTCGCCCTTGCCACGGTCTCCTTTTCCTTCTCTGACACTCTCCTCTGAACTGCCTGGAAGTTATTTAAGGCCGCGGAGAAGTCATTCATTAATCGTTCTTTCTGAAGCCTCTGTTGGCGCTGAGGAATTGAAACACAAACAAGTGTTCAGACGTTCTCATTCATCAGAAAGTGACTGTCAGGCTCTCAAAAACCCACTGTAATAATAACAGTGAATACTTGCATTCAGTGATCTTTTGGTTCCAACAGTCTGGGGCACTGGAGAGAACACAAAGCCCACCAGGTTTTAATTCCTATTGCAAACACTCCACGCCTTGCCCACTGCAGGTCAGTTTTGTGCAACAAAGTTCTCCAATTTCAATATGGTTCCAAGTCTGGAGTAGAGAGGTCTTCTACACCTTTACTTCTATTCAAATCACATTCCAATAATCCACCACATTTAATTATGAACCTTTTGGTTATCTACAACTCTTTTAGCCTCCATTCCTCTACTCAGCCAACTTCATAGTACTTCTTACCACACTACTGAGTTCTTACCAGAGCTAATGACAACACCCACTGCCCCAGTCTCCTGTCTCACCCAGCCACGCCACACTAGAAGCCTGTTGTTATTAGATCAGATAATGTCCTTAGTCCTGATAACCATTTCAGTTTATGTTTTCTCCAAATACATTGCAATAATGCTTTCCATCCTCAATTTACAGTGTCAACTTGTTTAGCTTCCACAGAACATGTCCTTTGAGTTTGTGATATCCCAGAGATGGGAAACAAGTAGTTGTGGAAAAGCTTGTCCCAAGAACACTCAGCACTAGGTCAGTCCTTATGTTTTCTGATAGAGAGATTTGCAACACTGGCTCAAACTGTGGGCTTTCCAGGGCTGTAATCCTGCACTGAGCTTGTATCAATTCAACACTCAGTTCAAGGAAATAAATCTTTTCAATTATATTTTTTTCTGTAATAAGCCACTAGAGCATCCTCATAACACACTACAGCTTCCACCTGAGCCCTCTGAAGCAACAACCCTTGTGCCAGAGCAGACCCTCAGCATTCTGTGCTCCAGGTCCTGCAGATTTTGACTGAATTTTCCCTGGGCTGCATTCAGTGAGATGCACATGACAGGATTTTGTTCACCACGGGAAGATTAACAGAAAAATATTTGCTGAACAAGCCAGCAAAACATGGCCACGCTTCCAACTAGCATCTAAACCTTTAAATACAGAAAGAGGCCAAAACAACATCTGCTGACCCACATCCCCAGATCATCCCACAACAGCATCTCAAAAGCACGTACTGGCAGATTAACATGAACAGCACAGGACTGTCCCTCCCCTTTCCCATAGGGAGGTAAGAGATAAAATCATAATCTTTGCCTTGTTATAGTTTGCTTTATCCAAATATGAGCAAGGTGAGTCAGCTTCTCCCCTTCCCCCACTAATAAATCACATGCAAGGGAAAGCTTTCTGGCATGATCACATTTCATACTGACAGGCAGTTTGCTCTGAGCTCTTATCCTAAAACACTGCCTTGCACCACCAGGTACTTTGTAAACAAGATTATTTTTGAGAAATTTACTCAGAAAACCAGAATTGCATACTAAGCTCTCCCTGAACATTTCAGGTCTCTTATTCTCATGTTAGAAACTTTACTACTTATTTGCCCTGGGGAACAGTGTTTTCCCAGTGTCATATAGGCAGCCAGGGTGCAGCCAGTTTAATGAGTTTCCCTACTTCACTTCAGCTGTGCCAGTTCAGGCTCTGGGAGGTTGTGGTCCATGCTAATTTCACAAAATGAGTGATCTAGAAATATGCCCAGAAAATTCTGCCTGCCTACCTGTTCAGAAGCAGACAGGGGGAGTGGCAGAGACCCCAACTCCTTGAGATATTCATTGGTCTCTTTGGCAAGGCGGTTTGCAGAGTGCTGCAGCTGTTGTCTGAAATAAAAGTTCAAAAGCATTTACACAAGTTCTACCTAAAAAGCAGTCTCTGAGCATTTTAGTGTCCAAAATGATGACTAAATAAGGGTTCTGAGATCACACAGCTTTACAGTGGTTTTTTTTAAAACCTAAAGGATCAGAGATGTATGTTTAGTTTCTCACATCAACTTGACTCTGGACTACGTTTTTTTAAAAAATATTCAAATAATTTCTGTGCTCCCTGCTAACTAGTGTAATTCAGTGGTTTTAGAAATAAATTTTTTTCCAATGGCATAAGAAAGAAACAACTTTGTTCAGTGAACATAATCCCTCTCTTAGGGTGAATTCCTTGTGGTACCAATTAGTAATTAACTGTTTACTTAACAACCGCCAACTCCATAGTACAGGGACTCTGAAATATTAAATTCTTCCTTCTTGTGAAAAATAATGGTCAGAAAGAGGAATGACACATCTTCTACTTCAGGAATTGCAAGGCTTTCCCTTGAGCCTTTATGTTTTCCAACCACGTTACAATTTGAAGTTTATTTACACAAAGTGCCTAATCTACAAAAACTACACTGTAAACCAGGATGACACAAAATACTGAACAAAGAAACGATTTCTTTTGCATTCAATGGGTACAAGATGCTAAAAGAAAGTCACATACTCCACCAATAGATATGTAAATCGAGGCATTCAGGCTCCTTTATTGTCCAAGCTGTATATGTGAGCTGAATAAACCGTCCATGCCTTTTGGTATTAAGTTTGTATGGTAGCTGACAATTTGTGGGGTGCAGCCACTCTGACCTCAAAGGGGAGAGATTAAGACACTTCTACAGTGACATTAAATGGAAAAGCATTTGTTTGGTCACCAGTGATTAGTTCTTTAATCTAACGATTAAATAGAGATTGAGTCAACTGAGAAGCTCAAGGAAGCAAATCCCTTTCTCTCCTAACTGGGCTCTGATCTCATCCTTCAAACGTGGTGTATGCGCCTTCCACCACAAGTCATGAACTTATCCAAAAAATCAGCTACTATAAAAACCAGGGAAGTTGTGCAGAGAGTCAAGGTACAGTCGCATGAAGAGAGAACAGAAGAACCGACTTTGTTTTCTTTGATGACCCCCTGGAAATTATTCTTTTTATAACTTGTTATTTATGCTCTATGAATTTGTGAAAGATGCACAGACACAGAGAGTCCATGTTCAGTCTCTCCAGGAGTCAGTTTGGACTACACCTGTTTAAACATCTTCTACTTTGTCTCCCACTGGTACATCATTCTTCTGAAATTACATGTGACATTTTGGCTGCCATATAGGATTGTTAATCTTTCTACTGCCTAAATCCATCTGTACTACAAGCTACTCTTTCACCATAATTATGGGGATTAATTGATGTTTTTCCTTACCGGTCTCATGTGAGGACCAAGTACCTGCTATGGCATTCATTTCTTCTAAGCCACAAGTGAAGCTACGGTGGTCACTCCTCAGAGGACAGCCAATGCTAATGCATGGCTAAGGTACTACTACTTTTTAAATAAACTATAGAAAAGCTATATAGAAGAACAATATAGAACCATCCCCATCCAGCAGTTTGGAATGGCTTCATCAGAGTTCTGCAGAAACACTTTAATTTGTCCAGTAAACTACTTAATGTAGCTGCTCATTTTGGGTTGGTAGGACTGTACTAAATGTATCTCATAAAGCATTTCCCCACAGCAAGTAACCCAGTTCCTCTAAGAATACAGAGAGAAATCAAAGAGGACCTATACCAGTGTTTGCTCATTTAATACTTACAAGTTCTCCTGAAGCTTGCTGGAATCCTGCTTTGTTCCCAGCTGGCTCATCAAATTCTTTATCTGAGCAGCTGAAGATAAAGAGATCACAAGATGAGTTAGTAAGACAAGTTCTAATGTATTTTATTCCTTCTTGAATGTATTCTTTCAGCTTTAAAAGGATTTATTTCAATGTTTGACTTAACTCAAGCTAGTAAGACAACACTTACATTCTTTGCTTTAAATATATATAAGAGGATGGGGCCCAACTCTTCCCAGTGGTGCCCAGTGACAGGACACAGGGCAACAGGCACAACTGAAACACAGGAATTTCCATCTAAACATGAGGAAAAACTCCTTAGCTGTGAGGGTGTCAGAGTCCTGGAACAGGCTGCCCAGAGAGGCTGTGGAATCTCCTTCCCTGGAGATATTTGAGCCCTGCCTGGATGCCACCCTGCACAACCTGCTCTGGGGGAACCTGCTTTAGCAGGGGTTGGAGCAGATGAACTCCAGAGGTCCCTTCCAACCCCAACTGTTCTGGGATTCTGTGAAATGCAAAGTGTATATTAAACATCCCTACCCAGACATGATTCAGCCTAACAAACTTTCAGATAAGAAAATGGTAGTGAGGCACAGATAGCTCCACAGACTTGTCTTCAGGGTAAAACACTGTGCTCTCCTCTTCCTCGACCTTTTTAGACCAACCAACAGAACTGACTGCTTCTATCAGCCTTGCCATTTCTGGATTTTAGGCTCTCACTGCTGCAGAACAGCTTCACTATGCTGCATTACCACTTTTACATATCTTTAAATTACTTAAATTATTACAACTCTGTTTAAAAAAAAAAAACAACAACCAAGGATTGGTATCAGTTTCCCAAAATACCCAACCAAGCTCTAATTTTTCTACTCATGATAGGCCAAACCTTTCACAATACTGGCACAACCTTTCAAGAACAGCAGATAGCAATGTGCACTTCACAGGTGGCCTTCATCAATTTGAAATCATGTTGTAGTGCAAGTTCAAGACCACCTTCTCCCCATCTCTTGTGTTTTTCCACTATTTTCCTTGTGTAGGCACAAAACCACACAATGAATCACATCAAACCATTGACTTACCTAAAAGACAAGTACCATTTTCTCTCCCCACTCCCTCTACCTTAGAATACTTTTTTGACAGAACAAGAAGCTGATCTACTTTACTCTGCAGCAGCACAGTTTTTATCATTACTGAAGTGCTGAGCTCAGCACTCACAACAGCAGCACAAAGATTGATCAGCTCAAATCGATCATGAAATCATATGTTATCACATCACCACTGAGAGGCAAGACCAAGGAGGGTCACCCTAATACAGTTCCATAGACAGCTGTACTGAATTACCCTGTGAGTTTAACAAGAGAATTCTTCCAATTCAGTGACATCCTCCTGCATAACTTCTGCTTTCAGCCTGGAGCCTCTGCACTGGATTAAATGTGTTGCTGGAGAAACATCAGATCCCTATAACAGCCTCTTCTTTTCAAGTGATGTCCAGTGGCTTATAAGAAGGGCAGCTCAGCTACAGCTGCAATATGAGCTAATCAGCAATAAGCCAGTAATTAGCTTTTGCATCCAGAGGGTATTCTCACTGAGAATTCCAGACTTCTATTAGGTCATACAATGAGGAGTTGGCAACTCCTTATACTCCAAGCTTGGCTTCCAGCAAGCAAGACTGCACATATTTCACAGCTCTGTCAGACACAGGAAGGTCAGAAAAATTCATAGTCAGGCTGGTGACAAACAGCACGGGGACAGCACTGTGTATGAGGATGTCGAGGACTTGGCAAATGGCACTTGTGCCATAATGTCCAGACACCCTGGGACTTATTTTTCTCCACTGGGGGAAGTTCTTGCACAGTTCTATTTCCAGTCCAGGCAATGTGCTGTTTGTCCTGCCCTGAGCCAGGTTCAGCAGTTTGCTTTGCTTGGTTTATCTCAGCCGACAGCAACACACAGTCTACAAAAAACGAGAGGAAAGTGTCTGGGAAACCAAAAGAAGGGGCTGCAGCTCTTTATTCTTTGGACAGTGGGTATGCACCACCACAGAGAGCCCCCTCAGTCAACAGTTTTCAGTCACCAAGGCTTTTTAATTCCATGTACTGACTATCTGACAGTTAAGATTACTTAAAACTCTTCAATCTCTGCCCTAGCTGCAGAACTCTTACAATAGCTGAGCACACAACAGTTTTGCCAGCTCAGGCCACCAGTTTTCTGTACATTGTGTGTGAAATGCTCACTCTACAGAGATTTTCGAAAGGAGTGTATAACACTCAGTGGTGCCTACTGTTTGTCTGCTCTTTTCCTGAGGGAATGAAAGGAGAAATGAGGACAGCCTTAAGGCTTCAATGTATCTTTCTCTCCTAGGTCTGAATGGAAAGCTTTTATATTATGTGTAATGAAGTTAACTACTGTAACGTTAAGTCAGATGTTCTGAGAGTTCCCACCCACCTCGATAAGACTGTAAGGCTATTTGTTTTATTTCAGATGGGCAGTGTGTGGAGATAGGATGGCTGCGGGTCATAAGACAGCAAAGCCTGTCCTATGAGAGAGAGAAGCTGAGCTGCTTAGAACAGGAGGCTCACTGAAGTCCCAAGGAAAGGAGGAGTGTGAAGAAGGGGAAAAAAAAATGGAAAAAACCCAGCCAAGCCATGTTGTTTGGTGAGCTTTGCAGCAGTTCAGCTATGCCTATACTAAGAGGAAATGAACATGACTGACCAAAGCAGTTTCAGTGATATTAATAGTTTTGTATAACCAGAGAATTCACCAACTTTCTGAGGAACCAACATGTTCCACTGACCTTGCCCCTAAAAACTTGCACGGCTACTCGAACAATTAATGTCCCATTCAGCAAAGGCTGTATCCTTAGGAAGGCTTGCACCAAGGGCTCTTTGGAAGTGACTCCTTCAACGAGCGGCATCGCAGCGGTGAGCACCGAGATTTCTACGATGAGCTCGCAATACCGATAACTTTCTCTAGTGACAACCCCGCGGCCAAGGAGCGGCACCGCCAGGTCCGCAGGGACACCCCAAGGGAGCAGCACCCCGGCACGGCAGCGGCGCCGGTTCCTCGGGTTCCCGCTGCCCCTCCCTGGGGCCGGCCGGGTGCCGGTGCCCCCGGGGACAGGGGCTCAGAGAGCGGGGCTGGGGAACACCCGGGGAACCCCCGGGGGAGCCGGGCCCCAGCCGGGCCCGCCTGCCCCGGGCACCCCCGCCCGGCACCGCCCCAGGAGACTCCGCCGCGCCGGCCCCCGCCGCGCCCCCGGCTCCCCGCACTCACTGTACTGCGCGATGCGCTGCACGTTGGCGCTGCATGTCTGGACGATGGCGCCGAAGTCCCGCGGCGGGCCGGGCGCGGAGCCCCGCGGCTCCAGCGGCCCCAGCGACATGGCCGGGCCGAGCGAGCGCGGCCGCCCCGCCGCCAGCACCGCCCGCGCCTGCGCGCACCCCGCGCCTGCGCCATGGCGGGCGGGGCTGAGGGCAGGGCGGAGGGGAGAGAGGGAAGGAGTGAGGGGCGGAGGGATGGAGTCGTTGAGTCCCAGGGAGCGCAGGAGTCACTGAGTCACAGGGAGAGCAGGAGTCATTGAGTCACAGGGAGCGCAGGAGCCCTTCGGCATCCTCCAGTCCCACCGCCCGCCCGGCGCTGCTGCTGTGACCCCTGAGCCGCTGCCCCGCATCACCCAGCGCCTCGCGAGCCCCTCCAGGGACGGTGACTCCGCCGCCTCCCCGGGCAGCCCCTGCCCGTGCCTGACCACCCCAGCTGTGACAACATGTTTGTAATAGCTCGGTCTCCCCTGTCTTAGCTTAGGGCCATTTCCTCTGGTGCTCTCACGGCAGAACAGACCGGCCCCCCCTCACCCCAGCCTCGTGTCAGGGGTTGTGGAGGGCGATGAGGTCCCCCCTGAGCCTCCCCCACAGCAAACAAACCCAGCTCCCTCAGCCCTTCCTCATAAGACTCGTTTTTCTAGACCTTTCCCGAGCCTTGTTGCCCTTCCCTGGACTCGCTCCAGCCCCTCAGTGTCCCTTTTGAAATGAAGGGCCCAGAAGTGAACTGGAGGTGCCTCAGCAGTGCCCGGTACAGGGGATCAGTCGCTCCCATCCTCAGTGCAGGCAGATCAGCCCAGCCCAGGGGGAGGGCGGTGTGGCAGCCGGTAAAAATGCTTTCAAATAATGCTTTCAAATCAAGAGTAAAGAAGCTTAAGTGAACAATCCATTTCTGCTCCCTGCTGCAGAAGTGGTAGTATTTTAAGTAACTAAAGTACATCTAATCTTTAAATAAAAAATCTGAGGTCATGCCATGTAGAAACTAAAGAAGTCAGTGTATATGTGATTAAAATATAGAGTGTAAATATTTCTTTGAGAAGTGCTTGATACAACAACAAACTTCTAATTCCAGAAGTGTCCACAACGGATCAAAATTATGGTAAATATGAAGCAGGGCCATGGATGAAACTGGTATAGAAGAGAAGAGAAGGCTCCAGGGTGACTTTGTTGTGGCCTTCCAGTGCCTAAAGAGGCTCCACGAGAACAGCAGAGGGACTTTGGACAAGGACATGGAGTGATAGGGCAGGAAGGAATGACCTCCCACTGCCAGAGGGCAGGGTTAGAAGGGATATTGGGAAAAAATTCTTCCCTGGGAGGGTGGGAAGGCCCTGGCACAGGTTGCCCAGAGAAGCTGTGGCTGCCCCTGGATCCCTGGAAGTGTCCAAGGCCAGGTTGGACGGGGCTTGGAGCAACCTGAGCTGGTGGAAGGTGTCCCTGCCCATGGCAGGGGGTGGAACAAGGTTCCTTCCAACCCAAACCATTCTGTGATTCTTTAAATAGATATTTATTCAACTTGATGCATGTGAGCAGTTTGTTGAAGTTGGTTTGACCTTGTTTGCTCGAAGCAGCCTGGAGGCAAATATTTGCAGGTCCCAAACTGTTAAAACACTTGTTCACAGTCATCAAATCTTTGGTGAGCACAAATAGGGCTTCTGACAAAGAAGGCCAGGAGTGGAGAGAGCACCATTTGTGACAGGAACTATTTTGAAATAGAATGTAGTAAATTCCAAAAAATAGTGCTACACATTTTAATGATGCACTGCTTTTTACTCTGTTTAAGACATTAACAAACTGGAACTTGCTTTTCAGCTTTATAAGTATTCTAGGAGAAATAACCCTCATCTCTCCAATATTATATTTCTGAAAAAGGCTTTGTAAAATAAACGGAAGTAAAGCAAACATATGGGGGTGTTGGACTGCAGGAGCAAGTAATTTGGACTCTTACGTACACTAAATAAGCAAACCATTGTCAGGAGATGAAAATATACTTCAAAGAAAAGAAGCAGCACTTTAAAAGGGTTTTCTTTGTCTCTTGACAGAAGGCTACAGTGAAAATCCAGATCCCTGTCTTGGTTGCATTGAATTCCTGTTCCCTGAGGATCTGTAATGAGGCTGGAGTTGTTTGGCTGCAGGTGGATGTACAGTATGTTCTCCTGGGTGAGCTGTTCCTGTGAAAGACTGTCCATGTTAGTGTGGCATTGTTTGTGGTGATAAAATCCCACACTCCCTCCCTTTGAAGAATAACAACACTCTCATCTGAGACAAGAGGAGATATTTTTCTTTCTCTTTTGTTCTGCGTTTTCAGTGTCAGCTCAGAAGAGGTGACAGACAACAAGCCAGTCACTTGAAGATGGACATGCTTTACTGTGGAAGTTTCTGGCCTGATAATTTACACACAACAATGTCTGGTTGAACAGCACCAGTGTCTTCTCTAGATGCTTTTGTGCCCTGGGAGTTGGGGTTTGATGAGGTTTTTTTGGGAAGACCAATAAAAGTGTTGATTCCAGGAAATGTCTGGGTCATGATTCATGCGCACATTGACTGACCCATGGGGGAGGAAGGGAGCTCAGCTCAATCTTCATGCTGGCTATTTCCCACTCTACACACATCCATCACCATCAGGCAAAACTGTTAAATTGCAAAATCAATCTGTGTTGTGTCCCCGGATCCCCCAGCTCCAGTTCTGTCCATCCCTGTGGAAAAAGTAAAGCTTGGTTGAAGGAAAAAAGTTTACAGTGGTTTTAAGTTGGGGAATTTATTCAGTGTTGGAAGAATCAATTCTTTAAATGCAGAATTGCCGGTGTCTTCTTTCTCACACTTCAGTGAAATGGGTCCAGCTAAAGAGAAATGAATCCTGCAGACCAAATGAGCAGTAGAAGAAGAATGACACCCAGATCACAGGGGTCACCTCTCAGGTGTAAGGCAGCTTGTGGCACACCCAGTGCAGGGTGATGTGCAAGTCTTTCATCTGTGCTCGCTGCTTCACAATCCCTTTGGGATTGCACCTGCGCTGCCCTTCTGCCGACGGACTCGGCAGTGGGAATCCATCCTGCTTTCCAGATGCACCTAAAAAGGATCTCCAGCCCTCCAAGAGAGGTTAGTCCTTTCTCAGTGGTGGATTTCTCCCCCAGGAAACTGTCATGGGGAGCTACAGAGGGTGACAGTGAGAGCAAAACATGTGAGGTGAGGAAGGATAGGTTGGATCACACACGCTGCCTGTGCTGCGTCACCATAACAGGAGTCACCAGCTTGCATGATGCTGGCATGGCTTTGGGGTCTTTCTTCTTCATCCGCTAAATCCAATCATGGAAGAAAACAACTAGCAGGTCCAGAGTGCCTGTAATGCCTGTTCATGACAGTCTTCAAAGAACTTCACAGAGATAAATCTAAGCTGGAGTGATCCCTGGAGAGGCAAACAGGATATGTCTGCTTGGTTGAATGCACTACAGACCTGTCAGTTCAAAGGAAGATTTGGAAGCACAGGCAAGAAAACTGCAAGTAAAGCAGCACTGTGGGTCACCACAATCCAGGGGATGCCTGGAAGGCTGGTGAGCTGCAGTTCTGCCTGCTGGTGTTGGTCTGAGACCACAGATGTGCATTCCTAGTGAACACAGCAATGTTTGGCAGGCAAGGAGGTGTTGAAAGCGTTGCCTGTCAGGATCAGTTCTTCTCTGGAGGTACTTTTGACATAATTGCCACTTACTGCTCCTAGTCAGCAGTGGGAAGCAGTGCACTGCCAGGTGGAAGTGCTCTCTGTCTGGTCATGGAGGCTGATCATGGAGAGCCCGAAATCTGAGAAATAAAGAATATTGGTGCTGGGAAGTCCTGGAAACCCCCTTAGGCATCATGCACTCACTCCTGCTTGGGTATGCTACCTGAGTATGAGCTGTGTTTCTGCTGTGTTTTCAAATGACATGCCCTATCTGTACCCCTCCGAGTTAGAGGATCCCCTGACCAGGCAGGATGAAAAGAGCAGCTCTGGAACTCTGCAGAACAGTTCCTCTCCAGGATCCCACACTTTGATAGCAGCCACAGATGCCAGGACACTGGTGATGACGTGCCTGATATGTGGTGCATGGTGGCACACAGGAGTGTCTCTGTCAAGCCATGGCAAAGACCTGACAAACTGCCTTAATTTCCTGTAGTGCCTCAGAATCCTTGGAAAGTCTAAACACAGGGCTTGGGAAGGAACTAACTTGTAGGCTGTGTGGACAACCCAGGAGATTGGAGCTGTCAGCAGAGCTGCCTGTGTACCAGACAGAGTCCTGTGCACTCGCTTCCCCTCCACCAGCCTCACGGTGTGGCTTGGAGAGATCTCTGTGTCCCTGCTGTGCTTACAGCAACAACCTGGCTCCACACCAGGCAGAAATTAAGCTGTGACTGATTTCAGGAGAGGCCACGACAGTGTTGATCAGGAAGGCAAAGGCTCTGAGGAACTGAGCATGTGAGTGAGATCATTTGGGCATTTTCCCACTCTTCAGGAAAAACTCCTTGCTCACTGGGCATTAATTTGCTATTTTATTTTCCAGTGATCAGGCACTATAATCAGAGACAGCCTGTGTGCTGGTGGGCTGCAAGGTGCTGAATGTCCTAAATAGTTTCAAAATAAGGCTAAAGGTTGTACCTGGCAACAGTAAACCAGGGACAAGGCTCAGATTTCCATAGTCAGCCAGTGAAAAGCAGGCAGTGATGTGATACAGTGGAACCAGGACAAGCCAAAAACATTTTCTTTCAAATCACAATTGACTGTTAAGGTCAGTGAAGTTCCTGGTACTGAGAAACCTTGCACGAACTGGACAACAACACTCTCTGTATCAGGGAGGTGGGAGATACCTGAGTGCCCGGGGCAGCGTGTGGTCCTGGTGCAGTGCACCTGTCTCTGCAGAGCTCCAGCCCTGGGGCTGGGAAGCAGGTAGGACAGTGAGCTGGAAAAACTGTCAACAGCAAGTTTTTGAGCAGCATCTTTATTTTGATTTGAACCAAGAACAAGGTGCTGTTTGATGGAAATTCAAACCAATTCATGTGATCGGCCAGTGGAACCCACTGCTGTGGGAAGTCACTGGGGGATGCTTAGCAAAATGATGGGATGACAACGAGAGCACGAGATAATCCCAGGGGGGCTTTCAGCACCTTTCAAAGGGCACTGTGCTGCACACATCGAAGCCCTGGCTCTCACAAGATGTGTCTCATGGCAAATCACTGCTGCTTCTGGCTGGAGCAGCTGGTTGTGGCTGCTGGTGCAGACAGAGCAGTGGACTTGGCAGACCTCAGACTTCCTGCTGTCAGACACTTTCTGACATGGTCAGTAGGTATCTGTATTGCCAGGTGATGCAGGATTTTGGGAGTCTGTAGAGCTTCTAGTGTGTGGCTGCAGAAGAGATTTTTGGAGAAGAATGCTCCTGGGTACAGCAGTGTGGGTTACTGAGCACTACATACCTCTGTCACCTCAGCACAGGGACAATGGTCACAAGGCTTTCTTGAAACATGGACTCAGCATCATGGACCAGACAGGAAACTGGAACAGAGTGGACATTAAAAGATTTGTCCAAGACCGCACAGAAAGTCTGTGGCAGAGGTGAAAAGGAAACTTGTGTCCTGTGAAGTTCTGATTTAGACAAAATACCAGTAATTTTCTGATAACAGGTGCATGAATTTGGTACTGTGTGACTGTAGTGGTGGGGCCATGCTACCAGTCCCTGGCACGTCCATCTTCCCCGGATCCAGGACACAGAAAGCATCAGAAAGCAATTGTTGAGTAGTTTGGGGTGGTGGAAGATCCCAATCATGAAGTGCTGGTGCAGGAACAGAGCCTGGGGCAGAGCCTGGTGGTCCATGACTGGCCATGCTCTAATGTATTTAGGAAACTTTCCTGTCTGCCCACTCAGATTCCTCTCTGGGAGTCACACTCGCACCTCCTGGGACACAAATGGAAGCAGCAAAATGGAACTTGGGGAGTTTGTGGGGCAGGAAAGGATTTTACAGAAGTGACAGCAATGGCTGAGAAGGGGATTCCCATGGCTGGTGTGCTTACTGTGTGTTCTTCTTCAAGTGAGGAGGAGGATTCCCAGGGTTCTGGCTCCTTGCTCCGTGATCTGAGGGTGCACACGTGAGGATGTCACAGCCATTACACACAGCCCACACATCCCCGTGTCTCTGGAGCAAACAGCATGGCTGCGGGAAGGACAGGGCCAGAACCCGCTTCTAAGGAGGGATCCCAGCAGTGAGAACCCCAGAGGCCCCCGCGCCTTGCACCCCTCACTCATCACCCCGCACTCAGCACTCATCACCCCGCATCCCGCACGCAGCTCCCAGGGCTCCACACCCATAACTCATCACCCCGCACCCCGCACGCAGCTCCCAGGGCTCCACACCCAACACTCATCACCCCATCCACCCCTGCACACGGCTCCCAGGGCTCCACCCAGCACTCATGACCCCGCACCCTTTGCGCAGCTCCCAGGGCTCCACACCCAACACTCATCACCCCGCATCCCGCATCCCGCACGCAGCTCCCAGGGCTCCACACCCATAACTCATCACCCCGCACCCCGCACGCAGCTCCCAGGGCTCCACACCCAACACTCATCACCCCGCATCCCGCACCCCGCACACGGCTCCCAGGGCTCCACACCCAGCACTCAGCACCCCGCACCCCGCACGCAGCTCCCAGGGCTCCACACCCAGCACTCATGACTCTGCACCCCGCACCCCGCACCCCGCACCCCGCACTCCGCTCCCGCCGCGCCGGGGCCGCGCTGGGCCGCGTTTCTCGCCTGGTGCCGCGAGGGGGCAGCAGCGCCCCGTGGGAGATCCCGGCTGATCCCGACTGGTCCCGGTTGATCCCGGCTGGCCCCGGTGGTCCCGGGTGCCAGGGACCCTTCCTGCCCTCGCTGGCTCTGTCAGCACCACGGCTGATTAGCGGTGCCCGTGCCAGGGCGTTGCTGTCACCACCGATGGCCCCCAGGCGATCAGTCCCCAGCACTTGAGCGTCCCTCCTCATTTGGGGGAGCCATGCAGGGATGGGCAGGACAAGCTGCTCTCACTCCATCCCTGCTCTCCTCGGCTTTACACGGGCTGCTCCAAAGAGCTGAGTTCAAGGCCCTGCTATGGAATTGAACCCAGCTATCTGCAGGGCTTTGCCTCCCCTCCACCCTACCAATGGCAAACCCCTCCTGTTCCACTTCCAGCACCTTTCCACTGGGCATCAGAGTAGTCCTGGATTCCTAGGGATGAAGACAACACAAAAGGTCAGGGTGTGCTTTCCAGCAAGTGCCAGCACTCCAGAGAGAGTTCTGAGAGCTACTTTGACTTTGAGTCCACAAAGAAGTTCCTGTGTGGCACTGCTGGGCTGAGCTGCCCAGTGCTCTAAGCAGAAGCTGGAGGCTCCCAGCTGTCTTGTTGCCAGTCTCACACTGGCAGAGAATTCACCTGTTTTTCACCTGGATACCATGTATTTTGGTTGGTGGTCCAGCTCAGGGGATTTGTGGAAGTGTGGTAATGTCCTTGAAGGAGAGGCTGTGCCCTCACACTGTGGGAGCTATTCCAGCACGCTCAATCCCTCTTGTTCTTCTGAGATCCTGAGTAACCCAGGTCAGCAGTGAAGAACTGAGGGCCCTGATTGCACATCCTGCATTAACAAGCTTGCCTTCTGCCTGGTGGACACGTCAAAACCGCCACAAACGTTTCTGTGGAGGACATGCCTCAGGGTCCCCTCCCTGCCTCCCTGCTGGCCAAGGGGACCCCAGCCATGCCCCGAGTGCTGGAGCTTGCTAAGCACATGGAGGCAGATGCAGGTTTTGCATGAGAAGATAAGGAGGGTTTTTTTCAGCTCTGAAAGCTGTTTATTCTTTACAGCCTACTGACACCGGAACGGAAAGGGCCTTTTCCTGAAACCGGCTATTTATAAACAGCCTGCGGTGCAGAGCCTTCCCTTGCAGGGGGGTAGGGACTTTTGCAGCTTTCTTTTCTCTGCCTTGAGCTCACCCAGAGATCGTTCAGAGAGGAGTGAATAGAGCAGGTCTTGCTGCCCATCTGCTGGGGGCACGCTCCAGTACCGACAGCTTGTAATAACTCTTTGGAGATACCAAACTCCAGTGAGCACCTAATTCAGCCCGAAACCCCTCGGCTGTGCAGTCAGTGCAGTTCACAGCCCTGGATTCTTCCAAAGGCTTTGCAGGAGAAATTGGTTATTTGTGGCAGTCATGCCTTTAATGTGTAACACAGCTGTGCTGGTCCCCGTGGTGTACGGGCAGGAATCAGCAGCACTCGGAGCCATATCTTTCCAAGCTGTTGAACAGTGCAGTGTTCACTGCATGCACACACTAGAGCTGGGATTTGGCTGCTCCAAGATGTATAAAAGAATAAAAGACAGCACTGGAACCTTGACTATCTTTGCTTCCCTATTGTGAGTCAGCACAGGGGGGCAGCTGGGACAGCCACAAACCCACAGCTCAAACACAGAGAACAAATTTATTTCCGTTACCTCGCTATCCCAGGGATCCCCGAAGCAACACCCAGGCAGAGGTACACAAACTGTCCATGCTGGAGGAAGGTTGATCTGCTGCTCATGCTGCTTTATCAAGGGTTATTTTCAGCTGCAAGGTCACTTGGGCACTTGCAATCCTCCTCACCAGTCTTCTGCTTTTAACTCATTCCTCCCAACACCTGTCAAAGGAGAGAAATTGGAACCTTCAAATCTCATCTCCATGAAAGGCCTTTCTTCATATTTTAGCCAGTTGAATCGTGTTGAGATGCTGGGTAACACTGCCTCCCTCCCCTCATCTTGCCCTGGCAGGCCAGTGGCTCTGTGGGCAGCTCCTCTTTCTTCAGGGACACTGGGATCTTCTTTTGAACCCTGCCAGAAACTCTGAGGAAGCTAGGGTTAGGTTTAGTTGTTAAAGCTGCTGTTTCTTCCCTGTTCTAGCTGTGCCCACTCTGCAAACCAGGTTTGCTCTTGGCAGTGCTCACAGTACAGCACAGCATCATCACCCAGATTTTTCCACCTAGGGATGTGGTGACTTTTGGTTGTGGCTCTGGTGCAGAAGGCCAGTGTGCCTGGCAAAACCTTTGGCACAGGAGTTTGGCCAAGAATGAAAGAATTTAATTAAATATTTAAATTAAACCCTCTGTCCCCTTCTGTGGTTTGTCTTGTGCTGTTGGGGAAAGGCAGAGGTGCAGAGGGATGGGGAGGGCATGAGGAGACACACAGCTCTCCAGTGTGCAGGGAGAGCCAGATTTCCATGGGGCTCTGCACACCAAGCACAGCTGAGGCAGTGAGGGTGGACCAGGGCTCGGAGCCAACAGCGTGGGAGATCAGAGAACTGTTGAACTGAGGTCTCTTCACCTCTGGGTATTTCAGTGGTCATGAGCGGGTCATGAATGTTTGTAGCAGGCTGAACTTGCAGAATTCCCTGGAAATGTGAACTCAGTGATATTTTTGGCAAATCTGGAAAGGAAATAATCATCCAGCCAGAGGCTGCAGGATGCAGCACAGCCCTTGCACACGGAAAGGTCCCACTGCCTCTGAGGTGCACACATACAACTGACACAAGACTTGGCTGACTTGTCAAAACTTTCCTCAGCTCACTACGATGCCTTGCAATCAACTGACTTTTGTATTTACAGTTGAAACAGGAAAAGCAGGACTTGGTCCATACCTTGGTGTAGCAACTATGAAGCAACTGAACGGCAGACTGTGACCAGCATCTGAAAATCAGGAGTGTTGTAATGTGCCATGAACAGCTAAGTGCCCCAGAAGAGCTCCTCAGCATGCAAATAACTGCTGAGATGGACCACAGTGTAACCCACTGCCTTTCTGATCAGCAGCACATTATCAGAGGCTCAAGGTGCAGATCCCCCATTTTCCCTCTCCTTCAGGGCAAAGACTGATCTGGGAACTGGGTTGGAATCAGATGCTTGAAAAAGCAGTCACTTGCAAAGCTTTTACTATAGGCTTAATCTTTTGTCTCTGGAATATCACTTGGATTTGGCAAAGAGCTGCTTTCCCTAATCCCCATTCATGCAGGCACACTGGAAGCTCCTGGAAATCCCTGCTGCACTAGGGCTTGGGTTCAGCAAAGCAGGAATGTCCCCTGTGAATACTCCACATTGGCATCCTCAAGGGCCTCCAGCCTGCCTGGCCCCAGGCAGTGATGCCCAGCCCCTTGCATGCTCCTCCTGACTGATGTCCTTCTCCAGGATCCAGTCACCTGAGAACACACAGAGAGATGAAATAGTGAGTCAGCAAACGTGAGCCAGAGCCTTGTCCATGTGTCCATACACTGAGGCCGTAGCTGGCTCCTCTAGATCCACAGGGACATGCAGAGGAGTGGTGCTAGGCTGTAGCTGAGCTTCCCCTGCCCCTATGGCACTGCTCCTCTGTGCAGACAGTGGAGATGGTACAGGAGAAGGGCATCCCACTTTGTTCTCTGTCTTGGGTGTCATGAGGGTACTTTCTTTGCTGAGCCAGAGACGAGCCAGCTCTTCCCTGTGTCACACATGGGCACTGTGCTTTACTGCATGTTGGTTCCTACCTGGGGAGCCCCTGTTTTGCAGAGTGCCAAACCTGCCCTGTTGTGACTCCAGATTTCACTTGGTGCATCATTAATAAAAAGGAGGTGTATAGTTACCTATTCCTTCTGCTGTTTTCCCAGGACAGACCTGTTGTCTGGTTCATTACCCTGCTGGCATTGCAGGGTGAATCCCGGAGGAGGAAAGGAAAGGAGCAGGTTGGTTTTTGAGTGCAGTGTATGTGAGCACTGAGGTGCGTCTGAGCACAGGGAATTTCCTCACACACAGCACCTCCACTGGTGGCAGAGGTCAGAAAAAGGAGGTGAAAAGCACGCTGTCAGCCCCAGGCTGCTGCTGGATGTGCCTAACCGCGGCTGAAGGAGGATGCTCCTGAGTGTGTTCAATCTCAGACCAGAGACCTTCACCTGCCTCCAGCTTTCTGATCCGTACTCAGTGCCATGGCAGTGCTGTGTAAGTCACACCAGCCCTCCCAGCCCAGTGCACCAGGCAGATACAGTTTTTTATTTAAAATGAGCAAGAAGGGAGACAGAGATACCCTGGTGTGATTCTGCCATTTCCTGGAAAGCCCCAAGCCCTCTCTTCTACAGATTTGGCTTTTATGGATGAAGTCAAGAAAGCCTCTAGCATTGTTTGCTACAGTCAGAGACCTCTTATTCCACTGGTCTACCAATGCTTATCCCATGTAGGACCTCAGGGATACCCTCATCCCCATGTGCTTGTGACTTGAGGATCTGGAAGAGGGAACACCACATGTCTCTGGCATTCCCATAACCAGGCTTAACTCTGGTTTCTTCTGTAAGCAACAAAAACAACAAAAGTGGGATGCTCTGCCTAGTACTCTTGGGGAGAGGCTGCAATCCCACACCAAGACAAAGGGATTCTGCCCCATTGTGGCAGCTTTGAGACTCTGTCATCTCTTTGTCACTGCCTGCTTGAATCCAATTTGCTCCTTTTCCTTGGCAGTGCAGGGAGGCAACCTGATTGCCAGGGAGCTTATGATAACAGGCAATAATCAAGGGGCTCAGCACTGTCCAAACACAGAGTGTGACGGAGTTGGAGGTGGTGGAGTAATGCTTTCCCTGGGAGCTGATACCTAGCTCTGCCTCTTGCCATGTACCCCAGGAGGAGTGCTGGGATGTAAGGAAAGACTTCCCTGTAAGACAGGATTGGAGCTGATGTGCAGAGCATTCCATGGAACCCTGCTGCCAGTGCTTGTGTGAGGGGTGTCCTTAGCAGCCAGTCTGTACTTGAAGCAAGTGCTGTGACTTAGTTTGGGAACTGCACAGGATGACATCAGACACAGCCATAGTTTTATTTTTACAGGTCATCAATATTTGACCAGGAATATTTCCAGCATGGCTACAGGAGAAAATCATCTGAGATGGTTGTGTGGCAGCCAAGAATATGAAAGCCATTTGACTGAATATTTCCTAGTAAGAGTGTTTTGGCAGCTGCAGCATGGGTGGGAGAAGGTCTTTACTGAGGATGGCCCAAGGAGGTGTCTGAGCCAGTGGAAGAACCAAGGGACCATTGGGGTGCAGTTTTAGGAACCAGGTATTTGGGTAAAACTTGCACTTAATTTTAGATGTGGAGGTGGCCATGAACCATCTCCTGGGCCAAGAGTGAGAGAGAACCCTGCCAGTCCATGCAAACACAGCTACAGTAGAGTGTCATCCCTTGGGGGAGATATCTGGAGTCTGCGTCTCTGGAAATAGGAGGTCATTGCCTGTGCCAGGCAGCAACCAAGTGAAAGGGAGAAATTAGGAAAGAAATAAGAGCAGTGCAGAAGAAACAAGTACACTGAAACAGAGGTCCAGAGAAATCCCATCCTCTTAAATTTTCAAAATCTGCCTGCACAAGGCCCTGGACTGCCCGCCCTGCCTTTGAATGCAGCCCTGCTTGGAGCAGGAAATTGGACTGTGTGACCTCCAAAGATCCCTTCTGCGGTTCTGTGATGGATGTTTGGAATATAGAACAACCAGACCTAATTATAGCATTGGAGAAATCCATGACACATCTACGGCTTAAACCAGAGCTGTTCCCTCCCCCATCCCACAGGGCTAGAGACAGGACAGGAAAAGGTGATCACAACAGTCCGTGACACAAAGTGAGTCTTGAATGGGGGGAAACTCAGGAGGGAACACCTCAGGAGCTATAAAATCATATCTGATATGGAGAAGATGACCAAGAAATGACTGGGAAGAAGGGGATACCTGACAAAGTGAGGGGGTGGCAGGTTTAAAATACAGAGAAGCTTACAGGGCTAAAGCTTCTTATGAAGAGCTTGATTACTCCCTTGTGGATTTCATTGGCACAAGGTAGTGCTGAAGTAAGATGTACCTATGAATTGAAAAAATAAAAAGGCTGTTTCTGAGTCAGGAATCCTTAATTCAGGAGATCTTTGAGCCACAGATCAGTGCCTTTTGGTCATAGAGAAATGTTCAGGTGTCCCCAGGTGTCCATGTACCTCCCATGCTGTCAGAAAGACAGCATTGCATACAGAGATACCTCTGTTCACTTGGCTTTGACCCTGGCCCATGCCACCTAAATTTGCAGAGATCAACAGATATCTCCATCACACCTGGGGAAAATAATTCCCTGTCACCTTCCCCTTTCACTTAACGTTATAAACTTCTCTTACCCAGCTTCTTCCTGACTGAAGAGTCATAAGCTATTCTGTGGCTTCTTTGGAAAAACGTTACTCTGCTTCAGTTGTTTCCTCTTTCTCTACAGTTTCTCTAGTTTTACATTGCCATTTCTCTATAAACAGACCAGAATTTTACACAATTCACCAGCATGGGCAGTGCACAGGATGCAGCTGAATTGTCTGTCAGTCCTGTAGGGTGTTGGGGCATTCACTGTTTTGATTTTACTTTTCATTCCTCTTCTAATGATTTTCTAACCTTCCCTCTGCTTGTCTGGCTCTCCCTGAACAGCAAGTTGGGATTTTTCATAGGAACATTCACTGTAACACTACCATCTTTGCTGAGTGGCTGTAGTTAATTTAGAGTACTGTGTGCAGTCAAAAAGACCAACCCTCCACACATCATTTCATATTTACCAACCATTGCTCATCTTATTGCCCAGGCACTCACTGTTAGCAGGTCCTTCATGAGCTCTGCACCAGACTTTCACCTTTGTAACTCTGCATCACCCTGCACTATCAGCAGACTTAATCACCCCGAGAGCACATGTGGTCAGAGACAGGGATGTGCAGAAAGGCCTTGTCTTTCTGTGCTTTCAGTGCTCACATGCTCCCAGAGGCTGCCTCAAGCCCTGGTCACGGCACAAATAGCTACAAAATCTCTTTGGAGTGTTACAGGAGATGCAGTCTGGCCAAGGGGACAGGGCAGTGTGTCCCAGCCACCCTGTCTGGATGAGGCAGTGGGGTTGGAGAACCTTCCTTCTTCCTCAACATAGAAAAGAGTCTCCCAGTACCTCAGAGGAGAGAGGTGCTTGTAAACACACTCTGCACGTGAGGAGTTCACTCATGTCCTCAAAGCTGCCAAGCCAACAGGCACTGTCACTCAGCAGTGGTGTGCACTGCCTGTCAGCCCCTACCAGAGCTTTGGGGTGTCCTCCTGCTTGTATGGGATGGACAGGTCAGTGATGGGATGGGAAAAGCAGGGGAGAGGGGCAGGAGGGATTCAGTGTTCAGCTGAGTGGGGAGGGAGAACTGAGCCCTCTGAGCTGCACCTGCTGCTGCTGGAGCAGTTCCTCTGTGCCTAATGCAAGGCATGCAGAGCTGGCAGCACAGGGGAAGGGGGGCACACTGCACCTAACCCAAGAAAGCATTAGACAGGAGGTGATCACAGCACTTGTCTAGTCCAACCCAGGCCAACAGGCCTCGAGCAGAAACCATAAGTGGTTTTGGCCTGGGTTATCCAGAAAATCAGAGACTGACCACAGTTAACAGTGTCTTTTGGGGAAATGAATAGGTGACATAACTGAGGAGCATTGAAATAACCTCAACTGAGCCTGCTGGGACAGACTCCCAAGGAAATCCTGACTGTGACCTCCCTCTGTGACTCCACGTCTCTGGTATTATCAGTTCCCCTACTGTGACTGCAATCAACAGCACCTTTCCCAGGGCACTGCACAGCCTTCCAAGAGGACATACAGACATGTTCCTCTGGCCATCCAATGCCAAGTGCTTCTTACAGAGAAACCTGTTCCTTGGAAACCTCTGCAGAAATTGCTGAAGTTGACAGTCCTCAGCTGTGGGCTGGACACAGCTCCCCACTTATAGCTGGATCACTGTAGGTCACAAAGGTGTGTGTCACACAGCCTGCCCTGCTCACAGCCACGACTGACAGCCCACAACATGCTGGTTTAGTTTGGGCTTCAGCTTTTACTCTGAGGTTGCCAACTCCTCTCTGCTTACCTACAACCTGCAGTTGCACGGAGACAACAAAGCTCTTCCAGGTCTCCAACAGCCCATTGCCACAGAGCTGACAGCCTGACATGGCTGTCCCACCTGCAACACCAGCTCTCCAGACTGCCCAGCCATAATCACCAAGAGGACAGGACTTTAACAACTGCTCTTGAGTTGGAACAAGGAACAAGGTGAGGGGACACCAGCAGACAATCCAAAGTGTGGGCAAAAGGATTCAGCCACTCCACTAAAAACATCCACAACTCCAGTGCTATGGGGCAGGAAAAGAACATGTGGAAATACCCCTGAACTCTTCAAAGGGACTGGCTGGAAATCCTTTAAAAAGAAAAACCTAAGCCCTGGAAGAGTAGGAGGGCAAAGGCTGCCTTGACTTTTAGAGCCTTTGTGGTATAGAAATCTGCAGCAGAGAGCTACTAGCAGAGCTGTAGCCCAGCTGTCAGAGCTGCACTTGGTCTGGAAGCAGTGTGAGGAGTCACTACACACTTGTTGAGTAACTCTAGATGATCTTTAAGTCCTTTTCAACCCAATCCATTCTAGATTTTATGACCCAAGTCAGCCAGCAGCAGCAGCCATCCTTCAACAGCAACACCATCCACATCTGGAATTTGCCCTCAGTGCCGAGAAGAAGAATCTCATCCTCCCAGCCACATTTCAAAGACACATTTAGTCCAAGCATTAAACTAGAAACACAATCCTTCCAACTTGTGTGGCGGGTGGGGGACACAGGCGACTGGCCCCACAGCCCAGCGGCAGGAGCAAAGCCAACACTTCTCCCAGCGCTCCACACCGGGCCGGAGACAGGCACTGAACAAAGGCACACAGGAGATATTTCAGCTTTTATTCTCAAATCCATCTGTACATTCCGCCCCGCCGAGTGCCAGCTGCCAGGCCGGCAGCACCAGGGGGCAGCAGCAACCAGAATTCACGGGAGCTTCCCCAGCGCCTGGACACGGGAGACAGCGCAGGAAACCGAACCCCGCCGGCTTCTACATCTCACCTTCTCCCAGCAGGGGAACTGGAAATCGAGTCATCTTTATCACATTCAGAAAGGTGTTGGATTTACAGTCCTGTGCGTTCAGCATAACGATCTCGGGTTGAATTGACTATTCTGCAGAGCAGCTTGAAAACTATCCCAGGCTTGTTTTTCCCGAAGCCAGCATCTTAAAGCTGCAGTACTCTCCAGGCATCTTTCCCAGCAGTCCCAAAGCCAAATAACAAAAGGAGCCCTTGCAAATAAATAATCATAGGAAAATAAATAAGATTAGAACTGGAGTATACAGTTATATGGTCTTTATTTGGTTTCAGAGGTGGAAAAAAGTGGAGCCAGACTGCAGCTTTAAGTCTCATGCCTGAATCAACCTCAAACACTCGGTAAATTTTACACTTGATTAGCAGTACAGGTTGGAGATCTGAAGTTCCACGGAGATGAACATTAGGCACATACACACACCCTTCCCCAAGGCATACTTTATTTTGCCGAGTTAGAAAAAGCCTGCTGAGGGGAAGTGCTCCTTCCCGAGCTGAACAGACACGACTGAAGACCTATTTACTGCCACAGTAAAACGTCCCAACAAATAGCTAACCCCACCCATGTTTGCAAGGGGAAACTGCTTCAAACCATGCACCAGGGAGACAATCCTCTCTTGGGATCCTTCACCTCCACTGGCACCACAGAATCCTTGAGAAAATCCAGCTCCCAACAGGGCTGCCAGCTGCCCATCACTTCTTGTGCTCCAAGCCTAGCTGTGGAAAGTCATAAGTCCATTATTTCTACTTAAGCCAGAAATCCTGTTAATGCCGTTTAGAGGCAGTTCTACAGCAGGAGCTCTTGATCTGCTCTCTGTTTAGGGTGCATACCCCCCTTCTCCAGGAAGATCAGAACCTAGCAAAGTTCCTTTCTCCACACAGAAAAACCACACAGAAGAGAAAAGCAATCCATTGCAAGCCAGTGTCCGATGATTGTCCCTTTGGGGAGGGCAGGAATCCAGGACAGGGCTAGGCAGGGGAAGGGAGGAGGATGGCAGGTGAAGAAAAAAATTTAGAAACAAACTCAAAACCACCAAGACACAAGGAGGAGCTCAAAGCCCCTCAGCAGCTGATGGCACTGGGTTGCTGTTTGCTAACAAAGTCTGAAATGAAGTCGAACTCGTTCTGTCCCAAGAATAACTCCGGCAGCTCCTGAATCCGGTCCAACCCCAGTTCCAGGACAAGGGATGTCAAGACCTCCTCATCTATGAGATCAGTGTCCATAACATTCAACGTCAGCGCTGGTGAGGGCATGTGCTGCATGCCCGGGTGCTGGCCTGGCCCCACTCTGTACTGCTGGGCACCGGCTCCCATGGGCCCGTTGCTCATGGCCAGCGGGTGGCCCTGGTACTGCGTGTTGAGTTTTTGTAGGTGCATGCTGGCCATGAGCTGCTGGGTGCCCACCGGCCCCATGTACTGCTGCTGCTGGCTCGGCCCACTGAACATCATCGCGTTCTGCATCTGGTGGTGGCCCATCTGTCCCCCCAGGCCGGGTCTCGGCCTCATCGCCCCGTCCATGCCGGCCCCCCCGTAGGGCATCATCTGAGCGGCGGCGGGCAGCGTCCTCAGCACATGCTGCCCGTGCTGCGGGGGTCCCTGCAGCCCGCTCACCCCCATGCGGTAGCTCTGCAGGCCGGTGCCCCCGTGGCTCATGGGCATCATCATGTGCTCGGCCATGGCTCCGGGTCCCGGCGAGGCGACAGCGGCTCCGGGCGCAGCTCCCGGGGACGACACCGCGTCCCGCTCCCGCCGAGCCGGCTCCGACGGGAGATCCCGGAGAGCCCCCACCTCCGCCCGGGGGGAAGGCACCGCTCCGCTCCCTCCGCGGGAGCCCGGCGGGGAAAGCTCCGCGGGCCGGGGAGCGCGGGGACCCTCGGCGCGGCCCCGGGCAGTGCCCGCACGGTACGCACCGGTCCGGGGCTCCGGCAGCGCCGCTGGCTCCGCTGGGCTCTGCTGGGCTCGGCTCGCCTGGCCCGGAGCAGCCGCGGCGCTCCCGCACTTATAGAGCTGCGGGCGGGGCGGGCGCGGGGCGGCCCCGGCGCCCATTGGAGCGCGGAGAGCGGGCCGGCCCCGCGGGAGGAGCGGCCGAGCCGCGGCCCCGACGGCCCGCACGGAGCGGCTGTTCCCTGCACGGCCCTGCCCGGCATCGCAGCCCCGCCGCTTCGTGCCTCCCGTACCGCAAACGGCACGGCATCGGCTCCCTGGAGGGAGAGAGACGCCCCTCCCGCGCCTTCCCCCTCACCTCAGTGTCGCTCTGCCCAAGCCTCTGTACCCGCTCACACAGCGGCTGCGCCTCAGGTCCCGTCGAGGAGCTTGTGCTGAGCTCCCTGTCCACGCTTACGGACGCACCTTTGTCAGGTGCTCCCGGGGCCGAGGGTGGTTGGGGTCATCAGCTGCGTGGTTGGTTACTCGGCCAGCAGCACCTTCCTAGCAAGGATGCACCAACCTTCCACACACACCTGGGGACTGTCACGCACAGAGGTTTGCTATAACTGTTTGTAACAGTGTCTTTTGCACCTCTGAGATCAGCTTTGGCTCGTGGGGTCCCAGTGCAAGCCACATGCCCACCCACTGAACTGTACCAGCCAAATTATCTTACTATGTGCTTAGACTATGGCAGCACTGGGGCTCTCTACAGGACCTGGTGTGTTCGAGTAATGTATGAAAGAACAGTGGTGATCTTCCCCTTTGTGTTTTGAAGAAATCCAGAGACTTCTTTTAAAAAAATATTGGTATTGCATGATTATCTGCTTAGAAGGCGGGGGATGACAAAGTTGAACTTGCTTCTCCAACTTCATTCTGTCTTTGTCCTCTCCCAGGCAGCCCTTAACCAGCATTACAGACCATGGCTGGTAATGCCAGACAGACCTTTTCTGGAGGCTTGGAGCAGGTTGTTTTGTGGAGTTTTAGGTGTTCTGCATGTCCATGGTGCTCATGGACCCTGGTGAGCAGAAGGAAATACCGACAAAGGGTTTCAAAGGATGCCCAAGGGGTTTTTTGTTGACTCAAGGTACCTCTCAGATTTGTAGAACTTGAGAGATGGGGTCTAAGTTTATACTACCATGAAGAGACTAAGTCAGGCAGCACGGGCACCTTGGGTGAATGCTGAGCCACAGTACTGACCTGAAGGGTTACTTATAGGGAATATCTCTGTATCAAAACACTGTAAACCAGCAGCTCAGAGCAGATGATGACCAGGAGCCTTTAGCTTCCAGAGGCCAGCAGGAATGGAAAGTGTCTTCTCTTACTTGACAGAGCACAGGGCCATAAACCTCCAGGACATTTTGGGAGTCGCATTTGTTTGTGCCACCTTCTGCCTTGTTAAGTGGCTGGGATGGGTTTCAGGTGTTATTGGTGAGCCTCTAGCTGATGAATCAGTTGGTTAATTGTTTGATGTAATTACGTAATGATTGTTTTTTAACTCCAGAGATTTTGACAAAAGCATTTTTAGTGCTAATAAACACATGCTCATAGACATATACCTGCCTGCCTGCGAGTTCACATGCAGATGCACACCCAGGAGAGGAACAAATGCAGTTTGTTTTGCATACGAGGGAGTGTCTGCCCTCTTCTTTTCAGAGTCATCCAGCCATGAAAACATCTCTCACTTGCAGAAGAGGTGTGGTGTGTCCTGCAAGACCTGGTCAGGAGCAGAAATTCTTGGACAGGAGTAACAGGTGGGAAAAGGCTGCCCACAGCCATTTGCATTACAGAAGACCCTAAAGGTGGTAAATGGCCCCTCATTTTGGAAACAAATTATCAGATGAGAGAGCACTCTTGCTGAACACAAGTGTGAAGGTCCACTCTATCTCTGCCCTCACTCATGCCCCATCTCCTTTGGGAAGGGTAAGCCAGATCAGCAACTCATCCAGTCTGAAAATAGTTTGACCAGAAATAGAGCTGTACTGGCTGGGATCAGCTCTCTCATCCAGCTTGTGCCATTGTCCCTAGATATTTCGCCTGCATAACCTGGGGTGTTTGAGAGGGGACAGGGGGGTAGGAGGATGGGAGGCACTGCAGTGGGCAGAGGGGCCACAGATCACAGCCCCCACGTTTGCCATGTGTGTTCCATCTTCCTGTGCTCTGTGTTGCAAGGGCTCCTGTTCTTGAACCAGTAATATTTTATTTTACAGGGATCAGTGTAGACTGGCCTGCTGCATTTCACACTGTCCAGCCAGTGGCTGGGGGCAGAGCTGGGAAAGGGCTGACCAGTTCTGGTAGCACCTCTTTTCACTGGTCTTTTTGGCCCAGAACAAGCAGTGGGTCCTTGTCCTGCTGAGGTCTTGGGGATTGAAGACCCAAACCGCTGCAGCTGTATTTACAGGCACTGTGTGTCACCCATCTAACCCCAGGTTTGTGTCTCTCCCCTCTGCCCTGCCATGTGTCATCAGCCCACAGACACACTGGCCTTTCTGGGAAAGCAGATAAACTGCCAGATCCAGCCCTGGGGCCGTTGGTCAGTCAGCCCTGGCTGAAGTCACCCCAGCAGTGTGTCATTCACAGCTTCCTGACATGGGACTTCCCCAGGCTGGCTGTGCTGGTGTCATCAGCCCTACATTATCAGGGGTGGATTACCCACGTTGGGAATTAGATAAACGCAAAAGATTGTAGCCCCAGTGGCACCAGTTTGGCTTGGCACGACTGGGGATGTGGCAGCACCCCGGGTCAATCCATGTGGGTGGGCAGCAGTGCAGGGATCTGACCAGCAGCACATTGCAGACCTTGCACTGCTCTGTGTTACGTGTGACTTTGTTCACATGACATGTGCCCTCCTCACACTCGATCCCTGACCATCACACATCGACTGCACCACTCCAGTGGTATTCTGGTGGTAAAATCCTGTCCCCAAATCCCCCAGGAATGAGAGGTGGCACAGGCACGTGCTTTTTGTAAGCAGAGATGTGAAGATTTTTGTCTTGCAAGGTTTTCCGTGTATCAGAACTGATTCTTGCTAATTCCAGTTGCTGATCTCAGTCCAAGATCTCTTTTTTTCCCCATGACTCTGAGATCCTTAGTTCTGGGGGGAGGAAAAAGAAAAGAACATTTTTTAAAAAAAACTTTGTAGAATGCAAGAGGTACTGATTCATGGAGAGTGGGTTGAGGATTTTTTGGGGAATTACCTATGACCAAATGGTTCTCATTATGCATTTCAGTTTACAACTCACTCACTGCTGTGGGGTGTGAGGGACCTTTGCATAGAGATCATAGAATTTGAGTAGCAATGTGAGATATTAATTTGGGTGTAAACTGAAGGATCTGAGGCCCCCCATGATTCAAAGACTCCTGGATGCTCACTCCGTGCTTGGCCCTACAGAGCTCCTGCAAGTTTCAAAGCAATTGAGGTGTGCAGATAAATGCTAAAGCAATTTGAAATACCAGGTTAAGGGAGAAGCTTGGCTTTGAAGGACAGATGCCCAGCAGAACCCCTTCTGCAACCCCCATGTGCACTAAAGGAGAAACACAGAGAGTAGAAATGCACAAAGAGAGGCTGGAAATCTATAGAGGTGTGACCTGGACTAAGATCCATCAAGGATCACTGTCTGACATTGCTGTACCTGGGTCTCACTGTGGGCTCATGTGCATAACTCACCTCCACATCAGTTTAAACTCCCTGCAGCTCTCAACTGCATCACAAAGCATTCCTGAAGTATTGTTTTTCCAGGAGATGCCAGGCTCCAGGGGAGCTGCTCCTCTTGCATGCTGATGGCTTGCAGTAACTCCCATGGGCCCAGCAGCTGGTGGACTGTGGCATTTGGGAAGATCTTGGGTTGGACGAGTCAAGATCTGGATCACTGAAGCACCACTGTTCACTGAAGGGTGGAAAATACCAGTGGTACTCAGTCCTCAGGAGGATCAGCTGTTAAACACCAGGCAGTCATTTGTGGCAGCAATCAGCTCCCACCTGCCTTTTTCTCCATCAGCTTTCTGTCCTCATTTGATCAGTCCCCATCATGCAGAGGTGGTGCCTACATTTTGGGTACTTGGAAAAGGAAGAGCAGGAGGGCTCCCCGAGGAAGGTGGTGGTGGAGAGGGGCTGCAGCTGCTCCAGGAGCTCACCAGCCCACAGTCAGCTCCTCCCTGGTGGTTCAGGCTCCTGGGGAGAAAGAGTGGCCAGGAACCAGGCACAGGGTGGCTCAACAGACTGCGCTGGAGTGGCCCAGAGCCCACCCTGCCCACCCCACAGTGCCTGCTCTTCCCTTTCTGGTGGAAGGGTTGCCACGGTCTGATTCCCTCCAGGCCTGGCTGAGGGCACGTGTCTGCTGCCTCTCCCTGCACTGCCAAGGGCTTGAAAGTTTTCCTGCCTAATGTTTGACTATGTTGGGACATCCATTTTAATCAAATATTCACCATCAGCTGCTGGAGGTCCCTATACCAGACCTGAAAGGATCTTAGGGAGTCTCTGCTGCACAACTAATGCTTTCCCAGCAGACTCATTTATTGGCAACCAGGAGATGAGAAGGGATGCAATGCACTTTCATTTTTTTATTTAAGGGTGATCAGAGTGGTTTGCAAACTTCGACTCTGAAGCTGAGAAGTCCAGCAGAGGCCATGGTGCTATAAATACTGAGGCAGGAGCAAATTCCAATGGAGTTTCTCCAGTTTGGCTTTAAACAAGTATGTTAACAAGCCAAGACTTATAAGTTAAATTAAATATTGAGCTTCTTGATGCAGATTTACACTTACGGATGTCCTGACAAAGAGGACTGGCCAACAGCAAATTATTTTAGACACCTGTTACCAAACCCATTTCTTGTCCTCAGATGGGTCTGCTGTGGACAACTGAGGTGACAAGCACCATTCACTGGGCAGGATGTGAAAAATCTGTGGTGTGATTAGGGCTGAGGGTGCCAGTGTGGCCCAGCAGGGAGGTGGGGTGGCTCTGAGCTCCTGGGGGGCTGCTGACAGCAGGACAGAGCAGTGTCCCCTGGGAAGGTGCCCCAGACACTGCTGGCCTGGTGATGGGTCTGTGGAGATGTCACCCCACAGGTGATCTACAGGGAAGGACTTTGCCTGGAGTCATGGTGTTGTACCTTCCCTCAGCACATGTGAGGCAGGGACAGGCTCGTGCCAGTGCCAAGCTTCCTTGATAGGTGCTGAGGAGACAGGTGGGGTGAGTGTGGCTGTCACTGAGACCAATTCTCTGGGTGTGCAGCAGGAAAGATTTTTCCTTAAGATTAAAACAACCCCAAAGATTAAGGAGGAAAAGCAACAAGCCCAGGAGGGCATGGTGATTCCTCATCTGCATTTAGATGGAAGCACTTCCTAAAAGGCAGGAGGTGTCAAACAGCCCATGGGAGGGGGCCAAGGGCCCTGATGGCCCTGCTGGATGCAGGGACTGATCTGCAGCTGGTGGCCAGCTTTGGGGAAACTGGGCTTGTCATTAACCCTGCTGGGATTTGGGAGTAAAGATGCCAAGGAAGGGAAGGCTGTGCCCCCTTTCAGCTCTGTGGGAACCTGCCAAGTGTGCAGCTGGTGGGTGTGCAAGCTCCTCGCACCCACCCTGTGGGCTGCACGGCTTCCTGTGCCCACAGGTAGCCATGTGGCCCACGTGCCCTTTGGCAGCATCTCACCTGCCAGAGGCCACTGAAGGGTGCAAAGGTGATTGAGGCCAGAGCATGGAGGGGTTGGTGCTTCCTCCGGAGCAACAGGCGCAGTTGACCCCCATGCCTGGAGCTTGGCTTGTCCTGCTTGTAAACAACTTCTTTTTTTTTTTTTCCTCTGGGCTAATCTTGCTTTGTGGGGGCAGATAACATCACTGGAATTTTTCCAGTGTCCTTTGCAAGCACCTCCTGCTTTGGACTTTGGCTGAGACACGCATGAATGAGACACGAGCTTCCTCAAGTGTTTGCTCTTGTTTGCTTTCCTCTGGGCCTGCTTCCTGCTCCGCTGCTGCTCCTGGTTCCTGCTCTTGGGCACAGTGGCCAGAGCGAGCCCAGCACCGCCTCCTGCTTCCCTGGATGTCCTTGTGGGCTGGGGCCAGGACGTTGGCAGGGAGCAGGAGGGGCAGTGGGGTCTGGGCTGTCCTTGCTGATGTCCTGCAGAGCAGGGTGGGCACTCGGCGAGGTCCTGCTCAGCATCCTGGCTCTCTCCCTGCAGCACTTGTGCCAGAGCACCTACTTTGGGTTTAGGTCTGTACCATGGCTGGTGTGGGCTGGATTCCAGCCTCAAAGGGCTGAAAGGCTTCTAGTCCTGTGGTAGAACCAATGCCAGCACAGCTAGTGTGGTACCTGACCCCCAGCCCCCTTGCTGCCTGTCCCCACTCTGCCCAGTGATCCCACGAGCTCCCAGGGACCCCCCCGTGGGGTCTGGCAACAGAAAATCAGTCCTGCTTTGGAGAGGGCTGGCAGCCCGAGCACCTCCCAGCCCTGGCCATGGCTGTGCAGGCTGAGCCTGGCCTGCAGCAGGGGCAGGCGGGCTGCCAGACCGGTCTGCCGGCACAGCCTCCGCGGCTGCGGGGCCACGCGCGTCACCACTCCTGCCTCAGCTGCACGTGGCACCACTCACCTCCTCCCCGTGCTGGCACCCCTCCCCAGCACAGCCCCGTGGTTTGCCACAGCCAAGGAATCCTGGGCACTGATCCTGTCCTGCTGCTGGGCCCAGCTGGGCCACCAGCCTGCTCAGCCTTGCTCGTGTTCTGTTGGTGTTTCCCATTTCTATCCTTTCTTTCCATTTGGGAGTTTTCTGGGTTTCTGTAGGGTGTTCGTGGGCCATGGGCTGTGAACCAGCTGGCTCTGGTGTCCAGGGGATGGTCCACATGCCAAGTCACAGGGCTCTGTGACTGTCTTGTCCAGCTCCCGCAGTGTCCTGTCCCTGCCAAAGACAAGCCAAGGAGTCATCCCCTCTCATATGAGCGACCCATAGGTCTGCTTCAGGGTGAGAAACTGCTTTGCCCAAGGCCTGGCTCACATCACTGCCCAGCCTGATAGTCCTCCCTGCGTGGCCATTCTGGATGTCCTGGTCATTGTGATTTCCCTCAGGCTGGATCTGAGGCACAGATGGACAGAGCAGGGCTGTGGTTTCTCTGGTGAGGAGCCTACTGAGTCCTGTACTATCATGGGTCAAGGCTATCTCTTCTTTGTGTGCCCCATCATGCCCTGTCCCTCTGCCCGTTCCTCCCAGGACCCGGTGTGTGGCATTGGGATCAGTGGAGATGGACAGCAGTGGGGCTGTCCCGCCCAAATGCTGGTCCTGGGAGACCCAGTGTCCTCTGGGGCAGGGAGCCAGAGAGCTTTGGGGTTATTTCTTCTTATCTCCAGGCGCCTGCATTGCTGCTGTCCTGAGGCAGATTAGCTGTGGCGGTTTCTCTGGTCTGCTGTTGCCTCATGCAACTGCCTTGCATTTGGAGCTTGGGGTAGTCAGGGCCACGGTGGTGAGTCTTTGAGGGGGATGTAGTGTGGTGTTTTTTCATTATCATCAGGAATAGCTGTTGCTGTTTATCTGCCTTTTCTTTCCTTCATGTTATGCAACCTCCTTTTCAGATGCCAGTGGTTGTTTTCCCAGGGTTGATGTAGCAATGAAATTCTTCCTGGTATTTCCAGACCCTCATGGCTATGACAGTGCTTCTCCAACCTTGCTCCTGCCCCTCTCACTCCCCTGATTGCATTAGGATGCCTGTGTGCTTTTCCACTTCCTAATCAGTCCAGGTGTTGAGCAGGGCCTCTGCAAAGCCCTGGGAAGATGGGAGCTTGTGGACGGGCTGGGTGCTGGCAGCTCTGGTTCGCGTGGCAATGGCAGGAACAGGGCGGGTGACTCAGGGCAACTGAAAGTTTTGTCCTGGGAGAGCTGCCTGGGATCCAGGTCACTGGGACCTGTTTGTCAGGTTCCTATTTTTGTTATTCACTAGCTCAGTATTCCTGAAAACAAATCGTGGTGCTGTCACCTGATTGGCATGACAGACGGAGTGTGGAGTGTGCCTCGCGTGCAGGGCCTGTTTGGGTGGCTGGACCTCAGCTCTGCAGTGGCCAGATTTGGACTCTGCTGTGGCCATGTGAAGCTGTGCCAGTCCTGTGGCTGCCTGCAGCAGGAGCTGCTCCTCTTGGTCTGTGCCCCTGGGAACATCCCTGGTCCTGCCTGGGGACTTGCCCTCCCCCCAGCTCCTCTAAAGCCAGGGCAGAGCAGCACAGCCTTTGCTGCCAGAGGAGTCCTTCGGGCTCTCATGTGTGTGTTTTGTGCACAGAGGGCTGTGTGGCTGTGGGCTGAGCTCACAGCTGGGGGGGGCTTCACAGAACCATAGAACCTTCCTGAGCTGGAAGGATCATCCAGTCCAACTCCTGGTCCTTCACAGGATGCCCCAGCAATCCCACCCTGTCCCTCAGAGCGTTGTCCAAACCCTCCTGCAGCTCTGGCAGCCTTGGGGCTGTGCCCACTGCCCTGGGGAGCCTGTTCAGTGCCCAACCAGCCTGTGGGGGAAGAACCTTTCCCTGAGATCCACCCTGAGCCTGCCCTGACACAGCTCCAGCCATTCCCTGGGGGCTGTCCCTGCTCCCCCAGAGCAGAGCTCAGTCTTGCCCCTCGGGAGGAGCTGCAGCCCCCGCTGAGCTCTGCCCTCAGTCTGCTCTGCTCCAGCTGGACAAGCCAGGTGATCTCAGTGCTCCTTGTATGGATTCCCCTCTAAACCCTTCACTGGGCTTTGGGAGACAAGCCCCCAGGTTTTGTCCTCCAGTTGGTCTCCTCCTGCAGCCTCTGGTGAACTCTGCTGGCCCCTGGCTTAGGTTTTGGGTTGGTGACATTCCCTGAGTCTTCAGTGGGTTGGGATAGGACAGGACAGAGCTGTGAGTCACTGCTGTGTGAGAAACTGCTGGTTATATAGAGAAGGGAAGGAGCTGGCATCAGAGCTGGCAACAATGAGGGCCCTTGATAGAACCTGAAGCACCTTGGGAGGCTGCAGACAGTGCTGGGGAGAAGATATTTGTGTGGGCATGTTGCTGTTTCCTTCATCCACAACAACTTCTTTCTGGAGCTGGACAGGACATTTCTTCTCAGGCCAAGCCTCAGCAGAAAAACTGCCAGCTAAACCAGGGATTTCACCAATAGGTATTTTTTTGTTTAATGGCAAAACTTATGCATGAAAATGTTTGTTTCATCTTGAAGAAATAAAGAACCAGTTTTCTCTTGCGTCATCCATTCTCCTTTTTATCGTGGTAAAAGCTGACAAGGGAGCAGGACCTCCTGATTTTAGAAATAAAGAAGAAAACATCTGCTGGTGTTTGTGGTGAGAGAAGCGTAGCTGTGCCTATCTCCCCGAGCAGCCCTCCTGTTGCCGCCTGCCCGGGCTTCAGGCATCTTGTCCTGTCACTGGAGTGGCAGTGGCAGTGGGCTCAAGCAGCACTGCTGGCCTGGTGCAGTGGATTTGGAGGTCAGCCAAAGCAGGGGGACTTGTGGCCAGAGGAAGGCCAATTGTCATGTGGACAGGTTTTCTTTTCGCACGAAGAAAATGGTCTGGATGCTTAAGCGGCTTATTCATTTATTGGGAGCAACCTGAAAATATGTGCTATCGGAAAATGCACGTTCCTGGCCAGTATCCACTGAAATCCATGGGAGCTACTGGCATATGTGGTGTTAGGAAAACAGCTCATGTTGCTGCTGCCATTGTCGGGATTAAAACTCAATTGCCCTTTTTGGGAACGCTGATTGCTGAAGGCATCTGTCGTGTAAGGGACAAGCTGGTGAAAGCAGAGGAGTGCCAGGCAGGGAGAGAAACCCTCCTCCTGCTGCCACAGCCACACTGGGGGCTTGTGAAAGGTTTGAAGCTCCTTGCCCTGCACTGTGTCCCTCCTGCCAGGGCTTCAGGGATGGTGCTGTTGGCATAGCTGATGCTAGTGGGTATGGAGTTTCCTTCTCAAGGTGTGGTAGCAGGTGACACTCCTAGCACACAAACCTTGCAGGCACTCCTGGAATGATCACCATTCACTGGAGACAACATGGGAGATGCAGGTATTCCATGGGTTCACCTAGTCTTGGCATGCATTCCATAGTCTGTGCTTTATGGCCACAGGGGAATGCTTTCGAGCTTGTGACTGGGTGCCCCAGTGTCACTGCTCAGGAATGTGGCAGCTGTTGTCCATGTTTTGGACTGATCTGTGCAGCATTTGGGTCCCTGAGCTTCAGGTGTGTTGTGGACCAGGTGATGGTGGGAGAAGGAGAGGACAATGCAGGGCAGGGGGTCCACACACAGGTACCTTTTCTGGTAGCTGAATGCACTTGCTGCTCTCTCAGGGCTGGGCTGGCAACAAGCCTCCACTCAGCTGTTGTCCCCAGAGCAGTTGCCTTAAGACACTGTACCTGGGATGTGGTAAAGTCTGTGGCTGCACCCTGGAGGGCTCTGGCCAGAGCACTGTGTTAGAACAAAGTTGATCCAAACCTTCAGATGAAGGTGTGAATCCCTGCAAAGTCTGCACTGCTCACTGCTCACACTCGCTGTCACGGCAGGACTGGGAGCACAGGTGTCACAGGTGGCCTCTGCAGAGATAGCCTGTTGTGAGCCCTGGAGTCTCCCAGCTCGACAAGCCTTGCTCTGGCATCCCTGCCCTGCCCTTTGCTTCTGTGGGCTCCTCTTCCTGGGCCAGAGGGTCCTCACCAGCTCTGTGCTGCAGGGCATGACCATCTCTTGGACATGAAGGCTCCCAGCTCTCTCAGCCTCTCCTCATGTAGAAGATACTCCAATCCCTTCACTTTTTGGCCCTGCACTGGACCTGCTCCAGTAACTCCACATCTGTGCTGCACTGCAGTTTGTGCAGCAGTTTCTGGGCGCTGCTTCTGTGAGATCTCCTTGAGCTTCTGAGCAACTTCTCTTGGGGGGATGCCTTGCAGGGTTCTGCTGCTCACTGCTCTGTCTCACTGATATACTTGCAGTCTGCATTAGGGAGCTGGACCTGCTGTGGGTGCCCATGCACTTACTCCCTGGGTCTGCCCACCCCGTGTGCTGCCCACCCACTCAACATCCCTCACGGGATCCTCTGCTCTGGCTCAGCTGCCCCAGGAGTGTGGGGCACATCAGGGGTCGTGTGGACCTGGGCTGTGCCTGGGGAGGGGAAGGTGAGGCATGCCTGGGTCGATAGGGGAACCCCCAAGGCCGGGACAAAGCACACCAGCAGGAAGGAAGGGCCACCGGAGACAACACGAGCTGCCGCAACCCCTGGTGTTTGGTCTGTGCAGTGTGTGAGTTACACGTGGAAAAGGATGGAGGGAAGAGAGGCAGCCTCGCCCTGCTGGGCCTTTTGTGGAGTGAAAAAGTACGAGCAAGTTTTGGAGCTGGTGACAGCAAGGAGCAGGAAGAGAACATGTGAGGGGTTATAAATATCTGGCTCTCAAGGGGCAAAGCACTGAGATGTTAGTTTCCATGAACAGGCTCCTGGAGTGTGACACCCTTTTCCCTCTCTTGTGTGGCTGTGCTCCAGATAACAGAAGCCACTGCTGATTTCCTGAACTCACTATCTTTGTCATAAAAACCCCAAACAGCAGCAGTTTATAAATAAGGCTTAGGAAATAGAGCTGCTATTCTGAGGAGCAATGAAACTGGAGCTTTTCCAGCTCAACACTTCAATTCTGGTTCACAGCAAACTCAAGCCACCACAGAAAAAATCCTGAAGCTTTTCTCAAAGAGGAAAGTGGGATTGGGCTGCAAAGGAGGCTCTGCAGGGACAGGGTGTGTGCCAGGTACACTGTGTGTACCTCTTCCTAGAATCAAAGAATCACAGAATCTCCTGAGCTGGAAGGGACCCACAAGGATCATTGAGTCCAACTCTTGGCACTGCACAGGACACCCCAACAGTCATGCTCTGTACCTGAGAGCATTGTCCAAACACTTCTTGAACTCCCAAGCTCCACCAGAGAACCTGCCTGCATTCGGGCAGGAGCCCACAGACACAGATACCTGCTAGACCTGCTGCTCCAGAAAACACACCGCTTCTGATTCTCTCTGATTTTGCAACCTGTGCCATTCCAGGGCTTTAGGCTATGTCCTAATACCACTGGATAATGCTCCACCTGGCACTATGTTGTGGCCAGATGCTGAGAAAACATCAACAAGACAGCAGGAGCTGAAAAGAATACAGGGAGGTTTTCTTAGAGTTCACACTGTGGACAGAGGGTCAACCCTGTGCTGGGACTTCTGGTTATTGAACCTTCACTGCTGTGGGATATGAACCTGCCTCAAACAGGGTGAGCTGAGCCAGTGCTGCAGTGCTGCAATCCCACAGACATGTATGGTGGTTTTTGGCTCAGTGTGGTCCTGGCACAGTGGAACAGATCTGATGGGACGAGTGTGAATGGGGAACCCTTTGGGGATGGAATTCCTGAAGCCCCAGCACTTTGGGAAAGATGTGGATGTACTGGGGAGTGTTTTAAGTTTAGCAATAGCCAGTAGGGCCCTGGCAGCTGGAGGTGTTTACCCTGGAAAAGGGACAGCAGAAGAAGGCAGGAGGTCGTCAAATCCCCAGGGGGCTGCTGGGAAGGTGGAGGATGGGTCTTTCTGCCATGATCATGGTGCCCAGCTGCTGACTTAGAGGCTTCAGCTGCAGGAAGGAGGATTCACATGAGGTTCAAGGAAGGTCTTCCTGCCTGGAGACAGCTCTTCATCTTGTAAGAACTTTAAAACAGGACAGTGCTGGGGCTGGAGGACAGGCCTGTCTTTACCCAAAGTCCCTTTTTGTCTCAAGGTGATGCCACATCCAGTCTGTGAGATCCAGTGGTCCAAAAAAAGGATCTCCTGTGCCAGGGTCTGCTGAGTGTCCAGAGTGGAGCAGGTCATCTGTAGTTTTTCTGTTCAGGCCATGAGAGGACCAACACCAAGCTGCTTGATGCCATGTGGAGCATCCTGAAGGAGCTTCCTTGAGGGCTGAGGAAAAGCCTGTGCAGAGAGCTGTGCTGCCTGAGACCTGTCATTATTTGCATTTTGAGAAGGCCATGTATCTTGGTGGTTGTTGCTTCCAGGGCTTCACTCTGCTGCAGCCTGACAGGAGCTGCCTGGCTCCCTGGCCATCCCACAGATGGAGGTTGGGGTTGCCACAGGGCAAGAGCTGGAGCGCAGAAGCTTTTGCTGAAGGCGTGGTCAGAGCCAGGCAGGGCGGGGCAGGGCACAGTCTCATGCTGGAGACTTCCAAGCTCAGAGTGTAACAGGGCAGCAGAGGTTCAACCCCCACCCACCCTCACGCCCCCTGGTCTCCAGAGCAGTGGAGCCTGGCAGAGTCCCACCCTGCAGGGAAACAGACCCTGCTCTTGGTGCGAGAGCCCACGGTTTCCGACGTGTCGCCAGCTCTGGCCGTGCAACCGCTGGGCTTTTGCAAGCTGCAGTATTGACAGAACAAGCAGTTAAACAAATACTGCCTTCTGCTGTAACGTTTGTTATTGCTGGCCACAAACCACAGGCAGCTTGGCCTGGCTCCAGCAGAGAGACCTGTGCAAATATTCCTGTGTTAGCAGTTATCTCCAAGATGCAGCCTCAGCTCGGGCCTTTCCCAGAGAGGATGGAGAATGGTTTACAGGCAAAGGCAGATCATCTCAGCACTCTGCCAGGAGGATCTGAGGCCGTGGAAAATATGCACTGAGAGAGGGGCAGCAGGCTAAAGGAGGGTGTGTGGTGTGTTTGTTGACAGTCCCCGTGGGCTCAGCTTTGAGGAATGACACCAGAAAAATGGCAAAATCCATGCCAGTTTGAGTTCTGTCACAGCAAAAGCCTTTCCCATGTTCCCTGCTGGTATTTTGGAACTGTCAGCTCGTTGCAGCCATGATGACAAGTTCTGCTAATCCAAAAAAAAAAGTCCTGAATATGGAGCTGCAGCACAGATTTCACATATATTGCATGTATTGTGCCTCTAAAGTAAAATGCTATTTAATGTAGTCCTTCTTGGTTTCCTGTTTTGTTGGTATGCTTGATACCACAGGTGAGATGTGGTGGGATGGGATAGGATGGGATGGAGTGGGATGGTACAAGTGGAAAAAGTGCAGATAGAATTAATTATCTGCCACCTCCTTTCTCTGAAGCAGCACAAGCCTCAGGCCTTCCTGCAGTGGTGCTGTCAGAGGCAGGGGTGCTACAAGAGAGGAATGGCCACTGTGAAGGACCACCCAGAGAGACTGAGGACAAAGCCCTCAGCTGAGCACAGCTCAGATTTAGGGGCTCAGACCTGAACATGCTTGGTCCCTGCAGAAGTTTGTCCAGTTCTCCCAAGTGAGAGCTGCTGCTGAGGGTATGTCACTGAGCATGTGACTCCTTGTCACAGTAAGTGGCCCTGTGAACCAAGGCAGTGTTGTCAGGAGTTGGGCAGCTGCATATTTTAAGATGAGATGCCCCAGTGCTGAGCATTTACCTGGATCCTCCTGAGGACCCAGCATCCTGCAGTATCACAGAATCATCGAGGTTGGAAGGACCTTCAAGTCCAACTGTCAACAAGCACCACCACAATCACCCCTAAACCACATCCCCAGGTGCCACATCCAGGCTCCTCTTGAACACATCCAGAGATGGTGACTCCACCACCTACCTGGAACTTATTTCAATGCCTGACTCCTCTTTAAGTATCATTTTTTTTCTAATATCTAACCTGAAGCTCCCCTGGTGCAACTTAAGGCCATTTGCTCTTGTCCTTTCAATTGAGACATGGTAGAAGAGATCAACTCCCCCCCAGCTCCCCACTCCTGGCAGGGAGTTGCAGAGCCAGAAGGTCCCCCCTGAGCCTCCTTTTCTCCAGGCTGAGCCCCCCCAGCTCCCTCAGCTGCTCCTGCTGCTCCAGCCCCTTCCCAGCTCCGTTCCCTTCCCTGCACATGCTCCAGTCCCTCAATGTCTCTCTTGTCATGAAGGATCCAAAACTGACTCCAGGATTCAAGGTGTGAGTGGGAATAGAAACTGTCTTGCCTTGCAGGGACACAGCAGTGATGGAAGTGGGGGTGGTTGTGTGAAGGTCCAGGAGCTGCTGGTGCAGAGGAGGAGCAGGTCCCCTTGCAGGGCTGAGGACTGGGGCTGTGCCACTTCCCACTGCTCTCCATGTGTTAGGAAAGAGCTGAGCCATCACCGACCCTGCACTTGGCTGGCACTGGGGTTGCACTGGCTTTTTGTTCCTGATTCCTTTCCTGCTCAAAAAAGCAACTGTGTTGGGTTTTGTTTCTCTCTCATCTTTGGTGATCCTGTGAATGGGTTTCCTTTCCAGCCACGTGACCTGTAACCAGCTGTGGTTTCAATGCAAACAAAGACTGCAGGTGAACAAGGTTGAGGATTGCAGCCCTCCAGAAACACAGCTCCCTGGGCCTGTCCTGGTGGGCTCTGAGTGTGGTCTGATTTCACCTGAGCATGGGAGGCTGCTGGGATTCACTCCTGAGCCAGCAGCACTGCTACAGGTCTGGCATCCTCAGAAACAGTGCTCTAATGATCTGACACCCGAAATCAGCTCTGTGGCCCCTCCAAAATGCCTGTGGGAGGGTCATGAGCACTGCTGTGGCCACGGGCAGGGAGGCTGAGCTCACTCTTTGCCCGCACTGCCAGGAGCCAGCTGCACTGGGGGTGCCGATGGACAAACATGGGGGGAATGTTAACCCCTCAAAGCAAGGCTTGTTTGGCCTCTGCAGGGTATGGATGTGCCACCTTGGTATTTGGGAGGGAGCAAGTGGTGCCAGTGGGGCCATGAGAACTGGGACAAGTAAGCTGGGACAACTCTTACACCAGCACAGTCATGACAGCTGCATGCAGAGGCTGCTGCTAAGTGCCTTGTCTCACTCAATCCTGCTGAATTCTTGGGAATTGTTCCTGCCCTGGAATAGGAAGATGGAATCTTGTCCTGTTCTTTCTTCTGCTCTGCACTGAGCACTGTTTGAAAGCCCTACAGTGCAGATAGTGACCTTGAAGTAATCATTTCCCCCATTGCACACAGGTTTTAGACATCATTTCTGGAAGGTAAACTCCAGCCTTGGGCTCAGCACAGCTGCTCAGTGATGCTGTTGCTGATGCTCGTGGAGCTCTCTCTGCTCTCTCTCCTTAAGCTGTGCTGCTGCAGAGCTGGGACACAGGAGGAGGGGGCAAAGAGCACTTTTCTGGTGGAAAAAGTTTTCACACACAGCAGGTTTGTTAAACATGAGGGCCTGCCAGTCCCCAGAATGGGTCTGATCCAGGTGGAACAGCTCAGTGGCACAGGAAGGCCCATGGCTCCAGTGGACCCAGCCCATACTGACCATTCCAGCTCAGCTGGGACAGCCAATTCCACGTTCATGGGGGAGGAACAAGGAATAAGTGGTTTATCTCCTCAGCTGGGTGATGTAGCAAAGGCCCTGCTTTCCTGTGCCTGAGGCAGCACTGGCTCCCTGACATGATTTTTAGGTAACAACAGCCCTTCTAGACACAGACTGAGCACAACCAGCCACGAGTGGGTCACCTTGGGCTTGCAGTTTATTGGTGAGGGACAGCCTTGGGCAGGATGCAACAGCTCAGCTCCTCCAGGGGCTCTCCCAGCACATCCAGGATGGGCTCTGGGTGCCTCTGCATCCCTCTGGAATGGAAGGGGGGTAATCCTGGCTGTGGGCCTCTCCCATCCACAGGAGAGCTTTGTTGGGCACACTTGGCCAGCTGCAGGACTGAGAGAAATGGGGGAAAAAGCACTGGTGGGGTCATTTGGAGTGAGGTGCCAGGAAGGACATCAGCCACTGTGTCTTGATTGAAGGACACTGTGAAGGGTGGGGATGCCCCCAGGTCAGATGGGAATGAACTGGAAGTTAACACTGCTGGGCTTGGAAGTGGACTCAGGGCCAGAACTGGCTGGGAAAAAATTCCTGGAACTGGTATTGCCTCAGCTTATACAAACCTACCAAGAAATCATGGAACTGGGCCAGATGAATCAGAATTCATTCAGGAAAGAAAAGTTCAGAGTTGTAATTGAACCTGTTTCAGAGCTCTTTCAGAGTGAAACACTTCCAGGTTTCCTTTTGAAGAGGATATTTTGAAATCTCAATATTTTCCTGCCTTTTGTGATAGCAGAAAATGACCTGAACTTGGAATTCCAAACTTGGAATTCTCTAAAACAATGAATGCAAAGTTTTGTTTCCATGTATTTTATGTCGGTTGAGATGGAATTCAAACTCCAACATCTTGAAATTCCTGGTGGAAGGGGTCTTTGCACTCTCTGCAGCTTCCCTGTGTCCCAGAGAGATGAATACATGTTGCCACTTGTCAATGAGTTGCTCTGACTCTTCTACTTCTCTTCCCACAGCCCAGGGCAGCAGGTTTGTTCTCCCCTCCTGTGCAGCAGAGTCCTCTGTGTTTTGGAGGTTGCTTTCCTTGCTCCAGTGCCCCTGGCCAGGCGGGAGCAGCTCACTTTGATCTCATGGAGCGTGAGGGGAGGAGGAAGATGGAAGATGGAGGAACACAAGTCAGATGGTGGGAGATGGAAGGGACACGTGAGGAGGGACAGCAGAGAGGAGCAGAAATAGTCCTGGAAAGGCTCCTCATCGTCTGTATGTCGGGCATGGTCCTGTAACCTCCTCCCCAGGGCCCAGGAGGGTGCTGAGGACATGTCCCAGCGCAGCCCTGGTGGAGGTTTTCCCCCGAGTTTGTGCAAGAGGCTCTCGGAGCACTATAAATACCCCGGGCTTCCTGTGGGCTCCGCGGGGAGGAAGCTCCTTCCCCGGCCGGGAGGAGCCGTGGGGGCCGTGCAGGGCCAGGGGCACACTCAGAGAGGAACAGTCGGGGGTGACGGCTCCCAGCCTGCAAACTGGAGATGGGAAGTGCCTGGTGAGACACCCACAAGCCACCCTGTGCTCTTCTACCAGGTTCCAAGGTGCTGGAGGTTCTCTGGTGCCACACTGATGGTGTGAAGGCTCCAGCCAAGCTCTGGACCCTCTCTGAGATCTGCTTTGGCCGCTTCCAGTGCTGCCAGCTCTTTGGCTTTGCACAGCTGTTTGCACAGAGATGTCCAGGCTGGAAGGGCAGCCGAGCTGGGGCACAGGGGGAGCTGGTGCTGCTGCCATCAGGTTATGTAGAGGAGCCCAACTGCTGCTGGGCACACTGGGAAAGGTGGAATAATCACTCCAGGGTGGCTTCATGAGCACTGGCCCCCACTGTGCAACCCGTGCCTGGGGATGTGTCCAAATGGGAGCTCTCCCTTGGGGGCTGGGGTGGATACAAGGTCTGGCCACGGCCCCATCCCCATGGTGGTGCTGCTGTGGGTGGTTTGGGCTTCACTCCCAGGGCAGAGCAGGAACTGCTCAGGGAAGCACGTGCTGGGGTTGTGGGCAGCACCTGTTCTCCTCAGTGCTTCTCCTCCCTTCGTCTCCCACAGGCTGGGGAGATGTGCCTGGTTCATTTGTGGGCACCACAAATGTATCCTACATGCCTCTTCAATACTTCTCCACAATATTTTGCACATATTGGGCAGTGCTGCAGCCTGGGAGACTGATAAAATACCTAATCCTGAGAGTATCTGTGAGGGACACAGCTATTTGGGTTCATCTCTCATATTTTTGGCAGCCCTGGAAACTTTGAGTGATGCTGAATGATGGGTGATTCATAGCAGGGGCAGGAGACTTGCAGAATCACTGTTCTCAGATGTCTGAAGGTCTCCAGTCCAGCCTCAAACTTGGAGCAGCACTATATCCACAGCAGGACTATTGCCAGCACTGGATCAAGCTGGTTGTGTCTGTGTGGCTTAGTTTTGAAATATTCTGAGATGAAGATGAGGTGAAGATCTCCCTTTCCACGTGGTGCTGTGAGGTTGCTCTCAGCCTCCTCTCTGCCCTGCTGGCTCAGCCCCGGTCGCTCAGCCTCTCCTTCCAGCCCTGTGCTCTGGCTCCCTGGACCTGTTCCTCTCCCGTTTCCTCACCTTCTTCCTGAACTGGGGTCCACTGACCCCCATATTCCAGGTTTGGCCCTGAGAAGGGCAGATAATCCCTTTCCTCAGCCTGCCAGGCACTGCTCAGCTCCTACTCTCGGTTTATGGTTTGCCACATTTGCACGAGCTGCTGGGTTTTGCTGCAGCAGGCAAGCCCAAGTCAGAAGGAAGCACCAAGCTGAGGTTGCATGCCATTGCGTGGGGAACTTGCTGAGGTTGTGTATTTGGGAAGCCCCAAGGCTCAAATGGAAAACAAAATCCGTACTCGTGCAAGTTCTGGTCCCCAACGAAGCTCCATTCGGAGGAGATGCCAAACTGAACCTCAGCTGTCACTTAGGAAAAAGGGTCTTGGGTGGAGACACTTGGACAGAAATGAACTTTTTCAGGCTCAGGCATAGATGGCAAAGCACACCAAGTCAGTTTTCCTGTGATTTTTTAAAATTATACTTTAAATGATCTTTAAGCCAATTTGATGGTATGGGCGACTTCAGATTTTTTTTGACTGGAAGTGGCAACGCTGTATTTACAGCTAAAACCAAGACTGACATGGGAGCAGGGATCAGGCAGGGCAGGGGGAGCAAAGTGACAGATTTTTTAAATTGAAAAGCTGCCAGAATTGATATGTGTGGACAGAATGTTTCTAAATTATAAATACTGCATTTCCTAAGACAAGGGAACGTGGGGAACTGGCACAGAGAGAGAAAAAGCTGCTCCACAGGGTGTTCCTCAAGGGGAGAAGGTCCCTGCGCTGGGGCTTCAGTCTTGGCTATCCCCAGCCTGATTGTGTTTCCCCAAGAAGCGTTAATTGGGACCAACGTGTAGGGTGGGGCAGCAGGCAGGGAGGTGTGAGGAAACCGCCCAGAGCTCTTCCACTGACAAGGTGCCCCTTCAGGGAAAACTGAAGAGACAGGAAGGCAATTTGAATCTCTGCTTGTTTTTTGTCAAGATCAGAGGATGGAAGGTTTTCTGAGCCCATCACTGAGGGAAGTTACTCCATGATGAAGAGCTTTCCTGCCAGCTAAACGTGTGTGCTAAGTAAAACAGCTAAAAGGCAAATAATGAGAACTGCTTCAGCTAGAGTTCCCCTTTGGGATGTGGTAGCAGCACTTGCTCTGCACATCACCACCCAGCCACTTTTCTCTGTCATCCACAGCCTCTTCTTTGCAGAGCAAGAATGGCAAAATAGTACATGAGAAATCACTCCTGGATTCCCACTCGCCTTGCAAGAAACAGGATGAATTGAGAGGCAGCTTTGTTGTTTAGCCTTTAACTTTTCTTGGGGAGAAAACTGATCAGGAAGACAGACCTTTGGGCTCCTCCTCACACTTTCCAGCCCAAGAGGTCCCCAAACCCTTGCCTGGGCAGGTCTGTGTTGGCTCTGGGTGGATTTGTGCCATCCCTGTGATGTGGGAATGTTTCCAGAAGTGTCTGAAATGCAAAGGACACAGCATGGATTGCACTGCTCTGCAGGGAATCTGCTTTTCTGTCGCCTGGGGATGGACTCTCCGGGGAACAAGGACTCTGGTACAGCTTCTACCTCCTGCCTGGTGTCCCAGGGTTGCCTGGTCCTTGCAAAAGGAAAAAAATATGTGTTAGGCATGGAAAGGTACAGCTTGTGTTCTGCCAAGGACAGAGGGAAGGGAAGGAACATTCAGTGCAGGCAGGAAGGGGATGAACTGTCCCCTGCAGAGATCTTCTCTTTCATGCATCCATTTCCCATGGCTTATCTGAGAGGAGGCTGCCACGACCCTGCCAGGGCTCCTGCCCTTGGTGGCATCTTCCTGCTTGCCTCTGTGCCAGTGCTGGCTGAGTTAATCCAGGGAAAAATAACCTTGCAAAAAGTGCTTTGTGCTGGGCCAAATCAGCCCCAATCAGGCCATGGCTGTTTGCATGGCCAGGGCCAGAGCCAGAGCCCAGTGCAAGGGAGGAGCTGTGGCACAAGGGCTGGGGCAGGTGAGTCCTGTCCCCCCAGAATTAGAGGGGTTTAAATTGCAACAGGACTGAGGGCGTGGGGTTGAGGGGAAAGGGGAAGCAATCAGCCCACAAATCCCTAGAGCTGGTTGGCAGCAATCCACACAGCCCCTGGCCTGATTCCAGATCCTGCTGCCTGTGAGCTGATGCCTCTTCACCTGCTGAATAACCTGTACCTGGCTGGAAGGTAAATCTCTTTGCTTGGGTTACTGGTAAAGGTCAGGGTCCTGGGGGGGCTGGATCTTCCTGAGTAGGCTGCACCAGGTCTGGAGCTGCAGTTGGACCAGGAGGGGTTGGGAACTGTTTGTCCTGACAATGCAAGGGGGCAGATCTGGGATCAGATTCTGCTGATTTTGCTCAGAGGAACAGGAGGGAAGGAAGCAATTTCTGTAAATTTAGTAAGAAAGTCCTTAAATCTAATTGCTGGAAATGTTAGGGAAGCTGACAGGCTATAATCAGCTTTGTGACTCTTCTCCAGCTCTTCAGCAGTGCCAGTGCTCGGCACAGCTCTGGTGCAGCATGTGAAAAATGAGAGAAACTCTCACCTGCCCACAGAGGGTTCCCACCTGCAAGGAGCAGCACTGCACAGAGCCAGTGCAAACAGCAGGGGTGTAAAGACCTCTGGATGGGGAGCAGCCAGGAAAGTCTGTTTAGATGGGGTGGCCAGATTCAAAAATTGATGGTAAAACAATTTCAGACGTTATTTATGCACAAATAATTATAGCAAATGCGGAAGTTTGGGCTAAAGTTGGGTTTAAATTGCAGTGACCCTTCTGAGAGATGAACTTTCCTAATTACAGTGCAGTGGCTTCCTGCTAATTGAGGATAAGGAGGAGTGACACAGCTCTGAATGTTGGGAGGAGTGATAGCTGCTGCAGAGGGAAATTTCTCAGAGAGAGCTGTAGGCAGAAAGGTCTGTTATTTCTGAGAAAATATTCTTGAAAGGTAATGTCTCCCTGAGATTTCAGAGAACTTTTTCTGTATCTGTGGCTGGGAGTGTGTGCAGTTTCACTGATGGGATCAGCGGGGGACGTGATCCCTGACACCACTCAGACACTTTCATAATGGATCTTCTCTGTATTAATGTTATCTCATGTACTAATAAATAATTTTCTTGTAAATTCTCGGAAATTTCATTTTTGCACCTAGAAAACAGTTACTCAGAGAATTACAGAATACTCTGTGTTCTTCAAATACCACCCAGACATGAATGCCTGGGGAGAGGGGACCGTATTTCAGCCTAAATGACTGAGTCACCTGGACGTGGCTGCTTTGTGAGCTGACAGGGAATAGGGTGACAACACATGACTTAATGTGATGTAATGCAGCTGAGCATGACATCTGAACATTTTATCATGGGGGTTTTGAATGCACTGAGCAGAAGTCAGGCACAGGGTGCACCCCATTTGCACAGTCAGGGTGGAGCTGTCGGTGGGACTGACGCCCACTGGGAAAGCAAAGGGCTTGTTCTCGTTGCTGGGGAGCAAAGTCAGACACTGTGCTGGGGCTGCTGAAAGGACTTTTCTGCCTGAAAACAATAGTTTTGGCGGATTGTAGACTGCAAATTGCCTCTGACTCACTTAAAAATCTCATCCTTACCTCCTCCATTACAAATCATCTGCTGTCTTTTTTCTGCTGGGAGGCAGAGCAGGAAGGGGCAGCTGTTCATCAGGTGAAGTCAGGAAAAGGCAGGAGCCTCTTGGGAAGCAGAGGCTGCACTGAGGTGCAGGAAAATGGGGGTTTTTCACAGCCCAGCCAATGGCTCCTTGAATTTTCAGAAATGCCCAGCACTGATCAGGGCAGGGACAGGGCCCCTCCTTTCCCAGCATCCTTTGAATCCCACAGCCATGAGCAGCCTGACCTGTCCTGGGTGGGAGGTATCTGATACCCTTCAAGTCCCTGCTTCTGTCTTTGATAAATGATTGTGTTCTGGTTTCCAAGGGAAGCCCTGAACAAGCAGGAGTCCCTGAACCCCAAACCCCTTCCCAGGACAAGGGGAAAAGGCTTCAAACTGAGAAGGCAGAGTTAGATGAGATATTAGGGAGAAATTCTTCCCTGTGAGATTAGAGAGGCTCTGGTGCAGGGAAGACACAGAGAAGGTGGAATTACTGAATGCTTTCTTTGCTTCTTTGCCTCAGTCTGTACTGCTGAGGTTGGCCTCAGAGTCCCACACCTTGGAGGTAAGAGAAGAAGGCTGAACAAAGGAGAACTTTCCCTCTCTAGAGGGGGTGAGACCCTTCCATAGAGTGTTGGTTAGAGATTGGTTAGCCAGACATAACACCCATAGATCTATGAGCCCTGGTGGGATGCACCCATGGGTGCTGAGGGAGCTGGCAGGTGTTGTTGCTAAGCCAGCCTCCATTTGGAGAGGTCACGGAGTCTCTCTCTCTGGAGACATTCCAAACCCACCTAGATGTAACCTGCTTTAGGTCACCCCTGCCTTGGCAGCGGCGTTGGACTGGATGGTCTCCAGAGGTCCCTTCCAACCTGAACCATTGCACGATCCTGTGATTCTGTTTCCCAGAGAAGCTGTGGCTGCCCCATCCCTGGGAGTGTCCAAGACCAGGCTGGACGGGGCTTGGAGCAACCTGAGCTGGTGGAAGGTGTCCCTGTCCATGGCAGAGGATTGGAAAGAGATGAGCTTTAAGGTCCCTTCCAAGCCAAACCATTCTGTGACTGTAACCCCTGGGGGTGGTTTCTCTGCTAAAGCTGTGGGATGGTGTATTTGGCTGCTGCTGCTGATGAATCAAAGGTCTCCAGCACCCAATAAACGTGATGCTCTGGGCCTGTGCCTCAGTGATCCCAGCAGTACAATTAACAGTTATGCTGTCCTGTGGCTGTCAGTGGTGGAATTGCTGTGCTGTCTAATTTCCCAACATTCAGATCAGCTGGTCTTACACCAGCGCCCGTATTTTCCCCTTCCTTACCCTGGAAAGTCACTTGCAGAGTTTGAATTGTGTCCTGTGATGGGTCAGAGTTTGGTTCAAGCCAAAGCAATGCAAAGTCCAAGATTTGTGGGGCCTCTGGGCTATCCTGCTTGCCAGTGGGAGCAGGACACAGAACAAAGGTCCAGCTCCTCCCTGGGCTGCAGGCCGGGCAGATTGGGTGGGTGTGGGGGCTTGGGGGACAGAGGGGATCAGCTCCCACAGACTGCTCTGGTGAAATGTCCAATGAGGGCTTTAATTCCATGCTGTCCAGCTGAATGGCAGCTGTTGCCAGCTCCAGGTGAACACTGGGAAAATCTCCAAGTACTCACTGCATGGCTCAGACAGAGACTGCTGTGAAGAAAAGCTTTCAGTGCCTTAGGGGCAGGATCCCATTCAGATGGAATTCAAGGAGTTTCATTCTGGTGTTTGTAACAGTCACAGGCAAAGGTGGTAATTTCCCTGCATGGGAATGAAACCCCTTGGGACTGGCAGAGCTAAAGGATGAGCTTGTGTATGGACAGAGGAACCAGAGAGGACTCATCCACATCCTCCCAGGGCCAGAGCAGTTCTGCTGCTGGCTCTGATGAGAGCTGGACAGCCCTTTGCTTACCAAGCATCCTGCAGGTTTGGATTCTGAGCACCTGTGGTGCGAGTTAAGGAGCTGAGTGAAGTGTGTGAGTGTGAGCAGGCTGAGCCACAGGGATCTGGTTTAAAGCTTGTGCATGAGAGATCCTGGCTGGGATGAGGAGCTGTGGAGGGGGAGGCCTGGCTATTCCCAGTGACCACGGGCTGCAGGGCACAGCATTGGGGCTGCTGGCAGGGCAGAAGAAAGAGAAAGCCCTTGGAATTGGACAAGAGTCTGGGCAGGTGCAGCAGAAACCTCCATCCCATGGGTGGTCACGCTGCAGAGTGGCCCTGCAGTGGTCCAGGATGGCCCAGCAGCAGTGGGGATCAGTGGCTGAGCTGGGGCAGCCAGGCAGGAGCTGGCCTGGCACAGCTGATGGGATTCCCCTGGTTCCTTCCCAGCCCTATTATTGTCCTGTGAGCTTTTACTGGAGCACACAGAATGTGGAGCTGCCCTGGGGGGGTTCTCTGTGAAGGAGCTGTGTGTGTCTGTGTGCTTTGTTATCAGCTCTGGTGAGAAATTTTCAGGCTGGCCTTTCTGTGGTGGTGCCCTGCAGCCTGAGCCCAGGTACAGGTCTCCAGTGAGGCAGCAGGACCTGCTGGACCCAGTGGAGTCACTGTTGAGGTCCCACAGGGTATTGTTCTCAGGGATTACCATATCACTCTTACAGCTCCCTGACGAGGGTGGGGGTTGGCCTCTTCTGCCAGGCAATGAGTGACAGGGCAGGAGAACACAGCTGCAAGCTGTGCTAGAGGAGGCTCAGGTTGGTCATCAGGAAGAATTTCTTCACTGGAAGGGTTGTCAGGCATTGGAAGGGGTTGCCCAGGGAGGTGGTGCAGTCCCCACCCCTGGAGGTGTCCAAGGAATGACTGGACATGGCACTCCGTGCTCTGGTCTAGTTGACAAGGTGTGGTAAGTCAAAGGTTGGGTTCAGTGTTCTCAGAAGTCTTTTCCAGCCTCAATGATTCTGTGATTCTGTCTCCCATGTGTGCCACTGGCCCTTTGTAACCTGCCTTGGGAATGTGGCTCTGCCAGGAGCTGTGGGCTGTCCCCCAGCCAGGGTGGCTCAGTGGAGGGGGAATGCAAACAGCACTGGGGCACTTGGAACCTGCACCTTATCAGGCACAGCCAGAGAGAGGAGGCTGGGGGGATTCCAGTGGGGGCACATCCTGGGTGCCCTGTCCCTGACCCTGCACATACAGGGCTGTCTGCCCAAGGTTGTGAAAGCAGAGCAGCAGCCCCTGATGACCCCAGACCTGTATAACCCACCCAAGGGGTCTGCACAGGGGCCAAACAGGAGAGAAGGCTCCGATTTGCAGCAAACAGATACTTTCTTCCCTTTTTCTCCACCCAGTTGTCAGGGCTGAGATGAATTTTCGTAGTCATACAGACATTGCTCTCCAAGCTACAGAGGAACCAGTGGGTGCCACCTGCCAGGGGCAGATCCACCTGTTCCTGAGCCTGTGTGCTCACAGGATGGTCTGTGTTCTGATGTGCTGTGCCCCAGCATGTCCTGCTCTCTGTCTTCCAGTCATGGCTCTATGCTGTCCTAAGGACCAGCCACCAGCTCTGTGCTTGGACAGATGTGGCCCAAGGCTGGGTGACTCCTCTGTGACATGAAGCTGAAATAGAAAGGGTCTCTCCTCAGGGAACAGTGGATGGGTTAAGCAATGACTGTCTGCCTTGGGGCCTGCCCAGGACCAACTTGGACAAGGAAGCAAAGGAGGAGAGGTGGATTCCTGAGTGTCCTGGCTGTGCAGCAGCTTGTTTCTCCAGAGAGGCACTGAGGATGCTCCTTTTGAAGGGCTCATAAAACCATTGGTGCCACCAGGTGACCAACACAGAGAGGAAAGGCCAAGGTTTCCAGGCAAGCTGTCCTGGGTCCAGGTACCAATGCTCCAGGTGGCAGCCACCGCCACTTCAAGACATGTGAGGCTTAGGAGACATTCCCCAGGAGGTGTTTCAGGAAAACTTGCAAGACTTATGCACAGAACCTCATATCCAGGTTAGCACTTTCTAAAACAGTGAATTATCATTGTACCCATTTTTAAGAGACAGAGAACCTGAGGCATGTGGAGGAGTTGGGGTTTGCCCTCTTATGTGGTGCTGCAGAATGCAGTGTCAGCCTTGGACTGTGCAGCTTGGCAGAGCTTCTGGGTCCCCATCCACCACCTTTGCTGCACAAGGATGACGGGACCCAAGTGTTGCATTCCCACCTGCCTACACACACTGTTTAGCCAGTGCTGGGCGTTCATCCCCTGCCAGCTCGGAGGGGCTGGACTCTTGTGTGGTTTGGAAGGTGGTTTAGACAAAAGACCCCCGGCTGCAGAGGAGTCTCACAGCTCTGCTGGGCCAGCCCTGTGCAGCTGCAGCTGATGGTGAGCAGGTGATGCAGACGCTGCTGCGTGTGAGTATCGGTGTGCCAGCCTGAGTACATGCAGAGCAGGAGGGGAAGGAGCCAGGAGTCAGCAGGATTTTCCCTGGCTGTCTCCAAGTAGGGCAGAGTGCAGGAGGGAGCAGTCACATTTCTGCTGTGCTTGGTGTGTTCTCCTTCTCCCCTCCCGGGAATGAAGACATCTTTGTCACTACTGGCACTGTGATGTGCAGTTTTAGGAGGCCCAGAACCACAGAGGACTAAGCTCCATGAGATGAACACCCCTAGTCCTTTCTCTTTCAAAGCTGTCCTAATCAGTGTGGCTGCTCTGGTGCTGCTGGCACAGTGGGGGTCCCAGGGCTGCTGTGGGAGCCTTGCTGCAGGTCCGTGTTGCCAAGCTGGGAACGTGTGCTCTGACAGCCTGGGCAGTCCAAGGAGCATGGGCAGCTGGGCTGTTTTGCTGCTTTTCCCCTCCAGCCAGTTGGTGTCTTGTGCATTAGATGTGATAAGACAGAAGGAGGTTTCCAAGCCCTTTGCAGTGGGGGTGGGCATAATCCACGTGAAAAGACTGCAGGAAGCATCTCCAGGTGATTTGGTAATGCCCAGTGCCAGGGTGGAGAAGGCATACAGGAGCTGGAACCTGGCCAGGCTCTCCTGGCAAGCTGGGTAAGGCAGCTGCTGCTCCTGCCTTCTGAGGCTGGATTGAGCTTATTGCTCCTCACCCCCAGAGTGTGCAGCTCCTGCACACTCAGCCCATGGGCACGTCCTGCCGTGGCCTCTCACTTCCAGGAAGGGCAGGGAGTGGCTCAGGGCAAGGCATTTTCCCCATCTGTGTTTGGGAGGGCAGGGCACATTCACCCAGATCACCCAGCTCTGGGCATGGCCAGGTGCCTCCTGTCCAGTTGGACCTGTCCCTTTGGCAAGCTCTGAGGGAGGCTCTTTGGGGGGAAATGGTCATCCTTACAAAACGAGCCATGGACTCTCCTTCCTGGGTCACACAACCTGCCACTCAGGTTGGAGGAAGCAGCTGGCTCTCCACAGCAGAGATAGTGGTGCTCAGAGGGGTGTTTGAAGTCCTAATTAAGGCCCAGATCTGCAGGTCCAGCTGCCTGGAAGAGTGCTGGGACACATCAACAAGGATGCTTCCTTCTTGCCCTGCCATTGCTCCCCTTCAGGCCTGGAGCCAAGGGGAGTAGAAACTCATCGTGGCAGCTTTGTGTCTTCCCCCAAAAAAGGGCAGCACCATCTCCCAGAGAACAGGAAGGGAGCAGGGAACCACAGCAAAGGGATGTGGATGGGACATGTCATGATATAACTCAGTTTTACCAGGTAAGTCCCTGTGCTGTCCCTGCTGCACTGCATCCCCACACATTCCCGTGAAACTGTGGGCACTGAGACAAGCACACAGGGTGTGACTCAGAGCAATCAGCTCCATCTGCATATTTTTGCATAAGATCAGACCTTTTTTGCAGTCCATTTAGAAGGAGCTCCACTGGAACGGGATCTTGTGTGACTGGAGGTCCCAGCTTCCCTGTGGATTGCTGGCTCCAAAGGCTCAACTCTGCAATTCTGTTGATCTCAAGGAGACTCTTGTTCTCCTAAACCACTTGAGGCCATTTTTGAGACTTGGTGCTGTAGGCAGGGGGGTGAGGTCAGTGGCTCCTTACCTGGGCTCTCTCTAGGTGCCTGTAAATGGGAGGCAGATCATTAAGGCTGGTCTGGGACGTGGTTCTGCCATCACTAGAGTGTGAGTTCACGTCTGAGCTATGGAAACACAGAGGCAATTAGCTGAAAATATACAGTGGAAATCAAGGGAACCTATAATTAAAGGTCTTAAGTCGTAATTAATGCTGCCTATATGAAGACCTCAGCTTCTTATGGAATCCAGACATTCCCTGGCGCTCCTTGTTTCCATGAGGTGGGCAGAGAGGGCAGTGGTGGCTGTGGGCAAGTGGGCTGGGAAGGGACAGCACCCTGCACATACCCACTGGGGCCTAACAGAGCTGCTCAGACATGTGTAAAGCAGTAAACAATAAATAACTTGTTTGCACATTTGTTCTCACAACATTTCTGGTTTCATCTGCTCCTACTGAGCCGTGGCTGGGGGGGAAGGGGGGATGTGTGCTGGGCTCTGCCTGGACACAGGTGTCAAAAGCAGGTCAGCCACCTATCTCTGAGGCACAGATCTGAAATATGTGCCAGGAGGGACAGCTGTGATGGCTAAAAGGCATCCAGAGGAGCCAAGTGATCTCCTTCCTCTTGGGGACTGCGTGAGGGGTCTGTCCTGGGGAACATTGAAGAGCAGCTACAGGAAGGACCTGTGCTTTGGTACCACCTGTACCAGCTTCTTGATGCACCTGTGTTGCTTTGCAGTTGACCTGTGAAGTGCTGGGAAAGAGGGAAGCTCTGAGCTGGTGCTGAGGATGAGATGAGACAAACCCAGTCACTTGGAAATCAAGATTAACCCAGGTTGTAAAACTGTATTGACGAATGTGGGTAAATAGAGCCATTTCCAGCTGGGAAAACGAGGCTTGCAAGAGGAAGGGGACTGGATTTGGCTAACCCAACAGGTTGAGGACAGTGCCTTCTCCCCCCTCCACAGGATGCAGGCATCCTGGTTAGCAATTCTGCACTGCAATCACAGGATGCCCTTAGCTCTCTTAGTGTGCAGGGGGATGGAACAAAGGAACAGTGACTGACTGAAGACACATGCATGGAGCCAGAAGCCTGATCTTAAAATGGAAAAAAAAAAAAGCTCTGAGCTTTTCTAGGAATGTACCTGAAGTTACACTGAGACCAACTGTCCCTCATAAAATTTGTGCAGGTTGATTTTTGGAGGCATGTAAACCTCTGCATGAAACTCTGTGTTCCTTGTCCTCGCTGTCAGTGCCCACCAGCAGTGTGCTCTGTGTGAACCCAGCAGGCTGGTACCTTTCTCCTCTGCTCTTAGGGTTGAGAGGGGCTGTGGAGGGCACATTTCAATCTCAGGGTGAATGGGGCTTCCTGGACATAGAGGCTCTTTGCACAGGGTGTGTGACTACTGGAGCGAGATAGGATCTGTCTCACTCATGGATTGTCCTCTGCCAAGTGACTCATCCTGTGGTCCCCACCTGAGCACTCTCCCAGCTGAGGCCATTTGGATGCCTTTCAGCTGGTTTCACTGAACTCACAGAGCAGAAGACAAGGGCACAAACTTGCTGCTTCGACAGTAACCAAACCCTCCTGGCCCCACTGCCAAGAACCCCTTCAGCACCCAGGTCTGGAACGGTCTCTTTTCCTCGCCTCTTGGCTGTGTTTCCAGGAGCTGCTCTTTCAGGGCTGCTGTCTGTACAAAATTAGCTTTGAGAACATGTATTCAGCTGTGCTTCAAGCAGACCCACTGATGTCTGTGCAGCTGCTCCAGGGTTGCAGAGCGTTGCCTGTGTGCGAGGTGGCTGCAGCAGGAGTTGGATTGACGTGTCCCTTGGTGCAATACTGGGATTTTTGTCAAGTTCCTGCTGCTCTGATTAATTGAGATCCTCCTGGGATCATTTAGCTGTTTGATCAGAGCCGGGATGTTTGCTTTATCTTGAGAAGGTTTTCTCTCGCTCAGGCCACTGAGTGCTTTTCCAAAGATTCACAGGACCCAGGTTTGCAAACAACCAGTTCAGCTGCTCCAACTCCATGGTTGTGAGGAGCAGCTTACCAGTGCTGTGCTACCCTTTCCTCCCAGTGCTTTTCCATCTCTGCTTTCAGTATTTGCTGCCCTTCCTGCATTGCCCTCCCAGGCACCCCCCTCTCTGTCCAGGCTGCAGACAGGGCAGTTGAGTTCAGTCCTTCAGCAAAGCCTGGCTGGGACTGCAGGGCTGAGCCCTGTGGGGATGAGAAGCAGGGGTTGTGATCAGGGGTGTTTCAAGCTGGGAGGAGAAGTGATGGCTTTTGGGTGCACAGGTCATTTAGAACACATTCAGAACAGCCTGAAAGCACCTGCCATTTCCTCAGTGCCTTGGTCTCTGGAGGTCACCCTGCCCGTGATTGCCTTCTCCAAGTGGTATGTGAGGAGCTCTGGCAGGGCCAGGAGTGACTCAGAGCAGTGCAGTGCAGTCCTGCCAGCTCTGAGGTGACCTCGCTGTGACACGATGTGCTGGCACCTCTGCAGGGCTGGCGAGGAGCAGAACCACTCAGGGATGGATCAGCACACCACGGCCTTGAGCTGCGTGTGTGGAATGAGGGTTGGCAGCAGCCATCCCCCATCCCTGCAGGGATGGTGTGCTCGGCAGTGCTGCATTAATGGCTGCACTTGATGATCTTGGAGGGCTTTTCCAGCCTAAATGATTCAGTGGTTCTGTGATTCTATCTGTGGCTGTCACCACCAAGTCCTCCCTGAACGAGTCCTGGCTGAAAACTCCAGAGCATTGCAGGACAGGTTAGGGTTGGGATTCAGATCAAGTCCTCAGACTGGTCCACATGGTGGTTGCTTCTGAGTGACACCCTGAGAAGGTGCAGCCAAGCAGATGAGTAGGTAGAGAGCCAGCCAGATATGGGGAAAGGAAAAAAAAGGAGATCTTGTCTCAGGACTCTGTTATGTTATAAAAGAACATTTACAGATTCATGTTCCTCCCACGGCTGGTGGGCTTTTTTTATCGTAAAGGAGTAGGAAACAGCAACCTCCTCCTTTACAAAGCACACAAACAAACGAAGAGCCTCCCCAGTTCTCAAGAGACAAATGAAATGAACCATCTGATGTGTGCTCAGTGTGGAAACCTACAAGGTCCATGGGGCAGATAAGCTGTGACTTCGTCAGCAGAGGCTGTGGAGGAGCAGTTGTGCCCCATCCAGGGCATCTCTGACCGACCCATGTGCACTGAACCAGAGGCTGCAGAGACCTGTCCTGCAGCCAGCCCTGCCAGGATGGCTCCTCCTGGATGGCATCACTGCAAATGTCCCTGGGCTCCACGTGCTGCTGCCCTGCTTTTGGTCACAGTGTTGGAGCAGATGAACTGGAATCTCCATCCTGACAGCAAAGCCAGGCTCCCTGTGGATGCTGCTCCAGCCACTGAGCAGGGAGCTCTTGGGCAAACTGTGCAGATGTGAGCGCTGTCCTGAGCCTGGAGTGCCCCCAGACAGGCAAAGATTGCAGCTCCTGGGGGACTTGCAGCTCAAAGCTCCTCTGCTCAGGCTGACACACCTGAGCTCCTGCCCATGGCTGATGCCCTGCATGAACAAGCAGTGTGCATTCCCTGGCAATCTGCCTGGCATTTCTGGACCTGCTGCTGGCTGCAGGCTCCTGGCATACCCTGTGCTGGGGTTCATACCAGGAACTCCAGCTGGGGAACGTGGAGACATCCTTCACCTCCCTTCAGATCCCAGCCACCAGCAGGTATGACTTGCCAGGGACAGAGGACCTGGGGGTACCTACAGGAAGATGCACAGATGTTTCTAAATCCTCCTTTGTTTATGATGAGTTGAAGGTCGCTGCTCCATGACTCCATTTCTAACATTCACTGTAGGTTGGGGTTGTCAAAGCCTTCTCCAAAAATGCCCTTCTTGAGCAGGAGATGTTTATAGAAGCTTTTTTGATGCTGTGGCTGTCACTGAGGCTGCTCCTCCAGATCTCAGCCTGAGATTTAGGCAGGCCTTGAAGGCTGGAGAGTAATGATAACCAGGAGCACTTGGGAAGGAGGAGTTAATCAGGGAGACCCCCATCTTCACAATAGTGCATTACAGGAGGAAAAGAGACAATGGAAATAACCTGAAAAATTGAGTTTCAGAATGGATATGAGGAAAAACCTCTCCACTGTGGGGATGGTCAAGTGGTAAAATAGGTTACTCAGAGAGGTTTTGCAGTCTCCACCCTTGTAAGTTCTCAAGACAAGACAGGATAAAGGAGTGACAACCTGGTCTGATCTCATAGCTGACTGTGCTTTGAGCAGGAGGTTGGACTAGAAACCTCCAGAGGTTCCTTCTGACCTGAATTCCTCTGTAATTCTGTGAGCAGAATGGGACTAGCTCCTGAGGGATCTGTGCCAGAAGGATGTGGGCTCTGGGGAGGGATCTCCAAACACAGTTCTACACAAGAGCTTCAGAATGAGACAAGATGCCAGTACAGAACTGAGGGTGTGCCGAGCAGGGCCATGTGTGGGTCCCCAGTGCCCTGTTCCCCTCTGTGACAGGAGCTGAGCAGACCTGAGGGCTGGAGGCACACCCTGGACCATGTTCCACCTTGACCCTGTTCATGCTTTTGTCTTCAGTGCTTCCTTTGTGGGATGAGCCCAGGTTGTATCCAGGGACACTGATGGCTTTGCATGCCTTCACAAGATGCCCATTTCTTGCCCAGGGGTCTCTGTGATGTGTGTGGAAGAATCCAAAGGCACCAAGAAGTCAGAGTGACATGGATGCTGCAACAATAACCCCTTAGCCCTCTGGGAAAGACCTGCAAGTCAAGACACTGCAAATTATCAGTGTTGGAAACACTCCCTTTTGTTGCACTCAGGAATTCCAGGTGCATGTGGTGATGCTATGGGTTTGTCTGCTGGCTGTTCCCAGGAAAACACCGTATGATGAGTTAAATGGGAGTTTGGGCCAAAATGTTCAACACCAGAATAACCAGGGTTCTTTTTTCCAGGCTCTGAAAAAGGCACCCTTTTTAGAATCAATAAATTTGTATGCAGATTCCCAACACATGAATAATTCATGGCTATAAGAAAGGGGAAACACTATAGTGGTTTGATTATGCAGTTGGTTTAAATAAGCAAAATTAGTTGTTAATGAGATCCCTATGCATATTTAGGAAAGTTGAATAATTTATTAAGAGCCAAGAAGTGAGGCTGGAGAAGGGAGGAGAAAGCCAAGCAGCTCTTTTGAGATTGATTGTGTTCCTGTGCTTGGAGGAGAAGAGGGCAGAAATTAACCCCTTTTTGAATAAAACACATCTAATGCACGTGCTGTCACGAACCAGCTCTGCAGACTGACCAGGTGATGTCCTTACCCTGAGTGCAGAGACAGACACTTGTACAAGAGACTATGAATTAAGGGTAATCATTAGATGACATCCCAAATGTTGGGCAGGTCAGGGCCCTGCAGCCCAGGAACGTCCATTTCACTCCAGCCTGTGATGAATCACCAGTCAGACAAAGAAAAGTACAATTTCCAGGGCTAAATCATAAATGCTGGACAGGGGAGGAACTTTGCCATGCAAGGAGAGCAAAAAAAAAAAAAAGGATTCTGCCTAACTTTTTGTCAAAAGGATTTTCTCCTAACAAAGGCTAATTATTTCCCTTAGTGACCCTCTTCCATGTCAGTAGCACCCGTGCACATCCTGATCCTTTGTCTCCCGTGCCCAGGTGTGCTGGGGAAGACATTCCTCTGTGGTGGGAGCTGCAGGCCAAGTGCATCCTGCTGCTCTTTGGTGTGCAGGCACAGTAGAGTGGGAGGGTCACCTGAATTTTGCACATGCAAACACTTGCAAGTGTCCCCTGTGTGGACCACTGATGCTCTTCTGTGTTGGAGCTACAGCTGTGCTCTCATCTAGTGGCATCTACAGCTGTGCAGATGTGGGATGTGCCTCAGCATTGATGTCAAGTAAAATCATAGAATTATGGACTCGTTTGTGTGGAAAAGACCTTTAAGATCACTGAGTCCAACTGTTCCCCCAGCACTGCCAAGGCCACCACTAAACCATGTCCCCAAGAGCTACATCCACACAACATTGAAATCCCTGCGGGGATGGAGACAAGTGTGGGTGAAAGAAGAGATTCTGAAAAGCAGAAGGAAGTTGCCAGGCCTGTGCTGAGACATCTGGCACGGGGAGAAGCCCTTTCAAAGCAGATGTGGACCTCTGTGGACCTCTGTGGCACTTTTTATTTGATTTTTTTCTGTCCTGGGGTTTGCTTTTATGTACAGAAGACATGGGAGAGGAACAGTACCAACCTGGAGGTCATTTCTCTAGCCTTGATTTTCTTAAACTGGGAATTTGAATTTTGGCCCCATCCTATCTGGCAATGCAGGAAAGTGGCACCAGCTTTGCAAGGGCTGCAAGCTTTGCTGTCTTCCTCCAAGCAGTGGCAGTGCTCACACCTGCCTGGAGGCCTGAGCCTCTTCAGCTGGAGGATCTCCTTTTTCTGCAGCTTTCTGCTTAGCACAAGCCAAGAGCCTCTGTTTCCTCTGCTGCTTGAGCTGATTTGAATTTGTGGGTCATTGCCAGAAGCTGATTTTGACTGTTCAAATCCTGAATAACAGCAGAGACCTCCAGAGTTTGTAATGAGGAGAGGTAGTGTCAGAATCTGACAGAGCCAGGGCATTCCACATGATTCTTGAGTGCCTGAGCCTGGTGTCTTCTCCTGGTTGGTCATGTGTGTTGCAGAAAAGAGCTTGAGTTTTTGGTGCCTGGACTGTCACTGGATCCTTCACCCAGCTGGGTCCTCTGCCTTTCCCACAGCCCCTTGTGGAAGGATGTGTCCTACCAAAGCACCTTGTTCAGAGCAATGGCATCCTGGGCCTCCTGCTCGTGGTGGACCTGTGCTTTTTGTCTTGCTACAAATGAGAGGCCACAGAAAAGCAGAGGGGCTTTGGAAAAAGATTCCTAAGGCAGCTCTGATCAGTGTGTCTCTGCTTCAGAGATCCCTGGAGAAGCATCCCTGGCCCAAGAAAGAACTGCCAGTGCAAAATATTCCTGTAGAACAGCTCTAGTCACAGATGAGGCCAGAAATGCAGGTCCATGTGACTGTCCATGGCCAAGATCAGACACACCAGTCCTTGCCTGGTTTGGAAAATCAGAGGAAATTTGGGATGCAGTGTGCTGGCTGGAGGCCTGGCAAGAAGAAAGGTTGTGACTTTTCTTATCATTTTAGGGCTGGAGAAGCTCACAAACCCTCCTCACACACTGTGCCTCTGCTGTTCCTTCAGCCCACAGGGTGCAGAGCTTGGCCATCAGCAGCACCAGCTCCCACAGCCCCTCCAGCTGCCAGTCACACCTTCCCTCTGCCCTGTCCTTCAGCCTTTCTTACCCTGGAGAACTGGGGGGTCTGAAACACTGTGAATGGCTGCAGGGAACACTCACGTTTCACCTCTGTGGCTGTCAGGGGTCCTGGCCATGCTCTGGGAGTCTGCCCTGAGCTCTCTCCACCAGGCTTGGTTCCTGCCCGAGGTTCTCACACCAAAGCTCTGCTTTTGGTGCAGAGATACCCCCATGGTGGAAACAGGAGGATAATCTCTCCCAAACCCGAGGATAATCTCTCCCAGACTCCCTCCCTGGGTTCCCATTCGCTGCAGCATGGCCATGGTCACCTCAGGTCCCCAGGTGGCCCACAGCCAGTGTCTACCCACTGCTCTGCTGCTGGGACAGACATGCAACCCCCCAGGAACTGTCCCAGTGTCCCCCAGCTGTGCCCTGGCTGTGCACAGTTCTGCATGTTGTTCCAGGCAGAGTGCACCACGGGAGAGAAATGGGCCCAGAAACTCGGGGAGAGGCCAGATAGGAGACCTACTAAGAGGTGATCAGGAGTTGCAGGGAACAGAGAGGCTGGAGATGTGGCTGCTCTGTACAGCCATGGGCTGTGTGTGGCTGCTCCCAGTTCCTATGTGGTGGAGCTGGTGGGATGTTTGACCTTGATCTGGGTGGTGGCTGAGTTCCTCTCTGAACATACTGCACTCCTGAATGGTGTGCAGAGGGGGACAGTTCTTGGACCCTGGGAATTTGTCCTGTTTGTGTGCAGTGAAAATGCTGGAAGAGACTCACATGAAGCGAGTGTTTCATCAAGAAACAGGAATAGCTGAGCTTCCAGAAAGATCAGTGAGGTGCTCAGGGCCAGGAGCAGGGTGGGTTCAACACGTGGGTGGAAATCTTCCTGGGTGCTTGTCATGATGGGCAGCCTGTGTGGCTGCTCTGTTTTTGGCAAGTGAGGCCTCAGGAGTCCTTGCCACGTGCCAGGGAAGGAGGGAGGGAGGGAAGGAGGGAAGGGGGAAGAGAAGGAGGGAGGAAGGAAGGAGGGAAGGAAGGAAGGAGTGAAGGAAGGGAGGGAGGGAAGGAGGGAAGGGGGAAGGGAGGGAGGGAGGGAGGAAGGGGAGGGAGGGAGGGAGGGAGGGAGGGAGGAAGGGAGGGAGAAAGGAAGGGAGGGAGGGAGCTGCAAGTGCTGGGTCATGGCTCAGGTTGCACAGCAGCTGCTCCACAGTGGGTATGGCAGAGCCATGGACCTTGCCCTGGGAGTGGGCACAGGGAGCTCCCCAGGACTGCTGGCTCCTGTGGGAGTTTGTTTTGTGACCTTTGATCACATCAAGGAGCCTCTCTCCTGTGCAGGATTTGTTGACTCGAGCATCAGTCATCACCTGCACAGGAGCTGCTCTCCATGTGCCCACAGCTTTGCCAGGGGCTGTTCCCTGGCTCTGGAGGTGACAGCCACCCTGGGCCAGAGCAGATGCCCCACTGAGGAGTTTAGGATGATCACAGTGAAGGGGGACAGGTGCTGGACCTGCTCCACTCCTGGAAGACCACAGGCAGCTTCATCTTCCAGTGGTCCCGGAGCTGTCTGGGGTCCTGCTGGATGGGCCTGGACGTGCTGCTCAAAGGTTACAGGTGCCCTTAGCCCCGGCAAGGCTCGTGGGATGGAGGGCAGTCAGTTTGTACTTGTGACAGAAAAAGAAACTGTTTTCTCAGGGAGGTGGCATTGGACTGAGGGCTAAATTGATTTCCATAAATATTTGAGCAAGGCTGAATTATTTATGACCCTCTGGTGACACAATAGAAGGAACTGATGGAATCGTCTGTGAATTTTCCAGATGATTTAGTTTAAAACTGCTGCTCGTTATTATTTATGTGGGTCAGATCCCCCTTTGCTCCTGGCCAGCCTTGCACATGAGTTACATAAACACAGAGTCAATATACAAATCTCTCCCTTTATCCATCTTAATCTGCCAGTCAGTAAAGTGAGCAGCAGCCTCGGTGTTTGATTCCCCAGGAGGTAATCAGAAACCTTTGTCATTCAAATGGTGCAGAGGAAAAGGAGGAAAGGAAGAAGGAAAGAAAAAGTAGGTAAGAAGAAAAAGAAGGAAAGAAAGTAAGAAGGAAATTAGGAAAGCAGGAAAAGAGAAAGAAAGAAAGAAAAAGAAAGAAAGAAAGAAAGAAAAGAAAGAAAGAAAGAAAGAAAGAAAAAGAAAGAGAAAGAAAGGAAAGAAAGAGAGAGAGAGAAAGAAGGAAAGAAAGAAAGAAGGAAAGAAAAGAAAAAAAAAAGAAAAGAAAGAAAAAAAAGAAAGAAAAAAAAGGAAGTGAGTGCAGGTCTAGCAAAATGGTAGAAATTGTCCTGGTCTGTTGAATCAGAAGAGGATTTTGGATGTGGACTTAGGTGAGGTTCATCAAGGACTTCAGATACCATGTGGATTGAGCAGGGTTAGTTGCTGAGCAGCAGTGAAAATCTCTTTGGATCCGTGTACAGGGAGGTGAAGCTGAAGTGTGTTAATTAAATGGCTTTGAACCCTTAACTGACAATTGAAGTGGACTTCATTTACCTAAGATCAGTTCATATTCACTTTTTTGTTCACTCAAGCTGATGAGAAGCACTTGTAAGAACCTTGAGTGGTTTCCTCTTCACAAGAATAATATTAACTTGAGTGGGAGGGATGTATGAGAGACATGTCAAGCCTTGGCTTTCCAAGAGCCATGCAAATAAAGCCATGTTATAAACCCAACTGTACTTGCACCCAGGAAAATCCAGTTCTTGGGTTCGCCCAAACTTGCTTTAGGTGGGAACCCATAGATGGGCCCATTTCCTTTTGCTGGTCTGCAAAAAGCAAAAGTTCAGGAAGCTGAAAGAATCACAGAAAGAATTAGTTTGGGAGGCACTTCTGAAGGTTTCTGGTCCAACCTCCTGTCTGTGCAAAGCTGGCCTAAAGTCCACAACAGGTATCTCAGGGCCAGTCCATTAAACTTTGGAAATTCCCCAAAGATTCCACCCCTTCCCTGTGTCTGTCCAGTGTCAAGCCATTCCCACTGGGAGAGATGAGTACCTGACAGAGGACATCCTGTGTTTAGTTTCCAAAACTGGGAGACATTCCCTTCTTCTTCAGTGCCACAAACAAGTCCTGAACTGCTCCTTCTAAATGGCTCTGAAGGTGGGTCCCACAGGCACTTCATATGGAGCAGAGGATGAACCTGGAGCAGCTGAGCCTGCTCTCTTGTCCTGCTGGTCCACACCACTGTCCTCTGCCCCTCTGATCCCACCACGAGCAGCTCATGTGTATTCAGGCAAAGCAGCCTCTGTTCCTTCAGCCTCCTGGTCCTGACATTTTTTGGGGGGGGGGAATTTGGCTTGGGGGGAAGAACAGCACCTGATACTTCAGCTTTTGGTCAGAGGGTGGCTTTGGCTGAGGATTTAGCAGGGGTGTTTCTCAGGTAGGCAGGGATCCCTTCAGCCACAGCCACACTCTGTTCTCTCAGTTTTGATGCTCCCTCATTGAGAGATGGGGTGATGATACCCTGGTCCAAGACCTGTTCTTCGTCACAGCAGCCATGCACAGACTTCAGGCAGGATCCTGGGGATGTGGGAGGCTGAAGTGGGCAGTGAGAGGAAGGAGTTTGCTGTAAAACCACTGCAGATGGCCCTGGAGGAGAGGACAAGTAAGAGAGGGTTGTGGCAAACTTGTGGAGTCTCCAAAGATGACACTCACAAGGTGGCCTTTTTCATGACCTCAGAGCTTCACATTAACTCCTGACTCAAATTCTGATGGATGCTAATAGAACAAAGTGAGATTCCAATTGCCCAGATTTGCCTTTGGATGCAAAAACTTCCCTGTGGAGAGACATCACAGTGTAGTCTGGGGGCAGCTCCTGCTCAGGGGGAGTTTTAAGAAGAGGTGGGGTGGGCAGCACCCTCTGGGCTGGATGGATGCTGCTGCCCAGCTGGCTACTCCCCTGAGGCTCTCCCTGAGAGAGAAGGGCTGTGGGACAGGCCCAGCTGTGTGTGCTGTGTAAGCAGAGGCAGAAGGGCTGTTTTCACCCGGTGTCCTTGAATGGCCACGTCCTGCCTGGCTGTTCATTAGCCAGGTTAAACACAGCAGGGCCAGGCTGCTGCAGAGCATTTCTCTGTGCCTGGGGTGGGATGGTGGCTCCTGTGGGGCTGGGCTGGAGGCAGCCCCACACCTCCCAGCCACCCCTGCAGTAATGCCTGTCTCCATGCCTGCTGTGGCCTGAGGCAATCCCAAACCCTCATTTCTCAACACAGTCAGAGCTTTTCCCTCTGCTATGGTAGCAAACTCTATCTATCTGAAGTAGGGCCTTTTTCACTCTGTAACCATTGTTGTCTTGGCTCAAAGCTGCTCGGGGACTGATGCTCTCCCTGCCCCCCAGAAAGCCCTGGGACCTGCTCCTCCTTGTGCACCATCCTCCTGAAAAACCCTGGAGGCACAGCCAGGGCAGGCACTGAGGGCAGCGTGACCAAAGGTGTCACCTGAGGTAACTGCAGGGTCAGGGGTGGCTGCAGAGGTCAGACAGACCATCTCTGGGGTCAGATGGTGTGGGAACAGGTGAAACAATGCAAACCTGTGCCAGGAGCTGGGGGTGTGATGCTGGGGGTCTTCTTGGCAAAACGTGTGATACACCAGGATTGTCCAGGCTTCACAGCCCAAATCACGGTGTGCTCTGGGTGGTCTCATCACAGCAGCTCCACCTGGGGCTCCTCCTGGCAGCACTGACCTGCTGCAGCCAGTGAGGGACAGAGGTGCTGCCCTGGCACTGTGCCTCATGGTCTGGGCTTGCCCTGGGATGATCTTGCTGTTTCTTTGCCCATCCCTAAGAGACAGCCACGTGTCCAGCCCTTCTCATCCCTCTGGCAAGGCCAAGAATCAGGGCTGTTTCTGCAGGAAGAAGGGTGGAGACAATGAAATGTCTCTGGTGGCTTCACCTGCCAGGACAGGGTGTTGTCAGCCACAGCCAAGATGTTGCAGTCTTGCTGGTGGAGGTAGGACAGGGTCAGGCTGGCTTTGTGCTGTGCTTGCAGTGAGGGAGGGTCCCAACCCATGCTGGGCATCCAGTGCCCAGCACTGGCTCAGCAAACTTGATTTTATCCCTGAGAGTGTTGTCCAAACCCTCCTGCAGCTCTGGCAGCCTTGGGGCTGTGCCCACTGCCCTAGGGAGCCTGTTCAGTGCCCAACCAGCCTGTGGGGGAAGAACCTTTCCCTGAGATCCACCCTGAGCCTGCCCTGACACAGCTCCAGCCATTCCCTGGGGGCTGTCCCTGCTCCCCCAGAGCAGAGATCGGAGCTGCCCCTCAGGAGGAGCTGCAGCCCCTGCTGAGCTCTGCCCTCAGTCTGCTCTGCTCCAGCTGCACACACCAAGTGCCCTCAGCTGCTCCTCCCATGGCCCCTCCAGACCCTCCAGCATCTTTGTGGCCCTTCTTTGGACACTCTCTAATAGCTTTAAATCCTTCTTACAAGTACCTGTAATGTAACTCCATGTCTCCTAATAAGAAATGAATACCTGCAGGTCAGGGTCTGCACCTGCCTTTGGGCTCAGAGGCTTTGGAAGACACTGTGTGGTGTCAGACTCAAAGATGAAGCAGGGGCAGGGGTAAAGGAGTGCTCAGTGCATCTCATCATCTCAGCAGCAGCATCTCCATCCTGGACTGTGCTGTGTGTGACTCTCACCAGCTACAAAGGGACTTTGCAGTTGGGCTGGTGGGAGCTGCCCTGGGCTTCCAGCTCCCCTGCAGGAAGGGGCCCAGGGCTTGGCAGGGCACCCAACCACGCCTGCTACTGGGTGGTTGTAGGGAAGGGACCAAGGGTACTGTGGAACCCTGCAGCATCACCCTGCTGGCCCCTTGGCAGGGGAAGACACCTCACACCATTCCCCCACTTCTGTGTGTGGCTGGTGGCTACTTGTGCAGCTCTGTTCCCAGCAGGCACCTTTAGGAGATGAGCAGCTCAGCTCTGAGCTGGCCAAGCTGGGGAGGTCCTGCCACATCTTGGGTGGGGGGCAGTGGCCTGAGTGGTGAGGCTGGGAACGAGGAGAGGGTCGTGGGGAAGGAGGTGCATGCTGGCCTGCACTGCTGGCTCCTGATGGTGGGCTTGGTGCTCCAGAGAAGGGCTGGGTGAACACCTCACTGGGCCATGCCACAGGTAGGTGTGTGGCCTTGTGCCCAGCCTGCCCAGGATGCCATGAGCCGAGCTCCTTTGCCCTCACAGGACCCATGGGGTGCTGAGCTTCCCAGGGGCTGCATTGCTTTGTCCAGGGTGCAGGGCAAGAAGGTCCCATCTTCCAACATCCACCTAATTCCCTGAAACCACCACTGTTGGGAATACAGGGGAATCAGGAATGTTCAGGGCTTCACCCACTGCACAGGGACTTCCCCGACGTCCTCTGGGGCCAAATTGGGGCATATCTCTGTCTGGGCTGTGGCTGTGTCATCCAGAGACATCTGTGCTCCCAGGAAATGTGAGCTGCAGCTTCCCTCTTTGTGGTGGTGTCGGCAGGGCTGGCTGGTCACAGGCACCAGAGCAGCAAAGCTTTCCTGTGCAGCTCCCTGCTGCTCTCTGCCCTCCCAGCCCGGGAGGGTCCCAGGGTCAGCCAGGCTCTTTTCCTAGGGGCAATTAAGCAGTTGGGTTGTAGGGGGGTGGTGGGCTGCCTGCTGTTCATCCCCTTTGTTTTCTGGGAGCTGCCTTTGAGAAGGAAACAGGTGGATCTGAGGGGATCTCGGGCTGGTGAAAAGTCACAGGGCACAGACAGCCCTGCTCCAAAGTCCAGCACTGCTCCTGCACCCCCGCCCTGGGCACCTCTCCCAGCGGGAAGGGCACCAAGGAGCAGCCTGGTCCATTTATTTCTCCTGCCTCAAAAGCTGTTGCCGGGCTCGGGGCTGGGGAAGGGGCTGTGACGGGGCCCGGGGGCTGCCGAGCCTTTGGCTCTGACTGGCGATGGACGTCTGTCGGTGTCACATGAGCCGTCAGGGGACAGATGGCACTTTACTGCCTGGCTGGAAATCACTCCTCGCTTTTCTTTTCTCTTTTTCTTTTCTCCTTCTCTTTCCTCTTTTTCTTTTCTTTCTTTTCTCTTTTCTTTTTTTTTTTTCTTTTCTTTTCTTTTCTTTTCTTTTCTTTTCTTTTCTTTTCTTTTCTTTTCTCTTCCTTTCCTTCCCTTCCCTTCCTTCCCTTCCCTTCCCTTCCTTTCTCTTTCCTTTCCTTTCCTTTCCTCTCCTTCCCTCTTCCTTTCCTTTCCTTTCCTTTCCTCCTCTCCTCTTCCCTTCCTTTCCTCTCCCTTCCTCTTCCTTTCCTTTCCCTTCCTCTTCCTCTCTCCCTTCCTCTTCCTCTCCCTTCCCTTCCTTTCCCTCCCTTCCTCTCTCCTTTCTCCCTCTCCTTCCCTCTTCCTTCCTTTCCTTTCCTTTCTCCTTTCCTTTCCTTTCCTTCCTTCTCCTTTCCCTCTTCCTTCCTTTCCCTTTCCTCTTCCTTTCCTTTCTTCCTTCCTTTCCCTTTCCTCTCCTCTCCTTCCTTCCTCTCCTTCCTTTCCTTTCCTTTCCCTTTCCTTTCCTTTCCTTTCCTTTCCTTTCCTTTCCTTTCCTTTCCTTTCCTTTCCTTTCCTTCTTTTCTCTTCCCTTTTTCTCTTCCCTTTCTCTTCCCTTCCTCTTCTCTTCCCTTCCTCTTCCCTTCCCCTTCCCAAACCTTCCCAAACCTTCCCTTCTTTTATTTTTTGGTGCCCTTTTTTGCTCCAAAGGAACGGAGTGACCTGGGAGCCAGCAGGAAGGCTGCTTGTTGTGGCACTGTTACCTGATGCTCATGAAATGATCTCCACGGGGCTTCCAAGGGCTTCTGCCTGTCCCTCTGCCCCACAGCCCCGCAGGGCTCAGCCACGAGTGGGGCTGCTGGGGCTGAGGCAGGGGGATGCCGGGGGAGGCAGGGGGGCTGTTCTGGCTGGGGAGGGCTCTCTGGCTTTTCCCAGCTAAACCCCACTTGTTGGCCCCCGATTCTCTGGGGAGCCGAGTCCCAGGGAGGGGCTGAGCCCCGCGGGACCGGGGCAGGCCTGTGGGCAGCAGCGCTGGCAGGGACACACGGGGGGCTGCCCTGCCTGAGGACCCCCCGAGCCCTGTCCTGCCCTGTCCTGCCCTGTCCCCACAGCCCGGCAGGTGAGCAGCACGTCCTGGCTGTGCCGTGCCCGGGGTGGGGACAGCGCAGGGGACACTGCAGGGGACACACGGGGCTGGGGCAGGGGAGGGCACCTGCAGGCTGTTCTGGGCGTTCGAAGGGCTTGACCCGGTGAAGCCACGGCGTTGGTGCCAGCAGGTTGGACAGAGACCTCCAGACACCCTTTCTACCAACTCCAGGATGCTCTGAAATCCCCGGATGATTTCCTGAGCTGATGAACTGGGTGACTCCTGGGCTTTCCAGACTCCAAGCAGCCATCGGGAAAGCTGAAAGATGACTATCAGCCTTCCTGGAACGTTCTTCTCAGCAGAGCATCCCCCCTGCCCTTTGGCTCGCCGGGAGGGTGTGAGAGGGCACTGGAGCCTGCGAGGTGCCTTCCCAGCAAGTGGGAATTGCACGGTGGGTGAGTGTCTGCAGGAGCTGCCAGAGTGGACCAAAGCACAGGAGAAAACTCAGAAATAGTTGGGATGAAATCCTATAAAAAGAAGTGATGCAGGCTCAGTCTGTGTCTGTGACAGCAAATCACTGAGCTAAAGAAACATAAAGATCTTAAAGGGAATGAATTCATCTGGCACTTCTCCCCCAAAAGTATTCACTGAAGTAATGACAATTAAATGTATTTTTGGAAACAAACAATGCAATAAATTACATGTACTGTGTTGTGCTTTCTTTTGAAATGAATATCCACTTTATTTCTAAGCTTTTTGGTAGTGCTTAGAATAAACATACCTTTTGAGTTTGAATTTGATATTTTCTGTCCTCTCAGGACTTGATTTAACAGAGGTTTCTTTAAATATTTTTTTTTCAGGTTTACAACCTGCATGTACAGGTTTTCTATCCAAACTGCAAGAGGTTTAAGCAGTCAGATACCTGCACAGATGTGGTCAGATGCCACTCTCTCACCCTGACCTGTGCGACTTTGAAAACACTGCAGAAAATATTTCCCTTTAAATCTTTCCTTTCCAGCAGCCACTTGTACATGGCCAGTTTGCATCAGCACCTGAGAGCAGGTCCCCTCTGCCAGGGTGCAAGGGGAGTCAATTAACTCGTTCATTTGCAACTGGTGGCACTTACACACATTTCCAAAATGCTCACGGGCTGCCTGCTGCCATGTCTGCACAGCCTGGCCAGCACCTGCCATGTCCTCCTCTCTCTGTATGCACAGTTATTAATGTAATCCCAAATATGGCCATTATCACTCATTTGAAGTTTATTATGTGGAGTAACCTCAATAAAGGGATGATAGGAGCTGGAATATACTTTATTGGACACACAGTACATTAACTGCCTTATTAAATTTAAATTATACATCTCTCTGCATTTCCAGTCCAAGGTTTTTTCTTGCTGTGTGGCTGTAGGCACCAGAGGTTGCTCTCAGAGAGTCCCCACAGCCCTGCAGCTGCTCTGTGGGTGTTTGGGCTGGCAGATTCCCGGGGTGAGGGTTTGCTGGCTCGGTACAGTGTGTGTGACCTTGGGTGTGTTGCACACGTGTGTGGGGTCAGGGGGGTGCTCACGGTGGCCCCAGCTCGTGTGCACTGCTGGGATGCTGTGATGGTTTGGGCAGTGCTCTGTTGCCACAGCTCTGAGGTGGCTGAGGTGCTCCAGGGGCTGGTGTGTGCTTGTCCATCGTGTCTGGGGCAAAGGAAAGGCTCCACTCCCACAGCTGCTCTCAGCAGGGACTGTGCCTGCAGCCTCCAGCTGTGTGCTGATGTCGGGTGCTCCTGGTGCCTCTGGCTTGTGCTCAGCAAGCAGAAGAACCAAACTGGACCCTGTGGCTCTGTTGTTTGCACCTCTCCAGCCCTGGCACAGCGTGGTCACACACACAGTCCCAGGAGGAGTCACAAGGGAAGGTGCTGATGAGCATCTCCCTGCTCTGAGAGGAGCTGCAGCCCCTCACTGGACACGTTTGCTCAGATACCATAGGAAGGATGGCCTGGGCTCAGACATTGGCTCAGGCATTGCCCTGACTGGTTGATCAGCCCAGGGTCATTTCTGCAGTGCCTCTGGAGTGCAGAGAACTGTACACATAGAATCAGAGAATCAGAGAATGGCTTGGGTTGAAAGGGACCTTAAAATTCATCTCATTCCAATCCCATGCCACGAGTAGGGACACCTTCCACTAGACCACTTTACTCCAAGCCCTGTCCTGGCCTTGGACACTTCCAGGGATGGAGCAGCCACAGCTGCTCTGGGCAACCTGTGCCAGGGCCTCACCCAAAGCTCTCTCAGCCTGTCTCTGCCTCTGCATCAGTGCAGGGTCAGGGCTGGGGGGCTCTGGACATAACTTCAAGGGGTAAAATCACCTGTGGCTGCTGAGCCCTGCTGAAAATCCCATGGGGAGTAGCATCCTTTTCCCTTTGTCAGTGCAAGGAGGTGTAATAGGAGAATTTCTCCTTGCCTGATCTCTCTCCTACCTTTGCTGATTGGAAACTCCTGGAAGAAGTGCCTGCTCTGCAGGGTGTGGATTTCTGAAGGATGTGGCACAGAGCAAGACCTGGAAGTGAAAGCCCCACTCAGCATCTGGGCTGCCAGCCTTTGTGACACTGCCCTGGGAATCTCTTCTGACTCCTGGCAAGGGAAAACCCCACAGGTGCTGGGCATTCTCTGGGGTTTTAATAATGTTTCCTGTTCAGTTGGCATTATGAGGGAAAAATTTCGGGGAGAAGTCAGGGTTTCTTCAGCCCCTCCCAGCTGCCTCCTGTCCTGGTGTCATCAGCACCTGCATGAACCAAACCTGGACCTTGCTCTGGGGGCTGGTGGTGGCTGCTGGATGTATGGAAGGAGAAACACCAGCCTGTGGGCCACATCTCTGCTTCTTCACTTTCCTCTCACTGTTGGTTTCTCCTGAGTATTCAGCTGGTGTGTGCTGCTGCCTGACTCGAGTCAGTCACTGTTTTCCCTATCTCCAAGTATTAAACAGTGTCTTCACTATTGGAGGGACCCAGCACAGTGAGAAAACCCATCATGTGCAGGATTTAACATCTGAATAAACCAAGAAATGTTAGAGCCTCCTACTCCATCCCCTCCAACAGCCTCTGAACCTGGCTGAGATCTGCCTGAAGCACCCAGGGGCTATCCCAGAGCTGGGCTGTCTCTGGGCTCTTCATGTATGGCCCCAAATCACTCAGGGGGTTGGTCCTACTGTCACCCAAAAAGCTTACAGCACTGTGGCTGCAACCCAGACTAGCACAGGCCAGGGGCCAGGCAGTATTTCATCCTGAGTGTTTGGGGTTTTCCTCCCCATTCATGGCTCAGTGGTCTTCTCTGTCTCCACAACAAGAATCTGTCTTACATCCCCATAAAACACTCGCTGTTCCACACCTCCTGCTAACCCAGAGAGTGGTTGTTCTCCTTGCAGCCCTGCAGCCCTGAGTGCCACGAGGAACCAGCACAGGGCTTTTGAGAGCTCTGGAGAGCTGTGGCACTCAGCCCACATGCAGAGCCCTACACTTCTGGAAAATACTCCTGGTTTGATTTTTTTTCCCAGGAAGCAGGTGAATGAAATGAAAAGCTGAGACTTGGGCAGGAAAACAGCAAAGTGGTTATCCCCAGATTTGAGTTCATCCATTCATGGTGATCAAAGAGGCTTCTGCACTTGGTCCCTGGAAGATTTTCCATGGTACCAACTCAGATACCTCTGGCAGAAATTCACCTCAAATAATTTTTCCATTATCATCCCATCTTTCAACCTCTTCAAGAAGCACCATGCTAGTCTCACAAAATCTGTTTCCATAAAATCATGTGATTGGTCTTAATTATATTGTTCTATTTTAATTCCTCACTAACAGAGTCCAGTCCCAATTGCTCCTTCAGTGTGACTCTGGAGCTCAGACAAGACAGAGGACCTGGGACCTTAGAGATAACTCGTGCTGCCTGCTTCCCTTGCATCACTGTGGCAGTAAAGATGCTGCAGGTCACTTCATACCACCCATTTGCTCTCATACAATGTCTTTGTTTTCTGAGCATTCCCTCTCTGGCAGGAATCCGACTTGCTGACCACACAGGCCTAACTGCCCCTGGACAAGGAAAGCTGGTCCATCCCCCTGGCTGTGGGAGCCCTGCAGAGCCCATCATGGGGCACAGCAGGCAGCCAAGGACAGCAGGGTGTGGGTCTTTCATGGTTTGGTGTTCATGAGCAAAGTGCCAGCACACAAACTGTATGAGTGAGTGCAGCTTCAATTATAACCTTGGTTCTATACTGCTGAGTCACTGTCCTGTGGAGCTGAAGTTTTATTTCCCTGGCCTCAGTCCAGATATTCTTCTTTTTAATGGGAATGTGGAGGGAATTCTTATCAGTCATGGCTCAACTATGCAAAAGGATGGGTATGAGTGAGGAGAAAGGGGGACAGAGTGGGTTGGGAATGGCAGGTACAGCGGGAATGACTTGCCTGTGTGTTGGTGTCCTGCAGTGCTGGGTCTTCCACCCTCCCATGGTAAAATCCATGACTGCAAAATGACAAGGAATGGACTTCACTTCTGAACATGAGCTGTGCAATGCCTGAGCTGGGCAGGGCACAACCCACCTCCAGTGCCCAGGCTGGGAGATGGAGGAAGGGATGCCTGTGTTCATCAGATGGTGAATAAACCCCCAAGGGGAGTTTGCAAAGTAGCTCTTTCCTGTGAAGTCACCAAGTGCATCCCCATTTTGGAGCATTAACTCTGCTTGGGGTACTTTTGTGGGGCTGAGCACTGCAGGGATCCCTGTCCTACTGAAAACTGCCCCACGTGTACCTGTGGCTGCTGTGTCCAGGTCAGGACAGCTCTGGGATCCTGTAACCCACACAGGTTTGACTCCTGAGCTGGGGCTCTGTAGCAGAGGACAGAGTCTGTTAGAAAAGTCGGGGATCATCAACCAGCATGAGCTGTGCCAGGGCTGGAGATGATGGACACAGGCTTTGCTCAGAGTTTGTTTCCTGTGTTGCCATGACACAAACATTTTCTGCCTGTTATTGTCACTAGCAATTATCATAATTGTTCGTTGCAAAGCCCACATTCCAGGGCAGAGCTGCTGAGCTGACCCAAAGCTCAGCTGCTCTTTGCTTGGGTTTGCAGCTCCAAGCCTGGTGAGTGGGATGAGTCCCTGGACTTGGGGAATGTCAGAAGGCTCCATGTTTGGAGGGAGCAAGGGGGAAGTTAACTTGCAGTCAGAAAGCTTATTTTAGCCCTCAGGCTGGCCTGGCACTGGCAGGACCCAGAGACCCAACCTGCAGCAGCCTCATGCCACATGTGTGACCCTCTCTATCAGCCCCACTCCAGATTCATCCCTCAGGTCTCCTTCCCACACCCTGGGCTGCCCTGTCCCTCCTGTTCTGTCCCACTGGTGGGGCAGGTGGATGCTGCAAAGTCTTCTGAAATAAATGGTGCTGGAGGAGCAGGAGAGGGGAGGAGGCTGGTCCAGCTCACCCAGCCAGCAGTGCTGGAGGAAGGGGATGGGAGTGGCAGGAGTGGTCCCCGTGGTCCTCACGGGCACTGCAGCCCAGGGGGTGGGGGCACTGCCCTCCCCTTGGCCATGTTTCTGTGCTTGTGGAGTTGGGAGGGGGGCAGGGACAGCCTCTCCTGTCTCATGGGGGGCAAATCCAGTGGACATCCCATGGCTGTCCCTGCCTGTCACTGCAAACTTCCTTGCAGTTTAATGGTGAATTATCAAAGCAGAGTGGAACAATTGATGGAAGGGATGGCTGTGTGCCCTTGGCCTGATTTTGCAGAGGGAGACTCATACACTGAGTGCATGGCTTGGCTGGCAGCAAGGGTAAGGCCATGTGCTGCCCGGATTTCTGTGCAAGAGAAGCAGCTGGAAACACTGCCCTGGGCTTTCCACATGGATCTTGACCTTCTTGTCAAGCTTTCTCAGCGCAATGGCAAAGCCATGCTGTATTGGCTCCTTCTGTCCCCACAAAAACCTGCCCAGTTTTTCTCAGCAGCCTTGTGAGATGGTTGGTGTGAGTGACTGGGATGTGTGACAGCAGAGGACAGGAGAGGGAGAAGATATTGCCAGGTGAGGTCTGCTCTTCATCAGCAGAGCACAGCTGGTGTTGTGGAGCCTACCCTGTGAGAGTCAGATGTCATTGGTCTGAGACATCTGGGCCACCCCAAAACATCCCATTCATTCAGTGACATTTGTCTCATGTTTCCATATCCAGGGCTCTGTCCCAGCCAGTGTGTGAGGTGGTGAGTGGCAAACCCATACATCACTCCATTCCTCTGTCTTCAGTTCCCTGCAGACCCTCCCCACGCAGACCTCACCCACAGACAGGGACATTTCATTCCCCGTGGGGCTTTCTCTGCCGTATCTCACAATTGCTTCACCTTCCTCTGGGCCCCTCCAGAAGAGGCAGAGTCCCATGCACATCAGGACTGATCCTGGCTTGTCCCCACAGAGGCTTTACTGAGCACAGGATGGAGCACAGAGGAAAGCCAAGACAAACCATATGTCTGGCAAACCCCTCAGGGTTCTAATGAAGTTGTTCCTAATCTGTGCCTTGGAAGGTCCAACCTAGGAGGGAAGCACGGAGTTACAGCACGTGGTTTGTTGCAAATCCTTTTGTCTGGGTGGGTGTTGGGGAGCCACCTGTTTGGCACACCAGCCTCCAGCACTGGGTAAGAGATGTCTGTGGGTGCTTTCAAACCTTTCTCACTGAAAATGTTTCTTGTTGATCTGCTCTGGCAGAGGAAATTGCTGCCTCCTGAGTGAAGGCCCTTGCACATCTAGAGCAGACAGAGCTGCTGGATGTGCCACCAGGAACTGACAACCAGCCCACAGAGCAAGCCTTGTAAAGTCCCACCATGGTGGGGAGAGAAGGAAGAAGGTCCCAGCTGTGGGGGGATGAGGGTGGAGTATGAGTTATGGCCCCATCTCTTACTCCTTGCACTGCTCCCTGGGGCACATGGGAGGCTGGGGAAGTCACAGGATGGTCTTCAGTGTTTCCTGGTTTTCCATACATGCCTTCCCTGCTCTGTAGGCTGTTTCCATGCAGAGATCCCAGGTTGTAAGTCCAGCCTCTGCTTTCCCAGCAATGCTCCGGGCCCCACAGTGGACCCCAGAGCCCACCAGGCCATCAGAGATGAGGTATTGTTGGGAGGCCGAGCCTTCTGCCTGGTGCAGCTCTGTTTATCCATCTGTGGAGCCTGTCCCTTCCTTGACTCATCGAGATACCCGAGCTGGGCTTTTCTTCTGTCATTGAAATAGCCTTGGCCCCTGCTTGCCCCCTTCCTCAGCTCTCCTCCAGCCCGGCATTACCATAGCCCTTTGTGGAGAGCCACACTCCTGTTTGTCTGGGGGAGCAGCTGAGGCACCAGAAATGTGCCCGAGCCATTCAGGACTTAGCCCGGGAGGCATTGTGCCTCTGAAAGGGATGCTTGGGACATTTACATAAAAATGTGCTTGATACAGATAATATGAGTGGCTGTGGGGGGCAGAGCTGGGAGGAGCCTCCTGGCTGTCGGCATCATTAATCAGCGGCAGGAGGAAGGTGTGTGCAGCGATAGCGGCTCTGCCCTCCCGGCTGCGCCCTCGGGGCCGTGCGAGTCATTCCTGCACCCGGGACAGGGGGAGCTGATCTGTCTGGGGGGGGGAGGGGTGTCTTCAGAGAACATGCTCGGGTCTGTCCCTGTCCCAGGCTCTGCTCTGGTCCTGTCTCTGCATCTCCAGGTGGCTGCTGGACTGGGAGATAGCCCCTGGCAGGATGGCTGTGTCCTCTCCACGGGGTTGTGTCTGGCAGAGGACAGCTCTGGGACCTGAGAAGTGCCACACAGCCCTTCTTCCTTGTCTCACCACCCCATGGCATGCTGAGCTCATCCCGTGCCTTGCATGAGCTCGTGGCACCTGAACCAGCTTGCTTTGCTCTCTTGCTTCTCAGCCTTTCCTGAGGGACCCTCCATGTACCATATCCCACCTTCAATACCTCAGCCAACTGAGCTGGATTTAAGCAGCAAATTGAAGTTTGTCCATGCTCCACTCCAGTCATGGTCCTAAATTCACCCTGGGGCTGGAGGTGACCCCACCAGGAATTTTGGTCACAGGAAGGAGACTGTGGTAACCAGAGTGGAGAAAACACAGCTTGGCTTTGGCTCTGTGCTGGTTCTATTGCACTGGTGTGTGGGGGGTGGCTGAGTGGGACCTGCCCTGGCCTTTACACAGTCATGAGGTGGCCTGAGTCCAAGTGCCTTAACCCCCAAAAAACTGTTCTCAAAGCTTACAACCAAGAGTAAAGTTTAGGGATGACATCATACACACGCCTTCATCTTGCAGTTGAAGTGGTTGAACTGAACTGAAATCCTCGGGCAGCTGAACAGATAATTTTTTCCATGAGTAAAATGTGACCTAATGGAAAACCGAGACCTGGTACAGAAATTCTCTCCCTAAGGACAGTTTTTCATAAAGATTATGATGGGTCCTGAGTTCCTCTTAGACTGCATCATCATTAAGTGTTGGGGTGGTGCCCAGAGGCGATGATGTTAATAAGCACCTAATTTTAGCAGTAATTTAGCTTCTGTTATAATTACCAGGTCGTTGTGCTTGGTGCTGTATAGACACATGTGAAAAGACAGCTTCAGTCCCAAAGGGCATGTGCTTGGGACAGGACAGTCACAGCAATTCCTGCAGGTCAGGGAGGACAAGTTGGATTGTGTCTGACACAGTGCAGGGCTGGGAACAGCAACAGGACCCAAACCTGGGGCAGCCTCCTCTGCACTACCTGTAGGGAACAGCCCTGAGAAAAGATGACCCAGGAATATTGGGTGAAGTGTGGATGGGAGAGGAACCAGAATCAAAGAGCAAAGGGAAGGGTCTGGAGCACAAGAAAGCAATAACCCTTTTCTTCCTAGGGCTTGAAAAGGTTTTCTCCCCAAACTCAAATCTCAGTTCTGTATTTAAAGAGACTCTTTTTGCATACCATGAAAATTCAAAGGATATTAGCCATGATTTGTGTACCTGTCTGGTTCAGTCTGTGCTGGAACAGGATGGCTTCGTCAGGGGAAGCCTTTTTGTGTGCTGGGTCTTTGCTTCTGGGGGAGTAACTGAATTGCAGGTAAATATCACAAATGCTGCTTGTTCTGAAGGCTCCTCGAATAATCCAACCCCAAGTACACTTTGGTGGGGTTTTAGGATAGATCCTATCAGACAAGGCTGCTTCAGCCACAAGAAAATACACACGAGTTCACATCAGTGCACAAATTGGAAGGTTTCACCTTGGAAAAGAGTAGTTGCAAAGTGCAGGGGGATGCAGGACGCAGTAATTTGGTCCTGGTGGCTGATTGCAAAAAGATTTACATGGTGAATATCTAATGCTGATGCACGTACGTTAGTCTTGTGCCAGAAGTTATTTAGTTTTCAAGGTTTAAATGAAATAAATCATGGTCAAATTAAACTTTCTACTTCACTGAAACGCGAAGAGAGAAATGAACTGATTCATTTTGACTTTTTTTTCCACAGAAAATATGATCTAAATTGACACATTCCAACAACGAATTTCTATTTTGGCCCAACTGTATCTCTGGAGGAAACTTGTTAAAATGAACAGGTCTCAGACAGGAACTCACTGCTGACCACCCTCTGGCATGGCCTAAACTTGCTTTGAAAGTGGCTGCAGTTCAGGTGGCACTTAGTGAACCCATCACTGCCACTCTCACACCCTTTCCTCGTTTTCCTTTAAGTCCTCTGGAATGTGCTGTTTTCCTCATCATTCTTTCTGGTTTTCCTCAAACCCTTTCCCTTCATGGGTGTGCTTAAAGATTTTGTCTAAGAGACAGACAGAAAGATGGAGTGATTTCCTTCCCAGTTCCAGATGAGCTACAACTCTGTAGCTGTAGCTTACCCAGAGCAGGACGATGGCGAGGGATGGGGGGTCTCGTTAGTGGATTTTGCCCTTCCAGGTTGGAGAGGTGCTTCTGGACTGTGGGCATGTTACAGCTGCTTTTAGATCATCTGGTGTTCTGGCTGGCTGGTCAGCAAAGAGGGGCAAAAGAGGACCTGGGAAAACCTGAACACTGGAGAGGAAAAGGAACAAGATGTGGAGCTGTTCCTTTGTTCCTTTTGGATACTTGATGTTTCCCTCCATGTGCTGTGTGTCCATTTTCCCTCCCCTCACTGTTGTGGTTCCAGACTCTGCCTGTGCCCCTCACCTGGCACCAGAGGCAAATTGTCTTTAGCTGCTGCTTTTCCAGGCTGCTGAGGGACTGAGTGACAGTGCTGTGGGGAAGGAGAACCAGAGCTTGTGTGGCACGAGATGTGGCTTGGAGGGGCTTTTGGGGTGAGTCTGACACTGCAAGGGCATAGAATCATAAAATGGTTTGGGTTGGAAGGCACCTTAAAGCTCACCTCGTTCCACCCCCTGCCATGGGCAGGGACACCTTCCTCTAGACCAGGTTACTCAGAAATCCCATCCTACCCGGCTTTGGACACTTCCAGGATTGGAGCAGCCACAGCTTCTCTGGGCAATGGATTCCAGTGTCTCACCACACTCATGGTAAAGAAATTCTTCCTACTGTCAAATCTGTCAGTTTGAAGCCATTCCCTCCTGTCCTGTCCCTCCAGGTCCTTGTCCAAAGTCCCTGTTCAGCTCTCTTACAGCCCCTTTAGGTACTGGAACATGTTATAAAGTCTACTCAGAGCATTTTCCAGAAGAGAAGGCTCTTTTCTTTCTTTCCTTCTGAAATCACATCCTTTTCTGGTCCTGGCTCCTTCCAAGGGGGCTCTGGAGCATTGCATACCTGGGGCAACTGAAGCAACATCTACAAGTGTATGAAATACAACTGCAGCTCTTCATCCAGCTCTGAGCAAGAGCAGAAATTCCTCCTAGGGTGAGAAGTGGGGCAGGTCTTGGTCTGGGTTTGAAGCTCACTAACACAGTGACAGTTGTCATTGCTTATGTGGAATGAATAAGCCCTGCTGTGTGAGTTTTGTAGCTGAAGAATGAAGGAAAGTGCCAGTGAAATGGGGCCCAAACCCCCTGACCTTGGTTGTCTGGCTCCCTGGATATGTGGGTCCCTTCGCTCTGGCAGTTTAAGTCCAGATAAAATAAAATAAAAATATTTTTCAGTCACGTTTATGCTGCAAGTTAAACCTCAACAGTGAACTTGAAGAAACGAAAATCACATTTTTTAGCAGCTAAACTATTTGCCAAATCACTGTTTAATTGCCTAATCCCTGCAGAGCATGGCAAGGGAGAACATCTGTGCAACTTGCACCAAGTCATACCCTGCAGAGCAGAGATGAGAGAGGATACCTCCTGGGTTTACAGACTCCAAACACGGGATAATCATTCTACTACCAAAGCTATTCTTCCAGCTAGGAATTACTTTCCAGTCAACAATAACGAGAATCTAATAGGAAGGTCTAAATAAACCTCAGACTCAGCAGCCCTCCCATGGGAACTCCCAAACAGTGTTTTGGCTCCTGGAGCCCGCTCGGATGGATTTTACACGCTTGTCTTCAGGAGAACATCTCCAGATCCTTGTCTGGCCTGTGTGGGTTCAGCAGATCCTGCTCAAGGTCTTAAACTTGGGTGTCTGTGAACTGATCCAAGGTTTGCCCACTGCCTAAAACCTTTGGGACCAAGAAATTAGGCTGGGTGTGCCAATGCACCCCAAGGCAGATCAGGTTCCTTGCAAGCTTTGAGCATACAGTCCTGGACCTTACAATCATTTTTGGATGGGAGTTTCTCACATTCTGCCATTTCTGCAGGAGAAAATTGTTTGGTAATAGGGAAGGAAAGTCCCCCGAGGAGTCACCTCTCTGCCTGTGCAGACCTCCTGCATGGGATACCCTGGCCCATCAGCAGCAGCCTGGGAGTGGCTACTGATAACAGCAAGAAGGTTGTCCTGTCTATCCCTGAGCACCTCTTCCAGCAGGATGGTTGCACCATTTCCATAAGAGCCTGGCTGAAGGAGAGCAGGGACTGTGGTGCTGCAGAATAGCACGGCCCTGCAGGGCACCGAGGGGGATTCAGTCCAGGCCCCACGGTGAAGGTCTGTGTGCACACCATGTCAGAGCCTTGCTGTGGTGTTTGGAAGATCCTGGATTATCCCTGCAGTCCAGCCTTGCTGGCCCACGGGGTTGGGCAACAGCTGGCAGGGGCCAGGGGATTTCACAACCCTCCCTTGCACAATCCCCGCTGCTTCGGGGAGTGTTTGTCTGTGAACAGGCTGGACAGATTGAAATTGCATAACCCAGCCTGAGCTACTTTGGACTCTCTCATTAGATTTCTATGGGGTTTTTTTTTTGTTTTTCCTTATCATTTTTCCTCTTTCCTTTTCTCTTTCTCTACTTAAGCAACCCTGGCACAGCCCGGCTATGTTGGCTCCATCCTACCCCAGCCTCACCCTCCAAACCTGCTCCCCCTCTTGAGGCAGTTTCTTTCCATGCCTGCTGGTGATTGCTTGCAGCTGAAGAGGTTTTTGGGGTATCCCTGTTCTGCCATGATTTGGCACAAAGGTCTGCAAGGGTCAGTCTGCCACTGATGGCCATGGTTGTCTCCATGCTGTGAAAGCTGGACCTGCTAAGAGGCCTAAATCCCACCTTGTGCTGTAGCCACTGCAAAGTGCAAGGCAACTTGTGGAGATCTCCAAGGGAAGCCAAGAGTGCAAACACAGCATTGAGCTTGGAGGTTTTTGTTTAGTTTTGCTTTTATGATCTTCACACCCTTACGTGAAAGGCCGGGCTGGAAATGGGAAAAATGTTATCTCACCAATCCTCTTCTACAACCTGAGCCACATCAAGGGAAACAGCAAGTGCCTTTGTTACTGAAATGGCAGCTGATTTGGGGGCAGTAGTAGCCCAGTTGAGGGAGGGGGGGTTGAGGTAGAGGACAAATGGACAGGAAAAGGGATTGAAAAAAAAAATGCCGTTATCACCGAGTTCTCTGTTTTCTCTTGGTGCAGAGGACTAGGTATTTACCACACAGCTATTGTTCCCTGAGATTCCTGCAGGATAGGAGCACATCCATATTCATACTTGGGGACAGTCACATACACCTTCTATGTCTGTAATGGCTCCTCATCACAATATTTAAATACCCCGTTGCACTATCTGGGTGAATAATCCACAATGAATAATGTATCCAACGAATCCCTCCCTGCTAATTGTGGAATATTCACGAGCAGATGGCAATTGCGGGCAGGTTTTTTTTCACATTTCTTTTTATTCCGCTCGGGACGGAGGTTTGCTGTAAGTAGGTGATATTTGAAATTCAAGCTGTGTTTCTAAGTCGCGATTGGCCGGTTGTGACATGATGGTGTCCCTCTTCCCCGCATTGGCCGAGCGTACAAAGTACTTTGGATACAAATACTCGCATGTGCAAATTTAAAATTCCGTTTCCATGGTTACTCATGCATGCAGCTTTGAACTTCACTTTCCTCCGACATTTGTGCTGGTAAAACTCATTCAGTCGCAGGTTTGTAGCAAGTGAATACAAAAGCTGCATGAGACTATATTTGCATGCTCTGGTACAGATGATTCCTCTCCGAAAACTCAGCCTGGATATTCACTGGGCTTTTCTGCCACCTTTTCTCCTGCTTTCACGGGTCTCAGCCTACAGGAATGTTCTTTCCCGTGATTATCAGCCTTTGTGAGTCCAGGTTTAGCATCACAAATACAGGCACAGCTGGGTGATATTTCTCTCCGCAGGTAGATGCAAACATCTCGCAACGACTTCTGTACTGGGCAAAGGAAGGTGTTTATTTTTCTTGTAATTGAAATCTCAATTGATTTTGCGAAATCAGGTTTCTCTTCTTCCAGTTAATCCCGTGTCATTCAGAAGTAACACGGCATTAGGACATGCTCATCTTTGTTTTGAAGCGCTGATGGAGAGAAGGGGAATTAGCAGGAGTTTTAAAGCCAGGGTAGCTGGATGGAGCTGAGCTGATGGGAAAGAAGTTGTTTTGGATTTGAAAAGAGCAAAGGTGTCAAAGACAGAGTGAAAAGCCCTACTGTAGGTGAGTCATGAGGGGGTGTGTCTGTCCTTTTTGAGATCCCAACACATACCTTTACCTGCTGATAAAAGAATACCTGCTCTGCATTATTTTCCCGAAACGCATTCCCTTACTGTGAGAAGCACTGACTTACCGAAAACTCCCCCATCCCTCCCACTCTTGGACACTTTAATAAAAGTTTTGTCTTGTTTCCCTGGCTGTCACGTGTTTTGTGCAATATTTCTGTAGCCTCTGGAAAAACATATAAGAGAGAGCAAAGGTTAACCACGATTTATGTCCTGGGTTTGTGCTGCTCTGTGGGAGCAGCGTGGTGGGGCGCACGCCTGGCTGGCTGCGGGCGCCCGCTGTGCCTCCAGCAGCATCCCGGGACACAAAACGCAGGAGAAAGCAGCGTGCCTTTCACTGGCAACCAATAACCGGTCTTTCATTAGCATGTCGTGCTGCGTTTCGGACCGAGAGCACATTAAAGCGTTGGCTGCGGGGCCGGGCTGTGCTGAGCCCCCCGGGCTCGTCCCGCAGCGCTGGGGTTGTGCCTGGCGGCGTCACCGCCTTCGGTCCCGCTCCACAGCAACAGGTCGGGGACTGCGAGGGTGAGGGGGGACAGGGAAAGCACGACGTGCTCCAGGTCTCAGCTGGGAAAGAGATCAAAGCCCGAGCTGGGGGGACTGGGAAGGCAGCGGATGTTCAGACAAATATTCGCACCTGGGAGTATTCACATCACGCTCCGACGCTGGGAAAACACCCCACTGCCCATGCTCAGAGCCTGACCTTTTTAACTATTCACAGGGCTGCACCAAATGGCTTTAAAGTGCTATCTGCTCTGAAACGGGTGACAAAGCATAACAATGGCCACTTATTCAGCAGATGTGATCTCCAGCCACTTTGTGCCCAGCTGTGTGTATTCAGCCTCTGAGCTGTTGACTTTAGCAAGAAAAGGACTTGCCGTTGCCTTGCAGAGCTTGCCAGGCTGCCCCTTGGGCTCGGTGGTGTTCCTTCATGCGCTGCAGAACTGCTCTCCCATCTGTTCTGAGGCAGGGAGATGGAGGGTGCTCCTGTACGAGGATTTGTTCTGGAGGGTGTTGGGTGGGTGGAGGGATGGACTAGGACACCACAAAGCCAAAGGATCTGGTTTGCTACCTGTGAGTCAAGCACATCTGCTGTGGAGCAGCAAGTGAAGTGCCTTTCTGCTTGGGAAGGGGTTGCTGTAACAGTGGAACCAGAGGGTTTTGGTAATAGTTGCTGACAAAAGTGTTGTCAGTTGCCTTGTGGGTTGAAAAGCTTTTTAAACTCCCAGTTGCACAATGTAGGTTTCTCAAGACTTTCCTCAAATTGCCTCGCTGTCACTAAGGGACATGTCTGAGAATTTCAGGGCGAGAGGAAATTCCCTCCAAGAGCCCAGAGATGTTCAGAGGAAAGAGAGTGCTCAGTTCTGGACTTGCACTGCTGCTGTCTCCTTGCTGGCAGATGGTGAAGCGTCTCTGCCCTTTGGCCAGGATGGCAGGGGAAAAAAGTCCCTGCCCTGGGATGTGCCAGGGGCAGAGCAGGAGGAGGAGTGTTGGGAGCATGACCCTGTGATCTGCCCTCCTTCCTTTCTCCTCTTTCCCTGTGGTGGCATCCTCTGGTGCAGGGGGACAATAGCTTCTCCCTGTTCTGGTGCCCCATCTTCTCCTGGAGCATTCCTGTGACTTCTGCCTGCCCAAAGGCTTTGCAGGGTGGGGATCTCTCCAGCAGCCACTGGGGCTCTCCCTCCCTCCTCTTCCTCTGTCCCGGGGTTGGGGCTGAAGGCACAGCCCTGCTGTGCTGCCTTTGTTTCAGAAGGCACTGGCAGCCCTGGCTCTTTCTTCCTTGGGGGCTGCGGGAGGAGGGGCTGCTGCCGGAGCAGATGGTCCCTGTTGGAGGGTTGGGGCCTCCTTGACTGCAGGTTGAGGGGAAGATCCCCTTTCACCACTCGGCTGGGGGAGGGCTGGCTGCCTCTCACATGGGCAGTTCCCAGCTGAGTGCCTCTATGGGATTACGCTGCTATTCATCTAATTGAAATTGTATTTGGAGCAAGGAGACAGTATCTCTTTCCTCAGAAGATCTATTATGCATAAACTGTGCACAAAGACATCCTCCTGCCATGGAAAGGGGGTGTCCGGGTGGCCACAGCCCGCTCGAACTCCAGCTCTGCTGGCAGCCCTGACCCCTCCTGCACAGCCCATCCTCCAGCCCCTCACCCCAAAAAGGCCTGTTTGGTGGCTTCTTTCCCCCCCTGCTTATTGCATTGTCCTGCTCTGCTCTCTGATCACACCCAGAGATGCCCAGCTCACCCTGCACCTCCAGCATGGATCTCCACGTCCTTGGGATGGGGGTTCCCAGCCCTCGTCCCCCTGTCACACCACAGACTCAGGCTCAGTGCCTGGACACAGTGAGGAAAATTGCAGAATGATCCCAGGCTGCCTGTTAGGGGTTGGACAAGTCACTGGATGCACCCTGCAGAGGACACCCCTCCTGCACATGTGGCTGGGCAGCTGTTTTTATACTCAAAGGTCCCCCAGGAGATACAAACCCATTGGGACACAGGGAATCTGTAAATCAGTGCAATTATCTAAGTGGAGAATGAGGAGGGTAAAAAAAAACCCCACCCCACCCACAAAGGGTATATGGCTGAAATCACCTTGCAGTCACTCTCCTGAAAGAGCTGCCAGAGTTCATCTGCTACCAGCTCAGGGCTGCAGATAAGAATGTGACCCATTCCTTTAGGCTCTGTGGGAGCAGGAGAACTTATAACTGGAAAAGAAAAATCTTCAATGAAAAAAAAAGAAAGAAAGAAATATCGAGATGATTGCCCTTGCCAAGAGCTATGTGAGCACCTGACATGAGGCAAGAGCAAAGCTCTTTGGTAGGGAAGGGTCCTGGTGAGACCCCTCACATGGCTGTGTCTGGGGGAGCAGAGGCCAGGGTGGGATCTTCCTGACTGTGACAGCCCCCTTTGGACACTGCAAGTGCTGAGAGTGGAGCAGGGGATGGTCCCTTGGCTGCACAGGGGCTGTTTTGGAAGTCCCAGGTGGCTGAGTTCATTTGCAAGCATAATCCTTCTGAGAACAGCTCAAGGAGGCTGCCAGTGGCTCTGCTTGCAGCCCAGGAATGCTGTCCCGTCTGCTCTGGGCTTGTCCTGTCAGCTGTGGATTTGCAAGCTGGGCTGGCTTGCTGGGCCAGCTCTGGCAGCCTGGGCTCAGTCTGGAGGTGTGGGAGCTGCTCAGGCCCTCAGTGGCTCCATGGGCAGCAGCTGCTGATGGCAGGGAGGTCCTGAGGCCACAGGCACGGTCCCTGTGGTGGCCCAGACAGGGACAATGCTGGTCAGGCTGGCAGAGATGCCTTGGCTGTGCTACAAGAGCACTGTGCCAGCTCAGGTTCACAGGAGCACTTGGCTTAAATATCCCCTTTACTTGCTTGGGGACACCAGCCCTGACCACCCATCAGCTTCCTCTGGGCTTGAGAGTCCTGTGTCTCCACTCGCAGGTAGAAAGGAAGATCAAAACCCCCTGAGCTCTGTGCCAGCCCTGAGGGCACAGGGGATGGAGCATACCTTGTCTGCAGCTCTCAGCTGCTCTCTGCTCTTCTGATGGGGCAACCTGAGCTGGCCCACTGATGACTGTTGCTCTTCTGCCCTCAAAAAACAGGGAGGGAGGACCACGATGTCTTTCCATGAGCCTCAATATCCTGGTGCATCCTGTGAGACAGCTCCTTCCTCTTGGCCCCTTCCTGTCTCTCCTCCAGTGAACACCCTTCCTCTCTAATCTTCCTACCCATCCTCTTCCAGGATGTTAGAGAATCACAGAACGGTTTAGGTTGGAAGGAACCTTAAAGACCATCTTTATCCACCCCCTGCCATGGGCAGGGACACCTTCCACCAGCCCAGGTTGCTCCAGGCCCTGTCCATCCTGGCCTTGGACACTTCCAGGGATGGGGCAGCCACAGCTTCTCTGGGCACCCTGTGCCAGGCCCTGTCCACCCTCACAGGGAAGAATTTCTTCCTAATATCTAATCTAAATCTACCCTCCTTCAGCCTAAGGCCATTCCCCCTTGTTCCATCCCTCTTATCCTCTCCCTGTTACAGGAGAGCTGATACAACTTCCCCGCTTCATGGGGTACCACGTTCCTTCTGATGCTGATCTGGGGTATTTGGGACAGGCTGGGGGCTCTTGTGTGTGCAGTTCCCAGCACATCCTCCTTTAGTCTGCTAGCCCAGAATGGCCTTGGCTCCCTGGGGGTGCCTTGTGGGGTTCAGGTACCAAGAGGGAGGGCTGAAGTGCACAGTGCTGTGTCCAAGCAGTGTCTGGGTGCTGCTGAGGGATGAGAGACGAGTGATGTGGTTTTGTGCTGCTGGAGCCCCTTTCCAGCAGGGAAACTTGGGAAAGGGGTTCCAGCATGGTGCTTTCCTCAGACTCTTCCATGGTGCAATGGAAATCTTTGTGGTCTCCCCCAGCCTGTTCTGGTCTCTCCTTTCTTTGCAGCTTTCACCTTTTGTTGTTATTTTTTGAAGTGCTTCTCCATGTGGCTGGGTGGTTACCTGGAGCTTGAAGCTCCTTGATCCACGTGGGTTTTCTGCTTTTGGCCTTGTAGGTAGAAACCCTCAGGAGCTTGGCTGGGACAGGCTGGAATAACCCTAAACATGGATACATTATACACCCTGAGGGAAGACCTGGATGAGCTGGAAGAGTGGGCTCACAGGAACCTTATGAAGCTCAGCAAAGACAAATGGGAGGTCTTGCACCTGGGAAAACATAATCCAGGAGTGCAGCACAGGGTGGGATCAGCCTGGCTGGAGAGCAGCTCTGTGGAAGGGGCCCTGGGGTGCAGGTGGACACTAAGATCAGTGTGAGTGACCACAGCTGAGAGCCAGCAGGATGCTGGGCTGCATCAGCAAGGGCATCATCAACAGAGAGAAGTCATTGTCTCACTCTGTTCAGCACTTGTCAGGCCACACCTGGAATACTCTGCAGAGTTTTTGGTCCCCACTTCCCAAGAGGGAACTGGAGGGGCTGGAGGAGTCCAGGGAAGTGCCACAAAGAGGATCCAAGGGCTGGGAAGCTGCTGTATGAGGAAAGGCTGCAACACCTGGGTTTGTTCAGTCTTGAGAAAAGAAGGCTTAGGAGAGACATTTTCACCATCTTCCATTATTTAAAGAATGGCTATAAAGAAGATGGACACTCCCTTCTTGCAAGGAGTCTCATGGAAAAGATGAGGGGCAATAGGTACAAGGTGCTCTTGGGGAAGTTCTGACTGGACACACAAGGAAAATTTTTGACAATAAAAAAATCTGCAGGAAAGTGGTGGATTCCCCAATTTTGGAGACTTTTAAGATTCAAGGGGTGCTGGGCCATGTTGTCTAGACCTTGCCTTTGCCAAGAAAGGTTGGACCAGATGATCCTTGAGGTGCTTTTAATCTGGTTTTCTACTATTCTGTGATATCAGTTGGGAGAGGAGATGTCACACAGAAAGAGCCCCCATCTAATCCACAGGCTGTAAATGAGCTGCCAGAGCCTTTCCTGGATGTAGGTTTTGTGTCAGATCTCATCCTTTTTCAGACAAACTCCCTTCTGTCCATGCATGTGTCCAACTGAACATGAAGGCCACTCAGTCTTAAAGCTGCAGGGCCCCAACAAAATATAACAAAGAGAAAGTGGGATTATTTCAGGAATCTCCTGAAGTGGCGCGAGGAGCGATTCCAAAGGGAATGTCCTGGCAAACAGGATGGTTGTGTGATACACTCACTTGATGCCCCACCTCCCTCTGCAGAGAGAATGAATGGCTAAATTCAGCTTTTAATGCTGATGCTGAAGCTTTCCAAGGAGCTGGAAGGAGGGGAGCGTGCTGTAGTTGTGTGTGAAACAATGCAATGAGAAACCCAAACCTGCTGTGCTTTTAGGGGGTTCTGTAACGTTGTGTCAGCAATTTGGAATTCAGCTCAGGCTGTGGAGATTTGTAACAAAAACTTCAAATTGCCCTGACTGGAGATGTCTGGGCGTGAAAGCAGCAGGATAAACAGCAAGAGAGGAAGGGTTAAAGGAATGGCATGTGCTGATCTGCCTGATCAGCAGGTCAGGAGAGCAGAGCAATTGGCATGCAGCTTCTCAGGACAACTGGAGCAGTAAAACAAAGGATGGTCTAAAACAAAGGAGAGATCACACCCCAAAGGAGCCCAACCAGCTGAGTAAATCAGCTGCTCCTCATGACTCACAGGCAGGCCAGAGTGAAGAGGCAAAAGATCACAATCATTGTCTGTTCCCACAGGGTACAAGAACCATGCCTGAGATCCAGGGCACAGTCACCCACCTGAGGAAATCCAGGAGTGATGAGGAACTGGGAGCTGCTGGGATTTGCTGCCCCTCACTTCCTGTGTCACCACAATGGTCCTGACCAGGCTGCCTGGGCACACACAGCTTGGTGCTTGTAAAAAGCATGTGAGTGAACTTTGTCAAAAAATAATAAGAGTTTTCCCCTTTTGAGATGATCCTGGGTTCAGCTTTCTGCTGCAATTGGAATTTTTGCATTCCCCAGTGACTCCCACGGCCTTTTGTCGTTGTGATTGTTTCCATTTGAGTTTCTGTGGAGGAGCCAGGTGACCACCCCTGTCCTGGGGATGCTGCTGGAGTCTGACATGTGGGAGACAGACAGGGTTTGGATAATGATCCCACATGCAGGTAGGGTTTGGATAATGATCCCACAAGCAGGTGGGGTGCATCGGGGGTTAGTAGAGGTACAGCTAAAACTCCAGGGCTTTGCAAACTGTTTACACCTGTGCAGGTGGCAGCCCAGCCTGACTGAGCCTCCCAGTGCCAGCTCTGGAGTGCTGGGCTGGCCCTGGGCAGCCCCAAATCCCAGCCACGTCCTCCAGCACCTCAGCCAGCAGGAGAGCTTACAAAGAACTTCTGCAGTGAGGGTGTTTTCCCGTGGGTGCTCAGGCCAGAGCTGGTAACCAGAACCCTGTGGGCACAGAGATTAAATGGTTTGTGGCCAGTTTGAGCTGCCAGGCCTTCCTGTAATAAAACCCTGCATGTGCACAGGTAAGGCAGAATCCAGCTGTGCACCTGACTGTCCTGCTGGCACATGGTGGGGTTGGGTACTTGTCTGAGGGCTGGAGTGTGTGTGGGGGTGTCTCACCAGGCCAATCCACCTGCAGGATCGTCATCACTCTGCTCTCACTGCTGGGGGTTTGCAGGGAACTTCCCTGCTTTGCCCCTTTGATCTTGCCCCCCCAGGCTCTCAGGCTGCTGGGGTGACTGGTGCATCTCCCTGCAGCCCAGGGCACCTCTGTACCCTCTCTACTCTGAGACAGCCCTTGTCCACCTGCAATCTCCCTGCACCTTTTGCCACCTTGACATTAACAAGTGTTACAGCAATTATGTGGCTATTGCTGTTTGGGTTGTTTCACCCAGACCTGCCACGAGTCCCTGGCTCTGATGTTATTATCCAGATACAAAGTGATTTACTTACACATCAGTAGTCTCCACATCACAAAAAGGAGTTTCAGTTTCCTGCTGGGTCTTAAACACAGCTCAATGACAGTTTAAAGAGTGCACAAACATAGGCTGTGTTTTTCTAAATGCACCTGCCCCAGCTTGTAGGCATAAAAAAAAATTTGGTACGAGCTGTGCCCTCACTGTCCTTTTCTGTGACCAAAATCTTCCCTTTATTACACATTTATTTAACGTTTTGTGTTCTATGCAGTGCTTGAAGTAGGGGAAAGGGCAAGACAGCAAGAGTTGTAGCAGCAACAGCAGTGCTGTTGCACTGAGCCAGGCAGTCCCTCTCTGCAGTCGAGGGCAGATGAATCTTGAGGAGTGCTTGGAGCTGTTTGAAATCCAAATCCAGTTGTGGTTTTTTTGTTTGTTTGTTTGTTTTTTTGTTTTGTTTTGTTTGGGGTTTTTTTTGTGTGTGTGTGGTTTTTTTTGTTTTTTGGGGTTTTTTTGTGAAGTGTGGTATGGACAATGGCCTCAATGTCCTTCTGTAACTGCTGGAATCTTCTCCATCCCATGGACAACACCTCAAAGTGCTGATCCTTGGCTTCTCACTGAGGGGTACCTTGCATGGGTTTTCTTGGTACAACTCAAGCTGTATCTTTTCTAATCCTCTGGGTCACACACCAGCAGCTTAGATCAGCTCAGCCCTCTTACCCCAGTCTGACCTCACGACCTTCTGCTGACCCAGATGCTCTTCCAGTGCCACTGTCACCTGCTCTGTATCCAGATCCCCTCAGACTCGAGGGGGTCTCTGCCTTCCACCCAAATGTGCCTCCACCCCTGGCCAGCCGCTCCCGGGGCGTCTGTGCACCGAGGGTGCTGCTGGTGTTCTCTCTGTGTCTGGATTCTCCACTGTCAGTCACAAACTGCCACAGAGCAATGTCACCTGCTGAGGTTCCTGCAGCTGTGTCCAAGTGCAGGGCTTGATCTTGTCTGGTTTGTCTGATGCTGTGCAGCTGAGCAGTTCCACCCATGCTGCTGATGTTCCCCTCTGTCTATTGATGACTTGCAGAGGCAGGAAAATAATGTGCTACTTCCTGGCTTGGTCTTCCCCTTTCCTTTTCACTGTGCAGTCCTGAGATTTACCTGCACGGGAGAGCTGAGCACTCTTGCTGAGCAAAGCAAATGTTCCCTATCCAGTGGGAACGGATATGTCAAACCCATCCCATCAGCCAGTGCAGTGAGGGGCACTATGATCAGCAGGGAGAGTTTATTCCAGAGAGGATGATGAAAAATGCAGTTATTTTACATTTATGGCTTTGGGGTCTCAGTGATAGAAGTTCTACATCTGCACCCAGAAATGGTCCAGAGGATCCCTGGTGCCCCCAGTCACCAGAGCAGGCGATGTGAGATGATGGGGGTGGGTAAGGCATGGCCACCTGCCTTTCCTTGTGAGACCTGAGGACTTTGTGAGCACCAACCAGTTGGGAATGATCTGGGATCACTTGGTTCTGGATACTGTGTTGGGGCCTGAAGAGCATGTTGTCCAGGTCTGCATCTCCCAGTCTGGAGATCACTTGGTGCCAGCCACCACTTCTGGGCTTTTTGGGTGTCAGTGTTGCAAGGTCAGCTCCTCAGTCTCAAAGGAGACAGAAGCTGTTTTTTTCACCTGCTGTTATCACCCTCTGATTAAAAACATTTGGTTTATTAGTTTCATTTTTACGTGGAATGCAGTGCTCTGTGCTCTCTGGAGTTTCATACCCTCTGTAGACAGAGGTAAATGAAATACCCCAGAATCAGGAGGTGCACAGAACAAACTCCTCTGGGCTCTGCATCTTTCATAGGATCACAGGATCACTTAGTTTGGAAAAGACCTTAAACACCACTGAGTCCAACCATTAGCCTGTTGCTCTCAGCCACTATCCCAGCAGTGGCCTGGCTTTCTTACCTGGAGATGCTTTTGGGTGCCTTTTAAGCTCTTGCTGTGGTTTATTTTACTTGGAAGGTGAGGATTTGAGGGGTGTGGCTCTCGGTCGGTGTCAGAGCTGTGACTGCTCAGCATCATGCACAGAACTTGTCTGTCCAGCTGACCAATGCCTCCTTTCCCCTGGGTCAACACTTGTGAGTGTTTAAAATCTCCCTGTGGAGCTCCAGCAAAGAGATGGGGAATGAACCCTTGCCTGCAGGAGCTGGCAGGCTGGAGTTGAAGACCCCGACACCCAGCGCAGCTCCCTCTCTGCTTTGTTTTGAATTGAGTTAGACAAGGGCAGCAGTGCACTGCTGTGCCTGCCTGGCACAGACACTGCCCCCGGGGACAGCTCTCCTGCTGGGATATCTGCATTGCCAAACACCGTCCCTGCAGACTTGGAGGGGTCCCAGCAGCCAGGATGGAGAGTTATCCAGTAAAGGATATCAAAACCAGGGCAACAGTCACGGTGTCTCAGATACCAGGTAACCTTGCCAGGGGAATTTCTGAAGCATGCCTGCAGGGGAGGGGGCAGGGAAGTTAACTGGGTTTCTGGGATAGCTTGGAAATGTTGCTCTAAATGTGTTGCACTGGCCTGTTTTTCCTAAGAAGCAATTCACCCCTGAGCTGTGAAATGAGTGTGGGAACAACTTTGGGCTGCAAACAGAAATGCAATAGGGAGGAGTCAACAAGGGAGATCCAAGGAGAATGATGTGGAGTCGGCAGGAGGAGCAGGAGATGGGGGTAGTGGGGCATGCCAGAGACACAGCCCTTCAACGAGGGGTCTCCTGGTTCCATCTGCCCCCCCCACCGTGCACTGTCCAGGGAGACACGGGAGGAACACAGGAGTGTCAGTGTTCCCTGCCCCCAGTGCTTCCTCTTGGTGCTTCAGCTTTCTACACTTTGCCTGTCCCCTTCTGCCACCACCTCATCTGAGAGCTCCTCTGGTCTGCAGAGGTGTCTGAGAACGGGAGCAGGAACCGGCCCCGCTGTTTGCAGAGCCAGGACTTCCAAGGAACAAACCCTGGACAGGGGAAAGACCCAGAAACTGTGTTTGCATGAGCCAACAAGAGGGGAAAAGGAAATCTCATCAAAGCCCCTGGCCTCTGCAGACACAGCTACCAAAACCATTTATATGCCTCTTAAATCCTCCTCTGTTCCTTCCCAATCCATCCCTGTGCCTTTCTCTTACCTTGTCCATCTTCATTCCCACTGGTGACTTGTTTTTTCAAAAGGCCTTGCCAAGTGATTTAGATGAGCAATTATCAGCTGATTTTCACTAGCTATCATTTCCCACCCCATGGTTCACAAGTATCTGAAACCATTTTCTGTTTGAATTAGAGCAAATTATTGAAAATTTAATGGAAGAGGTCCTTTAAAAACATATTTGGTTTCATTGGAATTAATATAAATATTTCACTTGAATAATTTATAAATATTTTATCCTCTTCCAGTCTTTTAAAGAAATCTTTAAAAGTATCAATTGTCAGAAAGGTCTAAATGAAAAGTGATTTTTTGACTATAGAATGGTTTAGTTTTTTAGGACAATGGATAATTTTTTTAAAAAAATAGCCCACCTTTTGTTCTGAATGAGGCTTGTGTTGTTGCCCCCTCCAGCAATTGCAATTTCTGTTCATGCCCATTTGCAACAACACATTTCAGCTGGGCAGCTTCTGGCCAGCTTCAGTGCAGACTCTTGGGGTGTCTTGGGATGGCTCCTGGATTATTGTTGTTTATGGTGAGATTGATTGTTAAACTACAGTGTCCCTGCTGGCCAGGAGGAGAGGGAAACTTTGCTGTGAGAGCCTGGTGGTCTGCAAACAAAGGATGCTGATGGTGTGCAAACACTGCTGCTTGTCCCAGTGACACAGGTGGGACAGCTGTGCACAGCCAGCACAGCCAGGCCTGGCTGGGGGATGTCAGCAGCCACTTGTAGTTGAGTGAGACATTTCCCAGGAGACAGTCCCATCCTGGCTGCAGAGGGAAGGACCCTCCTGTGACTGTTTTCCCTCCCTGAGAGCTTTCAGCCAGCCCAGCTTCCCTGGCACACTGGGAACAGCTCAGCCACTCTTCTCATGCTACACCATCTCAGCAGCTCTAGTTTTGCCAGAGAGAATACATGGAGAACTGAAGGGTGCCCATGCACATGGGAGTGACAGCAGATGGGGTGACTGTGCTCTTGTTGAGGGGGAGAGTTTAACTCTTCTCTCTGCAGAATTGTTGCAGTGAGAATATTGCTGAGCTTCTGCAGGCAGCTCCCAACATCTGCAGCCACGTGGGAGCTGTGTCTGTACCAGCCTCCAGTCTTGGCCTGCTTACATGGCCATGGTTCCAGCTGGAAGGGATGCAGTTTCCCCCTTGGGTCTGAGAACAGGCCTTGGTGTTGGCTCCTGGAGTCAGAGCCCTGCCCTTCCTGCCTTATCTTGTGCATTGCAGCTTTTCTTTCTCTTTGGTCACTTATTGGTTGGATCTGACCATCCCTGGCAGCAAGCAGGACGCTGTTGTCCATTTCCCAGTGGGGATCCAAACCTTTCCACTGGCGAAGGTAATGCCCACAGTGCCCCTGTTGCAGCTCTCTGTTGCCCTCAGGCTGAGCTCACCATGGTGAGTGAGTGAGTTTTGTCCATCACAACAGCTTCTCCAGCTGGAAGAGTCCTGCATTTGGTCTTCATAACTATTCTCTCTTGCTAAATTGCAGCAACAGGAGAAAATGAGACCAAAGTTGTAGGAATCAGGAGGGCAGATGAAGGCAAAGGCAGGGCACGGCCACCTTGTGTCCTGGCAGTGAAACCTGGGTGCAGGTCACACTGGATGTGAGGTTCATTTAGCAAAGTGAGTTTCTGGGAGCCTCCCCACACAGGGAGTGCAGGATACAGTCCATGTCTCCCTCACCAGGTACCTCTGTTTGGTCTGGCCAACAGTGCAGATGCCCCCTATTCTCCTGTGACCATCAGAGTTCAAGAATCCCCTGAGACACCACACGAGCCCTGGAGATTCCTGCACTAACCCAGTGACCTCTGTGCCCATCCTGTCTTGGTTGTTTTGTGGTTCAGGGATGACTCAGGCAGACCCTCTGGGCTTTTTTTCATCTGGGATGGGACTGACCAACTTTAGTTAGCATAAAACATCTTGACACATTGGAGGGGCTGTGAAAGGGAACATATCCAAAAAGGAAGACTCTGTGGACAGTTAGCCAGGACATGCAGTTCTCACCCCTCTGCCATGCTGGCTGGAAGCTGGATTCTCACCGTGGGGAGCCATAAAGACATCTGGCTCCTTTGAGACATCTGGCTCCTTTGGTTTTTTTACTGGGTGCAGTCCCCAGTGTTCTCCAGAGAATGGAGTCTTTTGGCTCTGGATCAGGGTAGGACCAGCAGGTTGGGACTAAATGCTCAGCTCCCCACCACAGCTGCCCACAGCCAAGCACAGGTTCACTGCTCTTGCTCCAAGGCTCTGCTCCTCCCCTGGATGAATTTAGACCCACACAGGACTGGCTGATGGTGCAGAGTGCCAGGACTCACTTCTGTTATCAGCCAAACTGAGAAGTAGTTTTACAGTAATACAATGACCTCACAGATCTGCTGAGGAAAGGTAAATGGGTTGTGCCCGTTTTCTGCTTCCTTAAAAAGCCTGGCCAGTGTGGCTTCCTGGTTTTTCACATTTGAAGGTCACATCTGACATTTCTTGGTTTTCCTGTAGGACTTGTTAGAGGTCCCACACACAGAAAATGAGCTTCATCTGAGGAGTATTGAAACTCAGAGGAACTAACCCTTTCTCCCAGCTAGTCACTGAGTGAAGCAAACAATGACTGACATGTTTAACCATTTTGTCACAACTTAAGCAATAGAACAGTGTTTTCTTGGTGCATCTGATGCTACAAAACCACCTGCTCTTTCTCATCCAAGAATTCAGCAAGTTAAACGTACAAGCTTTGACTTTCTGATGTGAAAGGAAAACAAACAAGCCTCTAGTTTCCCCCTGAGGAAAACAAATGGTCTTTTGTTATTTCAGTGTGGCCCTCTGGCCAGCTCAAGATTGGAAATCCAGAGATATCATTTAAAAAAAAAATCCCAGGCATGGATTTTGCAACCTTGCAAATGCACTGCAATCCCCACCAAGAAGGAAAAGCGATGAGTGAAAAGTCTTTTACCATCACTTATGCCAACTCCTTCCCTTCTTCCCTGGCCAGTCTTTGCTGGGCTACTTGGCATTCCCCCAGAAGAGATTCTGGAAGAGATGGGGAGCTATCTGTACCCACACCACCAGGCAGCTCTGTTCTGCTTCCTTTCTCCATCTTTGCATGTTCCTGCAGCTGAAGAGGACAAAACTTCTCTCCAGGATCAGACCGTGCCCGTGGCAGGTGGATGAGGCTGAGTGGGGGACAGGCCAGGTGGAAGAGATGCTTCACGGTTAAGATGCAGAAGAAAGGGCAGGAGAGGTGGTCAGAGAGCACAGCGCAGAAAACCCTTCCCCTGGGCCAGGAGTGCCTGCCCATCTCTGGGTTAAAGAGCTCACCAGGGAGTGACTCACCAGAGCAGGGCTGGGACCTGCAGAGGTGCCAGCTCTGCTCCCTGTCCTGCCTCTCCTGCCCCCTGATCCCTCCTGTGGGGCCTGTTCTCCCTACAAGTCCCACACTGTGGCCACGAGCACTCCAGGGACAAATTCTGAATGGAAGGGTTATGGCCTGGGAGCAAGTCAAAGACAGCCATGAGGGAGAGGAAAACTCCCTGGGAACTTCCCCATGGTGTGAGAGTGGGCTGGGACTGATGGCCTTTGGATAGCACAGGGAATCTGTTTGTCTTCAAAGAGTGTGAGGAGCAACATGTTCCCTCCCGGGCTCTAGAGCAGTTTAGAAATGCTGCAGATCCCTGAAGAAGATCATCTGAACAGCCTAGGACATCCCAGGCTCTGAACAGGGAAGTGGAGAAGAGGTTTGCATTCCCTTAGCAGGTGAAAATCCATTTGGTGTGACCTGGAACCAGGCTGGGGTGCTTGGGGCAGAAAGTTTGCACATCCAGCCCCCTCTGCCCCTCAGCCTGTTAGTTCAGGCCTGTGCACAACGTGTGGGGCTGGGGCAGCCACGAGCAGGGTCCCACCGAGTCCTTCTCTGGCCACCCAGTTCCCTTCCAGTGTGAGCTGTGGGACTCCCTTGCAGAAAGCTCCTGGAGGGAAGGCTGGCACTGGCATTTGGCACAACTTTGTTCCTTGCTTGTTGTCTCAACGTGGCACTGTGCCAGTGCCCAGAGTGCAGTGCTGATTGCTCTGTTCTGTGTGTGCCCTTGTGCTTGGGGCCCGTCCCTGGAGCCTGCTGGCTGCACCCTCCCTGCCCCACAGACCAAAGAGAAGCACAAGGTGATGCCACCCATTTGCTGGGTAGATGCTACCGTGCCCTCCCCTTGGGCTGCCTGGTAAATCCCAGAGGAGAGGTAATGAAGCAAGGCAGATCCTGGCAGGCTCTGGACCATGTCTGTGCTCAGTCAATGCATTCAACAGTGTTCCACCTCTATCTCTGGCACCTGAGTCCTGACACTGCTCAGTCCCCACATCCTGTACCCTTCTGGTCAAAGATTGGGAATGTGCCCAGGCTGTGTGTGGATCTGTGTGTTCATGCACAGGTTATTCCATCTCTGGCAGGACAACCCTTCTCTCCCCACAGTGGCTTTGCACGACCAGTGTCTTTCCATGAGAGGTGTAGTAGTGTCATTTCCAAAATGTCTTTGGGGCACATTCACAGAGCATAAAGTACCTCTGTGAGCGAGGTGTCCCTGTCCTTTTAATGCTCCCAGTGTCACAGTGCTAGAGCTGGGTCACAGCCACCTCCCAAGGAATAGATGACCTGAAACCTGTCCTCAATCCATCAGATCCCCCGAATTAAGCCCTGCAAAATGAGACCAGTAACAAGGCCAAGGAAGGGACATGATGTTGTGCAAATATTACAGGCTTATCTACTTATCTGGGTTATGCAACAGGCCTAAAAGTGCTTCCATCCTGTGAACTTCTTTAATGTGTCTTCTGAGCTTGTAGGAGGTGTTACAACACTTTGGCTCACTCCACTCCAAGGCTGAGGCATGTACTGGGAAAATTCTTGACTTACCTGCTGGCTCCCAGACAGATGCCATCAGCACCTCTTGCTCAACCCTCACACAGCACTGGCTCGTGGGTCAGAGTGTGACTTTCCTGCTTCCCAAGAACCAAGGGAGAAAGCAGAGCCTGTGCTTCCAGGAGAGGGTTGGGACACACGCTCACCTCAACCTCCTTTGGTGGTGGAGGGAGGACAGGGCCACAGAGTCCTTCTGTCTCTTGTTCCCAAGGTGCATGTCTAACAGTTCTGCCATCAGTGAGCCCAGCAGGATGGCTGTCCTGGAACTGCCTGGATCAGGAGTTACTCCAGAGCACTGGGGTCTGCAAAGCCATTTACGCCACACGGCACAAGTGCAGAGACCCATTTTGCTCTGCCTGTTGCATCTGTGGAGGCAATTGGTGTGGGGGGACTCCTTGAAAGGCAAGGAAAAGGGGCTGGACTCTTAGAAATCACCAACCCTCCCCTTTCCTCAGGCATTCTCAATAGTGGAGGGGATAATTGTGTGGATGCCACGGGACATGGCCTGGTGCAGCACGTCAGGTGGTGGGGTGTGTTTGCTGCAGCAGTTGGAGCTGTCCTGTCCCTTAAGCTGTCCTGTCCCTTGTCCTTATGGGGCAGAGCCACTTTCAGAGCACTTACACAAAATGATTTGCCTCCCTCCTGCTCTGCCCCTGTGGTGCATTCACAGGAGGCTGTTCTGGTTTGCCCTTGCACCACCTGGTCCTGTGATGTCCCCCCTGGGACGTGGCTGTGAGAAAGCCCCACTGTCCATCCCTGGGGACATGTAACCCCCAATCCATCCTGCCCCCAGTGCTGTGCAGGGCCTCACCCATGGGCAGGGATGCAGAGCTGGACCATCACATCCTTCCTGGGGACAGGGAATGCTGTGCACATACACTTAGCTTCCCACAAAAGCAGACCTGGCTGAGCCAGAGGCCAGGAGTGGGTTTTGAGCCCATGGGTGCACTTTATGTCCAGACCGGGCTCGCTGGTTGAGCTTCCAGCACGGGGATCTCCTGCAGCATCAGCCTGGGGAGCAGAGTGCTCATCGCTGGAGAGGAGGCCCCCAGTTCAGCTGAGCTGCAGAGCTTGGCTTCCTTACTTGCCCTATGGTTTCTATAAGGTGTCTGAGTTGTGGTGAGCCACCACTGACCCATACTGATCTCTGCTCCATCACAATGGTGGAGTATGTCTCTCTGAAAGATCATCAGTACTTCATCAAAAATCTACTGCTGTGACCAGGAATTACCAGGTCAAACATTCCACCTTGGGATGGAGAGGCCCCGACAGGCCTTCATGTCTTGGACTAGATGATGGTCCAGTTCTCTTTGACCAGGCTGTGAACTGGTCAGGAGGATTTGGAGAGGCCCAGCCCTGCCAAGCAGGTTTGGGAGCCCTCAGACTCGGGGCAGAGCCTGTACCCGTGGCTTTGCAGGGAACAGGCTCCTCTGCCAGGCTTTCCCAAGAGCAGAGCCACCAGCAGAGCACCCCAGCACTGAGGCAGAGAGCAGCCAGCACTGCCACTGCTTTCCCTGTTACTCCCAATATTCTGGGCTCAGAGCTTGCTGTGCATTGCAAGGCTCAGCTGCTGGTGCAGAAGCCCTGGATATTCTTGTCCTTCTTGTTTTCCCCCATCCCCTGTACTAGTTTCTCTGTGGAGTATTCTCAGCTGTCCAGACTCCTCCTGCCAGAGCTCTTCTTGTTCCTTCAACATCCTTCTCCCCCAGAGATGGAGTCTGGGACAGGTGGGCTCCCACAGGAGCAGGGTGTGTCCCATGCACACACTGGCTGTGTCACAGCAGATGCACAGGGGCAGGAGTCAGGACATCCAGCTGCTTCCCTGTTTGCCTGGCCCTATTGACATATTCCTGGTCTCTCCAACTGAACTCCTATCTGTGTCCAGCTCCACAAATCCCCCTGGAATAAGCCCTTGCCACTAGAAGCTCTGTGTCCCTGAGCATAAGCTAAACAGGATTTAGTTCCAGTTTACCTTAATACAAAGACCAACTGCATCCAGTCAGGCTGGAGGGTCTTGGCTTTGGAGGCAGAGGAGAATAGAGTGAGGAAGGACGAAAGTAAAATATACCCAGAGGTGGAGAGGATGTGGAATCCCTCATGTGAAATGGCATTAAATTAAATCACTGCAACATCCACAGTCTTCACTAAACACTTGTAAACCTGTGTTGTTTCCTCATGTCAAATATTTAAGTAAAGACAAAAACGTAGATTTGAGTGGACAGGAATTTTTTGCAAGAGTTTCCATTCTGTAGCAAGTAGAAAAAGCAATGAATGATGAAAATGTGTTGGAGATGCTGCAAGATGTTTGGTTACAGTAATTTGACTTATTTTCCTTAATTTAATGGATTATTTCTTTTAAATAGGACACCCATGAATTTATTATTGTTCAAGGGGAAATCCTTGTTCAGAACAGAAAGGTAATCAAGGAAGTAATTCTTACAGAGAGAGCTCCAACATTTCGATTTTCAAAGAATCTTAATGCCTATTGTTTTTGGTTTGTGTTTTGTTGTTGTGTGTTTTGTTTTGTTTTAGTTTTTTGGGGTTTTTTTTTTTTTTTTTTTTTTTAGTTTGGTGGGATTTCTGTTTTGAGCAATTACACAAATTGTGAGGGTAGTCCAGACCTTCTTTACTTTAAAGGGGACTGTCAAAATGGGCACAGCCAGTCTCCCTGGTGCTACCTGGATTTTGGAAGTTCATTTAAACCAGCAGCACAAACCCTGCATGAATTCTGGTGCAAGAAGAGAGGATTTGGTGGGGCTGGCCCTGCTGCCCCCATGGGCTGTTGCAGGGCTGGAACAATTGCTCCTGGATCCCAGTAAGTGCCTTTCCCGTGGGGCTGCAGAATGGGGGGGATGCAGCTCCACAGGCAGTGTGGTTTGGAGCTGCCCCTGTTCCCTCCCCTGACAAACCCAGGCAAAGGGGCACCACGGGGGTTTTATTTTAAGCATATTAAGATATGAGCCCTGAGCATTCTGTCTCAGCTCCGTGGGAGGAGCAGGCTCAGACATGCCAGGGCCAAGTGGGTACGGAGCACATTCAAAGCAGAAGGATCAATATTTAAATTGAAAACATGTCTGTGAGGATGAAAGGGAGTTTCCTAAAATTCCATTCTGACAGCATGAAGAACTGGAGAACATGGAGAACTCCTCTTTTTCCTCTGACAGGAAGCACCCTGTGAGCAGGGACTTTCCTCCAGCTGTTTCTCAGCAGACTCAGCAACCCCACAGTGCCAGATTTGCAGTGTGCAGTGAAGTCTCTGGTGGGTGGCATCATGCAAAGCTTTGGGCAGGTGGGAGGGATGAAAATTGGTCTGCATTGGACACTGTGCCTCCAAAGGTGAGGAAGACTCAGCTGCAGAACCCCAATTCCTCCTCTGCACCAGCCTGGAGACACGTCCCTGTCAGCACCTCCTCCATCCCACCTCAGCCATGCCCTCTGCCCAGCCTGGCCCATGTCCCTCCATTCTGCCCAGCAGTCCCATGATGGGACAGTTTCCACCACTTCTCCCTGCTGTGGCTTCACCTCCTCTATTTGTGGCTGAGCTGTCACCCCCAGCTTCTTCCCAGCAAGACAAATCCCCTGTTTGTTTGGAATTGTTACCCCACGAGTGCTCTGCATCTCTTGTTCCACCACCAGCCTGGTCTGAGACTGTCCCAAATGCCAGGTCCAGAATGGTTGTATTGCAGACACCCCACCCCACTCAGGACAGCCTGGTGCCAGGGGTGCAGAGGAGACCATGGTCCCTCCCTGTGTGATGGGGCACGTGGGGCTGCTCACATCCCAACAGTGCCAGGCCTGGAGCAGCAGCTGAGCTGCCATCGAGCTGCTCCCTGCACATTTGCCCCTGCCCTCCCCCTCCCTTGGTGTGTGCTCCCCCTCACTGGTGGTTGCAGGTGGCCAGGAGGGAGGTTATATATAGGCAGACAGGATAAAGGAACTGAGCACAGATTACCTGCACGGGCTGGGGACAGCTTCTCTGCCCCTGCTCTGCCACTTGCACGGCTCTGGTCGGTGCAGGATAATACCCCAGTGCTTACTAGAGCCAGGACATGCCAAGGCTTGGAGATGCCTGACAGGAGGGTGTAGCCAGGTGGGGGTTGGTCTCCTCTCCCAGGAACCAGGAGTAGGAGAAGAGGGCTCGGTCTCAAGCTGTGGCAGGGGAGATTTGGGTTGGATATTCGGAAGAAATGTTTTACAGAGAGAGTGCTCAGCCACTGGAATGGGCTGCCCAGGGAGGGAGTGGAGTCACCATCCCTAGAGGTGTTTAAGGACAGACTGGATGTGACCTCAGTGCCATGGGCTGGGAACCAAGGCGTGGTTGGATCAAAAGTTGGACTTGATGATCTCGAGGTCATTTCCAACTCGGTTGATTCTGTGATTCCATGATTGCATGATTCTGTGATCTATTATTCTATGATTCTCTGATTCAACAATTCTATGTCTTTGTGATTGCATGATTCTATGATTCTATTATTCTATGATTCTATAATTCAACAATTCTATGATTCCATGACTCCATGATTCCATGATCCTATGCCTTGGCCACTCAGTATGTCCCCAGGGTGAGTCTGGGTGGGTTCTCCTTTAATCTTCAGGTGTCATTTGGTCCCTGTGAGCAGCCAGTGCTGTGTGACCCTTGGGTATGAGGTCCTGCTGGTAGAGGGGGTGATGGTGGATGCCCTGTCTGCACCCAGGTAGGCTGGGGCACGTGGGGCTCTAGCTGAGCATCCCTGCTCCTGTCTGGAGAGCCTGGCCAAAGAAAGGTGTCAGACTGCCAAAGGCAGGGAAGGCAGCAGTCAGTCTGTACCCCTGCTCTGGGTTTATGCCCTCTGGTGTGGACAGAAGCTTTGTGACAACAACATATCTTAGGGTCTGTGTGAGTCAAAAGGGCAGAAGAGGCACAGGCAGGGGAGGTGAATCTCAAACCAGTGGTTTCCAGGGGATGTCTGGATCAAATCAGATGATGAATCAATTTAATCCTGGGTGCAGCAGAGCTGGCAATTAGGTGTGATGTGACTAGCCTGGTGAACCTTTTTTCTTCTTCACAGCATCTTCCCTAATGTTTTCACAGGGCCTTTACTGGGCCTGTCTGGAGGATTAATAATCCCTTTCTCTGTAATCAGCAGGTTGCATAATTACTCCATTTCTTAATCAATTACAGTCATTTGCAAATTCCTTCAACAAGCAACTCCACCAGTGCCAGTGCAATCCATGGGCAACACCCCCCAGCCCTGTCCAACCCCAGCTCCCTGCCCAGCATTTCTCAGCCTCAGCTTTGGGCTGCAGGGGGGGAGCTGTGCCCCACGTTGGCTCCTCTGTGCTGTTGGTGCTGGGCTGCCTTGAGCCCAGGAGTCCTGCCCAGCCAGTGTGTGGGTTTGTTGCTCCAAATCCACGGGAAATCCTCAGTCCTGAACCTACTGAGGAGTGATGTGTTAGGGCAGAGCAGCCCCCATGCTGGCAGGAGGGGGGAAGTTGTTTGAAGGAAGGTTTGTGGCTGGTGTTGCTGCCCTTGATGCAGCTGTGTGGGTGCAGATAAGAGCTGTGGAGGAAACAGGAGGTGTGTTGAGAGTGATGCAGGCTCCTGGAGAGTTACTAGACAGGGTGACCATTCTGCAGGCAGCGGGGAAGTGCTGTGAGCCCAAAGGAGTGAACTCAACAGAGAAGTTGGGAGGTCTGCAAGGGCAGGGAGACTTGAGAGGAGAAGAAGTCCCTTCCCCACTTGCATCAAATGCCAACGTGAGCCAAACAGAGATGGGAAATGAATAAAAGAGATGTGATGGCAAAAGCAGGGTGATGTTCAAGGATCCTGGTCCTGCAGACAGTCTCCAGGGCTGTGGCAGCTGGAGCTGTGGCTGGGATATCCCCCCAGAAGGCAGGCTGAGCAGTAACCAGGAATGATCTTGGCTCTACACCTGCCTTGTATCCTTGGATTTGTATTTTCCCATGTTTTTGACTTCATTTTCAATTCCATAATCAAAGGCTTGTCTTTGGACAGCAGTGTGATCAGCTCGCACACAGGTCCGGTGTGTGCTGGGAGAAGGCAAAACGGATGAAGCTGAAAATATAAAGTCTCATCTTTCACAGGAGAGGATCAAAGCACAGGGAAAGGTGCAGGCAGCACTCAGGGCTGCAGTTTGGGGTGGATCTGGGAGTCTGAGTTTGGACATTGCATCTCACTCAGCTGTAAAGGCCAGACATGCTGAGTGCTGGGGAAAGATTGCTGCTGGCTGGGCCTGGGAGGAGCAGGCAGTGCTCACCTCGTCTCAGGGAGGTGGCAGCAGGGTGTCCTTGTGTGCAAAGGGTCCAGGATCCTCCTTCTACAATCAGCCCTGACTTGTACCAGGCTTGCTCAGCATTGCCAAACGTGGTGCTTGCTGCCAGCTGAAGGTGCAGGGGAAGCACAGGGACTGTGCCCCCCACTCCAGGTCTCTGCGACAGGGGGAGATCCTCCTCTTCTCACACTGCTGGCTTCTGTTATGATCACTGCTAAGCTGATAATTTGCTATTAGTTACTAAAATCAAAAAGTATATTCAAAGCTGAAGAACTCTGGGATGCCACGAGCTGGAAACGTTTTGACCCGAGGTTTTAAAACACTTTGCAACAATCAAACTGCAACTTTATTCTGAGCAATCCAGGGCTGTGACTGTGCAGGTTTGCTCTGCTGTGACAGATAGTCAGAAACAGTTGCTAAATGCTAAATGCAGTGACAAAAATAAGGTTTTAACTATTTTTGACTCTTGTTTGCCTTGCTGACTCAACACAGCCACCACTGTGGGTGCCAGATGATATTCCTGGACACACAATAGCAATGCAGTTATGACCTAAATGCTGATTGCAGAACCGTTGTCACTGACGGAGGGTGACTCACAACCCACTGCTTGAGATTTGTTATTTGCAACTTGCCTTTTATTCCTTAGCTTACACTGTGCACTCGCCTAATTTGGGCTTGCACTTTGACAAACAATTTTCAAAGGCACAGTGAAAAGGGGTTGCCTTCACCTTTAGGTGCCCAGCTGTTTGTTTTTAAGGTGAGTGTGAAAGGCAGGGCAATGGTTTTTGAAGTTCCTGGTCCACATGACTAATTACACCTTAGCTAAAAGGAAGGCAGGATAGGTAAATCCATCTGCAGCGAAGTCACAAACAGCCCTTGCCAAGAGATTGCTCGTCCAGACCCTGTGGAAAAACCTATTTAGTCATCAACCTTCCTAGACATTGGGAATAGCTTAGTAAGACTTTGAAAAAACAGAAGAAAGGCCAAATAGAGCATATTTTGGAGGTGGGATGTGAAGGATCCAGGACAACTTCCTTCTTGCACAGTTGATGCAAATGTCTGGGGGGTTTTGCTGTCTGGGAGTGTGGGAGGAGTTGAGCACCCAGCAGTTGGGTGTTATCTGACATCCAGGTCCTGCAGGCAGTAGGGAATGGATCACTTGCAAAGATTCCCTGAAAATGCTTGGCAAATTGTTTTTGACCTCTCATCCGGAAGCAGAGAAGCTATAGAGGCACTGGCTGAACACACAGCCTGGGACAGCTGGAGGGCAGATGATGTCTCTGTGCACCTACAGCCCCTGTAGGGTGTCCTGTCCTCTGGATGAGAACACAGCAGGTGGCCCCGGGGCACAGCCAGGCTCTGTGACCCTGTACAGTGACAAACGAGCTGGGCAGGGCTCCCCCCCCCCCACTCACCCAGGAGCAACCAGCACAAAGTGAGTCCTGTCTGCCCTTTCCCTCAGCAGCTGCACTGGCTTCTGCAGTGCAAGGCATGAGGTACAGAGGTGACAAACCAGAGCTGAGTCCAGCTTCCAGACACAGCCACTGCCCACAAAGCCTTCAGGGTACAGATCCTTGGCCCTGGACCTCAAGTCACCAGAAGTCTGTGAAGATCTTGGGTGCCACAGTTATGCCCACAGTGGGGTTGGAAAGGCTGTGTGACAGTGGAAAGCTGCATTTTGCTGTGAAAAACTTGTGTTAGCTGTAACTCCTCAGGTGGCAGAGCAGGACTGAGGCTTTCTACTGCCTGTTCCAGCCAACAGACCACATCTCCAGGATATGTCTGTGGTCCTGGTCTGTAGCTAGAGATGATATTGGGTCACCCTGGGAGGAGGGTGAGCAGGGGATCACAGAGCTTCACTGCTCTGTTGTGACAATACCAGTGCCAGAGCAGTGTGGCAGTGGCTCCCCAGATGGGCTGTCTGGCTGTGCTGCTCTTGGGAGGTGGAGACATTTTGTTCTGCTTTTTTTTCCATTGTGCAGGGACACGTAACCTGGCTCAGCCTCCTCTGACAATAGCACTTCGTTTCCCTTAACCAACACCACTTTTTAAATGATGCAAATAATTTTAGCGCATCCAAACAGGAAGTGGCTGAGTGTCTGGGTGTCTGAATCAACATCCTGGAGGCTGAGCCTTTGCCACCAGCACAGTTTCTAAATATAGGAGTCACCTATGGATGGAAGTGCATTTTGGAAATGGCAGAGCTGGGGACACTGTGCCAGGCTGTGACCATTGCCAAACACCACTGGTGCTTAGCCAGTTCAGCCCTGCTTGTGTGGCCACAAACTGCATCACCTCAGATCCTCTGTGCTGATCCAACCCTATTTCCTCTCGGGTTGTGGCATTGGGATGGAAAGAGCAGAGCTCTTTGGCGCTGGATGAGCACTCAGAGGCTTCCCAAAGGAATCCCTCTGCAGCACTGTAGGCTCAGTGAGCTGGCAGGGCAGCCAGGCACAAAAGGGAATTCAGGACTAACCATCTTTCCTGGCATATGTGGGACAACTGAATCACCAGCAGATCTGGAGAAAAGCCACAAGAAGGAGCCAGGTCATCTGTCATCAGTGGGAGTCAGAGGTTACCACCTCAAATTACATTTTCTTCTGTATAAAGAATGCAGAGGTTTTTTTCAGACTTTTGCTGCAAGATTTCCAAGAAATCTGACAATCCCAGGCAAGTTCTAATTTGTTTCTTCTGAAATGCGGGCACTGGAACTGGCAGCACAGTCCATGAATGCTGCCTACAAAGCCAAAATGCCTCCCTAACCACTTGATATCTGCAGGTAAAACCATCCACGGCTCCTGAAGTGATCCCAGCATCTCTGCTATAGGTGTATTCATTGCTCTCCTCTCCTCTCTCCCATGAGGCAGCTGAGGAAGGAGACAAAGGATGGTTTGAGGTGGTGAATGCCCAGAAGGATTCCCCTGGCTTTGCCTGTGCTGGATCTATTCTCATGGTTGTGTATCCAAGGTTTCTCCTGATCTCTGGTGCTGGGGATCTGCAAAGACTGAGATGGGCTTGGGTTTGACAGGCAGGCCAGGTAGGTAGAGATACCTGAAGTGCTGTTGCAGGCAGGAAGGTGTCCCCTGGGAATGCAAGGGAAGGAACCAGTCCCTGAGGCACTCCTGTCTATCACTGACATGGGAGAGCAACTAATCTGACCCTGAGCTCACCTTTCTGGCCACTGCAGGTGGAGCTAAACCTCCCTGAGCTGTTCATGGCTGTGGCAGAGCCTCACAAAGCACAGTGCAGAAGGTCTGAGCTGTGGGACACAGGACACCCCCTTACCAAAACACTGGAGCAGCTCTTCAGAGAGGAGCGTTTCTACAGCAATCCCAAATTCTGAATGTCCCACCTTGACCTCTCAACCACCTTGTTTAGATGGAGGAGAGTTCTCCTCATGCTGTGGTAGGAAGGTGAGAACCCGACTTAAACCCTTTTTTGCCTTAGATTTTTCTTCCATGTTAGGCATCATCTTCAAAAGGACATCACTGTCCCCAAGAGAGCCCAGTCCTGCCCTCAGCCAGTGCAGAAGGTGGGAGAAGCAGAACAGCCACCCTGGTCTCTCAGTGTGAGAGAAGGACTTCTTGCCTTGATGATGCTCTTCAGCAGCATCACTGATTCCTATTCCTGCAGTTGGGAAATCTGGATCAGCTTCTCCTAAAAACAAGCAGATTTTTTAGTTCTTTGAGCTTTCACACTGTACACTGGTGAGAGCTGGGAATCACCATTTCTTCATGGGAATTTAGATGAGCAAAATAGATGAGTGGTGTCAATATTGAGCCCTTTGAGTGCTACCAAGGGGGCATTAGCCATCACACAGCAATGCTCTGCTTTGGTCTGTAAGGACTGAGTTGGAAGGGTTATTTTAAGGTCTAGGAAGAATAAATTTCTGAGCAAGTGCCCAGAAACTCCTTCGAGTTAGATTTTTTTTTTTTTTAAAAAGTGAACTAAAGAACATTGTATCTCATTTTAACAATAATAAAATGCACAGAGATGCAGCAGGAACCTTACACTGTGCTGGCATTGTGTTCTCACCTTTCACAAACATGTTCTAGACAGAGATGATAATCTCACAGGAACACTTCTGCTTCCTGCATGAATCTGACACTGTAAGGCAGACGTGGATAGAGGGGTTTTTGTGCTATGCTGAAAGCATCAACTAGTTTTTTGTCATTTCACTAAAGAAAGTGGAAGTATTTAATGATGGGCTGGTGTGTAGGAGCAGTGACATTTCTGTGCTGCTCATCATGAAGGTTTTGGGCATGCTGTGCTTCTCTCTTTGTCCCAGTGCCCTATTTCAAATCAAATCCTCACAAATCTATTCTGGTTATTTGTAACAGCAAAAATGTTGAATTCAAGTGCAGCTGACAATTTCCTGGGGATCCGAATCCTGCCTTTTATCCACATATTTCAGAAGCTTAACCGGGATCCCCTGGGGGTTGGCAGCTCAGAGGAAAAGTTAGGATGATGAGAAGTTAGGAAAGGAGAAAAAGCCATAAATTCCAAAATTTTCAGACTAAAATTAAAAGAAAATCTTGATTCAGATCGAAACAAAATACCATTTCATCTCATGAGGGAAAAATTCCCAGTGTTTTCCACCAACTCAAGTATCGTTATTAACACAGAGTGGCTTTTCTCGCAGTGAGTGGCATTCGTGGAAATGCCAGTGACAGTCACAGGAAACTGGACAAGACTTCTTGGTCTGAATAAGATGTTTGGGGCTGAACTCCCACAGCTGCCGAGCTGTGCAGTGCCTTTGTCGTGCTGTGGGTGTTCAGAGCCGGGGGGTGGAAGATCATCTCAGTCTGCTCTGCTTTGTGAAGAATAATGAAATGTTTGTTGGCTGTGGATTTGAGAACATCTTGCCATCATGGTCCCTCCTGTGGGGGCAGGGATGTTGCTCCTGTGTGAGGGTCAGTCCGTAGAGGCTCTCCAGGAGGGAGATGTGAGGGGCCCAGAGAGATCTCCAAACCTGCTGGTGGGGGGAGGCAGAACTCAGCCCAAATGCTCGATGTCCCAGAGGAGCCTCAACCCGAAGTGCTCTGACCCTCCAAGGGCCAGGACCTGACTTTGTAACAAAGGCCATAAGGAAAGCAGAAATTTTGTTTCAGCTGGAACAAAATGTTTCTGGCTAATCCCAAACACAACACTCTGCTGGTGAGACAAAGGGAAAATAAAAGTAGCTTGATCCGAATTGATTATGAAATGATTTTCTGGTTCGACGATTCAATCGATATTTCAGTTGCTCTCGCAGCAGGAATTGTTACCTGCATTTCTCAGAGTCAGAAACCAGTGGGAGTGTGGGCTGGACCTTGTCCTGCCCAGAGACTGGCCGTGGGGCACTGGCACAGGTGAGCTGGATCGTGGGCACGGGTCCTGCCCCGGCCCCTCAGCCAGAGCCACCCCTGTGAGCAGGGTCACCACATGCTCTCCCATCACATGGCAGATGCTCACGCAGTGTCAGCTCCAGGGTGAGCTCAGGACAGGCCATTTCATTCCTGGAGGGCTTGCAGAAGCTCCAGGTGGTGCTCAGCAGGACACAGCAAAGCCCACTCCAAGGTCATGGGAGCCGTGGGCGCTGCCACACAGGGGACACTGCAGTGACAAGGGGCAACACGTGTCCTTCATCACCTCCCCTGGGACACGAGCAAGGGCTGGGGAAGCAGGCGGTGGGTTTCTGAAAGGGGAATGGCCCAGCAGGATCTCAGCTCTCAGTGCTGGGCAGGGGAGCTCTGGGCTGAGCTGGAAGAACTGTTCCTCCCTCACCCCTGGCTGCTGGTTGGCTCTGCCCTGCTGGGGTCACAGGCCAGGCCAGCAGGCAGATGGTCTCTTAGTTTAGGTAGGGCTGATCCTGACAGGGAAGGGGGAGGTTTTCTGAGGTCCTTCTCATCCCAGCTGTCTGTGAGAATTACTGGCAGCCCATCACTATCAGTTGATTTCATTTTCACTGTCCCCCTGTGCCCTGGTCACAGGGAGCCAAGGAATGGGGACCTGTTCCCCTGGGAGCTGGGAAGGTGCTCCAGCTGTGGGTCCAGTTGTGTCTCCTGCCAGGGCAGCCTCATTCTGGGGTAGCAGGGATTCCCTGAGCTTCCCAGACCAGCTCTGGTGCCACATCCAGAATACCAGCAGGGGTGAGACAGGGACTGAGCTGGGCTCCTGCCGTGGTCCTGCTCAGTGCTCAGCTCTTCCCTGAGGCCTCTGGCACTGCAGGGATTTTGTGGAGCATTTTGAGACCCCTTAGAGTGTGTGAGTTGTGTCCTCCTGCTCGAGGCCAGGCTGCCTCCAGTTCCCCTCCAGAGCACAGTCACCCACAGCATGGCCAAAGCCTGGGTGGCTCTGGCTGGAGACTCTGATGCAGGGGATGAACAGAAGGAGTTAAAAGACTGAAGGGTCTCCTTCCCATGGGATTCAGCGAGGCTGGCTGGTGGATGTGTTTTCTTCCTGAGCTGGAATTAGAGCTGTCTGGAAAGTGGACTCTATCCCCATGAAAGTTCCAGAGGATTGGCATGCCTTTCTCCATTTCATCTGCTCTCACAGGTCTCCAAGAAAGAGCTTAGCAGGTAAATGATTGCAGGGGGCTTGTCATCTAGCATTTAAAAACTACAGAGTGTCATGCTTTTCTGGTCAAGACCTCTTCCAAACTTAGACCAAATGAGGAGTCTTCCCAGCAGCTCCGGTAGTGAGAGTGAAAGTTTGGGGTTTGTTTTTGTTTGTTTGTTAGTTGTTTGTTTGTTTTTATTGTTATTTTTGTTAGTTTGTTTTCAAAAAGCCATTTTGTGTCAAAACAAAGTTTTAGATGAAAACTTTTCCGTCAGCTCAGGGGACAGCCAAGCACCAAGACCTGCGGGTTTCCCTTCTGCTTCTCTGAGTCATTGTGAGAGTGGAGGGTCTCTATTTTTAGCCTCTGCACACACTGACTGATACCAGCTCAAGAGCCAGGCTGCTCTTCCACAGCCTGTTACAACTGAAAACCTCAGTGCTGGCTCAGTGCTGGGTCTGGGCTTGAGTGCACAGAGTGACAGGAGGAGAGAAGCAGAGAGGAGGGGATGGGGATGTGACCCTCCTGTCCAGCCCAGCTTTGCCTCCCCCACGTGTCCCTCTGTGCTGGAACACGAGGGCAGATGGTGAGGAGGGCCAGTGCTGCACAGGCATTGGCTGCCATCTTTCTCTTGCATCACTTTTCCCTGAAAATCAAGGAGTTTGATTTTATCGTGTTCTTTATGGTAACTGTTCGTAGCAGAAAGTTTCAAGTTTCAGTTAGTAAGTCCAACCACCCAAAACCTGACAGCTTGAGGACTACTTGGGTTTGAGCTTGGCACAGTGACGCCTTCTGGGAGAAAGAAGAGAAAGTGGCCCTCTCCTGCCTGAACTGGTTTCACTGGTGGGACTACACCTGGGGTGAGAAATTTTGCTTGTTTTGTTTTTGGAGAATCACCACTGAAATATAGAAGGAAGACATTTTTTTTTGTCTTTATTTCAGGAGCTGATTGGAAGGAGACCATGCTTTTTGAGTAGCTCCATTGGGTGCAGAAGGGCACAGGTGATGGAGAGTGTCCTGCCTGGGGCAGCCGTGGCCTTACAGACCAAAGGAGTGGCCTTTTTTGAGCATATGGGTTAATTCTGGGTAGAAAATAATGGCTTTCTTAGTAAAGCTCTTGGGCATGCCCACAGATGTCAAAAAAAGCAAGAGAGAGATTTCCCCAACCCACCAGGCTGGCTCATATGGGGAAGCATGACGGGTGCAGATGCACATCCGTGGGCTGGGAGGTGAGTGGGTTAGCACAGAGGGGAAGGCAGCAGGTACATGGCCAGGCCAAATGGTTAAAGATAAGATGTTGTAAAGACAGCTCACTTGGGAAGACACTTGAGGTGAAGGTAACCTTCCCAAGACACCAACCTTTTGTTGTAGGATGATCTTAGTTACAGACTGCCTGAGAGATCCACACCTCAATTATTACATGACAGACATTCACACCATGATGTGTGGAAGTGTACTCATTAACCATGGCTGAAACCACCACCAGACCAAGTCCAGCCTTGGAAGGATATGTGTAAGATGAGAAAAAAATAACCCAATGCAAGCCCTTCAAACCACTTTCTGACCTGAGATGCTGTTCCTGTAGTCTTGACAAAAAGCCCTGAAGCAGAAAGAGAAAGCGGGGACGGGAGGGCTCAGTTCCTCTACAACTCATATGTGTTCACTTTCTTCCCTGAGCCATTTTAAGAAGTGTAGAAACAGCAGGTTTTGTTCATCTTACGTGACTCTGGCACTCCCCCATGCAAGGATTTTAATCCTGATGTGCTTCAGCACCTCTGGGATATGGAGTGTAAAATGGCAGTCAGATAGATCTCCCTGCACTGCTGGCACAGGCTGCTCAGTGTCTTGCCGAGGCAAGTTTTGCAAGGACTGACACTCTGTGGTCCCTCTGGGCCCCAGTGCCAGTGCTTGACCACTGGAACATCCACTGCATCATCCACACCCCGTGAGGAGCTGCCTGGTGAGTCAGCTCTTTCCAGGTAATCTGTGAACTGCATTGGTCCAGCCAGACTCCAGTGGTTTTTAAAACCTTCCTCTGTTTTATTTAGCCAGAGGGTTCAGGCAGCCAGAGGTGCCCAGCAGGGCTGGTCCAGCCAGGTTTTGTGTTGGGTTGAAGATGGCCTGTGTTATCTGAGGGTCACAACCCCTTTCCCAGCTCCCTGGGGCTGATCTGGTCACCCCCATTCCCCTGCTCAGGATGGCTGTGGTGGGAAACACCACCAGTCTTACCCCTTTAAAGGTGGGGCCATCTGGAGCCCCTCCTTGTGCATCCCCCAGGACCTCAGCAGTGCCCAGGGAGGGCTCCTCCCTCGCTGGCTGTTGGTTGGTGCCACTATTGACACCCATGTGCAGAGCCCAGGCTCTACCTCCGTGACTCCAGCACTCAGTGCAGCTTTGTCTCACCTACAGCACCAGAACAACTCAGCAGTGAGGGCAGCACATTTGCTTTCCAAACCAGTGCATCACGAGCAGGTTCCTTCCAGGGTTCAGCCTCTGCCCACAGAGGGATGCCCAGCTGAGCTCCCAGGGGGTGACCCTGCATGGCCTTGGAGCTGCTCTCCCTGCCAGCAGGGCACAGCCCAAACCCAGGCAGTGCACCCATGGGAGCCACTTCTCACTGGACTAGGTGTCTGTTTTCAACTTCCTGGGGAAATCTAAATATGAAAAATATTTTCCTGTGAGTGCAGAAACCTCTCTTCCTCTTGTTTCTCTGCTGTTTCCCATTCATTGCTCACTGAAAATCAGAAAAAAACCATGAAATTTAGAAGGGAGTTGTTGGAATAATGAAAAAAAATCTTTGCAAAACATCTAGAAGAAAACCTGATTTCTTTTTTTAATCCAAGTATTTTTATTTAGACATCTTTATTTCAAATAAAACAAAATACCATTTTTGCAAGCAAGGGGAAATTGCCACTGGCTACCACTGCTCTAATAAACATGACAAGCTCTGTGAATGCCTGAGGGTTGGGAAACACCTGACACCCATGAGCAGCTTCCCAGCTTGGAAACCCCGAGCCACAGAGACCAGCACAGAAATGAGAGCCCACTGAGGACACAGATAAGTCACTTTTGTGCTTCTAGGGAGGATTTCTGTTTCCAGAGATCAGAAATGTGCTTTCCTACTCTACCACAGTCCCACTCCCACATTTGTGAACACACAAGAACACACAAGAGAAGACAAAATCAGGAAACCTAAGTTTGGGTTTCAGTTGTAGGTGATGCAGTGGAGACAGGGGTGGTCCCAAACATGCCTGGCACTCCCCTTTGATGCTGTCTAATTAAAACATGGAGCAGCTCCAAGGGGTGTGAGGCTGCCCAGTACTCAGACTGGAATGGCAGAAGTTGTTCTCCATCCATGGCACACCAATAATTAAGAACCAGAACGTTCCACTGTATGAGGAGGCTGCACCGACACCATTTTAACCAGATATTTGGGAACTGAAATGAATTACCTCTTGCCATGTGTGTGCACAGAGCTATTTATGGGGTATTTCATAGATCAGTGCTAATTATTTGTACGTGTCTCAGGGGTTCATTTGCTCAGACCAGCTCAGGTGCTGACCTGCAGCAGGGAATGTTTTCTGTGTTGTGTGCCAGGCGTGTTTCTTGAGCCATGTTCTGGAGGAGCATTCCCATGGGCTCAGGCCTCTGGCTTGCAGCAAGAAAAATATTCCTTGTTGCTCAGTGCTCCATTTGTGCTGGTTGCATTCTCTCTTTGTCCACCTACTCCCATGTCAGAGCTGTTAGTGTTTCCTCTAGAGTAGCCCAACAACTCTTTTTTTTATTTTTAATCTTACCGTGTAAAATCAACAGGGATTTTTAGCTTCTCTTTCTAGATTGTTTGGGACAGCCTTTGGCTTCCCTGATTTATTAATGCTAGAAATTCCTGAACTACTGGTACATTTTCCTGTGAGGGTGGGAAGGCCCTGGCACAGGCTGCCCAGAGAAGCTGTGGCTGCCCCATCCCTGGAAGTGTCCAAGGCCAGGTTGGAGCAATCTGGGCTGGTGGAAGGCGTCCCTGCCCGTGGCAGGGGGTGGAACGAGGTTGTCTTTAAGGTCCCTTCCAACCCAAAGCATTCTGGTTTCTCTGATTTAAAGGCTGTTATAACCCCGTGGCTCCATGAGCAATGTAAATTCTCCTGCCTTTTGCAGATGCCGATGGGCAGTCCCCACGTCACCTTCTTTGCTGTGTGGAGTTATGGAACTCCACTGGAGAGAAATAAGAGAAACACCATGAGAAACACAATGGTGTGGGTCCCTGGAGGAAAGACCTCGGCCAAAGCTGCAGCAGCCACGTGCAGGGACATCTTCTACTCTAGAAGGCTTCACTTCCCCTGGCTGTGCCCTGGAGAACATGTTCCCCCCTAATGCAAGGAGAGTTTCCTCTCTGGATACCTCCAGCTTGTGGAAGGACTCCATGTAGATCCTGCCAAAACCCATGGGACCTTCCTGCTGGCAGCAGGCAGGACCTGTGCTCTCATGTGGCTGCTCTCCCCTCCCGTGCCAGGTCTGTGGTGCCTCACAGTGCCTGTTGGGAACTGCCTTTTCCCTGTGGGCTGCAAACCTGCTGCCTCCTGAAGGTGAGAGGTGGGCCAGTAACCTCCAGTTTGTCCCTGTGCACACAGGGGTGTCCTTTGTTCACTCCATGCTTGCTGGAAGAGCAGGTCTGCCATTCTGCAGCCCTCAGCCGTGGTTCCATTTGGGAATGCATTAGCAAAACCCTTTAGCAATAATAATCTTTAACTAACGAGTGGCAACTGGTGAATGGAGCCTCCATCTGTTCTCACCCACAATGTGCAAAGTCTACCAGAGTCAATGGACTTCTCTCTGCTGAATTCAATGGGCCTTTTGCCAAAGTCTGTGTGAATAAAATGATGCCTGTGCATACATTTATGAATGGTGAGGAGGGGGATATGTGCAGATCCAGGGTCCACGAAGTGCCCATGAACTGTTCCAAGCATGGTTTTAGGTGAATCCCAGCAATTTCCTGTCTGAAAATGTCACATTTTGGTGCAGGTAGAGGAGCTCCATAGCCCTGGGACAGCACCTGTGTTGTACCAGAAAATGGCCATGTCTGGAAGCAATGACACTGCACGGGACACAGCTACCCCTGAGCAGAAGTGGATTTTGAAGCCTTCACCACTGTACCTGTGACTAATCTAATTTGTCTTAGGATTTCTTTATGGCATACAATTGCTGCTGTCACAGTGTTTGTGTAGTTATAAAAAATCCAGCTCTGTTGTGATTTCTACAAAGGAATGAAAGTGTTGGGAAAGAATTCCATACAACTGTTTGCCTCGTACATTGCTCTGAAATAATTTGGTTCTCGTGAGCTGTTGAAATGACCCACAGGGATTCAGTACATAATGAGCCAAATTAGGGATGACTTTAACGTCCCTCTGGAAGGGCAGACATTGTCCATTATCCTTCCAGGTACCCACCTGGACATGCTGAGTTGCCAGCCAGTTGGAGAGAGTAAGCAAAGAGTTTATCTGGATTAGTTCTGATTTAGTCACCCTCAAGCGGTGTTCTGGCAGTGTGGGTAAAACACAAGCCCCAATGTGACATCTCCCACCTGAGTACAAGCAACACCCCTGGATTTTTGTGCTCCAGGAACTGGAGTCTACAATGAGAAATCAAAAAGTAGGAGACAGAGAAGGAGGGAGGTCGAGTGTCCTGAAGGAACTGGACAGAAGTTGTGATGGCATCACAGGATCTCCTACAGTGGAGCTGAGAGCTGGGCAGGGACAAGGGCCCTTGCACCACATTGCCTGGAAGTATCTGAGTCCTGGCCTCTTCTCAGAAGCTATCAGTGTGAAACAGCTTTTTTAAATTTGCTTGCAATCCTGATCTCTTCTGCCTCCCTTTGCCTGTGTCCCCGAGGCTGAATGACAAAGATAAAATTCTCCTTTCCATCTGATGTCCATGAGGTATCTGTGATTGTCTCAGCTTCCTTTTCCAAGGTGTGAGGTGTGAATGGATGTGCCCAAAAGGAGCCCAAGGGTTCCTGTGTCTGCAGGCTGTTGCCTCCCCCCGACCCTCTAGAGCTCACAATGGCAGCACTTTGTCCTCCTGCAATGGTCCTCCCCATTCTTGGGGCAGTTGGCTGCCCAATTACTCAGCAATAGAGGGGAAAAAAGTTTCCTTAAAGTTGTAAAATATGGATGGAAGCTACAGCAATGGAGGTTGGGAATGAGGAGGATTTTAACTCCACCTTATAATTTCAGATTGAGGATGTTTCCCAAAGCGGGCTCCAGTGAGGTACCTGCTGCCTCAGCCCTTCTTGGAGTGATGCAGATGTGGTCACTCTGGGATTTAATTTGTTATTTATTTCCTTGTGTAGAATTGCTGAGTTGTGTGTTGTTGCTTCTCAAGATTCTGGGCAGAAAGCAATCGGGTTGGTGCCCTGGGAAAACACTTGAGCCAAGAGCTCCCTGGTGCTGGGGAGGGGGTGATGGATGCAGACATGCCTGGCATCACCTTGCATGAGCACCACGGGCTCTTTTCTTTTGCTCTGGCCCTTGGTAGTTGTTGTCTCATCAAATACAAACATCTTAATGACTTGAGCTCTTCAGTGGATTTCCTCTCTATTATCCCAGCTAAGCTATTTGCTCTACTCACGAGCTGCCAAGCATTCCAGGTCATCGGAAAATGCTTTGTAAACTTTTGCAGATCATTAGATCTAAGTAGGACGGTTATAAAGCAATGAAGAGGAGTTAAAAGGCAATTTACCTCTCATGAGAAATGCAGGTACCCCGGTGATAAGCTCCTGTGTCCCATAGAGGATCTGTGAAGCAGTGAGCCAAGAAGTCTAACATGGGGAGGGAGAAATCACAGGCTTTTTCTACCAGGGGAATTTAGTTATTTTCCTGCTTGTGAGTGATATCATATACCTTAATAACACCCACACCCCTCCCTGCAGTGTCATTCGAGCTGTCACTCTGTAAACTGTCACCTAAAGGTCAATTGCTCTGTGTTTCACCCTTTCAAGCAGAGCTTTGCTCTGACATTGGAGTCCCTGTTACAAGGCAGAGTGGCTCAGGTTCATCCCCTGGCAGATGGCATCTGTTCTCTGCTGCCCTTTTTCCCTCTCCATCGGGTTACCACGTCTTTGTGAGCAGCACTAATGTGGCAGTGACAGTGCTGAGCGTGGCCTGGGAAGGACAAGCTGTCACCGTCCTGGGACTCTGTGCACACTCAGTGGCAGGTTTTTTCAGTGTAAATCAGATATCCACTCCTACTGAGAGACAAAGCTTTCTGTGGTACTTTAACCAGGATTCTGTTGGCTGCAGTTCATCCATCACAGAGAGGAGCAACACAGTTCCTCTGCTGGCTCCCTGTGTTTGGACATGCTAAATCTGTGCCCTCACCACAGCAGCTCATTGTGTATTAAGCTTTGCCACAGGGCAAGTGATTTTTCTGGTGCTGACAACAGTTCTGTACCTTGCTGACGGGGTCAATGCTGTGCTAATCCCAACCAGACAAAACTAACCGCTGAAAAGGGGGAAGACACAGCCACAGCTTTTATGTTCAGCCCACCTTTTGCAGCACCTCCAGGAGTATGGTCTGGGGATTTTCTGGCTATGTTTGCATAGGGGTAGCTTCTCCCTTGTGCCACAGGCTCAGATTGTTTGGGTTGGTTGTTTGTTTTTTTTCTCTATAGAAGGGTGTGAGATCACTAACGATATGTGGGCACTGGAGATCCCTGTGCCTCCAGCAACCACATCACAGGGGTTCTGAAGGCAGCAGCTCCAGCATTCCTGGCCACTGCAACAGCCTTAATGTGGAGTAAGATCAGAGCGAGTGATGAGCTGCTGTTAACAGTCAGAAACCTCTTCTGCCCCATTACAGACACTGAGTAAACGATGCCAAGAGACAGCCCAGGCCACTGAGGGCACAGCTCTCCTGGGCCAACTGATGCTTTTCCAAGTGACTTCTGGGCACAGGTCAGGGCTCCCTGTAGAGCCACACCAGGCCCATTAGACAGGCTGCACCTACCACGTTGTTCTGGAGGCTCAGGGAGTTCAACAGCAAGGTTGTGGGAGAGTCTGGGCTGCTTGATCTCATGCCAGTGGTTTGGGAAATCTTTAATTCACACACACAGACCTGGAAAAGTTTGTGGATGTGGGCATCTTTGGCACTGACAGATTTCCAGGATAGCATTGCTGTCAATATAAAGCTAAAGTGAAGCTTCTTGAAAAGAACTAGCAGAGGTGAAAAACTCCACAAGCAAAGGTAAGAATGTGGCTCATTAATAAGTTGGAGCAAGACAGATAGTCCAGCTGGTAGGGTGGAGTTTTCCAAAGCTTGGTTTTTGGGGCAGGTTTTCACAGGAAGGCTGGACAGCCAGGCCAGGTTCCTGGTCTCAGTGTGAGTCCTGGTTAGTTTGTTCTGTCCTTGTGGCTGAGCAGGAGAATGTGCTGGGCATAGCCCTGGCAAAGGGCCTGTGCCTTTAGTTTTGGCAACGTGGCTGAGTTCTGATAGCATCAGTAAATGAAGCAGATGTCCAGAAGGCAGCAGTGTCCATCTGGCTGTGTTTGTTGATCCATAATTTGGACTCTGGGGCTGTTTGCAAAAGCTGCTCTTTAAATGCTCATTCTGGGTCCTGCTCTGCAGGGCTCAGCAGCAATGCTGGCAGTCCAATGGTCCCAATCACATTTTTGGCAGATCCTGTGCATTCTCTTCCCATGGCTCACAGATTACTCCCCAGGTCTGATTCTCACCTGTCTCTCAGCCCAGACAGTGGTTGCACATCTCTCCACCATCCAGAGCCTGCTGTGTCCCTACAGGGAATGACTCCTGCCCGAGCAGGAGCTTGGCAGGCTCCTCAGGCTGCTCCTGCCTTGGCCTGGAGCACACAGGGCAAACACTCTGCACCTCAGGAGCTGCCCCGAGTCCCTTGTGTGAGGGGAGGCACCACCACAGAATCACACAATCATGGAATGATTTGGATTGGAAGGGACCTCAGAACTCATCCTGTTCCACCCCCTACCATGGGCAGGCACACCTGCACTAGACCAGGTTGTTCCAAGCCTCTTCCAACCTGGCTTTGAACACTTCCAGGGATGGGGCAGCCACAGCTTCTCTGGGCAGTATCACTGGCCAGTACATCCTGCTGGATTTTGGGCTTGAGAGAAACTCCTGAAAGAAGCCCTGCTGACATTACACCACATTACTGGAGCTTTTCCCTTTCCCAGAGGTTCAACTCTGCCTGGCTGGAGTCCAGGATGTGCTTCCTAAGGCACTTCACTTAACCCCTATTTTTTTTTAAGCTTTTCCTACCAGTCAGGAAGGGGTTAAACCAGCTCATTAATTAACAAAATGGGGGCAGATCTCACCAGCTCAGGGCATGGCTTTGCCACTCTTGCTGAGGTTTGGCTTGAGAGCAGCTCTTGTGCTTATTGCCCACTGTGTGCACCTGCCCTGCACTCCTGCGTTAATGCTCTGCTCTGATGAAAACACCCAACCCCAGGGGCTGCTGAGTAAACCCTAGACTGTGGGTGGCCAAGGAGTTGGGGCACAGAACCCAAGGAATTTTCCAGCTGGATCATGGTCTCAGCTTGGACCTGGAGATGATTCCTAATCAGGCAGATCCCTGGAGAGTTGTCCCACTGCTGCAGGAGCTGCACTTTGGTCACCTCCTGCCAAATGTAGTCAGAGGAGGCCAGGACATCACTGCAGCCTGCTCTCTTTTAGACCCATAGGACCTTAATTCTTGGTTCCAGGGCCTTACATGGGATGAAGGAAATACTAATTGCCACTGCTCAGCAGTAGCAATTTATCACCAATGAATGATCTGGCACAGAAGGCAAAGAGGGCAAAATACAAGAAGGGGTTAAACTGTCTGGAAGCTGAAAAGCCAGAGAGTAAATGAGTCCTTTCAAGGCACTGGTGCTGGAGCAGGGTATATAAGGAACCTGCTTGTGATGCATCTTTGCAGACTGTGTACAGAATCATGTAGAACCATGTGCAGACTGTGTGTAGAGTAGGACTCTGCCCAGTACAGTGTTCATTAAATTTCTCCTCTATATTTAAGAACAAATGTGTGTTAAACTTGCCTCAAGGGGTATCATAAAAATTCCCCATCGGGGACATTTGCCTTCCTAAAGAGTAGTCAGCCTGGATTCGTGTTGGCACCAGTTCCAGTGCCCAAGAGCTTGGCTGGCATGTCAGTGAGGGCGAGCACTTGCCAACTGAGGAGCTTCCAGAGTGCAGCCTTGCAAATGCCCCTGTCACACCTGCCTCCCTCCCCAGCCCTCCTCCCATGGGGCACCTCTGGGAACACCAGTTATCCTGGGGGCTTGGCTGGGAGCTTTTCTGCCCCTCATCACAGCACAGCCAGCCAAGAACCAGTCCTGCTCAGGGCATGGCATGGACACAGGCTGAGGATGTGAGAGCTTTCCACTTGACATAAGGAAATGTTTCTTTACTGAGAGGTTGGTCAGACACTGAACAGGCTTCCCAGAGAGCTGGTTGGTGCCCCAGGGCAGGGGTTAGGAGGTGTTTGGACAGTGCCCTTAATAACACACTTTAGCTGTTGGTCAGCACTGAAGGGATCAGGCTGTTGGATTGGTTGGTTGTTGTAGGTCCCTCCCAACTGAAATATTCCATTCTGTCCTGTTCTGTGCTATTCCATTCTTTTCTGCAGCTTCAGGACATCTGAAAACTGCAGAGAACTGGTGGTTGGACTTCACATAAAGAGGTTACAGAGAAAAAAAAAAGGAGCAAACATGAGGGGCAGAGGAATGTTTTCCAAGTTGCAAGATAAAAAAACCCTGATCCTTTTATTGCCCATGCTGAGGCTTTGGTGCTGGAGCTTCTCAGCTTGGCTTCCCACTCCTTTCCCCTATATCCAGAGATGTGGGAGATGCTGTCACTGTCTCCTCTGAGCTATCTAGACCAGCTTCAGGGTCAATCCTGGGAATGAGGCACTTTGGGGGCACAACTCACCTGCCTGACAGGTAAGTCAGAACCAGATGAATCACTTGCACTTTTTTCCCTGCAGTGCTTATAAATGGAGCTGGGGATGACTTACTCACATGGGGTTCCCTGCCTTTCAGCCATTTCACACAGAACTGCAGCCCACTGGAGTTTTGGACTCTGGCATCCTATTTCCACTTCATATCCCACTTAACTTGGGGAGAGCTGGTCACGTTGCCTGGGGCAGGCAGACCTCCTTTTCTCCTTCCATGGCAGAACAAGAGCACTTCCCAAAATAACAAAGGAGAATGCTAGCATGTGTGTTTGTGTGTGGGGGGGGGTGCTCATGGAAGGTGGAGCCTTAGGGAAACCCTTCACATGCCTCCTACAAATCTGATGATTTTACAATGGCAGGCAGAACTTCTACAGCTGCTGAGACAGATTTAGAGAGAAAAATCTGCACCAAGCTGAAAGCAATAAGTGTTCATGGGCAAAAAGAAGAGAAAATGTGAAAATAAACTATAAATAGGAATGTTTCGGTTCAACCCAAGTGGAAAACTTTTGACCACCAGGATGGGCAAATGCTGGGGAGATTGTCTGGGGAAAATCTTGTGACTCCTGCATGAGAGGATTTTAAATCCAGGTCAGACAGTGTCACCAGTGCCAGACGCACCACTGTGTGGGCAGGGGATTAGCTGACATCTTGCTGTGTCCCCCAGACCTGTTTTATCATCCTTTCACCTTTTGATGGCACATTGTGTAAGCAGCTTGTAATCATTTTGTAACTAATATGGCCTTGCCTTCTCCCTCCTCCATCGCCCACAGCCAGTGAGCTCCTCTAAAACAGCTCAGTGGGAAACTCCTCTGGGAGTTACTTGGGAAGCATCTTCCAGAACGAAGGTGTCACCAGTGCAGCTCAAACAGTAGGACCTGAGCTTGTCATTCTCCTGTGGCATTCATGAGGTTGGAGTTAGCAATTTAGGGAGCTTTGAAATCTTATCAGCTATTTCTAGAACAACAGGAATATCTACAATCCCACCAGGTAACAACAAGGAAAATTCTGGACACCCAATAAATTTTGTGTTCCCCTGCTCAACAGTGCAGGCTGAGCCCTGGGTTGGGGACCACGAAGAGGCTGCTGGCAGGTGCTGAGCATCAGCAGATGTACAGATAGAGCTGGACCTGGAGTGTCTCCTCCAAAACAGACAAGGCAGGGGTGAAACCCAGACATGAGACATCACAGGTCTTTTGGGAAACAGTTTATTTATATGCAATGGCCCCCTGGCAGGGAACTGGCATGCACTGGATACAGCACGTGAATATTTCCCATTCCTGACTGCAGTGAACTAAGCTCTGTGCCAGGGGGGTGCCTTGGTCTGCAGCTCCTGGCTGTGCCATGGGGGTGCCTTGGCCTGCAGCTCCTGGCTGGATTGCAGAGATGCTCGGATAGATACGGTTAAGAGAGTTCCTCTCGCTGCCAAGTCTTAAATTTTTGCATTTCCTGCCTTTTATGCATTCACATCAGCAAATTCCCCTGGGAAAAAGTAAGGTCTAGAGGAGGGCAGGTGTGGCCAAACAGCCTGTGTCTGCTGACCTGAGGGGAGCAAGTCACAGCATTAAGGACTCTGACAGAGGAACCAGCTGCTTCCTCCCTACCTTGTGCTGCTCACAGGCAGTAGATAGATCTGGGGGGTGGTGATGGGAGCTTTACAGTCTAGATGATCTGGACTTCACATTTGCAAGACATGAGATGTCACGGGGAGGTCCAGGTAGGAGTCATGGCAGGAGGGTGGATTTCAGGACACATGGAACCCACCAGGCTCACAGGTAACAGAGCTGTCTGGGAGTGCCTTGACCTCAGAGCCTTCCTGCCTTCCTGCTCACTGCAGGGACAAAGTACCTGACTCAGGACTTGGCCTAGTGACCCACCCACAGCACTGACTTTGGCTGTGATGAGATGTATTCCTATAGCTGCTGCTGAAATTCCCAAAAGCAATGGGAATTCAGATTGTGCTACACCTGCCTCAGTCTCTGGAGTGGTTCTTTGCCATCATGGTCATACCAGGCATGGCACTGGCCCAGAACAGAGCATTCCTGTAACCCACTGATAGCAACAACACTGTCTGAACATTGGTGGGAAACGCTTGGAGACCCTCATGGTTCTCTCTGGGACATTTCTGGAAGGAGCAAACAGGTTAAGCTCTGCTGAGCCACAGAGTTAGAGGAGCAAAGACATCCTGCTTCTCTGTAACACGTCATCAGTGTCCCAGTTCTGTAAACATCCTCTCAGCAGGGCCTAAATCAGTCTGTCACATGTCCCTGCTCCAGCTCCTGTTATAGCCCTGTGGAAAATCGGAGTGGTACGGACTGCAGACACACTGCAGTCACGGTGCCAAGGGGAAACCTGGAAAGGGCTGTGGTTGACACCCAAGTGGATGGGGAAGAAGCTCCATGGTATGAAGGAGGATGTATCTCCTTGAGTCTGTGCCCTCCCTTGTGCCTCTGTGAAGGCAGATCAATCCCAGCTACTTACCATATGTGGAAGTGTTTAAATTACTTTTACGTAACAAAACATAAAACCCCCCACCCTTCCTGCCAGGTTTCACTTCCAAAAGGAGACACTGCATGCTCAGCCTAGGCTGGGCTCTGGGTGATGGGCAGACTGCTATTGTTTTGCAAAGTCCAGTTTCCCAACACACCCCAAAGCAGTGGGAGCCAGACAGAGAGGTTGTTCTTTCTCTGCAGGTACCATGGTGGCACAGCTGGGTGGCCAAGGCTGTGTGGGGTCCGTGGGAAAGCTGTGACTCCAGCTTTTCAGTGGGAAGGGGATGGCTGAGGGTAGAGGGCTCTATATAGTGAGCAGAGAACACGGTGCAGTAGGACAGGGAAGGACCTAAAAGTGCAGGCACAGATTTCACACCACAAACCCATTGTGGAGGCTCATCTGAGCCTCTTTATTTTCAGGTTAGTTGACAGTAGACAAAGGCTTGGAAACACAGGTGAGGGCAGAATGGAGCAGGTAAACTCAGATCCAACATATGTTTTTTAATTCTTAAATATCTTTATTTTAATCTGACTTCATACTTTTGAGGCTTGACAGTGACTGGCAACACTGAAACTCTTTGTTAAAGACACCAACCATGCTGAGCTCCTTGGAGAGCAGTCCTGGAGGTGCACACATGCCCCAAATCCAAGAAACAACAACAAAATTATTAGAGCAGCAGATTTGGGCCCTACCACTGTTCTGGAAGAAAACAACCATTTTTGGGGTTTGACGGTTACGTGCTAGTGCTACAACTTTTTTCTTGACTCTATTGTTTAAAGAGGCCACGAATGTAGCAGCAATTACAGGATTGCTGGGGCTGAGAAACCCTCACCTCAGTGCACCTGATTTTTCCACCAACCTGTGGAAATTTACTGTGCAATCCCCACAACACAGGGAAAATGCTCTTCCTCCCTAATCCCTCACAGCTCCTGTACCACAGGATTACTGCTGCTAACAATAGCACTTCAACAGTCAGGAAGGAGCGTGATTTTTCCGATGCCGGGTGTTGTGATGTCCTGCCCTGAAACACAGCTGCTGGTCATGAAACCACAGAACACCATGGGTTGGAAGGAACCCACAAGGATCACTGAAATCAAACTCCTGGTGCTGCACAAGATACCCCAAAAAATCACATCATATGCCTGGTGAGATTCTTGGAGTGGTTCTGTGCAGGATCTGCTCCTGCTGCTGGCTCTTTGCTGGCTCCTCAGGGTGGAGTGTGATGGCCATGCTGTTCCACATGATATTTGATGATAAACCATTTGATGATAAATATTTCGCTGAAAAACCAAACCAGAAACGGGAAGATGTTCCCAGGAAGTTCCGACCTGTGCTCCCTGATCATGGGAAATGAAAGCTTTGTTTGTGAAAAGGAAAACAGCAACCACAGAGCTTCCCCAATATTTGATTTATGGGCAGCATGAAATCTGGAGCATCTCAGATCAGGCTTAAGAAGATGCAATTTGGCATCTTATGGTCTGGAGACAGTCCTGTGATTTGTATCTTACCCTGGAAAGAAGCAGCTCAGGTACCTGAACGGGTGTCCTGCACCACTGCACTCCAGCCTTCTCCTGGCCCAGTGAGAATTCAATCCCACACTCCTGGTGAAAATGGTTGTTTCTGCAGCCTGTACCTGGGGCACACCGTAGGGATGAGGAGTGGAGCCAACCTTTTGACTCCACTCAAACAAAGGCTCTGCTTGAATCCCTGCTCTCCACGCCCACCCCTGACACGGCTCTGCCAGAAGCCTTGATAAAATTGTTTCTTGGGAACACGGCTGGCCAAACTGCAGTTTGCACTTGATTTCCCGGGACATCCAAACAGTCCAGCTACTGACAGGACTGGAAGAGTCCAGCAGTTCTGCAGAAAGCACCTTGGCAGCCTCCCAGAGTGTTGGGTGGCTCATCTGAGCACTCAGGGCCAGGAATGCGGCTCCAGTGCAGGACACTCGTGTTTGGTGCTCGGAAAACACGGATGCAAATGGAAACAGCAAGGGAGAAGGGCAGAAAGCTGTTCAGTGCTCTCCTAAGAAAAGGGGAGCCTGGAGACCTACAGGAGAAACTCAAGTTGTGGATGCTCCTGCCCAGGCAGAAAGAGAGATCTGTGTAGGTTAATCCCTCCCTTGCAGGGAGAGGTGGGGGATGAGCTAAGGGTCCTGCTCTGAACTTCCATGCTTTGCCTCTGGGGAGCTCAGCCATCGTGCATGGACACAGGGCATAGGGAAAGCTTTCCTTGGGAAGAGAGAGCTTCTCTCTGTGAAGAGTCTCCTCCCATACCCTTTGCCTTAGGAAGAGATGTCTGGAAGGGCAGAGTCTCTCTGGGGCTGTTTCGTGCAGTGGTGGGAGCTGGGCTCGCAGTGCAGTCACTGGCAGGCCAAGAGCTCCTCAGGTGGGATGGGAAATAACCTTCCAATGACCTTGTTGGAGACCACAATGCCATCAGCAGTAGGAAGAACAGTGAAACTGCAGTTCCTGGAGCTTCTTACATCCCACTGCCCAAACCCTCTGCTTGTTAGCAAGCACTGAAAACCACGGTGGGGATTTTAGGAAACAAGGCAGGAAAATCCCACTGGTGCTGAGGAGAGCTCCAAACAATAGCAAGGATTTTCAGGGACATGTACAGCCTTGCCAGTGACTTTTGGTGTCCTCACCTTATCCATTCCCCTGTGCTTTATCTGCCTCCCAAGCAGGCAGAGCCCAGGGACCCCTCTGCCTCTGCCTGTCCTGAGTGAAGAGCAGTGATGGGAAGCAGTTTTCTGTCCCAGTCCTGCTTTAGGGGACAGGGCATGCTCCTGCTCTCAGTTCTGTTTTAGCACATGTCCCAGCGCAGCTTCATCTCACTCTCCCATGGAATGTCAGGGTAAAAGCAGCATTTTCTCTCGTGTGTTTGTTCCCCATCACACTGTCAGAGTTTGTTCCCCATCATGCTGTCAGAGCCCTCTCACTGGTGCACATGACCAGGTGGGGGTGACCAAAGCCAACTCCTCTGCAGCAGCTGGAGATGGGGGAGGACACCAGCCCTGTGTCCCTGAGGCAGGCTGGGCCACCAGCTGCAGGTAAGGGCTGTGCAAGGAAAGCTGCCCAGTGGGCTGGGAATGCACAACACCCATCAGCTCAGGACAGTGGGAGCTCCAGGACTGAGCAAACCAGCACAAACTTCAGCCTGTCCCATTTGGGTAAGGATGTGCAAGTCACTGCTTCCTGCTGGGGCTGCCTCTCCTGCACACCCTGCCCCAGCAGATCTGGGGGTGGCAGAGGGTTGGACTCCAGGGATCTGTGCTAGAAGGTCATCAAGAACATTGCCAGGTCTCACTGTGATTGCAGGCCCCTGGCATGTGATTTTGGACCATGGCAACTAATGCTTTCAGAAACAATGCCTGAAAGAAGTTTAGGGGCACCTTGAGATGACTGCATCCATCCTGGCTTGGGGGATAAGAAAGTTTAAGGGTGTTCAGTGTCAGTGGCCTGAGGGCCAGGACCAGTGCCAGGCACATTTACATTACCAGTACAGATGCAGCACTCAGGCTGTTGGGAAATCCCTGGGCATCTCCTCCTGGGCAGAGAAGCAACCTTCAGGCTATGAGTGGGGGTCAGGGCTCCAGTGAGGCCTTTCTGTGTCCAGCTGGGCATTTCAAAGGCTGTTTTCTGCCCAGTTTCTCATCACCTGCCAGCAGGAGCACTGCAGCATGCCGGGGTTACACAATGCTTGAGGAGCTTTCCCATCCGCTCTCTGGACAAAAGACTCAGCCAGTTCTTAGAATACCTGAATGCACAATTTCTTTCATAACCATCTCAGAAGTGTGTCCTGGGAGCAAGGAGTGAAGGTCCTGGGGCCGAGGGGAGGGAGCCAAGAGGGGCTGAGGTAACAGGCTGGAGCTGCAGCAGGGATCAGTTTTCATCTCGCTGGGCTTTTCTCCATCCCTGTTCCTTTCAGCAGATCACACAACCTCCCGCTGCGACCTTGAGGGTGCAGTGGGGGAGGAGGAAAAGAGGCAAAATTTATGTAAAGGAGGAAATACTGAATTTGCACAGTTTCAGCAAGTGACTGTCTCGGGGTAACCTGAGACCTCCCAGTCAGGGGAGTCAGGACTGGAGGAGAAAACCTGGACATGTGGGGGTCCCTGAATACCCCCCTCCCCATGCTGGATTATTCTGCAGACTCAGCAAAATCCCCTGCTTAAAGGGTGGCGTGGGGAGTCCCGTGGGGGTTCAGAGAATCAGCTCAGTGTTACCCCGACACAAAACTGCCGGAGCACGATGGGTGCAGGGCCGGGCAGGATCGGGTTACTGGAGGTGATGATGGACCGAGGATAACGCCGAAGGAAGGGGAAGGAACCTGCCTTTGTTCTTGCGTCCCTGAGGTTTTCTGTGCCAAATTTACCCTCTTTTTAGGGAATTGCTCAGGGTCAGTCACAGCTGATGGCCACAACCTGGGCCTGCTCCTGTCATTCATTTTTATGGAGTAAATGGGGTCAGTGTGGGAGGACTTTGCTGAAACCAAGTGTGGTGCCTGAGCAGGAACAAGGCTGATGCTGAGGGTGGTCCCACTGCCTCTAACCCGGGCAGTCCTGAGTCCCATCCTTCTATCAGCCCTCATCCAGCCTGTTTATGGCCCATCAGCGCTGGTGGGGGCTGTAACACACACTCCCTGCACCATCTCCTGCCTGCTTGGCCACAGATGCAGCAGCAGAACCAAGAGGCTTGACCTTAATGCAGGGGCTGTGAGTGAATTACCTGCAGCTGATGGCACATTAAGGATCATGCCTGAGCCAGGAGAACGAGTTCCACTGCAGCGGTGGGAAGGGTGTGGATCAGAGGCTGGAAAACCCCCAGACACAGGAAAATGAAGAAATGAGGCACCAAAATTTACTTTGAAACACTCCATGTGACTCAGAGGCACAGGAAGACTGAGCCTGGGAGAGGAGCAGCGGGTCGTGAGAACTGAGGAGCACGGTGTGCCCAGGGGAAAGGAGAGATCTGCAGGTGAGCTGATCTCCAGAGACCCTGGCCGTGAGCATCATCCCACAGGGACACTGAGCAGTGACACCCCGAGCCACCAGGCTGGACCCTGCCAGCCCAGGCCTTTCTTGGGTTGCTCAACAGTTCTTGGCTTGAAACTGCAAGGTCAGAGTCAGCCTTGACCATGTCCTGACAGTGGGCTGTGAGCCTTCACCCTCTCCTGACAGTGGTCACACAGCATTTCTGGTTCCTTGATGGCTGCCTGGGAGAAGGTACCCCTCAGTGGGTTTTCTCCATTTTACCATTCAGAACTTTTTTTTTCCCTTGGTCATTGAAATTTTCCCCTGAAGCATTTCAGCTCCAAGAAATCATTATGTTCAGAAGAAAAATCTTGCACAAAATTTCCCAGGAAGGCCCAGGCGTGGCAAAAGTCTTGGCAGGGCAGCCAACCTATTCAACCAAACAGCTGTGCTCAGGCTGGCTCACCTCTTCCAGAACCAGATCACAAGGCCACTGAGATTACCAAGCTTTCAACCTTCAGCTTCCCCAGGACCTGCAGCTGCTGGGAGGCTGAGGAGTCCCGGATCGCTTTGGTCAAGCAATCAAAGTTTGTAGAGGCTTCTCAGTGGGGTGGGTGGAAGAAACACAGAGAGCAGGAAGCAACTGCTGAAACTGCCAGTGATTAAAATGCAATAAAATGTTTGCCTTCTGCTGCTGAGCAAGAAGTGTGGCATGTGTTTTGCTGAGGCAGCAGAAGTGGTTGTGTTCTCTGAATGAGCAGCTAATGAAAAGCATTTCAAGCAGGAAGCAACGCTGATGAAGATTACGAGCCTGCTTACATCTCAGATAATTAAATGGCCTGGGCTGGATACTCCTGTTTTACACCTGATTTTGCATTGATCAAAGATGATTTACTCTGCTCTGCACCAGTGTGGAGAGAGTGGGAACACTCCATCGTGCCAGAAGCTGCTTGAGAACACCCCCGTACCCGGGCTACCTGCGAGCAGAACAAATGCCCTTGGCTGGGGCAGCTCAAGCAGATCCCAGCCCGAGTGAAATCAGTGTGGCAGCAGCTGTTCTATGGTCCTTCATATCAGTTTTCTTCTCCAGAGGTGAACTGAGCATGTGACAACAGTCGATGGGTGCACAGTCACCATTTCTCAAATTGTGTGATGCAGAAAGTGCTGGAAAAGCTTGGAAAACCCACAAGGCTGTGCTTGGATTGGGGAACAAAGCAGGGAAGCATATTGAAAATGCTTGTGTTTGGTACCATCATGTGGTGCTCTGAAAACAAGGGGAGAGTTTGAAACTGAGGTGTCCCAGACTGCCAGGTGGAAATGGAGAAGACTGTTGGTTGCTGTAGGGGAAGGGAGTGGGAAGAGAGCTTGGCAGTCACAAGACATGGAGAAAGAGATCCTACCTTGAAGAAAAGGCAGGGAGAAGTTGTGTCTGAGGCTGTGGCTCATCCTCAGCCCTGGGGTGCCCATGTCACACTGACTGGGTGTGTGCAGCTCCCCAGCTCCTGTGGGATCAGGCTGGGGACTGGACCAGTGTCCAAGGGTTGTTTTTTTTCAGATTTGTTTTCAAGCAGAGCAGGACCCAGTTCCCAGTGGAGGGAGCATCATGGTCTGACTGGGCAGGCCCCACATTACCACCCTGGACAGCTCCGGCAGAGGGTGGCATCTAAGAGGCTGGAGCTGATGTTGTGGCAGGGACCTTCCAAGCCTATGTTTTCTTTCATCACTTGTCTCTGATTACACAATCAACTCATCACCTGAACGCATCTGTGCCCCATTTTAAACATCAGGAGCAGGAGGGGGTTTCCCAGGAGCAGTTTATGGCACACACGAGGTTGGGAGTGCTGGGAGGTGGCAAGATTCCCATCAGCCAGCAAGTCAGCAGGAAAGACCAAAGGTCCTGAGGAAATGTGTTAGTGGAGGGTGTGGACCAGGGCCATCCCAGGGCAGAGCAGGTGATAGAGACACAACTCATGACAACAAATAAACCCATTTTCTCCAGGGGACCCCTTGGAAGCTGCCCTTGGAGCCCTGTCAGGGAGCAGAAGCAAGGCTGGCTCTGAGTGCGGGATGTGGAGGGACATGGTGTGAGGGGGGTGCTGGTGCCCAGCAAGGCTGCTTGTCCCCTCTCTGGTCTGCAGGGCCATGTCCAATGTGAATTTAACTGCCCTGGAGGGTGAATACTGACAATCAGCTTCTGTGTCTCCCTTCTCCAGGAAGATTTTTCAGTGGTAGAATTTGCCTTGGTAGCTGATAATTCAATTCCCCAGTGTATCCTTTAAAGGTGGTCTCTGCTCACACCTCTAGTTGCAGTAGTGAGGCTTGGCTTTTGTTTATTCTTGGTGCTGGTAAACCCTGCTGTCTCTCTCTCGGCAAAAGAGCATGGTTTGCTCTTCACATATGGAACCATAAACGCCTTCACTCTGAAATCATCCCCTGCCTCGCTGGGTGCATCCAAAACAGCCTCCATGTGCATCAGTGACAGCTGGCAGCTTTATTGGCACCTCATTAGGAATTTCCTGTCGGGCCAGGTAAACAAAGGAGACACCAACTCACCAAGTTGGAGCTGTTCTGTGTCCTCATGGCACTGCGTGGCTGAGCTGCTCCCCAGATCATCTGCAGAGGCTGGGCTGGGGAGAGCACTGTGCATTCCTGCCCCATCCTCCCCGGAGGGCAGGGCTGTGATCCTGGCAATACTCTCCAGGCTCTTCCACACCGTGGATACAAAGTCTCTTCCAGGCAGCCCATTACAAAACCCTGTGTGTACAAACTTGTTTGGAGAGAGATTCCCTGCCACGGCTCTTCCCGCTCCCTCCAGGGCAGGAGACGTAACTCGCCCTTGGCAGCTGGTTCACATCGCAAACCCCAGTGCTCTGTTCAGCTTTGCTGGAGGAGGGCAAGGTGCCTTCTCAGGCAAAAACCTGCCAGGGATCCGTCCTTGGGAGAGCTCAGCCAAAGCCTCAGAAGGATTCTGGTGAAACGAGTGCAGGCACGTCTGCTCAGCCTGGCTCCAAGAGATACCAACACCAAGAGCAGGGCAGCAAAGCACATCTAATGGATGGAAAAACACATTCCTAGGGTTACTCACATTCAAATCTCACAAGACCTGGAAACACCGTCCAAAGCAACAGTTCCTCCACAGTTTTGATTTCTTCAGCAGGCAGTGCAGCGTTACACTGACGGTTTTGGCTGGTTCTAGGCTGCCAATCAAACCCCATGTGTGCTTTCCCATCCATGTTTACATGCTGAGAAGGTCACCACTAAGCACATTGATTGCCCACGAGCCCCCTCCTGCGCTGCCAGGTGTGCCCAGGCCTGGGGAGCTGCAGCACTGCCCGTGCCACATTCCACTCCTGGCTGGGACCTGCTGCCGTCTGGTTGCACCCAGCACCCCATTAGGGCTCGTTTCCTGGTGGGAATGGTTGGAATTACCAGCCTGGTGCACCTGCATGTTCCAACACCGACGTGCTGGGTGGTTTTGTCAAACGGGTTGAACCAACCTGTGCTGCCGAGCGCCCGCTGGGGAAGCTCGACTGGGGAGGACCTGAGTGTACCTGTGAAAACAGCAGGCTGGGCTGGCTGTCTGCACCCCTTCCCAGGCAAGGGGGCAAGACAGGAACTCCTGGGGACAGCACCTTACTGAGTCAATTGCCAGTTTATCCTAGATAACTTTTGATACAACCCAGATGGGCACAAAAAATCCATTGGCAGGACTGCCGGTGCTGCACAACCCACCTGAGAGCCTCCTGGTTTAGAGCTGAAACACGACCATGCCTCTTCCCTCCCAGACTCCATCATGTTCCCCAGACAACTGCAGTCCCTTGAAGCCTTCATCCAACCAGCAAAGAGGCCAAGCCCCTGTAGCTCCTGCTCTCAGGAAAGGTTTTTTTTTCCCTTCACTACAACTGCAGAATGTTCCCGTGAGAGTTCATGTTTCCCTGAGCAGATCTGCTCTTCAGTGGTGTCTTCTCTGATGTCTTACACAGTTCTTTCTCTTCACTGGAGGTATCTCTGCTGGCACACTGGGATCACATTAGCTGTGTCATACTGGTTGGGTACAGGCTTTATGAAAGACCTCAGATCCCAGGCATTTCCAGCTTGGGTGATGTTTTTGCCACCACTTGGCTTTGCCTTCGTGCAGCTGAGCATCACCAGCTTTTCCTGTGCGAGGGACAGATGCAGGGGAGGGAGATGGTACCTTGACAACTCTTGTACAGCACTTTGATGTGTCTGCCTCCACATGGGAGCTGCCAGAGCAGGGCAAGTTGTTGGAGTCCCTGTCTGGCCTCAGCCTGTTGTGCTCAGGACAGCTGGCTTCCCCATTTTACTGGGAAGGGTGAGGTTCAGGCCAAGATGAAGTCATTCAAGTTCTCCCTTAGGAGAATGCTTTCAATTAGCAGGTTTCATAAGCCATTAATTATTTGAGTTCAGAAGGGTGTCTGGAGGTCTCTGGTCCAAGCAGAACTCCTTCTCCAAGGAGGGCTCACTTCAAGTTGTTTAGGACCCTCAGTTGCTCAGGGCATTGTCCATCTGAGTTTTGAAAATCTCCAGGAAAGGAGACTCCAGAACTTTGGAACCTCATTGAAGAAGGCAGAGAAGACTATTTGAGATGCCTTTTGTAAGGACAGGCCTCAAGAGATCCCTGTGTGGGGAAGAACTAAGACAGTCTCCTTAAATTTCAGCATTGCTGGGCAGACTGACAGCCACATAATTTATAAATTGCTGGTAATTTCTAAATGTCATGCTTGATGTTTAATGTCTGACCTGGCCTATGCGAAGTGGGGACTTGTGCATGGAGAACTGCAAGCCACCAGCTGGAGAAGGTGCATGCACGGGGCATGCTGTCAAAATATGAGGTCTGTGGAGCTTAATGACATCTTTAAAATGGTTCAGAATGTAAGGAAACACTTTCCTGAACAACAGAGAATCCAGCAGAGTCTTTCCTAACACCCACAAGAAGCAGAACAACTCTAAGTCTTCTCTGTGCCCATTTGCGAACTCTTGACCATGTATTTTTCTTCTACCATGAAACACTTCAAAGTTGGCTGGGCTGAGGACCCTGTCACACTGCTCCTGAACATTTCAATCTGCATCTTCACCTTCGTCCTTCTCTGCTCCCACATTGGTGGAACCAAGAAATTTCCTTGCCACCCACACTGGAGAAGGACAGGGTATGAAACAGGGAACTGGGAGTAGACAGCATCTTCTATCTACTGTGAAGAAGTCAACATAGCTCTTGTGGAGACTCTTCAGCATCTGACAGGGCTTCATCAGGTCACCACTCAGGAGATCAACTTGCAGCATGTTAGGGCAGGAGAGTAGGGACGGCTGGGGCTCCTTGCAGAAAGAGGGCTGGGCTGGCACTGGCCCTATTGGTGTTCAAAGCTGCTCTTTGTGTGCCTGGAGCCGGTGCTGTGGGCTCTCAGAAGACAGATTAGGAAGTGGGATAGGTAAGGGAAGGTGCAGACATGCCCCAGGCAGCTGGTTGTGTGGGTAGCCATGGGCTGCACTGCCTTGAGCACATTTCCATCTCTCAGGCCATTAGTAACACTGGTACCTTCAGGCTTTCATTTTTTACTTTTTTCCTCCTTCTCTTCATCTCCCACTCTCCAGAGCCCCCATCACAGCAGCCAGAAGGGCAGGAGGATCTGGGGGTGATGCAGGATGGAGGCCTGTCCTGCCCAGTGAGGAGGATGAAGCAAGGATCATGCCCTGGGAAGCAGCCAGGCCCTGTGTGCTTCCGAGGGCACTTGTGGTTTTAATGGGGAAGAAATCAGTGGAGATGACTGCCCATCAGCAGAGCCAGCAGTGCTCATGGGAAAGAAATCTGGTAGCAAATGTCAGAGGGGGCTGTTTGAGAAATGTTTCTGTTGGGCCTGGTGATTGCCAGGCTTGTCTGTATTTTCCAATCTGACCTGGTTTCTGTAAGTGTGGACCAGATGTAGTCACTGGCAGGAAACTCTGGAAAATGAGGGACTAAAATACTTTTGATCTCGACTAAAAATACAATCCCAAAATTGTCATTATCTTCCTGTTTCAAAAACTGGAGCTGCAAAACTTTCAGTTCCTATCAAGAGTTGAAAGAAAATATGCATTCAATTTAATTTTCAGGTCCAAACCCTTGTGTGATGGTGTGTGAGGATGGTCAGCAAAGCTACCAGCACATGCTGTAACAACCACAAAGGTGTGTCATGCCCCAGAAAGAGCAGGGCACACATCAGTGACCTGAGTGCTTACCTAGGAAGTCCTTGCCTTGGGTCTGGTTTAAAACCGAGAAGAACTTCTTCAGATCCAGCTCAGAGCTCAACTTTGTTACAGTGGGTTGTTTGTGATGAACCTTCCTTATGAGTGGGAGGCACCTCCAGAGCTGAACAAGGGCTGGCTTGGCAAACTTTTGGCATTTTCAGCTGTAGCCAAGAAGATCTCTGCTCTGGGGCTGTGTCACGGAAACACAACCCTGTGCCCCCTGCTCTTTGAGATCAAACAGTATTCATTGCTGCCCAAGTGCTTGTTACTGCCAAACCTTAACCAAGCATGTTGTAAGTGGGCAGCTGGGCCCCGAGCTCGTTGTCAAAGCTGTTGGTTACATTCACTTTTTCACGGGCTCCTTGTAAGGACCCATCTGAAGGGGCTCATTTCATGCTTGCAGTATTCTCCCATATTCATTCATCCTTCTCTTTTTATCTTCACTGCTAATTTCAAAACTCCTGGCACCATTTTCTTGGTCTCTGGAGAAACCAATTAGCTTTTTAAGCCACTGCTCTGAGCAGATCCCAGCTGCTTCTCCTCTTGAGACATGCATGTGACACTGAACTCTCTGGTTGCATCTTGATTTCAAGCTCCTTTCCCAGTTGTCCATCAGGAGGTACCTAAGCCTTGCCAACAAAAAGCAGGGATCAGTTTTGATATCAGTCCAATAACTGTTTAATGTGCTGCATCTTGTGAATTTTCCTAAAAAACCACTGGAATTCAGGACAGACTGACAATCCCAGAGTGTCAGTTATGGGAAACCCAATCTAATTCACTGTGGTTTTCTTGCAGAACTGCTTCTCTCAGACAGAATTTATCACAGGCACAATTTTTACAAAGTCTGCATGACTCTGCTGTTGTCCTGGCCATTGGTTTCATCAGACCTGAAGGTCATGTTGTCTGCTCATGAAGATTCTGCTGTTCTCCAGGATGGTGATTTTATCCTTCTAATTTCCCATATTTCTCTGACAGTTGTGGACCAGCCATTTCCATGCACCACGAAATTTTTGTTGTGCATCTATACAGTTCTCATGGTTTCAGATTCAGGTTACACAGTTTATGGCAGGATGAGAGGTTTGTTTTCCTGGCTTGCTCCTGGAGAAAGACATTCTTGCCCCAAGAATAAGGAAACCCAGTGAGGTTGATGGTCCAGCTCGCAATGATGACCCAGAACTGCCTGTGTGTCACCCTGTGCAGAGTGTCCAGCTGCAAGAGCTGCCACCCTCTGCCACCAGTGCCACCTGCAGCTGCACTGACCAGGAGTCTCCTTGGAGCCTAAAGGTGCATCAGGCCCCGTCTCTGAACTTCTCTTGGGATTCCCATTCCCTAGGAACCTCTTTTATTAATCCCATGAAATGGCAGCCTGCCCTGGAGGCGTTCAGGGTCTCCACAAACCCACGGGAAGCCTCACCCAGCCCACTGAGCTGTGCTGGCCATGGCACAGGTGATGATCAGCCAGTCTGTGACCTACAGGTGCCTGTGAAGCTGTGGAGGGCTGGGATGCCATCGGGGGGCTCAGCTGGTGAGGTTTTCAATGGCGACAAAGTGAGTTTAAGGATTTTTCCACCCTCTGGCTGCTCATTCCTGCTGTAACTTGCTGTCCTCTCTGCTGTGCAGGGTTCCTGCTGACCACACCGCTGACACCAGCCAGGTGTACACAAATACTTCCTCCCCGTGACTCCCTGGAGGTGACCATGTGAGCCATCCTAATTGCCACCCAGCTCCCCAGCCAGCTGTATTGACACAGCCCAAGGGGTGGGGGCAGGAATTTCTCAAACTGGCTTTGCCACTACAAAAATGTTGGTGGCACCACACCCCTCCAGCTGCCTGGGAAAAGAGTAGTTGGGAAGGTGGCAACTCAATCAGTCGCCCGGCAGGAGGGTGAGCCTGGTGTGAGCAATCAGCACATCACAAAGGCTTTGTGTATTCCCGCCCCGACAAGCTCCGACAGCGCTTCATTTGCATTGCCACAAACAAGAGATCCCAAGCTGTAAATACCATAAATTTCCTAAATTGATTAGTTAGAAGGAAGGAAAGGGAGGGGGTGAGGGAGGTTGAACTGCTTTGAGGATACCTACACGCTCAGGGCTGTCTGGTGGCTCTGCCTTGTGCCTGGAGCTACAAGGGCCAGGTCTGCACTGGGGGCCAGCGTTAGATGGGATGTGCTTATCTCACAGAAGGCTTGTCCCTGATAAATAAACATTATTCCTGATGTATTTATGCAGAAATCTTCTACTGAAGAGCTCTGGAGTGGGGCTTGGTTGCATAAACCCACATTGCCATATGCAAAATACACCCAAGTTTTGCCAAATGCATTTGTTTCCCTGCAGGAAAATGCAGATCAACGTGTCCTACCTGGGTTGCAGGGTATGTGCTGAGGATGTTGGGTGTCTCCTTATCTACTTCAGTGACTTTCTCCTAAGGAAATCCATGCATCCTATGATCCTTCCCAGCCCTGGCATTCCCAGGTTGCAGAGCATGGCATGTTTTCTCCCCAGAGGTTGGAAGGAACTATGAGCTGAAGCTCTGTCCATCAGGTGCTTTTGGATCTCTATTCTTCCTTCCAGTTGATTTACAAGGCACTGAACTAGGTAGTGTCCCCTCCACCCACCCTTTAATCCAAGAGGATCAGGGTAAGCAGTGAAAGTTTGATGCTGGCAGTGGGACATAGAATCATAGACTTTTGACTTTCAGTAGGGCATAAACTGTCTTTTCACTAACAGTGTTTGAGGCTTGGACATGCTGCTGAAACTCCCCACTAGCTCACACCTAATTTGTTTTGACTGTGATATTTAAGGATTTAAATCTTCACTATCACCTTTGGTTCCCACCCATTCCCTTGCTGCTAGCCCCAGGCATACTCAGCACCTGAGGCCCTGAGCCTTGGAAAGCTGGAGGTGCCCAGAAGTTTTTCCACAGTCCCACTGCCTTTCATGAAATCTTCCTGTGGCCCCATCCAACCTCAACAATCCTGCTCACATGTCCCCAAGGGGTTTAAGCAGTGGCCACGTTTATCTCTGTGTGCTGGGAAAAGCAAGAGATGCCTTCAGAGTTTTGCAACCAAGGACACAGTTGGCACATTAATGAATAAAACATGAGTGCATCACACCTAACCCTGATGCACCTTCAGAACTCCTCTTCTAGGATGGGCACAGATGGTGCTGGTCTGGGAGAAAGCTGAGATGACAGGTCTGGAGCTGGCACCTGCTCTTAGAGGTCAGGACCAGGTGAGATGGGTGCTGGCTCTGAGACTTCAGAGTGACCAGACGTGGTGTTTGAGGTGTGTTTGTGGCACAGGGCACACGTTGCCTGTTTTGGCAGGACTGGCCTGTGCTCAGCCCTGAGCTGCAGCAGCTGGGACCATACCCTGGCTGGAGTGGGACAGCACTGCTGGGGAGGAAAGGGGCCTGGCAGGGGACCACAAAACTGACCTGCTGCAACCCACTCATGAGGGTCTGCACCTAAACTTCAACCCACGGCCCATAGATCCAGCATTACCCCACTCAGGACCAACATAAGCGTGTGATCTGCCATGAAGGATGCTCCAGGTGTACTCATGAAGGGTATCACAGATGTCACTGCCACATTTGTCCAGGGAACCTGTGGCTCCTCCAGCCCTGGAAGTGTCCAAGGCCAGGTTGGACAGGACTTGGAGTAGCCTGGGCTAGTGGGAGGTGTCCCTGACGACATCAGAGGGTGGAACAAGATGTTCTTTAAATGCCCCTTCCAACCCAAACCATTCTATGATGATGATGATGATTCTATGATGCCCTTAAACAATTATCAGCTGTCATTAACCTGCACCAGAATAAAAGGGTGTTCCCAAGCAGCTCTGCTGATGCTCCCTTTATGCCAGAGGGAAAGGAATAGCTGTTGCTGAAGGACTGGTCCCACTGGTATGAAAATGCTGCAGGATTTGTCCTGCTCACCATGCTCAAAATGGGCTGAATACACAAGAGGGGTCCTTCAAACCCAGGAGTGCCAGGAATCAATATAATAAATATATTACCAAAGTATAACAGTGGAAAGTTGGAATCCGGCATTCTGAGACCAAAAGTGAGGCAGGTCTTTAGTAAGAGGTAATTAGATCTTGGAAGCCATTCACAACGACTGTGATGGACTCTGTCAACAGGGTTGTTAAAGCAAGAGCACGTGTTGGGATAATTATAAGGGAAAATGCCAGGCTGTCTGGCTCCTGCAGCAGGGCTGGATGCAGAGGGATGTGTGGGCTGGGCAGCCTGGAGCTCAGCACCACAGCCCCTGCTGTGCCCTCTGGGGCTGCCACACTGCAGCACAGCTGGTACACCCTGTTCTGGGGGCACTGCCCCCAACACTGCCCCCAACACTGCCCCCCAACACTGTCACCAACACTGCCCCCAAACACTGCCCCCAACACTGCCCCCAACACTGCCCCCAACAGTGCCCCCAAACACTGCCCCCAAACACTGCCCCCAAACACTGCCCCCAACACTGCCCCCAAACACTGCCCCCAACACTGCCCCCAACACTGTCACCAACACTGCCCCCAAACACTGCCCCCAACACTGCCCCCAACACTGCCCCCAAACACTGCCCCCAAACACTGCCCTCAACACTGTCACCAACACTGCCCCCAACACTGCCCCCAAACACTGCCCCCAACACTGCTCCCCCAACACTGTCACCAACACTGCCCCCAAACACTGTCACCAACACTGCCCCCAAACACTGTCACCAACATTGACCCCAACAGTGCCCCCAAACACTGCCCCCCAACACTGTCACCAAACACTGTCACCAACACTGCCCCCAAACACTGCCCCCAAACACTGTCACCAACACTGCCCCCAAACACTGTCACCAACACTGTCACCAACACTGCCCCCAAACACTGCCCCCAAACACTGTCACCAGGCACCCTGTCCCGGGCTGGCTCCTGGGGCCCTTTGGGTGCTTGTCACCTTTGCCAACCCCTTTTCTTGCCCTCTGCTCCTGGCTCTCTCTCAGAGTCTCCTGTGCCCCTCCATGAGCTCTGTGAGGTTTTGCTTCCTGATCCTGCTGTTTTTCTGGCTCCATCTTCTCCATATTCCCAACCCAAACACAGCCCCAAAATGCACGGTCAGAGATTGTGTGAGAGCAGAAGAGTCACAGAATCACAGAATGGTTTGGGTTGGAAGAGATCTTAAAAATCAACCTGCAAGGGATCTTGTAACTCCAACCCCTCCACTGTGGGCAGGAACGCCAACCACTAGATCAGTGGGATCTAGAAATCAGCAGGATCAGAGGCAGCACCAGACATCCTTCACCCCTGACATCTGGGAACTCCTTGTCCTTTCCCTGCTTCCTGCCTGGATGTCCCCTGCCCCAGGGAGCACATCCCCCTCGTCCCCAGGGGTGCCTGTCCCTGCTCTGCAGACAGGCAGGGCTGGCAGGGGGCAGTGGTTGTGTGTCAGGAGGGTGAGTGGCCCCTCCAGTGCAGGTGCCAGGGGCTCCGAGCAGACCCCCTAGATCTGGCCAAGCTGTGATGGCTCTGCCAGGGTCTGCAGGTGATTTACTGATGGCCTGGAGGTGCTGATGCCCCTTCTCCCTCAGGACACCCCGGGTGTGCCTTGAAGCAGAGCTCCTGTCTGAGGAGTGTGCTGTCCTTGGCATGGCCAGAGGAGCTTGGCAGCATGGACCTGTTTGCCAGCTCTGCTCAGCTGCAGGAATGGCAGTTTAATTCATATTTTGTTGGCACCTACGAAGCTGGCCAAGGACCTCTGTGCAGCAGCTCCAGCAAGGTGTTGTTTTCCCTCCTATTGATCCACTTGTACTCAGCTGCTCACGCTTTTGGAAAGGGGACAATTCAGAAATGGGGCCTTCAGGAGGTGAAGCATCATCACAATCCCTTTGTAGAGAGGCAACCCAGGGACATTTCCCTGCTTCTTGGAAAGTGGAAGTTCACACTGTGCAGACAGCTGAACTGAAACCGTTTCTGCAGACTCTGGCAGGTCTTGTTGCTCTTGTGGTTCAGGTTTTTTCCTTGAACGCAACTGTTGTATCATTGACATTACTGTGCCCGTCTGAAAAGGCTAATTTGACGCTCTTCTCTGACGTAGCACCCAGGAGTGTCCAGCTGCAGGGCTGGGGAAGGGACACAAGAAACAAGAGGGGAAGATTGCAGAGCCATTTGGGAACCAGCTGCAGCCCAGGCAGAGGAGAGGAACGGGCTGCTGGCAAACATGCAAGGGCAGGGAGAATGAGGGCAGCACTGGAGCCCATCCTGGGGTTCACAACTATGCATGTCTCCTCATCTGATACCATAGCTAATGAAACAATTCAATATGAAATAAAATAACAGCTACAGAAATCATGGATTGCAGCAGCCTCTCTGTGTACCCCCAGCAAAAGTGGATTTAACCTGAGTTCTTCCCTTGTTATATATTTCTCATGTGATCTTGAAAATAATTTTGGCCTGAAGCTTTAATAACATCAGAAGGGAGTCCATGCAGTTTCCAAATACCTCCTGGTTTTGCAATTTTATTTTTTTTTTTTCCCCACAGGAGCAGGTAATGAGTAGAATTTAGAATCCCATTTTTAGATTATTTTTGTAAGAACATTAACAGCTCTGTCCTCATGGTGGAGAAATACAGCAAAGCTGTGAGAAGTAACAGAAACAAATATATATATAAAAGCTCCATTTCTCCTCTTCTCAGAGCCTCAGGGGTTTCTCTGTACTGCTGATCCTATCAGTGTTGTCACAAGTGCTGAGTCCTGGGCCATTTCTGCGGGCATTTTGATTGTTATGGAAATAGGGCAGTGTTTCATCATCCAGGGCAGCAATAACACAGGTGGAGGGGAAGTGGATTTTATGCAAATACTTTGTTTCTTGCTTGTGGGAGCCAGGGCGTATCTCTAAATTCCACCTGCCCAGAGATCCCCACGGTCCCACGGGGAGAATCGTGTTTGCTGACCCCGGTGAGACAAACCCCGCAGCTTTAGTCATCTCCTAACAAAAGAGAATTGAAACTTGGTTGGAAAGTGTGATTTCCAAGAGAATGAGTGTTTTGGGTAGTCGAAATTTGGTTTCCCTCTGAAATGGGCCGAAAATGAAACTTTTTACATTCCTTTAGAACAGGGAACGCTCCCGGTGGGGCAGGGATGGGGCTTTGCTGCAGGCTGAGCTGCCCCTCTGCTGCTCCCGGGACCTGCAGCTCTGGAAGCCCCGTGGCCACCTGTGAACCAAAGAGCTGTCCCCAGACTGAGGCAGTGCCAACAGCACATGCAGGCCTTTGTTTGAAACCAGGGGTTTCCAGCTCGCTCTAAACCAGTTTCATCTGCTAAGAGGCCATAAAACACAACTTGGAGCCAAGCCCAACCATCCCCTCTGCCCACACGTGGCACCAGCAGCCCCCCACAGCCAGCTGGTGCCACCATGGACACCACAACAAAACCACCTAAACATGCTCCAAAAAAATTACAATTTCAGCAAGATTAACTTTTATTTTTGTGGTTAGTGGTTTCTGCCTGATTTAGGAAACTTCTCCAGTTTCTTGCCAGCCTAAACTATTTATTTTTCTATGAAATATTTTGTGTAATCAGATTATTTTAGACAGTTTATTTTCTCAGTGTTCTGTAATGTTTAAAGAGAAGAAGTAATTCTTTAGGGAAGATTTGATTACCTTTTTTTTTTTAATGGATAGTGCTTTCTGAAGACATGGAGAAGAAATACTTGGTTCTCAAGTGCTGCAATGAATCTGTGAAGATCTGCTGGATCTCTCAGTGGAGGACGTTTCTGGAAGGCCTCCATGGACAGCAAGACCAGAAGAGATGACTTTGGTTGTTTGTGCCATGGCCTAAATATCAGCTCATGGATTCCCCCAGTTCTTTCCCTGAGCCAAATGCATCAGAAATGCTTTTTAAAGCCCTGCAATCCTTGTGCACAGACATTACCTGCTGGGAAATGCATCCCACACCCAAACCAAGTGCTCCTGAGCTAAGGCTGTTTATTTACCTCTCAACTGCAAATTATTTCCACTTGGAGTTTTTCCAGCATTGGCTCCCAGTTTCTCTCACTTCCCAGCACCCTTGATTCACCCTTCAGCCTGCTCAAGGATAAATTAAACACACTGACCATCTCACAGTGCTCACCACGAGACAGATTTTCGAGACCTTCCTGCATTCTTTTGAACCCCCCATTAACCAGAGGTTTGGAAGGATGGGATGTGACCAACCTCCACCCCAGCACGTGCAGCCCTTCCCTGAGCTTCCGTGGTGTTTACAGCACCTCCCTGATCAGCTCATGCCTCCCTGCTCATCTCATGGGGAGGCTGCCACAGCATTTGTTTTCTCCCAGCCTTGTAAATATTTCATGGCATTCCTAGATTTATTAAAAATATCATCCTCCCACGACACCATCCTCTTCCAGACCCTCGTCTGCAGGTTACTGGAGCTGTTTAGCTTTGAAGTTTCTCAGCAATCAGTTATATTTTGCTTTCCTGATTGCAGTTTAACACCCTCCTTCTCTGGGGGTGGAGCAGACACTTCTGTGTTTTCTCAGATGGCTGGGAAAGCTTCTCCCACTGCCCTTCCAGATATTAACAAAACAGTGAGTGAATTCCTTGGAGCTCTGCTACTCCCAGCAGACTCCTAGAGACACCCTGATCTTTCCCATCCATAAAGGACCTGTGAGATCTCCAGCCTGGATATTTGCTTCAGATCTACTTCAGCAATGCCAGGTCTTTGTCCTTATCCTCATGGCTGCTCCATTTCCATTTATTTGCAGTCTGCTGAATGCATCCTCGGAATGGGTTTTCTTTTCAGTCCACACCACCTTTCCCACACCCAGAAGGTGTTACCAGCACCCAGGCTGAAAGCCAGCAGTCAGCTGAGATTGGTCCTGATAGGGCAGGGATCCAACAACTTTTATTTCACACGGGACTTTGTGACCAGTTATTCAGGGTTTCAAGCCCTACTTAGCCACCAAAAGGGCTTAAAAATTGGATTTTTAAATAAGCCATGGTCAGTCCAGCTTTTGACTGTTGAAATTCAGCCAAATTTAATCCTGACTGAAGCCAAATTTACTCTTGATCAACTAAAGTAACCATTTCAAACCTACCCAAAGTTTACTTTTGGTGGAGACCCCAATGCTCCTGCTTATGTGAGCTTGTCCAGCCCCAGTAATGCACAGTGACCCCCAATAATCCGTGTGCTGGGGTATCTTGTGAGGGCACCACCAGCCCAGGCTGCACAGACCTGCACACAGCCATGCCCTGAGCTGCCTCTGCCAAGGACAGCGAGGTGCAAAGGAGTTTCTTGGCCAATATTTTACACCCCAAGGAGAAAAGCATTATGACTGGGGAAGGTACAGATGAGCACCCACCTCTCCAGCTGCCAGCTTCCCTCCTGGCACCCCAGCACAGCATGTTCTGCTGGGCCTCTGAGTGACCTCAGGCTGTGGGACACCACGAGCCAGGACTGGAGCCAAGCTTGATCCAACCCCCATCTCTGGATGGGTCTCCTGTGGCAGTCTTTTCCATTTGGATCAATCTGTCTCCTAACAGGATGCATCAGCTTTCTGCACAGCCCCAGCCCAGCTCCCCGAGGTTCAGCTTCTCCTCCTCTGCCCTGACAGGGAGGCAGTGAGCTCTCCTCAGGCAGTGGGGAGACATTCCCAGTGCAGCTCTGGGAACATGCTGGGGTGAACAGACAGGAGCCTGTGGGGCCAGAGGATCCCTTGCTGGGGAGCTGGCACGTGGGGACAGGCTCTGCAAGTCTTTGGCCTCTGTTATGTAGTTAATTTTGCAGAGAGAAACATTTCCCCCCTGCTTTAACAAATGCCTTTGAGAACAAGGAAGAGAAAGGAGGGAAATACACCAATTATATCCAGTGTTCACTGTTGGTACACACCCGGACTGGCAAGGTGACACCTCCTCACAAACACAGATAAGCTGCACTCAGTGCCCTGGACACGTTTTCATTGTTTGCCCTGGGATTAGGGACTGACCTTTCCAGCTGAGCAACACCGGCACAGGGCTCGGCACTGATGCTGTCCTGGGAGAAATCCTCCTTCCTGGGGCAGTGCTGGGGGTTGGGCACCCTGCAGGGGCTGCAGCACTAAGAAAAGCCATGATTATTTCTCTCTGTCAGCCTGCAAATATGGCTTTGCTCCCCTAAGACACAACACACCCTTCCCTTCCCTTCCCTTCCCTTCCCTTCCCTTCCCTTCCTTCCTTCTTCCTTCCCTTCCCTTCCTTCCTTCCCTTCCCTTCCTTCCTTCCCTTCCCTTCCTTCCCTTCCTTCCTTCCCTTCCTTCCCTTCCTTCCTTCCCTTCCCTTCCTTCCCTTCCCTTCCTTCCCTCTTCCTTCCTTCCCTTCCCTTCCCTTCCCTTCCCTTCCCTTCCCTTCCCTTCCCTTCCCAGGAAGCAGCCACAGCCCCGGGGGCTCAGGGCATGACGTGACAGATGAAATCATTTGGGTTGCCCGAGTTTCCTGACTCAGACTGAGGGTGCCAGAGCGCTGGTCAGAGTTGATGATTTAATGTTTCTCCGTGATTTCATCACTTCAGACATTCTGTGTCTATTTAAAGTTCTGGTTCCTGATTTTTTGGGGTATTTTATCTTTTAAAACCAGAGTCTAACTCTGTAAGAAACTCTGAGGTAATGCCCTTCCAATGCAGAGGTCCTTCCAAGTGCAGCAATATCCTCCCAGGGGTGACACTCCCACCTCGGCTGTGTCACCACACCACAGGTCTGGCCTTTCCTCCCAAGCCTTGCTGTGCTTTCCCTGCTCACAGACGGTGGCAGGGACAGGCCTGGGAAAACACAGCGGGAATTTACGATCCATGTCATGATCTTGCCACTTGATTTCTGATCCCAAACCTCTGAATCTTCCAGAACCACTGCTGGTCCTGAGGATCCCAGGACCTACCCCGGGCACGACTCCTGACGAGGGGCTTTGGGAGCATGGCTGGCTTTGCATCTCCAGCGTGGGGGGCTCCTGCCTCTGTTTCCTCAACAGAGACATCCCTGTTTCCCAGTGCTTGGGTTGGGTCATGGGGAACGAGGGGCATTTCACAGAACTGTCTGGAGAGGAGCAGGTCCCTGACTCCCTGGGCATCCCTCAGCTCCAGCCCACTGCTCTGCACCCAAGACTTCGTGTGAGGTGAACGTGATTGTAGCTTTATAAATCCATTGTCCTGCCTGAGGTATAAAACTTGGGAAAATAATTTTGCTTGGACTAGATATACAGCAAAAAAAGGCAAAAATAAAGCAAAATAAGAATTTAACTTAAAAAACTCCAACAAATCTTTGTATTTTCTTGAGCCTTCAATGATTTTTCAAGCCATATATACTGATAAATCTGCAGATATGTGCAGGCATGTGTTTGATGTGTCTCAGTTTTTCCAGCAAGTGAAAGCCTGGCCCTGAGTTCAGAAATCCTTGGAGACTTTGAGATGGGATGGGAGAGGCTGGGGAGCCCATCAGAGGGTTGGGCAGGGACCCAGTGTGAGTGGTGCAAGAAGTCACAGAAGGGAGTGAAGGAGGGACCAGCCCAGAGTTTGTGCTGCTGCAGGAACTATCTGTGCTAAAAAACCACAGTGTGCTATTCCAGGAGTTGGACTCGATGATCCTGATGGGTCCCTTCCAACTGAGCATATTCTATGATTCTATGAAATATTTCTCAGTTTGGAATCACTGTCAACTGCTTGACATAAAACTGAGTCTCAGGGATGAATGGAAATAAATGGTTTATTTGACCCAAAAAAATAATTAACTTTTTTTTCTTTTTCTGTTTAGCTTTGAAAAAAAAAACAAACAAAATGTTCTAATGTGTTCAAATGAGAAAGTACTTAATCTGGAAGAGCTAAGTCAGCATCCTCTTAATTGTCTTCTTTTGATTTCACTCTTACAAGACTTTTTCCAGGTCTTTCTTCCACAGTCAAAAACAATGGAGCAAACTTTTATTATTTTTTTCCTATCACAAAGGACCCACAAGGCTCCTCGGTGCAGGAAATGTGAGCTTGGGAAAGGCTGGCATGTGCTGGGAAAGAGCTGAGCATCCCTGCAGCAATGGTGCCATCTCCGTCTCCTCTGATGGTTGTTTACTTTCCCTGGGCCTGGAGCTGTGAAGAATTTAACAGAGCAAACTAATCCTAAATTCTGACATACAAGACACAAAAGAAGCGCTGCTTGAACATCCTGTGAAACTCCTGAGCTGATGTGCTGGTGGTGGAGGCCGTGGTAGACCCAGTAGACCCAGTCCCCCACCAAGGCCAGGAGCTGATAGGGCTCTTCCTGCCTCCTTTCACTGCTCTGTCAAGTGCAAACATGAAGCATCTGTTTCTTCCAGTATTTTTTTTTTTTATCTGGACCATTAATCTCTCTTTGATGGGGAACTTTGAAATCCCACTGCCAAATTATACAGCCATTAATTCAAAGCTCTCTTTCTAGTTCACTGCTTTTTTTTTTTTTTTTCTCTCAGAGGAAACACCCTTATCCCAGTGAATTGAGTTGTAGATGGTGCGGGTGAGCTGCTGCAGCTGATCTTTTATTCATTACAGAGTGAAGCCAAAGACTTTCAGCAGGCACATCTCCCGGGCAGGACATCTGCTTGCACCCTGCCGAGGTGGCTCAGTGCTCAGGAGCTGTGCCTTTGAACCCAGGGGGGGCTAAAATTGTCCCCAGGTCCTGCACTGCTCTCACAGGGGATCCAGGGGTTGTGTTTGGAGCTGTTACTGCATCGTGACTCGGTTCAGAAGACACAAAACAGGTTTCAGGGGGATAAGGCTTTTGTGTTGAACTCTTTGGCAGTAAATTTAATTTTAATACCAGCAAAATAGGCAATATTTTGCACCAGGGATGGTTTACATCAGATATTAGGAGCTTCTTTTTCATGGAAAGGGTTGTCCAGCCCTTGAACAGGCTGCCAAGGGCAGGAGTGGAGTCCCCATCCCTGGAGATGTTCAAAAAAATGTGTGGCTGTGGCACTTCAGACATGGTTTAGTGGTGACCATGCTGGTGGTGCTGGTTGATGGTTGGACTTGGTGATTTTAAAAGTATTTTCCAAACTTAACAATTCTGTGATTTCCCAGCAGCTTCTTGTGTTTACTCCTGGTTGTGCCTCTGGAGCTCTCTGTACAAGAGGACCTTTAGGTGTTTGTAATTCCTACCTTACATTTGCCTTTCAGCAAATCCCACCAAGACCTTGTGAACATGAGAGAATTGGGAGATCAGGAATGAGGAGCCTCCATGGTCTCTCTTTAAATCAGCCTCAAGGAGCAGAAGCAGCAGGAGCTGCTCAGAAGGGGTTGATGGGAGAGCAGAGGGGAGTGGAAAGGAGATCCAGCTTGCAGTGGCAACATCTGGATTTTCTGAAGGCCAAGTCCTGCAGTGGCAGCTGGCTTCCAACCCTGCCTGGTGCTTAGTGTGTAGCTGCAAATATTTGAGTGGGGGGACTCAAAGACTTTGTGCCCCATCCTGTGGCTCTGCTGGCTCCCTGCCTGGCACTGAGGCTGCAGAGGAGCAGCAGATCAACCAGCCCAGGCTGACCAAGGGTGGGGAAGAGTAGGCTCTTGTGGAAGAACTGCCAGTTCAAGAGAGACAAAAGCCCAGGTGACCCACCTGAGGGTGTTTACTGCCTCCTTCAATGTCTGATGATTTCTGTATTTCATGACTCTTCCTTGCCCGGGTAATTCCTGTCGTGAGTACCTCACCCTGTACCCCACCATGCCCCATTCTCTGTCCTGAAGAAACAGCTCATGCACAGATTTTGGAGGCAAGAGGAGAAAAATGATCAGTGCTGGGGGGAAAATGAAACACAACTCGAAGATTTTGTAGAGACTTTTGAATCTGAGTTCTGAGCTGGCTTGTCTCAAAAGCAAATTCCATGCCTTTTGGGGTCTGCTGATTGCAATGATGTGCCTGTTTTGAGGTTGCAAAATACAGCCTTTTGAAGATAAAATTTGTTTTTCAGAAGTGAACAAACCCAGAAAACAAGAAATTTGTCAAGTTGTGTTTTCAGAGTGAGAGGAGCCACTTGTGGAGGCAGAAAGTACACCCAGGCTGGGAACAGAGACACAGCAACTGCCTGTCCCCCACTCAGATGTGCAACTTTCAGTACATTAGGTGAATTGTCAATAAAGGAGAAAAAAAACACCCTTGGAAATAGAATGAATCCCTCTAATGAATAAAAACCTTGTGCACGGGAAAGTGAAATGTTGTTTAATGAGCCTGAGGCCCATTAAAGGAAGAAACCTGCTATTTACCTCTCTCTCTACTGTGAAACCTCTCTTAAACAAACACCTGCTATAGGCATAAAGCTGCTAAGTATTAAATTGGCTGCACATTATACCCAGACTATTATCAGTTATCTAAGGAAAACATTACCTTCTTTTCAAAGTTTTTTGCTGGAGTCTAAGGTAGACAAGAACTTTATTGTTGGTTCTGTATCACCAGTTTCCCCCTGAATGACTGAGGCACTAATGTCCACCTTTCCTATCTGAAAAGCTGAGATTTCCCTAAAGGACCCCTGCTGTGATTACCTCTGATAGTGAGACCACCCATCCCAGGGGATGAAGTCTCCTGGAAAACATGTTCAGAGCTCAGAGCTGGGCGTGCCTTGGGGCAGGTTTGCAGGGCTTTTATATGTTGTGCTCTGACATAGGATCATTGAGCCTCCCCAGTTCAATGTAAAAAAGTCAGAAATTGGTGTAAAAGGTGGAGGGATCTTCTGTTCCTGTGCCAGGAATGGCAGAGAAAAAGCTGAGTGGAGGGTGGATATGCAGAAAAAGATCAAGTGCCCTTACAGGGTGTGTGCTGTCCAAGGGCAGTGGGTGGCAGATTGTTGTGGAGCATCTCACAGAGATGACCCTGAGAGCAGGAGCTCAGTGCCCCTGGCTCACAGGACCCCCCTGTGCCTGAGGGTGTGACATGTCCACGTGAGCCCCAGGTGGGAGCTTGGGGTCAGCTGTGAACTTGCTGAGAGTGCACTGGACCCCACTGTCAGTGTCACTGATGAAGTTGTTAAGCAATATCGGTCCCAGTGTGCATCCCTGAGGGACATTGATGGTCACTGGTATCCATCTGGACATTGGACCACTGACTGTCACCCACTGAACCACAGAATCACTTGGAAAAGACCTCTGAGACCATCGAGTGCCCCCTGTGCCCATCCCCACCTTGTCCCCCAGCCCAGAGCACTGAGCGCCATGGCCAGGCCTTCCTTGGACACCTCCAGGGGTGGGGACTCCCCCACCTTCTTGGTCAGTCCATTCCAATGTTTAACAACCCTTTCCATGAAGAAATTCCTCCTGATGTCCAACATGACTGTCCCCTGGCACAGTTTGATGCTATGTCCTCTCATCCTGTCACTCGTTACCAGGGAGAAGAGGCCAATCCCCCCCTGGCTCCACCCTCCTGTCAGGGAGCTGTGATTTCAGGTAAATGTGACCATCCACCCCACAGTCCACCCATTGAATCCATCTCTCTCCAGTTTAGAAAGAAGGATGTTGTGGGGGACCATGTCAGAGCCCTTGCAGGAGTCCAGATAGCTTGACATCCATAGCCCTTCCCTTGTGCATTGAATTTAGTCTTCAAAACCACAAATTTCAGCAGCAAGTACCACAAAAATCTCTAAACTTTGCTGCAGGCACAGAGAGGAGGCTGACTGGTTGGGAGTTCCCAGGGTTATCCTTGCTACCCCTTTAAAAATGGGTGCAATGCTTTGCTTTTTCTCCTCACCTGGGACTTCACCTCTGCCGTGATTTTTCAAATACCATGGAGAGTGTCTTGGCAACTGAACCAGCAGAGTCTCTCAGGACTCAGGGATGCATCCTCGTGGGTCCCATAGACTCATGGATGTTCAGGTTCCTCAGGGGATCTCAGGCATCCAGGCTGCTGGTCCTGAGCGAGGCTGGAGTGCAGAGGCTGCCTGGGGCTGGCTGTGCCCCCTGCCCTTGGCCCTGCAAGATTTCCAAAGGCAATACTGGGAATATCATAGCACAGCAGGACTCAAGCCCTCTGACTGGCCAGTGCAGCGGAGTAAGAAGATCCAGCTTGGACAGGAGTAAGATATAAGATACAATTCTTACATCCATGTGTACAGTGAAACTGTGAGCGTGCTGAAGACCACACCAGCTGGGCACATCCAGGGCTCTGAAGTCCTGAGTGAGTCACTTGTCTGTGATGTGATGCACCAGTCTGGTGGGCAGAGAGGGGCTGCCTGGGTGCTGCACCGCCAAAATGGCTATGAAATCCAAATTCACATGCATATGCAGGGATTATCATATTATAGCCAGAAAGGGGCAAGTTCATTTCTACAGTGACATCAATATGTTGGAAATGTTCAGAGAAAACCAGCAAAGCCATCTGGGGCTCAGAAGTGAAGATGAAAAGTTTAATATTTTTAGCACGGCAGCTTCTGCTTCAGCAAGGTCGTGACACCAGCCCATTATCATTTGAAAAGTGCACTAGTGAAAGGGGAAGAAGAACTGGTTTGGAGCAAGGAGCTGCAGTGGGATGAAAGGCACAAAGCTGCGTTTCAAGACGAGAGCAGCCACTTCCAGGCACTCGACTGGGAACTGCAAGACCCGATTTCCTTCCTGCCACTGCCCGGCTTCTTCATCTGCAATTTCTGTTATTCAGATGGGTGGAAATTACTGCAATAAATATTGATGGGCCCGTGTGTGGGAATGGCCAGAGACTGCCGGGTCGCTGTGCAGGCACATGTGAACTGCATGGGAATGAGGGACTGGCAGCCCCCCCTGCTGTGGAGCCGGTGCTGCTGTGGGGTTGGGGTCCCCAGCCTGTGCAGGGCAGGTGAGGTGATGAGAGAAACCCCTGTGGAGGTTCCCAGCCCTGGCTGGTATGGCACTGTTTGGAAATGGATGCACAGCTTTTGCTTTTCATGGGGAAAACAGAAATTCAGAGCAGGTCTGAACTGCCCTGAGATGGGTCTGGCTCCTCCAGGGCTCATTTTTCCAGGTGCTGTGACCCCCCCGGTGCTGGAGCAGCGGCTTTGCATATTCAGGGGAGACAGGGACCAGGATTCCATATCCCAGTGACCTCACACACACTGCAGGCACTGAGCCCCTCACCTGGCTCCTGGAATAGGGGGGGTCTCTGCCCGTGACCCCAGTTAACATCAGCAAAAAGCTGCTTGCAAATCCATCTCCAGAAAGCCTTTCAAATGAAACGTCCAGAAATAAAGGCTCTTAAGCGCTTAAAAGTGTGAAGATGTTAATTAATTCTGATGATTTGTATGTTTTAATTATTCACTGACACTGTATTATTTTTCAAGCAGAAAAGGAACTTTTCAAAGTGTCACTGCCTCTGCTACTTAAAGCAAAGAAATGGTGTTTAATTAAACTGAGACCAACAAAGCTCTATTGTGCGACACTTGCAAAGCAGCCTGTGAAATAGGAAATGTCAAAGATTAAATAAACCTCTTTTAGAGCCAGCTAAGGGGAGAGGTGCCACTGTTTATAAAATCAGAGCCAGGAAAAATATAATAATTAGAAAGAAACAGGTCATATGGAAAAACAATATCCAACTTGACAATCTTTCATGCAGATATGATTTGAAGTTCATTACTCATTGTATTCCTGCACAGAAGGCTTTTTGTTATTCTTTGTGCTAAGTCATTTTTTAATTTAAATGGAGATGGAGATGTGTTCAAAGGAATTTTTTAAACAAATGAACACAGATGCATTTCATGTCATTTTTGATATAAAGGTTGAATGAAGCTGCAGGGAAGAAAAACTGCATTTAATTAATTTGTATTTTTTTTCACAAATAGATCTGTTTCTGACCACTTTCTTTAATATTCATGTGTGGCTGGTGAGCAGGGAGTAAGTACATGGGGTTATTTCCTCATTTGAAGCCTAGTTTAATTACTTTTGAAAAAACATAACAGTTGAAATTAGGCTCTAAAATGTAAACATGTGTATTAATGTAGAAGGAGATGATGGGAAATTTTTCCCTGACTGGATTTCATCCCACAGACCCAAATGATATTGTAATCTGAGATGCTCATTCAGACAGAAGACATATCATTAAAATGCACTTTAATTCCCTTCTTTGGTGCTTACAGCTATTTTCCACCCCAGAAGGTTGCAGTGTAAAATACACAAACAGACAGTTCCCCCTCCCTCCCGCTCCCGATTCGGGGTGTGTGGGATGAGGCATCTCCCTGGATCCAGCCCTGCAAGGTGTGTGGGGTCCAGCCAGGAATGGGGGGCCCCTTTGCTGCTGCCCTGACAGCCTGTTCTGATCCTGGGGGAAATCCCAGCACAAGCCTGGCTGCAGTGTCCTGCAGAGCAGGTCCATGGCCTGTCTTGCCCAGCACCCTCTCCAAAAGCAGACCTGAAGCTACAGGACCATCCAGCCTGGACAAGGATCGTGGATTCTTCCCTTGCTGGGAGCAGCTGGAGACAAAAGAGCTTCTCTGCTTATTTCTGCCCCACAATCCTTGTCATTCAGCACTCTTGGACACCACCATCCTCTTCAGGTCATGAAGATGATTAGAGGGCTGGAGCACCACTGCTTTGAGGAAAAGCTGAAAGAATTGGTTAAAACCTTGGTGTTAATAACACCAAGATCATGGGTTCAGTCCCTGCATGGGCCATTCACTTAAGAGTTGTACTTGATGATCCTTGTGGATCCCTATCAACTCAGAATATTCTGTGATTCTGTAATTGTTCACCCTGGAGAGGAGAAGGCACCAGGGAGACCTTCTTGGGGCCTTTCAATACCTGAAGGGGCTTGAAGAGAGCTGGAGAGGGACTCTGGACAAGGGTCTGGAGTGACAGGATAAGGGGGAATGGCTTCAAACTGCCAGGGGACAGGGTTAGATGGGATACTGGGGAGAAATTCTTCCCTGTGAGGGTGGGAAGGCCCTGGCACAGGTTGCCCAGAGAAGTTGTGGCTGCCCCTGGATCCCTGGAAGTGTCCAAGGCCAGGTTGGATGGGGCTTGGAGCAACCTGGGCTAGTGGAAGGTGTCCCTGCCCATGGCAGGAGCTGGATGATTTTTAAAGTCCCCTCCAAATCAAACCATCCTGAGATGCTGTGATTCTCTTGCTGACAGATTCTGGCCCCGGGACAGGTCCATGCTCAGTGGCCAAGCCTTGGGCAGACTGTATTTGCCTCGCAGAGGGTCTCCAGCATACCCAAGCAAGAGAACAAATGGCTGCACGTCCTCATTCAAGACCTTGCTTGGACTGAATCAGCTCACTGTGGTCTCTGACGTGCCATTGAGTTCAACTGCCCTGAAGCAAAGTCTTTGAGTAATGTAGAGTAAAATGACCCACATGTTGGGATTCCTGATTGCTGAAATCTGTCCTCCCTATTAGCAGGTGTGCTGGATACATGACTGGACAAAGCAGAGGTCTCTTTCCATTTGAAAGGTGCTAGAATTGACAAGAATTTAATTAGGAGCTTAGACCTGGAAAAGACTCCTGGGTGCTCAAGTCCAGCCCTGAAATAGCACCATGTAAGTCCTTTCCCAGGCTGACTGGGATAACCAGCTGGTGGTGGAGGAGTTGGGGGTGATTGCACCCCTGTATCCCTTAGAAGGGGTTGGTGAGGTGAGAAGGACTTTGTGTCCAGTGTGGGGCACAAATTCAGCTCCCTACTCTGAGACACCAAGGGAACTGTTCTGTGGGAAGAGGACCATGGCATCACCAAAGGGAAAATGTCTCCAGCAGTGTCTTGGCACTGCCCTGTGTCACAGCAGCCCTTCTCCCCAGCCTGTTGTGGCAGGGACCCTTGCCTGTCCTTCCCTGGTGGAAGGATGCAGAGCCTCAGGCAGCAGTGCCAGGTGTGGGACTGTGTTCCTGTAGGTGTTCCCTGAGCCTGGGACAGGTATGGTGTGTTTTCACTGTGTTCAAAATGACTTCAGCCAGTCGATAATGCTACTGAATGTGAGGCCAACAAATCGACTAATGTGGCATAAATGATCATGGAAATGGCAAATGAGATCCCTGTGGCATGGCAGCGAATGTGAAATTGCTACAACAGTGCATGGCACTGATCTCCACTCAGCCTTGGTCTCCTTGTATGTCAAAGCAATCAGCTGATTGGTTATTTGACCTGTTCACACACCCCATGCAGAAAGTGTGTTCTAGCCAATAACTCTCATTTTAGCCCATAGTTCTCATTTTTAGATTATTCTTACAGCATCTAATGGCAGAAAATGAGTTGTCGCTTCATCTCTAGGATGAACCACGTGCCAAACCCCCAGTCCTCGCTCCTCCTCTGGAGATCATGGCAGGGACACTAAACAGAGCCAGGCAGAGCTTGCTGGGGTTTGACATCCAACTGCCTGCACTGGTGAATGTCAGAAAGGGCCCTGGCTTTGGGCTGTGCCAGACAGCTCCCTCCAAAGCCATTCCTAGAAACAGCAGCTGGAGCATTCCTGGGACTGTTTTCATAGATTCATAGAATGGTTTGGGTTGAGAGGGACCTCAAAGATCATCTAGTTACAACTGTTTTGGATGGCTCCATCCTGCTGCAGGGACTGGAAAATTTCATGAGCCAGTGTGGGCTGATCATAGTGGTTGTTCCCAGTGCCTGGGCACAGTTCCAGGGCTGTTTGATTCACTGCTCAGATGGAGGCCTGAGGTGATGCTGGCACTTGAGGTGTCCTGCCTGTTGGCAGCTGCCATCCAGGGCTCCAGTTGTTTCAGCCCAGGGTTTCCCACAAAACCGCCTCGTTCTTGTTCCACTGCTCTTTCTCCTCTGATTCCCACAGATGTGCTGCTCTGCCAGCTCTGTGTGGTGCTCTTTCACTGCCAGCAGACAATTCCCACCTCTTGGTCCTCTCTGGATCACAAGAGTGTGGAGTGGTGAGACCATCCTGGCACCTTCAGGAGGTGCCTTCCTGCAGGAGCTGTGACAGCTCCAGCACACACATCCCCTCACCTCTTCTGCAGAGCCATCCCTGTGATCCAGAGTTCCACTCACACTCCCTGTCAGTTCTGGAATTCCCTGCTGACACCCAGCTCTGGGGCTACTGCTACCCAAAAAACTTCTTGGGACTAGATCGTGACAAAACTGTCACCCCAGACCTGAGCTGGCAAAATATAGACCTGATACCCCTTCCTTCTCCTGGGCCGTGTCTGAGTGCCCCTCAAACCTGGCCAGGTGCCAAACCTCTCATACCCTGCGTGTTACCAGCATCCTCTGCCCACCCTGCATTTCTGGAAGGTGTGTTCAGAGCCACCCAGCTGGGTTAGGATGGAAAGAGAACAACCAGAAAACAATGTTTTCCTCACCAGGACAGGCTGGTGCTTTGAGGCACTTTAGTGGGTCTCCCACATCCCCAAGGATGCAGCTGGGATTGAAAGGGCTCTTCCCTCCTTGCCAGGAGTTGTTCTCTTGCTGCATCTTAAAGCAAAGGCATTGGGTCATGCCAGCACTTCTTCATGGCAGGGCTTTACCCTGCTGGAGAGACAGCTCAGCTTATTCCATCAAAATCATTTTCAGCCAAATCTGATCTTCATCAACACAGAAAACTGTGTATGTCTTGGGGGAGGGGCAAAATTTCAGAATCTCATTATGAAAATAAGCCTGAAACTAAAAATAAAAAAAGAAAGGTGGGGGGGAGGGAAGGGAAATCTCACTTTTGGTTTTGATAAAAGCCCTGGCAAATCTTGCAGAAAATCATCAGCCAAAATATTTGTTGTGAGTGTATAAATTGCTGCTGTGAACGTGCATTGCCCCAGTGCACAGCCCAGGTGCTGGCAAGCCCTAATAGACTTGTTTCCTTCATTTGTTTGCTGGAGGTGCCCTGGAGCTGTCCCGGGGCAGAGGATACATGGAGATAACACACAGATTCATTAGTGTCCCTGCTCATTAACCCAGGCCTGGCACTGATGTGGCTCCTCCAATTTGTGTCAGTGGTGCAGGGGGGGCCGAGCAGCCCCTCTGCCCACCCAGCCCTTGACACAAAGCTGTCACCAGGTCCTCGAGGGCAGCTCCTGCCACCACTGCCCATCCTACCAGCCCCTCCCAGGGGCTCAGCACTCCTCTCTGATCCCAGCAGGGCGTGTGCCAGGGCTGCCCTGAGCCCTGGGGAGACAGGGCTGCTGCTGCTCCAGGTCAGATGCTAACGAAGGGGGTTTGCTGCTGGGATGAGGAGGAAAAGCAAGGAGGCTGAGCAGTAAACTGGGGACAGGAGTCAGGGGCTTTCTGGGTTGAGGAAACACAGCACCAGATGTTCCTTTGCTCCTGCCAGGCAAAGCCCCCAATCCGCTCCCCTCCAGAAGAAACCAATCCTCCTAATCAGAGGTGTCTGTTTGCAGGGATTAAGTGAAGATCAGGCCGTCTGAGGACCTTACTCCCTTTCCTTAAGAGCTCCTGGTTATTTAAGGAGCTCTAATTTGCTGTCCTCATTAGCAGGGTGGTGCTGGGCTGTGCTCCTGGGCGAGGGCTGCTCTGTTGTGTCCTTCCCTTGCCCGGCCCAGCGTGACAAGTCCAGACTTTGGGTCAACACTCCCTGCTCCTGTGGCAGAGAAAGGGTTCCTGCAACCAGCACCCAGCCCTACTGGGATGCAGGACAGGTAGCCCAGAACACCTTTTGACATTTAGTTCTCCTGTCATTGAGCTGTCACCCAAAGGACACACCAAGGGCTGGCTCTGCCTGTGCTGCACAGAAACCTTGAATCACTCTGCTGTGAGTCCCCGCTGCTCCAAACCTCCCTGCTGGGGTCTGGGTACCCATAGCTAAATTCTGCTCCTGGAATGCTCCTGGGAAGCCGAGGCTTTCCTGGAATGGTGCTGCTGCTGCCTTGTCCCAGTGCCTCTGCACCAGCTCTCATCAGCCCGGGGTCTCCATGAGGGACACTTGAAGTTATGATCTCCCAGAGTTAAACACTCATTCCTGGCACTCTTCCCTGTGCAGGCACACTCTTGAAGCTGAGAATGGAAATCATGGAATCCCCCGAATCACAGAATATCCTGAGTTGGAAGGGACTCACAAGAATCATCAAAGTTCAACTCCTGCGAGGTACAAATAACTCCCTCTTGCTGTGTCCTCTGCAGCAACCCCTCCTCACCTCCCTTCCTCGTGGCACAGAGTTTGTGAGCAAAGTGACTCAGTACTGACACCTTCTGCACTTGGCTGCAGGGACGGGTTCACTCTTCCCAGAACTGAGAAATTCAGAGCATGTCCTGTTTATCAGGACTCTTTGGTTGGATTCCCTTTATCCACCTGTGCTGTCCAGGGCACAGAGTACAGAAGAAGTTCATGGGCAAGAGGGCTCCTGCCTTTCCTGCTGCTGGGGATGCTGGAGGTGCTGGGATGCTGCTCCTGGACCTTGTCTTTGCTGTGCACTCAGGAGAGGACGGTGAGAAGTGTTTGACTCTTCCTGGGGGGCAGGGATACCCACAACCATGACAGGGCAAGGGGGGATGGCTTCAAACTGAAAGAGAGTAGGTTTAGATGGGATGTTGGGAAGAAATTGTTCCCTGTGAGGGTGGGCAGGCCCTGGCACAGGTTGCCCAGAGAAGCTGTGGCTGCCCCTGGATCCCTGGAAGTGCCCAAGACCAGGTTGGAGCAACCTGGGCTAGTGGAATGTGTTCCATGGCAGGGAAATAGAACCAGATGAGCTTTAAGGTCCCTTGCAACCCAAACCATCCTGTGATTCTGTGATTCTGTGATTCACCTCCTGCAGCTTGATCTGTGCCAATGTGGTTAAAGATTAACCCTTTGGGACATTTGCTGCCCTTTCTCCAGCCACAGGCACTGCTGGCATGGGGGGCTCCTCTGCAGGTCTCAGCAGGCTGTTTTGGAGGGTGGCTGTCACCTCCTGGTCATGACACACGACACTTCCCCTCCTGGTCAATGACAAGTGCTCCACTGCTGTTTTGGCAGTGCAATCACCAAGGAATTTTCTCATCCCTCCAGGTCCTCCTCCCACTGAGTCCTTGGATTTTTTGGAGCAGAGAGTGCTGGATGTCTTCATTGGACAGAAACAAAGCCAGAGTGACTGACCAGGTCCTGCTCTGAGTGGAAGTGGACTGGAGGCCTCCAGAGATCCCTTCCCAGCAGCACAGGCATGAGGAGAACCATGAAGCCATAGTGCACAGGCACAATTTCAAGTGCTTTAGAGACAGACACTGTGGAACCAGGACAGTCTGAAATCTGTCCAGGACCAGGAATGGACACCACTTCAGCACACAGTCATCTCCTTCCAGTTAATAGATGTGACTGATGAGCACTCACCTCCTTAAATAACTCTGCAGCACCTGGGCTTGTGGCCTGTGAGGACTGAGGGCCTTTGCTTTGTGTAGGGGTTGTAAATAGGGGGTGAAAAGTTCAGAGCTGGCCCCGCTCACCAGTGGCAGGTGAGCAGAAGTAGTTCCTGTGGCATCATTCCTCCAAGACCTGAATTTTTCCCCTGGGTGTAAATGATTAATGAAGGATATCGTGGAAAGCAGATGTGCTGTTGCCACAGTAACTGGGACGAGTGGTGGGCAAGGCTTGTGCCCATTGTGAGTGCTGCAGAGAGGAGCTCTGAGCGTGTTGTTTGAGCCTTCCTGAGATTCTGGTTAACTATTAACACCATAAGTCCTAACCTGGGGGAATATTTATAAGGGAGGATAAGTTTATAATGAATCCCTTCCAATTTTCTCTCCCTATCCCCTTCCCTCCCTGGATACCATTTTAATTTTATCTCCTTAAAATCTGCCACTGTCTCACTTTCAACTACAGTAACCTATTACCATCTTTAATTTTTAAAAAGGATAATAGCACAGAAGAAAATGTGATGGGGATTATTCACAGCTGCTCACCTGCAATGGCATTTCCTTGCTCTGTCACCTGATGTTTCCCTCCACTTTCCAGGGTCATAGAATCACAGAATCATAGAATCAACCAGGTTGGAAAAGACCTCTGAGATGATCAAGTCCAACCCTTGCTCCAACCCCGCCGTGGTTCCCAGCCCATGGCACTGCTGAGTCCACACCTTGAACCCTGTGTTCAGTTTGGGGCACTTTTTCTATATCTTTTCTATAACTATAGGTTGGGGGTTTTTTCTATAGGTTTTCTATAATTTTTCTATAGTTTTTCTCTATATTTTTCATCATGACAAGACAGACATTGAGGGGTTGGAGGGTGTGAAGGGAAGGGAACGGAGCTGGGAAGGGGCTGGAGCAGCAGGAGCAGCTGAGGGAGCTGGGGGAGCTCAGCCTGGAGAAAAGGAGGCTCAGGGGGGACCTTCTGGCTCTGCAGTCCCTGACAGGAGGGGGGAGCCGGGAGGGATCGGGCTCTGCTCCCAGGGAACAGGGACAGGACAAATGGAAACAGCCTCAAGGTGCTCCAGGGGAGGTTCAGGTTGGATAGAGGGAAAACTTTCTTCACTGAAATAGTGGTTAAGCACTGGCAGAGGCTGTCAAGAGCAGTTCTGGATTCCCCATCCCTGGAATTGTTTAAAGAATGAGTAGATGTGACACTTGAGGACACAGTTTAGTGGTGAACGTGCTGGTGGCTCTGGACTGATGGTTGGACTTGATGATCTCAAAATTTTCTTAAATTTTCCAACCTTAAAAATTCTATGATTCCATATTTCTCAAGGAGAACTGTCACCAGCTGAATCCCAGCATACTCTCTGGACTTTTACAGAAACTGTGTTTCAGGAGGGGAAATCTGGATTTTGCTTTTCATTCCCTCAAGTAACTTCGCACAGTGCTGGGAGAGAAGCAGAGGGTGGGGTTGATCTGAAAGTCCTAAAGACAAAAAAGAGTTGCCCCTGCCCCACTCCTCTGCTGCAGGACCCTGGTGCTGCTACAGGCAGGAGGCAGGGCCAAGACTTAATTAATGCTCTGCTGATCCAGCAGGAACCCCAGAGCTGGCACATCTCAGTGACAAATCCAGACCTCACCTACTTCTGAAAAGCAGGGGGTCTTCCTGTGTAGCATCACGTTCTTTATTGTCCCCAGAGCAGCTCTGTGTGGGCCAGGATGCTGGGGAGGGGCTCATGGGTGGGGATCTCCCCCAGGGATCTCCCTCTGTGTGCTGGGCTCGGGAGCTCTCAGTGCAGGTCCTGGTTTATAAGCAGGGATTCTGAGGCAGAGACAAGCAGGGCTTCCTTCCCAAGGCCACACAGGAGGGGTATCCTAGGGCTGGGAACTCCTCCTCCCCCTTGGAGTCACCAGGCTGGACACATCCACAGTGCCAGTGAGAAGTCAGATGCCTGGGAAGTCAGCAGAAACCTTCCTGCCCTCCCACACCTCCACAGCCACCACTAACCCCCAGAGCTGGCATATCACACTGACCTTTTCCTGCCTCATCCCTTCCACCCACTCCCTCTTTTTGCTCTGTGACTCCTTTCACCCCAGGCTGCTCCAGTGACCTGCTCCTCACCAAGCCCTCTTGAAGCCTGGAAAGCCCAGTTGGACAGAAGGGAAGGACTTTTGTGCCTCCTCTTCCTCCATCAGGGCCCCCCAGCCTTGCCCTGAACCCACTGATGGTTTGTTGCTCCTGCTTGGGAAGGGCAGGTCCACTCTGAGGGCACCTTCTGTTCCTCATGTACTTACAAACCCCATTGATGCCTCCAGCTGATGCTTTTATCTGGAGCAGATGCTTTTATCTGGAAATTGTGTTCAGATTGGACTCCCAAACATATTAAATGAAGGTGGAGAGGGAAAAGTGAAGGCTATGTTGGCTGGTCACAAATGGAGGGATCTGAGAGTGCTGCCAGCAGAGGGGGCTGTGGGATGGCTGTTCAGGGAGGGACAGATGGCTCAGGAGCTCCAAGCTTTGTTACAAACAAACCTCCTGGCTTTGTTACAAACCTCAGCACTGCCCACCTTTCTCCCCAGGACATGGATTTGGGCTGGAAGGGGGGGTAGCACGAGGACTGTGTGAGACCAAGGTTGGGCTGGAGGGACTTTTGTGGGACTGAGGGGAGCAGTGGCTCACACTACCCTGTGCCTGCCCTGGTTAAAACTCTGGGAAAGCCACACTGTGTGGATCCACTGTGGAAAAAAGCCTTTTAGAAGGTGCTGCTCACCCCAGTCTTGCCACTTGGCACCCAGGGACGTGTAGAGGGAGTGTGTGCTCAGCAGTGAGTGTGTCCCACACCCACCTGGGCACTCACCCCCAGGTTTGCTTTGTGCTCATGGGCTCCCTGAGCAGAGAACAGCAGCATGGTGAGTGTGTCAGAGGGACAAGGAGCTGCCCATGGGCATTAGATCCTTCAGGGAACCACTCTGGGGGCTCCAGCCCTGCTGGATTAGACAGTCACTTAAATCATTTTGGTCCTCCAGCCATGCTGTGCTGTTAAAACCATGGGCCTGGACAGCAAGAACGTGTGTGTGCAGGGAATGGAGCCCTGCTGCTCCCAGCCTTTCCCTGAGGGCTGTGAGGATGCTGGAGCTCCTCACACAGAGCAGGTGCCACACAGGGCAGCAGGGCCCCAGCTCTGCCAGGTGACAGTGGTCAGAAGGTGCCAGAGCCCTACTGCAGCACAGGCAGGACATTTCCTTCTGTGTTAAGCTCCAATCCAATCTCTGAAGATCAGCTTAAACAAGGTTGGCTTAACCCCTAAACACCCCTGCTGTATTTTCCTTTCTGTCTATTATCACAAAGGGGTCTTCCTCATCTGCACAAAAATGTTCACTTCCTCTTATGAATCTTCCTAAATTCTTGTCCTCAAAGATAAGTGAAATCAGAAGGAGAAGGGATTTTTAATGGCTTCCAGAAAACTGCAGAAGATCACCACTCAGAACAAAACTTCTCAGGATGGGACCTTTGTTTGATGGGGCACAGAAAATGCAGGACGTGCCTCTTTTGTGAGTGACGTTAAAAAATGTGGTGGGAAAGACACACACAGAGGAGGCATCAGAGGAGCTGTTTGAAACCCTTCATCACTTGTTCCCCAGTTCTGCACGAAGGCATTGCCAAGCTGGGCTCAGCCACCAGCACAGGATGGAGAGGTGGCTCTGGCAGGCAGGTGGGTCAGAGGGCACCAGGCTGAGGGACCTGCAGCAGGAAGAGCTGGTAACCTGCAGCTGGCCCTGGCTGCTCCAGCAGAGCTGTGTTACAGGTTGTCAGAAGGATGATGGGCCCCATGGATCCATGGCCTGTCCCAGGTCAGCAGGCTCCAACCTCACGGCCTCCTGCACGTGTTTGTCTTGCCCCAGGGAAGCTTCACCTGGGGCGAGGAGAGGCTCCTCCCCCGAGGTGCTGAGGGCTCAGGGCATCCCCATCCACTGGGATGCCCAGGGGCACAACTTTGTCCTGTCTGGTGTGCTAACCTGGGAGAACCCAGCCTGCCAACCCTGCTGAGAGCTGAGGGAGGCACAGGAGCAGCCTCCCTTCCCACACTTCAGCCCTGACAACATTTACATATAATAACAGAAAAAGGCCCATCTCCAGCCAGCAGGTAAAGCCAAGAGCAGGCTGTCAAGATGTCTTTTCAAAGATATTTTTTTGTCATGGAAGATGTGATTTCATCAGAACAGCCATTTCAGAACAGGCCTCTTTCCTAGAGCTGTGCAAGGGTGCTGGAGAACTTTGCACACGGATTCTGTGCTTTAGACACAGAAAAGAAATAGGCAGTTTGATCATCTCGTCTCTCACATAGTTTTGTATTTTTCAAAAACTGTCCTGTTTTTCTCACTAGAACAATGTGTGAATGGGGTCTATTGAAAATAAAGAACAAGGTGAAGGGATTAAAAAAGAACATTAGGAAAACTAGTATTTTAAATATATAATGCTTCCTGAAAGTAGCATGTTCAATTTTAAATAATCATGTGCTCACTTTAAACTACCTGTGTCTTCAAGTGAGTAAAAGTAAGATAAATTACAGCTCTTTGCCTGATTAAATAATTAGAACCTCTAAGTTCAAGCTGCTCTTTCAATGGGAAAAGAATATGATTTTAAAACAAGGAAACCCAGGAGTTTTCATCTAAAGCCCAAAGCAAAAGAATCCACCCCAGAAGTGCAGCTAAAACAGGCTCTGAAATGCTTGGAGAAACTGGGGCTGGCTCTGGAATCCCTGTCACCTTCCTGGGTGGGGAAGGCACTGCAGGACAGCACAGCCCTTGGAAGGAGCCCCTGGGTGGTGCCATCAGTCCCTGCAGCTGAAGGTGTCCCTGCCCATCCCCGGGCACAGCCAGGGCTCATCCACCATCCCCACGGGCACCAGCACGGCTGGGCCGGGAGCAGGTCCTGCCAACAGCAGGTGCCACACACAGGGCTGGAAATACCTCCCTGTGCTCTTGCTGAGGTTTCAGAGTGGCCACAGCTTTCTGTTTCTGCTGTCAACGTCTGGCCTCAACCAACCACTGGAATTAAATGAACAGAATTCAAGTGCAAATTGCCAAGTTTTGTGTGTCTCGGGTCCTGTGTGTGTCAGTGCTGGCTGGAGCTGAGGGAAGGCACGGAAGGGATGGATCTGGCTGACTCTGCAGTCCAAGCAATGTTATCAAATATTTGCCAAGACAATCCTTCCACTGGCTTAAGGGCTTTCCTCCTGATTTAACCATTAGGAGGGAGGAATTAGGAAGTTCCTGCTGCAGCGGGGAAATGGTATTATAGTGGCTGTGCCACACTTTGGACCTCAGAGCAATCTTTTGTACCCACTTTCTCATCAGACTAACAGCTCAGATTCAGCTCTTCCCAGCTGCTGCTCTTAGGAAAACAGGGCAAATCAGTGCCCTTCCCTGTCAGAATTCTGCAGCACTGAAGTGCTGAGGGATGACAACAACTCTGGGAATTAGGAGAGAGAAAGGAAGGAAAAGGAAGAAGGAAGGAGTCAGTTATCAGTAACCCCAGCCAGGCTGGGGAAAGGGCACAAGAGGCTCTGAGAATCCCATGAATCTGCCCTTGGCCCCTTTTCCTGGTGGGTCAGGGCTGGAATTCGAGGCATGTGGTATGTTACCACTGCAAATACTGGAATGAAAACAGGAAATGTGGAGAGGCTACAAGGCACCCAGCATGCTGGAGATAGCCCCTGCAGAGCTCTGGAGACAAGGAAAAGAGTCATTTGTGCAGCAAAATGTGCTCTTCTGAGGGGTTTTCTGCCTCGTGTGTGTCAGTGCAACACTCACCATCTCTGACACCCAAGGGTGTGAAGGGAGATGCAGGGCTGGCTTTCCCCCAAGCTGGCCAGATCAGGAATACAGCCACAGCCATGGCTCCTTTAGGTCACAGGCAGGTGAGAAAGGGCCAGGAAGCTTCTGCATCTCATCCAGACCAGGAGGTAGGAGATATTGTCAGCTTGGGGAGTCAGGAATTGATCCTGGGGCTCATACTACATGTCCGTCACCTGCAACCTTCCCCAGGGGCAGAGCCTGCATAGGGCTGGGCTCTCCCACCACCTCAGTGGATGGTGTTTCCATTACCACTGGTGCCAATTGTGGTCATGGTCTGTTCATGGACAGTCAAAGGTGCTCATCTGGGAAAGCAGCAGGGGAGGGAGGATGTCCAGGACTTGCAGCAATAACTCATCTCTCACCAGCACTATAGAAAGGACTTCACAAACCTCCCAGGTGGAATTATATGACCAGTCAGTTCTCCTCCTGTATCTCCATCAGGAACAAGTCCCCTTTCCCAGCACCAAAGACAGGGTTGTAACAAAGCCAGCACAGCCCAGAGCATGTCCCACCCTGCCCACACCCCGTGCTGCTGAGGGCTGGTTTGAGCCAGGACCACGCAGCCCCCTCCTGTCTGGAGATGGGGGCAAAGCACAAATACATTTGCAGACCCCTGAAGTTCCAGGCTGGGCTCTGACAGGAGGATTGCAAAATGTACCCGCTGGGAGCCATCACAAGCTGCACCCCCTCACCTGCCCATTTGCTGTGGAATTCCAGGTGTGCTGGTGTGACACCCCTGGTTCTGCAGGGATGGCAGGCTGGCAACAATGTGAACCACTGCAAACCACCGACCCCCCAATTCCACTTGCGGGTGGAGTCTCTGCCTGCGGGGGTTTCTGTGCTGAGATTCCTGCAGCACCCAGAGCCACTCACAGCCTTGCTGGAGAGCTGCTCCCGCGGCGAGGCTGGGGGAGGGAGCAGCTGAACTGCCTAAATTTCCCATTTCTGCAGAGGTCATGGTTTCAGACAGTGCCACACCTGCCACCTGTGGTTGTCACTGTGCAGCACCAGAGCTCTGGGAGGGCTGGGTGAGCTGATCCTGTGCAAGGTACAGCGATGACACAGCCGTGCACGTGGTTGCCAGGGCTCTGCAGAAACCAAAAGTGAGCTGTGCAGGTAAAAGGTCTGAACCCAAGGCTCTGTGTCACGCAGAGGATGTTGTTCTGTTTGTCCCGACAATCATGCCATGGCCAGTCCCCTCCCTGCCTTTTTCCTGCTGCAGCAAGAGCTGGTGATGTGTTCGTGTGCATTCCTGTGCTTCCACCCTGTGCACTCTGCTCTACAAACACAACACTGGGCTTCTGGCAAGGAGAGGAGGATCCTGCAAACACTGAGGCCAAGTGGCAGGAACTGAGAAACTGAGACATCTACCCAAGAGAACAGGACAGAAAGGCAAAACACGAGGCTCCAGAGCCAAAACTCAAGTGGGTGTTTCAAGCATTCCTTGGATTGCTCAACCTCTACCACGGCTTCCTCTTGCACAGGGCAGCGGGTGCTGAGGCCCTTTGTTGCTTTCTCAACAGGGAAATTGGAGAGAGATAAACTGAGCAGCATGCCGAGATCTCCAGGAATGCCAAGCACTTATTGACATCTGATTCAGGGTTCGTTCATCTGGGTGAAAAGAGATAATAAAGGGCTCCATGTTTGCGCTGCCTTGTGGCACTGCAGCTTTGTGAGTCATGTGCTGCGGGTGGGTCAGAGGGACATGTGGCTGTGCCAGCCCTGTGCCATCCACTGCCCTGGACAAACATTTTTTAATGAAAACAATGCAGTCCACAATTAGGTCTGTGGAGGTGCAATCAGAATCTGCCAGACTAAAAGCTATCTCTTGTCCTTCTCTTAAAGAGCAATCCTGTCCAGGTGAAGGCTGTGATTACACACGAGTTTACAAGCTAGGAGAGCTGATTGCCAAGGCTGGTGCACTGCCTGGCTGATCTTAACAACATCAGATCACGCCACTCCACCTCCAAGTTGGAGGTCTGTAGAATAACTTCTCCGTAACTGGCCTATTTTCAGTGACCAGCTTGTGAAAACTACTGCCCCAGTCCCAGTCTGGGCTGTGCTTCAACTGAAAGCAGTGGGGCTGAGCCCTGGACAAACTGCCTGCATAGTTCAAGCCATTTTGACTCACAAATGTGAGTGCTCTACCCATAAATGTGCTTTAAAAGGAAGCCCTGTTATTAGTCCTGATGAAAGTTTCTTGGTTCTTACTGATGACACATCCAAGAACAGAGTATGTGAAGTCATTCCTGATGGCCCAAAACAAACCTCACCACAGGGAGATGTGAAGCAGTTCAATACCTGCCTGGGTTGTGCCCAGTGTTTTCATGGGAAGTGTTGGAGAAACCACATCGAAAATCCATAATCTTATTGCTGAGTCCTTCATGGACTTCCACCTGTGGCAAATGTGAAATGGTCCATGGTGACTGTGGCCTTATTGCCAACAAGTATGGCAAAAAATCCTGCTCTTCATCAGCTCTTTGGGACCCCTGGCTGCTGTGATTGCTGGCAAGTGATCAAGCTGTCCTCACCTCCGAGGAGTACCTGGACACAGCTAAAATCTGCTTCATTTGGTCTGGCTCCAGTTCACTGTGTTCTCCTCAAGGAAATCATCAGGCTGAGTGAATGAAGTTGGAGACCCCTGTGGAGGGTAACCACGAGGTGCCCCTTGGGAGGGTGGCCAGGTCCTTCAGCACATCAGCTCACTGTCCCTCCTGAACTCTGGGGTCAGTTTAGCTGAACTGCTCTTGGACTGACGTCTGAGAACCCCCCACTGACACTCTCCTGGACGCTGTCTCTGATCCCAGATACTCTCAGATCAGGAAGGGGAACAGCATTTCTGTCTCCCTGGAAGTCTCCTCAGAAAACCTCCAGTGATACCTGTGCTGCATGAAATAGGGGGACTGTGAGAGGGCCTGGGGTGCTCACACCACGGTGGGGATGAGGGGTGTATCACATGCAGAAGGTGCCAGGATGGGAGGTTGGATTTCTCAGAGCACAGTCCCTTTCCTGCATGGAAAGATTCTGTGTCATACCCAGTTCTTCCTTCTCCAGCCCTGCAGCAGGGAGGGAGATGCTGTTGTCCCTGTTGCTGTCAATGAAGTCATGGAGCTCATCTGCCTCTTCTGCTTCAGTTCTGTCTGTTTTACCCCACAAACACAGCTGAGGGCACTCAGTTTGTAGGATAAGCATGTTTGGACTTGCAATTGGAAGAGGTGGGACAGGATACAGAGAAGAAAATTTTAATTTGAATATCATCAATCATTCCTGGCAACCTGATCTAGAGAAGCTCTTAAAAGACACAGTGGGTGCTCAGCATTTACACCTGAACCAGACAACCAACAGGCACCACCCAGGCCCCAGTGACAGAGGAGGAGGAGGAGGAGGGTGTCTGTCTGCATCTCTGTCCCTGGTGCTGGATAGAGGAACCTTTTCCCATTGAGTACAGGAATTCAGCACTCACACTGCATCATTCTCCTTCCTACTCTCTTCTTGGCTTTTCCCATGCATGGGTTTCACCTTTTCATTGATAAGACAGGTAATTCCACAGCAGGCAATTCCTTCTCCAGTTCTGCATGTCCTTTCCACTCCTCCATCTGACCCACAGGCCTATGGAGCAATTAAAACACGACCTTTCCAGCCACCAGCCCAGCTTGGCTGGCATCAGGTCAGCTTCCAACAGCTCCTGTCATGCTGAAGCACCAGATATGGTTCCCACAGCACTGTGTTTACCTCCCACAGCCCACTCTGGGAGGCAGCACTAACCCACACTGTTCTGCTCCACTGTGCCCTGCTCAGGAGTGACATTCCTACCCACCCTCCTTCCTCAGACAGGTGCTGAGCAGTAGAGATCTCCCATCTCCTGCCTCCTGCCTAGGCTGAGTTCTGGGCAGTGTGTCCTCTGCTCCACTTTGTTGTTTACAGACAGCTTTATGCCATGGCACCCTGCCCAAGATTAGGGCTACCAGACTCTAGGCTTGTAAGCAATTAATTGATCTTCATACAGCAATGCATGCATTCATAATTATGCTCCCTGTACAGTGCAGTCCCAAGAACCTTGGCTGATGACTGGTATCACTGTGGTATTGCTCTCCATGACTTTTCCATTTTTTTCCCATTCAGTCTTCTTGAAGAGATCTCAGGTGCTCTTTTTGAAGCACAAGTAAATAGGACACTGGGGGCCATTTCAGGATGTGAAGCCCATCAAATAGTTGATACTTTGATCAGAAAACATTATTGTCTTCAGACAGCTGTTCTGCAGCTCTGTCCAGCCTTAGTGATCCAGAGTTGGCATCTTTTGGTACCTGTACAAGGTTGCTCTTGAAGGCCACAACCCTTTCCCAGTGCCATCACTGCAGGTACCCAGCCACCCCAGAACAGCCCTGGAACAGTGCTGTCCCCTCTGCATTTTAGTTCCTGCAAAGCCTGATCTCTTCAGTGCAAAGAGGGGAGCCCAACCAGCTGCCTCATTGACCAAACAAATGTCTGAGAGCTGGTTGGCCTCAAACCTTCTCAATCCCCAAAGTGACCCTGCATCCCAGTGGGCCCACCCCTTGTGAACACACATTTTGCAAACTATACCCCTGTCACTGGGAACTTCTCTGCTTTCCCTATGACTTGGTATTCCAGGGTTTTGTTTTGCTGGCTGACTCACATTCTGCCTCTCCTGGCTTGCCTGGCTCTGCCCTCACATCACCTGAGCACCATGACTGAGTTTGACTGAGTTTGTGTGTGTTGCCATTTAATTCCTCCACTATTTTCTTCCCTTTGTTTAGGATATTGGTTACAGTGAACATTTCACCTGCTGTCTGCATTGTCACCGTCTGTGATTACATAGCCTTGATAACTTTGCATATATTTGCATAATGTGTGGCAGTTGTTCAGAATTCCCTGTTTGCAGGACACGTTTCAGGGACATTCAGCTCCACAGTTAATAAAGTGCAGGTCTGGCTTGAATTTTTTTTCAAACTGTTGCCAGTTTTGCTTGCCTTGTTCTGTGATCTCCTCTGAGCCCACCCTTGAGCCTCTCTGCCCTCAGTGCAACACTTGTTGGCATTGCCCTCGTGAAGGGCCTGTCTTTGCTTTGTTATTTAACTGCTCCTGCATTTCCACAAGGATCTGCAGCTGAAGGGGATGTTCAGACTCAGTCTGACTTCTGGAGGACGTCTCTGTGTTGGTGCAGCCTCACCCCGAGTCCTGGGGCAGTTTTTGGGCATCACAATATAAAAGGGATCTAAAGCTATAAGAGAGTGCCCAAATAATGGCCCTGGAGACAGGGAAGGGTCTGGAGGGGCCATGAGGAGCAGCTGAGGGCACTTGGTGTGTGCAGCTGGAGCAGAGCAGACTGAGGGCAGAGCTCAGCAGGGGCTGCAGCTTCTCCCGAGGGGCAGCTCCGATCTCTGCTCTGGGGGAGCAGGGACAGCCCCCAGGGAATGGCTGGAGCTGTGTCAGGGCAGGCTCAGGTTGGAGTCTCAGGGAAAGGTTCTTCCCCCACAGGCTGGTTGGGCACTGAACAGGCTCCCCAGGGCAGTGGGCACAGCCCCAAGGCTGCCAGAGCTGCAGGAGGCTTTGGACAACGCTCTGAGGGACAGGGTGGGATTGTTGGGGTGTCTGTGCAGGCCAGGCATTGGACTGGATGGTCTACGTGGGTTCTTTCCAACTCAGGATATTCTGTGATCATCACCCCAAAGTTGCACATTTAATCTCTTATCTATTTTTTTTCCTCTGATCTATTTTTAAGCTCCTCTCACCTGCTTGTTCCACCTGGGGCTGAGTCCTCTGGGTACATCTCCTCCCAGAGCTCCCAGGGGCCATCCCTGCCCTCAGCAGAGCAGGGATCACTGAAGCACTTACGCTTCTCACCAGCAACAGCTCCTGGGATTCCCACCCACCCAGGCCCGCCGCTCTGCTCCTCCAGTGCTCTGTGGGAGGCCAAGCATCAGAAATCCCTGCTGTTTGAGGGCCGGGTGACCTCGGGAGCAGCGCAGCCACCACAAGAGGGAGGCAATTTCTAAAGCGCTGCTGCGGACCCGTCCCCGCAGGAAGCACCGAGCTCTGCGGGGCCCTCGGGCACACGGACATCACAGCCGTGTCCCGGTGCTCCACCTGGCACTGGCCACGGATCATCCATCAGCAACAGCGGCCACAGCAAAGTGCTCGGAGAGGGGGAATGGAGGTTCATCCCGCTGAACACTCCCTCGGTGCTGGTGGAGAGGAACAGCAAGAGGTTGAGTTTTTCCTTGCCTTGAGGCAACACGGGCAGCGCTGCCAGTGCAAGGGGCTGCGGGACAATGGCCACGTTGCATCAGGAATCTCCCGTCACAGCTGCTGCGAGGCTGGAACTTGATTTGTTCAGTAACAGAGCAGAGCTGGAAGTCTCCTGCTTACCACAGGCAGTCAAACACAACCACTTCCAGAGGTGCTGAAAGGTGTCTGTGTGGCTGTGCCAGGCTCTCAAAATTAAAGGACGCTTATCCAAGGTGGTTTTTATTTCTGCCCTGAGGACAGGACGTGTGTGCCAAACTATCCACCTCACCTCCCCCGGTCTCTGGGTGCTGCTGTGTGCAGAGAGCACAGCTCAGCACGGGGCTGCACTGCTGGCACCTCCCGGGGTGAGCAGAGCCCCTCAAACTCTGTGCCCTGTGCTTGGTGAGCCCCGAGGGGTGGGCTGGGGACGCTGCAGCCGTGTTGGAAGGTAGCAGAACAGTTTGGACCTGAGACAGCTGGATGTTCCTGCCCCAGCTCCTCCAGACAACGAGGCTGGATAGATCTTGGATAACAGGTCACCTTTTCTTTCTCTCAGTCTGATGTACTCCCTGATGTACTGTTTTCCTGGAGCCCTTCTTTTCATTTTGCTTTCTTGTTTTGTCCCAAGCCATATGAGGAGCAGCTGAGGGCACTTGGTGTGTGCAGCTGGAGCAGAGCAGACTGAGGGCAGAGCTCAGCAGGGGCTGCAGCTCCTCCCGAGGGGCAGCTCCGATCTCTGCTCTGGGGGAGCAGGGACAGCCACCAGGGAATGGCTGGAGCTGTGTCAGGGCAGGCTCAGGGTGGATCTCAGGGAAAGGTTCTTCCCCCACACGCTGGTTGGGCACTGAACAGGCTCCCCAGGGCAGTGGGCACAGCCCCAAGGCTGCCAGAGCTGCAGGAGGGTTTGGACAACGCTCTGAGGGACAGGGTGGGATTGTTGGGGTGTGTGTGCAGGGCCAGGGACTGGACTTGATGATCCTTGAGTGTCTCGTCCAGCTCAGGATATTCTGTCATTCTGTGATTGTCTGTACTCATTCTGAAATCTTGCCTAGAGTTAGAGACCCAGACTGGTTTCACTGAGTGAGTAGTGGGTTTTTGAGAAGAATTTATGAGGAATTGGTTAAGTGTGTGTCACTCAGTTCCTCTGATGAAGCAGACTGGTCTCCAGCTCTGGATCAGAGCTGTTCTGGCTCTCAGGGGGGATGGATGAGGTCTCTGCTCTGGTTGGGCTGGTGATGAGTCACTGCATCATCCATTATGTGTGTTGTACAGTTATGTTTTAAGGCAAAATGAAACAAACTGATCTATGTGTAGCAGATGAGAGGACACTCAGAGAGCAGTAACTTTGTCATCCATCCTGGTGTCAGCTGGCCTGGCTGATTCATGACTCTGGTCCAGGGGTTCGAGATCCTACTACAAAATGGTGTCTCTAAACAGGAGGAGGGTGTTGGGACAAGTCACTTTACAGAACACATGATCCCTCCAAAGCTGAAAATCTCTGCTCATGGCACGAGGAGACACAGCTGGAGTCGTCCACCTTAACCCATAAGAACAAAATCCCCACACAACCCTGAGTGCAGATCAAGACACCATCAACAGGTGGAGGTAAGCAGTGTGTGGAAGCTGTAAATGGGGCCATCAACCTCATCTGTGAAGGACAACTTGCAGCATCAGTGTCCTGCAGTAACCACCACAAGCTGCCTAGCCAGTTTGCTGGGGATCACTCTGGGAGGAGTTCTTTCCAGGGGAAAGGAACAGAAATGCTTCTAATGGCATCAAAGTACTCTAATGAAGCCAGTGACTGAGACTGAGACACTGCATAAGCGTGCAGGCGTTTGGGGAACTTGTGCTACTTCATTGATGAGAGAGATTACACATGTACATTGACAGGACAAGGGGAAACGGCCTCAAGCTGTGCCAGGGGAGGGTCAGGTTGGACATCAGGAGGAATTTCTTCATGGAAAGGGTGATAAGGCATTGGAAGAGGCTGCCCAGGGAGGTGGTGGAGTCCCCACCCCTGGGGGTGCCTGAGGAAGGACTGGATGTGGCACTCAGTGCTCTGGGCTGGGGGACAAGGGGTGTTGGTCACAGGTTGGACTCAGTGCTGTTGGAGGTCTTTTCCAACCTCATTGATTCTGTGATTCTATTCTATGATTCTATTGCAACAAGAGAAAGGAAATACATTTCCAAATGTTAAATCTGGCACCAAGATATTCCATCTGTAAATCAAACCATTTTCCAATGATTGATAAGTTTCTTGTTCAATCAGCGCTCAGAAGTCCCACAGTCTCCAGGTGAATATCCCAGGCTTTTGAACTGGAAACCATCCCAGCTGGACCCAGGTTGTCAGCATCACCACTGGGCACCACAAACCCTTGTGGTTGTGCCCCAGGGGCAGCAGGGAAGGAACCAGCATGGGAAGGTGTCTCAGGGTCTTATGAGAACTCAGACGGGTTTTCACTTTGCACTCAGAAACATTTTGCACTTTTGGAAGGCACTCAGGTGCAATAACCTTGGCAAAGATGAGTCTCACCTTGGCCAGTGCTTTCACTGTGACAGAGCCTGATGCCCAGGTTTGCTCCCCATTCCAAAATGCTCTGGCACAGCTGCTGCAGAACATCCTCTGTTCTAATGAAAACATACACCCTCCCAATTATCTGTGCTGCCTTCCAATTAAAAGGCTGTTGCTCCATCTGCCTCGTTTTCTGCCCATCCCCCTGCTCAGACCCACAGCAGGTCAGATCCAGCAGGCAGCACTGTCCTGCCTGCACAGGCACCAGTGGAGAGGAAGGAAAAGGGTGCCTGGTTATTTACGTTGCTGATGGCTCTGCTTAATGTCATTTTGTCTGACTTTAGGTCATGCAGTGAGCAGAAGTGGTGACTGCAGAGTGTGGGAGAGGATCCAGGCAACTCAGGCCCAGTTTAACTGGAGTTTTATCCTTGAAATAGGAGGAAGAAGAGGAGAAGGAGGAGGAGGAAGAGAAGGAGGAGGATGTCCTTCTTCTCCATAACTCAGGGAAAATCTTTCGGGGTATCTCACTCACCATAGGTGCAGAGAGCATGATGGAGAGGTAATGTGAGACAGAGCCACCAAGAACATACATCTCCACTTCAAGAAATCTGTTTGCCAGAGCTATTCCTGAGCTGTTTCCCAGGCTGGGTGCAAGTCCTTCTCAGTCCCTTGTAGGGACCTCTTTGGGATCCTTCACTTTGCATCAGCAACATCAAATACACCCCAGACTGGAAAGGTGAGCTGCAGGACAACTTCACACCTCATTCAGATGGTACTCCACGAGCCAGGGGACCCCTGCAGCTCCAATCCTTCTCCCTCCCAAACAGTCCTCGTAAGAGGTGCATGAGATGCTCCCTCTTCCCTTGTCCCCCAGGCCCTGGGCTGGCCCCAGGCACTGCTGTGGGCACTACCAGGGTAAAAGCAGCTGCTGCTCCCTTGGTGCACTCACAGGGGGTGAAGTGTTCCCAGCTGGACCCCATGGAGGTAGGTGAGGTGACACGTGTGGCAGATGACACTGACACTGGCACAGCAGGCTGGGCTTTGCTGTTGAGGGTCTGCACTCGTGCTGCTGTTGCTGCATCTCTGGGCCCAGCAGCTAAGGGGGTTTTCAGGGTCCAACGTGCGTTCAGGCACTAGCAAGGCCAGGTGGACACATGTGGACCAGTCCTTTCTATCTGGCTCCTACAGCTGCACTGATCAGGGGTTACTGCTCTGTGTGTAGGACCAGCCTTTTACTCAGCACTTAAACAGCTGGTTTTATAAAGCCATGAGTCAACAGCCATCAGAGTTTGTCTTTCTTTTCTCCATGTCTTCATGCAGAGGTGCTGAAATGTCCCTTGGTCTGTGCTGTCCTTACTGGGAGCCACAGGGAATGTGAACAGGGATCATTGCCTACACCATCACTGGCCAAAATTGGCTTTTTATTTAAATAATTCCTTCATATATTTTTTTTAGGCATCACAGTAGAAGAGGTGGTCCCACAAAGCATCTGAGTAGCATTTGGCTCAACAATTCAACAGCTGGAGTTTCAATGCCCCCAGTTCAGCACCCGGCATCCCTGCTCCAGGAGCTGTCCATGCAACCTCCCAGCACAGGTTCAGCCCAGGGAACATGGAAAAAACAGGAACAAACCACAATTTCATCATGTCTTCTTTATTTTCTAACGATTACACTCCCTTCAACCTCCCAGCTATGAGAGATGGCTTCTTGCTGTTCACTTCCCACGCCTGAGGGCTGTTGGACCTGGTCAGTGCTGGCTGCCAAGCCCAGGGCTCTGCAGGGGTGCTCAGGTCGCTGAGCTTGATAATGCTGGTGGAGCACCTGGCCAAGGCCTCGTCCAGCTCATCACATCCCCCGATTAAGGGGAGAGAGACAATTACCCTTATTTGTCTTGTCAGAGCAGGGATGTGATGTGTGGCTGATGGTAACCGGCAGCCGCTTTGCCTCGGGGCTGCCCCGGGTAATAATTTACATAGTGCAGCTAAACCTGAAAATTCCACTAACATCCTCTTCTAATGAAGCTCCAGGTATCTTCCTCAAAGCCCCGGCAAGGCAGTATCCAGGCAACAAAGGTGGCTGTCCCTCCACGAGGAGGTGCTTAGATGAGCAGCTCCAAAGGCAAAGGCTGCTGCTAATTAACCCTTGGGGCAGCGCCGAGCTCTCTGCTCATAACAAAGGCTGTGCATCCCTTGCAGCCCACAGCAAGGCTCCTCGGGTTCAGACTCAAACCTGCCCCCTGGATCCCCCCCAGCCCTGCAGCTTTGCTCTTTGAATGGTTATTTGCTGACACGAGCAAGGAGCTCACCCGGCTGCTCCTCGTGCCTCCAGGGCCTGAGCAGCCCCAGAGCCGCGGAAATTCCCTGTGAAGTTGTTCATACAAGAGGCAGCAGGAGCAGAACTGCAGGGTAAGGCAGGACAGGCCCTTCAGGCAGGCAGCAGGAGCAGCCCTGACCCTCTGCAGCCAACTATCCCACCAGAGAGTCCTTCAGAGCACAGCTGAGACACCAGCTCAGAGCAGATGAGCACCAGGCCCCACAGGGTCTGACATGGACAGTGGAATTCCAGGGCCTGGGATTCCTGCTCCAGGACTGACACCTGCAGAGGATCCCATAGGTATCCAAATGCAATAACCACTCAGGGAACAGCATATGCAGGACCCTGCAGGCAAAAAAAGGCATGAGGAGGGAAGAAGAGGCTCCAGCCAGCTCCTGTCTGGGCAGACAAATCCATTTCCTCGGCCATCTGGAAGCTAATCCAGAGATCCTGGCTGCACCTGAGGTTGGAAATGAGTAGTGTCACAAGCCAGGTCCTCAAGGAGCCAAGTTTGAAGGCAGAGAGATTTCAGAGATTTCATTGATCAAACACTGCCAGCAATGAGCACCTTCTGGCTCGCTTGTGCAGTGTTTGTCAGGCCAGGCACATGTAAATCACAGGGCTGATGCACTTTGCCAGGTCAGATGGGCATGGCAGTGCCAAAGCAAGGCTTTGCAACGAGATGGCACAAAATTCTTCTGCCTTCCAGAGCTCCTGGTTGAGGGGAAGTGAGTCAGGCACAATAAGCCCAGGAGAACTGGTGAGAACCTGATGCTTCTCTGCATCAAAGCAAGGATGAACCTGAACACCCACCTGTGGCTACTGGTCAGAGCATTTGGACAGAGCCATCTTGAGGACCATGAGCCTGGGAGAGAGGGAAACAGGTTTTGTTTAAAGATGAAGTTTCCTCCTGCTGTCATTGAGCTCTGCCCAGTTCCTGTGGCTTGTGCAGAGATTCAGAGCACCCAGGCACCCAGAGTCGAAGCTTTAGGCACCCACAAAATGTGCCTTGAGGCTGAACCATTCCTACTGCAAGTGTGTAGCATTCACCAAGTTATTAATTTTAACAAAAATCCCCCAAATGGACAATATTTTGTGTCACTATTCTTAAAACAAAATGCTTCAATACTCCAGTTTGTATAAATCCCTTCACTGTCAAATGAAATATTTTCTTCAACATGTATTTAATTTCCTATACAGTGGAAACCAAGGAAATACCATTTTTCAATGGGGTGGGCCAGGCTCGGGGAACAGTCGTGGTGAATTTGGCCATTGATCAATCTGTGGTAGCACAAACCCTGCTTGGGCAGGGTGGTGGGACTGGATGACCCACTGTGGTCCCTTCCAACCAGAACCAGTGACCCCTGCAGTCTGTTATCAGGTGCTGGTTCCTGGCCATGAGGACTGAGGAGTTCAGGCCCCATTTTTGGAAATATTGTGATTTTTAGAGCAGGCATTGGAAGGCGTGAGTGGCCATGTGCACAGGGAGCCTTCAGGTTTGACATCCACGTTGGCTATCTCCAGGTGGAAGCCAAGCCCTGATCTTTGTGGATTGTTTCTTCTTTCAATACTGGGCGAGAGAAGGCCAGGAATTACATCTGCAGTCCTGCCAAGTCCCCTGAGCTGCATTTCAGTTACAGGCATATCTTTAGACCTAGGACATTAAAAGTTTTTCCCTGAAGTCAGAGAGTGCCCAGGTGGAGGAGGAGATGCTGTGATGTGCAGTGATGCTGTGATTGGGCTGTGCAAGCCAAAGGGGCAAATGAAGCCTGAACAACTTTTCAGTCAGTGCCTCTGCACTCTACCTGCTTGCCTTTGCAGCCTTGCTGTTCTCATCACGAGCTTCATTTCTTAATTTGGACTCCACAGTGGAGACAGAAGGTATGTAGGTCTCAAGGAAAGATTCAGAGTGTGAAGGTGAGAATTTGTAAAGGTGCTCACAGACCACAGGAACAATCCTGCCATGGGAGATGTTCCAGTTACTGTGCCCCCAGATTTCCCTTGGTGAGTGCTCCTTGGAAGTCCTACCATTGAAGTTACTCCTAACTTGCAAGGTGACTTATTAAAGGCATCAGCAAATTCCTCAGAGAGCCTGGGGGAAAGCACAAGCAGCACTTCACTTCCTCACACCTGGAAATCCCTCCAGTGCTCAGCAGACCCGCAGTTCAGCAGGGCTGGATTTGATGTGGATTTTGGGAGGGGTAGCCTGGGGGCATCTCTGCACGATGGAAGCTTGTAGCTCTCTCTTTAATCGGAGGTGAATTTAATTTCAGTAATGAGCCTGGCACATTCCAGTTCCTGATTAGATTTGCACAGTGATTAACCCAGCAGATATTCACTTGGCAAACTGCCCACCCATTCCAGTTGCAGTGGACTGAAACCACTTCTGCTGCTACTCTCACACTGGGAAGCAAGGTCACCTCAAGGTCACTGTGGCAGGAGAAACACAGCAGGGCTCAAACCTCTGGTTTTCTGGCACTGTCCTTGGGAGGGGCCTGTCCAGCTCCTCCTGCTGGACCCCACCTGGACTGTGGGCACCGTGGGCGATTTCTGGTGCTCTGAGAAGGAAGCAGCTCCTTGCAGAAGTTTCCCAAAGAGAGAACAGGGCTTGCCCGAGCCCCTGGGGATGCTGAGCATCTCTCAGAAAGTGCTGCCAAGCTCTTCCATCTCTGTGTCCTTCAGGTGTGCAAGAAGATTCCTGTTGTGTTCTTCGGTCGAGTAACTCTGTCCTTGTGTGAATATCGGTGAGCTGGGGGTACCTCCAAGGACATTCCCAGCTCTGGACTGACCTCACTCCTGTCTCAGAGCAGAGCTGGAGGGAGAAAAGGGCTGAGTTATAGCAGCATATCTTGCATGCAAAGAATCCCATCCCCAGAGCTGTCAGGAGAATGTTCTTTACCCTCACTAAAGTCACTCGCAGAAGAAGAATAAAGCAGAAACTACTTTTAAGATGTAAAAGTCAACTGTTAGTTGGTTCAAACTAGCAAGTGATTTCCACATGTCTTCTGAGGAGCTCCCACTGCTGCTCCAGAGCAGAGCAAGGTGATGATCACTGTCCTCTCTGTGATCACTGCCCCATCCCTCTTGGACAGCAGGTCCAGCTCTGGGGAGGTGGGACCACATCATAGAGCAAACTGAGAAACACACAAAATGTCAGAGGATTTCCTCTGCTGTAATTCCATTAACTGGTTGCTGGATGTCTCCACTAGGATTATTACCTGGCCATAAACACGCTCTCAAATCTATTGCAAAATTCGCAGTTGGCTCAGGAGAGACACAGGGTGGTGCCTGCTCACTACACCCTCCCTCACACGTGGCTTATAATTTTCTTATGCTCACAAAAGACATTTTTTTCCTTGTTCCCTGGACTGTCTGAAAGGGAAATAAGACAGGATCAAGAGATTAGCATGTGTGGTTCATGTTTATAATTTGGCACTGATGGGATATTATAATATAGTCCAGATGCCTGGGAAGATGTTTAATATAAGCCAGAATGATTGACATGTCTCCATACAGGATCTGAAGGCTGTCAGATCTCAGGTTATTGAGTGTCCCACTTACTGACAAATATACACAGCAGCTAAGTAGGGCACAGAGCTCCAGTTCCCTCTGCCTGAGCCCAGACTGTCCCCTGGAGCTGCTTCCCAATGAGCTGTGAGGTGCTGCTGGCATTAGCAGAGGATACTGGCAGTTCCTAAAGCCACCAATGGCCCCAAACCTACAACTTCCTGGTGTGCAAAGGAGGTTTACTTTGGAAAGGGCCTGAGTCAAGAAAACTTCAGTAATTCCTGTTAATCCATGACCTTGGGCTGCAGGAACAGCACAAGGATTTTGCCTCTTTGGAGGAGCTCTTGGTGCCCCAGCCAAGCACCTTGGGAAGAGGCAGCAGGGGTGCCAGCAGGCACAGGTTATGCCAGGCTGCCCCCATCTCCCCTGGCCATCAGCCCTGCTGGGTTTGCTCTCATCTGAGGAGGCCACTGGAGTGGATCTGCCTGTGATCTACCACGGGGAGCTGCTCCAGCTGGCTCAGGAGAGCAGTGGAGGTGGCACAGCAGGAGAGGAGCTGTAGCACCCACTGACCCTTGAATGTCAGGGGCACAGGGGACCAGGAGGGAACAGTGAGCCCTCAGCCACACTGCGATGCTTGGGGAGTATTTCTGCACCAGCAAAATACACTGCAAGACACACTGCACCTGGGCATAAAACAACTCTGTTAGCATTAACTTGCTTTTCTGTTCATTGTAAAGGCCAAACTCTGTGAGTCATATTTCCACAGGGATGCTTTTACCTGCATCAGCAAAGCTTTTCTGGACACACCTGAGCACCTGCATAGCAGGAACAATGAATCCAAACAGCCAGGTTGGATTCTGCTGCCTTTGAATCCAATCAGATATTTGGGCATCAGAGAATCAGAACAGATTTGAGAGCCGTGTCCTGAGGCTGAGCTCAGACATGATGAATTGAGCAGGGGTTGGTTGCTTTAACCATTATTTCTGGGTTGACTTTGCCTTGCTGCAGCTCCCACTTGGTGGATCCTGTTGTGTGTTCTACTATGAGTTTAACAACCCAGAGGAAATCAATTTGGCAGTTATCCACCCGTGTTTGTGATGAGCTGTATCCATCTCATTTCTTTATTAAAACCATTTGGTTGAGCAGTCATAACACCCCTGTAAGTGAACTTTCCTGGGCCTTGAATCACTCCCTTATCTGGACACTTTCCATTTGAAGCCAGTGCCTGATAAAACTTCTGTGAGTACCATCAGAGTCAAAAATAGCTGATATTCCCCTCCTTGGAATGCCAACATTGTGATGGTCTCTCCCATTTGTGTTCTTCCCCTACTGCTGCCAGCAAACTGTAATCCCACACACCCCAGCTCCAATCTCTCCTTCAGAGCCTCTTCCTCAGCCCTCATCCAAACCACTTTGCTTGGTGAAGGACAGTGCTGAAATAGCTGTGGACCAGATTAGTCCTCAGTTCATCCTCAGGTCAGGGTCTCTCATTCTTTCTTCCCATCTTCCAGTTGCAGGACCCATGCTGATCCTTCTGTGCATCCTCCAGGTCCTCACATCCCTGCTAAGAGCTCTTTGTAATTGCTGGACTAACCTGCTGTGGATGTGCTGAAGGCTGGATTCCCTCTCTGTGCTCAGGAGCTCCTGCACCAGTTGGGAAGGCAATGGGAGGTGGAGTGTGGCTCTTGGGGGAGAAGCTCAGGAGGAAGTTGATGATGATGATCACACTCTCCTAAGGGGTCAAATCCACTGCACCAGTATTTGGTAATTCTGGCTTTACTCTGGGTTTTTAAAGATCCCAGAGGGCTGAGGAACAGTTCCCACAAACACCTGGGCAGTGTCTGCTTTGACCTGCTTTGCAAATCCAACCTCCATGACTCAGAAACCCTCAGTGGTGGAGGGCTCATGAGATTGTTAAATCCTGACCTTTCACGCTTCTCCCGATCCCCTTGAAGGGAGAAGAAAAATCATCCCGGGAGGACCTCTTTCACCTAGGAGAGGGTGGAATCAGCACCCTGACACTTGAAACTGCACTTGAGGCCCTGAAACTGCACTTGAGACCCCAGAAGTGAGGGTGGGAGTGTTCAATGCCAGGGCTACCCTGGAAGCAGCCCCGTGGCCCTGCACACTCAGCTCCACCAGCACCGAGATGCGCCAGGGGTCGAGCTGTGCTCCTACACGGAGTGGGAGAAGCACATCCAGAAGCTCTGGAATCAAGGCAATCCCTGACATGGAACAAAAGACTTCAGCAGCATCTCTGCTGCCAGTCCCTGGGTTTGTAAGACACACAACAGTGCCCTGTCCTTTGGATCCAACTTAATGGGCTCAGGCAGCATTAACTGGGAACGGCGTCTTGGGGATAACGAACAGGTGTCAGCCCAGACTCGGGGTCTCGTGTTGAGCAAGGATTATTTTACTATAATTAATATTCTTATTTCTTATATTGTTAATTACTGGCAGAAGCTCAGTGCTTTAGGGAACCTGCAATAATGCCTCCATCCGTGCTCCAGATGATCCTGCAGACTTGGAAAGGCCTTGTCAGAGCTCATCAGGTTTTGCAGATGACTGGCTACACAGCAACCAGAGGTGAGTGGAAATATTACAGACACACAGGGAAATCTTCTTGCAGACTAATCCCCATGAATCATTTTGTTTGCATTCGTGACCTCTTTTATTCATGAATATTTGGTAGAAAAACACTTCCTTCCAAATAAACACTTGTGAAAAACAAACATGTCCTAATTACTTGTGCAAATATTCTCATTTGAGTATTTATGCAAATATATCTGCCCATGTGAGCTCATATATCAAATTACTATGAATATGTATTTCCTTGAGAAAACACATAAGTTTGAAAAAAATTTTGAGTGTTTTTGTTGGCTTAGTGAGGGAGCAGGGAATGCTGTTTGTTGCCTCTGACTGTAGCTGAAGTTGCATTCACAAGCACCAGGTTGAAATCCCTCAATCAAATGACAATACTTGCATCCTACAAATACTAATTTGATCCCCCAGAATTTCAGGGAAAGAAAAATGATTTTGCATATCTGGAATAAATCACCATGTAGTTTTACTTAGGGAAATAGGATAACACCAGATACTCACAGTGAAAAGCATCCCAAATCCAAGTGATCCAAATCTGGGCTCCTCAGGACAGGAGGGTCATGGAGCTCCTGGAGCAGGTCCAGAGGAGGCTGCGGGGATGCTGAAGGGATGGAGCATCTCTGGGAGCAGCAAAGGCTGAGGGAGCTGGGGCTGTTCAGCCTCCAGAGCACCCCCTGAGAGGGGCCCTCCCCAGGGTGTGCCAGGGGCTGCAGGGAGGGGGCAGAGGATGGCCCAGGCTCTGCTCAGGGGGGCCCAGCAATGGCACAGGAGGAACAGGCAGGAACTGATGCCCAGGAAGCTCCAGCTGGACAGGAGGAAGAACTTCCCTGTGCAGTGACCCAGCACTGACAGGTGACAGGAGCCATCCAACAGGGTAGGAGATCTCCAGTCTTGGAGGGTTTTTATGCTCAGCTCAGCAGAGTCAAAGCCAGCCTGACTCAGTGTGGGGCTGTCCTGCTCCGAGCTGGAGGTTGGACTGTCCCAGCTGATGGGATGGGACACAAAGCCCCGGTGGCTTGCATGGGAATCCTGCTCCTCCACCTGCACTGCTGAGCTCAGGGCAGGGTTGAGTGGAGAACAACTCTCCTTCCAGACCCACAGAGAAGGTTCAGAGACAGATTTCCATCCTTTAGTCCAGAGCCATGAGGTCTGTACACGTTCTGAATGATCTCAAGTGACATTATGTGGAAGAATTGGGCTAACTATTAAACACAAGGCCAGGGAGACCTGCTCAGCCAGTGATACTGTTTGATTCCCACTGCTGTCAATGAGTAAGTGGCACCGACCATGAGTTTGTTTTCCACTGTTTTAACAACCCAAAGCTGTGACACATTTTATTTTTGACTGCCAGAGCTCAAGGAGTGTTTGGACAATGCTCTCAGGCACATGGTGGGACTGTTGGGGTGTCCTGTGCAGGGACTTCAATGACCCCTATGGATCCCTTCCAACCCAGGATATTCTATGATTTCATGATCAGTGGCACAAGCAGGACACTGATCTGTCCTCTAGACCCCCACTCAGGTCCAGGTGCTGCTCAGTCTGTCTCTGTGGTCATGGGCAGGCCCTTGGACAAATGGCCATTTCTCTGCAGTTTCACTAAGAAGTTTCCAGGCAGGAGTTTCTCACTCACACATCTGTGCAACACCCAGCACAACAGGGCTCTGTTCTGGGGCTTTTCAATCATTTTCTTCAACAGCAAAAAGTTTCTATTTTCTTGTGTAAATACAACTGCTTGTCCAACTTCCATAAAATTCACTTCTTCAGTATCACAGCACTTTTGTTGGTAGCATTCAACCATGACTGGATTTAGTACTGATAAACCCCTCAGTAAATTATGATTATATGTGTATGTGTCTGTTTAAATGATCGCAACAGCAAAGGCCCAACAGGGACATGCCAGGAAATGATCATGGTACCTTTTAGACAGAATTTGGTCCAGCCTATCCAGGTAGAAACCTGCTCTGAAGAAAGAATTCTCTTTCTTGTACAGGCCTGTTGGCATAGCTGAAGTGCACTGTGCCACGCTGATCCACCCAAATGGTCTGCCCTGCAAAGGAGATTGTGCCCTGGCTTGGCTTCATCAGTTTTCTGCCCCACTTCACATGAATCCTCTCCACACCCTGTGGACTTCATTGAATCATTTAGGTTGGAAAAGACCTTTAAGATCACTGAGTCCAACTGTAAACCTAAGGCTGCTAAGTCCCACTCAACCATGTCCCCAGGTTACACATCTCCACATCTTCTGAGTCCCTGGGGGGATGGGGACTCTGCCACTGCCCTGGGCAGCTGTGCCAGGGATTGGCCACCCTTTCCATGAAGGTGTTTTCCTTAATATCCAGTCTAAACCTTCCCTGGTGCAACTTGAGGCTGTTTCCTCTTGTTCTATTACTTTTTACATGGGACAAGAGACCAACCCCCTAGTCTGGCTACAAGCTCCTTTCAGGAGTTGTAGGGAGAGAGAAGATTCCTCCAGATCCTCCTTCCATCTCTTCCTGTAGATGGGGATCACACTTGCAAAGCTGAAGTCAAGTGGGACATCCAGGATGAGTCAGGAGTGCTGATAAATGATGGAAAGTGGCTCAGGGAGCCTCTGGACATTCGGTCTGTGCCTTGGCTGGGTCTCATCCTGCCCCAGACACCTGTGTGTGTCTAACTGATGTAGCAGCTCACTGATAATTTCCCTCTGAGGGATTCATCCTGCTCCCCAGGCCCATTTCTGCTCAGGGGGCTGGGTACCCTAAGAACTTGTTTCTTACATGAAACCAGATTATCCAGGGCAGTGGACTTCCATGAAAGACATCCTTTCCTATTCTGTTTCTGGTTTGGATGGAAGATCAAAGATACTCCTAATATTTCCTAACTTTGGAAGAATCTGCTGTCATATTTTGACCATCTCCTAACTCTTTTTTTTTCTCTTCTTAGTACTTAGAGATATCCACTGTACAACAGTTCCTCACAAAATGAAAAGACTCTTGGCTCTTCTGCCACAAACACACTTTTCTCCACACTCAGATCAGTGATGGGGCAGCTGGGCTCTTCCAGTTACAAGGAAGAGGGCAGGTAGAAAAGTTTCAGAAATTGGCAGATTTCAGAAAAACTTATGGCTGTTTAGAGCTTTTCTGATTGACAGTAAGGAAGGCAGAGAAGGGAGGGTCATGCACTCAACTCCCAGCCCTGCAAGCCCTGCAGTCAGCCCAAGCTCTAGCTCAGGTCCCAAGTCCAGTCCTGCTACTCTGCCAGATGTGGCAGGTGAGGACTTTGCATCAAGTTTTGTCCCAGTGTCTCAGGTGAGACAGAATTTCAGCTCTAATTTTACTGTCCTGCAGATTTTTTCCTCTGCATGCCAGGTGAGCTAATGTGTATTAGCTGTGTGTGAACATAACCACTCTGTATGAACAGAAAAAAAACACATTAAAAAAAAGTCCAAACCAAGATCCTGGCCTGCTTCCCTCTGCTTGTTTTCAGTTTTGCTCAAGTCACCTTTGAAAACCTACTTGAGTTTCTTTCATTTTTCCTTTTGAGATTATGGGTGTGTGTAGACAGGATCAGACCAGCATTAGACTAGTCCAGACACAGGCAAGATAATCTTTTCTAACCAAACCATAGCAATAACAGTAATGTATAAGTGCAGAGATGCTCCTGTTCATTTACCCTCTGGTTGTGCTGCCCCAAACCAGGCAGTTGCACTGCCAATATTGGTCTTGTCTCTCTGAAACAGCCCTGCAGCACTGGCTGCAGAAAGTTCATGGTCCCCTGTAAGGGAATGGTTAAAACCACTTAGTTCCTGTGTCACTGAGGACACACGAGAGTTTGACACATCCAGATCCACCTGCAGCTGCTGTTTGGGTCACAGTGACACGTGAGGGCCTGGGTGTCCCATCAAACCAGGATAAAACTGAGCAGAGCTGAGCTCAGTCACTGCAGTTCTCTCGTGCTCTAGGGAGGCTTTGTACAAGGTCCATGAAGTCTGGGCTTATCTCTCTCCCCTGGCCTCAGCAGAGACCAGGACTTTCCCATGTCAATAGATTGATGCTGGTGAATGATGAAGATTTGCTAATGATAATTACTAAAATGCTGCAGGTCTGGGCTGATCCCTCAGCTGGCGCTGCAGTGCCCTGGGTGCTGCACAGGCAGAGCAATACCTGCCTGCCCCCAGGCTGGGGGTGGTTTGGGTCGTGGAATCCATCACCATTCCTCACTCCAAACTGTCCGTGGTGCCATTGGGATGCACAGTCCCTGGGACATGGGATCAGCCAGAGCCTCCCCGTGGAAGGTGGCTGCTGTCTCAGGGCACCCTGAGCACCAGTGTCAGAAGGTCTCAGGGATGGGTCCCACACTTCATCCTCTGCCCACTGCACCAGTCTGTGGAGCTACACGAAATGTCCTGGGAGACTGGGTGCCCAACGAGATGGATTTGTGTTCTCTCACAACTGAGAGAACCTTGGGTTGAATATAAAACCAACCATAAAACACTTAGGCTGGTGGGACCTTCAGCACTTACCTAGTCCCATCTTCTGCTCCAGGCAGGGCTGGCTTCAAAGTTAGAGCAGGTTGCCCAAGGTCTTGTCTAGTGAAGTTTTGAAATCCCCAAGGATGGAGGCTCCATCCTCTCTGGGCTCAGCCCCTCTTGTGGAGAGGAATTTTTCCCTTATGTCCCCATGGGATTTCCTCAGTTACAATCTGTGCCTGTTGTCTCCTGTTCTTTTGTTTTGGTGGCTCCCACACTGTGGACTCCCTCTCATTCATCAATACCTTTCTTGCATGGGAGGACCCTGACATGGTCACACAGTCCAGATATGATCTCACAAGGTCTAGAGAGGAAGATAATCTTCTCCTGCCTTGCTGGCTCCTCTCTGGCTCATGCAGCCCAGTCTGTGGTTGGCCAGAAGCCCCAGATGCTTCTGGGCAGAGCTGCTCCCCAGCCCTCTGAGTTCCACCCTGCCCCTGTGCCAGGGACACTCTGCTCCAGGGATGTGTTTCTTGCTGAACTCACAACCTCTTCAGGCCAGTCCCTCCAGCCCATGTCTCTCCTGACAGCAGCCCAGGATATCAGGATGTCCTCCATGGCTTGGTGCCCTCCAGGCACTGGTGATGTTACACAGAACTCACCTCCTTCTTCACCCAGAGAAGGTGTTTCCATAAGCTCCTGGCAGGTCCTGACTTGCCATCCCTAACTCTTTTGTCCTACAGTGCAGTGGCTGATGGTTAAATTAGTGTTTCCCATAAGTAATGGCCATTTTGCAAATTCTGGATGCTTTTTCCTGCTGGAAAACAGTAGGAAATGAACAATTAACTGTTGTTTCAGTAATTTAAAGTCTTAATGAAAGAATGTTTGGTCTCTAACCTTTACTGGAGGAACACTGGTGGGTACTTGCCTCTCCCAGAAACTCATTTTCATGAAACATGTAGGAATTTGATACATTTTGAACCTTGATTTCTCTGTGTAACATGATCAGTGTTAGCCAAACCCTTCAAATGTTATTGTATCAAGAAAGAGCAGAGGTAGAGGCAGACATACACCACCCCTGCATGAAATCATCTCCTTCCCACACTGGGCTTATAATTTTTAAATTATGAACATGGCAAAAATAAGACAAACTCACAAATAATTTGTCTGTACTCTCTTTCTAAAAGTTCCAACCCAACATTTTTCCAGGAGCTCAAGAACCAGGAGGTGGTGGCATCTCAGGCCTGACCACATCTGCTACATCACCAAAAGAACTGCCTCTGAGCTCCTGGGGGTCCATGAGGTGCCATCCCCACCCTGCAGCTCTCTCAGACCTTCCTGCTTACCTGAGATTGCTGGGTTTGTCTTTAAAAGGAGGAAACAGGCTGTAGTGTGCTCTGGTTTTCTCCTCTAGACCACAAATCACTTTATACATGAAGCCATTTGTACAACACATCAGACTAGGGGTATTTTCCAAACCCTACGGCGAAAATGGCTTTAAAAAGCACACAAATGATGTCCCCGAAGATGGACTGAGGATAAAGGACACACAAGAAGTCATTCACTGCCCCTCAGTGATAACACACTGGTGACCAGAGCTCCCAACGGTGACTCTTCAGTGAGGAGCATAAATTTAATTTGATTGCTGGGAATAATTGAGCTCTACAGCCCTGCGTTCACTGCAGTGGATCTGAGCAAACGTAATCGGAAGGGACATGTGTTTTTCCCTGACTATTCCCTCTGCAGTTGCTGATTAACCTCCCATCTGCAGCATTTGAACCCGGTGCCAGCTCTGGGGGAGGACAGACACACTGACCCAGCAGAGTGGCCGGGACAGCCCGGCGGGCACCGAGCCCAGGGCAGGAGGGAGGGGGCACAGCCACGGCCTGGCTGCTTCTCAGGGACAAAGGCTGTGAGTTCCTGCCGAGCCTCACCTGCCCAGGAGAGAAGGTGAGGATCATTCCTGTCAGCCCGGTGTGTTATTTCATTTTGAGGGTTTTTATCAGAGGTGTCACTGGCTGCTCCAGCTCCGTGTGCTCCTGGGACGGGTTGTTGCTGATTAACCTCACTCAGTGCTTCTCACCAGCAGCAGTGGCAGCACCACCTCCATGGTGAGATGTCCCCATGTAACCCAGACATCCCCAGGGGAATGTGCATCCTGTACTAGCTTCTGTAGAATCATGGAATCACAAGGCCTTTGAGATTGTGGAGTCCAACCATCAACCCAGCACCACCACCATGTCCACCACTAAGCCATGTCCTTAAGTGTCATCTTCACACATTTTTTGAACACTTCCAGGGATGGTGACTCCACTATTGCCCTGGGTAGCCTATTCCAGTGCCTGCCTTTCCGGGAAGAAATTTTCCCAAAAATTTGACCTGAACCTGGAGCACCTTGAGGCTGTTTCCATTTGTCCTGTCCCTTGTTCCCTGGGAGCAGAGCTCGACCCCCCCTGGCTCCCCCCTCCTGTCAGGGAGTTGCAGAGCCAGAAGGTCCCCCCTGAGCCTCCTCTTCTCCAGGCTGAGCCCCCCCAGCTCCCTCAGCTTCTCCTGCTGCTCCAGCCCCTTCCCAGCTCCATTCCCTTTCCTGCACATGCTCCAGCCCCTCAGTATCTGTCTTGTTGTGAGGAAAAAACTATAGGAAAACTATGGAAAACCCATAAGAAAAAGCCACAAACCCATAGCTATAGAAAACCTATAAAAAAGGCTATAGAAAAAGGTTTTAGAAAACTCTGGGCTGCTACATGGGAGCCGTGGGGACTGGAGTTGGGGGGGTGTTGAGGATGGCAGGCTTGGACCCCACTCGTTTCTGTGCTGCTTTCTCTGATCCTCTGGCCTATTCAGACACTTCTTCGTCCTCCTGGTGTTCACATCCCACAGCTTTGTCTGTTCAGCTCATGGGTGGAATTCAAGCTGTTTCAGCAGGACAGTGCCTGTTGCAATCTGCACAAACTTTGGGAGAGGCACTTCCAAAGGCACCTGAGGGACTGATGCTTTCCTTGCACCTGCAAAGGGGACTCGGGCACATTGGAGCTGAAAGCTGGGGAGCAGCCACGGGTGGGTGCAAAGGGCTGGGACAAAGTGCCTCTAAATCACATCTGCACAGAGGGGAAATGGAACTCAGGGTCAGGGAAATCACACCAGGGAGATTGGGGATAAATGATGGAGGGCCAAGATCCTCTGGAAGGGCTGGAAGTGTTTAATGAGTCATTGAGCATGTTGGTTTTATTCAGCAGGATCTACTCTTTGGGGTACACAGTTCTGCCATTTCTTTCATTGCTTCTGGGCCCAAGAGCAGGATTTTTGTCCATTAACAGAGGACCCTTTGAACCCCACAAAGGTCATTAAGGGATGGGATCAGTTTTGCCAACAGCGTTTTGCTGCTTTGGCAGGAATTTCTGCAGGTACTGGACAGGGACTCTCTCTGGCAGACACAACAACTGCTGTGGAAATAAACTGTAGTGTTTTTTTAGATAAACCCTGGTGCCAAGCAGGGGCAGAATGGAGCAATTACAAGCCAGGTATACCTGAGTGTCTCTGAGACCTGCAAAGGATGGCTGGGCAACAAACTCCCCTTCTGGGGCAGTCCTGACATCTCTGTGCCTGGAGCAGAGCTGACATTTATAAATAAGTCCTGAGCTCTTCAGGGGTCATAGTTTCTCTGCTGGGTGAAAAACATATCATAAGTAAAATATTTGCTAAAAAAATCCACGAATCTTCCAGTGTGCCTTGGAAATGAGTGACCATTGCAGGGAGGGAAAGTGGTGCCTCTTCTCTCCACAAGATATTGCAGAAGAGCAAAAATCCCTCAGGCAGCACTGTGGTTTTCCCTCAACTCTATATTGCCACTTGAGTAAAATAAAGTTAAATTGTGTCAGGCTTTGATGTATTCCTGTAAATGCATCTTAATATCAGTTTGTTACATTTCACAGCACTCATTTTCCAGCTAATTCATACAACTCTCACTGCAGAGGGGTTTGTGTCTGATTTGTATCCTGGTGTTGGTTGAATCAGGTTTGACTTCTTGACAAGGGAGTGTCATTTCCACCCCTCCTTGACATAAGGATGGAGACAAGAGGGTCTCTGTGTGAAAAGAAAGGGGAAGACCAGGAGTTTGAGGTGGAACAGGCACAGAAAACGATGTTGCTCCCTGAAAACCAAACTCCATCGTCCTCATCTGTGTTACCCTTTAAAATAGCAAGAAGATGACTTGGGCAAGGCTTGGTGAACATAGAACAATGTAATAGTGAGAAACGAATTTAAAAGCTTTTCAGCACCAGAGTCTGGGAAACGCTGGATGTGGCTGTGGACATTTGGGCAGTGTTGGACAACGTTGGACAGGCTTGGGCAACCCTGTCAGGCACATTTTGTGACTGTTGGGTGTCTGTGCAGGGCCAGGAGTTGGACTGGCTGACCCTGATGGGACCCTTCCAACTCAGAGTATTCTTTAATTCTGTGATTTCCACATGCTGAAGTCTGAGACATTAAATGTATAACACTAAATGTGAATCTGGAAAAGGGGAAATCTGTAAAATTAAATTCCTGAAGTCTGAAAAGCTTGGGAAAATAAGAAAAGCAGATGAAAAATGGCATAACAAAACATTTGAAATCAAATGGTAAGTTTTTTTGGTGTTTTGCAGTGCCTGTGCATTGTGTGAGCTCAAGTCAATATTCATTCTCATTTTCCAGTAATTAATGGATAGTCCTTCTCCAATGGCAATGTTCACATCCCCAGTTGGAAATGTCTTATTTTCCAAGCTGAAGACCTTTTCCTGGAGTTCTCATCCTAAATTTTCCAACATACCTTACACCCCTCCATTTCTATCTTGAAAATAAGCAGCAGATGATGGGTCATTTTTTCTTTCAACTATGCAATAACAATTTCAAATATTTTGATATTTCCATTGGTTACAAGTAAAATTATAGCTTTTATAATAAAATCATCATTTTCTCAGTGAAAAAAAGAATCAGCACATTGCTGAGGACAAAGTTCTACTCCCTCTGTGTCAGACATGCAGACTTCAATCTCCCTAAACCTGCTGAAAGCCCCTGAACTGTGGGAAACCTTGCTGGGAGCAGCACCAACACTTCCCTACCTGCACCTCCTCCTCCTTGCTGCCAAAACCTACCTGAGGAAAACAAGCTGCAGATGCTTCTTAAGGAAACACCCAGGACATCCAAGGTGTCTTCCTGGCTGCCCCAGAGCCTCTCCAACAAAGCCCAAGTGACAAATAACGTCCTCCCTGTGCTGGAGGATCTGGGTCTGAGGGTGACACATTTCAGTTAAGGCTTCTGCATCAGAATGGGAGCCCACACCCTGCCCCCTTCAGTTCCCATTGCTTTCCCTCACCAAAGGTTCATCCTCCTGCTCTGGCTATTTATTGAAGGATCTGCCTTGAATTTCCCATGCAAGGATTTTTAAAGCCTGAGCTGTTAGTGCAGAGAATTAACTCAGCCCAGCCAGACCCAGTGCACACACCCCAGGGTGACTAGTTTGGCCAGTGTGGGAGAGAGGATGAAGAGTGTCCCTGTGTGTTTGTGTGGGCATTAACAGGAGTATTTTCACTGAGGTCGGGCTGATGGGGAAGCAAACACTTTCCTGGGCTTGCTCTGTGGCTGGAGAAGGGGTCTGGGCCAGGTGAAGAATCCATCAGCCCGTCCCACCAGGGATGTGCAGAGGGGACAGTGCCATGGAACACTCCACAGGAGCCCCGTGGCTGCTGATGGCTACAGGGGGAGTTTTCAGAGGGTTTCTGTGTTGTCAGTGTGTCCAGATGTGGGACCACATCTGCCTGCAGGAGCCTTCTGAGAGTGGAGGCCACAAAGCCCACAGAGCTCTGACATTTGCGGGCTGAGCTCTGGCTGGGGCACCTGGCACTGCAGTCAGCACATTTTGCAGACTCACAAGGGCTCACAGCCCTCCTGTGCCATGGCCTTGGCTCTCTGTCCTGTGGACACATTCAGACCTCCAAAAGGGGCTGGAGATCTTCCCATGGATCAGCATCAGCAGTTTGCACCTGAAACCCATAAGCAGAAGAGTCCTACAGCACCTGCAGAGGCTGCTGGCTCTGACATCCCGAGGGGGCAAATGCAGGGGGTCATTGCTGTTTGTCACAGGTGTACAGGGCTCCTCAAATGAGCCCACTGAGGTGCTGGCTTTCTGCAACACATCACACTGTAGATGTGCCCTTTGCAAGCAGGCTGGGGAGGAAGAGCTGAGTCACCTCCCATTCACGTGCATCCAGATACCAAAATGTCTATGAAACAGCTCCAGAGCTGCCTGCTAGATAAACATTTTGGTGGGAGCAAAGCTAAGGTGTTGGTGGCATTTGTCCCACCTAAGGAGTGATCATGTTTGGAGTTTGAGTCCTTTCCAGAGGCTGTGAGGAGAGAGACAGGCACTATTCCTGCTGTGGGATGGACTGCTGCTGAGGGACAGTGGTGCAACCTCCTCTGTGCCGCTGTCCTAGAGTGGAGGGCACAAAACCCACGTTGGGCAGCCCTCACACTCCCCTTCCTCTGCCAGGGCAGGTCTAAGCCCCACAAAGGAACAGCACAGGGTGGACTTTGGAGATGAGTCATTACGAGCAGGGAGGAAAGAAGATGAAGTCTTTTTCATGCCAAAAATATCAGTGTTGCAGCAGCACCTCCTCCTCAAGCACCACGAGAAACTGAGACATCTTTACACCTTCCACCTAAGTGTGTTTTGCACTCAGTGCCCCCTCCAGAAGCTGTTTTTACCTGGCCATGTTTTGGAGGATGAGTCAGGCTGCAGGGACATCTTGGAGCTGGGCCTGGTGCTCCCTGGTCAGCTCTGCTCAGCACCAGCACCACTGGCTGGGGGTCCTCATGGACCTTCCCAGCAGCTCTGGGTGGCAGAGCCAGCACAGAGGGGAGCAGCCACAGCCCCACAGGGTCTCAGATCACCATGGAAAGCAGACCCACAGGAGCTCTGACACTTCCAGCCTGAAAGGGTTAATGGGTTTCTTCAACCATCAAGGCAAGCAGCAGGTCTAAGATGAACGTGGAGCCAGTGCTGCTGAGACAGTTCCGAGCCAGCAGCAATCCCAGCAGTCCTGATGTGCCCTGGGCTCACCTGTGAAGCAGCTGAACAGTGGGACTGGTTCAGGCTCACAGCCCTGCCTCTGTGTCCTTCTCAGCGCCTCCAGAGGCACTGACTGCTTGGTCAGACTCCTCGAGTAAGGAGCAAACCCATCTCCTGCTGCAGTGGCAGGAGAGGCCCTGTGAGAGGGAGGAAAGAGGATGCCCGAGGTGAAGAGGACACGACTCAGAGGTAAAGATGCCATCTGGCAAGGACATGGAGATGTTCTCCAAGGTCTGAATAGCTGGGCAGCATTTCCAGTGCTGCACCTGCAGATCTGCTCCCAGCTCAGTCTCCCAACACCCTGCTCTGCAGACACAGCTGCTTCGAGGCTTTTTGAACAGCTTGAACTTGTGTCCAGGACAAGTGTCCACTGAGCAGGGATGTCCTTGAAGCATCTTGGACACTGCTCCTGGAAGTGTCTGTAGGTTTACAGAGGAGAACACTGCTACACTGAGTGCAGCAGCCCTGCCAGGACACCTCTGCCAGGGGCACACTCAGGAGCACAGGAGCAATCCCAGGGATCCAAAGGCAGCACTGCCTGTGCCCTGGGCCAGGGCTCAGCCTGGAAGCAGCTTGCACAGTACAGAGGGGAGCACGTCCCACCTGGGGGATCCACAGCCCCACTGATGATCCCCCCACCCTGCAAGCACAGAAGGGCATTGTTACCAACTCAGGAAGACTTTCCCTTATGATGACCTGTCACCAGAGAGATGGGATGTGTGGTTTGGCCCCTGCTCTGCTCCAGTGCTACAACCTGTAGTATTTCCTTGTTGTGTTTGTGTGCTGATAGAGGTAAGAACAGGCACCGTGAGGAAGAGGCTCAGTGTCCTCAGTGACTCTGAGCAGGTCTCTGGGGGAAGATGCAGCTGAATGGCTCTTGGGAGGAGCAAAAAGGGTCCAGGGTGCAATAGTCCTTTAAGCCCTTTTAGGCCTCCACTGTGAATTGCTGCCTGTAGTCTGAGGCTCAGATCCCAGGCAAGCACCTTGGCATAAATCACATTTTGCAGAATAGAAAAGATGCAAGAAGAGCAAAGCCAGAGAGCCAGTGCACAGTGCCAGGCTTCCAGCAACTGTGGGTCAGGCTTGGCTCTCCCACCACTGGATGTGGCCCACAGTTCTGAAGCTACAGAAGAGAAAACAAGATCCAAAATAAATGAGGTGAGAAGGGAATGTGAGTACATGCAGGCAGACAGAGCAACCTTTGCTTTTCACGTAGTGTGTGATATACAAAAAGGTCTAAGAAGGCTAGAGGCTGGTGGGGGGTCCATTAACCAAGTAATTAAAGTAGGAGCAAAAAGAGAAGAAGAGAACAATGGAAAGTTTTGAAAGACAAGGGTAGAGAATGGCAGCAGAGAGCAAGGGCACTTCCTTCAAACTACCAAAAGGTGGGTCAGCCTCAAAGGGAAGACACAGCCCCCAAGCAAAATGCACCCTCAGATGAATTCAGAGAGGAACTGGGGCTGGATTAATCCAGGAGCTTCTGCAGTCAAAACATGACACAAATATTGAATTCCAGGAAAACCTGAGACCCCAGCTGAGCTCTGTGGTCACTGAAATCAGAAAACAGAGAGAAGCATCAGCTGGGATCACACAAGTCATGGAACTGTGCAGGAGTGTTCAGACCTCAAGGGCACCATCCCAGTGGCAACAAGGCCTTGCACTTGGGTGAGGTGGCACCTTATATCTTCCCTCGCTCCAACAGACTTCACCATGAGGATGTGATTCCTGAGAATTACCTCCTGTCCCTCTCCCTCAATCACTCCTCAGACACAGTCAGAGGGACTGGCTTTTCTCTTTCTTTGTCTTGCTTTTAGTTTAGTGAAGCTGACATTAATTTCACTCACACTGGCTCAGTATAAATACAATCCCACCAGCCATAACAGATTTAGACTTGTGTCAAGGCAAAGGGCATCAGGATCTGGTTGTTTCCTTAATTGCTGTTTTTCCTCTCTCCATTTTGAACTCTTTCTCATTGATTAGGAAAGAAGAGGAAAATCTTGTCATTCCATCTGGACAAAATCAACCCAAACTCCAACGCCCTACAGTTTCCTCGTTTTCAACCATTGTCCGTGCTCTGAGAACACTCCAGCTCTGCCTGTGGAAGACTGGGAGCCCATTAACTGCATTTGGGGGATGCAGTCCTGCAGTGAACACCTCTCCTTTCCCTCACAGCAGTGCTCAGGCCACGGCTCCACAGCTCTCCTGCAGAGCCAGCTTGTGCCTGCCCACGGACAGACGGGTAGCCCTGCCTTGTCCCCCTGCAGGAGCTGGTCCAAGGGGAATTTAGAGCTGCATGAGGGTGGATAATCAGTGAAGGTCAGCCTTGGAGGCTCATCCTGCACAGCACATCAGTGCTCTTGGTTGGAACTCGTGTGCCATGACCACAGAAGCCGCTGTGGGGACGTGTGACCCCAGAGCTGGCCCTGTGGTCAGGCAGCACAGCCCGCCCTGCAGACCCCCTGTGTGGGACCACCCTGGCTCTCCCACACCCAGGAGTCACACCTGGCACTGCCTGTGCAGGGGAAGAGCCTGGGGTGAGCTCCAACATCAGCGTTGCTGAACTGAGCTCCCTGCTCACCCAGTTGCTCCATCCCCCACGGCTCTCTGAGAGCATCTCTCCCTCCTCTCCCTCCCCTCACCCCGCTCCAGGAGCATTCCTGCAGATTGCTTTGTGGTAATTAGCACATCGGCGGGGCTGGGAAGTGGAACAGGAGGAGAAGCTAACGAGGTCAGAAGACAGCATGTGGCATCCCCGCGAGGAGAGGGAGAGGATTCAAAACCTGCTGCAATCAGAGATGCACCTGCCTGGGATGAATCCCCGGGACCAGGAGAGCGAAAGGAGAGGGAGAGCGTTTCGTGCTGCAACAGACGGCGGCAAGTCCTTCTCCACCCTTTGTTTCAGACACTAATTAGGTCAATGTTGCCCTTGTAGATTCAGCCTGGAAAGCTGAGTCCTGCCTGTGCTGCAGATTGCAGGTCCTGGCAGGCAGGCAGGGACAGGGCTGGCCCTCTGCACGGGGACAGCTCTGGGTTGGTACAGGGTGCTCGGTGATCTCTGCCCTTTGCTACTTGCTTGATTTAAGAGGCTTTTCAACCCCAGATTCATTGCAGAACAGCATTGGCCACTTCCCCAGCCCCACAGTGGCAGATTGACTGAGAGGCAAAGCAGATCTGAGTTTAAGCCCCCCACTGCAGTGGTCACAAGGGTGACCAACACTGTGTACCTGGGGCTGCTGTTCCCATCTCACCCCGGCCGTGCCGCAGCTCACGGGCTGTGTCAGCCACAGCCTCTTTCACTGCAGCATTCTCAGTGATCCCTGATTCCTTCATATCACAGGTACTCTGGGAATGTTCTTTGGGATCATCTCCAGAAACCTGAACTTGAGGAGCATTTTGCTTCTGTGTTTGCTCTCGAGGGTCAAACACTGAGCTGCAGAGCACAACAGCAGTCAAGGAATGCAGCAAAACCAGGACAGCCAGAGAGGATCAGTGTGGAAGAGAGAGCAAAAAGATCCATCAGCATCCACCACACCAGTCACAGCACTTCTCCTGAAGGATAAAGGTCAAATCAAGATGTTACATATCCTGACCGTTTCATAATTCTGTTTGACAGCAATGTATGAACATAAGCCCTAAATCCCTGGGTATGAAGGTATGAAGCAGCTTGCAGAGGGAGGGAGAGAAGAAATTCTTTCTTACAGGGGTTATTATTGCCCAGAGAAGCTGCTGGCTGCCCCATCCCTGGAATTATTCAGGGCCAGGTTGGATGGGGCTTGGAGCAACTTGGTCCAGTGGAAGGTGTCTCTGCCCACGGCAGGGAGAGGAACAAAATGAACTTTAAGGTCTCTTCCAACCCAAACCATGCTGGGATTCTATGATTTCATAACCCACCACCATGAAATCCTTCCTGGCTCCTCTGGAGCACAATGGAGAGCAGAACTCTCAGTTCTCAGTGTTCTCAGAGTGCTCAGTCACTGGACACATCTTTGACCAAATCTGTTTGTTCCTATGTCAATTATTACCCTCTAGGATAGCAGTGGCTCCCAGATCTGTGCTGTTGAGGGTTGAGTTCATGACAGACAGGCAGCTCCCAGCAGTCCCATTCAGAAGGGCATTTAACCAGGAGGTGACAACCCCTGGGCAAGAGCACAATGCACTTTATGGGGGAATGCTGATAGCACCCAGATAAATCAGGTGGCCTGTCCCCTCTCTGTGCCCCTCTTGTGCCTGTGTGCACACACCCCGTCCTCTCCTCCCACTTTAGCAGGTGCTGGTAAAGTGGGTCACCCTGTGGCCCCAGACAGGTCCTGTGTGACTTCTGTTCCCGTGGAAACACATCAGCCCTTCAGCACCTGCCCCGTGGGCTCCCAGCCGGGCAAGGAGGGTGTTGGCTCCCACAGAGGTTCATCCCAGGCTGGCAGTCACAGCATCTCCATGCAAATGACTTCCTGGGAAGCTGGCAGCGTCCCTTTGACTTTTCCAGATCAAAGGTGCTTGCTCTGGAAGTCAGAGGAATGCTTTCTTCCCAGCCAGCTTGGTTGGGTGGCTGTTGGTGAGAGACACAGCCCAGGTGCTGGCAGAACTTGCAGGGTCCAGGCAGGAGCCCTTCACCAGACACCTTTCTTCACTGGTTCTTCATTTTCACTCCCTTTCTCTCTGGACTTCTGAATCCTGAATTCCTTCCTCTCTGGCTCACAGTGGGGACTTGGTGATGGGAAGGGCAGATTCCTCCTTGCCCTGCCCCAGCTTGTGGGCCAGCCCCAAGGACTGAGCTCCTGGGTGAGGAGGGTGTCCCTGGTAGGAGCAGGCTGCCTGTGGGAAAGGCTGGCACCTTGGGCCTTGCACTGATGCTCCAGGCAGGACCACAGATCTCTCTTCCAGCTCTACCCAGCAATTCATGCTGCAGTGACAGTCGCTGTTCTCTGCTACCTCCCCCTGCAAGAAATCCTCTCCCCACCTTCTCTCCTCCCTTCTCCCCTCTGCTCCTGCCCTGGGGTGGCAGGAGAGGGAGCCAGAAACCCTGTAGGAACCTGATGATGGCTCAGAGGGACAGGGTGGGATTGTTGGGGTGTCTGTGCAGGGCCAGGAGTTGGACTGGATGGTCCTGATGGGTCCCTTCCAACTCAGGAGATTCTGTGGTTCTGTCATTTGCTGATTTGTAAGTGAAAACAGTTTAAAACTTTGATTTTGTAAAATTCTTGCTCACGTGGTTCTGGACAACACAGACTCTGCTGGTTTCTCACCTCTCCAGGTGCTTTAATAAGAAATCTTACACACTCCTGGCCCAGGCTGTGCCCTCAGTCTTGTGTCAGTAAGTCAGGCCACCCCATCCCAGCAGCTGTCACAGTCTCTGCAGAGCTCAGTGACTCTGTGCCAGACTCAGCCCTGTATTTAACTGTGCCATGGCTGAGGGTGGAAGGGAGTGATGCCTCAAGAACCACAAACAGCACCTTCTGCAGCTGCCGGCAGGGAGCTCAGGTCCCCTGGGTGCTGCTGCTGTGTGCAGTTCACTCCTCTGCCAGGGCAGCTGATTTCCAGGGAGAGTTCACATCTCCAGGTAAGCAGACAAAGGATGGGGGGGGTAAACCAGAGCAGTTGCTGAAATGAAGGTGTCACCAACCTCCCTGGAGCACTGCCTGACACTGAGCCCGAGGGGCTCTCCCCATCACTGGTGAGTTCAAGCTCAGGTGCTCCCCCAGGGTCCACCCCGTGTGCTCCCTCCTGCCCTGGGTAGGACCCAGGCTGAGATCCCAGCTAACTGCCTCTCCATTTCACAAGCCCTGAAACCCCTCCAGACACAGACTCGGGACTCCAGTGCAGTTGTTGCCAATCCCATCCACTCAGCCATGCTGCTTTTCATCTGGTTTGTTTAGCCTGTCCCCAGCCAGTGACCCATGAGGAGCCTGGCAGTGTTTGTGCTACCGCTGATTAGCAAATAACCGTGTGACCCGCTGGGAAAATCCAAGTCAAGTCCTTGTCTAGCTACTGACCCATGTAAACACCGAGAATTACTCCTGGGGCTGCAGTGACACAGGGCTGAGGTCAGAAGATTAAGCTCCAGGAGCGAGCGCTGCTTTGCTGCTCAGTGACAGCATCTGCAGAGAGGTTTGGTGCCTTACACTGACAGGCACCACCTTCCCTCCTCTGCCTAACTCAGCTTTCCCAACCCTCAGCAGACAAGCCCAGAGCACCCAGCTGTTTGATCTGCTCTCCTCATGGGTCTGGGAAACCAGCAAGAGGTGCAAAGAAAACAAAAAGAGGTCAGAGAAGAAGCAGAGAGAGAAAACAAACACAGAGGAATGAGGGTCTCCAGATGCCAGGCGTGGGACATCACTGCTTTGGAAGCAATCCAAAGGGAAGAGGGCATCTCTCACCCCCAGAACCTGCCCTGCAGCAGCTCTAGTCTCTGAACCAGGGCTGAGCATGGTGGGATCACTGGGGCAGAGAGACAGTGAAAGAGCAGCACGAGCTGATGAGATGGACGTGGTGTGACAATCCTGCTGTCCCTGCACGTCTCAGGCCACAAATCATAGAATCATAGAATCATAGAATCAGCTGGGTTGGAAAGGACCTCTGAGACCATCAAGCTCAACCCTTGATCCACTACCACCATGGTTACCAGACCATGGCACTCAGTGCCACATCCAGTCTTCTCTTAAAAACCTCCAGGGATGGTGAATCCACCACTTCCCTGGGCTGGCCCATTCCAATGCCTGATCACTCTCTCTGCAAAGAACTTCTTCCTAATATCCAACCTAAACCTCCCCTGGTAGAGCTTGAGACTGAGCCCTCTGGCTCATGTTCAGCTCCTGTCCCTCCACACTCCCAGCTCCCTTCCTGCCTGGCTGCTCTCCAGCCACTCTGTCCCCAGCCCTGGGGCTGCCAGGGCTTGCTGTGGCCAAAGGGCAGGACCCGGCACTTGGCCTGGTTGAACCTCATCCCCTTGGAATCAGCCCATGGATCCAGCCTGTCCAGGTCCCTCTGCAGAGCCCTCCTGCCTTCCAGCAGATCAACACACCCCAGCTTGGTGTCATCTGCAAATTTGCTGATGATGGACTCAATCCCCTCATCTAAATCATCCATAAAGATGTTAAACAGGACTGGGCCCAGCACTGATCCCTGGGGACACCACTGGTGACTGGATCCCCACTGGATTCAGCCCCGTTCCCACCACTCTCTGGGCCCTCCAGCCAGTTCCTAACCCAGCACAGAGTGCCCTGTCCAAGCCCTGGGCTGCAGCTTTTCCAGGAGTGGGCTGTGGGAGAGGTGTCCAAGGCTCTGCTGGAGTCCAGACAGACACATCCCCAGCCTGCCCCTCATCCACCAGGCGGGTCAGCTGATCATAAAAGGAGATCAGGTTGGTCAGACGGGACCTGCCCCTCCTAACCCCGTGCTGGCTGGCCCTGATCCCTTGTCCATCCTGTAGGTGCTGTGTGATTGCACTCAGGATGATCTGCTCTGTAACCTTGCCAGGCACTGCTCATGGTTCTGCTCAGGTCTCTTGAGCACTTACATCCATCAGCTTTCCAGCTGTGCCTCTGGTTGTGCCTTCCATCCTTTACAGGCTTGGAAGCAATTATTCCAGCCAGCTGGCATTCCCAGTGCTGGTTATTCCCAGCACCCAGGCAAATACCAGAGCTGCACATGTGAACTGACAGCTCTCAGAGGGGATGTTGCACCAGGGACACCAAATTAATCAGTCTCTGCTCCTCCTGCTCCATCTGTATCTGCTCCAGTGATTCCACATGAGGGGCACAGGGGTAAGGAGAGCAGTTCCTCTCTGGTGTTTGCCAGCAAAAGGGGGAGTGGGGCACGTGAAGGGCAGAGTGACCCAAACTTCACGGGTGCAGACCAGGAGGAAAGGGACAGCAGGTAAAGCCCTGGTATGGAGGAGTGTACTCTTCAGGATCCAAGGGATTTCACTGGATCCATTGAGGCTGGGGGGTCCCAGCTGGTCTCCATCCCTTTGTCCAGAGGGTGATGGTGTTTGATAACACTGGATTTCAACCCAGGGTCTCTGCCCAGAAGAGGTGTCAGCTTGGTTTGTGCTAATCTGTATCTCTGGGGTTACAGGAAATGGGAGGAAGGAACACAACACATGGGCTCATCAGCTGAAATTCATGGTTTCTTGAGACATTTCCTCACTTCCCCATGACTGCACCTGGCTGGGGAGCCCCAGCTGCTGGGACACCACTGCTGCTGGCACGGTGCCTCAGGCAAAGAGGATGGATTTACTGGGACTTAATGACATTAATAATAGATAGTTGTCCTGAAATAGTAGTTTTGTCTCCATCTTCAAGCTCCATACAAAGAGAACACGCTTCCTGGGCAGCATGTAACCACCTGTGTCCATGCCAGAGCTGGGAACAGCACAGACCCACCAGCACCAGCTCTGGGTCCCGCTCATATTGGCTCTGCCACACACACATTCTGCTTCCCTGGGTCTCTTGCCCTGTCACCTGAACCTCCAACCCCTCCCCATATCAAGAGGATGATTAATAAGACATGTTTTCCTTCACCTTCATTGTAAACTGATAACCCACCAGTCTCTCTTACATAGTGGAAATTCATCCTTCACCTGCCCCGTGGGCTTATCTGATACCTGCTGCTCACCTTGGCTCAGCATAGGAGCTACCAGTGGGACTCTTCAAAGAGGTGGTTTCCTGGTTTTTGCTGATCTGGGTCACTCATAAATTTAAAGCTGAGTAAAAAGCTGTTTTGCCTGATAAATACGTGCACACGGGATTTGTTTCAGTTCAAGAGAAAGCAGCAATTTCTTTGACTAAAAGTTGCTTGGAAAAACTGTGGCTTACAGAAATTAGTGTTGCAACACCCCCAGCTTGGAGACCTGCTTTCTGCCTTGGTATGGCACTGCTTAGTTATTCACCTCAGCACTCCCAGTTAATTGCAGAGCTCACACTTTCTCTTGGCTCACTCGCTTCCTGCTGTTTCATGATTCATTACTTGTAAATGAGTCCCTGTGGTTCCTGCAAAGCTGATTCCCAGCCTCACAAAATCCTCAGATCTGTCCTTTGGCTGAGCTTTTGCTGTTCACGCCTGTGCCTGTGCCTGCTGCTGGGGAAGCTGTCACCGAGTTACAGGTAGTAGCTGCCCTTAGAAGAATTGTTTCATCTTCTTGGGGAAAAAAAAGACCTTTTCTTTGGAGGTTCCAGAGTTTCCACTGACTTTGGGACTGTGAAGTGAGATCCCTGCTGGGTAACAGCTCCAGGGCAAAGCCACCTATCAGCTCCAGACAGGGAGATGGGAAGAAGGTCTAGAGATAGTGCAGCTGCACTTCCCCATGATCCCCACATCAGTCCACTCATGCCCAGTGTGGATTTTGGCCCAGAATGGTTCTCCTGAACCAAAACACCACCAGTGCATCCTGACTGTGTCTCTTGGAGGAGTAATTTAAGCATCACCTCAGAACTAGAGCAATGACTGATGTCATTGCAGATGGACAGAGAAAACCATCCCAGACTGGAAAAAGGAGTGGTGTTGCAGTTTGCAATGAAACCCCCAGTGTCAGGGGTTTCTCCTGGAAAAGATGAAGTACCTGCTCCAGGACTGTGCACTTGGTGAGCTCCTGCCACCCAGGAGAGCAGAGCAGGCTGGGATGGGCAGGGCACCAAGAACTGGCTTCTTCTCGCTGGTCACCACATTCTGAGTGGGAAAAGCCTCACCAGGATTTGTGTGACTTGTCCATGGCAGGACAGGCACAGACTCCTGTCCTGGGGACCACAGTGGCTGTGGGTGGGTCCCTGACCACTGCAGCTCCTGGTCTCCAGGGCTCAACCCCAGGATCCATCACCTGACACCCAGAGCCTGACACTTCTTTTGCTGTTCCCTGGGGAGGACGTTGTCACAGCAAGAGCTGCAGTGTCTCAGTTTAAATGAGACACAAGTGTTTTGCTGAGGATGAGTTCTGAGGAAGACCCAAACACCTCCCTCTGAACAATTGTAAATCCGAAAATAAGGGGCTCCAATGGAGAAATAATGTGGAAAAAGGAAGAATAACAGCCCTTTATTAAAAGATATACATGTATTGGCAGAAAAAATGAAAGAACACAAATAAAACAACCAAACAATAATCCTATACCCAAAAATAATCCCCTTGAAAACAAAAAAAAATTAAACAAACAAACAAAAAAGTAAACAGTTCAGTTTGTGCCCTTTGGTGCAATTCTAACCACGGTCAGCAGGAGGTGCTGTTGGATCATGGGTGGGTTCCACGTGGGGACCCCCGGGTGTGCTGGAGGAGCTGAAAATGGAGATCTTCCCTCCCCCTCAGTGGGAAAAAAAAAAGAGGAGAGAGAGGAAGGAGGAAAAAAAAAAAAAGTCCTTCCCAACGGGAACTCGCTCTGTCCTGCTGGCTGAGTTGGGTGGTGTGGCTTCCCCTTTCCTTTGATGTGCACGAGAACAGCTGCCAAAAAAGAAACAGAGGAGGAGAGGCTTCCCAAACAGTTCCTTGTGGATGAAAATCCAAGCAAAACTCCCAGCTGGCAGCCAGGCCAAGAACAAAACGACCTCCAAGCTCCTGCCACCCAGACCACTTCCCAGTTCAGGCCACAATGAACTCCCTCCCCTTTCCCAGGAGAGAAGGCAAAAAGGTAAAAAAGAACTCTTCACCCCTCTCCACAGACAAGATCTTGAGGGCCATCACCTTGGAATGTGGTTCTATCAGCCACTTTTGTGTTACTGGATTGCCTAACCCACAGTCAATCTGCCCATTCGACATCCCCTTCACACAGTGGGCAGGGGGAAAGGAAAATTCCTGCTTAGTTTCCAAGAACAAGCAAAACCATGACATGCAGTCAGGGTGAACCCTTCCATCTGTCACAGTGGCTGGTGCCCTCTTCCCATCAAAACACCAGAATTTAAATTTCTGGAGAACCATAAAATCCCCAAAGCTCATCTCGTTCCAATCCCCCTGCCATGGGCAGGGACCCCTTCCACTAGCCCAGGTTGCTGCAAGCCTGGCCTTGGATACTTCCAGGGATGGGGCTTCTCTGGGCAACCTGTGCCAGGGCCTGACCACCCTCACAGGGAACAATTTCTCCCCAGTATCCCATCTAACCCTGCCCTCTGGCAGGGGGAAGCCATTCCCATTTGTCCTGTCACTCCATGCCCATGTCCAAAGTCTCTCTCTGTGAGGGATGAGGCAGCCATGGTAAGGATGACAATTCTTAACACTGCAGAGATGATACACAAGACACAAACCAGCCCAGAGAAGGACTCCTTGGATCATCTTCCCTGGGCCCATCTCAGTCTTCCCAGAGGTGAAGTTTGAGGCACAGAGGCAGAGCAGGGTTAGGACTGCTTCCAACTAATCCACCACCTCCCAGCAAGGAGTGAAGATTAGAGATCAGTCAAGAGTTTGTGACACAACCTGGCAGTCCTTGGGGGCATCTTCCCTCTTCCTGGAGGAACATTTTAAAGCACTCTGCCCAATAAATGGGTGTATGCACAGCTCTGCTGGTGAGTACCATGGGAATGCACCATCTGAGGGTGGGTGACACAGCCCTCTGTGCTCACAGCCGTGCTCTGTTCCTACATAGATGTGCAGAAACTCCTTCCCCCTCTGGAGCAGGTCCCATCAGACAGGCATGGTGGGAATCTTCTCTCTGGACCAGCATCCTTCTCCTTTGTAGTCAAACAATGACAATGATTTCAATTTTGTTTCACTTTCTTCCTTGTCAACAATGTTTCTTTTGTCCCTTTCTTCCTTTACAAATGTTAATTTCCATCTTTGTCTCAGCTGTAGCTGTTTCAGTGCATTGTCTTTTGCCAACTGAAATGAAATCCTCCTCGATAGACAGATCTGAGAAGATTAACATCATGCTGTAATTTGAAACAAGCACAGCTGCAGCAGCTGCTCAGCTGAAGAGAAAGAGACCCAAGAACAACAGGACTGTTGGTTTGAAAAGCACCTCCAGCCCAGAAAAGCTCTGGGGCCAGTCTCGTCCTGTGTTCATCAGAGTGGTGTTCCTTTATCATCTGAAGCCTGAAGAAATGCCTAGAGACACAGTTGGGCAGGGTTTTACATTCCTGCTGAATTTGCATCAGCTGGGGCAGCAAGAGGGCTGGGAACTATGGGCCAGTCTCCTGTCAGTGCCTACACAGGTCATGGAGCTCGTCCTCTTGGAGCCCTTATCCAAATGGGGGAAGGATGGAGACGAAACCACAGAGAGCCAGAATGGGTTTACCAAAGGCAAGTCATCATCAGGCACCCCCACCTTCCACTGCAGGCTGGGCAAACCTGCTCTTGGGGGGCTGAAAACTGGCCAGACCACTGGATTTAACAGCACAGACTGACAGCTGGTGGGCAGTGAGGAGGGTGTGACCCCAGGGGGACAGCAGGGTCCACATCTTCACCATCTGAATGGTGGCAGAGGGCTCACCCTCAGCAAATGCACGAAGCGGAATTAGGGGCAGGAGGGTGGAAACAGATGAGCTTTAAGGTCCCTTTCAACCCAAACCATTCTGGGGTTCCATGATATTACAGGGGGCAACAGGAAAAACACCAGGTGGTATCCAGCTAATATTGCTGAGGATCCACAGCTGCAATGTTGGACCCTGAATAACTCACACTGTTGTAGGAGCACCTGATTTCTGAAATGGGTTTGCTCATTGTGAATTCTCTGATGTCTCAGTAGGACTGTAAAACTTTTGCCATGGATGGAGCATTCAGAGTATGCAAGCCTGGATTTCCTGGCATGCCTTTCAGGGGAAATAATCCACTTAGTTTAACTTTTCAACTGAAGCAATGTCATAGCTACCAGAGAAAGGCAATAGTGCAACGTTCTATTTACACCTGGGACCTTCCTGAGCTCCAGACTGTGGGAGGTTGAGGCATTCTGGGGTTACATGTCCCTACACACTCTCCTGGGAATCTTCTGTTCTTTACTGTGGAAGAGAGGATCGTAAGGGGAACTTTGAGTTGGACCCAGAACAGCTCCATGGGTGTCATGGAGCATCTGCTCAGTCAGACACCTTAAATCCAGCCTGGCTCCCTGCTGGTTCCACACATGACTGGGGTCACTGGTCTCTCCCTTGGCTGTTCACTCTCTGCCACACATGGGCACCCATGGGCAGTTTGTTCATCCTGTAACTGACCATGCTCTGAGCAGGAGGTTGAACTAAAGACCTTCAGGCAACATCTCCCAGGGTCATTGTTTCTGCTGACACACCCCCTTGACTTCCCCCTCTGCTCCTCCCAGAGGTGCTGCTGCCCTGGATGGGTCAGGCAGGGACCACGTGCAATACCCCTGCCAGTAACAGCCTGTGTTAATGGGGGCACACTTGGCACAGCCTTTCTTTTATCAATGGACAACGCCCTCAGGCACAGGGTGGGATTGCTGGGGTGTCTGTGCAGGGCCAGGAGCTGGACTTGATGATCCTTGTAGGTCCCTCCCAACTCAGGATATTCTGTGATCTCAAGACCTTTTGCAAAAGTGTTGCTTAAAAAAAAACCTCTTTGCCACTGGGAAAGATGGAGATGGGAAATGACACAGAGTCATCTATCAAAAGGGGACAGGTCCAGGTGCTTTGACTTTTGGGCCAGCTGGTCCCCTGTGTCCAGATCTGCAAAGTGAACAGCAACCTGCATCCCCCCCTTTTCTTGGAGCTGACCAAATTTATTGGGAGTTGGCATGTGCTGGAGAGCAGAAAACTGTGAACTGTGTATGGAAAGTTGGCTCTGAGGAATTTTATCCCATTCCCCGTCTCTTGGCTCTCTTGACAACAAATAACAGACACATGGTTTGAGAGAGAGCTTCAACAGATTGGTCTGACAAACAGACTCTCCAGTTTAAGCACAGAATAGGAAGAAAATACCACTTCTGCTGGATCTGAACCTGCCATAATTTAGTTGGATCTTCCTTACTCATCACAAGGAAGAACGGATGGTCATTCTCTGCTCATCTTCTACAGATGACTCATCAATTTGGAGGTCTCTCTTACCCTTTTCAAGGAGGATGGGAGCTCTGCTCCATGTTCCTCAGATGGGACACACTCCAGACCTTTCCTAATTTTTCTTGCACTCACCTGTCTGGATGAGGAGTGGAGTGATGGCTTTGGTGGGCACTTGGCATCCAGCTGGGGTCAACCCACCTCACACATACTTCCTGGGTGTATGGTTTTCCCAGCCAAGAGCTGTAGAGAACTAGGCCACTGTGCCAGTGTTGAGAGAAGTGATGTGGCAGCACACAGAGTAGGACAGAAGAATCTCCTTCAGGTTGACATATGGAAGGTGAAAACAACAAACTGTGTGAATTTGGGCTAGCCAATGACTTGGTAGGAGCTGGGGGACAGCTGGGTTGAGATCGTTCAGAACCGCACTGTTGGCTGACCATCCAACCTGAGGAAGCAGTGCTTATAGCAGAGCTGATCTTCTTCTCATCAAGTGCAGATGGGGCTGGCATGTGTCTCTTGGGGCATTACATTTCCTATCCTAAGGTTGCCTTTCTGCTTATGGTCCCCCTTCCTGGGCCCTCCACTGCAGAGAACACGAGCCAGCCCAGCCAGCCCTCACCATCAGGGCGGGTGTGTGGTACTGTACCTCATGGACCACTGCAAGGGCAGGCAAACATCCTCCCTGATCCCTGTCTCCCTTTGCAGACCCCCTTTGGAAAGGCAGAAGCAGAGCCATTGTTGTGCTCAGATGTGTGTGGAAGCATGGGAATACCCCAGTGAGGTCTGTTCTGTGGGGTGGCTCTGGGTTCTGATTCATCTGCCGAGAAATTTCTGTACATTTTGTTGGAGATCCAGAGGTCTCAGAGCCCCCAACTTCATGCAAGTGTAAACAGCAGCTGCTGGCTGAAACACAAGCATCTCATCTTGAAGACTGTGCCTTCTGCTGGGCAACAGTCAGGGGTCACCCAACAGTCAGAGTCACCCAACAGAGTAATTCAACAGTCAGAGGTCACCCAACAGTCAGACTCAACCAACCCACACGTTCTGGCCTGTCCCTTATCACAGGTGTGGCCTTGGGACAGCCACTGCTGAGCCCAGGGGCTGCTCAGAGGGTGAGTTATGGCAGGACAGCAGTCATAGCACAGCGTGGGGGCTCTTGGATGGCACTTGGGGGTGCAGGGGACAGGAGAAGGAGCTGAGCGAGTTGTGTGAGGGCACCCAGGGGAAAAGGGACATGGGCTGGGGTCAAGAGAAGGGTGTGTAATGTGCAGTTCCACCATCACACAGTCATGCAGGAAAGGGAGTTTTAGGTCAGTAAAATGGAGCCAGGGCCATAGCACAGAGACCTGGAAAATCAGGCTTTTCAGTTCCTATCATCCTGAGAAATCCTGATTCATCTTGAGGGAGGGAGTCAGAAAAAGCAGCACTGAGAGGGAGCTGCAGTGGCAGTGAGATGAGGCTCAGGGACCACGTGCAGTTCCCATCACCCCCTGTGCCAGTGCACAATGGGGCACTTGTTCCACAGTCATTGAGGCAGAGATGCAGAACTTCAGACTGGGGACCTGGAGAGAGGTTTGGTCTCACCCTCAGTTGCTCCAAGCCAGGTCCTGTGTCACTCCCTTGGGAATCATCAAGGCTGAGGGTGATGAGATGATTTCATCACCTGAACTGAGTCTCAAGTGTGTCAAGGTTTTCATTTCCCACTTTCTGAAGAGAAAACGCTTTTGGATCATTCAGATGCATAGAGCAGGGGATGGTGTCTGGATCTGTGGCAAGAGCAGCAAGACCTTTATGTTGCTGGAAGGACAACACAGCTTTAGGTATGAAAAGCCTCTTGTCACTTTGAATAATGTACTCTCTTCAAGGACATGGGATTTAATGCTGACAAAACACCTCTGGGGTCAGCTTCACCTCAAACAGGTGAGTTACCATGGCAGAGATCTGGTAACTTCCAAGTGTCTGCTCCTTGTGTCCAGCTCCTTAATAATTTAGGGATGAGGGGGGAAAACAAAGGTTAAAAAATTGTTTCAAACAAAATTGTGTAGTTGGCTACAAAAGTCTAAGAAAGGGAAAAAAAGGGGGCTTACAAGAAGGCTGGAGAGGGACCTTGCATAAGGGCCTGGAGTGACAGGACAAGGGAGAGTGGCTACAGACTGACAGAGGGCAGGGTTAGATGGGATATTGGGAAGAAATTCTCCCCTGTGAGGGTGGGGAGGCCCTGGCACAGGTTGTCCAGAGAAGCTGTGGCTGCCTCTGGATCCCTGGAAGTGTTCAAGGCCAGGTTGGATGGGACTTGGAGCAACCTGGGCTAGTGGAAGATGTCCCTGCCCATGGTCTCACCAAGACAAGATGGTCTTTGAGGTCCCTTCCAACCCAAACCATTCTGTGGTTCCAGGATTCTGTAAAAATGCAGACCTGCCTCTGCTCCCTTCTCTCACGACTTTCCCGCTACCATATTGCTGTTCACACCAACTTGAATAAGCCCAGAATGAACCAGAAAAGGTTAGAGATAATCCTGGCAAGCTTTTGGTTCTACATGTTATAGTTCAGCAACTCAAATTTAACCAAAGTGCAGTTATTGCCTTCCAGCTGCACTACACCCTGCAGCTCCAGTGATCACAAATGCACTGAGCAAAGATTGAATTTCTCTTTGGGTATTGTATGATTTTGAGAACAGAAACTGAATATCTTCCTAGGCCACCAAGAAAAATGGCAGAATCAGAGCACAACCAGCTGCAGCTGCAGAACCAGGACATGAAGGAAAAAAGACTCTTCAGCATTTTTGCTTCCAAAGTAAACTTTCTCCCTCAAGCTGAGCAGAACAGCACTCAGAGGCCTGCAAAAAGTATACTGATCCCTCAAGTTTCCAGCAGCCACCACTCCAGGGATTTCAGAGGATGTTGATGGTATTTCGTTGTTTACAGGACTGAGTCCAAATGGACTGGAAAGCTCTGGGAAGCTGAGTGGTTATGTTGTGGTAACCAGCAGAATGCCTCAATTAATGCCTCAATTAAATCCTCAATTAACTTATCAGATGTAGGACAGGCTGAGCTGGACAAGGCAGTTGATGCCTCAGCAGAATCCTCTGCCAGGCTGGAAGGAATGTGGAAATGATTCAGGATTAAAATTCCTCTGGCCCATCCAGCTTGCCCCAGTGCAAGCACAGCAGGACCACAGCCCCGGGCGCTGGCAGGGACAAAAGCTGCTCTCTGATCTGCCCCGTGGCACAGCCCCTGCTCACTGCTGGACTCTTAAGGCCATGCTCAGCCTTATGCTAGAGAGATCAAGAGGGAGAGATCAAATAAAGATGCCAGTGGTTCCCCCTGCAGTGAATATTGCTGAGTTTGCACTCCCGATGTTCCCATGGGCCACTTGCTGCTCCCTCTCTCCTCAGAGGCAGGCGATGGACACCTGCAAAGCAGCCAGGTGTGCTCGCACAGAGCTCCCCTCTGTTCCTGACCCAGCTCCTTGGACTCCTCCTGGCTGAAGCCGCTCAGTCCTGAACCCCTCACACCCCGGGCTGTACCGGGGTTGTGTCCGGTGTTGGGGGAGCTCAGTCCGCAGGTACCGCCCCTCTTTTCACACCTTCAGCCCCTTTGAGCTCTTTATGCTCTCATGCCTTTCACAGAGTTGGTCTCTTCTCAGCAAGGATTTGGGTTTGCAATCCGCTCACACCTCTCAGTCTGTCCCTGTGGGCAGGAATGTTCAACAGGACGAGCTGGAAACCAGAGCTTGGCTGCAGCTCAGCAGGAGAGAGCACCCAAACCCTCTGACTCCACTTGAGGGTTTCTTCTGTAACAATTCACTTTGTGCAGTATAAGAAATTGAGGCAGAAATTTGTAGCATAAGTGTGTGAATTTTTCTTTATTGACGGTTAAGCAAAACCAGTATAAAAATTAGCTGCGAAGTGGCCTCTAAATGAAAAACCCATTTCATCACCATCAGCCCAGCAGAAACAGAGTGCAAATGGGTTTGTGTCAAGAATGCAAATGGTTTTATTACAGGAGTTTTGATTGAATTAGCTAGAAGCTCAAATTATCCTGCAATTGAATTAACTGAAAGTCACTGTCTTTCTCACATATTTCATAAAGATTTTAACAAGCACTTACAGAAAGGTTTGGTGTCTTTAGGGCTGTGTGATCTCTGAGTGATTTGTCCTTTTCCATGAAGTGCCTTCTGAGCAGCCCCACACTGACTGTGTCACACTCTCATTACCAACCAACAAAGCATGTGTGCACCCAGAAAGGGATTGAAATCCCTCAACTTTTTTGCCCCTTCAAAATTAGAAAGTAAATGGCAGAGCAGGAGGAAGAGGCCACCTGCACAGTCAGGTTCAAAGTGTAGGAGCCCAAAGAAATCAGTGTAAGTAACAGACATTTCAGCCTGGCTGGTACCCCTTAAGTGGCTGCCCTGAGGGGCTGTTATCACCCTTTGGGGTGGGTGAGGGTGTCACTGCTGGTGACAAGCTGTTCACAGGCACTGTGCTGCTCAGTCATAAAGTGTGTTGTCCTGCACCTGCAATGACACAGCCAGAGGGTGTTTTGTGTTTGATCTGGTGGCTCAAAGCCCACCCAGCTCCTGAAAGAACCACCCCGGTCCTGCTGATCCCCTGTTCCTGTTGCAGATGGAGGCTGGGTGTTAGAGGCAAAGCTTTTTGTCGGATTTCTTTGACTTTGGGCCCTCACAAAAACACCCCACCCAATGGTGGCCCTGTAGGTGTGCCCATGGAGCTGCCATCCCTCGATGTGGGACAGCAGACCCATACATGGCTTGGGCAGAGGAGGAGCTCAGAGCTCACCTGCCCTGGAGGTTTCCTCACCAATTCAGCTTCACCTCTGTAGAAACCCATCCAAGAACTCCCCAGGGCATTCTTCCTCTCTCAGTGTTCAGTGTCAAGCTGCATTTCCTTCATTCTCTCTGGAACCTTTGTTCCTCTCCTCCTCTCACCCAGCTTGCCAGAAAGAGACTCATAGGAGTGATGGGACCTCATCTTTCTCAGCCAGAAACACTGGCCTGGAAACAGCTCTGCCTGCACATTTGCTCCTGTTTTCTCCAACCCTCTGCTCATGCTGGTGTCCTCTCACACCAGCTCCTCTGTTTGCTTTGCCCTCTGTCAGTGGAGCTCCCTCTGCGTGTGCTGAGCTGTTCTGAGCTGCTCTCTGGCCAAGGCCAGGTCCCAGGGCTCACACCCATCACTGTGCTGGCAGCACACACCCTCCTGCTGATGATCACATATGCTCTGCTCTGGAAATGGGAGGAGGATGCCAGTGTTTTACAGGCAAGAAAAACTTGAGGGAAAGGGACACCTGAGAGAGAGTCTGTGTCATCTGTTCTCTGAATGACAGTGATCTTGTCAGATTTGTGTTGTGGAGTGGAACGTGGAGATCTGATCTCACCCCTTAACTCTGCCTGAAATCCTGTGGGGCCTTCAGCAAAACACCAAGTGCCTTCGTGCCTGGATCGCAGGATCACAGAACCACAGAATGGTTTGGGTTGGAAGGGACCTCAAAGAGCATCTCATCTTGATGAGACCATGGGCAGGGACACCTTCCACCATCCCAGGTTGGTCCAAGCCCTGTCCAACCTGGCCTTGGACACTTCCAGGGATGGGGCAGCCACAGCTTCTCTGGACAACCTGTGGCAGAGCCTCCCCACCCTCCCAGGGAAGAATTTCTTCCCATATCTCACCTAATCCTGCCCTCTGTCAGTCTGTAGCCATTCCCCCTTGTCCTGTCACCAGGAGTCCTTCTCCTTCCTTTTTCAGACTTGTGGGAGAACCCAACATTCTCCCAGAGTGGTCTGGCTGATGCTGGTCCCTAAAAGGTATTTCTTGCACCTCGGTACCCGTTTGCAGCTCCAAAAATTCCCCTGTATTGTTGGGACAAAGCAGCTCCCTATGCCTTGAGAGCTGAATCCCACACTGAGGTCAGACTATTCCCACAGGAATGGGAAGGCTAAAATATTCTCTGGTTATGCAGAAATCACCTTTGCCAGCAGGCAAGTGTTGAGTTCAATCATTACAATGCAAATATTGCCAGTACAGGTGTAGAGACAGGAACAGAAAAATGAAGCATGTGGACAGAGCTTTAAGTGAGCTCCAGCTGGATTGTTTCCTGTGATCAGTGAGCTCATGGGACACTTGCAGTCATGTGGCAGAGCAACAGTATTTAAAAACAATTCCAGTCTTTGGCACATCCACAAAAGCATCCTGACTTAGGGACAGGTGTAACTTCACATCCCCAAAGCTCCTCTGGGATGCTGGTGTTCCCTCCCAGGGTTTCCTGGGACACACAAGTCTCCTGTGGATGGTCTCACCTGATTTACCAGCAGTGGTGGCCTCTGTGTGTGACAGCCCAGATGTGACCAGATGGCTCCCAGTCCCCACGTGGGGAGAGGGCTCAGCTTGGAGTCCTGGCCTGGAATTGGTCATTCACTACTGAATATCCTGCACGTGGTCACACCCAGACCTTTCCTACAGCACATACCTCAAAATGTTCCTCTTGGATCAAAAAGGTGCTGGGGGAGTGATAAACCTGGTGTATGTTTTAATTCAAGGAAAAATGTTACAGAAAAACACATTTATTCTTTTCTCTGATTTTTTCATTGAAGATGTGAATTGGCTGGGAGAGATGTGACCCCTCCACCTGTGTTTGGGCAGTGTCTCACCTCCTCCTCTGGGCCTGGCACTCCTGGATGGCACAAACAGTAGGCACTAAAGTAAAGCTTGGCCACACTCTGCTTATGTATTGTACACTGCAAATAATGAGGCCAAAACCTGTTTTGCCTCTTGGCATCTCGGTGCTTTGCTGAGTGTTCCTGCCCTGCAGAGCTCTTGCTTCAAATTTGCTAAATCTGACCCTTCCTGAGTGACTGCATTGCCTTGCCCTGCACTGACCCCTGTTCTGTGCCTGGCAGTGACCTTCTGGTCCCTAAGCAGGTCCCCCCACAGCAATTCTGCCCATTTACCACACACCCAGACAGACAAGCTGTCCTGCACTTCCTCACAACAGCGAGACACGCGGGACTGACAAGGGCACAAGTAGCAGGGATGGCTTGGGTTTGCTTGTGGAACCTGCAGGCACACCCTGCCATCCCAGGGTGAAGTCACCTCCACAAACATTCCTGCAGGTCTCTCACCTCCTCCTTCCAGCTCTCAGTACCAAGTCTCTTCTTGAAAACTCGGTTCATTACCACGACCACAACCAAAGAGCAGCTCTGTGAGATAATTTTATAATGTCTCCCTCTTGCTGTTAAAAGGAGAGGGAACAATTAGTCTCCTTGGTCAATAAGAACAGAAGGTGTTACCTGACAGCAGATAAAATTTCAGTCTTGAAAATACAAATCCAACAGTCAGTGCATGAAGATTTGGACTCTGGTCTGAGAGATACCAGAGAAATCCCCCAGATGGGCAAGCTCACAACATCAAAGAGGCTGAGGAAATATGGAAATATGACAGGCTAAAAACATCAGAGGCAGATGACTGAGTGCAAACCCCAGCCAAGCCAGCATGTTCTCTGTGGGTAGCATGGTCTCTTTTCCCTACACCATTCTTTTTCTTGTCCCAGCTTTCCATGGTCACTCCCAGAGGCACCTTACCAGGCCACAGGACTCACAGGCCCATCACAGCCCTGCAGATTGTTGGAAACCTAAATCTCATGGTTCATGTACCAGGGCCAGGCAGCTCTCCTGGGAGCAGAGGTAATTAAATTTTGCTCAGTCATGCAGGTAGAGAAACAGCTCTTGACAATCCTGCCTCTTGTCCTTGCACGCCTCCGTAACACCCTGTGCGTGGCAGCTGGCCTTGCCTCTCCAGAACCCATGAGCTGGAAACCCAGAGTACTGGAGGAGCTGAGGACACCCCTTAGGCTTCAGATGGTCTGTCTGGTCTCTCTCCTCAGAAAGAAGGGGTCACAGAATCACAAAATCTCAGGATGGTTTGGACTGGAAAGGACCTTAAAGGTCATCTCATTCCATCCTTCATGTAAGGACAACTTCCACTAGATGAAGCTTTCCTGGCAAAGCCCCCTCCAACATGGCCCCATCAGGGAGGGAAACTCTTTTTAAAGGAAAACATCTCATTCTGTGTCATTCATCAAACCTGCATAAGTCTTTCTGTGAACATGAGGGGCTGCAGCTGCACCCTCACCAGCCCGGCCACACAGTGACCAGCAGCTCGACCAGCATCTGTCCCCCCTTCAGCAGCAGCTGGTTCTGGCACAACTCCATTTGTGTGGAGGAGATGCAACCCTCACCCAAATGAGGGACCTAGGACAGTGCAGGGTCAGCCCCTCCACTGCTGGACAGTCTCAGAAGACCATGAGTCACCAGCAGAGTCAGTAATGAAACCAGAGAGCTCTGACAGCCATGTTATTGTAGATAACAAAAGACTGTCCCAAAAGAGTCAGAGTCCTTGGCTCCACCTTACACGTGAGAAACTGAGGCACAGAGCAGTGACGTGACCTCCCAGGGCTGAGGACCGAGAGCTGGTGTCACTCCAACACTCCATCACACTTCTTCTGCACCTGTAGAACTTTTTCTTCCCTCCCACCGCTCCTCTGGTGATGCACTGTCCCGTTCTCAGCCAGCTCTGCTCACTGCTGTCTCCACATCAGGTCACAACTCTCTGGCCAAAACATTCCCTTCCAGGTACGGGTGAGCTCTGCAGCACCTCAGTGAGTTCAGCTCCTTGTCTCCCAGGAAAAAGGCAGCTCTTCGCCATGGAGAGAAAGAAGTAGATAGGGAGGGGCCTGAAGGTGAAAAGCCCCTGCCTGAAAGAATCCAGGGTGCATGCGGTGCTCCAGTCCCCGGTCCTGAGCGCGGCTCTGAGGTCCCCACGGTGTCACCACCTCCTGGCTGCCTCCTTTGTTACTGCAGAAACTCTTTCACTGGTCCATTCCACCATCTAGTGGAGATCTCTGGAGAGGACACACGCCAAGCCAACAGGGCAAGAGCTGCCACAGAACACAGAACCATGGAACATTTAAGGCCAGAAAAGACCTCCAAGAACGTCAGGTCCAACCTTTGCCCAAATCCCACCATGTTCACAAACCTTATGATGAAGTGCCACGGCTACTCGTTGTTTGAACACTTGCAGGGACAGTGATTCCACCACTGCCCTCAGCAACCTGTACCAATGCTTAACCACTCTTTCAGTGAAGCAATTTCCCCTAATATCCAATTTAAACCTCCCTGGTACAACTTGAGGCCATTTGCCCTCCTCCTATCCCTTGTTCCCTGGGAGCAGAGCCCGACCCCCCCCAGCTCCCCCCTCCTGTCAGGGAGTTGCAGAGCCAGAAGGTCCCCCCTGAGCCTCCTTTTCTCCAGGCTGAGCCCCCCCAGCTCCCTCAGCCACTCCTCATCTTGTGCTGCAGAGCACTGTGCATATACAGTGTGCACCTCCTTCACACACCCCTTGTTCCTCCCTCGTTCCTACAATATTTTGTATCTTATTTAAGATCTGCCAAGACCCTTTGGTTACTCAGGGTAACCTGGGGTGTTTACTTTGCACTTAGATAAAAACTTGATCAAGTTCAGAGCACCAGTGTAGGCTTGTAAAGGATTTGAACACTTTACACAAAATCTGATTAATCCTGCACGTGGAAACCTCGAGGAGCCATACACAGAACATTCACGGGGAGTGTCCTGCAACGTGGAAGTGGGAATGGACAGAGTTTGCCATCTGCCAGTGACTCCACATTGCCCCTGTGAAGTTTATATCGATCATGAGGTGAAATCCAGTGGTCAGCACACAGTGGAAACCAACTGCAGAAGAGCTTCAGCAGTGTGTTCCAAGGCCTGGCTGGCACTGCAGTGGCTTTGCTCCACGTGCTGATGGGAATTCGTTAGGAAGAACTAAAAAATGGAGATTATTACAGTCATCTCTACAGAAGACAGACCAGCATCATACCTCAGGTAGTACACACCTGAATTGCTGAGAATGAGCTTCCACTCCAAACCACCGAAGAAGCCTTTTAGAAAACATTTGGATCACAGTAGGAACTATTTCATCACCGCTTCAGCAGCCACAGAGTAAGAACTAAGGCTGAATCTGGAGAAGGGCAGATGCCAATCACCCTCATGTTTTGATTTTTAAATGCCTGAAATATTCTGTACTTAAAAATCTGCCAAGATGCTTTTCACAGGTACTCAGAAGCAGAGATGCCCACGGCACTTCAGCAGCACATAAAATGCTCCAAGTGGAGGTGCCCAAAGCCAGGTAGGACAGGGCTTGGAGCAACCTGGTCTAGTGGAAGGTGTCCCTGCCCATGGCAGGGAGTGCAACTTTTCCTGGTCTTTAGAGATGGTCTTTAAGGTCTATTCCAACCCAAACTATTCTGGGATTCTGCGATTCCAAGTGTCCAGTCTGTTCTTGGTGATTCCAGCCTGGTCCTGCAAAGCCCTCTGCTGCTGCCAAGGGACAGGTCAGGGTGGATGGTGATGGTGACAGGGATGTCCTCACCCACACCGCTGCCATTTGGAGGGCATTTGGAGCAGGCACCACTCAGAGGAGCATGAGCTGAAACCCACCCAGCCCCCTATGGCTGAGACAGGTGCTAAATGTAATATCAGACACCTGTGGTGCTGGGCAACACCAGTAATAATACAAACAAAGTGTTTTCTCTGCAGTGCTGCCCAGTGTGGGGTGGCAGCCAGCCCACAGAGCTGCCAGACTTCACCAGTAAGGAAGTTACTCCAGTCAGGACATTTGCAGCCTCCTCCCAGCATGGTCCTTCCTGAAGATGACAGTGTGACCTATTGCAACAAGATTTTGAGACTGGGATATCAGTTCAGGCAGTGAACATCTGCCAAGGTACCTGCTTGTGGGACACCCAATCTCACTCCACACTGAGCCAACTGGAGCAGCATTTTGTACCAACATGGCACATAAAACTCCATCACCTGCTTCAAAAGCTTTGTGCACCTTTGTCTTCTCCATCTGGTAATTCTCCCATCTGCTCTTCAGCTGGAGGATAAGGGCCCAGAGAAGCAGGTTTGGCCAACCTTTTGCTTGTAGAGCAGGGCTTGCATCTTGCAGACATTAATAATAACCAATATATTAACATAACAACATAGTAACATATTATGTAATTTATTATCACTGTTTTTAACACTATACACATGTAACCTCACAATAAACCTCTTCCTGTACCAGTAGGTCCCCTGAACAACAAGGAAGTTCAAGTGAGTATTTGAGAATTCCAGCCTATTCATTCCTTGCATAATCCCAGTAACACATTAACATTCCCCAGAGCTATGCCAGTCCTCCCAGCAGTGCTTTCCAGTTAATTTGTTTCGTTGTTAATCACATCCGGTTAAATAAACAGAGCGGATCCATTTCATCTCATTTCACATTTCTGAAAGGAAAATATTCAGTCTGTATTTCACTGAGAGCTGAGAACAGGGCACTGAGAGAGCAAAATTTACTGAGGCAAAATTAAGGGTGCAACACACAGACACAGACACACATACACACATACCTTCCCTCGCTTCTCCTCCAAAAAGTTGATGTAATTTTGCATAAGTTGAGATATTTGTGATCTGACTTTTCTGGGTCACTGTTATTCCACACCATTTAATGTTCACAATAGCTCCCACTGAGTGCAGTTCTCTTCTGAGCACCACGGGATGTCCAACCCCTGAGGCCTCAATGAGGCACTGAGAGAGGGATTTGTGTGTCCAAAAGGAGATGCTCACATTTAGATTACACAACCCCCCCCCAGGTAAGGACTTGCCTTCAGTCACAAGGCATGGGTCTTATGGCCTACTCATGAAATGGGAAAAGGTGGGATATCCAGACCCAGCCCTGGGAGAGCTCAGCCTCTCTGTGCCTTGTTGGGATGTGCCCTTAGATAGGGACAGCCTGAGCACAGGGCAGAGCACAGGCACACCCTTCCCTGCTGGGCACTGTCACCCTATCTCACTGGTCCCACACCCAGCACCAGCATTCCTCAGAAAAGCTGCTGGAAATGTTTGTCTCACTTAGGAGCTACTTGCAGAACAGAAGAAAGCAAGAGGGGCCCTTCACGCAGGAAGAGATCAGCACAGCCAGGCAATTCTGCCAGCAAATGCTTCCTCCAGGGTGGCACCAGGCCCTGGACTCCTGTGCACACTGTGCAGGTCACTGTGCCATGGGGGAGAGCCCTGTCCCTGGGAGAGCAGGAGACAGCTCTGCCCACAGAGCTGATCAACACACAGGGCACCGTGTCCATGGAGAAATGTGCTGGCAGAGGAGACCAACAATGACAGAATCCACCTCAGGAGCAGCTGAGGGAGCTGGGGGAGCTCAGCCTGGAGAAAAGGAGGCTCAGGAGGGGGGACCTTCTGGCTCTGCAACCTCCTGACAGGAGTGGAACCAGTGGGGGTTCAGGCTCTGCTCCCAGGGAACAAGGGACAGGATGAGAGGAAACCACCACAAGCTCTGCCAGGGGAGGCTTAGATTGGATATTAGGGGAAAAATTCTTCACTGTGTTAAGTAAGCTTCCTGATACTCTCTGGCAGTCACAGTCCCAATGCCAGGTGCTTCAGCTGCTGGGACTGAAGCCCCTCCAGTGACCCAGCAGAGTCACTGACTCCCCTCACACCCCACACTCACATAGTGGGTTTTCTCACCAGTTCCACTCCAGGTTTCCCCCAGCAGAGCCTCAGATGTCTCATTCCATAAAGCATTATTATTCATGGTGCAGTAACACAGAAACAGCTCCGAGCTGGTGCCTCAGAGGAGGGACCCTGAGCAAAGGATCCCTGGGCTTTTATACCCTCCCAGTCCACGAGTGAGCAAGCCTTGCTGTTCCTCCCGAGCCCCCTGCTCCTGCCTCCCTCTCCATGTCCATCCACCTTGCTGGCATCACTCCCTTCGTGCCCTTTGTTACCCCAAAGGTTGGCAGTTCAGGGCCTGTCTCGAGCTCCTGCCCAGAGCTCAGTCTGCATCTCAACCCGCAGCTTGCAGACTGATTTCCTGCCCCAGGCGTGTTCCTCAGCAGAGGGACGGGCGGTCAGGCATGGCTCAGGATGCCCAGGGCAGTGGCGGAATCACCGTCCCACGATGCGCTCAAAAAACCTATGGACGTGGCACCTGCGGGCGTGACTTAGTGGTGGGCTTGGCCCGACAAGGGACAAGAGGACACAGTCTCACGTTGTGCTCGGGGAGGTTCAGGTTGGACACTGCGGAAACTTCTCCACTGAAAGGATCGTTCAGCCCTGGCACGGTGAAGTTGCCGTCCCTGGATGTGTTCAGAGAAGGTGTGGGTGTGACACCTGGGGACATGCGGTGGCCGCGGCAGCGCTGGGAGCACCGCGGCCCCACAGATGTTAAAGGTTTATCCCACCCCGATCCGCTCTGAGGGCTCTGAGGGGACCGGGGCGGGGCCGAGGGGGCGGGGCCATCGCAGGGCCGGCCCCGCCCTCACAGTGCTGCGCACGCGCCGAGGGCAGCCGCGCGTGCGCCGCGCCGCGCGCCGGCCTCATGCGCTGCCCCGCCGAGCTGCAGGGGAGCGGCCCCGCGCGCGCCCCGCACCGCCCGCACCCCCCCCGCCCGCGCAGTGAGCGCGCCCGGCCCGCACGGGTGAGAGCGGCGGGCGCGACCACCGGGGCCGTGCGGAGGCCCGGACCCCGCGGGGCTGCGGGGGGGACACGGGCGGCTTAGGGGGGACAGCGGGCACAGGCTCGGCGGGGCCGCGGCTGTGGCGGGAATTTGTGGCGGGAGGAGCCGGGAGGAGGGGACAGCGGGGACCGGCCGTGAGGGAGCGGGGCACAGCGGGGACCGGCCGTGAGGGAGCGGGGCACGGCGGGACCGGCCGTGAGAGAGGGGCACGGCGGGGACCGGCCCTGAGGGAGCGGGGCAGAGCGGGGACCGGCCCTGAGGGAGCGGGGCACAGCGGGGACCGGCCCTGAGGGAGCGGGGACCGGCCCTGAGGGACCGGGGCAGAGCGGGGACCGGCCGTGAGGGAGCGGGGCACGGCGGGACCGGCCCTGAGGAGCGGGCACAGCGGGGACCGGCCCTGAGGGAGCGGGGCACGGCGGGGACCGGCCGTGAGGGAGCGGGGCACAGCGGGGACCGGCCGTGAGGGAGCGGGCGGGGGAGCGGCCCGGGGGTCGCTGCGGGCAGTGTGGAGCCCCGCGCTGAGGCGGTGCCGGGTGTGCCGGCCCAGGCGCGGGGCAGATGAAGTACATCCTGGTCACGGGCGGGGTGATCTCGGGCATCGGCAAGGGGATCATCGCCAGCAGCATCGGAACCATCCTCAAGTCCTGCGGGCTGCATGTCACCTCCATCAAGATCGACCCCTACATCAACATCGACGCCGGCACCTTCTCGCCGTACGAGCACGGTGAGTGCCCCGCGGGCGGGTGGCCCCGGCTGGGTGCGGGCTCTGCCGGCTGGTCCCGGGGCTTGGCCTGGAAGGCGCCATCCCTCCATCCATCTATCCATCCCTCCCTCCATCCATCCCTCCAACCCTCCCTCCCTCCATCCTTCCATCCCTCCATCCTCTCTGCACAAACCTCTGTGCCTGCTCCTGGTGTGGCTCCCCGGACCGAGCCTGCCAGCGGCCCCGGGCTGGCTGGTGGGGCTGCAGTGCCCCAGCCCCCAGCAGAGATGTGCCTGGGGGGCTCAGTCCCCACTGCATTAGTCCTCTGTTGTATAAGGCTTGTAGTTTTATTTGCCACTCCCAAGCTTGCTGTGGCAGTCAGAGAAGGCGTTTCTTTGCACTGGATTCTCCCATTTTTGCTGTGGACTGTTTGCCATGTGTGCTGTGCCCATCTGTGTGTGTGCAGGGGAGGTGTTTGTTCTGGATGATGGAGGGGAGGTGGACCTGGACCTTGGGAACTACGAGCGCTTCCTGGATATCCGACTCACCAAAGACAACAACCTGACCACGGGGAAGATCTACCAGTATGTCATCAACAAGGAGAGGAAAGGAGACTATCTTGGCAAAACGGTCCAGGGTAATGCAAAGCCTGTTTCCTGGTCCTTAGAAATACGTCCTGTAGTTCAGTTATCCCTGGATGTTTCTGTTTTTCATCTTCACTCTGCACAATCCTACTTGTTGGGACTGTGCTGGATTTGGGTCCAGCTGTCTAATGCAGCCAGTGGTAAATGTGAGCAGATGTAGACTAATACTCCTGGGGGGTGGTTGTGAGCTGGATAAAATGGTTATTGCTTTTGGTGACTGGTGTGTCTTTAGAGAACCCAGAGGATCTTTGAGGGTCAGATCAGTCCTTTCCCATTTTAACCAGTCTCCACAGCTGGTTTGCATCAGGACTTTTACAAACAGTTAAAAACAGAGTAACTCTCTCTGCTTAGAGCAAAGAACAGTTTGTACTTAAATCTTTCAGATTAAAGGGAATGTTCCTTACATGTGTTTAAATTCAGGCAGGATTCCATTTCCTGCCAAGGCACTTGAAAGTCGCAGCCAAGAATAATCACTTCAAAAATGCATAGTTCTTTAAAGACACAACTCCCTGCTCAAGCCATATGGGAAGCCCTGGCTGGTGACTGTCAGTAATTTGCTCTGTAATGAGTTAAGAGGGAGAAATGTGTGTATGTGGGGGTTTTAATCCTTGCCTGGCTTTCTTTTCCAGTTGTTCCCCACATCACAGATGCCATACAGGAATGGGTAATGAGGCAGGCACGGATTCCTGTGGATGAAGATGGCATTGAACCCCAAGTTTGTGTGATTGAGGTTTGTAACTGGTAAAAAAAGGATAGTTTTGTTTCTTGTATGGAGCAAACTGAACCATGTGCGTATTTTGCATAGTAAATTTTCTTTAAGAAATGTTCCACTTTGCATGCTATTGAATGGGTATAAAATCCCCCTTGTTGACTTGACTTACTGGGGCTAATCTTTTGAATTGCAACACTCTCTGTGAGCAGTGACAGGACCCTAGAGAAGGACATGAAGCTGTTTCAGGGCAGGTTTATATTGGATCTCAGGGAAAGGTTCTTCCCCCACAGGCTGGTTGGGCACTGAACAGGCTCCCCAGGGCAGTGGGCACAGCCCCAAGGCTGCCAGAGCTGCAGGAGGGTTTGGATGATGCTCTGAGGGACAGGGGGGAGTTGTTGGGGTGTCTGTGCAGGGTCAGGAGTTGGATGGTCCTTGTGAGTCCCTTCCAGCTCAGGAGATTCTGTGAGCTAACCTGTAGAATGAATTTTACCTCTTGTAACTCAATATGCCACAGTCTGAGTTAATCGTGCTGTGCCCTCTCCTTCCTTGGTGGATGGAGGGAGAGTAGGGACATCTCCCTCTGGAAGGAGTTGTCTTTTCCTCTCAGCAGTAAAAGGAGCCTTGGAGTGACCAGTTCAAGCATAGACCTGGGACAGGGAATGGCACAAGTTAGTGGTGACAAACCATGCAGTTTGCAGTGTGTTTATGGAATGTTTCTGCTGCCAGAGGAGATGGAGTAGGGCAAAGGCTGAGACTGCTGGGATATGCTAACACAGGAAAGGGAGCTTGTCACAGTGCCCAGGTCATGGTGACTTAGGGCTGTGCCTGCAGCTTGAGTGCCAGTTTGTGTGCCAGGATCACAAGCTCAGGTCTGAAGCGCTGAGGAGACACTGTCTGACGAGGGATGGGAGGCTCCAAGTCTTGCTTTTGTTCCTGCCTTTGTATAAACACACTATATAGTTCTTAAAACTTAGCAGAAATTTTGCTTCTCGGTGCCAATCATGTTCATAAATCATAATTTTAATATCTAAATCTTTTCCCTGAAGAGAAAGTGGAGGTAAAACTGATGTCTCTGAAGAGGTGCTGCCCATATCAGAAGCTGGTTTTCTTGTGCCTTTTTGATTTTTAGGGAAATGATGAAGGAAAAATAATAGTTGGAGTAGATTGGAGGCTGTGGAAGTAGTGCATACAGGTGGCAAATCCTGGTGCTTTGCATGGAATAGGATCACAGAATATCCTGAGCTTGGAGGGGACCCACAGGGACCATCCAGTCCAACCCCTGGCTCTGCACAGACACCCCAGCAATCCCACCCTGACCCTCAGGGCATTGTCCAAACCCTCCTGGAGCCTTGAGGCTGTGCCCACTGCCCTGGGGAGCCTGTTCAGTGCCCAACCAGCGTGTGGGGGAAGAACCTTTCCCTGAGATCCACCCTGAGCCTGCCCTGACACAGCTCCAGCCATTCCCTGGGGGCTGTCCCTGCTCCCCCAGAGCAGAGATCAGAGTTGCCCCTCATGGGGAAGCTGTGTTGGTGTTGATGCTCCTTTGGGGAATCAGAGGAGGTGCTGAGGAGATATTTGTTTGTTATTATATATATTTTCATGTGCTGTAGCCCAGGCCTTCCAGGGGCCGTTTTGGTGCTGAATTTCCCTGTGTGTGTGTTCCAGCTCGGGGGCACGGTGGGTGACATCGAGAGCATGCCCTTCATCGAGGCCTTCCGCCAGTTCCAGTTCAAAGCCAAGAGAGAGAACTTCTGTAACATCCACGTCAGCCTTGTTCCCCAGGTGAAACACTTTGGTGCTCAGAGGCTTCCTCAGACCAAAACTTGCTTCCTAAAATAGGTGTTTCTGAAGTGCTGTACTCTGGGTACTGTTACTTCTGTATTTCTGTGCAGAAATGCAGAGATTACGTAGTTACCTATTAAGTCTGGCAGGAAGAGAACAGAAACTTTTAAAAAGTGTGCAAATGTCTAATAAAGGCTTGGGAGTTGCAGCAAGGGCAGTTTTGCATCTTTAACTGCTGTTTTTTTCTCTGTGGAATTGTCTCCTAGCTTTTGCAGATGAACTTGACTTTCAGGGCTGAAAGCTTTCACTTTCCTTTCCTTTGCATGGCCTGTAAAGCCACTTCTTGGCCGTTTAGGCATTAATCAGGTCATATTCCAAGCTCTTCCTGGAGTTCCCTAATACTTTCGTTTCTGTTTGCTTTCCCCTTCCCCCTGCAAGAGTTACATTAGCTGTTGCTCATGAAATATGCTGGGTTACTTTTGAAATTTGAAAATATAATATTTTGAGAGATAATCTGGTTGGTTTTTTTTGCCCCAGACCATGTTTTTAATGTGATTCGATCTTTAACTGTAGTTTCATAGACTGTCACATCTGACTGCTGTGTGAGCCATAACAATCTGAGGGGCTCTTGGGTCAAAGATAAACCTAAGAAAAGGTACTATGAAAGTGGTGCTTTGATAAGAATCAATTAATTAGGAATCAACAAAGAAAAACAAAATATCTTTGTGTGCCAAGCAGGTGAGGTGAGCTCCAGTTAATACCAAAAGTGTATGAACATGCTTTATGCCATATAATGCCTGATACAACCTCAGCTGTATTATCTACTCTGGTTTTGGAGACAATTTGCAGTCCTAGCTAAACAAAAAAAAAATCTCTAGTGCAGGAGTCATTGCTGAAAAAAACTTTCTGTGGTTATGCTAAATTTGGGCGAGCATGAGCATTCCTTGTGTTGGAACTGCATTTGACAGAGCAGATTGATAGTTCCTGGAGTACAGATCAATCTTTGTTCTCTTCTTCTCCCTCTTTCCCCCTCCGTGCAGGCCAGGTGATTTACAGAGAAAAATCAGAAATATAAAATATTTGGTATTTGTTGGAAGCAGTGGATAAACCTCTGTCCCTCTCCTTCCCATGCTCCAGTGCAGACCTGCTTACTGGGCAGAACTGGGACTGGGGTTTGTGCTCCTTGCTTTCAGTCTTGGAGATTAAAATGGCAGCACACAGGGGTGCATAATGTTCATGTGATTTGTGCAAGAACTGAGTCAAAGCTTTTGCAAGATTAATAGAGTGGACAGTCGTGATTAGCCTGATGAATCATTGCTGCATATCATCCTAATCTGATGTACTGACTCCTGCTCTTCTCTGCCCAGCCAAGCTCGACAGGAGAGCAGAAGACCAAACCCACCCAGAACAGTGTTCGTGAACTCAGAGGTCTCGGCCTCTCCCCAGATCTGGTAAGGTTTGTTGCACGACTTGGAATTAAAAAAGGCACTTCTGGTATGTTGCAACAACATTCTTGTCTGAATAATGCTTAAGTTGAGAGCTCTTGTGTACTGGTGATAAAAAAGGAAAAGTGACTGAGTTGGTCTGTTTTCCCTCAAATCACAGAGACTGTACAAAGTCAGCTCTTTTTATAGGTTTATGGCATGAATGCTCGAGTACTTCTGTTCTGCCTCACAGCCCTGACGTTGCTGCTCTGTTAGATTGTTTGCAGGTGCTCCACTCCACTGGATACCTCAGTAAAAGAAAAGATTTCCATGTTCTGTCATGTTGAACCAGAACAGGTAAAGATTGTTTTCTGCACTTCCTGGCAGTGGATATTCCAGCTGTTTCTCAGACACTGAGGGGAGTTTTATCTGAGTGTAGTGGTTTTCTGTTCTAGCTCTGTGTTTTGGTAGCTGCATGATTAATTTGCTGCTTTGTCTTACCTACCTTCCTTCCACGTGGACCTGGTGCTAAACCAATCCTTTCTGTACCTAGCACCCAGCTTTTCTTATAAAGTAGTGTAAGCTTAGAGAATCCAGTGGAATCCAAGGTTATTTCTGAACAGCTGTTTTGACTTTATTTGTCCTTCCACATTCCTTCTGTATTCAAGAAGAATGAGATTTTCTAGTATTTAGAGGCCAAAGAGTTGCCCAAAATTAAGTTTAAAGGATACACGACTGTATTTTGTACACTGCTCTTCTGCCCAAGATTTCATGAGAAGAGATTGCACTGAGAAATTGAGGTGGGATTTGGGAGGAGCATTGATTTACTTGAATGTATGTGCAGAAATTCCATGTTAGCATGATCGTTCTTGTACTGAGACTCAGAGCACAGTCTGGGGTGGACCTTGGAAAATAATCAAAAAGTCTGTAGGCTGAATATTATTAGCACTTTCCAATCCAGCTGGAGCTTGAAACATTTTGTCTTTTAGTGAAAGACTTGAGTGTCTCTTCACAGTCCCAGGTTCTGTCAAGTCATTTTAATTAGTTTGCTCTACAACAAGACCAAACTTGACTCCTGCACATTCAGGTACCGCTTGAATTCACTGCTAATTCAGAATTAGCTGACAATGATGTTGGTGTGTTACCAGTACAATATCTACCTCATGTTGGCCAGGAATTCAAAATAAGCTGGCCCTTGTCACTGTCTGGGAAGTTTAATGCAGTTCTATGTAGTTGTTGCTCTGACTGCAGTTGTGCTTGGATTGAGAGGTAAAACAGTCCTGGCTGTAGAGGAGGAAAATGTGCAGCCAAGGGGCTTTGACTGGTGCAGTGCTGAACTCTGCTTTCATTTGAGTCAGGAGAAATTAGGATTTAAAAATTGTGCCACTGTATTTTGGCTACCTAAAGGACAGCCTCATTCTTGATGGACAGGTGACAGTTGTCCAGAGCCATGTTTTCCAAGGAAGCCCATTTCAGTGAAGTGGAACTGTTGATGCAGGTTTTCCTCCTTGACCTAAGGATTCTTTGCTCTTAATCATTTAATCCTAAACTGGATAAAGGACACCCTGTAAAATGTATTGCTCTGTTGGGATCACAGATTTCCCTGGGTTGAGATCAAATTGGGAGCCCTGTAACCAGGAAGGAGAGTGAAGGGAAGCAGGAAGCTGGGCTTGTGGCAGTTTGGCTGTGGTTTCAGTTGGGACTCTGTATCACAGGAGTCTCTTTGAAGTGTTCTTTGAACTTTGCTGTGTGCTCACATAACTTGCCAAGCAGCTGTGCCTTTCCTGCTGCTGGGTTACTGTTTTATAGCCCTTCTCAAGGAGCTCCAGGGAGCACTAATACCTTCCCAAGCATACGGAGACTAATATTTAAGCTATTCCTGTGTTGCTCTGTTCCTAAACACGTTATTGCCTCGAAGTTTGGGTGGTTTTCTGCTATAGACAGGAACACTCTTGAGTGTCTGTCTAAAAGAATTGCCCAGGCACTGGGTGCCTGTGTTCTAATGGCACTTGTGTTTTGTGCACAGGTCATCTGTGTTCATGATGTCTCCTCTGTCTACCGGGTTCCTCTGTTGTTAGAGGAGCAGGGGGTTGTTGATTACTTCAGGCACAGGCTGGACCTTCCCATCGAGAGGCAGCCCAGGAGGATGCTGCTCAAGTGGAAGGAGATGGCTGACAGGTGAGCTGGGCACGTGGAGTTCAGGCTGCAGATTGGTGTCTCAGCTGTTGGTGGTGAGGGGATGAGTGTTAATTCCTGTTGCTCAGCTGTTCTCAGGTGCTCACACTGTTCTTTTCTCCTTGCTCAGAGCCCCATCCAAACCTTGAATGTTTCCAGGGATGGGGAATCCACAGCTTCTCTGGACAGCCTGTGCCAGTGCTTCATCACTCTCACTGTAAAAATGTTCATCCTTATCTCTAGCCTAAATCTCCTTCTTTTAGTTTAAAACATCACCCCTTGTCATAGCACAACGGGGCTACTGAAAAGTCTGTCTCCATCTTTTTCATAAACCCTCTCACTCACAGGCTGCCGTAACATCTCCCTGGAGCTTTTTTTCCTCCAGGCTGAACCATCCCAGCTCTCTCAGCCTTTTCCCATAAAATCCTGTGAGACAAATTTCCTGAGATCCTTATCTTGTGGTTGATAATATAAACTGTCTGTGTCAAACCCAATCTGAAGTAATTAAAAGCTGGACAGCTCTGCCCTCCCTTTTTATACAAAAAACTCTCTTAACGTTACAAAGTGTTACAAAATCTTTTGTGGACACATCAGGAATGTCAATAAAAAGTACCTTTGAGTGTGCTTTCAGGCAGGTGAGACAAGTGTTTGGTACCTGTTCTGTCTGAGAATCCTTGGACACTGGATTTTTTTTTTTTTGGTGAGGAACAGACTCCCTGTTTGGGGGGGAAATAGTGAAGAGTCTTTTCAGTTGACATTCAGGCCCTTACCTTCTTATAAGAGATTAGTTTTCAAGATCTGGATGTTTCCCTTTATTTCTGTGCCTGACACAAGCCAGGCCTGTCTGACATTCCCTCTTGATGGGGAAAGCCCTTGGTACCAAATGTGTTGAAAGTACCTGGCAGTTCTGAGATAAACACTGAACAAACCCTTGGCTGTGGCCAGCAATGCTGTGTAAATCCCATGCTGGGGTTGCAGGTGTGGGCAGCTCAGCCCTAGGACTGCAGAAGTCCCTTCTGTGTTTGCAGCTGCTGCAGTGAACTCAGCAGCACCGTGGGAAGATCCTGGGCAGTACAAACACACAGCGAGCTGTGCTTTGATCCCTGTCACTGCAGCCTTTGAATGTGATACAGCTCCCTGAAAACACACTTTGGGTTGGATCTGCTCAAAATGGCTTTTCAGCAGAGGGAGAAATGAGTTAATTTATATGTGGCTTTCTGCAACTGTTTTCCTCTGTCATTGCTTTGACTTTGATCTTGCTTTGATGTGTTTGAATCATAATTATTATAAAAGGTCACTCTTCCAGAGTCGTCAGCTCTGCTGGACACACTTTGAAGAGCCCAACTGTTTGTTCCTTGAAAAGCTGAACAGAATGTGAGTGAATCTCATCCATCTCCTGTTACTGATGGAATACCCCTTGTGTTCTGGTTTTCTGCAGGTACGACCGTCTGCTTGAAACGTGTTCCATTGCCCTCGTGGGCAAATACACCAAGTTCTCCGATTCCTACGCCTCTGTCATCAAAGCCCTGGAGCACTCTGCACTGGCCATCAACCACAAACTTGACATTAAGGTGGGGCTGGTTCTGTGTGTGCAGAAAAGATTCCCCCCCTCACCCATCTTCCACCTGCAGTGCTGCCCATCCTGGTTCAGACACTCACAGACCCGGAGACAGTAAGGGAGAAGCGATTCAGCCAGGGAGGTGCCAAATTGTCCCTGGGTTACAGCCTCAAAACAGCTGTTTTCAGGCCCAAAATGGCTTCAGAGCAAAGCAGCCTCTCATGCTGTGAGCTGTACGAGGTGTCTGTAGTGGATGGAAACTCCTCAGTGCTCAGGACTGGAGGAAGGCACTGTCTGCTTTAATTTCTGACAGTTGTTGCAAGTGAGCCTTTTTTAGGGTTTTTACCATTAACCTTGTGGTACTCACAGCTTTTATATGCTCCTGCCTCAGGCTTTATTAAGGTTTTCATGCTGGTTTGGCTGTGTAGATGTTTTTCGGGGTCTTGGTCATAGCTGGGTGCTCTGAAGAGGTGAAACATGTATCTGTTGCCAGAAATTTTACTTTCATTTAAATATACTATTTTTAATGTTCAGCAGTTTTATGTTGCCAGTGAGTCACTGAAATAGGTGGTTGCTTTATAACAGCACTGGTCTAGGTTTAGAATGCCTTTCGACTTCCAAAACCAGTCAGTACAAGTGAGAAGAATTAAAACAAGACTGGTGAAGTGCAAACCCTGCATGAGCAACTGTGGGTAGTCCCTGACACAGCTGTATCTGAGTGGTTCAGAAGGGGAGTGAGTTCTGCAAACCCTGGATGTGGAGATCTTATGTTAAAGAACTGACTAGCAGCACTGCAACCTCCCCCTCCCAAAAAACCCCTAAAACCAACCCAACAAAGTGGTTGTTTTAAAGGGTTAGCAGCCTGCCAGAACATCCAGGAGTTGAGGTACTGGAAAAATTGCAGGTTTTTTTCCATGTTCATGACACCCTTTAATTACAGAGGCCTGTGTTTTATCACATCCTATTTTCTCTGCAGTGCTTCTTGAAGAGGATGCATTTTTGAGAGAGTGATCCAGTTTTTCCTTGCTGTGTGGTGGTTTGTGTCTGCTTGGCCCCGTGTTCCCACCTCGCTGTGTTCCAGTCACACCTCCCATTTAACATTGGAGTCTGGGGCTCACAGGCTCCTTGTCACAGCAGAGCTGCAGAGAGGGGAGGAAGGAAAAATCCTGGCTTGTGTTTGTGCACTGATGGTGGGATGGTGGGGAAAGCAGTTCTGTTGGCTGACAGATGGGAAATCAGCCCAGAAAAAACACAAGTATCCATTAGGAAACAAATGCAGAGCTCTCAAGGAGGAATGATGCTATCTTAGTTTAATTGGATTTCAGGAGATGCTGTGCACCCCTGTGGCAGTGTCTCATCATTCTTGTTTTGGATTTCCTCCCAGTACATTGACTCTGCTGACCTGGAGCCCGACACGCTGCAGGAGGAGCCCGTCCGCTACCACGAGGCCTGGCAGAAGCTATGTGGGGCTGAGTAAGACTCTTCTTCCCTGGCCATTTCCTTGGAGCATGGCTGATAAACCTGCTGCTGCTGACAGCTTTGGAATCAAGGGCCTCCCTGGAGACTCCTTTCTTAGGCTCTGCACCAGCACTGACGTGGCCCCACACGCCCGTCAGGGACATTGAGGATAGGATGTTGAATGGAGAATTGTTAAATAAGTGAGGGAGGGGGTGAAAGGCAGCAGGGGGGAAATGATCATGCAGGTGAGGATGTGCCCAGACTCGCCTGCATGATCAGGGGGAGACAGGGTGAGAGGAAATGAGAAAGGAAAGGTCCTGATAAAGGCTGTTAAAGCCAGGGTGGGAATGGAAGGTGTAAATGGGGTATAAAGTTCTTTAAAGTGTGAGAAGGTAGCATGCAGAGGAGAGCCAAAGAGTTAGCACAAGGGGGCCTGTTACCCCTCAGGGTTTGGGTGGGATCAGGAACCTCCTGCAGAATTTGGTGTTTTGACAGCCTGGCACTGCAGCCAGTGGCTTCCTCAGGACAGGCCTGGCTGGGTGATGTGTCTGCAAACACATCTGGTGCAGAGCATGAGTCCCACACCATGAACCATTCCAGTATGGTAACTTGTGTTGTATTTGGGATCTCTCTTGGGAGGGTGAAATTGGCATTTAGAAAGTATTTCCCTGGCAGTTCAGTGACATTTTATGTGACTGTTCACATGAGGCCACTTGGAAATGGTGCTGCAGCCAGGCCTTGCCATGAAGGCTGCTTCAGAGCCCTTTTCAGGAGGGAGGTCTTGCAAGCCCAAAATTTTATGGGAGGGAGGTGGTACAAGGGTTTGGGGGAACGACACTGGTGATCCCATGTGAATGGAATGTCTTCATCCTCATGCAGTGGAGTTCTGGTTCCTGGTGGATTTGGTGTTCGAGGAACAGAAGGCAAAATTCAAGCTATTTCCTGGGCAAGAAAGCAGAAAAAACCCTTCTTAGGTGAGAAACATGCTTCATCCTTAAGAAGAAATAAAGCAAGGAAGGAGGCTGAATAACAGCAAGAGCTCCCCCAGTTTTCTTTGGTGTGCAGTTGTGAAGGAGGGAGGGCAGTGATCTGTGCTCAGCAAAACTGGGATTGCAGCCTCAGCCCAGTGAGCTCTGAAGTGGTGGGAGCTGTCAGGGATGGGATGACAAGGAGTCTGTCATGAGGGGATGGGGGTCTCAGAGGAAGTTTCAGAGGGGGCTGTAGGGATCCTGGCACCGAGAAATTTATGCCTGCATTTCAGTGAAGTGGCTCTGGGGAGAGACTGGAACTGATGTGTGAGCAGTGTGTGGGGAAGGGGAGGGCAGGAAAGCTGCTCAGGGTACAGCCCCTAAATGCCAGTCAAAGGTCTGCCTCGTGCAGGTTTTCCTGTGGTTCAGGATGCTCAGTGAAGGGGTGTGTGCTTTGCACTGTGGGCTCAGAGGGGCTTGTCCTGACTCGATCCATGTCCTGCCTTTCCTTCTGCAGGAGTCTGTCTGGGAATGCAGTTGGCCGTGGTGGAGTTTGCTCGCAGTGTTCTTGGCTGGCAAGGTAATGGCTCAAAACCCTTCCTGCCTTCTGCTCACATCTTGGATTGCCTGAGTAATAGCTGTGATTTTTTTTTTTTAAATACTTGTAACTTTTAGTGTTTCCCATCTCCTTTGCTAATTCAAAGGAAAAAGAACAATTGCTCTGAGTCTCACCAGGAGTAAGCGTGGGGAAAAGATGTTTCTTGGAGCATTCTGCTCCCTCCTTCCCTGCCTTTATTTCTGTATCTGAAGCTGTTGAATGTGTGTTTTTCCTGAATGACCCTTGTTGTTCATCAGTGACTGCATGAGGTGGGTTCCCCCAAGATTGCAGCCTCTGAAATGGGCACCAGACAGTGCTGACAGCCCTGTTCCTGCTCCCTGGGATGAGCTCTGTGCCTGTGAGGGGCTCAGCATGGTTGGGGATGAGAAGCAGCTGAACCTGGGGCAGGTCCTGGAGCTGCCTGTCGTGGTGTGAGGGAATTTGGTTGTAATTGCTGATTGTTTCATTGCAGATGCAAACTCGACAGAATTTGACCCCAAAACTGCTCATCCAGTGGTGAGTTTATGGTGATCTGCTTGTAATATCCTTAAATTCTGTACCAGACTGCTCTGCACATCCCTTGGTTATGTTTGTCCAGAGAAGCTGTGGCTGCCCCAGCCCTGGAAGTGTCCAAGGCCAGGTTGGATGGGGCTTGGAGCAACCTGGGCTGGTGGAAGGTGTCCCTGCCCATGGCAGGGGGTGGAAATGCATGAGCTTTAAGGTCCCTTTCAACCCAAACTGTTCTGTAATAGTCATAATGAATTCCTTGGAACACTTGTGGACAGATTTTTGAACCTGCATTTCGTAGCCTGCAGGCTCTGTGTGCCTCATAACAGTGTCCACCATAGTGATTGTCTTCTGCTGTAACTCAAAATGCCACTCAAAAGGAGAAAGTCCTCAAAAACCAGCCTGTGAAGTTATTTATCGAAGTATAAGTGATTGGGGATTTTGTTTCTGTACATGTAGTTCAGTAAATAGCACAGTATTGGTGTGTGGGACCTGTGTAGACTCTGACTTAGGGGAAAGCTTCCTGAATATCCACAAACCTTCCATGTGTTCTGTGCAGCCTTTTTTAGAGTAACTTGGCCAACTAACCTGGCTCTTGCTCTGCCTTGTCAAGACACTGTTCCTTGGGGTAGTTTGCTTGTTTTTGACATGGATGTTGATGAGGCTTTTCCAACCCCTTTATTGTTTCAGAGTCTGTCTGGGACTGTTATTCCTCCCCCATTCCCACCTTCCTCTCCCAATGTTCTTCACAGGTCATAGACATGCCAGAGCATAACCCTGGGCAAATGGGGGGGACCATGAGGCTTGGCAAGAGGAGGACACTCTTCCAAACCAAGAATTCAATCATGAGTAAGGCACTTCTTCTCTCTTCTGGAAATGTTTCCTGGGAATGGCATGCTTGTGTGGTGGGTATGGGGAAGTTAGACCTGGGAATGTTAAAGCATCCTTAAATGGCAGGTGTTCAGACTGTTCCAGTAGGGAAATGGAAATGGGGGAATTTAGTCCCCTCCAGAAGGGTCAGGTGCTGATGGATGCTGTTATATGGATGTGTTCACACTTGGTATCACTGCTGTAAGGAACATCTTCCTCTTGGTGCAGGGAAGCTGTATGGAGACCATGATTTCTTGGAAGAGAGACACAGACACAGATTTGAGGTAAAAATGTTCTGGTAGGTATTGAGCTTTTCTGTGTGATCCAGACACAAGAGATCATGGCTTTTCTTGCTTCTGCTCTTCCAGGTCAATCCAGAGTTGAAAAAGTGCTTTGAAGAACAAGGTCTGAAGTTTGTAGGGCAGGACGAGGAGGGAGAGCGGATGGAAGTGGTTGAGCTGGAAGGTGAGTCCTTAAGCAGTTGGTTTGTGGGCGTAGGATGGACAAGGGAATGTGGTTGGAGGGTAATTGAGCAGGTTTTTTTCTTTTGTGGGACCAGACCAGAGTCTCAGAGTGATTCCATCCATGAACTGACAGTAAAGAAAGAATCCCACGTGCCTGTCCATTTAGGGACAAAAGGCAGGTTAGAAGCAACACTTGGCCATCATCAGGGCTTCAACACGATCAGCATTTCAGCTGCAGCTCAGCCAGAGGCTGGAGAGATGTGACCTGAATGTTTTCATTTTGCAGAGCACCCTTTCTTCGTCGGTGTTCAGTACCACCCTGAGTTCCTCTCCAGGCCCATCAAGCCATCACCCCCGTACTTTGGGCTCCTCTTGGCATCTGCAGGGAGACTCACCCATTACCTGCAGAAGGGCTGCAGGCTCTCACCCAGGTGGGTTAAGAAGGACCCCCCTCAGCCCTGTCACAGGTGCTGCTCCCTGCACCACAGATGGAAGATCCTCTAGGCACAGTTTTCCTGGGGATAAGTGGTGGTGTTGCAGCTCCTCTTCTTTCCACTCTTGCTGTGAGGGCTCTTGTCTGGTGTGTTGAGGCTGACTGGGGGCACAGAGCTGTCCCTGGCTTTGGGGAGAGGGGACCTGCAGCCTCGTGCTGCAGGTCAGGGGTGTTTGGGGAAAGTTGAGCCTTGTCTTTTAGATGAGTGGAGACCTCGTGGGCTTTCCCCATGTTCCTCGTACAAGTCCCAGGTACAGGTTGATCTGTAAGAAACTTGTTGCTGCTGCTGGTTTAAAGAACAGGTCCTGGTGGTTGCAGCCTCATGTTTTTTTCTGCTGACTTCAGTTTTCTTTCAGTGTGCAAAGCAGCTGATGTTTTGGGTAGGTTTAATGGTGCAGTTACTTGTGCTGCTGCTCCCCAGTGCTCAGCACTTGGGCACTGTGCAACAAACACCCACCACTTGCTGGTGATCCTTCTCCCCCTCCCAGAGAACAGTGAGGAGCTGCTGAGTGCTGAGGCACTAAACAAAAAACCAGACTAAGTGCAAAGGAGAATTAGCACTGTCTGTATCAATCCCAGGCAAATGCAATACCCAGATGGAAGTGTTGCCTCCGTGTGTTGGCAGCAGGGCAGTCAGGTGAGTGTGTCAGGGGAGCTCCTTGTGTGATGGTCACTCATTTCAGTGAGGGTTGAGGGATATTTTAATTTCCTGCTTTTGCACACCTGAGTTTGAAGTGGCTCCTCACAGCAGAGGAGCTGAAGTGTTCTCTGTGCTGCAGCATCCCAGGGGTGTGTTGGCTGCTCTGGGAATCTCTTGTGTTGGGGTCACAGCTGGTTTCATGGCTGGCATGTAACCTAAAAGTATTGGTGGCAGTTGTAGGCCTGTGCTCCCTGTTCTTCCTGTCATCACCTTTTCAGGTGGGTGTCACTGCCCTGTGATGAGGCTCCATGTGACACTGAGCCAGGGGACACTCTGTACCCCTGAGCAGGGGCCTGGGCTGGAGCAGGAACCTCATGAGGCTCAGCAAGGGCAAATGCAGAGCCCTGCATCCAGGGATCCCCCAGTGACAGGGGCCAGGACTGGGCAGGGACAGCTCTGCTGACCAGGGACTGGGGAACAGCAAGGGAATGGGAAACAGCAGTGGGCAAGGGCAGTGACAGAGGGACAATGGACAGCATCCTGGGCTGTTTGGGGAGGGTGGATGCATGGACAGCATCCTGGGCTGTTTGGGGAGGGGTGGATGCATGGACAGCATCCTGGGCTGTCAGAGTGAGCACAGCCAGGAGATGGAGAGAAGTGATGGTGTCTCTTGGCATTTGTTAGAGACCCCATCAAGAGCATTCTGTGCAGTTTGGGCTCACCCAGCACAAGTCAAGGATGGATCAGTTGGAGATGATGGATCAGTTCCTAGCAGAGAGCTGCTAGGAACAGGAAGCTCAGGAGAACTGGCCCAGTGAGCAGAGGCTGAAGGAGCTGGGCTTGGTTAGCCTGGAGAAGGGAAGACTATGGGGGACCCAAGAGCGGCCTGACAACACTGACCAAAATGTTACCAAAGGATAAACAGGATCTTTACAGAAGTGCATGAAACTCAAATAAGAGGTCCTAACAGGATATAAGGAAAAACATCTTCTTGATCTGACTCGGATCAGTCACATGTTATTGGTGTCCTTTGCCCAGAGAGGCTGAGCAGTGCCCATCCTTGGGAAACTCCAGGATGTGACTGGATAAAGCCCAGAGCAGCTGTGTCAGTCTGTCCCTGAGTGTATCTGTCCTGAGCTCCCTTCCCAGATGGATTATTTTGTGGCTCTCAAAAAGCTGTTTAATGGATTAAAAGCAATCAGTTGGTACTGGGGAGCTGATAGGGCTCTTCTCCACGTAACCAGTGACAGGACAAGAGGAAATGGCTTCAGGTTGTGCCAGGGGAGGCTCAGGTTGGGTATTAGGGAAAATTTCTTCACTGAAAGGGTGGCCAGGTGTTGACACAGGCTGCCCAGGCAGTGGTGGAATCACTGTCCCTTAAAGTGTTCAAAAAAATGTGCATGTGGCACTTGAGGACATGGGTTAGTGGTGGCCTTGGCAGTGCTGGGGGAACAATTGGACTGATGCTCTAAAAGGCTTTTTCCAACCTTAACGATTCTGTGATTTCATGAAATAGTGTCTGATGGCTGGTTAACCAGGCTCCTGTTTAATTAATTTCATTTAGAGTAACTTTGCCTTCCAAAATGCCTGTTACACCTGTAATCATTTCAGTTCACAAACCTTAAACCAGGTGCTGCCCCAGCCCTGTTTCCTGAGGAGTGGCTGCACTGGGCACTGTGTGTGCTCTGCTGTTCCCCCTGAGCTGGCAGCACCCACACCAAGCCCCCCTGCCTGCTGGTGCAGATGGGGGTGCTCCCTAACCCCCCTGTGCCCTGCAGGGACACCTACAGCGACCGCAGCGGCAGCAGCTCCCCCGACCTGGAGATCACCGAGCTCAAGTTCCCCTCAGTGAATCACGACTGATCCCTGGTAATGTTTAGTGATCTCAGCCTCTTCCTTGGGGAGAAAATTACTTGCCCAGTCTTTTCTCCTGGCATCTGACTCTGAAATTTGGAAGGCTGGCACGCCAGGGGTGTGCTGGTGCTCACGTGTTCCAGCTGTGCTGAGGGCTGGGCTGTGCCCCTGTGCAACACATGGGGGTGGTGTTCCCTTAGCAAACTGACACATCGTGAAGTATAAATACACAGGCAGGGGTTTGGGATGAAATTCAGGTTAAGAACCAGAGCACCACTGGAGCACATGCTCCTGAAAATGGGGGCAGAACTGAGCAAGGGCTTCCTGGATTTGGGAAGCTCAGTATTTTGGGAGCAGTCTCTCACTGATGTCAGAGAATGTCTTGGAAGTAGCCATCCTGCCCATCTTCTGGGACAGCAGTCCCTGTCACACCAGAGGCTCGAGCTCTGGTCTGTAATGGCTGCAGATGTGAAAAATGGATGTACAAGGAGGGGACACTGAAATCTGGCACTCAGACTGCACCAGCAGAACAGGCAGACTCAGATGTTAAGGGAGTTCTCCCTCTGTGCAGCAGATGATCAGGGATGTGACCTTCTGCTCTGGCTGGTTTGTGTGCTGGCTTTGGAGGAGTTGAGCAGCATCTTTGGGGTGAGAGCAGGGCCCCACTGCTGAGTGCCAGGGGACCCTCCTCTCCCTTGCCTTGGTCTAACAGGCACTTCCAGAGCTCACTGCAGAGGGAAAACAGAGTCAGCCCCTGTGTGGCACAGGAGTGCTCCCCACCACTGGGCACAGGATTGGGACGGGATGCTGGGATCACTGGGTACTGGGCTGTTCCACAGCCTGGTACAACACTTCAGAGCTGAAGAATTCTCCCTGTAAATTTTTATCCTAAAGATGCTCTGAACCTTTGGCTCCCTGACAGCATCCCATGTGCTCTGGAGGCTTGGGGACTGCCCGGGTGAAGCTGTAGGAGAGGGGCAGTGGCAGTGTGGGTATCCCCAGGGACACGTCTCAGCCTGACTCCAGTGCTGTGCAGCTCCAGCCTGTGGCTCTGGGCCATCAGTAACTCCTGCTCTTTTTCTCTCTCCTCTCCAGGTGTGTCCCTGCTGCAGAGAGGAGTCTCTGGTTCTCCAGGCATTCTTACAGCAATAGCTTCAACACCCTCAGCTTTGGGCTTTCCTGACTTCTTACGGGTTTATAATTTTCATTCTGAGATCCTGTCCCTTATTTCCTCAGCTCTTCTGTCCTTCCTTTATCTTCCATGTAGATCCTGCTTCTTTGTGGAGGAGAGTTCACACAGACTCCTCCATTTCCTTCAGTTCCTTCAGTTTGCACCAGCTTGGAGAACAAAGCAAACTGTGGGCTCTGATGTGTGTGGGGGAATCCCATGGCACACGTCCTTCCCAGCACAGGGAATGCTGGCATCAGGGTGCCTTGGACACTGACAGTGGAGTTGCTTTCTCCAGCCTTTCTGCTTCCTCCTTGCTCTTTACTTACTGGTGAAATGATGTGGACGGCACAAGTTTTGGGGTTTGGCTCAGTGCCTGGGCCGGGCTGCGCTGCAGAGGAGGGCTCTGGGCAGCTGCATGCAGCCTTTCTGTGGGTTTTTCTGGGGGGGGGGGAAAGAAGGATGATTTTTTCTTTTTTTTCCTTTTTTTTTCCGTGGTATTTCCAAACCTTTGGCATTGGTGCTCTCGGTGCATTCGTTGCCACAATGAATTTGTAACCAGGAACATTCTCCTGGAATAGTGTTACTCTGGAACACGGTCAGCTCTGCCTGACGTGTCACTGCAGGGATGTGATTAACTGGGATCAGGTTGGGGGGGGGTGGAAAGCAAAGCTGCCAGGAAAGCCCTGACCCAAGGGGTCCGTGCTCCTGGAGCTGCTCCTTGGGCTGGGACACTCCAACCCCTTGCATCAAGGGGGAGGTGTACAGTGAACCACTGAACCACTTCCACTGCTGCCTTGAGCTGCTCCTGCTGTCCCTGGCCTTGGACACAACAGTTCCTGGTGCTTTTTCATGGATTGGAAGCAGAGCCTTCCATTGCCTTTCTGTACAGTCGGAGCCGTGTGTCCTGTGCTCCCGCCTTCCCAAGGGCTGTTCTGAGGGAGGGCGTTCCCCACCCCCGGTGCTGCCCGGCTGGGGTGCTGGGCGTTGCCGTGCAGTGCTGGGGGATGCCCTCCCTGGTTCCCTGCTCGTGCTGCTGTGGAACACCGTGTTTGGCTGTTGGGGATCGAGAGGAGAGGAAGGGATGAAGAGTTTCCACTGTCTGAGGTGCCACGCGCTCAGAACTCGGCAGGGTGCGGGAGTTGGGGGAGAGCTGCACAGTCAGACCTGGCTGAGCCACGTAACTAAACCCTGCCCTGTCCCTCCTCGCTGATCTCCTCCCCTTGCTTTAGTCCTCAGTTGTTTTCAATATTCCCTGTAAAGCTGCTGTGAACCCGGAGAGCTTTGGGCATTCTTCGTGTGCCAGTTCCAGCTCTTCTGGAGGAATGATTGCGTTTGATGCTCTGGTACTGCCCAGCCCCTGCCCTTGGCGTGGGGCAGGGTGAGATTGTTCCTCAGCTGCAGCACAACTGTTGTTTTCTTTCTCCTGAGATGTTTTTGTTTTGGCCAAAACTGTGCCACTGACTCGGTCATTAAACGCTCATTTGTAACGAACTGCACAGGAGCCCCGAGCTCGTTCTGTTCCTGCCCTGCTCGGAGGGAGGGAGGGAGAAGGGATTGAGGTACAACTCAAATGAGTCCTAAGTCAGGGAAAATCTGTGAACTGCATTCGCAGTGGTTTTAGATGTGGATTTCCGAGGTGGAGCTTCCGTCCAGCAGCAGAGAAACCTGGGGAACCTGTGCTGAGCCTGCATATGAGTCAGTTCCTAATGGAAGAGCGAGGCAGGGTTTGTCCCTTCTTCCCCCGCAGCTGGGATTGTTGGCCAGACACCCCAGCAGGGCTCCTGTTGTGGGGAGAGGGCCGGCCCCCAGGCAGCCCTGAGCCCCCCGGGCAGGGGCAGTGCACCCAGGGGGTGGGGGCTCTGCCGTGGTGCTGTGCAGGACCAGCCCTGCTGTGGGGTCTGCCCGGGCCCCCTCTGGCCCCTCCCGTGGGACGGAGCAGCCCCTGAGGGCCCACAGGGGCTCCGGGCCGTGCCCAGGTGAGGGGGCCAGGCCATGGCACTGCTGTGCTGGGGAGCACAGCGGGGGCTCGGAGCTCACTGTCCCCCCCCTTCTCCTCCCTCCCCCGGGGACTGAGAGCTCATTGTCCCCCCTTCTCCCTGCCCCGTGTGGCTGCAGGTGCTGTCGGCCCACGCCGCTGCCTCAGGGCCCTGCGGGGCAGGGCTGAGCTGTGCTGGCAGCGATGGCTTCAGCGGCTCGGCCGGGGCTGCTCCTGCCCTGACACCCCCCTCAAGCTCCAGGCAGGAACAAGGAACTGCAGCAGTCCCTGCCAGCACCGCGGAGAGCGAGAGGGGGACCAGCCTGGGGGGACGAAGGGGCTGGGCGGAGATCGGGAGGACACGATGTCATCCCTTCGCCACCCTGCGAGTGTCGCTCCGCTCCCCTCGGCTCCGGAGGCAGGGCAGGCGGGCAGGGCAGGTGGGCAGGGAGGGAGGGCAGGAGAGGCAGCCGCGGGTCTGTCCTGCAGCAGCACCCACTGCCTGTCCCTTCGCCCCCCCCGGCAGGTGCCTGTGGGAGCCACTGCAGGGCCCAGCCCAGAGCACAAACAGCGGGGAGGAACTTGGTATCCTTTTATTTATAAACAAATCAAGGTAAAATAAGTGCAGAGGAAAGCACTGGCTTACCCTGCCAGGCCCCGGGTGCAGCGGGACCAGCGCGGGTCACACCGAGGGGTGTCCCAGCACAGGCTGCGCTCTGTCACAAAGAGCCTTTTGCCTTCTCAGTACTTTGGGGGTTGGGGGATTTTTTTTTTTTTTTTCAACTTTGCCCCTTAGGGGTAAACCTGACCCAGTGCAAGAGCCTGGAGGGTTGGTCACCGCGGGGGCCCCTCGAGGCTGGCGGGGGGGCCTGAGCTGCGGCTCTGGATGCAGGGGGTGAGCGGAGGGCACGAGGAGCAAGTGCTTGGAGTGGAGATCCCGTCCCAGCCCTTCGGTCCCTGCAGGGGCAGCCTGTGCACGTGTGGGTCGGTGCTGGGGGTGTGTGGGGACACAGCAGGGTCAGCCCTCGCCTGCCCCTCCAGCCCTGCCCCAGCTCAGCCCGCTCGGGGGTCCAGGCAGCCCCTGCCCCACAGGCAGCCCCGAGCTGGCAGCTGCTGCCCCGGGACACGGCGGTGGCACAGCCCGTGGCCTCCACACTCCTCTTGCAGCTGCAGGAACGTGTCTGGGACCGTAGGAACTGCTCAAGTGCCATCAAAAATAAATACATTAAACTGCCTGAGACCAACAGGGGCCCGGGGCAGGACAAAGCCCTCACAGGAAGAGCAACATCGGGGTGGGTCCCCAGGATCCTCTGGGAAGACCCAAAACCCTCTCAACACGCTGAGCTGGGACGGACCAAAACTCTAGAGGAGCAGGAGTGCCCCTGGGAAGACAAACCTTGGCAGCTCTGGCTAAAAATCACCAAGAGTTGCGAGTTCAACATAGGTAGAAAAATCATCTCATCGCTTTAAACACACAACTCCTTAGTAAAAAAAAAATCCCAAAAGAGAAAATTAAAAAAAAAAAGGCGAGAAGGATCAGCCGAGTCCTGCAGCATCCAGGCAGCTCCAACCCATGCCAGGGGCACCCCAGCCCCGCTCCCCGGCTCTCCCAGCTCACTCCACGCTCTCAGCCAAGGCCGTGTGGCCTTTCCAGTCTGGAATAAATATGGAGGCCTCCACCCCCAGCCTGGTGTGCCCAGCTGGAGCTGGGCTGGAAGCCAGGGGCAGGCAGAGCTCAGGGGGTGAGTGGCCCGCGGGCTCCCCACGGGTGTGGAAGGCAGGGACGGGGTGGTCGATGCTCCGAGCTCGCTGTGGTGCCGCAGGGCTGAGCCCAGTCAGGGGCACGGCCCCACTGCAGCCCCGTCCAGCCCCCCATGCCCCGAGCAGGTGACAGGGAGGAGAGGTGGTGCGAGTGCCCAGTCCCCACAGACACTGCCCAGAGCTGCTGCTCCATCCCAGGCAAGCAGGACCGGGAGCCCACGGAGGAGTGCTGGGAAAGACCCTCTGCTTCCAACAGGACACCCATGGCTCGAGGCTGGTGTGAAGCCCAACTGTGCCAGGCTCCCTCCCGGGGAGGGCCGGGCTGTCAGCGAGGTGTCCGTCTGTCCGTCTGTCCGTCTGTCCGCGGTGTAAATGGGGTGTGTGCATGCGAACCTGTTGGCAGGTGAGCGCGGGTGGGGGTGGCCAGGAGCGGAGCTTCCGGGATCTGTCCTGTCAAGTGTCCTCTCAGAACTTGCCTTGCTTTAGCTTGTCGATGTGGTAAGTGAGCTTCAGGGCTGGCCCCAGCTTCAGCCCCATGTACTTCATCATCATGTCACTCCGCAGCAGGAGCAGGGCCTTCCCGTCGATCTCCTGCACGGAGGGAAACAACAGCGCTTGTGGCGGCCCCTGGAAGCCCCATCCCTGCCCACTGAGCCAGGCCAAGAGGCAGCAGCAGGGCTGGGGGTGAGCCCTGCTCAGCAGCATCCCAGCAGGGACATCTCAGCGTGGCCAGCACTGCATCCACCCTGCTCCAGCACAGGGCTCAGCCCCACAGCCCACGTGCGGCAGGAAATCTGCTGGGGGATCAACACCCAGGAGCCTTGGCCAGAGGGGCAGCAAATCCTGAAGGGAGGTAGGGAGGGAAGAAAAGGGAGGTTTTGCTGACAGGGGAACGATGGAGGCAGGGGAGCGGTCCCTCACTCCAGGGCACTGTCACCCCAGCACAGGAGCAATGGTGACAACAGCCCTGCCACGACACAGCCCTGAGGCACAGATGAAGATGGAGGTGAGGGAACAGTCCCGAAACTCAAAGAGCCTGCACTATGTGATTGGTTATTAGGAAAAATTTCTTCCCTGAAAGGGTGGTCAGGTACTGGCACAGCTGCCCAGGGTAGTGGTGAAATCACCAGCACTGGAAGTGTTCAAAACACATGTGGATGTGGCATGTCCCACCTGAGGCTCAGGAGGGGATGGATCATGAGCTTAGAATAACCAGGGAACAGCTCTGTCCTTGGCATCTGCAAGTGGAAGTCTCCCAGTCCCTCTCAGTGCTCCTTTCCATGACCCAGTCCAGGCTGGGGCCAGAGCTTTGCACTGGACAGTTTTCCATGAAAAAATGTTAATGGACTTAAAGAAGAAAAATAAAAATCACCACCTCAAGCAACAGAACATCCTGTCCTATGTCAGTGCCCAGTGAGGTTTCTGCCTGATGAGACCTCCAGGGATCTCCAGTACCAGGTTTGAGCTGGTTTTCCCTTCTGCAGATAAAAGCAAGGTTCTCCCCAGGACTGCCAATCCAGGGCACTTCCAACCCTTGACAGCTTTTGCATAATTAAAACAAACATTTTTCAATTACTGGTGGTTTGAAAATAGAACTAATTAAAAAAAGGAGTGTTGTGTCAGCACAGCCCAGAGCAGGATGCAGCACTGGGTGTTTGCTCCCAGTGCTCTTCTGACTTCCCAAGCAGCACCAGATAGAACAGGGACTCAATCAAAACAGTTCTGGCAGGAATCAGGACATGGAGCTGCCAAACCTCTCGTAGCTTTAATGGTACAAACTCCACACTGTGTCTGCAGCTGTTTTACACTTACAGATGTGCACAAGGAGCAGAGCCTTAGGGGACTCCCTGATACAGGAAACGGAGTTGAGCAGCGAAGCACTCCGTGAATCCCACTTGGAATGTGTTTCTTGACAAGGGAATTTGCCATGAGGTGAGTTATCAGGCTCCAGGGCAAGCAGGGTCTGTGTTTTCAGCACCAGGATTCAAACACACCCAGGTTGCCAGGTCTGCCCCTGGAGGGGTCTGAGTGAGGATCCCAGTCCTGGACAGGGGATGAGCAGGATTTATGAGGATATTTTTATTAAGCACAGAACTCCAGCTGGTCCAAAGTGCTGCCATTTTCTGACTCTCCTGCGTTTTCCTTGTGCGCTGATTTCCCCCTCCCACAGGTGACACACGTGTTCACACAGACACTCACGTGTTTCCGGAACAGGTCCGCGTGGGGGCCCAGCTGAGGGTCGGACTCGCGGATGAACTGCATCACCTCCTCCACCGTCCAGGACGAGGGGTCGCGGCTGCTCAGCCGGGGCCCGTCCCGAGAGCCGAGGTACCTGTCGGACCCTGGGGGTGCAGACAGGGCTGTTACTGCAGCTGTCCCACAGCCACTGCCCCTCAACCCACCACTCAGCCTCCTCTCCCACAGCAAGGGCAGAGACACAGCAAGGATCACATCCCAGTCAGGCCCCATATTCCTGCAGCGCAGGTCTGGCACAGGAGCCGTGTTCCCTCTCCTTTTCAGGGCAGCCTTCTACACTGAGCCCTTTTCCTCCATCTCAACCCCAATTTCCCCTTGTTTGCCCCCCCCTTCCCACTCCTCCTCGCCTGTCAGCTGACAGCTCCCACCTCTGCAGAACACCCTCCCCACTCCCACGTCTCTCCCCACACATGGTTCCTCCCCCACTCCCAACACCTTCAGCACATTTAACACAGCAAAGCTGGTAAAAGTTTTCATTTTCTGACAGGTTGAGCCCACAGGTGACGTCCTGTTGTCCCGAAGCATAGCCCGAGCTGACACAAGTCCTGTTCCCAACGTTCTGGCATCAGCACAGCCCCTTGTCCCACCTCTGCCCTCACACACAGGTGGGGGGGAGCCACCAACAGCCTGAGCTTTGGAGAGGATCTTACTGACACCTTGCACTTAAAATCACACTTTTTGCAACCTGATGTGCTGCAGTGACCAGCTCAGCTCTCCTACCCCTGTCCCTCCGCACAGACACGTGCTGTTCACACACCCCACCCTCCCACCCCCTCTCAGCTCCAGACTCTCCAAGCAGCTCTTGACTCCCCAGCCATTCCCCATCCATCCTCATGGACCCACATGCCCATTTGGACACAGTTCAGCTCCTGCCTGCTCCTTCCTCTCCACCAACCTCCGGGTCCCCCCCGTCACCAGCCACAGGAGCAGCGTCACTGTCCACACTGCCACCCGCCCAGGTGCCATCACACCTCGCGGAGCTGGTGGGCTGTGCAGAGCCCAGTCTGGTACTTGCTGAAGTCAGAAAGGTGTAACTGGAGTTAGGAAGGCCCTCTCTTGCCATTGTGCAGCTGCAGGGCTGTTCTGAGCTCTTACCCCCAGAGCTAAGCCTGCGCAGGGCAGAGCTGCTGCCCTGGCTGAGGCTCGAGGGTTGGTGCAGGTGCCTGTATCCTGGCAGGTGATAGTCTCTGGAGCTCCTGCTGTGGCTGGAGGAATTGACAGAGTTCAAGGCAGAGTCCATAGGGTCCAGGCGAGGCTCCAAGGGCCCTGGGAGGCCATCTCCCAGGACAAAGGTTTCACCTGGAACGCACCAAGCTGCAGTCAGTGCACCCGCACGCCACGGCCCGACGCTCCCGCTCGGGGGCAGAACTGCAGCACTCCCTGGGTCTGACCCCTCTCACCGGGCTCCTGCACAGCACAGGGATCAAACCAGGCACCGCCTGCTGTTCACCTGGCAAATGCCCGTCCAGCTAGTGACAATGGTCAGTGCCCAGCCTGGGACAGCAGCTCCTCTGCTCGTGCCACCACCAGCTCTGGCCCAGCCCTGTGCCCTGATGGCTCTGGGCCCTCCATAGCAGGCCTGATCCATCTGGATGCCAACAGACACAGCACTCACACACAGCCCTGAGCAGGGAGGGGACAGGAGGTTCCCTGAGGGATCCTGGAGGGCAGCACCACATGCAGGGCAGGAGGGGCTGCACTCTCATGGCCAGGCAATGCTCCCATGCCGTGCTGGTCCTCCAGCCCCAGAAGCAACATGCTGGTGACCAGCTGCTCATTCCTCCTGCCCTTTTCCAGCCTAACCACTTGGGAGACCAACTCCCTGTGCTGGCACATGCACAGCAGGGACTGGGCTGAGGGTTCTCTCCAGGCAGGGTCCCAGGGCAACAGCAGCTTCCTCACCTTCTCTAGAAATGCACTGAATTTCCAGCTGTCCATGGCACTATTGGGAAGGAAAGGCTGAGGGGACTATCCAGGGTTCTATCTGAGCCAGCAAGACCTGCCCTGCTGTTACACTGTGACAGTTTCACATCAGGGCCACCGGTCTGTAGGTTTTACTGGCACAACCAAGTCTCAGCCCACGTGGCCCTTGAGCCTCCTGAGTCATCCTTCAAATACCTGCATTCTTTACTTGAATTACCTGGCAAGTTCCTGCATCAAGCAGGAAAGCAGCTCCCACACTGAGGGGCAGTGCCTGTGCACTCCAGGGCCAGCACACCGGGCTGGGGCTGCAGCTCCTCTAGCAGGGTCTGCAGAGACCCCGAGGGCAGCTCACAGCCCTGAGCTGCTGCCACTCAACACACAGCAGGTGACAAGGGGCAAGAAACCAGAGCCACTGCTCTGGCCAGGCCCTGGGTTTGCTCCCTGGGTCTTCCCAGAGCACAGGAGCAGCAGGTGAGAAGCCAGCACAGCAAAGCTGTCCTGAACTGGGTTGGTGGTGAGGATGCAGAGTTGATACTGCAGAGTTGATACTGCAGTCTGTGAGAGCCAGAAGCTGTTGAATTTTCCCAAATTCCCTGCTGACACGATGGTGCCAGGCTCCAGCAAAGGGAGGTGCAGAGCCTGAGCCTAACCCTGAGTGCTGCTGACACACAGTCCCACCTGACTGCAGCAGCCTCTCCTGAAGGCACCTTATTTGCTGTGGTTTCATGAACTGTGGGACTGCTGTGTGAGCTGCAATCCTCTGGTCTCAGTGTTCTGGTCTGTGTTTGAGCAGAGATCCCAGAGTCAGTTCAGCTGGAAATACCCAGCCCTGAACTTCCAGAGCTTCAGCTCCTAAGGGAACCCCCTTGTCTGGCTGTTGGCCAGTTTGGTGAGGCCAGTGGGAGGTTATCACCTGGGTAACTGCTGTTCTTCCACCTCGGGGGCTTTGTCACTCTGCACTTGAAGCACTCCTGCCTCTTTTAGCTTTAGGTCTCTGGGACATATCCCAAAACAGCAGCACAGCCCTGAAGTCTCACCTAGAAACTGCTGGTGTTAAGACTGTACCCCCCTGGTGACCTGTCCTGTGTCACTCACTTCCCACGTGGGCAGATGTGTTCTCACCTGCTCTCAGTGCATAAAAGGTGTTTTTATGACTCATGGCTTTTCCTGAATAAGTGTGAACCCCTCCTGCACTCCCACCATCCCATTTCAGCTCCTGGCTGGACACAAACCCAGCACAGAGATGGCTGCTCTGGCCCAGGGGTGGGTGCAGATCCCCAGCCAGACCCATCACTGGCTGTCCCTTACACCAGGGGGTCTCCACTAGAGCTGCTTCTGAGGAGACAGTTGGTCTCCTCTTCAACAGGACAGTTCTGCTTAAACCCCAAACCACTTCCCAATAAACATCTGGGAGAAGGTGCTGTCTGACTGCCAGGGAAGGGCAGAGGCAAGAGAGGGGTCGGTGGGCACGGTCCTGAGCACTGCCAGAGCAGCTGGGGCATGGGAACAGCTCCCTGCTGCACATCTCCACTCCCCAAGGAAACCCAGCCCCCCTGAGGTGCCACACAGCTTCAGCTGGGCAGGAAGCCCCAGGGCACTCACCCAGATGTGCTGGGTCAGGCACACACATCTCTAACTGCTCCCAGAAGTCAACAGAAGGCCCATCTTGGGAGCTTAGGAGAGCACACGCACAGGTTCATGTTGGTGCCATGCTGAGGATCCAAAACTCAACCCCAGAAAATACTTCACTCAACAATCAACACACTGATGTTATCCTGATGGGAATGTGATGCATTCTGCAGCTATGTGATCCTGTTCTCACAGGAACTGTGATCACACCCCCAGAGGCCAGGGGTGAGGCCAGGCCTGGGGGCAGCACGGTGCTTTGCCCAGGAGGCAGAAGTGAAGGTGCTCACTGACCCCAGGTTCCCTATCCCTGCACAGGGCAGTGTTGCTGGGCTGTGAACTCTGCAGCAGAGCTGGAGGCTTCCTGGCAGGGTCAATGCAAGAGAGACTGAGGGTCTTCTTAAAAACACAAGTACACAGAGAACTGCTCGGATGAACTGACATCTCTAGGAAGGGGAGAGGGAGATGAGGCAAGAGGGCAATGATTACTGTCCCTGTGAGTCATCTGCAGCAGAAAACAACGTGCCCGGGGGCATGGGCAGGGCAAGACTGTGCTCAGGCACGATCTAGGATCCTTCACCCTCCTCAACCAGCGTTGAAGGAGGGAGGAGGTGGTTGATTCTTAGGCAGATTTCCCTACACAAACTGCTAGACTTAACTAAAGGCTGGCAGTTGGCACGATGTAGGGAAACACACCACAATTAGTGGCGGAGAGGTAGGGAGCAGATAATTAAAGTTTAATTAAACAAATAGTGCTACAGACTCAACAGTGCCATTTTACTGCTGAAACACAGGAGTTTGGCCACAAGCACAAATCTGATTTGCACAACTACTGAACACCCACTGCTTCCAGCAAATGCTGGGCTGTGAAGGCAGGTCCCCACTGAGCTGGGACTGCAGCGTTTCAGCAAAAAGCAACACAAGTGCCACTGGATGCAAGAGGAAAAACAATGTAAGATGTGAGATCCCTTCCTCATCTCTCTGCTTTGCCAAAGGCATGGTGAGTGGGATATCCCACTGCTGCTCACAGCCTTCCATTTGGCAAACTGGGAAGCGTTCAGGGCCTGCTGTCTGTCACTCTGTTGAAACCAGAGAGAGTTCAGCCCCATGAGATGTACCTCTTGCTCAAGAAATATTCAATATCCAAGCACTTCAGGTGCATATTCTTAAAATATATCCTCTGAAATGCAAGTATTCCTGCCTGCACTTTGACTGCACGGTGGAGGAGGATATATTCATTCCAGCTTTTAGCTATGGGATAAGAATGACTTTCTAGGTGGAATTTGGAACTGCAGCTCGTTCCTCCCTGCTTGGACCAAGCACAGAACCAGACCAAGCTGCTGCAGGAAGGTCACACACTGACAGGATCACCCCCTCACACACAGACACACTTTCTGACCCACTCGTCTGTGTTTTTTGAAGAGGCTGGAGTATATTGCATCCAGATGGCACAACCCACTCAAAGGCCAAGGAATAACTGAATAGACTTTGAAGCAGACCAAGAATCAATCTCACAGACAAAGGTTCCTCCTTGGAATTACCCATTTTGGAAGGCTTCTCTATTCACTGACAGTGCAGAGTGTGCAATATTCACCACCCAGCTAAGGCACCTGAACCTTTGGAGCAGACCAGCACTTCCAGAACAGGCTGAACTGCGTGTCCCACCTGCTGGGGGAGGAGGAGGGGCTGGGCCATGCTAATGGTACCTCAGTGCAGTGGCTGATGGATCAGAGGGGAACGTCAAAGACACCAGCACGGATGTGTATTTGGAGGTGAGAAACAGAGGGGGCCTCAGGGAACAATTTCCAACTTGTCAATACGCTGGAATAGATGAGACAGTCCCCACATACCACCTTGGTCTTTGTTTCAGCTCTGTGACAAACCTACAGTTTTACTTACTGTAGATACTGAGGCCACTAAAAACCGTCCATCACAGAATCATAGAATGGTTTGGGTTGGAAGGGACTTTAAAGCTCATCTCATTCCCACCTCCTGCCATGGGCAGGGACACCTTCCAGTGGCCCAGGCTGCTCCAAGCCCTGTCCAATCTGGCCTTGGACACTTGCAGGGATGGGGCAGCCACAGCTTCTCTGGGCAACAGGGTGCAAGTTCAGACCAGCTGTGCTCAGTGACAGAGTCAGTGACCCTGCAGAGCACAGGACACTGTGATGGATGGAGACCAAAATCACCCACAGTGATGGCAGGCTGGGCACTCACACCTGGGATCAGCAACCCCAGCAAAGCCAGGGAAATGGGGATTCTAAAGGGACAGCAACAGAGCATGAAGCCATTGAACTGTGAGCCCACCCAGGAGTCTCCAGCACTTTTTCAGGAATGTATTACAAAGAATTGTGATTAACACCTTGGCAGATTTCACCATCCATTAATTAAAAGGCCTCAGTAAGATTAAATCTCCAGTCTGCATTATGGAGGGTTTGCAGTTCAGAACAGAAGTGGAAGGATTTTTACTAGAGGTTGCTCAGCTCAGGGAGCCCTCCAGCTACCTGGACCTCCTGGAAATCTCCCAGCTGCACATGCAAAAGACACCTGTGGATCAGACACCAAAGAGGACATTCCAGCAGTTGCTGGAATGTGGCCCAGCACACCAGTGCCATCCCAAGGGACTCTGTGGGAAGCAGCAGCAGGATGTGAATGATTTGGCTGAGCCAGTGGAGCACATGCCAGTGAGACCCCCAGCTATTTCAGGGAGGACTGTGAGGAACAAGATGAGATCCTGGGAAAGGGCAGCAGGTTCCTGGCTGTCCAGCTGCACATCAGCATCTGTACAACACACCCCAGCAAACCCTCAGGGAACAACCCAGGGCAGACTGACTGGAGCAGCTGGGCAGTTTAAGGATGTTAATGCCATGCATGGCCATGGAAGCCAAACCACGGGTGATTAAACCCCAAATTACACGGTATGAGAGGATGACTATCAGGGTTAGAAGGAATTCCCACTGCATTCCACATGCCTTACACATCCGTGTGGGGAACCTGCCTCGCCACAGAGCAGTTCCCTTCCCTCTGGAACACCAAGCACAACCCATGCCAGGGACAAGCAAAGCAGCTCCCTGAAGCCATGGCTCAGTCTGGCACGGCAGATGTGACCCTGCTGAGCCAGGACAGGGCACTGTCAACAGCCAGCTTTGGGAAGAGACGCTGTGCTCACCTTCCAAAGGGTGACGGTCATTCTTTGGTAACTTGGGGGAGAGAGGAGCAGTGTATGGAGGGGAATCTTGGGAATAGCGCTTTGTACCCCGGCCTGGTCCCTGCAGAGAGCCGTCTAACGAACTGCTTCTGTCTAGGAAGAGAGAACAAGCCCTATTTAGGAGTGGAGATGCCCTGGGAAATTCAGTCTTGCCAGAGTCCCTTGAGCTCTGCGTGCATTGCCAGCCCAGCACATCCGAGAGGGCTCAACAAGTGTTACAGAGAAAAAGGGTGGCGAGAAACCTAACAAAGAATCTTAGCCATGTTTTGCCACATTTTACCCCAAATATCATCCCTAGTTGACTTAGTTCCATTTCTCCTCGTTCTACCCCTTGGCTCATCCCACACAATTCCTGCTCGTCCCACTCTTCCCCTTTCAGACACACGTGACCCTTGGACAACTGGCAAACAACCCTGGGGTGATTTACACACCCTCTGTGCCAGACACAGTGCTGGATTAAACTCCACTCCAATTTTCCATCTTCCCCTCAGTGCACCCCCAGCTGTGGCTGCTGCTCCTCTCCCAGCACACCCCAAGGATGGGGCTCTCCGTGCCACAGGGGGATGTCGGGATGGGCTGGGACATCTCCTTGCACACACAGTGTCAGTGGGTGGATGGACACAGAATGGAAGTGCCAATACTGATGGGGACAGAGCCGGGTGAGTGACACAGGGGGTGGCAGACCATGTCCCAGCTGAGGTGACTCTCCAGCTGCCCCCTGCCCACTTGGGCCACCAGCTCCCAGGCCCCTTCCAGCTGCCCTGAGCACACGTGTGAGCCCACAGCACTCCGTGCTGGGCACAGTGGTGCAGTGTCACAGACAAGAGCCAGGAGCCAACACCAGCCCAGAGCAGCCCCCAGAGCTGGCACAGGGTGCAGGAGGGGGGACAGGCACGGCGGGGACCGACACTCAGGGAGATGCATCACACCCAACACACAGGGACAGGCGGGTGGGAGGCACCAGACGCACAAAGGTAGAGAAAAGGACCTGTTCTACCAATATCCTTCAGGGAAATGAAAGACAAGCTGCTTGCCCTGGGACTCCATGTGAGTATGACCAAAAATCGCTGTGACATTGTTAAAAAGACAAACTCCATCCTCAGGACAAGTCCCTGTAAGAAACATTCACTGCCCAGCAGAGATGGGAACAAATGCTCTTGGTAATGTCTCTGGATATCCCTGTGTCACCCAACCTTCTTCACCCAACAGCCACAGAACCACAACACGAGGTGATGCTTTGTAAAAGGTTTCATCAGGTTTTGGTTTGGGTTATTTATTTAAAGTGGTTGATGTTCAAAGTCATGCAAACACAGAACGTCAGGCTGTAGAAGACAATCCAGCAATCAGAAGTGAGGTTGGTGTAAATTAATGAAAGGATAACCCAAAAATAGAATTTTGCTTTTAAAGGAAAAATTTTAAGAAAATAAAGAAATGGAGTAAGATCCAGAGCTGTACTCAGCAGATCATCGGGAAAAAAACCCCACCTTCAGTTCAGGGATGCCATAAACATCATGGATGTGAATCATCTGAGAGGGAAGGACCCCAAATCTCAGTGGACAAAGGCTCACTTTGAGAAGGATGCTGAGAACAAGCAGATCATTTACTGGGATAAAAAGGCCCTGCTCAGCATGGAGCTGTGCACCTCAGAGCACGGGGAGGGCAGGAGGAAGGCAGGCTTTGAACTCAGCTGTGTTCTGAGACAGTGTACAGGCAAAGCCAGGCCTGTGCTTCAGCTACAGAAGGAACGAGCACAGGGCAACAGAGCAAGGGGATGTGCAGAAAGGTAAGGGTTAAGAGAAGAAGAAGGGAGGTTGTCTTGCCTGCAAATGATGGGACTGCTGTGAGGGGTATTTCATACCCCCTGACTCGGGAGCCTGGTGGGAGGAGGAGAAGCCCACCTGCCCATGCTTGGATGGTGCTGTGGGCCATCCCAAGGCCCTGGGATGGACACCTTTCCAGGCAGCCAGAGGCACTCACCTCATCCTGCCAGGCCAAAGTCACTCCAGGCTCCCACTGTGGGACACTGTGCCTTGCACTGATGGCACTGGCACCTCCTCCCTGGCTGCAGAGAACACCTACACACCTGGCTCAGGTGTTGATCCATCTGTGACACCCACCTGCACTCAGTGCACTTTAAGCTGAAAGAGGGTAGATTTAGACTGGACATCGGGAAGAAATTCTTCCCTGTGAGGGTGGGCAGGCCCTGGCACAGGTTGCCCAGAGAAGCTGTGGCTGCCCCATCCCTGGAAGTGTCCAAGGCCAGGTTGGATGGGGCTTGGAGCAACCTGGGCTAGTGGTGGAATGGGATGAGCCTTAATGTCCCTTCCAACCCAAACCATTCTGGGATTCACTTCCATCTGCAGCCAGGCTGAACACTGGGGCAGGGCTCAAAGGACAAAAGAAACAGGATAGGAATGAAAATGTCCACCACTGACTAAGTCAAACAACGGAATGTTCTCAAAGGGGGATGTGAGGGCACAGAGGAAGCCAGCAATGATGGTGCACCTGAAACTCTGGGTCTGCTGCAGCAAATTGTAACAGAACTCAGCGACACACTACTCAGAGAGACTGGACACGTGGTGCCAACATTTGGAACAGAAGGTGAAAAAATGATTCTGGCAACAAAATGCCCATGTCTGACCTCAGCAGCACCACAAGGCTTGTGGCTGGCTCCGAAGGAAAGGGCAGGGAAAATACAAGTGGTACATACCATGGCAGGGGTCCACCAGGAGATTGACCCAGCAGCTTCCCTACTATGGGGAAATCCTGATCTATCATGTGAGGGAAGAGAGGTCAGTCTCATGTACCTGGAATTCAGCAGATGTTAAAGAGAGCCACTGGCTGAGACTGAGAGCATGAACTACCAGAAGCCCTGTTCTGTGCACAGAAATCTGATTTGAGGGGAAAGGCAGCACTGAGAGACACATAAGGTTGGGGAGCAACTGCCAGTGAATCTGCTTGAAGAGCATTCTCAAACTCTGTCATTTAGTATTTTTATTTCAACCTTTGGCAGAAATGTTAGAGGTTTACTGATGAAATCTGCGGATGTCTTCCCACACCAGGCCAGACAAAGTGGTGTTTGAAATTAGGCAGGAAAGATCTATATAGAAGGAAGAACCAGTCAGGAGGTAAATCCAGCAGCCAAATGCAGATGTGCACTTGAAACACTGTCCCATGAGCTGGGAACCAGCAGGTGAAAACAGTAGATGAGAAGAACAAGGTATGTGACCAGCACAGGCTGATCATCACCTGTTACAAGGACACACTGACTGGAAGTGGCTGTAGAGATATTTCTTGTGACCATGGTGGTGCCAGTGCTGTGGCACCAGGTCCCCATGAGCTCCTCCCCAGAGGACTGGGTCACCCCGTGAAGTTTAAGTCAAACCAACACTGGCTGAGGAGAGCAGAGAGCATCCAAAAGGTGAGTTCCCCAGAGGGATACAACTGCTTTCCAACTAATTCCAGAAAAACGAGAACCAAGTTGAGCTAAAAGACAATGTTAAGACGAGGAGACAGATACCAAGTTGCCCAGGAATAAATTCTGGCTACAATATAGTTTCTAAATACTCAGCAAAAAACCTTGGAGCAGCCTCCAGTGGAAGAGCAAAATCTGTAACTCCGGAGTCAGTCAAAGCAACACCATGTGCTGGGGTGCAGCAGGGCCCAGGGCTCAGGGGGCCAGAAGGTCCTTCCAGTCCTGTGTTTTCAGGTGGCTCCAGGGCAGATCTACCCATTCAGAACCTTTCACAGCCCAGGCACAGCAATCAGCTTCCTGAATCCTTGCTGTTCCTGATGCACAACTCCACCTGTTTCCCCCTGTTTCCATGACCATGCCTTAGTTGGTAGGATGGAATGGCAGGACACAGCTGACCCAAGGGCTGCTGCAGACCTTCCTTCTGCCCCAAGCACACACACCAGTTCTCCACAGCAGCCCCAGGAGTGCTCCTGAAAGCCAGTTTGTTCTGGGAACTGAAAGCAGCTCCAAGCCCTAACCATTGGCCACTTACTGGAAGAACCAGCCCCATACAATCCATTCCCATCCTGTAGAGGAAGCAAGGCAGGACATGCAGAGCTGAAACAGCTCTGTGAGACCACAGCAGATTGACACTTGGCATGATTTAAGGATGTACAACTGCACTCTCATTCCTCCATGACCAGCCCAAACCTCCCAAAATCGCCGGTACTCTTTCTTTGCCCTCACCAGAAGCCACTGTAAAGTGTAGACAATAATGTTTATCATCTTCTTTCAGCTGCCTGAGAAAGGTGTTAGATGACCAGATGACCAGCAAGCTGTGAGACATCAGTATGAACTGCAGGACTAGGTGCTGTCACTTCCCTAGACTGTGGTTAATTTTTCTTTAACCCCTGCAACCATTCACGAGTTCCGGATGGGCAGGTCTCAGCACTGTGTCAGAACTGGTGCTGTGCCTGAGCTTCCCTGAATTCTGATTTACACTTCTCCACCCTGCCTGGCAGCCCAGCTCTGGGCAGAGCCACCACTGACCTCTCTTGGAGGCTGGAAACCCTGTGTGTGAGCTACAGGAGCCTCTCATCCATGCCCACACCTCTCCTCTCCCTCCCACTCTGGTTTTGCTCTATCCCTCAACAACAGGGTATCTCCACACTGAAACGTGGAGATTTCTTCTTTTTGAGGGTTCCCCAAGGGGCAACCTCCAGTCCCAATAACTGACCATGCTGCTCCTGTCCTTGAATTTCCTACAGCTCCTCTTCTCACAGCACAGCACAACTCCCTGCTCCTGGCCCTGTTGGCTCCAGCACAGCTCTGCTCAGCCGTGGAGGAAGCAGAGGATCATCCTCACTCTCCTCCTGCTCATCCCCTCCCCGAGGGTGCTCTGTGAGGTGCAATGAACAAAGCACTGTGGCATTTGGCAGTTGCCCCTACACCTCATGCTTAGAAACTTCTTAAACAGTTCTTTCCAAGTGCTTCATCCTTTTACATTCCAAACTCTTGCTTCTCTTGTCAGAGCCATAATTATCCAAAGGATTAATTTTGGAAAGATCTCAAACAACACAACACCTATTTGCTGACTGGGGAAGCAAAAAGCAAGACAGGAGAGGAGAGCAGCACTTGTCAACCACCTAAGAGGGTGCACATAGCTTTGATCCTCTCCACAACCAGCATTCCTAGAGCAGGAGCTCCCCCAGAACCCCCAGAAAACCCGGGGGGGGCAGTCAAGCCCCAGGACTGCTGCCACTACCCAGCACTGTGGGGGGAACTGCTGGACTTGTTTCCGAATAAGAGCAATTTCAGCCTGATGACCTGCACTGTGGCATAAACTGCCCAGCTGGGGTGTGCTGGTCAATGCAGCAGAGCATCAGCCATGGCAAGGTCAACAAAACCACCTCTGCCTCGGATTGCTGCATGAGCATCACCTGTGAAGGGCCACATTGTCACCGAGGGCTGGACGTGCTGGCAGCGGGTCCACGGCCACTGTGGCTCTAATTCATCCCTAATTACAGTTCACCTGCTGCATGTTATCACTCTCAGGCACTCTTTCACCTTACTCCTCACTGTGTGAAGTCACCACAAACAGATTACAGGGAGCAGGGAGGACTGGGGGACGAGGAGAGGAGGGAAGACAAGGAGACAGCACGGATGAGCGGAAACCTAGAGCGGAGATGGAAATCAAACTGACAGGCAGAAAATGCAGCTGGAATCCTGCACAACAAGAGCCCTGCGGTCATGTGCACGACACTGGGTGTGATGTAATGAACCCTGTGAGAGGGCCCTGGAACACAGCCCTGCCTCCAGAGATAGAGATAAAATCTGGGTTAAGACACGGAGCACTTGGGGTCCCTACAGCGCCGCCCCCGCCCCAGCTCCTACCTGGTAGATACCTGTCGTGGTCGTACTCGTGTGAGCGCTGCATGTGGCTGTTCTGAGAGAAAGGCTGGTTCCCAAAGAGGTTGTCACTGCGCAGATTGTGGCACAGCTTCTCCAGGAAGCGGAGGACGTAGGTGATACTGTTTACTGCTGGCAGGTTCAGAGTGTGCTGTTCCCGATCAAACACAGCTGGAGACAGAAACAAACAGAGCCCAACACGTGAACCCCCTGCCGAGGCGGAGGCTACGCCCAGGGCCGCGCAGCTCCTGGATCTCGGCATCGCTGGGCTAGGCTGGAGCCAACAACAGCCACTGCCTGGGGCTGGCACAGCGCCGGGACAGGCCGGGACCAGCCTGCTGCTCCCAGCGCCGGGCGGGCGGCAGCGCCGGGGCAGCCACGGGCGAGGGAACCAGACCTGGCTCTGCATGGGCTTAAAGACAGTTAAAAACCTCAAAAACTGGGGTAGTTCTTGTCTTTCCGTGAGGAGCTGTGAGAATCCCCCCCGTTGTGCCTCCTCCCGGGGCCGGGGCAGCGCAAGGGACAGTCGGAGGGGCAGGATGGTGCCCAGGCTGATGCCAGGGCTGCTCACTGCCTGCTCGCTGCCTGCTCCCACAGCTGTGCCCACAGGCCATGGGAACTGCTCTGCTCTGAGTCAGCCACCAGCTGCTGCTTCACTGACACAGATGTGTGGCAAGAAAGAGAAGACAGAACTCTTCTGTCTGCCCCTGGCCTGTGGCTGCACCAGGCTCCAGGACAGACATCTTCCAGCGAGAGAACTCTTGCAACAACCTCTCTGAAGGCAAAGTGCTGTGGGCCCATTCTCACCTGAGATGACCTCTCCCCCGTGGCCTTGTTTTAAGAAGGAGAAGACTGTTTTCTGATGATAAGCGCAGTCAATGCAGGCCTGTACTGCTTGCTGCAGGACAACAGAAGCTCGAGCTGGTCCAAAATGGTCTGGCAGCTGCTGAACCTTCTTCTTGTCTAGGTGGGGCCCAGTGCTGCCATTCTTGTTCAAGTAAATGCAAACTGCCAAGATGAGAAACGTGTTTGCCATTAACCCACTCAAGAAAGCAAGAAACAGATGCCTAAAATCCAACCTGAGAGACGCTGAGATTTTAAGAGTGTCCAATGGCTCACAGGGGGTAATCCACCACGACTGCCTGTCTGCATCCTCACAGTGGAGCTGCTTCTAGAGGGGAACTGCCTCCAAAACCTTCCTGCCTCATGCTCACCTTCCAAGCTGCTGCCGTTTCTCCCTGGTCAGGCTGTAAAGTGGTTCCCACACCAGCCAGGTCAGGTGGCCGTGGTGTTCAGAGGGGATGAAGGAATTATACCCCCACTTTTCAGGGGTTCCTACAGTGTTTCTTTTTTAGAGAAACTGAGTTCTTTAGGTTCCTCTGAAAACTGGCCACTTATATTCTGGGCAAACAGAGGGCTCAGCCCATATCCAGAGCTTGACTCAACATGTCAGAAGCAGCTTTGCATTAGACTTTCCTGGCCAGATTCATCCTCAGCTGCACTCACATCTGTAGCAGTGCACACACTCTTCACTGCTGTTCCTCCTCCCCTACTCCCTCCTCTCCCTGAGTGCCTTGACATCCTGGCTGGAGCTGGACAGATCACAGTCCTTTGGTAGCTGCTCTGCCCCCTGTGCAGCTCCAGCAGCCGTGCCTGGCATGGTCTGGGAGAGCTCAGGGGCTCACAAGGGTCTCTGCACACCCGAGTGCCCCCAGGCACGAAGGGCCATGAACAGTGTCCCTGGAGAGCTGTGGAGTCACCACCACGCACGTGGGAACTCAGGGAAAGGGGTCCCTGCACTCAGCAGGTGGCTGCAATCTTCCTACAACTTCATTATTTCCAAATGGACAGAGAGATAAACAAACAACTGATCTGGACTCAGTGCCTCTCCCAGGCCAGCCCTCCTGGAATTGTAAGGATTGCTGGTTTACAGGCTAGGAAGAAATGGGACTCTCCTGTGGTGTCACTGTCTGCCTGCTGCAGTTCCTAACTGTGCAATCCTGTCAAGAACGTGGTCTGAGACCCTTCCTTACCTGTGGGAGCCTGCATGGCAGAGCTGGGGATTGTAGCAGCGTCCTGGGGCACAGTGCTTGTGTCTGGCTCTGGGGTACTGGTGGTTGGAGAGGTGGGTGCTGGGTTCAGCAATGTCCTAGGTTTCCTCTGCAGAAAAAGAGGAGATATTTCTCCTTTTATCCCTGCTCTCCTTTACCACCCGTGATCACTACACTCTCTCCTCTGCATCCAACAGACAAGGCACTGTGGAACATGACACATTTCTGATGGTGATGACGGGGTGTCCTAAGAATGTAGTAATCAATAGGTGTGTATTTTATAAACCACAATCCTGACAAATAACAAGCCCGAGATCTGCCACCTCAGTTTGACTCGGATCAGCCACACACGAGGACAGGAGAGCTTATTCCATCGTCTGGCCACCCTGCCGTGCTCCCAGCATCTGCCATGCTACTCCACAGCCAATGCACTTCCAAAGACACAGCTTCTTGATGGAAATGATCTTTAGGACACAGACATTCTCTACAGCTCTGGGGTTGGACTCTGAGGATGCTCCCAGCCCACATACCCCTCAGGTCTCCTACTTGCTGCAGTCACACAGCCAGAGGCTGAGACAAACGTGCACAAACACACGCATGCACCATCCCGTGGCAGGACCTGCAGCACCTGCTGTTCACCCGCCTGCATCAGCATCAGCTTTTACCTTACTGCCAGGCTTGGGGCCTCTCTTTCTGGGGAATTTCAAAGGCTCCACTGACTTGGAGGGTGCAGGCATGGGGTGGTGGATTAGCGCTTTGGTCGTTCGACCACGCTTCTTCCCTGTTTTGCGACGCCTTTGCCCTTGTTGATGCCCCAAAACAGTCTTTGTGCTACTGTGCATGCTAGGTTTCTCCGAGTTTACTTCGGAGGCAGGTAAAGGGCTCTTTGGAATCACAACTGAAATAAAAAGAGAAAAAGCAAATATAATTAAATCAGGCGAGAATCAAAACAAGAGCAGCCTCCATCTTTATACAGTCACATGGAAAAACCTGGAGCACTCACAGCCCCCTGAGCGGGGGCACTGCCCTCCATGCCGGAATAAAACCAAACACACAGATCCCTGGCTTAGCACTCGAGCTGTGGGACACTGGGGCTTGGCCTGCATGGGCTGAACTCCAGAAGGATCACGTTTTCAGCCATACCTTCCTTCCTGAAAATAACTGGCACCTACAGCTCTTCCTTCTGCGAGTGGTGACCTGCCAGCGACCACGTAAAAGGCTCTGAGAGCATTCCTAGGGAAGGATCAGCCAAGACCTGCCTGAGAGTCAGGGCTGTGCTGGAAATCCCCTCACTCAAGGCTGAAGTCAAATTTGTTCTGTCCCTAAATTTCCAGCGAACTGCAGCGGAAGGGACCAGCTCCACCCTTGATGGATCACTGCTCCTGTAATAGCTCATCTCAGCTGGACCAGCTGCCTTCTCCTCTCAGGTACTGCCAGAGGCAAGTCTGTTCCTTCTTATCTTCTCACACTTTCCATGATAAAACCAGGTTTCTGGTAAATTTGCCCATAAATCCTCTGAATTTGGTCATTCATCTTTCCCAAGTCCTGTTAAAGGCTAGAGACGAGCTGGCCCAGCTCAGTAGACCAGTATTTCCTTCAGTTTTAAAATTCTACCAAAAAGAAAGAAATAAACATCCTCCTGGATATTGAAAAATGCAGAGAGACCTTTAGGATATCTTGTTTCTCACACGTGGAAACCTCCATGTGTATTCAACATAGGGGCAAGGAGTTAGAAAGACACAAACACTTTTGAAATGAGGGGCTTTGCAGTTAAGGAAAAAAAATCTTGGCCAAGGAAACAGAGTGAAATAACAGATTGATACCAGGATGGCACAACTGTGGGTACATACAGAGATTTTTAAGGTTTCTTTAATGAGGATTTTATGAGCAGTTACTGTAAGCAAGGACTCATTCCCTTGGCACAATGAAGTGCCCCATCCCTGCAAGTGTCCAAGGCCAGGTTGGATGGGCTTGGAGCACCCTGGGCTAGTGGAAGATGTCCCTGCCCATGGCAGGGAGGAGATGAGCTTTGAGGTCCCTTCCAACCCAAATAACGTGGGGCATGCAGGATCCAGCCCCATTCTGCTTGTCATGTGGGCAGGGTAAGATTTAGTTTGAATTTCATTTCCTTGCTTTTGTGCATTAACATTCTGTATCAGAAGCTGGGAAGAAGCACACAGTCATTCAGAATCTGTCTGACTTCCCAAGTAATGACCTTTTTGTGTCAGGCTGATACAAGGAATTGTGGGAGAAACAGGGTTTTACTGCTCCTTGTCTGAAATGTTAATATTAACAGCAAGGCTTCTTGGCTGGTAAGAAAATGAATAAGATAGCTCAAGTGCTTCTTACAGCTGATGGTTTTCCAGGAGAGTCAGTGTCACCTGCTACAGGTGACATCTGGCACTGAGCAGGGAGGAATGGCACACGTGGGACAGCTGCTGATCATGGGAACTGTGGGGGCTCTGGCCTCACCTGTGCATGGCTGAAATGTTTATATTACAGGATTTATCAGAATCCCCCAAGTTGACAGAACAAGGATAAACACAAGGAAAATGCAACAAGTTGCCCAGAGAAGCTGTGGCTGCCCCTGGATCCCTGGGAGTGTCCAAGGCCAGGTTGGACGGGGCTTGGAGCAATCTGGGCTAGTGGAAGGTGTCCCTGCCCATGGCAGGGGGTGGAATGAGATGGGCTTTAAGGTCCCTTCCAACCCAAACCAGTCTGTGACTGTGTGATTCTAAAACATTCCACACTTCAAAGGAAATGTCAAACATCAAAGGGATGTGGAAGCCAAGGTGGGAGGCATTTCATCTGAGATCTGCACAATGCTCAGTGTCTAAACCAAGTGCCACAACAAGGTTTCTCTAACCTGGAGGAGAAACTGAGGATTCTACAGACAAGCTGTGAAGCAAACCCACGCTGATCTCAGTTTCTCCAGTGACAAACCCACAGAAAAGGTGCATTTGGGAAGCTGGGGTGCAGCAGGCAGAGCAGCTGGACTGCACCCTTGGCTCCCAGGCTGGGACCATGTCGCTGGGAACCCAGGGCCAGGGAAAAAGAAACTGCTGCCAGGTGAAGTCCTGGGGTGCAAGCTCTCACTGCATAATCTTGTAATAAAAACTGACTTCATCTTTTGGTGAAATAAATGCAAGAAACATCTGTTGCCCACTTCAGCTGTAAAGACAACACAGGTAATGGCAATTTGCCAGGCTTAAAGAATTCGTTTTGGGTTTTGGGCAATAAAAGCCTGTAACAGGGTGCAGTTAGATCCCATGATGGGACACCTCATGTCATTCAGCCACCCAGAGGAGTTCCCACTGTGCCTGTGCCCTTGGCAGCACACCCCTAGTCCCTGTCACAGCCACAGCTCCTGCAGGGACGGGGCTGTTCAACAGAGCAGGTGAAATGACAGGTAAATGTGCAGCCAGCTCAGGGCAGAAACACAGCCTGTGCCCCAGATGGGTGCTGTGTGCCCGGCAGTGGTGCTGAGCACAGCCCTGAGCACAGCCCTGGGCACAGCCCTGAGCACCCTGCACAGCAGGCACTGCTGCTCCCCCTGGGGCTGCTGCCACCAGACTGATGCAATGCACATTTTTCTGAGCCAGAGTGCTTTAATGAAATGAGGTCTTATACTCCCACGATCCAACCCCACTCAGCAGATTGCCCGGATTTTTTGTTGGATTTTAACCAGGCTGTGAGTCAACAACAGCCGGTGCTAATTCCTTTCTCTTGCCCTCCCCGATGCAGAGCTGCACTCGCTCATCCTGAGGAGACACCACGAGCTCCAGAGCAGTCATCCCACCAGCTGCACCCACACAGCCACGGGGCAGCCCCCAAAACACAGGGGTACTGCTGCCCACGCTCTGCCTCATCCCCCAGGCACTGGGGTGACTGGATGCTTCCTAAAGAAGCCTGAAGTTTCCTGTCAGCAGCCTGTTATTTTCCTGCAGGATTTCAAGTACTGCTGTCACATGGACATGGACTGGTCCAGAAGGACAAGACTGCTCTGGAGGGAGCAGTGCTGAGCACTCAGCCCTGTCTGCACCCAACTCAGCACCCACAAGAGCTCCAGAGGTGGAAATAGCTGTGCCCAGCAAGCAGGATTATCTCACAGCTCCAACCACTGCTCACATCTCCTTAACTGTGAACAGCTTCCATTTACTGCAACTTATTCAGATTATTACTGCTTCCTAATTAGTAAGAATCTAAAGCTTTTAAAGAGTGTCCAAAGAAGGGCCACAAAGATGCTGAAAAGTCTGGAGGGGCCACACAAGAAGCAGCTGAGGGCACTTGGTGTGTGCAGCTGGAGCAGAGCAGACTGAGGGCAGAGCTCAGCAGGGGCTGCAGCTCCTCCCGAGGGGCAGCTCCGATCTCTGCTCTGGGGGAGCAGGGACAGCCCCCAGGGAATGGCTGGAGCTGTGTCAGGGCAGGCTCAGGGTGGATCTCAGGGAAAGGTTCTTCCCCCACAGGCTGGTTGGGCACTGAACAGGCTCCCCAGGGCAGTGGGCACAGCCCCAAGGCTGCCAGAGCTGCAGGAGGGTTTGGACAACGCTCTGAGGGACAAGGTGGGATTGTTGAGGTGTCTGTGCAGGGCCAGGAGTTGGACTCAATCCTTGTGGGTCCCTTCCAGGTCAGGATCTTCTGTGATTCATCTGGAGGCAGTGCCAGCCCAACAGTGAGCAGCTGCCAGAGACATCTCCACTTCCTTCTTCCTTGTAGAAGCCACTGAGAGGAGCCACATTTTCAGAAAATCAAGCAGGGCCGTCTTAAAAAATCCACAGTTTGCTGTTTTGCTGTTGCTGAGAAAAGCAGTATCTCTCTGCCCCACAGCTTTGGTGCTCTCCTGAGCTCTGAGGAATCTCAACAACTCCAAAGCTCTCCTTGCTTTAGGTGAGGAGTTAAGCCAGCAGCCTCCAGAGATCCCTTCTGACCTGCATTATTCAGTGATCTGAACTCACAGTTAATCATTTCAGCTCATTAAGGGAACAGAAAACTAATCAACAGAAGTTTTCTGCTGGCTGAACTGTCTTGTTTTGGGTCATGCAGGCATCCAGCACCAGGGCAGACATGGAGGAGTGGGTTGGCTCCTTGCTGGGCCGGCTGGCATCGGATCCATTTGGCACAGTGAGAAACATTCCCCTGAACATGCAGGACCAAAACCAGCTGAACTCAGAGCCAAAGAAAAGTCAGACACCACTCATGGTGTCATTGATCACTGAAGGATCAGTTTAAACAACAATTCTGAGCGTCCTGCAGAAACCAAGTGAATTCAGGGTTTCAGGCCCTGCTTCCCAATGCCAGTGCACCCTCTGCCAGCTGACACACGGCACCCACACTGTGACTCCAGCTGTGACCTACAGGAGGCTCTCACAGTTGCCATCCACACACAAGAGTAGTCAGAGGAAGCAGCATTTGTCACCCATCAGCTTATCTCAGGCTTGGCACAGCTTGAAGAAGACAAAATTATGTGCTTGGGACATGAATTACAAAGCTGAAACCATGTAGGAAAATATGGAACAGAAATAGTGAAGTTGCAGAAGGGTTTCCTGCCTTTCTCTACTATTTACCAGCCTCATTTACCAACAGGTGCTGGAGCCCAAACCCCAAATCTCCATTTTCTGTGCCAAGAGCTCTGTACTCTCAGATGCAGTTGTAGCTCCCACACTGCTCCCTGGAGACCTCAGTAGTGACCACTGCAGTGTCCTGAGGGGCAGGGGTGGTTTCTGAGCAGCCTGAGCACGCCACTCATGCCCATCCCAAAGCCCCTCTGCAGGTTGTCCTGCAGGCCACCCCTCCAGTGGTTCTTTGGTGCTCAGCTGCCCCTTGTCCCATCTCAGCACTGCACAGGAATCAAAGACATGGGTTACAGAGACACCTTTAAGGAAAGTAAATTTGCCAGAGAGCAGAAATCGTGAGATCTGGCTGAATCCTTCCCTGGATGAGGCATTTCAACCCTAGACATACTGAAAGCTGGAGCTGGACAGGAACCAGAGTTCAGTGCCTGTCCAGAATAATCTGTGAAAGCTTCAAACCCCTGTGATTCTTCCCCAAGCAGAGACCATCCTCAGTGGCCACCATGAGCACAGCTGGGACAGAAATACAGGCTCTGGGAAGGCTCCAGACTGGGACAGCCCTGAGCTCTGGCACAACACAGGAGAAAGGGTCAGAGCGTGGGTGGGAGACATGGGCTCCCTGCAAGGGCAGGGATTCAGAACAGGACTCCAAATCCTGGAATTTAAAAGACAGAAAAGGCAACTATTCTGGTAATTGAGTAATTCCTGCAAGGATTCCTGCTCTCCAGCCTGGAACATCTACTTGGGCTAAGGCTGAGGGTAGAGGAGATATCCCACACAGTAACACAGTGAGAGGATCCAAGCACTGCTGGATTCTACCTGTTCCTATGATCAGCAGACTGAACTCCCAAAGACAGTTTCCTTTTACACAGGATTTGTCTAGTTTCAGCTTTCCACTACTGAACCAAGGTTCTTTATCCACTGATCCTCTGCCAGACCTCACTGGCCAGCACACAAAGAAATCCAAATCCATGGTCCCCAAAACAGTCTCCATCCTGCTCATCCTGACCAGCAGGTTGCATTTTAATGTCTTTTCTGGGCAGGACATTCACAGGGACATGAAGAGTTGTTGCTTCAAACAAAAGTAATGCCTTGCATGTTTACTGAACCTGAGACAGGCTCTGAACATTCATCATGAGTGTCCCACTTCTTAAAGGCTTAGAGATCTGCACGGTCCAGGGCAGCAATTTTCTCATCTTAATTGCTGGCATGTGCTCAGATGAGCTCTGTCACTGCAGATGCCACTGTACACCCCACTGGCACCAACTCTGGCGTTTTTATGGTTGTTTTATTTGGTTTTTTTTCCAGTTGCTATATTTACAAAAATTTATAAAAATAAAACAATTGGGGAAAAAAAAGAAATGTCCCAGGAGTCACGGTGACACCATCAACTGCAGTTTGCTATTTGTACAAGTCTCACATTCTCAGCATTCACAGCAGCATTCCTGTGGGCCCCAAACCACCCTGGCAATCACACCCAGCTCTCTCCAAAGCAGCACAGAGGGATCTTGAAACCCTTGCCAGGTGTTGCTGCACCTTGTGCCATGTCTTAGTGGTGCTGGGCTGCATCCTGACAGCCCTGGGGACTTGCCTCAAGTGCCAGACCAATAACAGCACTGCAAAACAGCCCAGGTGTCCCACCTCTGGTTACAGCCACCCATGGATGTGTGGAAAAGAACAGCTGGAGACTGCATCAGTGCTACTGGAGCTGAAGAGCACAAACCCCTATTCTGGACCTGCAGGGTCTGCTTACAGCAATAAACACCACAACTCAGGGCCCAGGAGACCTCTCCACCCCCAGTCTGCCCTTGGTGCATCACCAACCCCCCTTTACCCAGACACTTGCTGAACCCAAGGAGCTGATTCTACCCAAGGTGCCTCTGGCTAAAACATTTTCCAAAACAGAACAGAGGCTTTATCCAATAACATGGCCCCCAAGAGGAATCTGACCTGCTTGGGCAGTGTCAATCCAGCTCCTGTAACAAATCTGGAAGGGTCTGGACTGGACAGTGCCCATGTGGATGGATGTGACACAGCCCACCTGCCTTTCCACAAAGTCTTCAAGATCCTCACCAAAAGCTTTTAGAAAAGCTCCAGAGCCATGGGATAAGAGGAGAGGTTTCTACAGGGGCAAATCAGGGATTAGAAGAGGTAAGGGTTAAGAATCATTCTTGTGTGGGGAACACAGGGATGCACACCAGGATCTGCATTGCTCATCCATGAGCGACCCAGAGAGGGGATGAGGGAGGTGAGAAAGCTTTCCAGTGATTCCAGGGGCAGACAGGACTGTGGCAGCCCGTGAGCAGAGACTGAGTTTCAGGGCAGGAACACAGCAGGTGACCATCACAGTGATAAATGGAAAGCAGTGAGTGTGGAGAAACCCACTGCTCCCTTCAGCTGGGCTTGGAGCTGCCTCCTGCCCCTTCAGCACAGAGAACTTGGGCTGCAACTTCCACTGCACAAGAACATCAGCTCAAAGCACAGGAGTGGCCAGGGAGAGCCAGAAAGAAGGAGTCCCCTTTGGAAAAATGAGAGATCAGGACATTGGATGTCACCAGTAGAAACCAACTGAATAGAAATCCTCATTTTACTGGTTACAAATCAAGCAAAAAGCCCCCAAACCTGCAGCAGATCCCTGGAGTCCCATTTCCACAGAATTCCAGCCTTTCTGGGGACATTTCAGCCAGGGCTCAGCTCTGCCTTGCCAAGACCCCTCTAGTCTGCCCTTCACTGGTCCTGTTAAAACTCTTTGGTCACATTAAACATTTCTGAGAGTTCCTTCGTGCTGCTTTGGCTCTTCTGCTTAGGACACAAATTGCAACATCTTTTAATGGTTTTAACCAGTTTCCAGCATCATTTCAGAGGCAGTAACTCCTATTGTTACTTAGCAGTAACTGATGCTTTTTAGAGTATAAACATCCGTGTGTAGATACTCCTCGGGGAGGGGGAGAGTGCTTTGAAACTGGGCACAAGAAGGGTGGCAGGATGGGCCACACAATAGACTTATCCCCAAAATGCCCCCGGGGTCAGCACCGGCCTGTTCTGCTGAAGGCAAAACAAACAGAGAGAAGGGACTGGCTCCTGATCACAGACACACAGGGACAGCCTGTGAAGAGTAAGGGTGCCCAAACCGTTGTCCTCAGCAAAAGCCATTGTCAGTTTTGTGCTGAGCACACAGATTTCCTCAGTCCCAAACCCAGGTCTTCATTTCTCCCCATACAGGAAAGAAATGAACTGCTTTGTACCCCCTGGGCAGCATTAGGAAAGGAATGGGGAAACTGAGGCACACACCTTTTCTGTAAAACCCTGCAAAGGCTGGTGCTTGGACAGGGAAAACAGTCTCATGTCCTGCCACTGGAGCAGCCAAGCACGTTCTCCCCCAACAGCAGCTCAAAGCCCCTCATCTCTCAGCACATTTCCTGTGGAACACCTGCACAACCAGCCACAAACGTCTCACTCCACCAGTGACACATCTGGAGCTTGGAGCAGCAGCACATTCCTGCTCCTTCAAGCCCTCTTTTCCCTGCCATCCCCTCTTTCAGCTCCCAGAAGGCAAAGGAGCAGGAAGGTCATCCTGGGAATGAACCTGGCACGGGGGAAGGGTGGCAGTTCTGGAGAGCAGGGCTGGCTCGAGGGACTCAGTGTGCACATCTGCACTGCCCAGGAAGCCCTCAGCAGAATTACAGCCCAGACTGCAGCAGGGCTGTTATTTATTCTGTGCAGAGCATCCTCATCCCCACAGAGAAATACTCACCTGTGTGTGCCAGTGTCCAGCAATCTCTGCAGCCACAAGCTGGTGGCCTTGGCTCACACCCTTTGTGCCAGCACTCACACCATTGAACTCTCAGTCCAGTTCTCCAGGGCCTGTCAGATGTTCCTGTTCAGGTGCAGATGAGCACAGGGGCCACCAGTTCCCCCAGCCTGTCTGAGCATGGCTCCTCCTGCCAGCCCAGCTCCCAGGAGCTGCACAGACCCTACTACAGAACGTGGTTCAAGTGCAGAGGGAGGTAAACGTCAGATTTGTCTACAATCATCCTCTTCAAATCCAAAATCAGCAGTTTTCCTCCTGTCCCCACCCCATCACCTCTTATTCCAAATAAACTGGCTGCAACACAACCTGGGTTCCTGCTTGCTGTGATCTCCCTCTATCAGTCTCATCTCCTCCACTGCAAAAATAAAGCTCTTATAACAGTGTGTTGTTTTAATCAGCTGTGAAAGCAGCTTTGGAATTAAAACAGAAATTCTGAACTACAGAAAGCGGATGAGAACTGAGCTGGGCAGCTCCAGCCTGAGAAACCCATCAGCAGAGTTGAAACTCAAGCCCCTGAGCGAGGGGATGCACCAGTGAGTGAAAGAAAAGATAGAGGGGCAAAATCAGGGAGCTCCAAGAAAAATGACAATGCTGATATTTATTGACAAAGTCAGAGCAGAACCAATTAAAAATCTGAAGCTCAGTACCCAAACTTAATTTGATTATCCCCAAACCAGGCTGAGACCATCTCCTGCATGGCAGTGCCTGTGGGCACGTGGTGGGTACCCAGCGAGCCCTCAGCCTGGGCAGCACATCCAAGCCCACCTGAGCCACTCCTGAACCAGGACAGAGCAGATTTACACCCCGTGGAAGTTTGCATGGTGTTAACTGCTGTTTGAATCCAGTCAGCTCACGGACACATTTCAGTGACAGATGTGCCATGAGACCACCCCAGCCACACTGACTGACACGTCCTCTGCCCCTGGGAGGTAACTGCCACTGGATTTCCAAAACCCCCTGCTGGGAATGGTTCTGTACTTTCCCCATATTCAGGCTATTCAGGGCTGTTCCTGGGGTTTCTGCTTCTTCTGATCTCCTCTGAAGCTCTTTTTTTAGCCTTGGCTTCCGGGTTAAATATTAGCAGAACACCTTCACCTCAGCAGTGCACAAAGAATGAGGAGACTGCCAGGTGGGTGCGGTTTGTTCACCTCCTGTTCTTTTTAAAGCTGCTCAGAAGTTATAAAAATACCAAAGATCAAGAGAAGAGCACGACAAGCAGCAAAAGGTCTGGTATTTGTAACAAGTGGGGCTGTGTGTTCAGGATGAAGTTCCCAGATTCCATAAAAATGCACACCGTGGCAACACGGACCATTCACCAAAGCCAGGGGCAGAGCTGGGCTCACCAGCATTTACTTCCCCTCTCCAAAAAAGAAGGAAAAAAACCCCCAAAAATGAAGAAACCCCCCAGCAGGTCATGAAAAGATGATGTAATGTTCCTGTTCCCATGGAGTCACTGTCAAAAGTCCCACCACAATGGGGCTGTTTCTCCTATACACATATGACCAAAATATACTTTAGGATACAACACATGAGGAAAAGTCAAACTAGGAGGGAAGTCTAGACACTGATACCAAGGACAGGCAGAGAAAAGGAGGAAACTCTGCCTTTCCCAGGTCAGTTCCTCTTCTCAGGAGGCTCTTGCCAGCCCCGAGACATCCCACAGTATAACCTCAGGTATCTGACACACCACACTCATGGTTCCCAGAGCCACAGGCACTGTCAACATTCCAAGAGGGTGGCAGGAACACCACATCCTCCTGCAGTGCTGGGGTCTCTTATCCAAGCCCCTAGACCTCCAAACCCAATGCATATTCCAGGACACACATCCAAACCAAGCCAGGATCACTGCTAAGAGCCTCTTCTCTGTGCTCCAAACAGCTCAAGACATTTCTTCCAGCAGCCCTCTCAAAGGCAGCCCTGCCCAGGTACCATGGCTGCTCGTGCCTTAGACTCAGAGATAAAACACCATCAACTCCTGTGTGTACCCTCCTCCTGCTGCCAGCTCTACCTGTGTGGCCCCAAAACCAGCCACCCAACGCAAAGAACGTCACCCAGTTTGATGTGTGAGCTCCAAATCCCAGCTCAGTCCTGAAGTGACAGTAATGAGTATTTTTCCATCTCCTCCAAGCAGGATGAGCTCACCTGAGTGCTACCCTGCCAGCTACTCCTGACGAGGCTCCTCCACCCACCACTATGTTCTTACCCCTAAGAAGGAAGAGAAACCAAGCAACGTCCAAAATAAAGTCATAAAATACACATTACCTTCACCCCTGGGCAGGAAATCTAGCAACTGATCATCCTCTTCCTTTGAGGACAACAAGCAGTCAACCAACAAATCACACAGTGAGAGGTGAAGAACTTCACAGGTCTTCTGTCCAGGGCCAGCATCTCGTAGTCCCTGGAGTCCCTGCTCCTGGCACACTCCAGCCCCCCGGCAGCAGGCTGAGTAATGCACAGCTGGTGAGGCCAGGGAGAATGGGAGCTCCACTTCAGCCCATCCCCATGGTAACTATCTAAACCCATTAACTTTTGCTTGCTCTGCAAGCAGAGGGAAATGCTCAGGAGCAGCCAAGCCCAGGGACAGGGAGCAGGGTGCTGACAGCCCACAGCACACCCACACAGGCAGTGCCTGCTGCTGACCAGTGTCCCCAGTGCCCTCAGCACAGCTCCCACCAGCCCTGGCACAGCAGCAGAGGACCTGCTCTGTATTAGCTCTGCCCTGCCCTGCTGGGCTCAGGGTGTCTCTGCCAGCTGGGCTGGTGCCAAGGCAGCAACTCCACTCCAAATTCCAGTGCTGGAGCTGCTTCCAGCTCTGCCCTCTCAGCCTTAACGCTTTCACTGCTGCCCCTCTCCCACAGCCAGCACGGAGCCACCCCTCTCTCTGTCACAGAGCATCCACCAGGCTGGAATTGGGAGCAGCAACATGGGAGCACACATGAGGGACACTGCTACAGCGGAAGAGGGGGGTGTGTGTGGGCAAGGTCTTTTCATAGGTATGGACTGAATCTGGATTTCTCAGGACCTAGAAAACGAGCTGCTTCTCAAGAGTCCAGGGAAGAATGTCCCTGCCACAGCATGTCCCTGCCACAGCATGTCCCAGCAGCAGCACTGCTGGGGTCTTGCACACAGCCACTGGTACTCGGCTGTAAGAGCATCCTGCAAATCCTCATACTTTTTGAAACAAATCCCATCTAACTTCCTGATACTGTGGCAGAAACCCCAGAAAAATGCATGTGTTTCTTCAAAACTTAAAGCTGGTGTTTAAATATGAACCCTACCTGCTTTCCTGTGCAAAGACCCAGATCTTGCAGAAATCCTCACAGTCACAGGTCACAGTGAGCCCCAACCCCGCCTGCCCAGGCCCTTCTCCCAGCCCTGTGCAGAGACAGAGCCTCCAGAGCACCATCTCCCCAGGGGAAGGGCTCAGAGCTGGAAGCTGCCTCACAGAGGTACCTGAGAAGACCCTGCTTTGGTTTCTCTTCCCCCAGGTGCTCACAACTCTCCATCCCACAAACCACTTCAGAAAGGAGAAAAACTTCTCACGGATCCTCTTCCAGTGTGTGCTTCCTTGACTACAAAGAACTGAACTTTCCTCTGGCCTGTGATGGGCTGTGAACTCCCCACTTCCCATGAATTACAGAGGCAGGCACATTTCTCTACAAGACCATGCCTTGGCTGAGGGGGATTTCCATCATCCCACCTCCCAGCTGAGGGCAGGTGGCCCTGGAAACTACAATCATTAACCAGCCTCTTATCTCTTCCTTCTTTCTTCTCACTGATTTTTATCACAGTTATTTCCCTCTCTGTTTCCCTGAAGCTCAGCAGCAGCACCTCCATTTCTGTGTGCCTCTCTCTCTCTCTCTCTCTCTCCTTCTCCCCAGCCATGATTTAAAGTAACTAAACAACAATCCTTATTCTTTAGGTCAATCCTAACTATTGATTTTCTGTAGTGCTCGTGATGGAGAGGGACTCTCCAAAGCAGCTTCCCCAGTCCATGCTCCACTTATGGCAGTGACCTGAGAGCAGGATTGTTTCTGTCCTGTTTAAGAGCCCACAGATTCCTCAAGGACCAGGAAGGTTAAAAAAAGTAAAATGCATGCAAAAGTTTTTCAAAAGCACTGGGTCTGGCTGGGCTGAGTTAATGCTCTGCACCAACAGCTGGGGGCTGCTGTGCCAGGGTTCCAACACACCAGGGCTCAGCTCTGCTGGGCCAGGCCTGCACAGAGCCAAGCCCTGCTCTGGGCAGTGCTGGGCTGGGGGGCACAGGGAGCTGGGAGGGGGCACAGCTGGGACCCCACTGCTCACGGGATATCCCAGCCCAGAGGGCCCCACACTCAGCATGTAAAGCTGGGGAAAGGAGGAGGAAGGGGGATGGAAGGATGGTGTTTGTTGTCCCCAGTCACTGTCCTGGGGGTGCTGAGCCCCTGCCTGCAGTGGGGAGCAGTGACTGAGAGCCTGCTTGGCCCTGCACCCACAGCTTTTGTTTCCCCTGGTAAACTGTCTGTATCTCAGCCCACCAGTTCTCACCCCCTTACCCTTCTGATTCTCCCCCATCCCCCTGGGGGGGTGAGTGGTTGGGGGGGCTCAGCTGCCCCCCAGGACAATCCACCACACCTGACACACACATTTGCCTCCTTCAATCTCTGCTTTCCTCTCAAATCACTCTCCCACCAAACACTGCTGCAGTGCACAGACTCGTGCACTCTTCATGTGCACCACAGCATCTAAACCTTGAAACTCTGAGCTTGAGGAGCATCAGCCACCTCCTGCCTGTACCTGCTGTGATGGCAGCTGGGTCACTGTGTGAAAGCACACAGACCTGGCAAGGGTGGGTAACTCCTTCCCCACCCAACACACCTTCAGGGCCTTCTGCTGACAAAAATCCATGTTTTTAGTAATGTGCACACAGTGCATTTTGGCCTTGCTTTTGTGTGGTGCAACATCTAAAGACGGGGAAACATCATTCTCTGTTTTGCCCTAATTCTAAAACTCTACAACAGAAAGCCCAAACCCTTTGCAGGAAGTCTGAAGGGGTTCAGTGCCCCATGCAACCTTAATTCAGCTGCTTTATGTCTTTGTGCTGTGATAAATATTTCTCAGCCAGTATTTCTCTAGGATGAGTGCCTGACTCAGTAAGAATGACCATGCAAACAGCTCTTTCAGAAACAGTAAAAAAAAATGCTGAGCAGCTCCTGAGCAAGGCAAGTGCAGCAGCTGCCACTGCCCAGCCTGCCCTCTGAGCAGAGCTCCCAGTCCCCAAATGCAGCTTAACACAGAGTCCACCTCACCTTGTGTTCCTAAAAGCCCAGATGCATGTTTAAGGGTAAAAAAGCATGTGTGTGAGAGGCATGAAAAGCCAGGTAAGGTGCTGTACACCACGTATGAGGAGTGGAGTGGGGATTCCTGGCCAGTGGACAATCCCAGGGCGCCCTGCTGGTGTGGGTGGGATGCTGGAGGAAGTTTGCTGCACTCCCACAGAGCTGCCCCTCCTTTTGGGATGGCCACTGGGACCTGCCTGCCCCCGTGGAGAAGCTGAGGATGCACAGGATGAGCTGTCCCACATTCCACCTGGCTCTGCAGCCCAGCAGAGCTGACCTCCAACCCCGGCCCGAGGCTGACACGGGGACGTGCCCAGGACCCACGGTGTGAGGAGGCACCCCCAGAGCTGCATCTCCCCTGGCTCACGTGCTGGTTTGGAACCCCCAGCTCCAAGGGGTGCTGCATCCAGACAGGACAGGCTCTCCCAGCAGGCTGCTGCACAGCCAGCAGGTAGCAGTGGAATGACCAAGCTGGCATTCAGGCTGCTCTTCCTCGCCACCTGACCTCCCTTTCCTCCCCTCACACACACTGGAGTGCCCTCAGGAGAGCACCCCTCAGCATGGCTGGCCAGCCCCAGCTCCACCAGTACCCTGCCCAGCCACCCCAGCTAAGCAGACACTGGTGGGAGTGGGAGGCCCTGGAGCTGGAGAGAGGCTGTGCCTGGGAGAAGCCCTGCACTCCTCCACCTCCACTGGCAACCAGCAGCAGAGACAGATTAGAGTTGAATGAAGTTACCAGCAGTAAATAAACAAGCCAGCCCTCTTTGAAGTTCTGCTTCCCTTGAACATGAGCTCATCCCACGAGGCCTCTTTTTGCTCAGCCCCAGGAAGTCACCAGTCTCCATGGAGTTAACTCTTCCCAGGATTTCTCAACTTCCACGAGACCTCACACAGTCAGTTCAGTGTGTGAGCAGAGACTGGTATAACCATGACTGATCCCCTGCACGTCTCTCCAGGTCTCCCTGATTTCAGAGGAATTCCCACCAGGAAAGGGGAACTGCCTGGCTCCACTGCATGGTCCTCCAGGCTGGCACAGGAAGGTTTACTGGAGCAGCACTCTCAGGTCTGGGAGGAGCATGCTCAACCCTCCTCCACAGCAGGGCTGAGGAGTGAGGAAACAAGGGAGGAATTTCATTAAAGGAGAGAAAGTTCCCAGAAATCCTTTCTTTTGGTTTAATCCCACAGAGTGGAAGTCGGAAAGTCTTGGGCAGGAAAGGGAGGCAACAGCCACAGAGGGGGAAGTAAAATACCACAAAGACAAGGCTGATCTCAACTCCATGGCATTTTTGCATGGCTCATGTAACCCCTGCCAACGCCTGCTCTTGTCTCAGGAGTTCAAAAAAAGGGGAAAGAGAGCAGAAATCTGCCTGAGAGTGAGGGCTGCCTCTTCCTGAGAGTGGGGAGCCAGGACTTTCGGAGGCCACTGTTCACGTACGTGCAGAGTCGCTGCCGATGGAGCTGATGTGAAAGGGAGAACCTGTCCCTGCCACTGCCAAGGGGGAAGCACGTGCTTCCAAGGAGGCCTCCAAGTTACCCCACCATGGGATGCTGGTTCTGGATGATTAACTGGGCTCTGCTCACTCACAGCTTCAGCCCTGGCATGGGGAGGCTGGGCAGGAAGAGAGCTTCCTGTGCCAGTGGCCACGGGACAGATGGATGTTCCCACTTCTACCAGGAAGGTGTGCTTCTGAAACCCTTCACCCCCAGTCTACTGCCAGGAAAGCTCCCACCAGCACAAATGTCTTTAGCCACTTGTGCAGTACCTGAGAAGCACCTTGGAGATGCCAGGTGAGGGCCCCTGACTCCAGGGCACTGTTGGAGGGGTGAGGAACCGGCTGGGAGGGCTCCAGTGCTCTGCAGAGCCCTCAGGGCAGCAGCAGGCAGGACATAGACAACAGCAGGAAGAGAGGGAGAGGCTGGGAACACCAAGGCAAAACGCAGAAATAGGAAATAAACAGGAATCATCCCACCCAAGGGGAGCCTCTGCTTGGCCTGCACACAGGACAAGAGAGATGAGCCCAGGCAATCCACTGACACCAGCCTGGCAGCACAGAGCACAGCCCTGGGACACGCCAGGGGACACAGAGCAGCACCAGCTGACCCTGGGTTTTCCAGAGGAACAGTCTCATCAGAGAAATGCCTTTCCTCAGCAATCCTTCAGCTCTGGTAGCGAGGCTGCTCCCCTGCCCCTCATTTCAGTGACAGGCACACGCAGGGCTCACCAGCCAGCAAACACCAGACGGATGTGCTCTGTGACAGCTCCCCCTGGGCCTGACACAACTGCAATGTGAGCAAGCCAGAGACACATCTGAGAGTCCACACAGCCACTGCTCAGGCCTTGGCAAGGCAGCAAGGCCCCCAGTCCCGCTCCTACCCCACAGTCACTGTGAGCAAGGCAGGTACATCTGCTCCACACCTGCTCTTCCCACGTTCACAGCACAAGGCAGAGCAAGGAAACTGCCCCAAGTACAAACAGGCACATTCCTGCAACCCCACAGTTCTCATTATTCCAGTGCCCCTGAAAAAATCTCCACAGGAATATGTGATTCAAAGGCGCAGGAAAGACTCCAAGGAAATTCCTGGAGCAGAGCAAACCTCAGCAGTGTCTGTACAGCACCATCCCTCCCCAGAGCCATCATCCTGCCCATCTTTACGGATAGCTGCTCCTCAGCACCTCCAGTCAGGCTGTTCCAGTGCCGTGGGTGTGATCACACGTGGCTTTACCATGCATGAAGCAACACAAGAAAGCCAGACCGGGCACCCAGGTGTCCTTGCTGCCAGTCTCTGCCTGCTGTGCTGCGTTTAGAGAGCTGAGTGGAGGAGGAAGACAGCTAAGCAACAACGTGGGCCTTACCTTTTGTACCAGGGGGCTGCAGATTATCTCCAGTCAGCGAGCACCAGCCTACGGGAAAGATGTCCCGGGAATCATATCGGCACCAGTAATCGAAGGCACCTCTCCAGCCATCAAATGTTATGAGGACCTCAGAACCTCTCACCTCCCCAATGGTGGCCGGGCAGATGAAGTGAGGGTTCTTCCTGTCCACTGCCTCCAGCTTCATACCTGTCTTGAAGAAGTTTTGGGATGGAGATGGTGGTTCCTACAAGGAGAAGTAGAATATGTGCTCAAAGGGGACATGCCAGTGCTTCCCCAGAACAGGGCTGTGCCCTCATCAGCAAACTCACCTCCACTGAACAGAGTTAGTGGGCTGGATTTGAAGCCCAACAGGTGTGGGGTTCACTCCACAACACTCTGGCTGAGCTACACAGCCCCATGTCCTTAACCCAGAGGCAACAAATCCACTGCAGATTGCTCTGCCCTCAGCTGGCTGCTGGACCAGACCCAGGATGTGCCACATGAACACTGTGCCCTACAACAGCTCTGTCATGCACCACAGGCAGAAAACAGAGCTACAAAGAAAGAGCCTCCAGAGGATACCCTCACCTTCCTATCTCAGAGCTGGAGAACTTGAGATATGACAGTGTCTCTCCATCATTCTACCCCCACCTTCAGCTTTGCGAGACGCGTGAGAGACCCACCATCCACCCTTATCTGGGGCTTGCTCCTGAGATCCACCGAAGCCTCACCCAACCATCCCATCCCATCCCATCCCATCCCATCCCATCCCATCCCATCCCATCCCATCCCATCCCATCCCATCCCATCCCATCCCATCCCATCCCATCCCACATGTCTCTGGCCGGCTTCTCTCTCTGACTGCACTAAGGGTGTGAGAACACAACCTATGAACTCATGCAGTTGCCTCACGGCAGTATCTGCTCTACTTGCAAGCTCTGGCACATTAAAAAGTTCCAGAGAGGTGCTGACTTCCCCACCCTGCATGCCCCACTTCGAGCAGCACCCGCAGCCCTGGTGAAAAGCAATCTCACATCTCAAGCCCGGACACCGAAGCCCAGGCTGGTCGTTTAGCACAGCTCTGGCTGCATCCTGACACTGCTACAACACAGCTGGAGAGGGCACAAGGCACCAAGGCAGGGCTGAGCAATGCCACTGCCCTGGCATCAGCACATCTCTCATGAGACACCAGCTCGAAGCTGGGTGCTCTGCAGCGAGGTGGCCATGCCAGAAGGATCTGCACAAACGGTAAAATACCTTGTGAAAAATCCGGACAGGAGCCATCTCTGCTCCATTCAGAGTCTTCAGGAGGAACATGGGCCAGGAGGAGGCATTCAGCCGGAAGCCTGAGGAGAAGGAAGCAGAGAGGGAGACTTTGAGGCTGTAGGGGCCACTGGCTCCGGCAGTACATGCCTGCTCTGCTGGGAGCTCACACAACTGTGACTCCACACCACCCTCCTCCTCATGCTGCAGTCACGTTTGACCTTTTCCAGATACTCTGAATGCAAAGCACTGTGTTGTTGAAAAGAAACATCTGGAAACAGCTGTCTGACTGCAATGTTCACTTATCATAACAAAAGCCTGCCCATGGACCATCCAGGCAGAGCAGTTTGTGCCAGTGCTGGCAGCTCCAGGGATCCTGCCAAGGGGAGACATGAATCAGCAAGTGCACACTCAGCCTATGGAATTTCTTCCTCAATAGGGAATCACACCTTCTGGGTGGCCTCCTCCACCTTTACTGTGAGCTGCAGGCAAGCTAAGGTGAAGAAATAGAGACTGTGACTTGGCTGGGAAACAGATTTAACCCTTACAGCGAAGGATGGCAAGTTTTGGCTCAGCACCTTCTGTGAATAAAGTAGAGAAACAGCAAGAAGGGGCTTATGGGAAGAAAAAAACCCACAGCTTCACAAGCTCTGAGTCTGTGGCACTGAGAACAACTGCACAACTGACAAGAGGTTCTGGATATCACAAAGCTGCTTCTCTGCTAAATGTGCATCTTCCTGCACAGGCAATTTCTGCTGCTTAGCTGTGTTTGGTGTGTGTTTGTGGGGTCCTGAATGTAACCCTGGGACTGGGCCTGGACAGAGAACAGCCCATGACAAGCAACGTGTCAAAGCTTTGCCAGGGTTGCAAGGCTCAGCACAGCCCCTCTGCAGATGGAGCTCCCAGACCTGTCCCAGAGCTCATCCCTCACCTCCAGCACAGCCAGGAGTGAGTTTTATCTGCAGCTCCTTAAACTTGATGCCATCTGCTGGCAAATGCCAGGCAAGGTATAGGAGGAACCCACAGCTGGGAGAGGTACCCACAGGCTCTGGGCAGGGCACCAGAGCTGGAACCTGCACCAGGGACCGAGATTTCTAAGAGATGGGCAGCAGCAGGCATGAAAATAACAGAGAAAATGGCAGCTTTAGTGTTAATAAAATCACAAAATGGTTTGGGTTGGAAGGGACCTTAAAGCTCATCTCATTCCACCCCCTGCCACAGGCAGGGCCATCTTCCACTAGACCAGGTTGCTCCAAGCCCCGTCCAACCTGTCCTCAAAAGTATTATTTGGGGATGTGCTAATTGAGAGAGATTTATGAAGACACTAAAACTAATGGGCAGCAGAATGCAAAAGCAGGTTAATCTTACTGATTATCAGGAAAGAATCAGCAAATCAGCTCAGCATATGGCTAGTGTCAAAAAAGAAGGAAAGAGTTGTGTGTTTATCTGAAGACAAGACTGGAAGAACTGTTGGACTGTCCAGTCTATTTATAAAGTTGTAGCCAAGAAAAATTAAATAAATAAGCGGGAACTACTGCAAGTGCCCCTTCACATGAGACAGGACGTAAATCACTGGGAACCTTTTCACACATTATGTTTCCTGCCCAGGCAACTTGCTGTTGAGTCACTGGACAGTTTGGGCTGGAAGGGACTTCAAAAGATCATCAAGTTCCACCCCCCTGCCATGGATAGAGACAACTTCCACTACCCAGGTTGCTCCAAGCCCTGGCCTTGGACACTTCCAGGGATGGGGCAGCCACAGCTTCTCTGGGCAACAATCCTGAGCTTGAGCTGCAATGAGGGCAAGCAGCTCACCTTGGTGCAGAGACCTCTTTCATCTACACTCTAAAGCATTTCCCCATCCACATCACAGTGTCCACATGGAAATACAGACCTGGTCTGGGAAACATCTGGTTCTGTATCTTGTCTATATCCCAGTGCAGGCAGGGCAGGCCACAGGCCCCTGTCCCAAGCACAGACCTATAGAAACCCCTAAGTTTTGCCCATAATCAGCAAAGCCCTCGCTGGACAGCTGAACTGCAGCTCACCCAGGGGAGGCTGCAGCATGCCTCCATTCTTCTCACAGTTCCCAATGGGCTGGATCTCAGCAGAGTCCACCAGGCGCCAGAAGTCGTTCTTGTTGTCGCTGCCGTCGAGGCGCAGGCGCAGCCGTGCACCCGTCAGCCCCACCACGGTGGCGATGCACGTGGACGTGGTGTTCCGGGGGTCCTGGGCCTCCAGCTTCATGCTGATCTTGAACTCGTTGGCAGGGGGAGTGTATGACTGCAAGGAGAGGAACAGGGTCAGAGCCAGGACTGCCAACACACGCACCAGCTCAGGCACAAAGCTCACGCACGGGGCCCACTCGGGACTGACGGCGTCCTCTGGGCACAGCGCAGGGACAGGCACCACGGAAAGGTCAGTGAGCCCTGGCAGCTCTGTGACACACAGCACTCTCCTTCCATACTGCACCATCTCAGCAACTACACTGAGCCTGTTCTCTTGGAATCATGGAGTCACTGAGGTTGGAAAAGACCCCTAAGACCATGGAGTCCAACCATTCCCACAGCACTGCCAAGTCCACCACTAACCCACGTCCCCAGGCACCAACATCTACACATCTCCGAACTGCTCTGGGGATGGCGACTCCACCACTGCCCTGGACAGCCTGATCCATGGCCTGACCACCCTTTCAGTGAAGAAATTTCCCTGATACCCAACCTAAACCTCCACTGGCACAACCTGAGGCCGTTTCCTCTTGTCCTGTCCCTTGTTCCCTGGAAGCAGAGCCTGACCCCCACATAGCCCCACCGTCCTGTTATAGGGAGCGAGAAGGTCCCCGCTGAGGTTCCTTTTCTCCAGGCTGAGCCCCCCAACTCCCTCAGCTGTTCCTTGTGCTCCAGACCCTTCCCTGGACATGGATCAGCCCCTCAATGTCTTTCTTATAGTGAGGGGCCCAAAACTGAACCCAGAATTTGAGGTGTAGCCCTACCAGTGCCCAGCAGTTCATCCTGCAAACCCCGTACTCAGCATGACCACCTCTCTGCTCAATGCCTGCTGCCCAGGGGGCTGCTATTCCATTCACAAAGATGGGTGAATTCTGCAGAGAATCTCCTTACTGGGCAGGATCCACTAAAAGCTTGATCCCAGCCTACTCAGGACCCTTCCCCAAGGGCCTCTGCTCGGCAGAGTAAAGGCACACTCATGTTCCCCTAGTGCACATCTGAGAGTAAAATCTCCTCTGCTACTCTAAATGTATCTTTTTAATCTTTGCTTCAGCACACTTGGATTTCTGTTAAGTATTTTCCTTGCCAAACCAGGGGCCTATCCCAGGCACAGAATTCGGGGGTCTCCAGTGGACCTTTCTCATTTCCCCCTTCTTACCTGCTTGAAGCAATGGGCAGGAGCTGGGATGGCACATGTCTCTTTCAGGTATTTCTCCCAGGTGAAGTGACCTGAGAAGTGAAAAGAAAAGGAATCAAACAGGAACTGATGAGCAGATTTCTCAGAAGAAGAGCTGGCTGGACTCCTGACGCCAGCAGTTCTGCACTTCTCACAGAGGAGGTGCTCACAGGCAACATGTTTTCATCAGGAACCTCTGATGTTTGTGAGCACAGAAGATTTACAACTGCAACTGACAGGCAGAACAAAGCCTGGCGCTGCCTTCGGCATCTTCCTGCTCTGTGCTGCTGAGAAGGGGCTGCACAGAGCCAGGGGAACAACCTACAGCTTAATGGAAAACACCCAGCACAGATGGGAATCTGCAGGGTCTTCCAGACAACTGTCCCTTAAAAACCATTCATTAAACACATCACTCAGTCGGGGGCTTATGAACAGTCACCATGGGCTATGAACAGCCCAACCTGGGGGCTGGAATAAGATGATCTGTAAGGCACCTTCCAACCCAAGCCATTCTGTGATTCCATGATTCTAAATCAACAGGGACCTGCTCTGTGGTGACTACACGGTCCCCCCGGTCCAGCACACACCGCCCACCCAGCAGCTCAGAGCAGGGATCAGCCCAGCAGTCAGTGCACAGGTCAGCAAACAACTCCCTGAAGTGGCCAGAGAGTCCACAGCACGGGTAGGATTGGAGCAGGGATCCTCCAAACAGGGATTTACTGAGCTCAGCACCTTGCACCCAACGAAGACCCCTTCCACTGAGTGCAGCACGTTTCCCCCTGCCTGCCCCTTCCACACACACACAGCACGAAGGGTGACAGCAACGTGCCACCCAGGGAAACCTGTTATTAAATGAGGAATTAAAAGCTCCTGTGATCTGAGCAAATCACGACTTTTGCCATTTAAACTGAGCAGCTGGGAGAGGATCCTTCCAGGATGTCATTCACTTGCATTCATCCCAAGGGCTCCCAGGAGACCTTGCTGTTTTCAAGGCAATTCAAGAGCACTGGTGGCAGCACAATTACAGTCAGCTACCACTTCCCCGAGTCACGGCAAGTTTTTAATCAGCCTATTTTCAAAACAAAAGCTACATTAAGAGCCACTTCAGCTACTGCAGCACACACCACACCTCTGAAAATTCAGGCAGTAAGGTCAGCACACATTGCTTCAGAGCTGCCTTGTGTGCACAGAGGAGCCTTCATCATCTATGAGCTCCAAATAAATACAAGGAATGCTGCTTTCTTGCCACCTCCCATGCAGATGACTAGCACACTGTTAAATATAGGGAAAATAAACAGAAAAAATACAGTTTCATTGCCACACTGGCTGAATATTGCTGTTTACAGACTGACAGCAGCTCTCCATGCCCCAGAGTACTCTGTTCCATCCACCGGCACATATTTTCCTTTCAGCCACAGCCTCACATTGGGTGAATGAAGAAATTCAGTGAGTTACTGCAATGATGTTCTCATAAAACCAAAAATCTTTTTGTTTAATTGAAGATACAATTTTACATTCAATTATGTCAATGAAACTCTTTGCATGAATAATGTGGAGTAAACACCCAAGCAAAGCAAAGCCAGGTACTCCCCACCTGAAAATGCCTTATTCATCCCACCCCTTAACTCTGGTTGCTGATCTGGGCTCATCTCGGGCCAGGGCAGTCCTTCAGAGGTCCTGGAGCACAGGGGATGCCCAGGTGACTGCACCAGGCCCTGATCCAGCAGCTTGAGCAGGATCAGCTGTGCTTGACAATTTTATTTAAAAAACCACCAAACCTCCCCTCTCCTCAGCTGGTTTCAATCCATTTTAATCTTTCCACTTTTCACTCCCTCCACACCAAGCAAGGCCCTCCCGCTTCCCACAGCAGCTCACCCCACAGGTGATCCACTCTGCACCATCCCAGCGGGAGCAGTGAACTCCTGAGACAGTTGTGGGCCCCCAAAAATAGTGTTTGGACATGGAACTTATTTGAGATTAATTCTAGAGCCCATTGGGACTCAACCACCATATGAAGACACACAACACTAGAACTGCAAGTTCTTTACGACCTGAGGGAATGGCTGGAGCTGTGTCAGGGCAGGCTCAGGGTGGATCTCAGGGAAAGGTTCTTCCCCCACAGGCTGGTTGGGCACTGAACAGGCTCCCCAGGGCAGTGGGCACAGCTCCAAGGCTGCCAGAGCTGCAGGAGGCTTTGGACAATGCTCTGAGGAACAAGGTGGGATTGCTGGGGTGTCTGTGGAGGGCAGGAGTTGGACTGGATGATCTTTGTGTGTCCCTTCCAGCTCAGGATGTTCTGTGGTTCTCTGAGTCTTACGACTCGTGGTTCTGGTGATTTATTTTGCACAGAAAAACAAGAGCAGCAGAAAGACTTCTAAGAAAAGACAGAGCTGATACAGAAGCATTCAGCCTTCCCTCCCTCCCTCTCTGTTCACTACTGGCCATTCCCCTGCACAGATGGTACAACCAGCACAGGTAGAGCCTGTGCTTCTTTTTCAGGATTACTCTCAAACCAGGATAAAACTGCAACTGGAGGCTGTCATCACTCCCTTAGCATGAGAGGAGATCCTGCACAGAATGTAGGGAATGGGTTTAAATGAATTCAGTAATAGTATCCAGCTCACAATACAATATTTTCAAGAAGGAATTTCAAAGTACACTTAAACTTAATCAAATGCAATCAGCAGGAAGAATCAGACGAAAATGGCATAACACTGAAGTTGGGGGTTTTTTACAACAAAGGGTTGACTGCCAATAAAACAGAAAAAGCAGGATGCACTGAGGGTTTGTTAATGGGGAAGCAGAACACAAGCCCTGAGCTCTGTCCTTGAGGAAGGGCATGTGGTTGAAAAGGGACACATCACACCCGACCCTTTCAACCTCAGCTCCCCTGGGCTGTACCCAAATCCTGCTCACCACACTGATCCCCACTCACTCTCCACACCCAGCTCCAGACAGGTCTCCCCTGGAGCCAGCACAGCAGCCGGAACACCTCAGCTGCCTGTGCTGCTGATGCCACTCTGCAGGCTCGCTGGGGACGGAGGTTGGAAGGCAAGAGGGAAAAATATCTTACCCAGCTTTCTCCTTAGCACTGACCAACTGTCTTGCATTTTATATTCTTATCCATATTAATAAATTGGATGCCTTACTGCAGAGGGACAGGACATTTTAGCATGCAAGATGTTTGTTTCTGATCTGGCCTGGACATGTAACCCTGGTTCCTGAGTGCTGGTCAAAAAACAGTGAGGGCTTTTCCCCACTTGCCAGTGAATCACTTTGCTTCCTGAAAAAACATCAGCCAGTCCTTTTTACTGGTGATGGAGCAGGAGTGTCCAAGGGCAGAGCTGACTGTAGGGATTGAAATCCTCTCCAGCCCCCAAAAGCAAAGGAGAATGCTTGCTCCAGTGCTGCTGCTTCCAGTACCATATGCAAACTGTCCTACCAGCTCTAAAATCACCCTCTATTTCACCTGGTCTCTGCCTGCTCTTTCATGTTCCCTCCCCTGCCTTGCAGAGCACACCACTGGAAGGATCCCCATTGGGAAGGACTGTCCCTCCAGGTAACACACAGAGAATCATATCATAAAATTGTTTGGATTGAAAGGAACCTTAAAGCTCATTTCATTCCACCCACTAGCCCAGGTTGCTCCAAGCCCCATCCAACCTGGCCTTGGACACTTGCAGGGATCCAGGGGCAGCCACAGCTTCTCTGGGCAACCTGTGCCAGGGCCTCCCCACCCTCACAGGGAAGAATTTCACCCTAATATCATCTAACCCTGTCCCCTAGCAGTGGGAAGTCATTCCCCTTTGTCCTGGCACAACAGGCCCTTGCCCAAAGTCCCTCTCCAGCACATCAGATCTTTTTCACAGGAAAAAAGGGGAGAAAAACACTTCATGAGAAACATCCCGTTTTTGCAGTAACATCTGTGAGCCAAAGTAAAGCCAAGGACTGTGAACCTGTGTGACTCCCTGGGACTCAGCCCTGGAAATGCCACCGGGCTGACGGTCTGTCACTTGTGCTTGCCTTGGGAAAGCTCCCTGCCGTGTGCTCATGCCAAAGGGAGGTATTACTTGCAGGCAGAGAGTCAGATTTGGGCTCTGATGTCTTAACCTTCAAATATATTTACTCCAAACAAAACACTCTGCACACTCAAGGGGTCAAACTCCAGTAGTTGTGAACAATGCAGCTCTGCACCCTCATGTTTGGATTCTCTTCATGTTGCATTTAACGTTGAACCTTTGCCCAGAATTTAAATGAAGATGGAGTTTCTGTTTATATCTGTAACTGAAGTCTGGTTTGGGCTCCATTAGCATTTTGGCTCCCGAGGGGTCATCAATCCAACTGAAACAATACATGTGCGTTTCAGGTCACAGCTGTGAAGGAGAACGTGCCCTACCCAGATCAAGGCATCCCATTAAAGTCTGCAGCCCATATGTGTGGCTGCTAAGGAGCAGCAAGGCAGCACATGAAAGCAGCACAGTATGAAAACGAGCAGAGCATCGTCTGGGCTCGCAGACCCAGTGACGGTGGCTGTCCCTGACGTCTGAATGCGGCTCCTGGGGGTCAGCTCTGCCACTGGCTCTGCACAGTTCCTGCCTGTCCCACCGTTCCCATTCCCAGGCACTCTGCCCAGCCATCAGTCTGGCTGCACATGCTCCACTAGGAACAGCTACAGCCCAGAACAGGAGCCCCATCACTCCCTGTCCTGCTCAGCAAAACATGCGAGTCAAAACTAAGAGGTTTCAACCTCCAGGACTGTCTGGTCTGCTCTGCTCCTCCTCAGAGGTGTCCCACTTCATTGTTAGCTTTGAACAGAAATCCTTCCAGCCATGCCAGAAAGATGCTGCAGGTTCACCTCCTCTACAGAATCACAGAATCATAGACTGGTTTGAGTTGAAAGGACCTCATCTTGTTCCACCGCCTGCCATTGGCAGGGACACCTTCCACTAGCCCAGATTTTTCCAAGCCCCTTCCAACCTGGCCTTGGACACTTCCAAGGATCCAGGGGCAGCCAGAGCTTCTCTGGGCAACCTGTGCCAGGGCCTCCCCACCCTCACAGCCAAGAGTTTCTCCCCAGTGTTCCATCTAACCCTGTCCCCTGGCAGTGGGAAGCCATTGCCCCTCGTCCTGTCACTCCAGGCTCTTGTCCAAAGTCCCTCTCCAGCTCTCTTGGAGCCCCTTTAGGCCCTGGAAAGGGCTCCAAGTTCTCCCTGGAGCCTTCTCTTCTCCAGGCCCCAACTCTAACAGGATGTACCCCCGAATTCGGGGTAGTGATGAGTTTCTTGCAGGGAGGTGATCCCTGACCCTCGTTGCTGCACCACATGCCTGTGGAGCAGCCGTGTGCACCCCAGCCCACCTGCAGCCTTCCCTTGCAGGCCACAGCCCTGGCATGCAGTGGGTGCAGGGCTTGGTGTGCTGGGTCACCATGAGTGCTGCCATGCACAGAAAGCTCCATTTCAGGTCAGTGTGGCCACTGAGAAACAGCCCATCCTCTGCATCTGCAGATGGTGCAGGACGTGGAGCGGAGGGAAACTGCAGTGGAGCCCCCAACACCCCAAAAGCTGAGTATATCCAGCCCATGTGAGCTGGGGGAGAGAGAGCAGGGGGAAGGAAGAAGCAGGGAGGGAGAAGGGGAGGAGGAAGTGGGGAAGGGAGCTCACTTACCTTGGTACTGGGAGGGAGACTCTGACGGGCGGCTGTGCTTGTGCTTCTTACCATCTTTCCAGTCTATGGCTGAGACAAGAAATAGAGCATTTGTGTGAGGGAAAGGAGCCAGCTAATGCACCCTTCAACTCTGCCTGCTTTACAGGCACTTGAGAAGAGCAGAGCTCCCTGCCCTGCCCCCAGGTGACTGTGGATGATTTGCCCCCATCTCTGGGGGGTGCTCCCTTCCTCCCCACAGCTCATGCAGATACCTGACACGAGGTACCTGCATTTGCACCCCAGTCCCTGCCCAGTCCCCACCAGCCACTGCTCTCCCCCAGTGATCAGCAATAACACAAAGAGCAGCAAACTGCTAGAGCTCATTTTAGCTACGAGAACAAGAGCTCGAGAGGAACAAACACAACAGCCACTAGAAACGGCTCATGTGGATCTTGGGCACCGAGAAGTGGAGCCTGAATCTCTCCTTGGGTATCAGCTCCTGGTGATTTCACACACACAGCCTTAGCCCTCTCTGGAGATGGGGAGAGGACCTCCCTGCAAATCTGCACAACTGCCCTTTCCACACACAACACGGGGTTTCCATGTGTCCTGTGCAGCTCAGAGGAGGGCACAGCAAAGCAGCACCAGCTCTGGAGAGCAGCTCGTCTGAGCTGCCTTTGCTCATGACAGCTTTGGGCCTCAGAGTTCCAAAAAAATTAAAATTCCCAAGACAGCTCTGGAAAGGGATAGAGCAAGGAGCAGGGAATGCTCATCCCTGCCTCCAACAGCCTCCATCCCAACGGAGGGATGCCAGATCAGCATCCCTTAAATGAACATGAGGGGCATATGGAGTGTGGCCACAGCAACACGGACCAGACAAAGACCCTCCTTGGAGAGACATAAATGAATGAAAAGGATTGAAGGACACCCTTCCTACAAATGCATTACCATGAAGGACAGTCTTCTGCCATGTCCCTAAGAAAGCAAGAATAAAGGACATAAAGTATTTAAGTCAGAAGCCAAGAGCCCCCTGAGCGGGTAAGGCTCCCTTCCGTGCTGCAGGACAGCTCTAACAGCATCTGTGCACTCAAAGGAGCCTCTCACCACACTCTGCAGGCGAAGGTACATTTTGTTCTTAACCTTTAACATGCAAAAATCCTCATTAAGCATGATACAAAAGCAGCAGAGAGGGAGAGAAACACAACAATTTCTGCAGACAAATAAAGAAACAGTGAAAGTTCAATGCATTATTAAAAAAGCAGGTAAGTAGGACAGAAACCCATGTGTGCATGATGCAGGTGTTGCCTCTGCAACCTGTGTCACAGCACTGGCAGCACAGGTCACACAGCCAGGCTGGCTGGAGGCACCAGGCTCCATGAGCACAGAGAACAAGCTGTGTGTGAGGCTAAATCCAGCCAGCCCAGTCCACAGCCACACTGCTGACTAATCAACCTGCCTCCTTTATTGCCAAGCCCTGCAGCTGCCTCGCAGCAGGGTCTCCCCATTCCCTGCTTTCCTTCATTTATTTTCACTTCATTAAAGGACAAGCAGCGTTAGGAAGAGGCTAATGCTGCTGTAAGATGAACCACCACAGAAGCAAAGGAGACACTTGAAAAACATAAAGGGAGGAGAGAAATCGAGCACAGAAACCTCCTGCAATAAAGCTTGGGAGTGAGGAGCAGATGTGAACAAAGGGCTGCCGAGGATGCTCTGTCCTCCCGCTCTCCCTCCCCCCAGCCTCGGGAGCGTGTGATGAGATCACTGCAGCCCAACACATGGCACAGCACTAATGGAAATCAATAGTTTAGTTAAGCACAAGAAGCCAGAGCAGCTCAGCTGCAGGCAGCAGGCTGTGGGTTGTTGGGTGATGCACAGCCCAGGTAGCACTGTGAGGGACCGAGGGACACGATGAGCCTGGGACAGATTCCCTCTCCACGAGGTAGGCTGGTCTCTGGTTTCATGCCTCATCAGAAGGGGGAGGCCTGTCCCAGCAGAGGCAGTTTGCCTCACACTGGGAGCACTGGCAGATGGTGTGTGCCGTGGGTTCTGCAGAGCACCCTCGCTGTGCCCCACGAGCCGCAGGGGTGCCCCAAAAAGGGACTGTGCTCAGCCCATGCTGGGGGTGGATTGATGGACTGTTCTCTGCACACTGATGGAGAAACATGCAGGTTTTGGGCTTCCAACCACATCTCCCAGCCCGTTCCTGCCCCCTGAGGCCCTGGGTCCTCCAGGCTGTACCAGCTCCCGACCAGCCCTTGGCTGTGCCAAACATCACTGCTCACCTTTCTGAGGGCCTGGTTTCCGCATTCTACCACCTGCTGCTGCCCTGATCCCGGGACTGGCTTGCTCTTAGAGAACTGAAGGTGTCTAGGACAAAAGAAATAAAGATGAGAAAATTCCCCATTCTGGAGCACACAGTCATCTGCACCATGAACTCATCACACACGGGAAACACACGCCCTGTCACCCGGGGTTGCACAGAGCACTCACAGTTCATTTCACCCCCTCAAACTACAGGACTTTCTCCAATTTGTGGACAACTTCAAATTCATGGCAGCAGGAGCAGCATAAATCAGCACAAGGAGCACATGCCCATCTCTGTGCTCACCCCACAGGGGATCTGGAGCATGTGTGTGGAAGGAGGGGCTGCTCCCACTCACAAACAAAGGGAGGCAGAGCTGAAATTTATGAAAGAAAACACATGGAAACATAACATTAACTCTGGCAAAGCAGCACAGCAATCCCCAGCTCCCCATTCGCAATTCAAATAGCTCAGAGAAGTTCTGGGGAATAAGGATGAGAAATTGGACAGTGACCCAGGAAATACTTTTGCTGTTAGCACTGCCCCAAGCGTCCAAGTTGTGCCGCAAATTCTTTTTTCCTGGTTGGAGGAAAACTGGCTGGACTGTCCCCAATAAGTAGAAGCATTTGCATTCTTGTTATAAGCAAATATTCCTGAAAATCAGGGCTCTTGGGAGATGTGTGCTGGGCACATGGAGGGAGCCCAGGGGCCGGCACAGCCGCTCTCCCAGGGCAGTGCCCACTGCACACGCCGAGCCTCGCCAGGGCCTGCCAGGAAACACCCCAATGAATGGCTGAGCCACAAACAAGCCCTCGGGAAAGCAGGAAAAGCATGTTTTGACACTCCACTAACTAATGAAAGATTAATTGTGCCAATATAACTCCATTTTGTTCACAGTGGGGCAGTCGGGAGAGGATGGAAGAGGAAGCTGTCTCAGGACACAGCGCCGAGTCGCTGCTTAAAGGGTTATTTACAGCTCCAACTTGGCAAGAACTTGGGATTTTGAAAACCAGGCTTTTTCCAAACCTAAGAGAAATAAAGACTTTAATTTTCTATAACAGCACTATAAACTACAGCCTTTAGATGCAACACTGAGCAATACTCTGAGAAGAAAAATATAGAAAGAATTAAATACTAAAGGAAAAATATCCCTGGTGTTTTTTTTTAATCCAAATTAAAAGGTGCACAGTAGTCACTTATTGCCTCTCTTCTAAATAGTGTGTGTGTCTGTACACACTTGTGAAAGGAGTAAAGTTTCTTTCCCTTTCAATAGTGGAAGGTAACTTGCATGTGAAAGGTTATTTACAACTTTTAAAGCTTCTTTTCATAATTTTCTTCATTCATTTTTATTAAAGGCTGGCAGTCTGGCAGGAAAAGTCCCCCAGACATAAAACCCAGTCTGAAAGGTGTCATATAAAGGCACCAGACAAGCACCTGCGATCTCTGGTACTGCCCCTCTGCTGTCTGTGGGACTTTCTGAAGCACCTACACACACAGGATTGTGGAAGCCTGTGGCTGGAGAGGAGGGTGCACTCCTGTACCCTCCACCCTCCTGCAATGGGAATAACCCTAATGAGGCTCAGGGAGGACCTTCTCACTCTCTACAGCTCCCTGACAGGAGAGTGGAGCCAGGTGGGGTCAATCTCCTGGGTAATAAGTGACAGGATAAGGGGAAACAGCCTCCAGTTGTGCCAGGGGAGGTTCAGGTTGGACATCAGGGAGAATTTCTTCACAGGAAGGGATGTCAGGTATTGGAATGGGCTGCCCAGGGGGGTGATGGAGCAAAGTCACAGTTAGGAAGGATCCAAAAGGATCCAGTCCAACTCCTGGTCCTGCACAGACACCTCAACAATCCCACCCTGTCCCTCAGAGCGTTGTCCAAACCCTCCTGCAGCTCTGGCAGCCTTGGGGCTGTGCCCACTGCCCTGGGGAGCCTGTTCAGTGCCCAACCAGCCTGTGGGGGAAGAACCTTTCCCTGAGATCCAAGCTGAGCCTGCCCTGACACAGCTCCAGCCATTCCCTGGGTCCTGTCACTGGTCACAGAGAGCAGAGATCGGAGCTGCCCCTCTGCTGCCCCTGGGTTTTACTAACACAGGGCTTGGGAATTGGTAATTCCCACTGATTGTAATTTATAGTTGCCCAGAGGAGCTGTAAAATCTCCACCCTTGGAGATATTCCAAACATCACCAGCTGCCTCCCCAAGCAGCCTGATCTAACCTTGTAACTGAGTCTGGCTTCAAAGCCAGGCCAGCTCTGCATGTGGTGCTGGACCTGACAACCTCCAAAAGCTCCTTTCAACCTGAAACACCCAAGGATTTTATCTCACTGACAACAGATTGGAAAGCAAGAGGAATCACTCCAAAGGTTTCCACGAGGCTGAAATGCCCCCGTGAGGACAGACTTCAGTGTAGAGGGAAGGAAGTGAAGGGCAGAACAGGCTGTCACGGGCACTGCAGGACAGGAGCACCGCGGCACCGACGGACGCGGCCTTTGCTCCATTCAGGGACTGCAGACCAAAAAAATGTGAAAGTAATAACTAGCAGAAGATACAGTTTGGTATCCAGGGGGGGGAAAGTGATGCATCCACAGAGACAGATCTGGAATGACCTCAGACACAAACATGCCACTGCTGGGGAGCTGTTGGCTTGGTCCATGGCACAAAGGACACAATCTTACTGCTGCATCAAATACAGCCTTTGAGATTCCCACAGCCCAGCACACGCTGCAATGCTCCACCTCCAGAACCTGGCAATTGTACAGAACTGCACACCAGAGTTAAAACTCCCCTTGTTTTCAAAAGCTGTGTTTCTCCTGCTTATGGAGATCAAAATAATCTCCCAAGCACGGACCACAGCGTTACAGTGTTGGTTTCCAGAATTTATAACCTGAAAGGACAGATCAATGTGCAAATTCATTTCAGCAGGATGCTACCTTAAAAATGTAAAAAGGCCAACTGATTTGCTGCCTTTAGTAGCAGATAAAGTGCCTTTCCCACAGTTTCAAACAACTTTCACTCACCGAGATATCAAAAGTGCCAAGGGCTCCACTGAACTGTCATGGGCTCTAGTTCCCCATCACTCCTCCAAGACAGCAGAGTCAGTACAAACACTGCGGCATAGCAGAACCTGAAAGCAAGAGAGACAAAATGAAAAAGTTTGCATTTAATTGCAGAAAGGCTACGTTACCAGCTGCATTATTCATGTTCATATTTAATTCATTTAAAACATCCAAATTTAAATTTAAAGACAGCTGTAACAAACATTCCCACTTGCCATGGCAAAGCAGTGCAGAACTTGACACAATTTAAGTTCAGCTTGCAGTGAGTACACGGGACTGTGGCTGTTAAACACCTTTGATATGAGTAAGATCACATCAACTGAGCTGATAGAAACTAGTTCAGCTTTTGTAAAATGAAACTATCACACAAAGGAGGATTGAAAAGACTAGACCTGATTAGTAATGAAAAGGAGAGAGACCACATGAGAGGCACATAAAATAACGAGTAGCGTGAAGGGAGTGAACTGGGAACTCCAAATTATCCCTTCCCAGTGCAGCAGAGCAAACCTACAAAACTCAAAACTCCCAAGTATATACCAGGGAGAAGGAAATGTTTACTGGAAACTAACAAATGTGCAACTTTCTCATGGAGGAAGTTGTGAAGAGAAGCAAAGCTTTAAATAACCTTGAAAATGACAAAGACATTGAAAAGCAAACGAGCACTTATAATGGTATCAAAATATAAGATGCAAAATATAAGATGCAAAGACCAAAGGCACCCAGACCCCAAGAAAGAGCTGAGTGAAGGTGGGGTGCCCAGATAGACCCTCCCCACCACATCCCTGCCCCGGCTGGACCCTCCCCACCACATCCCTGCCCCGGCTGCTGGGCTTGGCAGGGAGAAGCTGAGCCCTTGCCTGGCTGTGGGTGCTGGTTCACAGCCAGAAGCAGGACACCAGCTCGAGACATGGTTTGTTCACGCCCTGGTGACCCTGTGCTGGGTTACAGTGAGATCCACACCTCTGAGGCATGAGCTTTTTCCTTGGGCAGCACAGAGGCAGCCAGGGCTGGAAGAATACCCCAGGGCATGCCCAGCTCTGAGTGTGGCTCCCTCGGCAGCCACAAAACACAGCCCACAGCACAAACACCGCTGAAATGCATCTTAATCCAATTAAATTCTCACCCCCACTGCTCTAACCAACAGGCTCTTCCAAAAGCTCATCCCTAAGGGGAGACGGATTCAATTTACCTGTGCCAGATTGGAAGGGACCTGCAGGGTTAGAGGGGAGCCTGCTCTGCAACATTCTTCCCCCAAATGTGGCAACTGCAATGGCAGTTAAAAAAAAATGAGAAAATGGGGGGTGGAAGACGCTGTCCCATCTCTGCAGACCTCATGAGATGCATGTAATCCCGTTATCTCCAAAGCTCTCGCTCCTTCAGAGCGCATAATCATGAAAAGAGTTAAAGCTGAGGCTCTTAATGTCTCTTCTAGGCACTTCTCTTTATTCCACTCAAGGCACCAGTCACATCTGAATTATTTCCTGGGGTTGTTTGGACTTCCTATTATACAGGGATGATTATGGTGAACCTTGGGATGGAATCCAAGTTGGATCTCAGCACTCCCCTGTTTGATTGAAAGGGGAGCTGAAGGTTTGTTGACAGCGTGCCAAGCTTCAAACCTCGCTGGACAATGCTGCTGCCAGCAGGCCAGAGGCTTCCAGAGAGCAGAGGGAGAAAACTACAAACGGTGAAGCTGAAAAATGGTTTTATGAGGTCGGATACATACCCCACAGATTAGGACAGGGGGCAAAAAAGGGGACTCTGCATATTGCCAGAGGACTGTGAGAATGACGCTTCTTGGAAATCCCATGGGACAGCCAGGAGTGAATCCTGATGGTTTCTCAGGATGTAAAGCGCCTGCAGTCATTGATTTTTTTCCCCACAAAAGCACAGGTCTGGAGCACCATGACCACTGCAGCCAGTAAAAATCCCTTCCATGTAACCTCTGCTCCAGCTGAGGTTTCCTTCCCACTCATCCTTCCATCAAGCACTATTAGTGTTTCCAGCAATAAAGAGCTGTCCTTTATGATTCCCTCAGGAAATGCAAGGGCAGCACTACAGGCTTCTGCCCATCATGGGTGATGGTGGTGCTGCCATTCCAGCCTCCCAGCTGGAGGTTCAGGCTCCGTTCTGGAAGCCCATCTGTGCACCATGGGTTACATGGGAGCATCCAGTGGCATCCCAGCCCCATCAGGAAACCAGCACAGACACATCATGAGCGGATCGTACAGTCACAGAACATCCTGAGTTGGAAAGGACCCACAAGGATCATCCAGTCCAACTCCTGCCCTGCACAGACACCCCAAAAATCCCACCCTGTCCCTCAGAGCGTTGTCCAAACCCTCCTGGAGCTCTGGCAGCCTTGGGGCTGTGCCCACTGCCCTGGGGAGCCTGTTCAGTGCCAACCACCCTTTGGGGGAAGAACCTCTTCAACCTCAGCCTGCTCATTTAACATCTTCTTTTGCGATTTTTAATCTCTGTGGTGGAGAAAGAAAGGCACTTTCAGCCCACCTGAGCAATGAGAGGACTGTCAGCGCATGATCTGAGACCTCTGACCACTTTTGCTTTTCACAGCAGACTTCTCAGCTTTCTGCCCGACCTACGGACGCCAGAACTTTTGCTGGTCTAAACGCACTGGTTTTTCCTGGTTTTTTTCAGGGAAAACCCCTGGTTTTCCTCTCAAACTGTGCTCTGATGAGCTGACTGACCCCTCTCCTGGGCAGAAGCCAAAGACCAGCAGGCAGCTCCCAGGACTGAGCACCAGCATGCTCAGAGCCAGACACGCAGACAAGGAGTCCTAAACCTAAATGTCAAACAAATGTTCATGTGGGACCTGAAGGAAACTCTCAGGAGTGGAGCAGCTGCAAAGTCTGAGGAGGGGAGTCAGAAGTTTTCTTGACCAACAAGTTAATTCCCTTCCATCTCCCTGTTATCATCCTCCTGGGTAAGAGTGGAGTTTTAGTTCTCCTTGTCTTTGCAAAACCACATTTTTGGCAGCTCCAAACACAGGCTGATGAAGCTACAGCACCTCTGGAAGCACCTCCCCTCATCAGGGGGAGGTGAACTGCACAATGAATGTTGGTATTTCCATCTGGAGTACTGATCCCCTTGTGTGATCTGAAATACCTGATGGCTGCAAACCATTACTCCTTTTTCTACCAGAGGGATTTTGTGTCATTTCCAAAATCTCTCTTTCTGTGGAACTAATTTTATCTTTCTACCACGTAAGAAGTGGACTGATAAACTCCAGACTTCGCGACAAGCTCCTCACAAACACATTCTTGTGTTACCACACTGAGGTGTCTCAAAGATGTGATCACAAGTAACACACTTCCTCAGCCCCTGAGCCGAGTCTCAGGGGAGCACATATTTTAAAAGACAAAAACACGTGAAGAACTTGGATAGATCATGTCTGTACAATGAAAATATCAACTTTATCACTTCCTTTTGAACGCCTTCAGGTTGGAAGGGAGAGGAGATGGGTCAACCTCCTTAGAAAGTGGCAGCTGGACCATCAGACACTGCTGAGTTGAGCTCAAGGGATCACCTTCAGCCTGAGTGTGAAAACCAGGGACCAGTGGGAGGAATCATCACCATAAGGGAACCTACAGCAGTTACCACTGCTCATGACTGCAGAGGAAATCAAATAAAACCTTGCAGGATTCCAGTAAAGGTCTCCTTCCCTTTCAAAAAAAAAAACCAGCACGGGCCTTGGCTCAAACCAGAAATATCTGATGTGTCACTGTGAGCAGACCTGGCTCTCCATGAAGACTCAAGAGGCTGCAATAAAGACAACAAGTTTGGCCCGCTGCAGGAACAGGATAACCAGGCTGAGAGAGACTGAGAGAGGAAAGGGCTTAAAACAAAAGCCAGGTGAGGTAATCTGGCTCGAGTCTGCTAAAGGAAGCTTCTTAACAGGACGAATCTTCTCAGTGCAGCTGTGTTTCCTGAGGAGCTGGGAGTTATGGCCATCCTGCTCCATGGCTGCCAGTTCTGTACTGAGGGGAGTGGGCACTCCAGCCCTCAAATACCCCTTGGAAAGATGGGGCTTCACTGCTGTTAGAAATCCACACACTGGGGAAAAATCAGAACTGCTTTTGTTCTAAGACTGGTGTTGGTTTGTTTCTTAGAACCCAAACTCATTCCCCTCCCTCAAACAGAAAGAAAACAGTGCAAAACCTAAAGCCTTCCCATTCAGGAATCTTAGAATGGTTTGGGTCAGAAGAGACCTCAAAGATCCTCTTGCTCCAATCCCCCTGGCATGGGCAGGGATATACAGCACTCAGAGGATCCTGTGCTGCTCCTGCCCAGCCAGTGCCACGTTCAAGGCTTGGAGCCAAGGCCTGGGCTGCCTCTCATTGCCAGGGACAGGGAATGGCCCACCATGACCACAGCTAATCATATAAATCCCCTGAGACTACAGCTGGGGTTGAGGGAGCTTCCCTGGGCTCCACAATCATTTCAGGACCCCTTCATGGCTGGTCCTGCTGCTGAAGCTGCTCTGAGGTTCTGTGTTGCTGTTGTTTCCCCTGGGGTGAGCAATGCCTGTATCCCACGTCCCCCTGTGGACGAGGCCACCAGCACCATGGCTGTCCACAGCTGTTCTGGAGAAGCTTAGGGAAAAGCAGCAGGTCTCTGTTTCTGGGTGTTAAGCAGACACATTTCTGACCTGTCCCACCACTGTGCCGCAGTGGAGCTCTCCCAGGTGCACTGCAACAGAACTTAACACAGAGGACTGGCTTTTTGGGCAGGTGAGGCTCCTGTTACACGGAGAACAGGACTTCAGTGCCATATGGCAAGAACATGCCAAAGCAAGGAAGTCAATCTGTGTGCCTTAGGATGCTGTTTCTGCCACTGAACCATCTGTGCTTCAGCTATTTGGTGTCGGCACAACTCACACAGCTAAAAGTTAGTCTCCTGCTTTTGGAGCAATGGCCTGGGGTACAGAGTGGCATGGCAGTGCACCCAGCACCCAACCCACTGAGGACACCTGGAAGCAGAGGAGATTTATCATACATAGGTCACTCTGTAGCCTGATTCCAGCATATTCTGACATACCCTGATGACCAGGGGCCAGGCCACAGGCCAGCTTTGCACATACCTGGGTTTCCTTTTGTGGCAATCCCAGGAACATGGAGAGGTGTGGAATATGGTGCACCCCACACACCTCTGGGCTGGGCCATGCCTCCCCACTGCCCAGAGACAAGCTGGAGGGTGCCCACCGAGGGCAGGGTGTGATGCAGAGCACCCCGAGGGGAGGCCAAACTGCTGCAGGCAGCAAAGGAAGTTTTACAGCAGCGGGGCAGGGTCAGTGTGCACTGAGCCACAGGCCAAAGCCAAGAGCTATTACCAAAAGCAGATGGCTTACAGGGGACCTTGAAATGGGATTCTGCCCGTGGCACTTACAAAGTCACCCCACACAAAAGCACACAATAGGATGCTTCAAAGTCTTTAAATAAGAATTTAAACAGGAGTACATTAAAAACCAGTGCATGGTTTCCATATCATCACCAGACAGGCCAGTACAGCCCCCCTCCCACAGACAACCATGGCTGCTTTCCCAGACAGCAGATACACATGTGATGGATGTGCCCCAGAATGAGCTCCAGTGCAGAAACGCTGCACAGGTCAACATCCAGTCTATTTATCTATATAAAAAAGGTTTAATTAACCTTATACTTAATTCTCTACTGGGCTGTATCTTATTAAAAAATAAGCTCTTTACAGGATGAAAGATATGGGAGGGGAGGATCAGGTAGATAAATACATACATGGTTTGTAATGGTAACTAATGAAATAAATACATCTAATGCTAGGACAGTGTAGTCCCTAATAAGGGGAAACAGGAGGCAATCCAGAAAGAAAGGGCTCTGACTTCCAGTCGTGTCTCTGTTGGAAATGTCAGGACAGAGTGAACATCAAGCAGGATGTGAGAACTCCTCAAAGAAGATTTTGCATTAACTATTTCTAGTAATGTCAGTTTGATAAGGTTTCAGCAGAACATCCTCAGGAGACCATAAGCAAGGAAAGGCAACTTGAGGGGGAATAAAAAACCAAAGGGATGGTAATTAGGGGACAAAACAGAAATGTAAATGAGGAAAACCTTGGAAAGAGACAGGAAGGAGATGACCCAGTCCCTTATAATACCCTGTACCTCACAAGCACAAGGGAGGAGGAGGATCCTCAGGGACAGACACATGGGGGCAAGGGTTTCCACTGAAATGGCAGGAAGGGAGAGGAGAGCTCCAGGAGCAGAGGAGAGCAAAGCAGCCCTGAGGAAAAGGTGAGGGACGAAATCACCACTCTCTAATGAGCTAAATACTGAGATGTGGGGGGATGATGATCATTACATACACCTACAATTACATTTTCCTTCTGCTTTCCTTCTATAACCAATCCTAACAATTAAATGGAATGCTTAGCAACATCCCCTGGGAAAATATGCTGGATGAAAACTTTCATCCTGAAGTCTCTGATGGCATCAAAGCAATCACTGAGCGTGTAACTGGAGTGTGCAAGGTGCTCTCTTCCCTTGTCTAGCACAAAGGAATGACCTTCCCCAAAGTTAAGTATTTCTTAACTTCCTGGGGTCCAGCACCAACACAGGCACATCCCTGCTGACAAGGGGTGGGGGGCCCATGACTTCAGCCACACTCAAGGCTGAATTCTTCACAGATCTCTATACAAACCCCTGTCCCTGACTGAACAGCCACACAGCCAGCCTTCCCAAACCTTCCAAATACAACTCTCTGCCCTCCTGAACCTGCTCTCTCAGAGAAGGCAAGGTAAAATGATCCCTTTAGTATATACATATATATATATAAAAATCCATCCTTAGTGACAAAGCCCAGGGTCTCCCTGCCAAGCAGCAGAGCCAGACTCACCGTCAAGCTCTCCCCTCCAGCACTCCCAGCAACTGATTCTTCTTGTGCAAACAGAGGACAGATGAGAAACAGTTCCTACTGATCTGCCCCATCTGCTAAAGAAATGAGAAAGATAAAATATCCAAACCCTCAGGGTATGGAGCAGAGCCACAAAACCTTTATTTACCTCTGCTAGGACTGAAGAGGAGTCAGTCTCTGCTACTTGGAACAGAGACAGAGATAATCCAGCCCTGACAGGGGGAAAGAGGGACGTCTGGGAGGGTGAAGGGAGAGGCTGTGCCATTCCTCCTGGTGCCTGGCCCACTCCAGCCCAGCAGCAGCCTGCCAAGGCAAGGGGCTGTCCAGGAGAACAGCTCCCAAAAACTCACTGTACCCCGAGGGAATGGCGTGTCAGGGCAGGAAACAAGCACCTTTGTTTTATTTTCTCACTCGTGTAGAGATATTAATTTGTCTATTTCTTAGGAAAAGGAAAGGAAATTGCAGCAGTGCAACATGTCAAGAGAAACCAGGCTCACTGAGGATGGGTATTAATTACTGCTTGCTATTTTTATCCTGTGTATAACTCTGGTCTCGTCTATGACTTAAGGAGCTAAAATCCCAGGAGCCAAAACTCTGTATCTACTGAAATAGGTGAAAGATCCTTTACAGGGTGCAAAGTCTGGATACAGAGAAATTCTAACAAGTGCCCATCAAAACGTCAGTCAATTTTAATAAGAAAAGAAAGAACAATCAAGCAGTACACAGAAATATTATCTCAGGAGAATTACTCCCAGAGAGGAAAAATCACTAGCCAGTTCCTGCAGGAAACCCTGAACAGATGGCTGTTAATTATGGAAAGAAAAAGTTGTTAGGCTGCTTTACATTCCTGATGGGCCAAGAGTTTGGACAACTAAAAAATATACTGTGAGGCTCTTCACTGTTTTCAGTACAACACACAGTAGATGCCAATAAAAAAAAAGCAAACTATGACCACAAGCAACCAAAAGTCCATCCTGCAGCTCTGCAAGTATGTTCAGTGTCTGCCAACGAGCTAATGAAAACAAGGTCCTCTTACAGATTGTATCTGCTCAACATTCAAGTACCTGCTGGACATTTTGTACAGCTTATAAAGCCATAAAATATCACAGGGCATTTACAGATTTTCCAGCTGACAACGATATGAAATAACTGAGCAGTCATGGAACACCCCGAGTCCTCTGGCCAGGCAGAGGATAACACTGAACAGACACTGCCACACACACTACTGGAGACTCAGTCAGCACTGCACAAGCTCACGGTGATGGAAAAGGAGCCCAGATTCCAAAGCCATCCCTTAGCCTCACTGTAATGCTGGAACAACAGCCCAGATCTACAGTGCAGGGCTTGGACAATGCCCAAGTGGAAGCAGTTCCTCCTGTCCTCTCACAGCACTCCACTGCCAAGTGAGCCACCACCTCCTGCCCTGCTGGGGACATGTGGCATTATCCAGTCACCCAAAGCCCTCCAGTGTGTGGGGCTGTGGAAATGACAAGGTGGGCTTCACCTCTGGAGGAGTGGGAGCAGCCAGGAGATTGGCTGGGTTATTCCCCCTGAGGGAAGAGTCAAGGGCTCCAGATAAGCAGCAAGGTGGTGGCCTCGCTGCACAGAGCTGATACCTGCTGCCAATCAGTGATCAATATCCTCTGGATGATGTCAACTGTACATAACATCACGCACAGCAGGTACTCTGCTACGGAAAAAAATCAACATTATATTGCAGACAAAGACAGAAATACTGCTAAGCACCAAAAATTGGAAGATTTTAAACTTCCATCACCGAAGGAACAATATGAGAACCACGTATTATACAGTTACTGAACTAGGAACCACATCCAACACAGATGTAGACTAACAACAATCACAACATTTCATGGTCGGTGGCCCTTCACTACATCAGCAGGTCTCAGTTCTCCACCCGAAGCTGACACTCTAACTGAGACTCCACCTGGAAATATTTTCCACTTATGCTGCAATACCTCAAGAGTTATTTTCTTTAAGAGTGTGACTAATAACTTAGGACACCACCTGATGAGGAGGATGTCTCCATGGCCTTTTTGAAGGCAGGTACAAGCTCCCCAGACACCAGAAAATTTGAGCTGGAAACATGCAGTCACAATCAGCGCTGCATCACAGCTCCTGGGTCAGGGCTGCCTCACACTGGGCTGCAGCCAGCAAAAAGCAGTGAGTTTGACACTGCCAGGTACCTCTCACCAGTGCCACGGGTCTGGAGAGCTGCTGTGTGCACACAGAATCACTGAACGGCCTGCCCTGGAAGGGACCTTAAAGCCCATCTCATTCCACCCCCTGCCATGGACAGGGACACCTTCCACTAGCCCAGGTTGCTCCAACCTGGCCTTGGACACTTCCAGGGATGAGGCAGCCACAGCTCCTCTGGGCAACAGCATTTTAAACTAATGGTTTTTAATGACTTTCAATGACTAATGACTTTTAATGTCATCTTCATAAAATGTACCACTATCTAAAAACTCTTTAAATGTTCAAGACATGCACTTTGCTACAGAAGTATAAGACAACCGGGGAATTTGTGATATACAATTTTAATAAAACCCAGGTCACCTCACACACCACATTTTCAGTGACATCAGCCCAGATCAAGGACTGTTAAGTCATGGCCAACACAACACAGGGATCTGGGACTGGGGCTGCCCAGCTGCCACACACGTGTCATTAAATCCACAGCAGTGCCCGAGAGCCAGCAGATGCTCTCTGAGCACAGAAGGGAAAGGCAGAAAGGAAGATCAAACCCTACACGATGATTGCTTTTACATTTAGAGAATTTTTCTTCCCTTTGTTAGCCTGCCAAAGAGAAGGTGAAATGTCAAAATGGTGGGGTTAAAGTGCAGCAATACCGGTCTGAAATCAAGCAAAGCTTCTTAATCTCAGAATAGTCAGGCACTGGAGTGGATTGCTGAGGAAAAGTCAGAATCACCACCACTGGAAATCTTTAAGAAGAGCTTAGACAAACCTCTAGGAAACACTGCATATAGGTGATCCTTCAAGGTCACTTCTAGAAACACTGAAACCACAAGCCTTTCTCCAGAGGCACTTCTCTGCTCACACAGCCACTGCACTATTTTGATGGACTGCAGCATCTTTTTTAGGATTTGCTGGAACAAGACAAAGAAAAACAAAAGCAACCACAGCCAGCGTGCAGGGAGCAGCAGTCTCAGGCTGCGGGAACAGTCACTGGACTTATTTTTAGAAAGTGGAATTGGTACAACTTCCTCTCCGGTCCTGACTCCATCAGCTCTTCTGCCTGCTCTCTGTGCCTTCACTTAACTAACGTGGAGAGAGCAGAGCTTCCTTCTACCTTCTGAGTGCCACCTGGGCAGGACAGGCAAAGGCAGGGACATGGCAAGGAAGGCTCCTGCAGCCAGGAGGAGCAGGGGGAACACCAGCTGGATCCCCATTCACTGCACACACAGCTGGGCGTTCCCAGCGCCTCCAACGCGGGGGACAGGGCTCCATGTGAGGGGAGGAGGCAGAGGCTGCTCCAAACAGGAAGGGAGAGAGGCCCAGGAGCAGGGATGAGGCACAGCCATGGCACAGGGAGGTGTTCCAGCACTGCCTTGTCCAGGTGGGTGACAGGGGGGTGACTGCAAGCAGCAGCCAAAGGGACCGTGGCTCACTCAGTGGAGAAACACCAGGCTTTGTCCTGTGCAGCCTCTGCCAACACTGAACTCAACACAAGCATCCTCCAAGTCCCCCCTGGCACAAATCCCACTTTTCCCAGCAGGACACTTCGCTGGAGTCACGCATCACTAGCACTCTCGGGAGAGCAGAAGGTGCACCTCTTCCCCTCACCCCCAAGCAAACTGCAGCATGGGTCACTCCAGCAATGGGTGAACCAAACTTGTTCCCTTGTCACAATACCCTGGAGAAAGGACCTGGCACAGTGTCCAGTGAAACCCTGGAAGGGCCAGGAGAGGGGAAGAACAGCACGAAACTCAATAGGCAAAGACTGAGCTTCACAAATTTCCACTGGCATCTAGTCCTACAGCTTCTGTTGCTGAAAACAAACCCGAGCCACGGAGAGGTTTCTGGACTGTTCACACTGTCAATCTGGAAAACAAGCTCACCGAAGCTGGGTAACTCAGAGCTCACCGAAGCTGGGTAACTCAGAGCTCACCAAAGCTGGGTAACGCAGAGCTCATCAGCTGGCAGGAGGCACCTCCAGGAATTCTGCTGCTGACTGTGCTAACATCGTTCGATTTACAGCACATACAAAAAACTTCTGACCAAGAAATGGAGAGGGGAGGATATATTTCAGAGGTATAAGCTTGTCCCAGGGAAAAAACAGTCCTGCCCTGGACTCCCATGTCAACTGTCTCTTGTTGGTAATGGCCACATCGACTCTTTCCTTATCTCCGGTGATCAGTTACTAAGCAGACATTGGAGCTGCAGGGGTGACTTCCCAGCTCTGAGGAAGCCAAGCGCTGTCGGCTCCTGTGCTGCAGCTCAGACATCACCCGTCCATCTGGCCTGTTGGACAAGGCTGCCACGCAAACAGCCGAGGCAGCAAAACCGACGTTCATCTTTTCCTTCAGTTCTCAGCCAAATTCTTCATTTTTTGCTCAGGATGAGTCTGCATAAAAGCGTCAGACTCTGCCCAGTGAGAGTAGAGGCAAAGACACAAACTCTGCTTGAATCCCCGCTACAGAGGCAGAGACTTTTGGTAAGTGAAATGAGTGAACCCTGCAGACTGCAAACCGTGTATCACGGCATCTAAATCTGCCAGAAGTGCTGCATCAGAAACCTCAGTAAAAGACCTAAGTACTATTCTGTTTTTTAAAGGAAATTTAATGTAGATAGAGATCTCTAGGAATTAAAGTTTTCAACACCAGCTGTACTAAATTCTGCTCACAACTGAAACCACCTCTGAAATGTCCTGCTAAGGGACACGGACACACAGGACAGAGCACAACTTCACAAAAAGGACGAGGTGCTGATCTCCAGTGCTCAGGTGCTCCCACCAGACCAGGTCACTAGACTTGTCTGCTCCCAGCCCAGTGAGACCTGGTGATACAGAAGGAAGTTTTCTTGTGCTTCCTGCTACTCTCAGACTTGTACTATCAGCTTAAACACTGAGCGAGTGTTTTATAACAGCCTCCACTGATGGGTATTGAAGCTGAGTAAGAAAGGAGTTCTTCACAAATAAACAAAAAAACCCATTCCTTTAGGACTAGTCCCTGTTATCCTGCAAATAAAGTGGGATGAAATATTCATGTTGCAGCTTGGAGTGCAGGTGCTACACCAGGACTTAGAGCTGGGTGAGGGTGGGGTCAGAATTACAGTTCTGCTACAGTGAGAGTTTAATTGTGGGATGATTTTTACCTTGGCATGTCTCTGAATTACATATGTGCAGGAGATTAACCACCCTGCAAGACAAACTGGCAGCCAGAGCCTCTGCTCTGCCTCATTTCTCAGGGACCCCTCCTTGTTAGGAAACTTTTCAAACATAAACAGAGGCATAAACTGCTCCAAATCTGTTTGTGTCACCGCAAACTGAATTTCAGTTGCAGGCAAGGAAAGGAAAAAAGACTGGGGCTAGACACAAATATTACAATTCAAGAACCCCAATTAACTCATCCCAGCTCGGAGCCCCGGTCACCAGCACGCTGCTCCAGGAGCAGACAGGAGCTCAGGAGGATGCAAAGCCCTCTGTCTCGAGCACACAGTTCAATCTGCAAGTCTGCAAACAGGTCCAGGTGTTGGCACACATCACCTGCACAGATGTGGAACTGCCAACAGGAAGAGCCTTAAAAAAAGAGCCGTTACTTAGGAAGGGTTTAGACCTGTGTACCTGATCGTACTCAGTGCTGGGAAAAATGAGGACATCTCTGTGTCTCAGGCCAGGAAACAAAGTTTCAGAGAGTCCTTTAAATTACACATAGGGCAGGGACACAGCTCCCAGAGCACTCACGTCCTAGACTGAAGCACAGTTACTTGATGAATAACATCATCATTTCATACCCTAACAGTATCTTTCACTTGAAGACACCAAATTGTCCTGCAAAATTCATTAAGTTTCTAGAGACATGCATCAAGAGTTAAACTTTATTAAACTTTTAGGCACAGGAAAAGCAGGGGCTCAGGCTCAGCACTTGCACGAGGTGCCACTGGGCCTCCTGTTCTAAACTCTGCATTTTCTTTTCTTTTAATTAGCTAATCACCTGATTTATTTCATACCAAATATTTGACTGAAAAGCAGATTATCAGGACGCAGAACTGTCACTTGCTGAGATGCATATACCAAACCAGGAAGACCAAGGTGCAGCATATTTCTCTCAAACAAAACGGAATCAAACTAAATTTAATTAAATAAATAAATCCTTTAAATAGAAATACCTGCATATTTCCTTCGTGCCCTTTTTGTAAGGGACTCCTTGATTTTCCATCTGCATTTTCATACCATCTACTGGGCAGATCCTGAACTACCCCCTGGTACATGGAGGCCCTGCAGGGCTGCAGCCCACGGCAGCCTGACCCAAGCTGAGCCCCCCACGAGCCCAGTTTTCTTCCCCATATTAACACCAAGTACAGGACCGTGCCTGGGATGAAGCACCATCCCATACTCCAAATATTCCTAGCAAGTACGTGTGGACAGCACAGCCTGGCCAGCAGAGGTGTGAGGGTAAAGAGAGGCAGGCAAAAGGAGGAGGAGGAGGCCCAGCCCAGCCCACGGCATTGCTCAGGCGTTGAACCGAGGTGGGAGAACATCTTCCCCCAATATGACTGGCTGCGAAGAGCAGCGACCACATGGCTGTTCCCAGCCACTCAGTGCACGCTGTTTACTATAAACAACAACAGTAAACAGAAACTCAGCCAAAAAACCAAAGCCGGGGACCCCGGACCCGGGTCTCCACATCCCGACTTTCCCCGTGGAAATAATTAGTTTCATATTCAGCCGCTGAACCCAAACCATCCGAGGCCCGAGGGAGCCAAGCAGCTTCAGTGCATCCCAAACTCGGGCCGCCTGTTTGGATTTGCCAGCTCTGCCTTCAGTCATCCAAACTGCTGCCACAGTTTTCACACGGGAGCTTCAAAGAGCCTGCGGATTAAACCTGCGCGGCAGGAGCCAGCCGACACCGGGGTTATTTTTAAACATCTCAACTGTGCACGAAACGCTCGAATGTTGTCTCACTCCCAGCTCTACCCCAGCCCCCGACTCGGGGGGGCTGTGAAGGAGGCGCAGATTTTCCCCAGGGATGGTGGTTATGGGGTTTCTCCGGCGGGTCCCGGGGGTCACCCCGACACCTCCAGCTGCAGGATCCCGCTCGGAGCACCGGGCTCCATCCCCACACCCCCGGGGGCACAGGACGGTGTCACTGAGCCCCGCAGGGCTCGGCGGGGAGGAAGGGCACAATCCCCTCCAGGCACAGCCCACAGACGGGGGCCACCCCCTGCAAACCTCCGGCAGCTCGTCCCGCTTCCCCTTCGCTGCCGGGAGCGGCGGGCCCACCCCGAACGGCGCTGGGGCCGGGGCACGCTCCGGCCGGGCCAGGCACCGCTCCGAGGCCTCGGGGCGAGACGGCACCGCGGCTGCCCCAGGCCCTGCCCGGGGACACCCGGCAGAGTAACAAAGCCCTGGAAGCGGCTTCCCCGGGAGCCACAGCCCGGCCGGGCAGCGGCGGGGCCGGGGAGCCCGCGGGGCGCTGCCGCGGGCCGGGGGGGCCGGTGCCGGGCGGTCCCCGGCAGGTGCGGGCGGTGACAGCCGCCCCCGGCCCGGGCACCGCGCGGACGCGGCCGGGCCGCGCTGACAGGCGGCAGGAGATCCGGGCCGGGCTGCGGGCCCGACCCCGCCCGCCCCCACCGCGCCTCTCCCGGGCCGAGCCGAGCCGAGCCGAGCCAGGCCAGGCCGGGCTGGGCCGGGCCGAGCCGCCCCCTCACCTGCGCGGCCGCCGAGCGCTGGCGCTGCTCAGTCCGTCAGTCCCCCAGCCCGTCAGCCCCTCAGTCCCTCGCCGCCGCCGCCGCCATGTTCGCGCTGCGCAGGGAGGCGGGGAGGGAGCGGGGGGAGCGGGAGGAGGGACCGGACAGCCCGGCCCGGCCCCGCCGGAGCGGCTCGGGGAGAGCGGGGCTGGGGGGCCGAGCGGCCGCGGCGCGGCTGGGGCTGGGCTCGGCTGGCTCGGCTCGGCCAGGCTCAGGATCGGCTCGGCCCTCACAAACTCCCCCCGACCGTCGCTGCCGGCTCCGGACTGTCCTCCCTCAGGGACAGAGCCCCGTGCTCACTGCGCACTCCGGGCACGGGGCAGACTCCCACCGTGATCTACACACCCAGGGTGGTGCCCCTGTGACTGCCCAGGGCGCTCTGGGCATAGGGCAGAGCCCCACTGTGACCCTCAGTCTGGGGATGGACCCCCTGTGCCTATCAGAGACCCCCTGGGTACCACAGAGTGATCCGTCCATGTCTGGGGCCCCACTGGAGACAGCCAGGCCTGAGGGGGGCCCGCACAGCACAGCCAGGTCCTGGGGACAGGCACCCCCAGATATTCCCTTTCCTCCCACACTGGGCAGGACATCTCCCTGCAGCACCGTTCCAGCTAGAGACACCACAGGTGTACACAGGTATCTGGGGACTCAGTGTCCCTGAATTCCCCCCAGGCAAAGTAAGATCCCTGTGACTCGAAGCTAAGAGGATCCCTTGTGCCCCTGTTGTACCTCATTACCTTCACACACCATCTCCAGCTTCCATCCAGGCAGACCCCTGTGCAAGCTGACCTCATGAACACCCACAGACCTTGGTGGTATATCCTGACAGACCTTCCCTGTGCTGTAGAGCAACCAGAGCCTGCAAATGGTACCTGAAAACCATCCCCCATCACCCCTTATCTTGGGAACTCCCAGCTAACAAGTGATAGAACAAGAGGAAGTGGCCTCAAGTTGTTCCAGGGGAGGTTTAGATTGGATATTGTGAAAAATTTCTTCATGTAAAGGGTTGTCAATCCCTGGCACAGGCTGTGCAGAGCAGTGGTGGAGTCTGACGTGTAGATTTGGCACTTGGGGACATGGGTTAGTGGTGGCCTTGGCAGCGCTGTGTGAATGGTTGGACTCGATCTTAGAGGGCTTTTCCAGCCCAAACGATCGGGGGTTCCATGTGACACGTGGCTACTGCAGGGGCCGTCATTGCCCTCACATCCTCTCTCTGCTCCTTGGATTGCCCAAAAAAAAAAAAATCCAACAAAATTCACGTGCTCTTGAGATTCAGTTCACTGCTCATGTGAGTGGTCAGTGGATCTGAAGGACCTCTGGCGGTAGCAGTGACTTCTCATGACCTGGGTGTTTCACTGGGACATTGGAGGCGTCATAGAATCACAGAATGGTTTGGGGTGGAAGGAACCAGCCGGCTCCACCCGCTGCCATGGACAGGGACACCTTCCACTAGCCCAGGTTACTCCAAACCCCATCCAACCTGGCCTTGGACACAAGGGATGGGGAAGTGACAACTTCTCTGGGCAACCTGTGCCGGGCCCTCACCACCCTCACAGGGAAGAATTTCTTCCTAGTATATTTTCCTACATCCCCTTGGAGTGACACAGGCATGTCACAAGTCTTCTCAGGGAGAAAGCATCTGAACAGTTTCCAAAGTACTTATAGTGACATGGCTAAGGTTGGAGTCTCTCCCTGAGTGATTTCTTGTGCTGGGAGATTACATGGAAACTTGAGTGGTTTAGGAAGGAAGGAAAGGAGGAAAGGAAGGAAGGAATCAGAAGGAAACATTGCTAGTGTGGACAGGGCTTAGTGGAGTCTGGAAAGGTTGTTCCTGGAAAGCCCTGCTGTGTTTGGGGGCTTCCTGCAGTGAGTGGCTTTGTTACCTGTGATGGAGGGAAGGCGAAGCCAGGATTCAGCTGTTCCCTGCCTGCTGCCAAATCTGCAGAATCTCCTGGTCCTGGCTGGGAACCCACACTGGGGCCAGGCAGGGAGCACAGGCTGAGTGAGGGCTCTGGGCTTCAATGACATGAGGGACCTTCCCACCACTGCCCAGGCCATCAGGAAGGGCTGGAACCACCTCAGCCCATTCCTCTGCTCCCGTGCTTCCTCCTGTGCTTCCCTGCAGAGACGGGAATGCCATGGCTGTGTTGGGCTGAAGGCTGCGGGATTCCCAAGGGACTGGAACTGATGTCTGGACTGTCTACTGAAGGCAAGAGACACCACACAGGTGCTCACACTGGCCTGGTTCAGCCTCTGCAAGGCTGAAGGTCCTGCCCAAGGCCAAAGAGGCTTCTGTCTGACCAGCAGCTGACTTCTGGGATACAACAACTACTCCACAGGTCTTTGACCCCCTTCTCAGGGCAATAAAAAGGAATCAATACTCTCAGAGCAAAATAAACCCTGTATTTGCCTCTTTCTCCCCCCCCAAAAAAAACCCCAAACAACAACAAGAAAAAAAACCACAAAAACAAAACCAAACAAAAAACTCAAAACAAAACCAAACAAACAAAAAACCAAACAAAAACAAACAAACAAAGGGGACATAGTTCATCAAACAGAGTAATAACTAGGAAGAAAATTCTTTAAAACAGAGCTGTTCCAGAGCTGCTGTTTGGAGGCTTCTCATGTCTTCTGAATGGTGGCACTGACCACTGCCGTGGACCAGCACTGGCCTGGAAAACCTCTTGTTCCTAAAATATTCACCTTGAGGACTGCACAGTTGGAAATTCTGGTGAGGACTGTGCACTTCATTTTAAGAGGTGGAGCACACAGTTATGGTAGGACATGAAGAGGTATGTTTGCTTCCTTCATGGTGCTGCCTCTCAACCTGAGCACCTCCTGTATAAATTCCCAGGTTTTACCAATGCTCTTCATGGGTTTCATCAGCTCTGGTATTTCCTCATTTCCACAATAATCAGGATTTCATGAATGGAATAAATGCACAAGAACTCAGAGCTGCAAGATGGAGGCAGGAGCGAAATTTCTCCATTGATTCTAATTTGGAATGAGCAGCAGCCGAGTTCAGAGGGATTTACATATGACATCCATATGAGCACCACAGGAATTCAGTTTGATTAATACTACAATGGAAACAAGCTGCAGAAATGGTTTGCCATTTATTCTGAAGTGTTGCCAGAAGAGCTCAGCACATTTGCAGCCTGGTTTGGGCCAGCTCTCGGAGAGTGCCGGGGTGATGGATGGCCAGGACGGAACAGCCTCAAAGGGGCACCAGTATCCAGTGCCTGCAGGAGAGGGTGCAGTGACTGGGAAGAAAACCTCCTGGGCTGTCCTTCTGCCCTCCCTCTGCCTCCCCCATTATTGCCTGCCAACAGCCGGCACCGAACGCTCTCCTAGGCTGCTTCCCACTATTTGCAATGTTCCCATTCATGAACTTTGTTTTCTGCCACAAATTGATCCTCAGTCTGCTATGGATGACATAAATATAAACCATATTCTGCTTGAAAGAAAAGACCCTAATGTCCCCTGGTCCGTGACTTTCTTATCCTGAATCTGATACTTAATAAAAAGGTGAATTATAGGGCATCAGGAAGATCTAGAGGAACATGTGCACCCAGTATTCCTACCTCTCTCATCAATATGTTCTACGACCTGACATCTCTCTTGGAGACGAGACATGGGAGTCTTTTCCCCATGCCTTGGAAAGGCAGGAGAAAAGGTTATTTACAGAGATTAAAGCCCCGACAAGCAGCAGATCACCTTGCAGGACCTCCCATACGTTTCCTTTCCCAAAGCAGTCTCATATTGAGACCAGCTGTTGAATTTACCAGGGTCTGTCTGCCCCAGAGAGTCTATTTTTGTAGTGAAGACTTCATGGCCTGAAAAATCACCTTTGTGAGTACCAGTGCACTCTTTTGGTAGTGGGAAATTGCCTGGCCTCATGTCCCAAACAAGCAATCAGTTTGGATCTGCTTTGCTCACCCTGAACTTCTTCCCAGAGTTGCTGCTTTCTTGATCCTACCCCTCCTTTGCCATTAGCACCCTGCCAAGCTTGGGTACGTATTTATCATATTTCTGTTATTCTAACATGAAATGATTACATAATTATTACTTCATATCAACATGCAACCCATAATTATCTGATTTCAGGCTGACTCAGCAGTTGACTGGTATTTCCAAAGCCTGCTATATTCTTCTGTCAACAGTTTGAGGATGCTTCTCTTTGGGTTATCCAGGTCTAGATGTAAAAAATCGGTTTATTTTGAGTGTGTATTGTTTAAAGTTCTTGGCTAGTAGGAGTCCTGCAAGTCCTTCATCAGCCTTATGAAAAAAAGATCCGTCTTGTCTCCAAAAGCAGAACTCAGGAAGTTATTGAACACTTGATTTGTTGCCACTGTTAATAAATTTCGTGTGTCTATTAATAGACCCATATGGGTTTGAATTCCCTTTGTTCCCAGCGTCTTCTAAACATTTCCTACTGATGCTCTTTGATCCTGCCAGCCACGAATCCTTCCCCTAATGGCTCGTTTCTTCTGTTCGTACCCTTCACAAATTACCGCACGTCTTAATCCGCGCCGACCCCTCATCCTCCCGGAGGGATTCACGACTCAAGAGCCCTCTTTGATCCACGTGCTGGAGAGAAACGCTGTTCCCCGGGATACGAGGAGCTGCTGCGCTGGGTCATTAGTGCCGTGGCTGCCGGTGGGCTCGCAGCCAGCGGCGAGGGGCGAGCCAGGGCTGGGGCTGCGGGAAGGGGCAGGGGCTGAGCTGCTGCTCTGCAGGGGCCGCAGCAGGGACATAACGAGCTGCTCGCTGCTCTGGGCCGGTGCCTGCGCCTTGCCCGTGCCAAGGGAGCGCAGGGATCCTTCCCAAGGGGTGTGGGAGACCGTAAATCACACCTCTAGGTCCTGTTCCACAGCGCCTGGCACGCAGGGGCAGCACCACGCGGGGCAGAGCTGGAGGAATATTTTCAGGTTTTTGACCTTTCCGCCCCCACCCAAACTTTGAAATCAACTGTTTGAGGCATTTAATGTAACTTAATAGGGACATTCTCATGTTCAGTCCTCTCGTTGCACTTTCTCCCTTCTTTCTTTTTTGCCATTTTCCCCCGACACAGCACCTGCTCAACTTCTCAAATTATTGTAAAAAAATTTTAAGCAAGAGATTTTTCAGAATCATAATAAACTATTGGACAGAGGAAACAGCTCAAGTTATTGATTCAGTTTGAGTCATCTTTTCTCAAATCACCCATTGAATTTCTGGCATTGCTTAGATTCAGGGTCATCTTGAACTCACTGATCAATATAAAATGTTATTATTTATACATCTTGCTGTTTGTTTGCCCTTACTGCTCTTCAACACATACATGCCAATTTGGGATCATCAGTTTACTAGTTTTCCCCCTCCTTTTCCAGTGAAATAGGACAGATTCCAGCTGTCGCTCTCCTTACAATGTCGTGACCATTCCAAATAATTGAAAAAAAGTTTCTCCAGGAACTCCCATCTCCATTCAATTTTTCTGACTAAATTCTGCTCTCCAAAAAATACAGCCAATAGTTTGCAGCTCCTTCAGAACAACAGAGTCATTGTCTGATGACTGGACTCCCCCCTCCAGTGAATGTGACACCTTTCTATCCCTTCAGAACAGAACATCCCTGTGGAATGCAAAATAATATTAATTATTTTATGTTAATTGATAGAATGCATAATCAACAAACAAGAATGTAGACTCCACACGTGACTGAGGGTTCTATTCATCTTTTCTTTCTGACAGGACAAGGGGGAATGGCTTCAAGCTGAAAGAGAGTATGTTTAGATTGGATATCAAGAAGAACTTCTCCCCTGTGAGGGTGGGGAGGCCCTGGCACAGGTTGCCCAGAGAAGCTGTGGTGCCCCACCCCTGGAAGTGTCCAAGGCCAGGTTGGATGGGGCTTGGAGCAACCTGGGCTGGTGGCAGGGGAGTGGAACAAGGTAGTCTTTAAGGTCCCTTCCAACCCAAACTCTTCTGTGGTTCTGTGAGTCTGTGAAATCCTGCTCCAGCTTAGCTGGTTTTCCCTGGAAAATCAGTCATTTTGCACTGAGGAAGGTGCAAGCTCAATGACATTCAATATTTTAGAGCCTACAGCCAGGATGCACAAGGGAGGCAGCTGGGAAGCTGTCTGAGTTGTGAACCAAGAGACCTAGCAAGCCTTGGAAACATGGAAAATCCCAAGGGACTGAGGGTTTACAAAATTGTGATGGTTGGAGAAAGGAAGCCACTAACCCAGATCAGATGGTGGGAAGGATAATTGGGTTCCTACAGCTCTGCAGTGGCTGAACAGCACAATTAATGGCTTTTGGCATGGAAAATAGGTCGGGCTGGACAGACTCCTACTCTTTGCTGTGAGGGATTGGGGATGGTGAAAACAGCCTCACTGGTCCAGGCCATGCCCGAGCAGTTCTAAGCAGGCACCTCAGCAGCACCATGAGGTGGGGAGGCTGAATCAGTGAGGAAACAGCACAGCAAGGAAATCATGAAATGCTCCAAGCTGGGAATGTTGAACATCAGCTGTACCTGGCTCTGTGACAGAGCTCCTGACCAACACCAGTGTGTGGAGAGGGGCTGCTCCTACTGGGATCACAAATTAGAAAGACAGAGCTGTGGACTCATGTTGGTAAAGACGTAGATGACAATCATAAAATCTACAGTAAGGTTTGCAGGTGACAAAAAGCTTGAGCAGGACAGGCTAGTGCTGCCAAACCCTCATTAAATAGCCCTGGTCCAACCGCTGCGTTTGAGGTGGCATCCACAAATCCGCACCTGGGAGCCTGGAAAATGCATTGCCCAGGATGAGAGGCTCTGCCTCACAAAGAATCATCATTCCGAGCAGCTTCAGAGTCATTCTGTGCATCCACCTGACACGGCGCTCATAAAAGGGGAGTAGCAAGGAGTGAGGAGTGACCTAGATCCTTCACACGGCATCGGGAAAGCTATTCCAGGAACAGCTCTGCTGTCAGCCCCGACAGGGCCTGCAGGAGCACAAAGAGAGCTGCAAGAAAATCTACAAAGGTCTTCCGGGGGCTAAAAAACACCCTTGACTCGAGGTCAAGGAGCTCTTCATGCTTGGCACAGAAAGCTGAAGGATCTTTGCCATGGCATGTGCCTGCTTGCACAGAAGCAGCTGGAAGTTGCAATGAAGTGGAGGAGCTGGGGATGAAAATGAAGGTGATGGAGAACAGGAAGAGGTGTCAGTGCCAGGGGTGGCCTGACCAGGGCCAGGGAAGACAAGCATCTCCCTCCCACCCTGATCCTAGTGGAAGAGGGGAATTCCTGCCCTGGAACAGTGGTTGCATTTAACACAGCTTCTGTTTACATGTGCAGAAAGACTTGTCCTGCTTTTCTGTGTTTTCCTTTCTACAAATTATTGCAGGCCTGTCCCACTTGGAGATGGAGCATGACGGACTCTGCTTCCACCTAGGACAGAGAGCCTCTGCTGGCCCTGAGTGACATCTTTTACTGGAGCACAAACCCTGGGAGGGATCTGCTCCTTGTGCTGGCAGGGACCTGAGGGATTTCCATCTCACTCAAAGCATGTGGTTTGCTGTGCTCACCTGCGGCCAGAGGGCCTGCTGGTCGATTTTTGGTGGCAGCTGGGTCTGACAGGATGGAAATATCCAGCCTCACTACAGTCTTTGGGCTCAGCAGAGAGCATTTCTGTGAGACTTACGACAGATAAAAGTTGCAATAAGGGGTCTCTAACAGTCACTTTTGGCTTTAGATTTTGCAGCCCCTCTGTGGGTAGGAATGGCTGCACAACCCATTAATCTCTCCCAAATTAAACAGAATTATTTCCTTTTTGCATGTGATGAGCCTCTCCCAGGTCAGGAGACCTCAGCTGCTTTCCTTTGCCCCGGGGGGGATAAACCCTGTAACCAGTGATGGTGGGAAGGCAGGGCCAGCCCTTGATCATTCCTGCAGGGCTGGCAGAGCTTGAACTCCAAAGCTCCTCACTGGCTGCTGCGGCAGCATCACCGCGGTGCCACAGGGATACTCCTGCCAACATTGCCCCCTCCTTCGTCCAGAGCTGGCAACCATTTCCACCCAGCATTTGCCTTTTCCACGTCACCACTTGCAGCAGATCCTTGACTCAGCTGGAAGCTGGTCGGGAAATCACTTTGGTGAATTAATTTGTGAGTTGTTCCCTCTGATTATGAACGGGTGGCCGGGCTCTGCGGGACGCGGCTCCTGCACAGGCGGGTGCCGGGGCCAGGGGCAGCTCCTGGGGCTGGCAGCGTTTTCCAGGGCATCGCTGTGCTTTCCTGCAGATGTGTCACTTGGTTATTTATTGCCCGTCGATACCGATAAGAACACAGCGAGTGTGTGAGACAAAGGGGGCGGTTCCCGTGCAATCCTGCTGGTAAATGGCTCCCGGGGCTATTTCAGGACACGAACTTGGAAGTCGGGCTGTTCGCTATGGAAATGGAGCTGTCTGCTTTCAAAAGTGCTTTTCCTGCGTAATGTCTTCGCTCTCCTCGGGACGCTGCCAGCATACTGAGGAGACTTACAGGAGGAGGTTTTTTTCTTTCCGAGGGCTTTGCCTCTGTCCAAATCGTGGAGCAGAGGGTCCCACCCTGCCCGGGGGGGCTGTGCCGTGGGGGATATGGAGGAGAACTGGCGTTTTCCTGTTGTCTGCACTTCAGCCTCGAGCCTTCAGGCTCCTGAGCCTGGGGAGCACTGGGGGCCTGGGGCAAAGTGTGGCCATTGCAAGGGCTTCAGATGAGGTTGGTTTGGGGGATGAGAGCAGTGGAGGGGCCGAAGCAAGGACACAGGAGGGGAGAGATGAGGCCTCCAGGGCTGCCTGTGACACTGGGCACTGCCTGCACCTGCCCAGCCCAAAGGCCACTTCCCCCATGCCCTACCTGCCCTGTGTGCTGCTGGCAGTGCCCTGCACTGCTCTGCACCCCTGTGCCCTGTGCTGCCTGAAGTGCCTGCCCTGCTGCTGTTGCTGCCTGTGGCACCATTCCCTGCCTGCAGCGACACACAGTGCCAGCCCTGAGCGCTGCCTGCTGCCAGTGCTGCACCCTGGGGCACCCTGACAGCCCTGCCTGCACCAGGCACTGCCTGCACCAGGCACTGCCTGCACCAGGCACTGCCTGCAGCCGTGGTCTCTGCTTTGCACTGTCTCCCCTTGCAGTGCCACAGAGCAGCTGGGGTTGGAAGGGACTTTAAACCTCATCCAGTCCCACCCCCTGCCATGGGCAGGAACACCATCCACTAGCCCAGGTTGCTCCAAGCCCCATCCAACCTGGCCTTGGACACTTCCAGGGCTGAGGCAGCCACAGCTTCTCTGGGCAACCTGTGCCAGGGGCTCCCCACCCTCACAGGCAATTAAGCAGCTTGTTTTTATGCTGGTGCCTAAAATGATCTGTGCGGTTCCTGGGAGAGCCTTTGGGTGGGCTTCAGACAGCTGGCCTGGTGCTGCTGGAGGAGCAGAGAAGGATGTCCCAGCAGTGCAGGGAATCTTCTGGAAGTCCTTCTCCACGTGGCTGGGTTGGTGAGGGCAGGACAGGCAGAGCAGGCAGCACAGGCACCGTGGTGACAGAACCACACCGATCACCCTGCCAGGCCCAAACAGCCACAAACTTGGGTGTGTTTGGGCTACCAGGGGAAGAAAATGCTTTTCCCTCCACCTTCCCTCTTCCTCTAGGCCTGACCTCATGGAGCATGAAATCAGGGTTGTTTCTGGCACTTATCTGAATTTGTGGACAGCCAGCTCATCTCACCCAGCCTGGCAGGTGGTGCTGGATGCGGCTGTACCCGGGAATCCCGACAGCTGCAGATGGGGGAGAAGGGGGGCACCAAGGGGGAAATGGTCCATGGGATCAGTATGAGGATCCTTCCTTTCTCCTGGCACTAATTACCAGGCTGGTTGTTTCCAAAACACCGAGAGACACAAGTTCCCTGGCCACAGAATCACATAGATTCATTACTGTTGGAAGACACCTCTAAAATCATTGTGTCCAGCCATTAACCTGGCAAGGCCAAGCCCACACCTAAAACCTGTCCCCTTTTGCACATAATCAGGGATGGTCACTCCACCCTGCCCTGGACAGCCTGTTCCAATGCCTGACCACCCTTTCTGTGAAGAAATTTTTCCTGTTATCCAATTTAAATCTTCCCTGGCACAACCTGAGGCCGTGCCTTCTTTGCCACAGGGCCCTGATTATCTTTTAAGACCAGCTCCCTTGTTCCACTTCAATTAAAATTGCAGCATCCTGCTGCTCCTGTGAGCATAAAATCCAGCAGTTACCTGCACAACTGAGTGACATCACCTGATTTGATTGGGATTTACAATCTGTAGAGCTCAAACAAAATGCACTTAATAGCAGGCAGATTGCCAGGTGACGAGCCACGCACCCCATCAGCAGTGTCAGGAGGGGTTGATGCTGCTCTGTGACACAAACAGTGTTTCAGGGCAGGTCTGAAGCCTCCACCTGGTTTTTCAGAGGATTTCTGTGTGTTTGGGGTCTTGCACTGCTCCACTCTGGGACACTGAGAGGCCATGCCAGACTTTCCCTCTTCATGGGAACTTGCTTTGCTGAGAATGGAGAGACCTGGGGATGCTAATTTGCCTCTCCCAGAACATTAATTGAATTGCAGATATAAATTGACATCAGGGTATTCTGGAAATAAGATATAAAAAGATTTCCTGGCGTGGTGCTGCAGATTTTTCTCTGTTAACATTTTGCAGAGAACAGAACATGGCTCACAAATACCTGCTATTAGTGGCAGTGTTCATTACAGTGTCACCAGCTGTGCCAGAGACAGGAGATCTCCAGGATGCTGAACGTGGAGTCTTGGAGCCTGTGGAGCTTGGAGCCAGGAGAATGGGCATTGCCAGTACCTTGATTCCCTGCTCCTGCTTTCCAAAAATTAGGGAAAATAAGCCAGATGAGTAGGAGGTGAAGAGTGTGAGTGCTACCGATGTGAAGGAAGTAAAAACTCCCCTAGTCCTTGTCAGGTCAGGGAAGGGTAAGTTTTTTCTTTCTGACCCAAATCTTGGGGTGGAGAAGACACTGGAGTAGTGTTCATGCAGTGGTTGAAAATCAAAAAATTACTCTTTTTCAAGAGCTCTGCCTCCCCCTTAGGAAGCAGCTCTTATTTTAGGGGCAGAATAGTGCTGAGCTGAGCTTGTGGCTGCTCGTGGCATCCTGGAGCATGTCTGGCAGTGATTTCCCATTGATAATCCAGAAGAACACGATGTGTCTGCATGGGAAGGATGGAATGAGATGAGCTCCAGGAGGCGCTCAGGGATCAGACACTTCCCAATGACTGTGTCAGTGAGAGGCTGTGGCAGCTTAAGCACAGGAAGAGATGTGTGTCCCTGAGCAGTGTGGAAGTAAAAACCTGGGGGAATTTTAGTAAGGGAGAAGAAACAAGGCCATAAAAAAAATCCTACACAGAGTGATCTGCTGATGTGTGAGCCCCTGGAGCTGTGTGAGCTCAAGCCAAGCTCTTCCCACCCTGTTAGGCTCCAGCAAGGGACGGCAGCAGCGACCTGCTGGAAGGGGTAAAAGCTGCAGGTTGCTGCAGGAGAGAAATACAGCCCATAGTAATAACAAACATGCACCTCCTGCCCCTTGACAGAGGCTGTAAATCCTGCCAGACCTTCTCCAGCTGACTCCTGCTTGGCACAAGGGGAGAGCTGAGCCCTGGGAGCCGTGGGATCCCCCACTCCCCATGGCAGTGCACTCACCAGGGGAAATATCTCCAAATTACACAGTTGATCATGGCACAAATTCCCAGCAAGTGCTGTTGGAAAGCGTGGCTGGGGGAGAGGAGCGGGTGGGGGTTCCTCCCCTTGTTCCAGGCTCCTCTTCAGCAGCTGAAACCAGCAGACGAGTCGGCAGGGATTTCCACTTGGAGGTGGAGAGAGACACAGTTCCCAAGAGCTGATAGAAAAATAAATGGCTTACAGTGAGTGTCGTTTCAAAACCCGTTGGAAGCAATGAAAGATTAAGCACCAGGCCAGCATTGCCCTTCCCTGCTCAGTGTGGCCTTCCTTACGTGCCTCTGGGGCAGCTGAAACTGAGTCACCTCACCAAGGCCTGAGGAGGCTTCACCTCCTGGAGCTGCTGAGCATCATCTCTGAGCAGGAGGACGGGGCTGGAGGAAGGCTGACACCTCTGCCAGGTGCTGTAGGGGAATTCAGAGGAGTGGGACTGAGCTCTCCTCAGTGCTCACAGGTCTCCTGCCTCGGGACCGACACTCTGCTCACTGGAGGGTGGGTTTATGAGCAGACTGGGGACGTGGACTGCCCAGGGCAGCTGGGTTGTGGTAACTGGGAGCACTTGAGCCAGAAGTAGGGAGGGCTTGAGGCAGAAGTTACTGGCCCTAGTCCTGCCAACCTGCTGTGATGCCACTGAAAGGCCTCTGTGAACGAGAGCAGCAGAACAGGGGCTGGTTTGAGCCCAGGACAGGAGGTGACCTGCTGGGCAGGGAGGAGGTCAGGGATGACACCTCTGGCTCAGGCTCCATCTTCATCTGCAAGGATTGCCTGGGGGTACCTCTGCACCCTGCCAGTGCCCCTCATTCCACAGGGGCACGCTCCAACCTCAGGTTAGTCATGTGTAGAACTGTTGCAGGATCTGGGCTGTAACTGGGACTGTCCTGATGATTATTCCTGAGCCATCAGAAGTTTAAGACATGGCTGCATCTAACACAGAGGTCACTTACAGATATTTTTGTAGATGTTCATAATTGTCTGAAACATCCAGCTGAGCTCCCTATGTGCTGTCTGTGCTAGAGGATGAGCTGTTTTGGAAAAAACAAAGGAAAATGACCATTATACTTCTGAGGATGTGAAGAGACAGATATTATTTCCCCATTGTTTATAAACAACTTCTTGTCTCTTCAGAAGAAGTTCACCTCTACAGCTGGAAGAGCCCATGGGAGATGCTGGAATCCCCTCCACATGCTGGTGGGGGGCTCAGTGCACCCAGCACCTCCAACACCAAGCCCAGACACTTGAAATCACGGTTTGGATGGGTCACCAAGCTTGGAAATGGGAAACCGTGGCGAGTATTGTCTTGGACATGGGACATTATGGTGGTCTTGAGTCCCAGGGCCAGGCAGTGGCAGGGCTGGTCTGTGCCCAGGGGGCTGCAGGAATGTGTGGGCAGTGCCAGCAGCTCCTGGGGCCTCAGGACATGGTGTACAGCTGTGATCCCCCATGATGCATCAGCCATACAGAGCTATGGCAGCCTGGCTGGAAACGTGGTTCAAGGATAACCTTGGAACTGCAGCCTGGAGAGCTGTGATTTCCTGGTGGGCAAGGGAGGTTCCTCCCCAGCTTGATTTCCTGAAATATGAGAGTGGCTCAGAGCGTTTGGGGCTCTCCAACCCCTTGCTGGGACTCCTGGCACGACCTGCAGGATGTTCTCCTGCCTCCCAGCTCCACCCTGCTGGCACAGGGAGCCGGGGCTCCTCCGCTGCCCGGTGCTTGCCAGGCCGGCAGATGGGCACCCGTGGTTCCAGGCTGGCCAAGTCCTCAGCAGCTTGCCACGCAGGTTGCTGCACAGGGGGATTGCCAAACCACTCCACAGCTCTCCAGACAGATCCCCAGGCTGGCAGGGATCCTCTGCTCCGTGCTGGCTATCGGCATCCCCGGGCTGGCGTGATGGATATGCATTAGGGAGCTGAGGATCCTGGTTCCTGCAGAGCTCACCCACCCCCCTGGAGCCACGCTGAGGGGTCATCCCTGTCCGTGCTCACCCTCTGCTCTCCTCTGCACATCCTTCTCCTGGGCTCTGATGGTGCAGCCAACGTGGGCTGGGGGCTGCTTTGGGAGATTAACAGGAATTTTTCCACACTCCCCCTCACCCTGAGCACGCAGGGGCAGACAGTCTGCCAGGCAATTCCATCCAGGAACATAAGTGAGTTATTGAAAGCCTTGCTGGCAGAAACATCAGGATCTAATTTCAGAGTGTGAGTGAAAATATTATTCTCCAGTGTGAGAGGAGAAGTGATGAAAGAACAAGAGGCTTTTTGAGATGAGTCGGGAACACCAAGTTACACCAGGACAAAAGCTGAGCAGTGACTTCCCAAACCCCAAACTTCCTGCAGAAAGGTTTTGGTTGTGATTAAACCATTGTCAAGAGCTTCTCTCTGCTCCAGAGCGTGATTTCTGGTCTTGGGAGACTGCAGAGGGGGTTGGCCAAGGCTGGAGCACGAGCTGGAGGGTAGCTGTGACTTTGGGGGGCTGGGTCGTGCACAGTGTTGTGCAGTTGGTGTGAGTGTGGCCTTGCCTGTGGTAGGTCCAGGCAGGAGACCTGTGCTCAGGCACGGTGTGGGGAGAGGAGAAGGAGGCTGCCCCTTGCCATGGAGCTCCTGGAGTGCAGGCAGTGCAGCCAAGGCAGGTTTGTAAAGAAGAGTGGTGGGTTAGTGGTGCACCAGAGCCTCAGGGGTGGGACTTGCACAGCCCCTGCCAGGGATGGTCCTTGTCTGCTTCGGTGCCAGGCTGGCCTGGCAGAGAGACTCCTGCTTTTGTCTGGGAGAGAGTTAATTTTCTTCCAGTAACTGGCACAGAGCTGGGTTTTGGAATGACAATAATGGTGATAAAGTGATGTTTTAGCTGTTGGCTGAGTCCTCTAAATCAAGGACTGTTCAGTGTCCCGTGCTCTGCCAGTGAGGAGCTGCAAGAGAAGGTGGGCCAGGAGAGCTGACTCCAACTGGCCAGGGGATATTCCACACCATAGGACAGTACAGAAACAGGGGAGAGTTGCCCTGGGGCTGCTGATTGCAGCTGGGGGCTGGGCTGGGCCATGGATGCTGAGCAATTGTATTGGGCATCACTTGTTTCTCTTGGGTTTTATTCCTCTCTCTCCTCTTATTATCTTCCTTTTCATTATTATTATTATTATTATTACCATTACATTTTACTTTATTTCCATTATTAACCTGCTCTTACCTCAACCCATGGATTGATACTTAGTTTCAGGCTGAGGTTGAACCCTGACAGAGGGGCAGCACAGCTGGTCCTGCCCCAGGCAGGGAGTGCAGGAGGGACTGGGGTTTCCAGGAACTGGTCCCTGTGAAAGGCCAGGACAGTGGCAGAGGTGTTGGGACAGTGCTTGGGGGGCTGAGATGCTGCTTCTCTTGCTCCCACATCCCCACACACGAGGCCCTCGGGGCCAGTGCTGTCATGTCTCCAGCAGCCCCAAACCCAAGCCAGGCCCTTCGTGGGGTGCTGATCCTCCCAAGTGCTTGCAGCCCCCAATCCAACGTCAGCCTTCCAAACCCCAGGAGAGCAGGAAGGCCACACGTGGGGCAGGAAAAGCCTGAGGGTGCAGAGAAGGACATTTATGTCCTTGAGCTGGGCTTTACTTGCTCGTGAACTGCCACCTTTCGTGTGCTTTGAAAGGTAGTGCTGGTGTTTGGAGAAGCTGCTCCTTCAAACCCCAGCCCTGCTCAGCTGTGCTGAGCTGTAATCCCGGGTAGAGCTGCAATCCTGGGTAGAGCTGCAGGGGCAGAGAGAGGCTCACAGGGACACCCCCTGCCATGGGCTGACACGTGTGAACAGGCGTGTGCTTGCTCACACACACACACACACAGATGGATGCTGTGAGCAGGGCTTGGAGCAGACCATCTCCAGAGGTTTCTTTCAGCCTCAGTGCTCTCTCACTCTGGGAATGGTTTGGTCTTTGCAAGGGGTGCAGGGAGAGATGGCAAAACTGGTAGCTGCACACACAGCCTGGCCTGGGCTCCTGCTGCAGTGCTGGGCTGTGGGAGATGTGCTGGGGTGAGCTGAGCCTCTGGACAGGTTGTATCTCCATGGACATCCTGGGCAGGACCTGTGGTCCCAGAGCAGATCCTGTGGTCCTGGAGCAGAGCTGTGCAGGCAGGACCAGCCCAGCCATCCCTCCAGCTGCCTGGGGCAGGACAGCACACAGGACACCCCTGAGCTCAGGACACCCCCACTGAGACCTCCCTGGGCTGTGCACACTGGGAGGAGTGGGGGCAGATGATGGCTTGTCCCAGGTGGCATTTGGGGGCCGTGTTCCTCTGTCAGAGTGCACTTGGTGTGATATTTTATTTGGAGCAGTCGAGAGGATGGGAGCCAGCAGTGCCACACGGCTGTCCCTGCTGCCAGCTGGGCCTGGGGCTGTCCCAGGGAGTGCTGGGACTTCCCCCACCCTGGGCCTGTGGCTGCCAGCACCCAGGGGAGGTTTGGGAGTGGTGCACATCAGCCTCCAGCAGCCTGGACCTATTGGGGCAGCTCCAGGATGAATAAATAATCCCTTTACCTTCTCTGCCTGCTTCCCCTGCCCCCTGCACCCTTTCTGTGGGCAGTGCCCGTCGCTGGGTGTGAGCCCTGGTGCAGGAGCAGTGCTGGGCAGGGGCAGGGCTGTGCTGGGCTGGCTGCAGCTGTCAGGGTTGTTTCCTCTTGCTCCTGCCAGGGGCTGGCACTGCCCTGCTGCTGCCTCAGCCCCACACCCCAGGGCTGGCTCAGTCTGACAGGACCAGGGAAAGAGGTGTCCAAGTGAACACCCAGACCATGGAGCAGCTGCCTTGGATGAGGAGATCTTCCCAAGAAGACATGAAGAAGGTCATGGAAGGAGGATTCCTCCTACTCCAAGGCCCCAGCATGACTCCAGGGCCTTCCCAGGTGCATGTTCCAAGCACCAGGAGACCTCAGTGGCTTCAGCTTACCCTGGCCCCCAAACCCCTGACTGCTCTCAGGGGCTGGAGAGGAGACTGGGGCTGATTTCATCTCTGTCTCATTCCTTCTGAAGTGAGACCTGCACAGCTCTGAGAGAGGCCCTGTGGGGTTGGAGAAGCTGGAGAAGCAGCTGTGGATGGGCATGGAGAGGTCACTGGCTTGTACCTTGGTGCAGAGAGGCACCTGCCCAGCCTGGGAAATCACAGGGAATATCCAGGGAATGTCTAAAGAGTGGGAGGAACAAGACTTTACTTGGTGACCTCCCCTGCTGGAAGAAGGAGATTTTTGGCAGTGGGAAGACCACTGCACTGCCTTGGCAGAGGCCAATACAGGGCAGGAGCAACTGGAGAAACCCTGGTGCTGGACTCAGGCTGCCACCAGACCCCTGTGGCCCCATCCAAAGGCTGTATCTGTGTGGGTGTTCCCAAAATGAGCAGGAGCAGCCTAAAAGGAATGATGTCCTGAAGATCAGGGCCTTTTCCCCACACTGAAGAGGCAAGTGTGTGATGCCTCTGCACAGTGCCAGAGCAGGGGCAGCTAGAGAGCAACCAGGGCACCCAGGGCCTGTGTGGGAAAAGGCCCATTGTGCACTGGGGTTTAAAGGAAAAGAGGGAGAGTGACTTTTTACATGGGCAGTCAGTGACAGGAAAAGGGAGAAATGGTTTTAAACTAAAAGAGGAGAGATTTTTAGATCAGATATTAGAAATATCTCCCCACCCTGTGAGGGTGGGCAGGCCCTGGCACAGGTTGCCCAGAGAAGCTGTGGCTGCCCCATCCCTGGAAGTGTCCAAGGCCAGGTTGGACAGGGATTGGAGCATCCTGGGCTGGTGGAAAGTGTTCCTGCCTGTGGCAGTGGGTGGGATGAGGTGGTCTTTAGGGTCCCTCCCAACCCAGACGGTTCCCTGGTTCTGTGGATCTGTGGCAATGGGGGGTTCCTGGTGGGAGAAACACCCTGGCAGCGGCCCCTGCGAGTCCACCCGTGCCGTGAGGACCCGGCTGTGCCCCCCCAGCCCCCGCCGCCCCCCGGTGTCCCCGCCGGGCTCGGTGCTGATGGGAGCGGAACATCCCGTTTCCGTGGCAACCGCGTGTCCCGGCGGCCGGTCCCCACCAGAGGGCAGTGGCCGCGCGTGGATGCGCCGGGCCCGGGAGGGGCCGGGCGGGGGGCGGCGGAGCGGGGGGACCCCGGCCCTGGGTACAGCGGGACCGAGGGGGTCCCCGCCCTGTCCAGCCCGGGGCGGGGAAGGGGCTCCAGGCCGGCATCTCGCGGGGTGGGGATCCCCCCCGCTCATCCCCGGGGCACCCAAAACCATCCCCCCGGGGGTCCTGAGGGCCCTGGGGTCAGCGGGGACACGGACCTGCCGGGGGGTGACCGCCCTCTCCTCCCCCAGCCGGCGGCACCTCCGCGGTTGAGCGGCCCCTTCTCCCATCCCTGCGCCATCGGCTCCTTTGATCGCCCTTTGATTCCTTCTGGAGTGAGACCCGCGCTGGTCTGAGCCTCCCCCGGCCTTCCCCGGAGCCTCCCGACATCCCAGGCCACCAAACTGTTATTTCAAGTGAAAGCAGAGCAGGTCTGAGCCTGGATAGAACCACAGGAGCATTAACGCTGGGACAGACCTTTAAGATCACCAAGACAGACCTTTAAGATCACCAAGATCCGCTGTTCTCCAGCACTGCCATGTCCACCATTAAGCCATGTCCCCACCTGCCACATCCACTGCCACATCATGTTTTAAATCCCTCCAAGCATGGTGATTCCTCTACCACTGCCCTGGGCAGCCTGTGCCAGGGCTTGGCTACCCTTTCTGTGACAAAATTTTCCCCGATATCCAATCTAATCCTCACCTGGTGCAACTTGAGGCCATTCCCTCTCCTCCTGTCCCTGTTCCCTGGGAGCAGAGCCCGACCCCCCCCGGCTCCCCCCTCCTGTCAGGGATTACAGAGCCAGAAGGTCCCCCCTGAGCCTCCTTTTCTCCAGGCTGAGCCCCCCGCAGCTCCCTCAGACAGTGCTGCTTCTCCAACCCCTTCCCAGCTCCGTTCCTTTCCCTGCACACTCTCCAGCCCCTCAGTGTCTCTCTTGTTGAGGGCCCCAGAGCTGCCCCCAGGGCTGGAGGTGCCCCAGCAGTGCCAGCACAGGGACAGTCCCTGGGCCTGGGACACCCCATGGCTGGTACAGCCCAGGTGCCATTGGCCTTCTTGCCCACCTGGGCACACCTGGGCTCATGTCCAGCCACTGTCACCAGCACCCCCAGGGCCTTTTGCTGTCAGGCAGCTTCCCAGCCCCTCTGCCCCAAGCCTGGAGCTCTGCCTGGGGCTGGTGTGACCCAGTGGTCACAAACAGGATGGTCCCTCCAAGGGCTGCCAAGGGAGGAGCTCAGGCCATGCTGGAGGGGGCTGATTCCTCCCATGGTGGGACAAGACCCCTTCTCAGCTCCCTTAACACTTCTCTAGTTCCATCCTGCCTTGGCACTGGAGCCAGCTGAACCAGTGCCAGAAGCACATCACCACCATCAGTAACATCGCTAAGACAAGCCTCTATTTGCATATTTTATAGCATTAAACATGCACTGCAACCCACAGAACACACCACAGGGGCTCTGTGCTCCCTCAACAGCCACTCCTCAGCCTGGTGGGGGACACCAGCTGGTTCTCCCCACGGTGACCCCTCCTTTCTGAAGGAAAACACCAGCACGATCCCCCATCCTGGGAGGATGGTGACTGGTAAGTCCTTCTGCTCTCACAGAAAAGCCAGTTTTGCTCTGGCAGCAGAGTGACCAGGAGCTTTCCCTGCCTTCAGTCCTGTGCCTTTATACAATGCTGTGCTCAAAATTTCACCCCCCTTCCTGCTGTGCCTGGCCTGGCTGCTCTGCCTCCAGCCCCATCACCTCCCAGTGCCTGGGCCTTGCTGGGAGGGCTGCACGTCTGGGGGTGTGGAGGGGGGCTGGGGGATCTCTGCAGCACCAGAGGGGGCCTGTATGGACATCACCTGCCTGCATGGGGGGAAATGAGGAGACTGGGACTGAACCAGAGCCTGTGTGGATTTGCAAGAGTCAGAGGGAAAGTGTGTGTGGGTTTCAGCCTCATTTGAATGCAGCTCAGTGCCACAGCATTCCCAGGCTGAGAAGGAGTTTTCCCCGGTCCCTTGCATGGCTCCGTAGCCTCAGGCACACAAGCACAACAAGAAACATCTGTCCTTCTTTCATGCAATCAGTTTCAATCACTAATAATTATCTCTTCCCTTTTCCTCCTCTGCTGGCTGCTGTCCTAGTGCAGTGTGGCAATACTGGAGACCAGGTACCCACCTGCACAGTGCCAGGGCTCGTGTGGCACAGGCAGATCAACCCCTGCTGCTTTTTCTGGCCAGGGCTTAGCCTTGCTTGATAGACCCTGCATCCCTGGGGATTTTGTTGAAAACCCCAGCTCTTGGAACCAGGTGATGGGAGGATCTCAGCTCTCCTTGCGGGATAAAAACAGTTTTCTTCTTCTTTGACGGGGGAGAAAGCTGTGAGTACAGACTGCCAAGGCAAAGGCACTGGGATTCCTTACTGTTTTACAAAGAGATCTCCTGGTTTTTGGGTGTCTGCATCCCTTGGAGCCATTATTCAGCTTCTGCCTCTGGAGGAGGCAGGAAAGTGAGGATGGTTTCTTGACACTGCAAGAAAATGCGACCCTCTAAACGCATCATTCCTGTGGCAGGAGGGTTTGGGGTGAGCACTCAGCTGGAGGTATTACCCCATGCTTGTGAGCAGATTTTGGTGTCAGCTGTGTGGGAAGGTCTGCAGCCTCAGCCTGGGATCTGGGAGTCAGGTTAGAGCTGGATTTACAGTCAGCTTATCGAGTTAGCTCTGGGCTTGTTTTAAACATTGGCAAGTGGTGAGCTACTGGCTCCGAGTACCTGTGAAGATGAGACATATATATATTTACACATCTGTTATTAACCTAAAAATATAACTAAGTGGCAGATTACCTGTCTTGGTTTTTCATAGAAATGTAAGGTTTGGAGTCCTTGCAGAGAATAGAAAAGGACTGATCCACCCTGCAGGTCTCCAGAGCTGTTCTGTGTCCAGCTTGGCGGTGCCAATGCACCCTGGGATGCCCTGTGGAATGGGCATGGAGGAGAGAAACCCTGAGGGTGCCCGGTCTGTGTGTGGACACACAGCACTGATCACAGCTCAGCTCTTCCCCCAGAGCAGCACTCAGAGGGTGGATGTCACACGGGGCTCCCACACCAGCTGCCAGAGCAGGTTCCCCTGCTGAGGACAGGAATGTTCCCCAATATCCAACTCGAACTTCCTCTGGTGCAACTTGAGGCTGTTTCCTCTTGTTCCCTGGGAGCACAGCCTGACCCCTTCCTGGCTCCACCCTCCTGTCAGGGAGCTGGAGAAAGCAAGAGAGGTCCCTCCTGAGCCTCCTTTTCTCCAGGCTGAGCCCCCCCAGCTCCCTCAGCCTCTCGTCCTGCTGGACACGCTGTGGCTGGCACAGGACAGGAGCCATCGTTCTCCCTTGTCTAGGGAGGAGTTCCATAGAGAAGAGAGACCTAAAGAGGAGGAAGTGTTTGGCTCAAGGAAACTGCCTTGCATTTGGTCATCAAACCAGCCCATCTTGCCCCTGACAGCCCTGGCCTGGCAGGGAGAAGCTCCACAGGTGCTGAGAGCTCTGTGGGGGCAGTGGGTACCTGGGCACTGAGCTCAGGGACCACTGCTCTTCCAGCACCGTGGCTGCCTGTGTGGTCTCTGGGCATCCCTCTGTTCCCATCAGCTTGAGCAGATCACTGGGATTGCTGCATCTGTGGCACCAACTGGGGAGCTTGCTCTGTCAGCTGGAAACTGTCAGCACATCAGGAACTGCAGAGGTGGCTGAGGATGAAAGTTGAGCAGGGACCTCTGGGCTGGTCATTTGCTGTAGGTTTTTGTATTTGGGATTTTGCACTCACATCCCGAGGGAAGCCCCTGACTCACACAGCATCCCTGCCCACCCCACCAGCATGATCTGCTGGCCCTGCTGCTGCTGTGGTGGCCAGTGAGCTTTGCTGCAGTGGATGTCACTCACCCAGGACCACCGTGGTAAACCTTCAGGGGAAGTAACCTTCAGGGTACAGTGTTCTTCAGGAGAAGAATGGAGAGAAACCACTGAACCCAGCAGAGCAAGACTTCTGCCAAAGCTACTTGTCCTCACCCCTCTTAAGGGTCCTCACCCCGTGCGGCCTCCCCTGCCCAGAGCTGAGGTGTGCAGAGCTGGGATTATTCCCACCATCAGCAACCCAACGTGGTGTGTGCAGTAGGAGCCAATCACGCCTTGCAGGCAGCAAAGGCCATCCCTGAAGCCCTGGCGGCCTGGTTTACCTCAACACTGTCCTGGCCCTCTCAGACACCCTGCCTTGCCCTGGAGATGGTGGTGTTCCTCCACTGGGCTGAAACGCCTCTGATTTCAGGGGCCACAACGAGATGAATCCCATCCCAACACGCACGCCGAGAATGTCCAGATGGAGAATTAGCGTAGAATATCAGATGCTCCTCACGTCTTTCCAGAGAAACCTTTGAGTCATTTGCTCCGAGGCTGCGTGGGTGTGTGGGTATTTGTGCTCGTGCACGTGGGCTTGCACCTGGCTACTTGTGCAGACGGATTCTTCCCGTGCCCATGCGAGCTCCCCCCGGGCATACCCTGGCCCTGTGCTCTGCCCCTGCCCGCTGGGGCACCCGGTGGGGGCTGCAGGGAGGGGTTTCTGGGGAGCAGGGGCAGCCCCCGAGCAGTGGGATGTCCTGGCTGGCAGCAGCAGGCGAGGGGAGGCTCCCGGCGTGGCTACCACGGCTCGGCGCACGGCGGCTCTCCAGGCAGGGCTGGCTGAGCAGAACGAGCTGGCAGAGACAAGATAACATGCCATGGGGAGCAAAGCCGCCTGGATCACCTCTAAAATGCCTTATGCCATCAGACACTTATCACCTCCAATCCCCAGCTCGTCCCGGGTCACGTACCACAGCCGCTCTATTACTAATATCATTAAGATCCCTTTGCTGGCTTCTAAATAATAAGCATAGGCGGGGATGCTGTGATTAATGGAGGGCTGATGGATGAAACCCCCTGTCACCATTTAATACCTGTAACAATAGATTCATTAACTAGGATTAGTTTCAGACATAAGCTTTCTATACCCATGGCTATTACTCACTCAGTTCATTAACAGGACAGCATTAGTTCTGGTACCTTTGAGCTACAACACATCCTGCATACAAATGACGCCCGGTGCAGTAACTTTCAGGAAATCCAAAGGCTGTTTATAAAAAGCTGGAATCTCTTAATTCCAACCTGTCAGCAAAGGCATTTTGGTCTCATTTTCTGCACGCTTCGTTCCTGAAGGTGAAGGACGGAGGTGATGTGGCAAAACACAGCTCCCCCACTGCCCGGGGTCACCCGTGGGGTGAGCTCTGTGCCACCTGGCTCACCACAGCATGGCACTCTTGTTTCCCAGGAATTCACTCCGGAGAGTTTGACAGGATGATTATTTCCCATTGCCTCCAAATGTGCTTAAAGGGATGGGCTGGCCAGCTGGCTGTGGGCTGCTGCATCCTCAGGATTTATCCCCACACAGCATCCTCCCAGGTTTGGCCAATCTAAGTGAAAACACTTTTATTTCCTGTGTGGTGTGTTTTTAAGCTCATTTCTGTCTGTGGTCCCTGGAGACAGCTGCCTGGACACTGCTGGGTGGGGATGTGATGAATGCAGGCACTGGAGAATCTCTGGTGTCTGGAGAAATGTGCAACCAGGTGTGTGCCAAAGGTGAGGGGGCAGTCGAGGTGGCACTGGGCAGGTGCAGTCAGGGAGGTGCAGAGGCTTTGGGATGCAGATGGCCAGCGTACAAGGAGAGGTGTGTGCTCTCCTCGTGGATGGTCACCCAGGGAACTGCTCCGGCTGTAATTGCCACTTGTTTGCTTAGCTCGGGACTTTGCGGTGGTGCCTGAGCAGTGGTGGGGATCAGGTGAATGAGACTTCTCTCACTTTTCTTAGCAAGAGGGCAAAGCTACAGGGGTATATGCCTGGCTTCATTTCCTAGAGGCTCTCCCGTGCCTCCTGCTGTCCTGGAACCTGGGGGAGGGTGCTCAGGAGGGGGATTTCTGCACTGCAGTTCAATGGGCGGTTGCACAGGCTGGGTGGTCACAGGGTTGGGATGGACTTACCCTGGAGTGGCAAAACAAGCATTTTGCAGTATGCCCAGATGAGTCCTGGGCAGGGAAACTAATGCCCTGGCACTGCCCAGGGAGCAAGGAGGTGGCATCAGCTGTGCCCTCCCAGTGCACAGAGCAGCAGCAGCAGATCTCATCACCCGGCACTCAGCTGTGCTCACACAGGGACTGGCTGCAGGCAGGATACTCCCCTTGTCAGGAAACCCATGGAAAAATGTACGTGTATCCAAGAATATTTGAGAGCTGAAGTCAATCTGCAGGATTTTCATCTACTGTGGGATGTGCCTTCTCAGTTCATCATAATAAGTGTAATAAGTTCATTGTTACACAAAATGCACAATGCCCTTGGCCCGAAAAGCAAAATAAGGCTTCAGAGGATGCAAAAGCAAAGCTGAGTTCTCACATTTTGATGCATTTCAGTCTCAGCCTCCTCCCCATTATTGTGTGGTGCCGAGCCAGGGGGTAGGAGCTGTGACTTTGCACATATGGAAAGGTAGGAAAGAGAACCCATTTCCTCCAGGAACAGTAACATGGGCTGGAAGAAACCACGTTGGGATTGAGAGAGAGGAACCAAGGCAGGAGAGGGAAGGAGAAGAGGTTAATTATATTTCATAGATAACAATGCAGACAGCATGAACCAAAGACATGTACTCTGGCAGGAGGCAGGAGGGGTGTATGGATGTCCCCTGGAGCAGCTCCTGGTGCACCTGTGAGTGATGGGGAATATGCAGGTCCTGGAAGATGCCTTGCCTTTAATGCCACATGTGAGTTTGCAGCACACAGCAGGAATGGGGTGTTAGACATGGGGTCAGTGTGAGGGGCAGCTTTGGGGCCAGCAGGGGAAGAAAGCAGGAGCTGCAGGCTCTGGTGCTCCCCAGCTGCTGGTGGGAGGCTCTTCAACCTGAGCTGCTCAGTTCCTCTCGAGGGCAAGGAGGAGCCCAGCAGTGCACCTGCTCCACACTGGACATGGCTGGTGAGCAGCAGGTCATGGAGCACCTGCAGGTTACCGTGGAGTCTCTGCAGCACTGGCCAACAGCCCACACTCCCTGCATGTGAGAGAAATCATTGAACCATTTGGTTTGGGTGGGAAGGGACCTTAGAGTTCATCCCATTCCAACCCCCTGCTGTAGGCAGGGACACCTTGTCTTTGACCAGGTTGCTCCAAACCCCATCCAACCTGGCCTTGGGCACTTCCAGGGATCCAGGGGCAGCCACAGCTTCTCTAGGCAACCTGTGCCAGGGCCTCCCCACCCTCACAGGGAACAATTCCTTCCCAATATCACATCTAAATCTGGTCTCTGTCAGTTAAAAGCCATTCTCCCTTGTCCCTGCTCTGCTGGGACAGCCACAGCAGCAGACTGGGGGCAGTTATCCCCTCCATGCAGCACGGGGGAGGAGGTTTCCTCTGGAGAACCATGTCCAGTGCCAGGCCCCCAGTTCAAAAGGAATGTGGGGAAGCTGGAGCCAAGGTGTGGTGGGGATGAAGGGCCTGGGGCACACGGCCTGCAAGGAGAGCAGGAGGGAGCTGGGCTGGGTTAGTCTGGGCACACGTGGGCTGTTCCCAGCCTGCAGGTACCTGAAGGGTAAACACAAAGCTGAGGGAGCCAAACTCCTCTTGGCTGTGGCACACACAGTGACAAGGGGCAGCATCCCCAGACTGCAGCTTTGGGTGGGATACCAGGGAAAGCTTTCCCCCAGGAGGGAGCTCTGAAAGGTCACAGGCATCCCCATCCTTGGTGAGACTTGGCTGGGCAGAGCTATGGCTGCCCTGATTTGTGCTGGTGACAGTCCTGCTCCAAGAGGGAGGATGGACTGGGACCTCTGGAGGTCCCCACCACCAGTGCTGTAGTGGCCTTGCTGAAGTGGTTGTGTGGACAAAGCAGTCAGGCCGTGCAGGCAGGCCCAGCCCTGGGGGAGCCCACCACTTTCCAGCATCCCTATTCCTGCTGTTCTGCTCCTGCCAACGTCCCAGCTTGGCCACAGCAGCCAAGGATGGCAGCAGGCACCACGTCCCTGGTCCAAACTTGCTGTGAGGTTTCAGCAGTGCTTGGGCCAATGAGGAGCTGGCTCAGCTCAGTGATGCTCCTGCTCTCTCTGCCTGGGAGAAAGGAGCCCCTGCTCCATCCCATGTGGGGCACCTCCTCCTATCAGCAAAGGAATTTTCTGTATGGAGGATTTCAGTAAAAATGGGGAGAATGGATGGGGAAGGATGGAGAGAAAAATATTTTTTTTTTTCCACTGCAGATTTCAGCTTTTAATCAAAAACCAGACACAGCCTTCGACAATTTTGGCTCATTCTGATGAAAGACTTTTAATGAAAACTGAAACTGTCCATAGGGAATAGGAGCTTAAAACATAAACAATGAAGTCAATCAACCATCCAACCAAATCTTTCTTATTCTTTAATAAGCAAGTGGGAAAAAGTGGTGTAAGAGTGATGGGAAGGATGCCTGGCCAAGACAGAGAATGGGGTGGACAAGTAGTGGTCAGGAAGGTTTGGGACACATAGAATTACACAGTGTGATGTGGACACTCCCCTGGGGCTGAAGGGTTTGCTCAGATCCCATCAGCAGCTGCTGCCCCGTCCGGCTGAGGGAGGGACACTGGATGGTGCCAGCTCCGGGGGCAGGGGATGCAGTGTGGGATTCCTGCCAGGCACTGCCCCTGCATCCCAGCCAGAATGCATAGGGATGGATAAAACAGCCAGAGAGAGGGAGGGGAGCATCCCCTCAGAGAACATGGATGGAATTGTGGAATTACAGAATTGCTGAGGCTGGAAAAAACCTCCAAGATCTTTAAGTCCAATCGTTCCCCCAGCACTGCCAAGGCCATCATTAACCCATGTCCCCAGCTCACACATCCACAGGCCTTTTGAATGCTTCCAGGAATGGTGATCCCACCACATCTATGGGCAGCCTGCTCCAAGGCCTGACCACCCTTTCCCTGAAGAAATTTTCCCAAATATCCAACCTGAGCCTCTCCTGGCACAGCCTGGAGGCCGTTCCCTCTCCTCCTGTCCCTGTTCCCTGGGAGCAGAGCCCGACCCCCCCCAGCTCCCCCCTCCTGTCAGGGAGTTGCAGAGCCAGAAGGTCCCCCCTGAGCCTCCTTTTCTCCAGGCTGAGCCCCCCCAGCTCCCTCAGCTGCTCCTGCTGCTCCAGCCCCTTCCCAGCTCCGTTCCCTGCACACTCTCCAGCCCCTCAGTGTCTCTCTTGTCTGAGGGCCCCAGAGCTGCCCCCAGGGCTGGAGGTGCCCCAGCAGTGCCAGCACAGGGACAGTCCCTGGGCCTGGGACACCCCATGGCTGGTACAGCCCAGGTGCCATTGGCCTTCTTGCCCACCTGGGCACACCTGGGCTCATGTCCAGCCACTGTCACCAGCACCCCCAGGGCATTTTGCTGCCAAGCAGCTTCCCAGCCCCTCTGCCCCAAGCCTGGAGCTCTGCCTGGGGCTGGTGTGACCCAGGTGCAGGATCTGGAACATCAACTTGTTGAGCCTTGTACAGTTGGCCTTGGCCGTGGAGATTGCAGAGGAACCTCTCCCATCCTCCCCCAGAGCTGCTGCAACACTCTCACTTCCATGGATGAGCTCAGCCCTTACTTTGGAGTCTCTGCATGAGAAAGGCTCAGCCCCCAGCTCTGCCTGGCTCAAACATGGGTTCACTTGGAAACTATGGAGGAAGCAAAGCTTGCACCTGACCCTGGTCCTAGTCCAAGAAGAGCTGAGGCAAGTCAGAAAGCAGGTCCCACCCTGTAAGTGGCAGGTACCCTGTGTTTATGGTAATAACAATAATTTACCCTTCACTATCACCTTCCAGCTGAAGAGCATAAAGCCCTTTGCAGGCATTAATTATCATTAGCCTAATGACATGGTTGATGAAACGGAGGCTGTGAAAGCTGGAGTGATCCACCCAAGGTCCCCAGGCCCCTGTGGTGGCAGAGGCAGGAGTTACGGGCAGGCTTTGGGCTCAGGGGGGGCACTCAGAGGTTACCCCAATGGTTCCATGTGTGCCTCATTCCCACCTCCTCCTGGGACATCCCTGCTGGCTGGGGATTGCTCCATGGCACAGGGGGAGCAGGCAGTGCTGCTGCATGAGCCTGACAGTGGCTGGAGGAGCCCCAGTGTTGGGGTCGCAGTGCTGGGACCTTCCTGGGGTGCCCAGGGCTGGCCACGATGGCAGCACCAACGGCCCAGGAGCTGGGGAGCTTTTCCTGGGCACTGCAGAGGCGTGGGCAGAGCTGCTGGAGCACCCCTGGCTGCAGAGGGCAGCAGGGTTGGGGCAGAGCACCCGCTCTGGGATGCAGAGCATCTGCCGTGGGATGCAGAGCCCAGCTGGGCGCAGGGCTGGCAGCCAGGGCTGGGGCACAGGAGGCTGTTAACACCACACAGAAATTTCCTTTGAAGGCGTGGGATGATTTATGGGTTATTACCGGCTGTGACAGGGTCGGCTGCCAGGCCTGGGTGATTTGGGGTTGGGGGGTGCGGGAGGATAATGGGGACAAATTGGGGCCCGAAGGAATGTGCGCTGGTGGAGCAGCGGGGGTGGGGTGGGGAGGGCAGGGAGGGGCCGCCTTCTCCTCCATTCCCAGACACAACCTGCTCTCATTATCCGGAGCCACCACAGGCGCTAACGCACACAAATATATTCTAATTTATTAGAGCTGGCAAAGATCTCTTTGCAGAGAGCGAACGTTTTATTTTTGAGGCTCAGTGGTTCAAGTGTTTGAAAGGGCAGCATTCTCTGTGCCTCCAATGTGGGGCTAATGATAATCTAAATTAGTTATTGGAAATAATTACCAAGGCTTTATTGTGCCAAACATAGCAGAGCCCTGGAGAGCAGTCGCGCTCAGACACGGCCATGCAGCTAAAAGCTTTGATGCTTCATTAATATTCAAGGGGAGTCTTTGGCTGTTTTCCCTCCTCCCCTCGCGCTGCCACAGCTCTCTGAATGAACCCGAGGCCTCCGGTGACACCAGCGAGGGGCCTGCCGATTGAAATTAGCACTGGTACCATATCAAAGTTCACTGCTCTCCTAATCTCCAATGGAAAAGGTGGGTTCGGGAAGACGCTATCGCTCGGCGCGGCGGCGAGCGCTCAGTGCCGAGACGGCTTCTCCTGGCTCCAGGCGCCTGGTTCGGGGCTGAGATAATGCTGGAGAGGAGCATCTCCAAGGTTGTCCTACACAGCTGGGTTTTATGATATAATGGACCAAACCGGCTGCATAATTAATCAGCCTATATTTTTTTCCCCTAGTAAATCTTCCTGTGATGGGCAAACAGAAGCCCTGGAGCTGTGTTTGCCTGCCAGATCCGTGGTGGTGGATGTGTGTCTTTTTCTTTCCCTTCTCCCCATCTCTCGTTTGGAATAAACGCTGTGGTTTGAAAGTGACTCCATCCCTGTTTGTGAGGGGCTCTCAGGGCTGCTGTCATTTTTTGCATGCGAAGCAGCTGCAGCCTCCCTTCCAAAAACCTTTGGGCTCTGAGCAGGACGGCAGGATGTATTTTTGGATGCGGGCTTGGCCTGGCGGGGCTCCAGGGAGAATTTCCTCTCCTTGCTCGGGATTCTGCACTAATCAAGCATTCAGTTCCGGCGCCCGCGGGCAGGGCTGGGAGCAGAGGCACCGTCCATCCCGGAGATGATAACCGTGCTCAGCACATCCCTGCGGGCTCGACCTGCCCCGCCAGGAGCAACGGCGGGATTGCTCCGCTCCAGCCAGGGCTGGGTGGAGAGAGCAAACCCTTCTAGCTGGCAAGATAGGGGACAGCTGCTGCTGCGCCTCTTTTCCAGGCAAGCAGCGCAGTAAATTGGGACAATCCAGGAATTTCACCCCCCCTTTTTATAATCCAGGTCATGCAATGGCTAAAAACACCGCGAGCCCCACACGTTTCTGAGCAAATCCTGCCCTTCTCCGAGATTTTTGTGCCACCCCGAGGTGCAGGGTGGGGACAGACCCCGTGCCTGCCCCGCAGCCCGAGGGGTGGGGGTGCGCAGGGAGCCCCGGGGCCGCGGCAGGATGCGGCGGGCGGTGAGTCATTCCCGCTCCCATCCCACGCCGTCTCGGAGGGTGAGTTATGGGACTTCTCCTCTGCTGAGCAGGCACAAATCATCGGGGCCTGTCAGGAGTCAGGATGAAGTGGGCTGGCTGGAGAGTCCACACTAGTCCTTTAACAAGATTGATGCTTTGCCGCTTCCCAGGTCTGAGTTCAAGAATCTATATTTTATTCCTTCTCTCCTCTCCCTTCTCCCTGCCCCGTTCGCCGCTGCAGAAACGCGCTCTTATAATTCCTGGTCAGGTCTGTGTGTGCGAGGTGGTAATGTGTCTCCCTGGGAAGAAAAAAATTGTTTCTAGGAAAGATTTATGTGGAATGAATTATTTAACCTCACAGCCCCGACTATCCCCCTGCCTGCCCACCTGCACAGACTCCAGGACCAGAGAACTTTGTCTGGGAAAGGCCAGGTGAGGATGGGCCAGTGTGTGACTGGGGGTGCTCAGGGATCAGAGGGGACCCAGGAGGGCAGAGGCCAAAGCCCATGCAGGGTCTGTGAGCTGCAAGTGCCCCTGCTCCTCCCAGGTGCCCCTGCCTGGTGTGGCCATTGCTGCCTGCTTGTGCTCCAGAGCTCTGAGAGTGGGGAGAAAGCCAGAGGTGAACAGCTGGTAAAACATCTGGAGTGCCCTTCTGCCAAGGCCAGACATCTCTGCCCCCCCCCAGACAGGACACACTGGTGGAGCTCAACCAGCATAACCCCTCTCTTAGCTGAACCCTGAAATCATTTCCACCCCCCTGACGAAACGATGCAACACACCCCAGGCTTGGAGCTTCCCTCCATGTCTGTGACAAACCCCCAGGAGCGATGGGGTGGCCTGGGGAGATGCTGTGCTGGGGTGGCAGAGGGGAAGGGACAGGCAGGGCTGCTGTGGGAGTGCTGTGCTGAGGTTACTGCTGCCTGGTGCCTGCCAGGGTCAGGAACACGCAGCCCAGCCCAGGGTTCTGCAGACCCGGGGCAAACTCAGAGGCACAAAACATGTTTGTAAGATATTTTTCCCTTGCAAATCATGGTTTCTGCAGGAAGTGCCTGTCTGCAGCGAGTTTCCAGAAAGAGAAAAAACACACACACAGAATGGGCTTGTGCGAATTGAAAACAAAAAGCTGCCAGACGTTCCCTGCTCCTCGCTGCCCGCCCCCTCGGAGAAATATTGGCAGAGGATGGGAAGGGAAGGGAAGCCAGAAAACTTTTGAAGAAAAATATTAATGAAAACCAAACCCTTTCTGCTTCTTCTTTAATTTCCAAAGGGAAGATCAAGGAATCCCTGCCCTGCCCTCTGGACTCGTGGCTGACCCCGGAGTGAGGACAGGAGTGGTGCTGCTCCAGGCCTGCTGCTGTTTGTGCAAGAGCCAGCCCAGAGCCCCTGGGCCTGAGCGTGCCTTGCTCCACTGACCCCTCTTCCTTAGGCCTGGAGCATCTTCTGAATCCTGGAATGGGTCCTTTCTGGGGAATGGGATGATGTTGCAGGCAGGAGAGCAGCCCCAGCACACAAGCCAGTGTGAGCATGGCCTGCTTGAGGGGAGGACCCTGGAAACCCCAGAAGGAGTCCCAAGTGCCAGCCTGTCTGGGGACACAGTGCCCAGCCTGGGGACAGAGCCACTGTCAGGGTGTACCCTGGCTTCAGCCCCACTGCACAGCAGAAGCAGGAGGGGTGGGAAGGGTTTTCGTTCCAGCCACAAGCTGAGAGGGCGGAGAGCAGCTCAGACACGAACATGGCAGGAGGGATTTGATGGGGGCAGTGGAGTTTGCAATGTTTTGCCTCCAAAATCTGCTGAAGGATTCAACACCTGCTTTCTGAAGGCTGTTCCTCTGAATCCCAGGGCCCACAACCCTTGTGACAGAGGGGAAACTACCTCAGCTGCCAGAGTCCTCAGCATCAGCTCCCAAATACCTGACTTGGGACATGCTGTCACCTCCAACACAGCCAGCTGGGTGGGAGGACTGGGAGAGGAGGGACTGGCAGTGGGGAGAGATGGAGTCTGCAGGCACTGCTGCCTACAGTGGTACAGTGGGATCCTGCACAGGTGGCCACTGGGATCCCATGGAGCAGTGGGGTCTCGCAGTGAAACAGTGCTGGAGTATCCTGGCATCCCACCATGGCCCTGCTGGGGCAGACTGGGATGCTGGAATGGATAGGGGGCTCTACTCTGCTGGATTTCTCTTGGAGCCTGCTGGGAGGGTGAGATGTGTGGGAGTCCCTGCTTGGGGTGGACTTCAGCAGGGCTGTGCAGGTGAACCAGGGACACTGGGATGTGGTGGTTTTCCAGGAGACAGCAGGATGCACAGGCAGAGCTGTGCAGCAGCTCTCTGGTGACAGCAGGACTGTCACAAAATACCATCTCCTCTGGAGGAAAGGGCAAGGCAGGCAGCTGGAGCCTGACCCTCCTCAGTTCACGAGGGTTTGATCAGGGAGATGGTGCCCCCCTGCCTTGCTGTGCAGGGGCAGAGTCCATCCCCCTTGCCTGGTTTTGCAGGATCCTCGTTCCCCCAGACACCTCCTGGCTCGAGGTTTCCCAGTTCACTGTCACAGCAATACAGAAGCAAGTCCTAGGAGGGGACTCCAGGGCCAGGGGGATCTGAGAGGGGGCTGTGGAGTACTGGGGGGGGGTGAACTGCAGAGGCAGATGTCTCTGGGGAGGTTTGAACAGTCAGGATGGAGGAGGATGCCTCCCTGTTCCTCTCTTTCACATGTGGGGTGTGGGATGTGCACCCCAGGCCTGCACTTGTCTCTGCTCAGCACTCACTGACTCCCTTCTCCATGCAGCCCCTTCTACAGTGCAGAACACAACCAGCTTCCTCTGCAGCTGCCCTGACCCCTCTCCTGCATCTCTCAGGCTCCTTGGGAAAAAGGCTCCTCTGGGGGTGGGGGAGAAGAAGCTGAGGAACTGGTCAGGAGCTGCTGGAGCTGAGGTGGGCACGGTGGGCACAGCACCCCTGAGGGGGGTGGGCAGGGTAGGTACTGAGATGGGCAGGATGCTGCCCTGGCCCACCCAGGCAGCTGCCCAGAGCCTCTCTGAAGGGATGGGGCTGCACCATGCAGCTCTGTCTGACAGCACCACTGCCCACCCTCTCACAGGAATCCTCCAGGGAATCCCAAATGCTCAGAGGAGATTGGACTGAGCAGGTGAAGTGCCTGGGAGTGCCAGGATCAGGAGGGGCAGCTACAGTGGCTGGGGTGGGAGGGGTACAGAGCAATTCCACTCAGCACCCCAGAGCTGGGTGGGTGTGCTGGGAGGGCAGCTCTGCCACGGGGACACAGCACAGGCCGGTGCTGCCTCGGTCAGGGCGAGCAGAACCCACCTGCCTTTCTGAGCCAGGGGACAGGAGGGGAGGAAATGGCCTCAGTTTCTGCCACGGGAGGTTTAGCTTGGATATTAGGAGGTATTTTTTCATGGAAGGGGTTGTAAAGCACTGGCACAGGCTGCCCAGGGCAGTGGTGGAGTCGCCATCCCTGGAAGCTTTCAAAAAGGTGGGGATGTGGCACTTGGGGACATGGTTAGTGGTGAACACAGGGCTGATGGCTGGACTTGATGATCTTAAAGGTCTTTTCCAACCCAAACAATTCTGTGGTCCTACGATCCTGTGAGTCCTTTGGGTCTCTCTCTCCCTTGCTGTCTTGGCTAGGCTTATCCTGGGAGCCCACCCGAGGCATCAGTGAGTCCTCTGATCCCCACTGACCACACACTGACCACCCCAGCGCCACAGAAAATGCCAGAAAACCTCTGCAAGTGCTGGTCTGTGGTACCAGCCCCAAGGCTCCAGCCCACAGAGCTCTGTGAGCCACACAAACAGCATTACACCGGGGGGATTACACTGCACAACACGCACAGCCGTGCCTGTGCCTCGTGCATCCCCAACAGTGCTCAAAGACACCCACAACAGTGCCTCCAGCTTTCAGTTAAAACTAATTTTAACCAGCAAACACCTGCCAAATTGATTTTACGGCTTTGACACCGGTAAATCACTTGAAATTTCAAGCCTCCACAGAATTTGCATTCCGCTATTTTCACGTCTCTTGGAAATTCTCGGCTTTGGCTGATTTCACCGTGGGACTTCTTCACAGAGCAGCCCAGGGGCCAGGAGGTAAGAGGCAGAAAAATGGCAACATGAGTGACTGCTGGGACACACACTGAACGGTTTGTGCTGCATTTTTTGGGTCTGATGTCTGAGTCTGGCTGATCCTGAGTTTGAGATATCACTTTGTCTGCAGATGAGCAAATCCTTCATCTGTTGGAATCTGGCTTGTGAATGGGTTTCCTTGTGATTATATGTCCCCAAGTAAGTGACTCTGTTGTATGACTGGGTGGCTCAGGAGGGCAACTCTGCTGAACTCTGTCTGTGATGAGCTTGGAGCCTGCATTTCATGTGTTCTGTTTGCTCCAGAGACAAATGAAATCAGATGAAATCCACAAATGCGTGCGATTGTCTGGACGGACAAAATCATCTCACCATGGTAGCTTCCATGGAGAGAGAATCAGAGAGTCACAGAATGATTTGGGTTGGAAGGGACCTTAAACACCATCCAGTTCCACCCCCTGCCATGGGCAGGGACACCTTCCTCTAGCCTAGGGTGCTCCAAGCCCATCCAACCTGGCCTTGGACACTTCCAGGGATCCAGGGGCAGCCACAGCTTCTCTGGGCAGCCTGTGCCAGGGCCTCCCCACCCTCACAGGGAAGAATGTCTTCCAAATATCCCATCTAATCTTGTCCTCTGTCAGTGAGAAGCTGTTCTCCCTTGTCCCATCATTACAATCCCTTGCAAAAAGTCTTTCCCAGTGTTTCTGGGAAAGTACCAATACCCCCTGCAGGTACTGGAAGGCCACAATTGGGTCACCCCAAAGCCCGGGTTACAGGGGTGGGATATCACTTGGATTTTGGTGTACCCCTGCATAGCTGGATGAGCTGGGCCCAAAGAACAGCCAAAGCCCCAGGTTTCATTCCTTCCACCCACAGTGTGTTCAGTAGCTGATGGTGCTTGTGAGGAGAGTTGCTCTCACTGCTTTTCTATGACAAGGACAGAAGGAAAGGAAAATCAAAGGATCTTTAAGGTGTTCCTGGAAACAACAATGCTGCTAGAGGAGGATCTTATCTCTGAGCTTTTTAATGGAGTGGATATCTTATCCTCCAACATCCCAGCTGTTGTGTCCTGCAGTTCCTTTGTTTTCCAAGTGGGCTGCTCGTGGCAAAGGGTCAGAGTGGTGCAGCCTTTGCCATGTTGCCACAAGGCCTGATTCCCCTCTCACTCACAGCCATGCAGAACAGGAAGAACAGAGGTGATGTACATGGGATGGGGCTGAGAGAAGCTAGAAAACATTCCATAATCTGACCCCAGAGCTCCCAAACCCTCGTCCTGCCAGTGCTGCAGGTGAAGCTGGGCTGTGCCCAGAGAGCACCGTGGAAGAGAGACCCAAAAGCAGAGGAAGGGCTGGATAATGTGGTGGAGTGAAATGGGAAATTTAGAACAGTATAGGGAAGGAGAAAGGAAGAACCACAAAGAACTGGAGAACTGCAGATACCTGTTCCATGAAAAGATCTGAACAAGGACTGACATCCTCAGAAACTGTGTTAGAAACCCAAGAGAAAAGGGGAAGGCAGGTGGAAGGACAGAAAACAAAGCAGAGACCACGGTTTGGAGTCCCAGAACTCAGGGAGAAGAAACAGAGGGTTGGCCATGCAAGAGGAAAGAGCAGCTTGTCCTGAAGGGAGAAAGACAGAGGTAACAGTGTTAACCAGGAAACAGAGGAGGAGGTGTAGGAGACACGCAGAGAAGACGGAGAGGATGGAGCAGGCCAAGAGGGACAGGGACAGGTGGTGGGCAGGTCCTGCTTTCACATGCCATGTGTGTCCAGGCCAAGGCAGGGGAGATGAGCAAAGAGAGGAAAGACTCGGGTGCCCTTCAGAGGAGTTCTGTCGTTGTTTTTGGTGAAGGGCGAGGAGAGAGCCCAGCAGAGGTGTGCAGATGATCTGAGCTTACGAGGAAGCCTTTGCCACTGGAAAGGATTAGCATACAAAGGATTGTTCTGAAATGTGTGGTTTTCCTCAGGAACTTTGGAAACTACTCTTCTGGGGCTGAAGGTGGCACAGCTGGTAAGTGGCTTTCTGACAGGACTCTGGGATGAGTACAGGAGTGGGGGGAAGGTGCTGCTGCCTGAGCCCTCGGCACTGCCATTGGTGAGGATGCTCTTACTGGACAGGGTGGAAATGGAAGTGACCATTGCCTGTGTGGAAGAAAGCTCCAAGAATTCAGAGCACTGAGATTGTGAAGAACCAGCTCATCACAGAATCTCAGATTGGTTTGGGTTGGAAGGGACCTCAAAGATCATCTCATTCCAAACCCTGCCATGGGCATGGACACGTCCCACTAGCCCAGGTTGCTCCAAGCCCCATCCAATCTGGCTTTGAATACTTCCAGGGATGGGGCAGCCACAGCTTCTCTGCCCAACCTGGGCCAGGGCCTCCCCACCCTCCCAGCCAAGAATTTCTCCTCAGTACATCCCATCTCTCCCTGCCCTCTGGCACTGGGAAGCCATTCCCTGTGTCCTGTCCCTCCATCCCTTGTCCCCAGTCCCTCTCCAGCTCTCCTGGAGCCCCTTTAGGCCCTGCAAGGGGCTCTCAGGTCTCCCTGGAGCCTTCTCTTCTTCAGGTGATCCCCCCAGATCTCTCAGCCTGGCTCCAGCCTTGGGATCAATGTAAGTGGCCTCCTCTGGACTTGCAGAAGCAGAACCACCAGGAGGTTGTAGGCAGCTCTCATGAAGGAGCAAAACTGGAGGAAAGAGTCAGTCTCAGGCACTGCCACCACACTGCAGACTGTGAAGCAGGCACTGCAAGCTATAAATGCAGGGTAAATAATCTGGCCTGTGTCATACACAAGATTTTTGAGCTTATGTTATATGGGACAACAGATAAAGTCAGTGAGATGTATGGAAAAATGGAATAAAATCCAGCATGTGTTCTCCAAAGGCAGCTTGTCAGGGACTGAGCAATCCATGGCTTTTCTGCACTGTGTTGTGTCTGGTCTGGATTTAAACAACTATCGGATAAAGCACCCATGGGAAATTATTAGCTAACCTAGAGAAGATGGGATCACAGAATTACAGTGGATAAAGAACTTGTGAAGGGTGAGTCTGCAGTGGGTAATATTAAAAGGAGGTTATCAGGAGGAAGGCAGATAAGTGGTGATGTTCCCTGTGGATGCGTCTCAGGGCTGTCTCTGAGCCTTTCCTTTCTTGGCCTTGGTTGCACCCTGCCTGGAATCCAGATCCAGCAGGAGGATGACCATGTCAGCAGGAGCACAGCAACCAAGAAAGGAAGAGCAGAGAGCAGCAAGGAATGGGAGAGCACTTACCTTGCCAAGAGCCGACGTCAGGCAGCCCTTCCAGCCAGCAAAGGGACGGCACCTCCTGGGCTGAGAGAGCAGATAAGACCAGGCTGAAACAGTTCAAGTATTTCTGTACTGATGCCAGGAACATGAGCAATTAAATGGAAGAATTAGAAGGCCTCATCCAGGAGGAATGAGTAATCTTGGGAACTGTGGATATGGGAGGACGTATCTTCCAGAGCATAGATGGGAGAACAAGTGTTACAGATATCCTTGATCACAGCCAGATTGTTCTACCAGACAGAAACGGGGGAGACGAGTTCAGGGTTTGTCTCACTGAAGAGCTGGAAAAGAGAATTTGGTCCTGACAAAAACCTGAGCCTGAGTGGCCCTGACTTGGTTTGGTTTCTGTGGGATGGGCTGGGGGGGGACACGAATTGGTCTCTGCCCAAGGGCTGGGTGTTGGCCTGCAGGCTTTGAGAGCAGAAGCAAACCAGATAATGATGCTGCCTGGCCAGGGGAGCTCACAGGGGGAGGACGGACACGTGGCTGGTCCTGCCTGGAGCCACATCCCCAAGGGAGGAAAGGGCTGCAGGGAAGGGCTGCAGGTCCCCACCATGGACGTGCCCCAAGCCAGGCACAGCCAGAGAGCTGCAGGAAAGGGCAAGGCTGAGAGAGGAGGAAAGGTGGGACTGCAGCAGGATGGGATGATGTAAGGGAAGCCTTGCTGCAGGAGATCTATGGCTTCTGTGGGCAAGAGAAAGCTCAGGCAGAGGCTGCTTTGTGGCACCAGGAATATTTCCTCCTGCTGGATAGTGAGATTGCCAAGACTGGAAGTGGCCACTGCCTGCTTGGTGCTGGTGCACTTAGGGTGCTTGGCTGGTCAGAGTTACTTGCAGGTTCAAGGTTAAGATGGGACAGTCACTTGGGCTTTGCTTTCCTCCTGGCTGGGTGTTCCACCCTGGTCCCTCTGCTCTGGAGCACACTGTGCTCCCAGCCTTTCTGTATGTACTGGAGATGAGCTTGAGAAGGTGAGGGAAGGAAGGAAAGGGCTATCCTGCCCCTAATCTCTGTTCTCCCATTGCTTGCCAAGGCTGTGAACTCCACAGGATGAGAAGAAATGGTCTCAAATTGCATCAGGGAAGTTTAGATTAGATATCAGGAAAAATTTATTCACTGAAAGAGTGGTCAGGTATTGGAACAGGCTGCCCAGGCAGAATTCCCAGGTGGAATCATCATTCCTGGAAGCGCTCCAAAGGCACGTGGATGTGGCACTAGGGGACATGGGTTAGTGGTGAACATGGGGGTGCTGGGTTAATAGTTGGACTCAGTGATCTTAGAGGGCTTTTCCAACCTTAATGATTCCATGATTCTGTGATTCTCTGACTCTGGGGCTCACTGTTGTTCCTTTCAGATGTGCAGCAAGGCCAGGTCTGCTGCAGCACTGGGACTACCCTGGTCTGTGGAGGGGATGGCTGCAGAAGCCCTTGCTGGCTGGTACGTTCCTTGGCACGTTTCCTGGCACATTTCCTGGCGTGTTTCCTGTGCCCAGGGCCAGGCCAGCTCAGCAGCACCTGTGGCAGCTCCCAGAAGGGCTGGAGAGCAGAGCATGGCACAGGCTGCATGTCCAAAGCCATCAGTGCTTGGCTCTCTGCTCCCAGGCAAATGAGCCAGTTAACCTGATCAGCTGAACATGTGGGCACCAACACGGGCAGCCAGCAGAGCGTTCCCTGCCTCGTCCTGCACGTGAGGCTCCTGCTAATCCAGCCCTCTCCTGGCACATCTCAGGGCTGGCTTGGGCAGCGTGTGCCACCGGGCCAGCCCTGGCTGGGCAGGGCTGCTCTGGCCTTGCCTTCCCCTCCCAGTGGGATTTGGGGTTACTTCAGTCCCTTCTCCCGAGCCATGGGGGAACGCCAGGTTTGTGCTGTGCCTGCAGGAGCGTTTCATCATCTGCATCCCCCTCTTCACCTCCCCATCCCGTCCCGCTGCTGCCGGGCAGCACCTCTGCATGTAGGTCAGGAGGAAGGTTTTGCTTCACCTCCCGACTTCCACCACACCTTAAGTGTGTGGGCAATTACCCGGTAACTCCGCACACACCCTGTCGGCTCTAATTACCCGGCAGAGGCAGCGCCAGAACAGAACAGAGCAGCAAACTGTGTCATCCCCCTCCAGGGCTCTTCCCGAGGTGTGGGCGGTGCAGTGGGCGCTGCTGGCTCAGCCTCCTGTCCCTGCAGGGGAGAGCTGATGGACTCACACGGACCAGGAGTTCATCAGCAACAAAAGGTCCGTGGTGCCAAAAGTTCTCTCCAGCAGTGGCAGCGCGGCCCCAGGGCCTCTGTGTCCCTTCTTCCCGTGGTAACTGTGGGTGCTGTGCAGGACACAGGCTCCCTGTCCCTCCCTGCCACTCCCAGAGCAGAGCTGAGGCCAGCAGTGATGACAGCGTTCCTGTCCCTCCATCCAGAGGAGGCCATGAAAATGGTCTGGGGTCTGGAGCCCCTCTGCTCTGGAGCCAGGCTGGGAGAGCTGGGGGGGTTCACCTGGGGGAGAGAAGGCTCCAGGGTGAACTTTGAGCCCCTTCCAGGGCCTAAAGGGGCTCCAAGAAAGCTGGAGAGGGACTTTGGATAAGGGTCTGGAGAGACAGGACACAGGGAATGGCTTCCAACTGCCAGAGGGCAGAGATGGGTATTGATTGGGAAGGAATTGTTTCCTGTGAGGGTGGGCAGGTCCTGGCACAGGTTGCCCAGAGAAGCTGTGGCTGCCCCATCCCTGGAAGTGTCCAAGGCCAGGTTGGATGGGGCTTGGAGCAACCTGGGCTGGTGGGAGGTGTCCCTGCCCATGGCAGGGTTTGGAACTGGATGATCTTTAAGGTCCCTTCTAACCCAAACCAATCTGTGATTCTTTAAGGCAAAGCTGCACCATGAACAAATACATTCCCCCCAAAACCCACACAAATCTTCTCTCCAAACCAGTCCTCTCTGCAGCCACACCCAGAACATCAGGAACCTCAAGGTTTGCCCACCTTGCTGGCCCCCAGCATCTCCATAGGTGTTCTGGGGGCTGGGATGGAGCTGACTCATCACCAGAGTGGGTCTTGTCCAAAAACAGAGCCTCATGTTAGTGCTCATTGCCTGGGCTCTTGTGGATACCAGGATAGGTTTGGAGGCAAGATTATAATCTGAGAGAATCCCAGCTGGGTAGTGCTGTTGTTTTGTTGCTGGTGGCTGGTGATTGAGCCCCCAGTGCCGTTTAAGCTGGGTGTGAGGGCTGTGTACAACTGCAGGGGAAAAGGACAGCTAAATCATTCTCTTTGTGCATTTTATAAATAAAATTGTTTTTTTATCATAAATCCCCCAAAAACAGGGGAGCAAAGGAAAAAGAAGGGGAGAAAAGGAAAGGCTTGTAAAACATTTAATTTCCTGTAGAATGAATGCTTTGGCATGACCCAAATTCACTCCTCTCATTTCCATTTCTTGCAAGTTAAAATGCTTCTCTTTTGATTTGCCTCAGCCTCTTTCTCTGCCCTTCAGGTTCTCTGATGGCAACTGGACCAAGAAATCCCCCATCTCCCTACCCCAATATCGTCCCTTTGCTTCACCCCCTCAGCTCTCAGTGCCCAATTTCCCCCACAGCTCCCCAGAGCTGGGTGCAGGGGGGGCTGCCCCTGCCCAGAAAATCCTTCTCTGGAGGGGGCCCAGGAAAGCTGATGGGGAATCTCTGTGCCCAGGGATGAGAAATGAAAGAAAGCAGTTTCCAGCACTGTACCCACTGAGCCCCATCAGACGGGTTTCCTTCACAGGAGGGGCAAGCTGGTAGTGGATGTTGGGTGATGGGTCCAGCGGGCTCTGCTTCCCGCAATTTGGGCAGGACTGAGCCCAGATCCCTGGCTGGGAGCATTTCTATAAATGCAAATAAATAAAGGAAGTAAATGACAGTCATTTTGGACGTTTTCCTGTATGTAAATGCGTTTCCTTGGTAATCACATCTCTAGTATTTCTGTTTATTTTTATACATCTGTTTTCGGTTAGCCCACAGCGCTCCGTGCAAAGCACAGCCATATCCTCAGATGTCCCTCACCTTGGGCGGGAGAGGGGCCCTGCAGTGCCACACGTGTGTCCCCTCGCACACACGTGTGCACCAGCACCCCTGTGGGGGCACTCCCGCCCCCACCAGTGATCCCACTGCGCTGGGCAGGGAGATGCAACACCACGGGGGTCACTGCCCTGGGTTTCTGTGAGCCTGCCCAGCAGTTTGTGGTGCTGTGCTGCTCTCAGGGACGCATTTTTAACTGTGCCTGTTCAGTTGCCCGGAGGGTTCATAAAGCCTGGGGCTGGGGTCAGTCCGTGGGGATCTGTGAGTGCTGGACCAGGACACCGGTGAGTGTCTGCCCTGCTGGTCCCCTGGTGTGTTTGGGCTCAGCAGGGTCAGGGCAGGACACAGTGCCCTGGCTCCAAGCCCAGCTGTGTCAGGGTTTTTGGGCCCTCCCTGCCCCACAGCCAACACACTGCCCTACCTCTGGTGCTCCACTTCTCTGATCCCTTTGGCACCGCCCTGGGGAGGTGCACAGGGAGGATGAGGAGTGGGATGGAGAGTTGGTGGGCCCATCCCCTCGTTCCCAACATGCTTTTGACCTGTGCAAAGGGCTCTCCATCATGTGGCCCCAGCACTCTGGAAGCCACCTTGACTGTTGATCACCTTCCCTGGACCCGCACTTGGCTTTGTGGAGACACCAGGCTGGGTCATGAGGGCTGTCTCCTACAGCCCCAGGCTGGTCCTGGAGCACAGAGACCAGCATGTCCCTTCTGAGACACCACCTGTGACACTGGCACAGTGGGACCAACATGTCTGTGCACTGGGGCTGTCTCAACAGGGTCCATTGAGCTGTGACAGCATCCCACACCATGATCCCCACACCTCCAGAATCTGCCCACCTCAGGTCCCCCCACACCAGCTGACCATGAACGCTTCATGGTCCCCATGGTTGCCCCTTGTTGCCCACCCACTCTCCTCCCAGGGCTGCCTCTGTGGGGGATGAAGGAAAGTGCCAAGTGGGCAGGGACCACATGGGGTCGGTGCCCAGAGCCCAAGTCCCTGTCTCTGACACTCTCCCAGGGACACCCCAGTTGTTGTTCAGACATTTGTGATGCCTCAAGATAAGCTGAGGGCTGAAATGCAGCTCAGAGGCTGGCTGGCACCTCACAGAATGAGTGGAGAATAAACCTTTCTGGCTTTGCAAAGGATTTTGTTCAGAATTCTCCCCTAATTTAAGCTAAAAAAGAGCATCCTTAAAATCATCAGCAGCTCACGTGCTGTGTGACAGTCACAGCATCACAGAAACTCAGCGCTCGCTCTGTGCACACCCCCCTTTCCGCCCCGTGACCTCGCACAGGATCCGCATCCAGCCAAATTGGGTGCCACCTCTGCGTGATAAATAACCCAGGGAACATGTGCCAAGGTGCCCCTACCACGCAGCACCTGAGAGAAGTCACTGCTGTGAGCATCATCTCACCCGGCACATGGCTCGAACCCAAAGAAAAAGCAGCGTTTTCTCATTCACCTAAAATTATCCACCCACTGGAACAGGTACTATATCCTGGTGATAAACAGGAGCTGCTGGTTTAAGCACATGTTCTCCTACAACGCAGCACAAACCCAGGCTGCTGCTCAGCATCACCTGCACGGCTCTGATGCCTCCTGCATCCCTGTGGAACAAGCGAGCTGGAAATCACCGGGGCTGGGCTTTCACTAGGACTGGAGCTCCCTGACACTGCCCACACCCCCCCACACACACTCTTCTTCCCTCACCACTCTGCTTTCTCATGAACCCTCCAGCCCGGGGTTTATTGCCTGTGCCTTTTGCTGTATCCCAGCTAGAGCCTCCAGCCCCGGCGTGTCAGACACGGCACAAGCCCTCGAACAGCACGCCAGTGCTGCCTCTGAGAGCTGGCAGACTCATAACCATTTTTGGATAGAAAAATATAACACTGCAAGTTAAAAAAAAAAAAAAAAATAAAACCTTGGATTGCATGTAAAGAAATAAAGCAAAATGCTATTCCCCCACTCCTGCTGTCTGTGCTCAAGCCTTCCAAGAAGTTCCTGTCCTCATCTGTTCGGGTATCATTTTACAGCTCGATGACAAACACAGAACTTGCCAGTTTAAACATATAGGGCTCAGTTTTGCTCTCTGGTGCTCACACACACTTACCTTTCCCTCGCAGAGGTGTGGGGGTGACAGCATTGTTAGTCCCTGTCTCCTCACAGTCCCTGGGCAGAGGCCCAGTGTTGTGTTGGGGTGTCAGGAGTGCTGCCCCCACATCCTTCCCATGTGCCCCCAGCCCCCTGGAGCTCTCCTCTGCCCTGCACCAGTGCTGGGGGAACCACACGTGCTCCCACTCGTGTCCACCTGTTCGTGTCCACCCTGGTCATGGTCACTGGGATCCCAATCTCCTGCTCCCCACCTGTGGGGGTGGATTTACCAGAGCCCAAAAGGTGCTGCTGTCCCTCCCCATCAACGCCTCAGGGAGACAGGACCCCAAGGCAAAGCCCAGTCAAACACAGCCTCACACAGAGAGGAACCAAAGCAAAGCATTCCAGCGAACAAATCACATTAAATGACGCATTGCCTATGAGATGGCAGGGAATGCACACGCAGCCAGCCCGGCTGATGCCGACCATGCTGCTCTGGCCAGTGGATGGGAGGCTGCACACCCACAGTGCCCTGCTCTGCCCCTGCCCACAGCTGCTCTCTGCTGCTCCTCACACACAGCACGTCTGTTCCTCAGCCCTGTAGCCCTGGGGGAGGATGCAGGGGCAGGACCCACATCCAGAGCACTGCCCTGCCCAGCCCCCAGTGCCACCCCACGGCTCCGTGGCAGGGTGGGCTTGGGGTCTGGGGAGCTGCAGGAGCAGCCAGCACACAGCAAAGCCCATCTCAGGGCAGGGATCCCTGCAGCAGGATCAGTGCCTGCGGCTGTGTCAGCCCTCGCGGACTGCAGGGCGTCATTCCCAGATAAGGGGCCTTATGCTGAGCCTGATTTACGCCTCCCTCCCTTTCCTGCCTCCTTTTCCAGGCACTTGACCGCTGAACTGCCTAAACTCTCCTCCAGTGTGTGTCAGCTGGGACGTGCAGGGAGCTGAGCAGGACAGGGGCCAGACAGTGTTTGCTGCAGGTCACTCCATGTGCAGAGCCCTGCCCTGACGTCCCTGTGTGACCCAGCACGGCCTCGGGCGGGGCACAACTGGGGGTCTCTGCTGCAGGAGAACCCCAGGGACCTCCAGGGCTGGACAGCATGAACAGCCCAAATCTCCTGCCAAAACCCCAGCAAACTCCTTTTTTTTTTTTTTTTTTTCACATTAATTTAATTTTCAGGTGGTCAGTACAAGCCTGCTGTGTCATATTCACGTTGCCACAGCCACAGCACTGACAAGTGGGTGATTTCAGTGCATTTGTACTTCAGAAATAAAAAAAAATAAATTAATTTTCCCAAGTCTAATTAGAAGGCAAGGAGATCTGTGGCGGGGGGGCAATGAGGTGAGGTCTTGGCTGTTTTAAAGGAGACACAGGTTTGTGCCTTCTTCTCTGCTGTGACTGCAGACCCTGTGTAGCTCTGGGTGATCCACTGGATGCTGGATCCCAGTCCCTATCATGATCCCACAGGCAGCATGAGGATGCTCCCGGAGATCAAGGGCAGCAGTGGTTCGAGGAGGGAGTGTGTTCTCAGCCATCTCGCTGCTCAGGGCCAGAAGAAAGTCAGACTTTCTCTGATCCTTCTGTGAGTCACTTCATAGCAAAGGACTGAGCCAGCCCCCATGGGGCTCTGAGTGAGGGCTTTGCTGACAACTGGGGGCTCGGAGAGCCAGTTGGTGGTCATGGGTTGTGTTACGGAGCCATTTCATCAGGACATTTGAAGTGGAGCAACATGAGGGCACTTGTATTCCCCTTCTGGGCGAAAGCTGGCTGGATATTCTGCATATTCCCAGCTTTCTGCAGCAGGAAATGGCCGGGGTTATGGAGTGACCACAGCGCTGTCTCCTCGCAGCTCAACTGCTGCAGGGACATCACCAGTGCCAAGCCCTCCTGGGCAGTGCAGGCAGGACCAGGCCATGGCACTGTGTGTGTGCCCACCAGGGGAGCCACCCCTCTGGCACTGCCAGCCGTGGCACTGTGCCCCACAGGGTGCCCACCGTGCCCCCAGCAGGGCCAGCATTGCTGTCAGGAACCACGAGCACCGTGGGCAGGTTTAGCTGGAGAGCTGGAGGGATCCAGCCCTGCCCAGGCAGTACTCCAGGTTCCCAGCCTGCCGCAGCAGCCAAGCACTTGGATCGCTGGCACCACTCTCTCTCCTTGAATTACTCATCTTTTCCATTACGAGGCCTCCCATACTCCAGCAATCCATCTGTTTGGTGGTGCAATTTCAGGATCATGCCTTTTGTCAGTGATGTTAATTTTGGCAGGCAGCAGCAGATGCGGCGCTGAAGCTCCCTGCTGAGGCCTCGCCGCCTTTTCCTGGGCATCTGGCAGCGTGCTCCAAGGTGCCAGGGGAGATGGCAGCCCCCTCCCTGGTGTGGCCAGGGGTCTGTGCTGGTGGTGACTCCTGAGGCCAACAAGCAGTGCCAGTGGTTGTTGCTGGTGGCACACACGTGTGACAGGGGAACACGGGGAGGTTTGGTGCCCTGCACCCAACACGTAACAGGCTGGCAAACTGCTTGTGCTTTGCTCTCCAGCTGCAGCCCTTTGATGACCTGCCAGATCTTTGCTCATCTCCCCAGGACTTACCTGCCTTGTGTCCATCTTGGGCATGGCTGATGCTGGGATGCTCCTGGAGCAGATGCAGACATGGAGCTGCCAGGTGACCAGGGGTGCACTGCCACTGCAGCTGCTCAGGGGGACCACACGTGACCAGACCCCACAGAGGTATTGTTGCACCTGAAGGTGCAACTTTAGGAGCTCCATCTTTAGGCACATCAGTTGCTTCCTGCCCCTGGTTCTCCTCTGAGAACTGATGAGCTGCCTCACCCTCCCTGGGGTTCTCCCTTCTTCTCTCATCCCTTCAGCTCTTGGCTGGTCACAGAGTGCATTTCCCCCCAGTGCCCACAGGACCCATGTGCAGACATGCCCAGGACGATGGGAAGGGGCCTGGGGCACCCTGAGAGTGAGGTCTGGGGGAGCAGCATGGAGAGGGTGAGAAGCCAGGCTGTGCTGACCTCCTGAGCAGGGCTCCCTGGAGAGCCATGTCACTCCCCTGCACCAGGGCACGAGGAGGGTGGTTCAGCAGGGACCACAGGAACAGCAGAGTGCAGCAAGCTCAGCTTTGGTGTAGGGGTTGGTACTTCCAATTGGAGTGGGGGACACCAACTGCTCCACTCCTGTCACACTGGTGTCCCTCACTGCGTTTTTCCCTGGCAAGGCCCTCAGCTTTAAACTTGACTCTTGCTCAGGAGCTTTGGCAGGTTTGTACCCAAAATTATTATAGGCTTGCACCCAAAATTATGCTCCTGTGAGGCTCGTTCAACTCGCAAAACTGAGCTCAGCAGGGAAACTGGGACATCCCCTTGTGGAGCTGAGCCAGAGGCCTCAGGGTGTCCCAAGATGCTGCTCTGTGTCAGCAATGGTGTCTGGGGAGTCTGCCCCACACGGGGCCTGCACTCACATCCCCCTGCCCAGATGCCTCCCCAGGAAGGGTCTTTGTGCTCCTGTGCCACCACAGGAACACTTGTCCTGGGCACTGCAAAAGCTGACAAATGGGGAAAATCTTCTTTCATGCCACCTGAAACCACTCTGGCAGAGCAAGAAGGAGAAACTGGCTTTCCTGCCTCAGTGGTGCCCCACAGAGGGGTCAGCTCGAGCCCTTCCCATCTCCCCACCTCCCTCCCTGACATCCACCTGCCAGGATCAGCCTGGCTCTGCTCCTGCCCACGGAGCCTCCCAGGGCTGGGTGCTCCCCTGCTGTCCGTGCTGTGAGCCTGATGGGCAGCCCAACAGTGGGCCCCTGCCTGCCCTGCCTGCCCTGCCTGCCCTGCCTGCCCCACTGGCCCTGAGCAGGCAGAGCCACTGCAGACAGAGAATCAGAGTCACAGAACCACAGAACCAGTCATTGAATCACTGAGCTTGGAAAAGTCCTCCAAAAGATCATCAAGTCCAGCCTTTGCCCGAATCCCCCCAGGCCCACTAAACCATACAGTGAAGTGCCAGGGCCCTCCACTCGTGTTTTGAACACTCCCCCACAGCCCTGGGAAGGTGACAGTGCTGTGCAGAGCCCGGGCTGTGCACTGTTCCTGTCCCCATTGCAGGGCTTGTGCCCTCTGAGGTGATGCCACCTCCACACGACTTACCTGGTCCTTACTTGCCCAAAAGCTCTAGTTGTGCTGCTTTTGTTTCTCACCTGGCTCTGACATTCCTCTGGGGCTTGTCATGAGAGCAGCTCTTCTCAGTGGCTTCTTCTCCCCTGCTTGTTGCATTGCTCTTGTGGAGCCCAGCAGCAGCTGCCTGGGCACTGGGGGCAGCAGGGGAACAGTGGGGTGGTGGGCACAGGGCCTGGAGATGGCTGCTCCCACCAACTCTGTCAGTCCTTTGCTGCCCTGGGGCCCTCTCCCCCTTGCCAGGGGGCTTTTGCCTACCCAGGACTATTCCCTGCTGCAGCCAGAGGCATTTTTGTCACCACCAGTGCCCATCTGCTCTTCCTGGCTGTTGCTTCCAAAACCTGAGCAGAGTTGCTGAGCAGGGGGAGGAGATGCTGCTGAGCAGGGGAAGGAGAGGCCCAGAAGAGCCAAGGCCATCCCTGTGGGATGGAAGAGGCTGCAACACCAGCCCTTTCCAGGTGCTAGTGGGGAAGGTGTAAGAAGCCCACGGTGGGCAGGGCAGAATGATTTACCCTCGTGTGTGTGTTTGGCAAACAGAAATGAGCCAAAGCTGCTCACAGGTGTAATATCCCTGCTGGTTATGGCTGTTAGCTACTATCAGGATGCTTTTCCCTGGTATTTGTGCCATCTCCTGCTCTTGCTACAGCCTGGTCCAAGGTCTAAGCCAGGGGGTTGCTGTAATTCATAATGTGCATCTGGAGATGTTGATCCATGTTGTGCTGTGCCCTGGGGGAGCAGAGAAATGAGGGGCAGGTATTGTGAGTGAGGGATATCCCAGGCAAACCTTCAGCATCACCAGCTCACAGTCCCCCACCTTCTATGCCATGGATGGGGAGAACCACACAACTCACTGGGCCCAGCAGGGCCTGCCAGCAGCCCCCCAGCATGGCTCAGAGCCTTGTCTGGCAAGAGACAGACCCCTGGCTCAGACCTCTGGCCCTGCCTGTCCATCCTCCTGCTCTGGATCCTGTGGGATTCCTGGCAAAGGCTGTGCTGGCGTTTCCAGAGTGGCTGAAATCTGCACCAGCACCTCATCGTCCCCATGGCATGGGTTTGTTCCTTTCCACAGGTGACCCCAGCACAGAGCCTGGCACTTGGCTGGTGTCTTGGAGTGACACTCGTGGTGTCTCAAGCTTTAGCAGCAGCACTGCTGGTGATAACACAGCCCTGGGTCCAGTCCAGGCCTCTGGAGAGCCCTTGCAGGCGTTGCTGCAGGGCATTTCCCTCCTCTGTGCATTCACCACCTCCAGGTTGGTCCCTCCACGGGTCTGCTCATCCCCTCCTGTAGCTGCCAACGCCTCCAACACCTCCATCCATGTCTGGTGTCTGATCTCCTGGTAAGGTTATCCTGCACCCCAGATGCCTGACCCTCATCTCCCCTGCACCCCCCCAGCCTGCCTGGCTTCCCCTCCTCGCTGCACATCAGGACACGAGGCTGGGGGTGAGGATCTCTACAGCCCAGCCTGCCGTGGTGGCTCCTGGAGGGGCTGGGGTGGGAGTCCAGGCCCCGTGGTGGTGATGGGAGGCAGGGACTGGGGTGTGCGGGGCAGTGTGTGCCCCCGGGGTGTGCGGGGCCGTGTGTGCCCCGGGGTGCGGGGCCGTGGGTGCCCCCGGGGTGTGCGGGGCCGTGTGTGTCCCCGGGGTGTGCGGAGCCATGTGTGCCCCAGGGTGTGTGCGGGGCCGTGGGTGCCCCCGGGGTGCGGGGCCGTGTGTGCCCCCGGGGGTGCGGGGCCGTGGGTGCCCCCGGGGATGCGGGGCCGTGTGTGCCCCCGGGGTGCGGGGCCGTGTGTGCCCCAGGGATGCGGGGCTGTGTGTACCCCCGGGGTGTGCGGGGCTGTGTGTACCCCCGGGGTGTGTGGGGCTGTGTGTGCCCCAGGGGTGTGGGGCCGTGGGTGCCCCCGGGGATGCGGGGCCGTGTGTGCCCCCGCGTGTGCGCAGCGTGGGACGGGTGTGCGGGGGCTGCTCGGGGAGGGGCTGCTCTGTTCCCCTGGGCAGCAGCAAGGCTGGAGGAGCCCACTGGTGCCGGGAGCTGCCGAACACGAGGCCCTGCAGCCCCGCACTCCGTGTCACCGCCCGTGTCACCGCCCGTGTCACCCCGTGCCAGAACGTGCCCGTGGCGTTCGTGTCTCTGTCCCCGTGTGTGTGTCCTGCCCTCGGCGTGCCCGGGGTGCCCCCACCAGACAGCCCTGCTGAGCGCACCTCGTGGGTGTCTGGGAGGCACTGGATAAAAGGGGAAATGGCTGGAAAAGCTCTCCTCACTCCCATTTTAATCAGAGAAATGAAGCAGCTGCTGGAGTGAATAGACCCTGCACTAAAGCAGACGTCTTAATATCTTTTGCAGAGGAGGTGCATTGTGATTCATTCTGTGCATCTCTATTACTCAGCTTTTGATAGGGGCTTACTTGTCTCAAGTGCTTTTCATTATTGCCCTAATGCTATCTATTAACATACTGGATGGAGGCTCTTTTCTCATCTGGAGCATGCATCACTGTGCTTTTAAAGATTATGGGGCTTGCAAATACATAACACTTTACTGCCTCCCTGCCATAATTCACTGGGAAAAGAAATACATGTAAATAGATAGGTAAATAGATAACTGAGTCGGAGGGCTGGGGGAGACAGGGAGGCAGACAGACAGACAGAGCCCAGCACAGAGCTCAGCACACGGCTCCTTCTTTCCTAATAAACCAGAAAAGAGCTGCTCTTGGGGTTTATTTAAAAATTCTTGGCCACCGTTTGATCTCATTTGGAAAATCCTTGTTTCCTGGTTCCCAGCCTCAGGCCCTCAGGCTGCAGGGTGGGTCCCCCATCAGGGATGAGGGGCTGTGCCCAGGAAAAGGGGCATCCTGGGAGAAGGGGAAAGGGAGAGGACTGTGCTGGAGGGATAAGTAACAGCATATTGTGGAAAGGTGACCTGTGGGTGGAGACCCCCAAAGCCCACGGGATGTGCCACTGCAGGTGGACCAGAGCCACGGCCCTGCTCTGGCTGAGACCTCCCCAGCAACCTCAGCAACGCCATTTCATCTCAGCTGGGTCAATTAACCACTTTAAAGACCAGTGAGGCATTTAAACACTCAGATGAGACTGATGTGGGCAGCCCTCATCAGGGGAAGATTACAGGTGTGGTTTTCTGGGTCAGGGTTATTACACAGTTATCAATCATGGCTCTATTGCGTGGCAGGTGATGCTGCATTTCCTGACACACACGATACCAGGACACACTGGGAGAGATGCAGAGCTCAGACCAGGCAGTAAGATCTTTCCTTTTCTTTTTTTTTTTTTTTTAATTCAGCAAATTCCTCCAAAGAAAGACTTTTTGCAGGAAAGGAATAAATTGGAATTATATTTTAACAACAGTGCTTCATTCTTCAGCTCAGGATGGCTTTTTCTTTCTGTTGAACTGTGGTAAGCAATGCAATGGCACAAAAGCAAAATTAAGCAGCCTGAGCTTGGTGGGACTGCAGGGTTCATCTCAGACCGTGCATTTGCTTTCTTTTGTAATTTCTAATATTTTGAAAACCCATTTCCCTGCCCTGTGCCTGTGTTACAGGCATCTTCAGGCCTGCAGAGAGCACAGCCTCCACAGCCTAGACTGTTCCCCAAAACCTGTGGGGGTTGACTGGCAGATGATGGTTGCATTGACCTTCCCCAGCAAATCAGTCAGGGCAGGGCACATTCCTCTGCATCCCAGCAGTGTTGGCATATTTAGGGCAGGGCACTCTGGGGCACAGTTTTCCTGTGCAATGGACAGGGAGGGCATCCTGGGGACAGCCCAGCCCTCTCCCCTCTCCCAGCAGCATCAGGACTACCAGTTTAGACACCAGCTCAGCCACTGGGGTGCTGAGCAGCAAGAGACCAAACACAGGTTCAGCTCCCAGAGGGATCCACAGGAGCCTCTGGCTTGGGGTCAGTGGTGGTCCCACAGGGTGATGTGGGAGGTGCCAGGAGCACAGGGACAGGGTGCCCCTCCAGAGCAGGGCTGAGGGCGTTCTGTGGGAAGTGCTTATCCCTGCTCAGGGTTGGGGTTTGGGCTGTCACACCAAACCAAGGTGGGGAAGGTGTAGAATGACAGGATGGTTTGGGTTGGAAGGGACCTTAAAGCTCATCTCATTCTGCCCCCTGCCATGGGCAGGGACACCTCCCACCAGCCCAGGGTGCTCCAAGCCCCGTCCAACCTGGCCTTGGACACTTCCAGGGCTGGGGCAACAACAGCTTCTCTGGGCAACCTGTGCCAGGGCCTCCCCACCCTCACAGGGAAGAGTTGGTTTCCAATATCCCATCTAAATCTACTCTCTTTCTGTTTCCTGGGTTTATCATCCTCTGGTCTAAACAAAATGAGGGGACTCAGCCTGTCCTGCTGGGCAGGAGCCCCTGTTGGTGCTCAGCTCACAAGGGTCACCCCTGGCACCAAGGCACAAGCTGGGGATGAAGGGTGGGTGTCCTGAGCTCACACAGGTCCCCATTCTGGGCAGCAGGTTCCCAGTTCCCGTGCTGGTTCAGGCAGGGGGTTAGAGAGAGGCAATCTGTGCCACCACCACCCCCTGCTCTGCAGCACCACGGCTTTTGCCTCCTCCTGTCCTCAGGGCTGCCAGAACCCTCCCAGGAACCTGTGACAGCAGCACCCCAAGGTGTGTTTCCCTGGGTTCTCCCAACCTGTGAACGCAGCTTTCCTCTGTTCGATAAATAACCCACAGGATGTATTACAACCTTTTATAAACTGAGACCAGCGCTGGCTCCCAGCTATGGTTAATCATATAAACTTGCCTAATTTTATTCTATCAGCCATCTTGTTGCTACATGCCAGATGCTTGCCCTAAATGAATAGTGTTGGAACAGCCAAGCATCAAGTTAACAGAATACCAGCAAACATTCCCGACAGCATGAGCAGTCTATAAAACCTGGCACTAAACTGTATTAGAGGAAGAGATAAGCTCTCAGAGAGGAGCTGGGAAGACTGTGGGCTTGTTTTTTTTCCAAATGGCTCCATACAGCATGTGGTGCAGGTGTCGTAGGAGAAATCCATCGAGCTATGGAAGTATCTCTCTATCTGAGGCTGGCTATGCTATGAATCTTCTAATGGGATTAAGGCTTAATGCCCTAAATAGAATATGAAATAGTGCTTCCTCTCACAGAGCTGCCAGCTGTCTTGCAAACAGGGCACAGAAACTTCCACTTTTTGCAGATCGAATCAGTCACTCTCTGAATTGATGGCAAGAGCCTCATCAACAAGATATAATGTTTTAATGATGTTGTGACATGACCTGACACGCAGTGTCATTTGATGGATTCTCTCGTGTCACAGCGTATTTCTGACACGGAAAAATGTAACCTCTCTCCCCTTTTTGGGAAAAAAAAAAGAAAAAAAGAAAAAAAAAGAAAAAAAGAAAGGGGGTGAAAAAAAAAATGTTCATTTCTGCAGTGCCTGAGATGCTCAGATCTGTGCTGGCTCGTGGTGCTCAGCAGTGCCCCACTGGAGCCCCGCAACTGCCTCGTGCTGGAGGAGATGGATTTCCAGCACACAGTTCTGGATCTGCCCCTCCCCTCTGTGCAGCACTTTGTGGCCTGCTAATAACACAGGACAAATAGCACGGTATTAATAACCAGAGCCACCATTTCACCCCTATTTTCTGATGTGAATCTCCTTCAAGTCTCTTCGGACATTGGGAATTGCCATTCCTCGCCAGCCTCCCGGAGCGTCCCCAGCTCTGCAGCTGCTGCTCCCCCCTCAGTGCAGGGACAGTCAGGGGCTTGGGCAGGGCCTGCTGGGCTGGTTGCACAGGGACCACTTGCCTGGCAGATCACAGAATCCCAGAATGGCTTGGGTTGGAAGGGACCTTAAAACTCGTCCGGTCCCAACACCTGTCATGGTCAGGGCCACAAGACTCAGCTCTCCTTACCCAGCATGGCCTTCAGGGCCAGCTGCATCTGTGTCCCCCAAAATGAGGTGGAAAAGCCAAATAGCTCCCAGAGGAATACAGAGAGTGGGGATCTTGTGTCTGAGAGGGTGCTGAGTTGACAGATTCCTGCACGCCCTCGGTGTTAGGGCTGGTGCTCTGCTCGCTGGCAGAGGCAGAGGTGCTGATGTCTCCTGTGGGTGTCACCTGGGAATGCCAACATCCATGCTGGGAGGAGCCATCAGCTTGGAGGAGCTGGGCAGGCCCCAGGGGAAACCACAGTGCACAGAGAAGAGGGACCCCTGGCTCCCCTTGGTGACCCCAGCCTGGCAGCAGCTCCACACAGGCTGTTTGGTGCCTTGGAGCCTCTGAGGTTGGGCACAGCTGGGGCCTGGCACCTCGGGCACCTTGTGCCTCCCGTGCCTGGAGGAGAGGCACAGCTGTGCCCCCACCCAGCCACGCTCATTGCCGAGCTCTGGTGGGGACGTGGGGCTGGTGGTCCCTGGACAGCCTGGCCAGTGACCCCAGGCACGCCCACAACAACCTTGTTGGCTTGTGCATCCTCTGGGTGTGGGGTGTGTGGGGTGTGTGGGGTGTTTGGAATACCCTGACCTGTCAGCCAAGACTCTGATGCATATTTGGGAGGCCCCTGACACCTCAGAGTTCTGTGGGACCCTGTTGTTGTGGGACAGCGGGGACAGAGGGGGCTGCATGGACACCCCTGTCACAGCCAGGACCTGGGGGAATGAATCTGGGGAAAGGGAACTGCATATTCCCACATACCCCAGGTGGCCCCATGCCAGGATTCAGACCCCAGGGCTCTCCAGTGCATCCAGCTGCATCCCCAGGACCTGGGGGAGGGATTCCAGCACTTACACCCAGCCTCTGCTGCCTGGGGAAGGAGCGTGGATTTGCAAGGGAGGTGATGGGGGGACATCTAGGTGGGTGTCCCCCACCCATTCACACTTCCCCAGCAGCCTCTGGGTTGGCCTCTGCTCTCCCTCCCTGTTCCCCAGGACTGGTGATTGCAGTTTGGGCAGTAAATCTGAACCATCCAATCCTGTTAAATTATTTTCCAAATGACATGATTTCCCCGGTGCACATAAATGATCAATTTCATGTTTTATTCCTAGCGCTATTTTAGTAAGGGGAAAAAAAAAAATCTCATTAAACTATCTTGATTAGAGAAAAGGGGCTGTCATCACGGGGTGGACAAATGGTGTGAGGGCACTCAGCTATTTCCCTGAACGCTCAGACACCTGCAGAAGAGGCCTTCAAAGACCTGAAGGTTATTTGCCCATATTACAAATGAGGTGAAGGTTAAAAAAGGTGATTAAAAGCATCTGGAAACCCAAATGTGACAGAGTCTTGCAGTAACCTCCGAGCAGGTTGATTTATGACAGGCCGGTCCCACCCGTAACAAGATTATAGCTTCTCCCCATCAGCCATTGTGATAAATACCAATTACCTGCTTGAGTATTGCCATTCAAATTTGCCTAAGTAAGGAGCAGAATCATACATCTATGTTGATTACATATCAATGATGCCGTGGAAGCCTTTGCAACTTTTAGATCTGCTTAAGATATGCCGCCCTGATTTAGACGGCGATTTGCATACAATTTACCCATAAAGCTTCACTTTGAAAAGTATAATTACTTTTTTAATATTCTTCCTTCTGATTTGAATGTTAGAGAGGCCATATAATGAATTACTGCACTAATGAAGACAAACATGCTCTCGGGGTGTACAATGGGAGCATTGTTAAATAAACTTCCTGCATGCAACACATTTGTTGTGGTTAATCCTTAAATGGAGGCTCCGATTAATACCGGCACTTTTCTTCCCATAATTATTTTGTGAGGGATGTAAATCCCTGCCAGTGCTGCTGCAACGGTCTCACCCAGCAGCAGGTGCTGCAGGGAGGCAGGAGGGACCGTGGGGTCCCCCATGAAGGGGTCTGGGCACACCACAACCAGCAGGTTCTGAGTGAAGCAGCCCCTGTTCCCTGCACAGGGTCCTGGGCAGGAGCAGCCACTGCCAGATCCTGCCAGGCTTTCCCTGGGAGATGGGGGTGGCTGCCATCACAAGGGTTGGGGACAGCACAAGTGACACCTGCCCGGGACCTCAGCATGGGCACAGCTCTGCTGCCCTGTCACAGAGTCACAGAATGAGCTGATTTGGAAGGCACTCACAAGGATCACTGAGTCCAACTCCTGGTCCAACTTCCCTGAAAAGTCACACCATGTCCCTGAGAACCTTGTCCAAATGTTCCCTGAGCTCTGGCAGCCTTGGGGCTGTGCCCACTGCCCTGGGGAGCCTGTTCAGTGCCCAACCACCCTCTGGGGAAGAACCTTTTCCCAAAATCCACCCTGAGCCTGCCCTGACACAACTCCAGCCATTCCCTGGGGGCTTTCCCTGGTCCCCACAGAGAAGGGATTCAGGGCAGCAGGTCTTTGGAGCTCATCCTCCTTTGCTTTTCTTCTTTTTCCCCCTTCTCTCTAATCTGAGGATCCTCCACAAAAATCTCTGTTCATAAAGAGCAACTCCAGGATTTCAGGTGGCTAAAACCTTCTGGGATGGGCAGAGGGAAACCTGGTAGGCAAAGTAGCCAGATTTGGACAGAAAGCTGATCATATCCTGGGCTGCATCAAATTCAACTTGACCTCAGGTTGAGGAAAGTGATTCTGTACTTCTGGTCCTCTCAGGTGAGTCCCCACCTGCAGAGCTGCCTCCAGCTCTGGGGTCCAAGCACAGGAAGGACCTGGAGCTGCTGGAGAGAATCCAGAGGAGGCCTCGGAGATGCTCCGGGGCTGGAGCCCCTCTGCTCTGGAGCCAGGCTGGGAGAGCTGGGGGGTTCCCCTGGAGAAGAGGAGGCTCCAGGGACACCTGAGAGCTCCTTGCAGGGCCTAAAGGGGCTCCAGGAGAGCTGGAGAGGGACTGGGGACAAGGCATGGAGGGACAGCACACAGGGAATGGCTTCCCACTGCCAGAGGGCAGGGTTAGATGGGAGATTGGGAAGGAATTCCTGGCTGTGAGGGTGGGCAGGCCCTGGCCCAGGTTGCCCGGAGAAACTGTGGCTGTCCCTGGATCCCTGGAAGTGTCCAAGGCCAGGTTGGAGCAACCTGGGCTAGTGGAAGGTGTCCCTGCCCATGGCAGAGGGTGGAATGAGATGAGCTTTAATGCTCCCTTTAAACCCAAACCATTTTAGGGTTCTCTAATTCTATGACAAAAGATTTTGGAGATTTCTGTTGCCCTTGGGAAATACCAACTGTGAGCTCTGGGAAAGGGCTTGCTGGGAGCAGTGTGGGGATCTGGTGATTGGAAGGGAGACTCACAAAAGGGTTCCTTGGCACTGGGATCAGTGCCTGGGTCAGGGATGTGCTCTGGGGTTTCTTTTCTAAAAGCAAACCCCCATTTCCTTTGTCATGCACAGGTCTGTGGTGATGCTGAGCCAACTGGCCAGGCTGGCTCCAGACTGGGCTCTGGGGGCACGAGGGACCCTCAGGACAGCAGGGCAGGGGTTTGAGCATGGGGGCTTGGACAGGGACCTGTCCTGAGCCTGATCTGGTATCCTTTGAGAGCTTGGCCAGGTGTTTTACCCCTCCACATTGATGCCCTCACTGCCATCCTGACCAAAGGGTGCCCTCATTGCCTTCTTACCAAAGGGTAGTAGGATTTGGGATTCCCACTCAGGACTGCTGGATATAGCCAGACACTCCCAGGCTCAGTGGTCCCAGGCCTGACTCGCTGTGCCTCAGCTGGTGGGTTCATCTGTCCCAGCACTTCTCCATGCAGGTTGTTGCCCTGCCCTTGCTCATCCCAGGAGCTGATGAACATCTTTCCAAGCTCCAGACCCTCCCATGGGTGCCAGGCCTGGCCCCTGCCCCAGCTCAGCCCTGCTCTGGCGTGCCCTGCTCTGCCTCTGAGGCTGTCAAACCCTGTTTTGCTGGGCTGGGCCCAGTGAGGGAAGTGATCCAGCTCGCCAGGACTGCCTCATTATCCACTGCTCTGCCAATCTTTGTGCCATCGACACATTTTACCCGCAGAGATTCGGTATTGACTGCCAGTTTATTGATGGGGTGGGGAACAGCATCTGGCCAAGGGCTGGCCCCCCTGGGCACTCAGATGCTGTGGCCAGCCTGGGATCAGTTCCTGGCTTGCAGTCCCACTGATCTCCTCCCTGACCTTCAGGATGTCACTTGGCTCCATATTTGCAAAGGTTTTGAAGCACATGAAGCTCCACATCAGTAAGTGCTGAGCTTTAATGCACCTGATTTCCTGGTGTCACCTGTGTCCCAGGTGCTGCTGGAGGTCCACTGGGAAACACTGGGACCTTCACAGGAGCAGCTTAAGAGCTGATACATCTCATTTTTCTTCCCTCAGATGAAACATAAACCTCTCCAAACACAGGCTTCTGTCCCTGAGAGGGAGAAAGGGGCTGGTTCCTGCCTCAAAGGGAGCTTCCAGGAGAGTCCTTGGAAGGGGGGACAAGGTGCTGGCCATTGGACTCAGCAGCATCACACAGCAGGGGGGAGAGATGCCAGGGGAAGTTGCCACCGTGTGAGTACCAGCAGTGGCTCACAGCCAGCTCTGCACTGTGGAAAAGCATTCCCTGAACCCAGGGCCCCTGAGATACCACCTTTCCTCAGCCCCTCAGTCTGCCCACCATGTGGGGCCTTTCTAAGAGCTCCACAGAGGTAGCAGGAGGCTTCCTTTGGACCTCACTGCCCACTGCAGAGCTGTGCTGATGGTCACCCTCGTCACCACCTGCACTGTCACATGCTCCAGGAAACTATTTCCTCGTCATTGGAAATGTGCCCAGATCCCCACCAGCAACTGCCAGTGCCCTCTGCTCTGCCCTGAGCAGCGTCCTGGGCAGGGTCAGGGGGACAGGCTGGTGCCAGGGGGTCCCTGGCACGGCAGAGTGAGCCTGCACAGGCTGGTTAATGAGGGATGTGAAGCACTGGGATTGCACTGCCCTTCCCAGGCCTGTCAGAGCAGAGGAGGGGCAGGGGAGGAGCAGGTCAGATAATGACCTTGCCCAGCTCGTTAACCTCCAGCTCTCCCTGTAACGCACTTGACTGCTTGACTCCCTTCTGTAATTAAAGTGCAGGGCTGTTTAACAATTAACAGGTCTGAAGGAACTGCTTTCCAGCATGGACTTACCGGGAGCTGCAGGAACTGTCCAAGGCTCGTTGAGGCGAGAGCTGCCCTTGAGAAGAAGAGGCAGGTCATGCCACCCCCCCTGCACGCCCTGCCAGCTCCTCCTGTGCCACCAGTGGCTGTGGGCACTCTGTTGGAGGGGGTGGATCCTGGAGGGCAGCAGGAAGCCTTCCAGCCTCCCCAAATATCCCTGCTGCTCATGTCTCTGCTGGGCTGTTGAGATCTGGTGGGAACTGCACAGCTCTGGAATGCCAGGGAGGGACACAGCGAGATGGAGGCGGCTGAAACCTCCTCTGGAGGAAGCTGAAACCAGGCAGGAGAAAGGTCCAAAAATTTCATCGTGTGGGGATTGAGCAGCCCATCCCCATCAGGACCTGAGGGATGCCTGGGGATCACATCAATCATAAGAGGTGCCTGGCTCACAGCTCGTGGCTGAGGGGTCAGACCTGGTGCTCCTGTGATTGCTCCTGGCCCTGTGCTCAGCACCTTTGGAGCAAAGATGTCTGGAGGCCTGTGCCTGCATCCCTGGGCCTGCCCCACTTGCCTGGTGGAGATGAGACATCTCCAGCAGTTTGTGAGGGACTGTCACCCTCCTGAGCTACTCCTGACAGGAGAGCCCTGGCCATGGGTTTTGCCTGACCAAGCACGGGAGCACCTCCAGTTTGAACTACCCTGGGGGTTTGTCCTGCACCCTCAGAGCCCAGAACTCCTGAGCCTGCTGGCATCTGCTCTGGGGATGATGAATTGCTGATGGCATCTGCATCACTGGGGGTGAGGGGCTCTGCTGAAGGGAACTGGGACCCTGATAGAGATGCAAATGGACAGATACCCACCTTGAGCCAGGCAGATCCCTCCTGCAGACCTTGTGGGCTGTTCCCAGCCGAGAGCTCCTGGGTGGGGTGATGTCCCAGGTCCTGGGGGCGTGTGCCAGGACCAGCCTTTGCTGGCACCTCTGAAGAAGGGGAGCCAGGGAGGCTGGTTCTGCTGAGAGGGCCACTGGCTGCTGAAGGGCAGAGACATGAGCATGACAGTGACCCAGCAGACCTCCTGCCTCGCTGCCCAGCAGCAGGACAGCAGCAGGGTGGGGATGCTCTGTGGTTGGTGACACAGATGTGTGCAGTGATCCGTGTGGGAGCCGGAGGGAGCAGCTCGGGGAGGGTTAACCTGGGAATCAGCCAGGCAGCTGCCAAGGCACTATAGATTTTGGAGCAGTAACTCTTCAGCTGGAGAGTGAAAAGAGGACAGCTAATGAGGCTCATGAGATCTGTTAATACTTAACCCAATGCAACACCTACCAGCCCTGCCAATAAATCAGAGGCGAGCACCAGCACATTGCTCTGGTGTGCCAGCAGAGCCCCAGCATCCATGGGGGATCCCTCCTCTCACCATCACGGGGCCTGAGCTTCCCTCTCCCACTCTCCTCTCACAGGAGTCTTGTGAAAACTGGCATGGCCAGACCCCCATCACTGGGACAAAATGCTTTGGAGATTTTTGGAGGGCAATGACAAACTCCAGCTTGGAGGGATCATGGGCTCAGCCCTAGAGAGTCAGTGAGCCTGTGAAGGTTCAGCCTCATGGACTGAGGATGGGGAGGGGGCATCGGGGAGTGCAGATGGGAATTCAGGTTTTTAAAACCTCTCTAGGAAAATCCAGCCTTGGTTTAATCAGCACTGATTAACCTGCCCCACAGCCCGGCACACCCAGGGCTTCATTTTCAGTACTCACTCTGATTCTCGAGCTCAGAGGTGTCTGTGCTCCCACACAGCACCATGATCCCCTTCTCATGCAGAAATCATCCCCACAGTGGCAGAGCCCCCTCGGTGGGACCATGTTCACAAGGGTGTTGGTTAAAGAGGTGCCACAAAGTTACCCTCCCATCCAGACTTTTCTAATGTCCCTGTGACAGCAGAACACAAACTGGGCTTGTCAAAGCACACTGGTGAACCTTCAGTGCTACAGGAAAGGCAGACAATCATCCCTGTTATGGACACATTTCTGGCCTCATGGGCTGATGTGTGGGCAGGGCTGGGGAGAGGTCTGTATTTATTTGCTGGTGCTGTTCCCATGACACACATCACTGCTGCAGAAAGGCACCTGAAAACAGCTCCCAGGAAATGCCAGAGCTTCAAACACACCTGTGTCGGGTGCTTGAGCTTAGTGACGTTGGCACAGCTGGGTTCCTGGCCAGAAGATGTGGTGCCCTGCTCAGGGCCTGGCTGTGTCTGCCTCTTGCTGTGTGTCTGCATCTGGCATCTCTGCTCCTGTTCTTGCTCACGGGGCTCCTGGAACAAGTTGGGATCAGTTGGTGTGACCCAAAAAAACTCACAGGCTCTGGGATCTGGTCCAAATGCCTTCAAACATCTGAGGAGGTGGCTCTCTGTGGGGTTCTCTGTGGTCAGAGATGAGTGAAAAATCACACACTGGATAAGTGAAAATGATACTAAATCCCTGTCCTTAAAAAAAAAAAAAAGGTAGTGCTTTGGAACGATCTCACTTTTAATGACCTAAAAATTTCCAATGGTTTTATCCCCTTCACCATAGAGGAGAAAAGGATAAGACAGGAAAGAACAGCATAAAATATAAAAGGAAGGGAGAGACAAAACCCCAGGTCTGAAAAGTCCTGAGTTTTGGGAGGAGCACCAGGACACCTGGAATAAACTAGGAAAAAATATTTCAGAGGAAATATGCTGGTCCTTGTAATGTCACTGCAGTGGGTATTTGTCACACACCAGTGCAGGGGGATGTGATGAGATAGAGGGCAGGGGCTGCAGAGAGGCCCTGTGGGCAGCACCTGTCCTTGGTCAGGGGTTCACTGGGCTCTGCCTTTGGTGCTTCCCTTCCAACCCACTCCACAGTTCACCACCTGTGTGTGAGCCCAAGCTGATGCACCAAGCAGGAATTACTGAGCTGAGCCTCTGAAATCATGGACACTGCCCTGCTGTTCTCAGTAGCTCTAGAAATCCAGTGAGGAAACTCCAGGAAAAGCTGCATTTCTGCTTGATGTGCCAATTACCACCATTCCATGGAATCTGAGTCATGTTCCTCTAACAAGAAGCAATTTCCTCTGTGAAACCCAGCAGGCCTGTGATGACCTTGGACTAAGGATGCTCTGAGACTTTATGGGTTTCCCTGGGATTTTCTCTTCCTCTCTTAAGGGTTGGACTTGATAAGGGTTGGACTTGATGATCTCGGAGGTCTTTTCCAGCCCAGTTGATTCCATGATTCTGTGATTGGGTCACACCCTGGGGGCTGTATCTTTGCTGCCAATAATCTTGTCTGGCCAATGTGGGACAGCACAGTTGATCCCAGGTAGTGCACATGCCTGGGCATAGCATGGAGCAGTTCCAGTGCCATGAGAGAAATTTTCGTGGATTTGTTAAGGTTGGAAAAGACCTTTAAGATCAACAATTGCAACAGTCAAACCAGCCACCACCACCACAGTGACCAATAAACCCTGTGTTTTGAAACACAAAGTCTTTCAGTTCCTTGCACCTATTGCATTTGCACCATCTTCTGTGCTTGGCCTTTGCTGAACTTGGGACATGTTTTGAAGAGAGCATTTTCTTCAAAATGATCAGGTTTTGGTTTGGCCATGTTGTCATGACACGCCCCAAAAGCCTCTGTCTGCTGTTCCTCTTTGTCAGCCTCTTCAGGACTCTTGAAAGCCAGTGCTGAAGCAGCTGCCCACTGGCCACTATTTCCCATTCAACCAGCGTTTTTTCCCTGTCATGGCTGTTGGATGCTGCCCCACAGGTGCTCTGGGCAGTGGTTTGGTTGATGGCTTCCAAACAAGGAAAAACACAAATTGGCCTCTCCCCAGAATTGTAAGTCTGGCTCAAAAATCAGATTTCAACACAATTGCTGGAGCCCATCCTGTCTTCTCAGGCTGCTTTCATCCATCGCTGTTGCCCAGAGAAGCTGTGGCTGCCCCATCCTTGGAAGTGTCCAAGGCCAGGCTGGATGGGGTTTGGAGCAACCTGGGCTGGTGGAAGGTGTCCCTGCCCATGGCAGGGGTGGAACAAGATGGGCTTTCAGGTCCCTTCCAACCCAAACCATTCTCTGAGTCTCTGATTTACAATAATTTCCAAGCAGTCTCCAACACCACATGCCCTGGAAACGTGCACCCTGAAGGGGAGCCGAGGCTGGGACAGGGACTCTGTGCGAGGGCAGGGTCAGGCAGCACGTGGAGCACACCGAGATCACGAGATGTGGTCACTCTGCAGGGACTTTGGGCCTGTCTTTGGCCTCCCCAACCTTCAGCAGGGCATCCCCATGGGATGGTCTCTGCCTGCCAGCCTTGAGCTTCCATCTGCTCCGGGGACTGGCACAGTGGAGGGGGATGGCCCTGGGCAGGACCCCGCTGACTCAGAGTCACCAGGGATGGGTGATCCCTTACTAATCTTCCAGGCACAAGGTGACACAGGTTTCATTTCACAGTTGTCAGGTGCTGACCCTCCTGCTGGGACTGGAGTGGCCTCCTGTTCTGGCAGGGAGGCAGAGCTAACCAGGCTCAGGGGACACGGCCTGGAAGAGCGAGGGACCGTGACCGAGGGCCTGCCAGTTCATTTCCCTGGTGGTTTTCTATCTGTGGCAAGTTAGAAAACAAAATAAAAAGAAGGCAAGCAGTCAGCCAACCCACTTAACTGCAGTTTTCCTCCATCAGGATCTATTTAGCTTTATTCAGCCTGACATCTCTCAGAGAGAAGAAGAAATTCTGGGAGCCCAAAGCCAGAGGGGGATCACACAGTGTGTGCTGGCTGTTCTGAGGGAGCTCATCTCCCTGATTGCATCTGACACCAGGCAGGAGGAGCCAGGGGCTGCGGCTGGGGGTGTGAGGAGGCTTTCCAGGGACGGGGGGAGCCTCCCCCTCATGCTGCCTGTGCTCACAGCAGGATCCTCAGTTCACTGGCCGGCAGGGGCAGCTCCCCAGAGCCTGCTGGACTCTGCACTGCCCTGGACAGCAAGCCCTGGGTCTCCACCACGCAGGAGGACGTGGCTTTGGGCAAAGCCCTCCCCAGGATGCTCCAGCTGCCAGTTGGTGAGGATGAGATCGAGCAGACGGCACTGGAATCCACAGCTGGATCTTGGGAGCAGAAGCACATCTGGATCACTGCTTTCCAGGAAAACCCCTTTTCAGCCCAGACGGAGAGGATTCAACAGTCTGTAACTCAGAGAAAGGGAAGGAGCAGACCCACCACCGCCTGCAGCACTCCCCTCGGTTTTGGGACCTGCCACACAGCAGTGCATGGGGGATGTGATGAGATACAGGGCAGGGGCAAGCCCTGGAGGCTGCCAGGCCGTGGGAGGCAGACAGTTCCCAGCCCGTGGCCAGCACTGCACAGGTTGCAATGTTCCCATCAGATCCCAGCATTTTGGGTACAGCTCCTGCTGAGGCTGACTCAGTCATCCCAAGGACACAGTGCTGGTCCAGGAGAAGGTGCCCAGCAGTGTGGGAGAAGTGACAGCACTGTCAGAGCGATGCTGTGGAGGGGATGTGTCAATCCTGAACTCCATAATGATGCTGGAAGCATCAGCCCATCCTGCCCCATCCCAGCCATGTCTGATCATGGCCTGTGGAGGGGACACACTGCAGCACCCAAGGACCTCTCTCTTTGCCTTAGTCTGGAGCAACAAGCAGCAGGGAGCTCAGCCTGGGCCTGTCAACACGACTGCAGGACAACCAGCTGGCTGAAGGCAGATGTCTGCATCGCTGATGCCAAATTATCCCAGACAGGACAATCCTGGGGGAGCTCCTCACACCTCTGGCAGCAGCACAGACCCATAATGTGAGTGCCTTTCCCAGCTCAGCTTCTCCAGGTGTTCCCATCCTCACTGTGGTGAATTCTGCACCTTTTGCCAGGCTGCACCTCCTGAGAGGGGCACAGATGACCCTGAACCTGAGCTGGCCATCACCATGACCTGGCAGAGCCCCCAGCCCTCTGCAGATGGGACATTCAGAGCTCCTTCCCTGCTGCCTGCACAGATACACTTGCCCAGCTTTCCTTGCTGAGCGACTTTGGTGCAGCATCATCACCCCCAGCTGACTTTGCAATGTGATCCTGCAGCCCCTGCCCCCCAAAATGCTGCTGCCCCCCTCCCCTGCCCAGCCAATGCTCTCCCTGCATCACCCCTCTCCTCTCCTGGTTTCCCTCTTACAGGCACGTCAATCCTCAGATCCTGGGGTCAGTTTTGGGCCCCTCATAACAAGAGATTGAGGGGCTGGAGCGTGTCCAGGGAAGGGAACGGAGCTGGGAAGGGGCTGGAGCAGCAGGAGCAGCTGAGGGAGCTGGGGGGGCTCAACCTGGAGAAAAGGAGGCTCAGGGGGGACCTTCTGGCTCTGCAACTCCCTGATAGGAAGGGGGAGCTGGGGGCGGGGTTGGGTGAACAAGTGACAGGACAAGGGGAAATGGCCTCAGATTGCATCAGAAGTAGTTCAGGTTGGATATTTAGAAAAATTTCCTCACTGAAAGAGTGACCAAGCACTGGCACAGCTGCCCAGGGTGGAGTCACCATCCCTGGAGGTGTCTAAACACATGTAACTGTGGCTCTTCACAATATGGTTCAGTGGCAGGGGGGTGTTTGGTCAAAGGTTGGACCTGATGATCCTGGAGGTCTTTTCCAACCCTAATGATTCTGTGATTCCTAACTACTTATCTCTGTTCCCAAGGCCATCCCACCCTGTTCCTCTCTGTATTCAATGCAGAATCTTCTCTCTGCTGGGACCACTTTGGGCACAGAGTGCATGTTATCCACGCCTCCCTGGTCCTCCATCTGCACATGACAACACCCAGGACACCTCCTCCTCCCCTGTGCTGATCCAGGGCCTTGGTCCAGCATGGTGCAGGCCCAGGGAGGGCTCAGGGAAGAGCAGTAGGAATGGGTGGAGGTGTGCAAGGCCTGGCTGACTGGGAGAGATGGAGTGGCTCAGCCTATTTACTTTATCAAGGGAAGGTTAAGAGGCAACTTGATCATAGTCTATAAATACTTATGGAGGGAGGAGATTTCTGATAATGGAGGGGTTTTTAATCTAGCGGATAGAAAATGTAATGAGATTCATTGATGGAAGCTGAAGCTAGAAAAACCTAAATTGGAAATAAGATGTATCTTTTAAACAGGGAGTGTAATTAACCACTGGAGCAATTTGCTAAGAGACGTGGCGGATTCTCCATCATTTGTGATCTTTAAATCAGGACTTTCTGAAAGAGATGCTCTCCCTCAGCCAGGAGTCTCTGGGTTCCACAGTGCCATTGCCTGGGGAAGACAGTGCACTGTGGTGACCCCCAAAATCCCTGCTGCTCTCTCAGGCCGGATTCTCCAACCACCCCACATCCCATGTGCACAGGGGCAGTAAATTCCATGAGAAATGAGAGTGTTCCCTCTGGGGATAGGGGGACAGACACAGTGAGGGCCCAGACCTTGTGCATCCACTGCACATCTGTTTGCCCAGTTTGTGGGGATGTGGTGTGGGTGGGAGTGGGAGAACTCAAGGCACACACGGAGAGGAGATCCAGGGCTGGGTGGCTCTCCCAGCCCATCTCACCCACCTTGGCAGAGGATGTCCCAGGGAGGAGGGCAAGAGGGCAGGATCCTCGCTCAGCCTTGAATCCCAAGCCCAGGGCTGTGATTATCCACCCACCTTGCCACCTACCCCCTTCCTGACCCACAGGCATCTCCAGGCTGCAGCCCCAGCAGTCCTGCCCTCGATCCTTCTGCTCCCAGGGGCCTGGCAGCCTCCCACCCTCCCTCTCCGGTGCTGTTACTTCCCTGCCTCTTTTTTTCCCCACCTCAGTTTCTTTCTTGATATTTTCTCCTCACTGCCCTAATTTTTTTTTCCCCCTATAATTTTCTCCATTGACTTTAATTAAGCTCTCCCCGGGCTCGCTCTGTAGGCAGGCTTCCCCGGGTCTAATTAGACTCTCATCATAAGTAATCTACATGGAAAGCAAACATGTGTGTGTGTGAGAGAGCCAGTGAGATTTATAGAGAGCATGCAGGGAGCAGATGGGTGCATAAAACACTACAAATAATTCTGGTACAGATGCAGAAAAGGCAGGCACTGTGGTGGGGACTGGAGCCTTCCCCACATGCTCACATAAGTCAAATCTCTGTCTCGCTCTCTCTCTAGGTATCACCACATTTCCCACAATAAAATCAATAGTGCAGATCAGAGTAAATCATCTTTGACTGGGAAAGCAGGGCTTGGTGATAGCAGCGATTCCCAGATGAGACTTAAGGAGATGTCTCACACTGATCTGTTTCTAACCATGTACTTAAGACCCAAGGTGTGTGCTGAGGTGATTATGGGGGGAGGCTGCCCGTGGGGGGAGCTCTGTGCTGTTTGCTCAGGGATGGAGAGTGGGGCCGAGGCACCCAGCACAGCCCAGGACCTGCTGCCCTCACACCTCACTGGCACAGCTCTGGGAGGACAGGGAATTGCCCTGAGGGGAAGAGAGCTTGGAAACAGGCTGGAGATTAGGGAGGGAGATAAAAATCCCCCCAGCTGGGGGCTGGGAGCTGTTCCCTGTTGTGATGCTGCCTCAGGCTGCTTTGGTGCCCCAGAGCCAGGGAGAGCCACATCCTGCCCTGGGATGGGGCTGTGCTGGGGGGCAGGAGTGGGCTGGGAATCCCACTGGGAGAGGGAAGCCAAGGCCCAGCTCCATCCCTGACCCTTCAGCTCTCCCTGCACTGCTGAGGGCACCTGCCCTGTCCAAGGTGGGGGACCCAACACCCACCGTGGGGCTCTGAGCCCCTCTCCTTGGAGTTCCTTGGCAAGGTCTGTCCTCTGCCCATTCCACAGCCTGGAGGGGTTTTATGCCTGCATCACACAGCCACACCCTCACCTCGAGCAGCATGGGCAACCTGTGGTGCAGAGGGGAAGCCACCAGAGGTGCCTGAGATGCTTCTCTGGTGGCTGAGTCTGCCAGGGCCCTGGCACCACCCTGGGATGTGGTTTGTGCCCCGTGGGCTGGGGACATGCAGCTCTTTGATGTGCTCCCTGGGCTGGACTCACCCTTTGCCCCCTCTTAGTGTGACCCTCAAGTATTTCTCAGCATCCTCATCCTCTCCATCACTGCTAAGGGATAGGACTGGCAGCTGATCATTCCCAGGGGAGTTCCACCACTTCATGCCCTTCCCAGAGGCTGCCTGGGATTTCTCCAGTCCATCTGTCCTTCACAGGGGTAGAAATGTGGCTTTATAGGCTGTGCCCAGCACAGGGTGAGACCCAGAGTGTCACACACCAGGGCACAGCCACCCTGACGAGCTCTGCCTGCTGTGGGGTCATCTCTGCCCTTGGAGGAGAGAGGCAAAAACCCCTCTGGTGTGCTGGGCAAACACTGGCCAGAAAGACATGGACCACCCTGCCAGGTCAGTGGTGGGGCTGCTGGGGTTGTCCTGCTCTGGGAGTTGGACTCAGTGATCCTTGTGGGTCTCTTCCAGCTCAGGATGTTCTGTGAGATTCTCTGATTCCATGGCCTCAGTGTTTCCCGGTGGGAGATAAAGAGATGGGTGAGCACATGGAGTCACAAGTGGCACATCAGGGGTCTCGCAGGGGTTGGATGTGTCCCGTGTCCCCAGGACATTTCTGGCAGGAGTTTTGGCCCTCCTGTGGGTACAGCAGGTTTGTGGTGTGGATGTGTGGCCCCTGCAATGCCCCCTGTCCCTCCCTGCAGAGAAGGATGGTGTGTAAGTGGGTTGGCATCATGGAGGGACAGAGTCTGTTCTGCTGCACCAGAGACAGACACAGAGACTCCCCTCTTGGGTGGTTTCTGCTCCTCACTGACAAGAAACACTACACGGGGTGCAGGGTCACCCAAGACCAGCCTGTGGGTGGGTGGGTGCCCAGCATTACATCACATCACATCACATCACATCACCAGCATGTCCTGCCTACCCCTGGAGCAGAGGTTTGGGCTGAGCCTGTCACTGTGAACATGGACTGGGTCACTGTGTGCACATGGAATGGCCTGAACTGCTGGGGACAAGGACAGCCTGGGCCTGAGGTGGCTCTTGGCAAGTTGTGCTGAGTGGGACAGCTCTGGGAGGGGAGGGAAGTGCTGCTGGGCAGGGGGCAGGGCTTGTGACTCACTGGGGCTGAAGACAGAAGGGAACTGTGGGTCTGGTGATTTCAGCTGTGAAACCTGCCTGGTGTGAGCTGTCACTGGGCACTCCTTGGGCAGGTGGTTTAAGATGATTTGCAGTTTGAACCCAAAGCTTGTAGCTGAAACATCTCTGCAGAAGCATCAAGAGATGGACTCTCCCCCTTCTGTAGCTGAACTCCCTTGCACTGGGAACAAGTGCCTTGTTTCCAGCAAAAATGGTTCTAGCTGGATGTCCAGGTTGGTTCTGTGTTCTGCCCCTGTGAACTGAAGAGCTCTGCCAGACCTGGGATTTAATCCCTTTCCAATTTATCCTTCCTGTTGAGCTGTGCTCCCTGAATGTCCCCTTGCAAGGTGTTTTTTCCAGCTCTTGTATCATTTCTGTGGCTCTTTGCTCAGAACCTGCAAACTTTCCACATCCTCTAGAAAATCCAGACACCAGAGCCACGTCCAGCATTCCAGCACAGGCCTCAGCAACACTTTTCCACTCAGTGTTTAGTTAGAACTTGTTGCCACACTACATCAGGAGGGCCAAAAATGTCGATGTCTGGAAAGGCAGGTTGGACAAATTCCTGGATGACAGGGCCACTGGTGGCTGCCACAGGCCCTGCTGCACTGACCCAAATGCTACATGCAGCTCTGGCAGTCCCTGAATCATTCCTGGAGCCAGGAAAAACTCCGTGGGGAAGGCTCAGTGCTGGCCTTGCATCTCTGAGCATCTGCTGCTGACCTGGTTGGAGACAGCCCAGGAGCTGGAGGGAGCCTGGGGCTGGCCCAGTCCAACCACCCTGATGGCCCTGTGGGGTTTGACTCGATGTTCTTAGAGGTCTTTTCCAACCTAAATAATTCTCTGATTCTCTGTGCGTGGAAAGAAAGAGGCTTCAAATGGTCAAATTCTCCCACGCAGGTGGAACCCTTGAGCTGCTCCCCTGCAGACACTGGAGACAAAAGGGCATTTCCAGGACATGAATTAGCTCGTCCTGAGCTGCTCATGTGCAGTGGGGCTGACAACTCATCCCCTTGCTGCTGAATTGAGGTGTGGGAGCACAAGCCCCGAGGGAACACCATCCTGAACCACCTTGGTGCTGCACTGCCTCCCAAAAAGAGAGTGGTGATTGTACCTCCAACCCTCTGCAGGGGCCAGGCTCAGCCCTGCAAGCTCCTGTTGCAGATGGAAAGTATGGGGAGGGCACAGCTCCCACCACCTCCTCCCCTCTTGGATCATCAGCACCACGATCCTGTGTGAGATGAACCCAGTGACCTCCAGACAGCTGGGAAAAACAGCCATGAGCCAAAGTGATGCTGTGCTGCAGACCCCTCTGCACCCCCACGGTGTGGACATTCCCCAGAGGGCTTTCCCAGCTGCCTTTGGGGTCTGAAGGCACCAAATCCAGCATCAAGCCCCTGTTTGCAGCCACCTGGTAGAGGAATGATGGGTAACCAGAGGAGACAGACTCCCTAAGGCAGTTCAGCCTCACAGACACCAGTTTCTGCAGCCCATGAAGCTGTTTCTATGTTCTTGTCATGCATTTGGGGCCAGGTAGAGTCTGAGCTCTGGACCTGCCCAATCTGATGCACCTCATCTCTCTGGTCACAGAATCATTTAGCACCAACAGTGGAGGGCTGCAGAAACCCTCCATCAGCTCCTTTCAGACTCTTGACACGTGAAATTAGACTGATTATTGAGATTACTATTATTTTTAGGGTGATTTGAAAAATGTTTGTCCCACGTAGATGTTGTTTGACATTCTCCTTAGACAAGAAGAGGCTGGAGAGCCCTTCATTGTCCTTGTGTGTTGCAAGTGCTTCCTCCCAAACACACAGAGCAGAAATTCTCCCTGGTCACGTCTGCCTCTCCTCCCTTGTGATGAGCAATTTCACCACCTCTGAGCAGCAGCACCCTTTGCCATCGCTGGGATTTGTGTTATTCCTAATGCACTTCTAATACCTCTTCACCTGGCCAGCCCAGGAGCTCGTCCCAGCACTTCTGCCACTTGTGACTTGAGGGCTGTCGCTCTCTGGGCAGCCCTGGAGAGGTGTGAGAGCATGGAGAGCCTGGGGAGAGGGGTGGGAGGATGGGATGAGTGCCAGCAGGCTTTGGGAAGGATCAGAGCTGTGACCACAGGGCTGAGCTCCTGCTGAGGGCACGCTGGAGCCAGCTGGGCTCAGGGTGTCCCAAACCCCACAGCTGGCTCTGGTGGCACTGGCAGACTGAACACAGAGAAGGGTGAGGCTGGGACTGACAATTTGGGGGGACGTGGGGTGGTCACCTGTGGCAGTGACAGTCACCCACCCTGTTTCTGCTGAGGATGTCTCAGAGCAGCAAAGTGCTGCTGCTCTGGGGCACAGCTGGAGCATCCCCACCTTACAGCCCCTGTCACCCTCCCCCTTCTCCCTTGGTGGCACCTGCAGATTCCCAACTGACTGCCGGGTTAGAGGGCAGGAAAACATCATTCCTCTCCAGCACATACCCTGTCCCCTCTTTGGGATAAATAAAATCTCTACAAACGGCCTCCATTCTGGGGTATCAAGAGAATTGGGATTGTTCATCCTGGAGAAGAGAAGGCTCCAGGAAGAGCCTGCTGTGGCTTTTCCATAGATTCTTAGAACCATATGAGAATGGTTTGTGTTGGAAGGGACCTTTAAAGACCATCCAGTCCCACCCCCTGCCATGGGCAGGGACACCTCCCACTAGCTCAGGTTGCTCCAATCCCCATCCAACCTGGCCTTGGACACTTCCAGGAATGGGCAGCCACAGCTTCTCTGGGCAACCTGTGCCAGGGCCTCTCCACCTCACTGTAAAAAACTTCTCCCTGATATCTAATCCAAACTGACCCTCCTTCAGTTTAAAACCATCCCCCTCGTCCTGTTACAACAAGCCCTGATAAAGAGTAAAGCAAGTTCCTAATTCATTTTAAGTTTGACTATTTTTCTTCAGTTTTGCCTTTTAACCCCCAAAAGAAAAATCAGGGGGCTCTGCCTGACCCTGTGATGACTTTCTTCAGGAGCCTGAGATATCCCAAATTGCTGACATTGCCCTGAGACACCTGCATGAGGAGGAACACTCCCACTTGCAGCATCTCTTGGGTGTCAGCCTTTGGTGCCTCCTTTCCCCATGTGGCACAGCCCCTGCCTGGTCCCCACGCAGATGGGGCAGGGCAGAGGACACGAACCAACCCACTGCTGGTTTCCTCATCTGGCTGCAGGGTCCCTCCATCCATCCCAACTGTACCACCTCCATCTACCACGGCAGGCTGATCAGCCACACACTGAATATTTGCCTCAGATATTTAAATACATCTTAGGGTTCAGATCGCAGCTTCTCAACAGCAGTTAAATAAGTAACACATTCATATTTGTAAACTGTTTCTCACAGCTTGTTTATTTAGGGTTATAACTCGATTTGGGCTCCTTATGGAAGTGTGACTCATTGTTTAATGTGTCAGCTCATTAGCAATACTTGTTTTTGCCTTATATTTCTGTGCTACCACTAATTGCTGAGCCCACTGTGAGCTTCAGCTTCCAATGACACTGTGGAAAACGCAAGAAAATAGATCAGTTACTTGATAAAAGGCAACAGAAATAAACAAACTCATGAACCTGCAGAGGAAGCTTTTTAGCTGCTGTGATTTCACTTCACGGAGAGACCTCCCTTGTTTGGGAAATTGATGCCACCACTTCCTGGGATTTTCTGTCAGGAGCATTTGAGCAGGACCAAGCTGAGGAAAACCACATGGCATGAGAGCCACTTGTTCACACCAGCAGAGGTGAACTGAACACCTGCAGCTCGAAAGCAAACCCAGCCTGCCCTGCCCGAGGAACTGGTGCCCTGGGAGAGGAGAAATCCAGGGGCTCACCTCCAGAGAGACTGCAGGTGAGGCTTGGAGCAGCTTCACCTCTTGCCACCCATCTGCTGCAAAAGGCACCACGGCAGGAGGTGGCTCCCCAGGGCTGCAGGTACAGGCTCAGCACCCCCCCTCCTCCATCCTGACCCCTCTGCACTGAAGCAGTTTGTAGGAGGTGTCCTGGCCACGGGAGAGGTGGTTTCCACCTTTCATTCTTCTTTTGGGAGCACACCACGTCTTTAGGAACTGACAGCTGGAGATGGAAGAGCCCGTTTTTGTCATTTAGATTTCACGGGCTCTCTGGAACCAGCCTTGAAAATGCTGATGTTCATGGCCACAGTCTCTGGCAAAGCAATTGTTCTGGACACGTGAAAATGAACCTTCCTTGCTTGAGTCCCTGCTCACTTCCTGGCTCCCTTTATTCTTTCCTTTTCTCTGCATCAGTCGAGCAAGGGTGTTTTTATTTCTGCTTTGCTGGCACAGGCTCCTTTCTAAGAAGAAAACTGCTGCTCGTTTCCTCCCAGTTTTATGGGTTTTCATAAGTGTTTAAAGGACCAACAGCCACCGAATGAAAAGCGCTTTATGGGAGAGAGATTGAGGGAAAAACCCACAAAACTGGAGGGGTTGGTGATGATGACAAAGAAAGGGGAAAGGAGCCAGACTTGCCTGATTGATGTGTTTAACTTTTTCCTCTTTGCAGAGCCTCCGGGGAGCATTACTGGGAAGGGGTTGCTGGAAGGGGCTGTCTGGGTCCATGAAGGAGTCAGGCTGGAAGTGATGCTTTCTGGTCCATCCTCCCACTCCATCCTCTGGCCCCAGCACCTCTCCTCCCTGCCAGGAGGATGGAGCCCTTGCAGGCAGCTCCTTCCCTGCTGCCCACAGCACAGCACGAGCGCTCGCCCTTGCTGACCTGTGTGGCACCAGGACCTGTCAGCTCCAGGTTTTCCCGGGATCCCTGAAATGTAGGAGCAGAGGAGGCACCAGCACAACGTGACTGGCCTCAGAAGCAGCACTTCAATTAAGGCCAGGAAGGCCAGGAAAGGCTAAGCAAACTCAGGCTTTCCAAAGAAGCTGCTGGAGCCAAAACTCCAGGGCTGCGTTTCTGGCCAGAAGTGCTGCAGGTTTGGAAAACATCTCCATTGGAGCTGGGGAACATCCAGCTTGGGTATGAAACTGTGAGAGAGTGTCCAGAGGAGGGATATGGAGATGCTGAAGGGTCTGGAGGGGCCATGGGAGGAGCAGCTGAGGGCACTTGGTGTGCCCAGCTGGAGCAGAGCAGACTGAGGGCAGAGCTCAGCGGGGGCTGCAGCTCCTCCCGAGGGGCAGCTCCGATCTCTGCTCTGGGGGAGCAGGGACAGCCCCCAGGGAATGGCTGGAGCTGTGTCAGGGCAGGCTCAGGGTGGATCTCAGGGAAAGGTTCTTCCCCCACAGGCTGCTTGGGCACTGAACAGGCTCCCCAGGGCAGTGGGCACAGCCCCAAGGCTGCCAGAGCTGCAGGAGGGTTTGGACAACGCTCTGAGGGACAGGGTGGGATTGTTGGGGTGTCTGTGCAGGGCCAGGGGCTGGACTGGATGATCCTTGTGTGTCCCTTCCATCTCAGGATATTCTGTGATTGGTAAGAGGTGCTCCTGGTGGAATCAGATAACAGAGACCCTCTCCCCTCTGGTGCTGAGCCCAAATATGGGGAACACCCCCAGTCCTTATCTGCTCTATTTTCCAAGGCAGCCTTTGGGATGTTCCAGGGCTTCTTGGGGCTTTTCAACACCACTGAAAAAATGGGCTTTTAAATACAATGGGAAAGCTCTCTATGACCTTCCCACAGCAAAATCCAGCACGGAGAAATCCATCCCACTTAGTGTCTGTTCTAAAATCTGAGTGTCCATCTGTGGGGAACCCCTGCAGCATGGCGAGTGCTCTGCAGGAGGGACACCCAACCCACCTACCCCAGCCCAGCTGCAACCCAAGACAGCCTCCCTCCATCTCTGCTCATCATGCCAGGGAGAAAGCAAAATTCATTGTCTGGGAGATGTAACAGGGCAGAATTGCATTTCCCAGCACTGAGGAGGCCTTTGCAAACAATGGAGATTAAAAAATAAATAAAAGCTATAAAAACTGCTTGGCAATGTCCTTTTAAATTATATTTTTTTTCTGAAAAATATGCAATAAATCCTATGCAAGAGTCATAAAAGTACCTGAAATGCTCCTGGAAAGATTTATGGGCATCTTACCACTATTCTCAATAAAGTGAATATGCTGGTTCCAAAATAATTTCTCATCACCCATACTTCAAATTCCTGAGCTCCTTTCAGTCAGCCCATCCCAAGAAATACTGTAACGTCAGGCTGTCTGAATTACATCTCCTCAGGAAGAACTGTCCTGCCTGATTTATACGTGCTGGGATCTTCCTCCTTTGTCCATATTGCTGAATCCCAGGGCTTTTCAGCTCTGACCACGTGCCAGTGAACTGTCCCTGCAGCTTTTCCAGGGAGGCTTGTCACCCCAAAATAATCCCGTCATTACCTCCAAGCAGTTTGGAAACTTGGCTTTTGAGATGATTATTCGTGATGTGGAGAAGTAGAGGGCTCCTGACACCTGCAAACAAGTTGGTGTTGGTCAAGGGAGGTGCCCAGGAGAAGGTGGGGGACAACCTCCCTTTCAGGGTGGAAATGAAGACAGATGTGTTTACCAGGTGGGTCCAACCCCATGCACAAAAAGGGATCCTGTTCCCAGGGTCCCCCCATGAGATCCCTTGGGGCTGAGCAGCCCCTGCAGAGGACAGGGAAGAGCCTGCATGGCTGGATTTCGTGTTGCCCGTGGCTGGTCTGCACTTCTGCAAGTGAGTGTGTGCTTGGCTTTGCTGGTGGACCCAGACTTGCACCCTCCAGGTTCTTCATGGCTTTGCATCACTCGTGGGGCCTGTTTCCAGGGGGTGCTGTGAGGTTGATGGCTGGAGGTCGTGGCTTTGCCCCTCAAACACCTCCCACCCTGCTGTCAGCACAGGGACAGGCTGTGGGAGGGGCTCGTGCCCTCCTTACCCCTCTGTGTCATCACAGAACCACAGAACAGTTTGGGTTGGAAGGGCCCTGAGAGCTCCAGCCCTCAGTGCTCTCCATGGAGTGCAGAATTCCTCCCAGACCCCCATCCTGGGCAGAGCAGAGCAGCCTTGGGGACGTTCAGGGACATCTGCCAGAACCTGGCAGCACCAAGCTCACTCAGGGGAGGAATTTATTGAGGGGAAAGCAACAGCACTGGGGAAGAAATGCCCCCAAGGTCTGTGGTTTATGTTCTTCCCCCAGCAGGAAGAATGTCTTTTAATTATTTGATTAAACCAGCCATGACACAGAAGAGATTTGGGCTGTTCATCCTCCTTCCCACCTTCCCCATTTCTTTAGTTTTGCCACTGGTAACCCCAAAAATGTGATGCCCAGGTTTACTAAGGACTCTGGGTTTATTTTAGTTTTTCATCTTCATTCTTCTCTTTATCACTTTTCTAACGTGGAGAAGTTTGCAAAATTGGACATTAGCAAAGGGAAAACTACAAAAAAACCCCCAAGGACCAAGGCTGATGACCTTCATCCTGTGGTAACCAGGGTCTGACAAAAGCACGTGGAAGAGCAATCTGCTAAAACCTCCCGAAAATGGGAGGTGGGGAAGTGGGGGGGGGAAGAAAAAGGAAAATCGTCATTTCAACAACAACAAATGGAAAATTAAAGAAAATCACATCCACAGTGTTTTTGTTGAAATGATGGATTTTTGATTGGGGGAAATTGTTGTAAATTTCCTGGGATAAAAGCCTTGTTCCCAGAGGCACCGCGGGAAAGCGCTGCCACGGTCTCTGTGCTGGGAAGGCAGAGAAGCCTTTTTGGGAAGCTCTTACCTTTGACTCTTGGGGTCTGTGCCCACCAGGACCGTGTGAATCTCAGAACTGTCTGTTGTGCAGTTTGCTGGTTGCAGGCAGTGGTGGCACAACACAAGGCTGACAGCCCAGAACAGGAAGGCAACCTCTGATGGGCACCACATCTATCTCTCAGCGTTCCACAGGTCCATCACTGGACAGTGAATCACCTTCTTGCTTTGCAAGGTGCTGCTCTCTCACTTCAGGTCCTGGGGGCAGTTTTAGGTGCCAAAATATAAGAAGGAGCTAAAGCTATTTGAGTGTCCACAGGAGGGACATGGAGATGGTGAAGGGTCTGGAGGGGCCATGAGGAGCAGCTGAGGGCACTTGGTGTGTGCAGCTGGAGCAGAGCAGACTGAGGGCAGAGCTCAGCGGGGGCTGCAGCTTCTCCCGAGGGGCAGCTCCGATCTCTGCTCTGGGGGAGCAGGGACAGCCCCCAGGGAATGGCTGGAGCTGTGTCAGGGCAGGCTCAGCTTGGATCTCAGGGAAAGGTTCTTCCCCCACAGGCTGGTTGGGCACTGAACAGGCTCCCCAGGGCAGTGGGCACAGCCCCAAGGCTGCCAGAGCTGCAGGAGGCTTTGGACAACGCTCTGAGGGACAGGGTGGGATTGTTGGGGTGTCTGTGCAGGGCCAGGGACTGGACTGGATGGTCTTTGTGGGTCCCTTCCAGCTCAGGATATTCTGTGATTTTTGACATCTGTTGATGAAAGCAGCACAGACCCACAGGTACAGGCACATGTGCTGCAGATTTGTCCCTTGAGGTCCCATCAGCAAATTTCCATTACAGCAGGACTGCAGTGAAGTGCAGGGGGGTGAATTCCTTGCAGGTGCTTTTGAGCTGCCCAGACCAGAGCTGGGAAGGTAGAAGGTTGTGAAGAGCACAGCAGGGAGCACCAGGGGATGAGAGTGTCTGTCCTGGTCAGATCAAGCCCAGAGCTCCTCATCCTTTGAGCAATACCTGCCCAGCCCCATCATCTCTCCCCAAGCCTGGCACAATCCTGCTGGGGGAGAGCTGGGGGCTGGCAGGGGAGGAGCAGGAGCTGGGGACACCAAACCCCCTCCTGCCCTCATCCCGTGACTCAACTTGATTCAGCTCTAGGAAGCCCGGAGGTTTCTCTGCTTTATTCTGCTGTGCCTGGAAAATCAGCACCCACTCAGAGGATGAATCTGCAGGAAATTTAAAAAAAAACCAACAACAAAACCAAACAGCCCCAACCCCCCTCATTGCACTTTCAGATGTGTCGGTGCTATTTTTTCAATGGCAAAGTTGGAAACATTGATGTAGAGCCCAGGGAAGGATCTCAGTGCCATGAAGGGCTAAGGGACAGAATCTGAACCTGTGTCCCACCAGTGCCTGAGCAGGGGGTGAGGGGCATTTAGGATGTAGGATTGAGGGGCACAAGGGACACAGGATTAAGGGACACAGATTCATTACCCAGCTGCCAAAGGCACAAACACCCTCCTTGCCCAAAAAGCTGATGACAACCTCAGAAACCAGCTTTTTCAGCCCTAACCAAGCACCTCTGTGTTGTGAGCACTGGGAAATGTAGCATCCAACCTGGGGATGTTCTCGGGTGTCCAGTCATGCATTTCAGTGGTGGGATTTGGGCGTTTGCTTTTTGCATGGGCAAACAAATCCCTCCCCATAACCACGCTCCTTCATCTCTGCTGGTGCCTCTGAGAGAGCCCCAGATCTGTCCCTCAGACACTCCAGGAACCCCATGAGTGCCCTGGGCTGTCCAGTCCAGCCCAGGGGGTCTGCTCTGGCCCAGCATTGGAACTGGTTTGTTCTGTGAGCTCCAGACACGTGTCCTGACGAGATGCAGCCACCCCAGAGCCTGACACGGACAGGGCTGCCTTGACCTTGAAGCAGCAGTGCCTGATCCGGGGAGCGATTTTCCAGCTGGCTGCCCTTGGCTGCTCCAGTCAGGGCTGGAGCTGCCTGACCTGCAGCAGGAGGTGCCAGGCTCATGCCTGGCTGGTGCCTGGAGAGCATAAACACAGGAATAATCAGGGAGGGAAAATCCAGCATGGAGATGAGGGGAAGGACAGTAGCACACGGCCTCTGTTCCGGCGAGAAAGGATTGAAATACCTCAGCAATTAACCGGTGGTGTGACAGGGAACATGCACTGACTGCAAAACCTTCCTGTGCTGGGTGGTGTGTCTGGCAGCACACACAGGGAGGGGTGCTCAGCACTGGGCAGGGGATGCTTCCACGATTCCTTGACACTGGGGTTGTTTTTCTGCAACATTGACCCGCCCTAAGGAAGTTCAGCTGTCCCACCTGCCCTCCCAGAACCACTGCAGCAAGAGCATCCAGTGGGCTCTGCCCAGAGCTCCCAGGGACTGCCACCTGCTGCCCTCACACCCCACCCCTCCTCAGGGCGAGTTCTGTCCCTCTGGGCAGAGCTTTATGGCATGAAAGGAGGTGGTGAAGTTAATTGGGATGTTTGAGGCTGAGCACAGTGCTGGGGGTTGGGGCTGGCTGCCCCCTTTCCCTGCATCCCTGCCTTGCTCCCACCCAGTGTGGGGACACGAGACTCCTGCAGGCCCGGGAGGATGTGAGAGCTGCAGAGGCTCCAGTGCCCGCCCTGGTCCCCCAGGGATCCCTGTCTCTAAGAATAAGTGTCTGTGTCTCCATGGCCTCCGGAAAGCCAATCAACAACCCTCGTTAGCTGCCATTTGGGCTCCCAGTGTCTCCAGCCTATAATTCAGTGGCTTGCCTGCATTAATTGTCAAGCTTGGAGTGCTCCAGAGAAGCCCAGCCTGGCTTTCTTGTGGTTTGCTCTGGCGCCTGGCAGCACAGGCTCCCCATCCTCAGCTGAGGGACCTGGCACCGCAGCCTGGGCACAGGGCTTGGCTCTCGGAGCTGCACCCACGGTCCTGACCCCTGGTCCCAGACAGCTGGGCTGCCCCTGGGCAGCTGTTCTCAGCCTTCTCACCTCTTCCTCACCCTTCTCACCCCTTTCTCACCCTTCCAAGCAGATCTGCAGAGGCTCAGGCACGACCAGTCCCCTCTGAGAGCCCCGACAGCCCTTTCCTTTCCAGTGTCCCACAGGGCTGGGCACTGCCCTAGGGCCATGGAGCTGCCCCCAGCCAGGTGCCATCTCTGGGCATTTTACTGCAGGTATTTTCTTATAGAAGCACTGGATCGTGGAATTATTGAGGCTGGAAAAGGTGTGGGATCATCAAATCCAAATGTTTGCCTAACACTACCAGTTTCCCCACTAAACCATGTCCCCAGGTGCCACATCTCCACATCTTTTAAATCCCTTCAGGGATGGTGACTCCATCACCGGCCTGGACAGCCCCTTCCAATGCCTGACCACGCCTTTCCATGAAGTAATTCCTCCTGATATCCAACCTGAGCCTCCCCTGGCATAACCTGAGACCATTTCCTCTTGTCCTGTCACTGATTCCCTGAGAACAGAGCCTGATCCCCACCTGGCTACAACCTCCTCTTAGTTGTAAAGAACAAGAAGGTCCCCCTGAGCCTCCTGCTATCCAGGCTTTTCTCTTCTTGTGGCTGTAGATGTTGGAGTCGGATGGAGGCTGAGACTGTGTTGGGCTGCATCAGCCAGAGCAAAGCCAGCATGTTGGGATAAGCTGCTGTTCCAGGTCTGGGCCTGGTGGTGACATTTCTGGAGTCCTGTTTTGGACCCTCAGTACAGGAGAGGTGGAGAGGGTGATCAGGATGCTCAGGGGGCTTCAGAACACAGCACGGGATGCTCAGCTGGGGGAACCAGGTGGGTTCAGCTGTTAAAAACCAGAACTTTGGGAATGGCCTGTCTGCCACTGCTGGAAAGGGACAGTTTGGAGGAGATGGAGTGAGGTCACACATGTACACACATGAAAGGGCCAGAGGCAAGAGACACACATTGCAAAAAGGGAAATTCCATGTGGGTGTGAGGAACATCTCCATCACCAAGGGCAGCACAGGCTTGCTGGTGCCCCAGGGAGATGGCATCTACATTTTGGGAGATTTTTAAAATCTGAGTGGACCAGGTCCTAAGAAACCTGCTGGAGCTTTGAAGCTGCCTTGCCTGGAGCATAAGGCTGGACCAGAGACCTCCAGATATCACTTCCAGCTGAAAACTGCTTGTGATCCTGTGTTTCCAGGATTCCTCATGCCCAAAGACCATTCTCAATCCCATGAATGGTGGTCATGAATCCCAGAGGATGATTACAGGTGGTTTGGTTTAACCCCATCTCTCCACGGGGCAATCCCAGCTTCTGCAGGGTGAGAAACACCAATGCTCCCCTCCTGGGCTGCTGATGGGTTTACAGTCTGCTGTCAAACTTCTCCCATTCACACCTTCCCCACACTACAGGGGAATTGCTTTCTTCCCCCCTGAGTGGAGACAGTGCACACCCTACTCCCCAGCTCTGCCTTTTGGTGCCCTCACCATCTGCATTTCCCTTTCTGATGGCAGGGCTGCACTGGGTGTAGCAGTTGCAGGAAGGTGTGTTGTGTTTTGTTCTCTGATCCTCTCCTTCCTTTTGCCTTTTGGAGCATCGCTGAGCTTTGCACTGAGGGGTTTGTTGCACTCTCTGCTGTTCATCTCTGCCTGCTTCCCTCAGCAACAGGAACTAGGTTAGAGTCATCATGGAATCAGGAATGGTTTGGGTTGGAAGAGACCTTAAAGATCATCCAGTTCCACCCCCTGCCATGGGCAGGGACACCTTCCACCAGCCCAGGTTGCTCCAAGTCCCATCCAACCTGGCCTCGGACACTTCCAGGGATGGGGCAGCCACAGCTTCTCCATCCTTTCACACACATCCTTACACATCTCTCCTCACACAGCCTTGTTCCTTCCCATGTCCATTCCTTGTGTTCATCGGTGCTGAATTTGATCTGCAGGTTTATTTCCCAGCTGTTCATTGTTGTAATCACCTGCCCAAACCCCAGCTGCTCTGTGACCCCTGGCCAGGGAAGTTTCCCTACAAGGAGCAAGAGAGCAGTTCATCTCATCCAGAGGGAAGCACCTCGGGCAGGGCAGGTCCCTGTGCCTCCCCAGGGGCTGAAGGGTAATGACCAGCTTGGGTAGAGGTTGTTCTGGCTGAGGAACAGGAAAGGTGTCCAGCAGCACATTCTCCTCCTCAGTGAGCAAGGAATGAGGCTCAGGGTGGGTGTGAAAAGCGGTCGGTGTGATTGGAGCCCAAGTCCTGAAGTGCTGAGAGCAGATCTCCAGTTTTGTGTGCTGAAAACTCAGTCTAATCTACAGATATTGCATCTCTCCCCAAACCTTGCACTCCCCACCCAGCACAGGCCAAGCTCTGCCCTTCCTGGCTGGGTCACCACCCCTGCCCTCCCCGCTCCTGTGGCACCAAGGGTAACTCACAGTTCAGCAGTTCAGCCTTTTCACCACTGGGTTCTGCACATCTCTTGAGTTAAACCCACCTGGTTCTGGTGGTTTGCTCCTGTTTCTGATTGATGTTTCAGTTTGAAATGCTTCCCAGACCTCCATCCCCAAAGAACTGCTCTGGCACTGGGACGTCCCTGGGAACGATGATGCAGATAATTCATCTGTGTGACCTTTTCCTCACAGAGTGTTTCTCTTGCATCTTCACCATCTCTTGGCCCTGCAGAGTTTTTGGCAGGCTCTTTGCTTCTGATGTATTTGAAAAAGCTTTTATTACCAGCTTTTACACCATTAGCAAGCTGCTCCTCCAAGTCGTTCCTGGCGTGATGTGCCAGGTTTTAATTTTTAGCTCACTTGCCTCTGTGCCATCCACATTCCATGCACATGGGGGGGAGGCTGGTCCCACCTCACCTGCCTCCTGGGCCTGCAATCCCCCCCACAGCCCCAGAGTGAAAACATGGAAAAAATCCTTTGCAACATTTGATGCTTTTCTTGCAGCTTCTGTTTCTAGAATCAGGTAACTCCCTGGAAAATTTGGCTCTCACAGTCACTTTTTCCAGCTCAGAAATAGGGATACAAGGAGAGCCCAAAGGGGAGTGTAACAGCAGCTGCCTGGAGGATGGTGTGGGGGCCTGGGAGCAGCAGTGCCCCAGGATGAGGCAGGGGAACCAGGGATGCTCCTGTGTCCTGGGCCAGGGATCAGAGATCGACAGGATTGGGCAGTGGAGGTCCCTGACCAGGGAGCTGGGATGTGGTAGGAGGTGTGATGGGACCAGCTGCAGCTTCACAGGAGCGGGCAAAATCCAACTGCTGTGGGATCCCTGCTCTGCAGGCAAGTCATCCCTGCTGTGTATGGCTGAGTGATTTTCCTAATAAATACACTATTTTGTGCAGCTTTCCTCGACACAGACCTGTTCACAGGTCCAGGGTGGAGCCCTGCTCGTCTGGACCTGCTCACATGTACCTGGGGAGCAGCTCGTGGGGGTGGTTTCCAGAGGACACTTCCCTGCCCCATGTCCCCACATCACCAGCCTCAAGCCCCTCAGCCTCACCTCAGAGGAGACCACCAGCCCCAGGCAGCCCCCCTGGATGAAGCCCTGCAGCATTTGAGGCCTGGCTGCTGAGAGGGTGGCACTGGCCCCACAACCCATGGCGAGGGAGCACTTCATGTCACCGACAGTGCTGGGAACCGGTCCTGGCTTGGTTCCCAGCCCAGTCAGCACCTCCTGCACCCTCTGCATCCTCAGCCACGATCCCTGAGCAGGGAGGGGAAAGGAGGGGCTGAGAGGGCCGGGCACAGGGATTTGTCTGGATGAGATGGGATGCAGATGGCTGATGACAAGATGCTCCAGGCAGGTGCTGGCAGGAGCTGCCGCTGGCATTCGGCAGCACTTGTGTGACACTGCACAGAGCCACTGATTACCTGGATCCTGGGGGGAGAGGGGGGGCACATTACAGGCAATAAGCCCCTCTGGATATTATTTAAGAAGTCAACAGAAGCAGCTTCAGGACTCTCTGATCAGATAACTGGGTTTGCTGGGGGAAATGCAGATAACAGCACAGGGAGGTTGTTGGGACGAGCTGGTGAGAAGTGCAGTTCACAAAACCATAGAATCGTAGAACCATGAAGTAGGCTGAGTTGAAGGGACCCATCAGGACCATCGAGTCCAACCCCTGGCCTTGCACAGGACACCCCAGTGATCCCTCCCTGTGCCTGAGAGCACTGTCCAAATGCTTCTTGAATTCAGACAGGTTTGGAGCTGTGACCACCACCCTGGGGAACTTCCCAGTTGCCTCTCAGCAGCACAGCCCATGTGTTATCTGCTGAGCTGCTATGGGGTATCACTGAAGATTTTAATGACACAGTTTGAGAATGAAAGTAACCCCTTTAAGCCAAAATTTGGTGCCCTTTCCAGTCTTAAAATCTAACTTTTTGGTATCAGCGAGGAACCAAGCAACTATTTAGACAAATGTGAAAACCTGGATTGGCTGGTGCTGGGATGTGACTGAAGGTTCAGGTCTGCCTGAGGGTCTTTGTGTGACCCTCAGCCTTGGGCTGGCAGCAAGAGTCGGTCTTGGAGTCAGCTGTCATCGGGCACGGTGAAAGCTTCTGGAAGCTTCTCCCAGAATCCTCCTACTCCCAAGGCCTTGCTGCACAGCAGGGGAGAGCTGGGGGTGCTGTGCACTCAGCTGGGATGTGCTGAGCAGCTGCTGTGGGGTTGGTTTCTCTGAACAGTGTCCAGAGCTGAGGCAGCCCTGCTCTGCTCATGGACACAGGGCAAGTGCTGGGAAGCAGGTGGGGGCCTCGAAGTGCATCTCAAACCCATCTCCTCCACCCAGATCTCAGCTTTGTCGTGTCCTCCTTTGTCCCATTGCTCTCTTTTGCATCCCTGTCTGTCCCTCTGCTTTTTCCATCTCCCTCTCCTCACCAAAACCTCTGCTCTCCATTGACTGAGGCATCCCAGACTCGTTCCTGGACTGCCCTGCACCATGCACTGGTTCCTTGTTGCTTGAGGACATCCCCCCGAGCTGCTCCCCAGCCACCCAGCACCCACAGCAGGAGGAGCACAGAGACAGTGGTGACAGGGTGATCTGGTCCTTCAGATCATCCACAGCCAACCTGGGAACTCCCCCCAGCCTGGGACAGACCTGGGCTGGGCTCCACTGCCAAAGATCCACTCCCACAGTGCCCCCACCCCCAGCTCTGATTTACCTCCGGTTCCCTCTTGCCTTGCCTGCCTTTTTCCTGAGCCCAGACCCCTCTTCAGTCTGATGGGGAGGCCACAACCCACAGCCACGTTCCAGTCAAGTGGCAGCTTCTTCTCTCCATCCAGATCCTGGCCTTGGCCTTGCCAGTCAGGTCCTTGGCAGGGAAGGCTCCTGCCTGCAGCAGACTGGACCCTGCAGAGGCCAGTGCCCAGGGGTGAGGTGATTACAGCAGCATCCTCTGAAGCAGCTTGTGCAGAGCCCTCCTCCTCTGATGTGCTCAGCTCTTCCCTCCCATGCTGTATGTAAACCTCACCCTTCTCACCGATTCCTGCACGGAGGGGGTTTTTATAGGGGAATTTTGGGATGGAAATGTGCCATGTGCTTGGAGCTGATTGCTCCTGACTAATTGTGCCATCTCCAGTGACACCCTTCTCAAGCTGGGCTGGTGCTTGTGCTCCCTGGGACTGGAAATCCAGCACTGATGGATCCAGCACTGCTTCTCACAGTGCCAGTGGTGAGTTTAGTGCTTGTAAATCCCTGGGGCTGGGATTAATCCTCCATGGGGTTATTTAACTGCATGTCAGGGGTTTTACCTCAGTGCACTCCAATGGGAGCTGCTGGTTTTGGGCAGTGCTGTGAGCAACCCCTTGTCCATCTGGACAGCTGGAATGAGGGATGTCAAATTCCACAACCCATGATCCATGTGAGGTCATGTGAGCACTCACACACAGAGGATTGTTCCTTCTTGGGCCTTTTAGGCCAGTTTCCTCTAGAAAACACCAAATTTTGGCCCCAGACTGATGCAGACTCTGAAGCCACCTTGTTTTCAATCTCTAGTGAACTTTTAACTGTCTGCCTCATCCTAAAGAAGGTGCAGAGTCCCCACAAACCCACTTTATCTATCCCAGTCACCCCTCCAAGCTGTTCCCTCCTCTGCATTGCAGATCTCTGTTTCTCCCAGGGTTGTGGTGACCAGTCCTGGAGCTGCTCTCTGGGGTCTGGTGGTCTGTGACCTTTGGTACCCAACATAATCTCCAGCCTCATCAATCAGAGAGCAGGAAATGACTGGATGAATGGGACACTCCTTGGAGGAGAAGGAAATGACTACAGCCTCCAGCATCACTTGGCTCTTCCCAGCTTGCTTCCCTGCCTCCTGCTGCTTTGAGTGAGATCCCAAACAGAGCCCGAGTCCCTTCCTACCAGCTGTCCCCTCCCTGGCTCCTGGGGAACCACCACATGCAGGGCTGGGAGAGGAGGGGGTGGGCAGGGGGGGTCGGGACAGGACAGCACAGTCTGCCTGTGGGAGCCACAGCAGGGCACCAGGTTTGCTGCAGGGTGAGCTCTGCTGGGCTGGGGCAGCAGGAGGACCCACGGAGGGCAGGGTTGGAGCTCCCCAGGCGTGCTCAGCTCCGTGAGCCCCCCGAGGGAGGCACAGGGGGAGCGGTGCAGCCCCCCCTGCTCTGCAGCAGCAGCAGCAAAGGTCGGGGTTCAGACCTGACGGTGAAAAGCGGTGTTTTAGGTCTCCCTGCAGAAGGACACGTGACCTTGAACATTTGGATTTCATCTGGGGACAGAGGAAGGTAAGAAGCAGCACCTGAGCCAGCAGCAGGGTGAGCCTCCCCTGGGAAGGCAGGTGTGGAATTAACTCTCACCTTGCTGCCCTTCCCCTGCAGGTGTTGCCGGTGCCTGCTCAGGGTCTGAGGTGACAGAGCTCTCAGTTCAGAAAGGAGAACAATTAACAGGAAATAAAATACCAGCGAGCCTTGAAAATCACCTGCAAGAGAGTAAAGAGAAAACAAATCTACCCCTTTTCTTTGAGAGCTCTTCTCAGCTCAGCAGATTTATTGTTGCCTTTTTAAATTTTAACAACTTGCAAGGCCACCGCACTGCCTTCTATTACATGAAAACTTTTGCTTTTTATTCCCTAATTCGGAGCAGAAGGGGAGTTAAATCACCAGGCAGTCGACAGGCGCTGCTGTGCTAGGAAATAGGTTTCTCTTGCAAGGTGTCCTGTGTGTCAAGCAGCACGTGATGTGAGGGGGGTTGCCTTCCTCTGGTCCTGGGGGGGAGTGGGGGCACCAGGTTCCTGCAGCCTTTTGGGGTCCCTGGAGCGAGAACTGCCCCGAGGACCAGCTCCAGCTTTCCCAGGTCAGACAATGTGCATTTCCCAGGACACGGGCTGGTTTTGGGGAGGCACCTGCTGAGCCCCTTTGGCTTGGGACACCCGTGTGTGTGTGATGAGGTGGTTCTGCATGAGGTGGGAGTGTTGATCTGTGCTCCTACAAGTGGGGCTGATCCTACCCAGTGATGATGAGGCCTTGGTCCAGCAAAGACAAGGCGTTGAAAGTTATGCTGCTAGACAGTTCTGTCAATCTTTTCCCTTGAGTGTCTTGCAAGCTTTCCTCACATGACACTGTTTGGGAAGGACCTGGGTGGCCTCAGAGGGGATGCTGGTGGTAGTCCCCACACCCTGTCTTCACCCACTGCCTTAAGCACAGGGGTATCATCCCTCCCTGTGTGACACTGCACAGTCCTTATGAGGCATTCACTGCATTGCCACCAGGATCAGCAATTTCCTCAGCCCACTGATCCTGGTGGCAATGCAGTAAATGCTTCATTAATGAGGTTCGAGAGGCCCTCCTCCCATGCCAGGCTAACAAGCAGCAGGCATCAGATTGGGGCTGGTAGATGTCCCTTAAAGTGAACTGGGGGGGCTGGGAGTGCTGTGCCCATCAGCCCATCCTTGTGGCTGCCTCTCCCCACTGCCCATCTGACCAGGACATCTTAATCCTGCCAAGTCTTTGCCTTGCAGGACAGCCAGAGGTGGCCAAAGCAAGCACAGATGTTCTCACCTCTGGCACGGATGTGGCTAATTCCTGTGGGGTTATATTTGGCCAGGATTCAGGAGAAACTCCCAGTGGGGCAGGTTCTCCATCCTCCTACACCCCCCACTTTTTCCATGTGCCAGATGCCAGTGTGCCTCCCAACACTGTCTCATCCTCCTCCAGGGTCTCCTACTCTTGCAGCCCCTTCCCCATAACCAGCCTGAAGCCAAACAGCTCTAGGGCTCACCTGTGGACTCTGGTGAGGAGTTACCTGGGAACAGAGACCAAGCAAGGTCTGCCAGTTCTGATTCTACCTGGGGTCCAAAATGTATTTAGTGTCAGGTCCTCTTCCTTTTCAAACTAAACATATTTCGTCTGGAAAACAGGTTTTCCAGGCCTGGGAAACCTGATGGCCCCAGTCCTGCAGGTGTCTCGAGGATGGCATTACCCTCGTGCCAAGGGGACCTGCCAGCACCAGCCGAGGGTGACGCCGAGGGCTCCGGGTTTCGTCAGGATGGAAGGGGGAGCGAGATGGCACAAGCAGGCGTTGTGCAACCAGGTGGAGTTACTCATGGTCAGATGCAGCACCGAGAACCTGCTTTTCATGAGGAACTTGACTTGCTAATGAGCCCTGAATCTGGGTCAGGCATTTCCCACACTGGGGCGGGTGGACGCGGGCACCGGGAGCGCACCTGGGCACCCGGAGCCAGGGGCAGAGCACCCTCCTTGGCTCTGCTGCCACAGCCAGGACAGGATGTTTGCAAAGCCTCCTGCCTGCTGCCAGTCTCAGCAGGCTGGGGTGTGTGTCTGCTCCGCTGCGAATCTGGCCCTGGGATCAGCACAGAAACTTGGCTCTCAGCTGGAGGTGCCTGACGGGGACAAGTCCCTTCAGGCCCTGGCTCCTCCTGATGGCCACGGCTGCCCTTCCTGGGAGCAGAGCAAAGCTGCTCTGGGATGATGCCTTATTGTCTTTAACACAGTTCAGCTAGTCTGGGTGCTGCCTTCCCAAAGGCATCCTGGGGTGGGGAAGAGCTTGACCAAGACTGTGTCACCAGCCAGACTCTGTCCCACACCCCAGAGGGTCCTGCCCCAGCTGAGAGGAGCAGACACCTCTGAGGTGGCTGCCTGGGTCCCCACAGCGCCCATCCAGCGCTGCCAGGGCGAGAAAAGCTTTCCCTGTCACCCACAGACGGCTTCTTTCCTCACACTCCAGAAGATCCTGCCGTCTCTTGGGATGCTCCAGCACCCAGCAGGTTTGCTGAGCCCCCAGTGCTGCCCCACAGGGAAAAACAACCTGATGGGCGGTCCTGTGTAGGGTGTATGGTTTGGGTGTTTTATTCCAATCAATTATTTGTTCTTTGACCAAAATGTCAAGATTTGGGCCCAGCAGCTGTTCCATTTGAATGCATGTCTGGGCTCGGGGTGTGAACATGAAAACTGTGCAGTAAATAGGGGTTAAGGTCCAGGCAAGTGGCTGATCATCCCGTGTGCCAACTGGGATGCCCTTGCCTGATTTGCAGGTTACTCTTGCCTTGTAGTCCTTTAATTCCTTGATCCCAGCAGCACATTCTGTGAAAATCAGTGCAAATAAGGCTCCTGTGGTTCTACCTCTCACCATCAGAGCCCAGTACTTGAGTCAGATGGACCAAAAACCGCTCTCAGCCACTTATTTATTTTTTAAAATGAATCCAGCCTAGAGCAGGATTATGTGGATTAGCAGCTGAGCATTCCCCTGCCTATGGAACATGCCCAGCCAGACGGATACGTGCTGATGGGAGCCCTGTCCTCCAAACATGACATGTATTTCCGTGGCCTCTTGGCTGCTGCCATCCCAGCCCATCTGCTCGGCTGATCCGGGGGCTGCCCGTCCTCCCGGGGGGCCTGGCCCACAGCCACGGGCAGGGGTGCCAGGCAGGGGATGCTCCGAGCTTCTGGCTGCAGGACAGCTGTCCTTGGAGATGGTGTGGATGCTGCTGGGGGTCCTGGAGCACAGGGTGTGGCAGGGGGTGCAGGCAGACGAGGGCTCAGCAGAGCAGCCGCTGCCTTTACCAGCCAAGCTGGTGGCATTTTTTCAGCAGGGAGGCCCTCCCTGGTGAAACCCCTGCAGATTTGGGGTGGAGGATGAAGCAAAAATCAACCAGAACAACTCCCAGGGCAGTTGGGTTGTACTGGACTCGATATTGCAAAATTAGGCTGCAAAAGCTACACTGATGCTTTTCCAGACCTGGTGTGGGAACATCCCTGGGACATGGTGTCCAGCATGAGAGACTGTGGGAGTGGGTAGGAGACACCCCCCACCTGCAAAGAAAATTCCCAGTGGGCCCTGTGTGGAAGCAGACACCCCAGTTGCTGTCAGTAGCAACTCAGTGACAGTCAGAGAAGAGTTTCAATCCTGAGCAGCCTAAAGGGCTGGGAGGGCTCTGAACCCCACGGAGGGCGAGCTGGAACCCTCCTCTTGTCTACCCCATGCAGAGTCACCCTGGGTTCAGAGCCCTGTCCCCGGGAAGGGACCTGCCCTCCAGCCAGGTGTTGGGGTGTGTACGAGCTTGGGGGCCCAGCAGTGAGTGCTGTGGTTCCTGGAGGTGCTGGGAGCCCCTCACCGAGTGGGGCAGGGGGCCAGGACAGGGTGGGCAGCTGCACACAGGGCACTGCAGGCAGGACAGGCAGCGTGTGGGCAGATGGGGAGAAGCTCTTTGGAAGGGCCTGTTTTCTCCAGGATGATACTGAGAACTAAAAACACTTTCACCTGTGGCAGAGCAGGCTGTCCTGTGGGTCTCTGTCCCACTCTAGGGAGCTGCTTGGCCTGGAGTGTGGATCCCACAGCTCTGCTGGCTGCCAGCTCCCCCTGCTCCCTGACTGTGCCTGCCTGCCTGGCACGGGGCAAGCACCACGGCAGAGTGGGGATCTGCCCAGCCCCAGCCTCGTGCCAGGGAAGCCCGTTTGGCTAAACAAGTTTTCACTGACACCTTTTTTTTTTTTTTTTTCCCCTCCAATGGAAGCCTTCCAGAAATTTTTCAATTGCTCTGCGCCGAGTGGAGCACGGCCAGCTCCCTGCCCGCTCCCTGCTCAAGCAGACAGCTGGCTCCTGCCCCGAGCTGGCCTTCCAGGCACGGTGCCAGGCGGGCAGGACGCGGGTCCCACGCTCCCACGCACGGCCAGCGGGTGCCAGGCAGCTGCAGAGAGCCTGGCACAGCTAAGGGCTCCAGCCTGGGCTCCCAGCCCCAGACAGGCACTGCTGTGCCCCAGAGGAAGGAGCTGGGCCAGACCCCTCCTGCAAGCCCAGTGCCCAAAGAAATACTGGTGCCTGGGTGTGCAGGTGCTGGTGACCCCCCTTCTCTGGCACAGGCTGCCTGGGGGCTGCACCCCTCTGCCCACCCAGCCAGCCCCTCAGCGTGGCCCTGCTCTGCAGCCTGTCCCTCTCCACATGTGCTCACAAAGGAGCTTCCCACCACCTATCCCTGGCATTAAAGACCAATTTTCTAGAGGGAGGTGGGAGGGTGGAGATGAGGTGGGATAATCAGAGATGGCCACATGGAGAAAGGCGGAAATAACTGACATGTTTGATGGTTTCCCTTGTCAGTACATTGCTGGTGGTTCCTGTCTTGCACCAGGTGTGACACAGGATCCTTCTGCCTGGCTCAGCACAAGAATGGAATGGAATAGAATAGAAGGAATGGAATATTCTGAGCTGGAAGGGACCCACAAGGATCATCCACCCTGGCTCTGCACAACAGTCCAACACCCCAGCAATCCCACCCTGTCCCTCAGAGCATCATCCAAAGCCTCCTGCAGCTCTGGCAGCCTTGGGGCTGTGCCCACTGCCCTGGGGAGCCTGTTCAGTGCCCAACCAGCCTGTGGGGCAAGAACCTTTCCCTGAGATCCAACCTAACCCCCCCTCACACGGCTCCAGCCACTCCCTCTGGTCCTGGCAAGGTTTGGACATGTAGGAGCCGTGAATCACTGAACAAGCACCAAGGAAAAGAAAGTGTTGAACAGCTTTGTCATTCAGGACACATCATTCCTCCTTCACCGAACAAGGCAGGAGCGCGTGCTGATAATCTGGGATCTCGTAATTAAATACCCTGCAGCCTGAATATGGATAAGAAGGCACAGTTATGGTTTTGTGGACTATCTCACTCGTGGCTTTTCTGTGGGTAGGAGTTGCTCTGCTTTGCAACTGAAGTGCTGGTGTAGGGCTTGCTGCATGTGGCACACCATCAATCACGGGTGTGAAAAATCCCCCAAGCCACCAGAAAATGGAAACAATCTTGAATGCTCCTGAAGTGAAAGCACAAAGCCATTCCCAAGACATTCCTTCGACAGTGAAATGGCTTTTTAAGGAATCCAGACAGAAGATATAATAAGCAAAAAGCCGTACAGAGAAAGAAAACCCCACCACCTGCAGCAGCACAGTATGACAGGAAAATTCAGAGTGGAAGGACTCTGACGGTCTGTTGTTCAACCTTTTGCTCCAAGCAGGGTCAGACCAGGTTGCTCAGGGATTTTTTTCAGGATCAGTCAAATCCTGAAGGCCTGCAAGGACAGAGGCTGCACAGCCTCTCTGCTGCCACGTTTGACCTTTCCCAGGGGGAAACTTCTCCCCCTATATCCAGTCCAAACTTGTTTTGGTTCATATCTCTTGTCTTCATCCTCCTACTGTGAACAACTGCAAAGAGCCTGGATCTGCCTTCTTGGTGGCCTCCTTGCAGATCACAGAATCACAGAATCAACCACAATCAAAAGACTTCCGAGATCATCAAACCCAACCCTTGATCCAACCCCGCCGTGGTTCCCAGCCCATGGCACTGATGCCACGTCCAGTCCAACCTGAAACACCTCCAGGGACAGTGAATCCACCTGGACAGCCCATTCCAATGTCTGTAAAAAGATTTCTCAGTAATTCCTCTCTGTAGAAAATTTCTTCCTAATATCCAACCTAAACCTCCCCTGGCAGAGCTTAATCTGTAAAGATGGCTGTGAAGATCCCCCTGTGAAGGCTTCTTATCCCCAGCCTGAACAAACCTCATTCCCCCATCCTCTCCTCACAGTGGGACATTCTCCAGTCCATGGACCATCTCAGTGACCTCCTCTGAATTCACTCTGCTCTGCTGATGCCCACTGGTAGACCCAGAACTATGAGGAATCCAACTGCAGCCAGTGAGTGTTGAATAGAATTAGGTTTAAACACCTCAGCTCCTTCAAAAGCACCTCCAGCCCTGTGGTTGCATCTCCAGGCAAGTCCTCTCCCACCAAACACACAGGTGTGCAGTGAGGAGGTCACCACAGGGCTCCACCTGGGAGATCCTGGGGACAACTGATGAAAAAATGGTAGGAGAGGGCTAAAAACACCATCCCGGAGGCTGGATGGACAGACCAGCAGCCAAAGATACCAATGCCACTTCTGAAAGAGGTGACAGTTTCCTTATAGCTGCCTCATGAGGGGTAGCACTGAACTCTGCTCTCTGTGACCAGTGACAGGACCCAGGGAATGGCTGGAGCTGTGTCAGGGCAGGCTCAGGTGGCATCTCAGGGAAAGGTTCTTCCCCCACAGGCTGGTTGGGCACTGAACAGGCTCCCCAGGGCAGTGGGCACAGCCCCAAGGCTGCCAGAGCTCCAGGAGGGTTTGGACAACACTCTGAGGGACAGGGTGGGATTGTTGGGGGTGTGTGCAGGGCCAGGGGTTGGACTGGATGATCCTTGTGTGTCCCTTCCATCTCAGGATATTCTGTAATTCTCTGGCAGTCCAGGGAGATGATTTGTCCCCTCTGGGACAGCACCAAAACCACAGCACCTGCCACCCTCCCCCCCCACAACAAAACCTCCCTGTGGAAGTGGGAGGAGACCACACCATGCAGGGTGGAGATGCTCAGTGTGGGGAAATCAGCTTGGCTGGAGCTGCTCCGTGGCAGGGAAAGTGCAGCACCACCCTCCCTGGGCGCGGGGCCAGCGTGGCCCTGCACGAACAGGCCGCGTGTCCCGCGCATGGGGAGGGAGGGATGTGCTGGGGGGACACTGAGGAAGGCTCCTGAAGAGCTGCTCAACCCTCTCGTGCCTCCTTGGAGCGTGGATGTGCCCTGCACCAAAGGCACTGGGTCCCCCGGGATGGCCCTGAATTCCAATTCCATTAAGAACAGGCAGTGTCTGCTGCCTAATCCGGGTACTCACAGGGCTCTGATTGCACCAGCCACAACAACGTGGTCCAGGGGGGCAACAAATGGCCTGTGGTGTGAATTTAGAGCTAATCTGGAGATTTCAGCAGCATCTGTGGGGGTGGAAGTGCTTCCCTCCCACCCCCTTGTGCCATAGCCATCGCTCTTATGGGAGCCACAGTGACAATGTGCCCCTGAACCAGCTCCAGCTGGGGTTCCTGTGGCTCTGCTTAGTGTGTGAGGAAACATCCTGGATGTTTCCAGCTATGCTGCAGATAAGGGTTTGGGTGGTCTGTGCAGAGCTCTCCCCATGCCTGCAGGATGGAATACAGTGCACTACTGTTACGATCCCTGTCTGGGGGTCTGGGTGTCACCTTCAGCAGACACAACCCACTGGTCACCCTCCACACCTGCTAAAGGCCTGCAACAACCTGCTGAGCTTCCTCTTGCTCTCCTTCAGACCCCTCTCTGTCTCTGTGATGCCCATAAAGCCTCACAGGACGAAACAGTTGATCTGCAGGACTCCTTGCTCACAGTGTTCCCCGTTTCTGTTTGGACCCATCAGCTGGTTCTTGCCATGTGCTGGGGTCTCTGGGGAGTGGGGCAGGTCCTGCCATGTTTGGACATCCCTTTGGTGTGATGTGGCTTGCAGGGGGAAGGGGACAGTAGTTGGGGTGTGGAGTTCCTCTCAGCTGCACCAGCTAACCCTGAGTAAGGTTGCACTGGCACTTCAGATATCTTCTACTACATGAAATAGGGAAGTGGATGGTCTTTTGCTTTGTCTTTTGTGAGAGAAACATTTCAGTTCTCAAGTCGCACCAGGGGAGGTTTAGGTTGGATATCAGGAGAAAGGTTGTCACTGAAAGAGTGGTCAGACATCGGCACAGGCTGCCCAGGGCAGGGGTGGAGTCACTGTCCCTGGAAGTGTTGAAAAAACAAGTAAATGTAGCACTGGGTGATATGATTCAATGGGCATGGTGGGATTTGGTTGGAGGTTGGATTTGATGGTCTTGGAGGCCTTTTCCAACCTTTATGATCCTGTGATTCCCCACTGACAGACTGACTGACCCCTTGGGACGTGCCACCAACTGGGAGCTGCCTGTGCCTGAGCTCGTGGCTGTTTCCCCCTCATGGCTGAGTGAGGACATGGTTCATGCCCACTCTGTTCACAGAGAGGCATTTTCCTATGGATTCCCACCCTGAAGGCTTCTGACACAAATGAGGGAGCATGTAGGTGTTGTGGTGGAGGCTCAGGAGGTGGAGGAGTGGTTCAGCCCATCTGCTGTTGAGAGGAGGAGTGGGAGTGTTGCCCTGCTTGGTCCAGGGTAAGATCATCTGCTGAGCAGGGGCTGAGTGCTGCTGGACCACGGCCCTCAGGAGGTGCTGGAGAGGGAAAGGCTGAGGTGCTGGAGCTCAGTGTTGGGGCAAGTGTTTTGGCACATGCCTTCTCTGCCAGCTTCCCATCTCACTTGTGTTGCTTAACCAGTTTGTCCACAGCAGCCCAGTTCCTCCCTCTTCATCCCGGGGCAGTGGTGCTGCAGTATTTCAATGGATTTACCTGGTACAGGAACAGTTCATTCCACACTCACTGGTGCTTAAAGAGTTCATAGAACCACAGGATCTCAGATTGGTTTGGGTCAGAAGGGACCTTAAAGATCATCCCATTCCACCGCCTGCCATGGGCAGGGACACCTTCCACTAGCCCAGGTTGCTCCAAGCCCCGTCCAACCTGGCCTTGGACACTTCCAGGGATCCAGAGGCAGCCACAGCTTCTCTGGGTAACCTGTGCCAGAGCCTCCCCACCCTCACAGGGAAGAATTTCTTCCTAATATCCCATCAAAACCTACACTGTGTCGGTTTGAAGCCACTCTCCCTTGTCTGTCACCCCAGGATGATCATGACCACCTCACCAGGGCAGCAACTCCACCACCAGGAAGGATTTCCCCATGGCTGCACCCCCAGGAAAGAGCCCCAGACCCTGCAGGACATGGTGCCCATGGCACCCACTTTTCCTGGCCCTTGGCTGTAGCCCAAAATCCCAGAAGTGCCCAGCCCTCTGTGTGGGAGAAGGGCGGGTGGAGATCAGAACGTGGCCTCAAATCCAACACACAGGGCTCCATCTCCGCTGGCTGGACGTGGTGCTTCCCAAAGTTTGGGCTGGGAAGCCTGGGGCCTCCTGACCCTTCCCTGGGCTACGAGATGCTCGACCTGCCCCTGCTGCTGTGGTGCATCTCCACCAGCCTGGGTGCCAAGGACATGCCAGGGCCTGCGAGGGGATCGCAGGGGTCACGGCGTGCACGGGTGGAGTGAGGAGGAGGCCTCAGGGGTCCTGGACAAGGAGCTCACCTACCACTCCTCTGTGCTGCAGCAGAGCCCACCTTATACATCGCCCCCTGCGCAGCACATCTCCTGTGAGCTACACCGGGGTCAGGGCAGACTGAGGCAGCAGGAAAGGAGGGGCTGGGAACGGCAGAAGGCCTGCACCGCTGCAGGCTGGAAGGAAAAAAAGCAAGTGGCAGGAACTGATCCAGCTGTTCCTTCCCCAAGGCCGTCAGGGAGCAGGTGACCACATCCCTGCGGTCCCCCGGGGCAGGGCGGGACCTGCCGGCCCGGAGCCGAGGGCTGAGGCCGGGCTGTTTGTTTGCAGGGCCGTGCAGAGCAGCCCTCGTGTGGGCCGGGGCGGGGGCAGCCTCGCTGCGGGCGGGTTGGCCTTTCGGGGCGTCCTGGGACCGGTGCCTTGTGCGCGGCTGGGGCAGCCGGAGCAGAGGATGCTGCCGCGGTGTCCGGGGAGCTGAGCTCTCCTCCGGCACTCTCGCACAGCCCGGAGTTTCCTCCTCCCCGTGGGCAGGGGCCGGGAACGGCACGTCCTCCCTGGCCGACCCCTCCGGCCGGGTCAGCAGGTCCCCGCTGGCCCAAGCCGCAGGAATGCTGGAGCACAGGCCGTTCGGATCCCAGCGCTGGTTGACTTCAGCTCATTTAAAAATATCCTCTGACAAATACCTGCACAAACAAGGGGAAAAAAAAAACCAAACCCCCCTCGCCCTTAAACGAAAAAGAAAAAAAAAAAAAAAAAAAGGAGGATCTGTAATTTTCCACAGAAGGGATGTGCAGCCCTTGGCCCCCTCGTGCCTTGCCCGGCACCGGGGGGTTCGCAGCCCCCGTGCCGGTGCCTTTGCCGGGGTCTCGTGTCCTGCCCGGCTGGGCGAGGCTCCGGAGATGCAGCACCCGCCTAAGGCTTCCCGGCAGGCTCTGGCAGGGAGCGGGGCTGAGCTGAGCTCGGCCGCACCCTCACCCCGCCTCGCACCGGCGGGTCCCGCTCGGGGCTGCTCCCCGTGCCCCAGCCGGGCTGGCAGTGCCGGTGCTGACACCTCACCCCTCTCCCACGCTGGGGCGGGTTCCGCCCGGCTCCCCTGGGAAAGGGCTCCCGGCAGCAGGGGAGTCCCTGACCCCGGCTGAGGCTTCTGCGGGTGAGGGCGTTGGAGGCAAGAAATGCCTCCCAGCACCGCTGCTGCCTGCCTGGGTTTGGCAGCACCGGGAGATACGGGGGAGAAACTCCCAAAGCATCAACAGGCTGCCCATCCAACCAGGAAAAGGAGGGGAAGCAGCAACTCAGCACAAGGGGACGGTGCAGCCCCAGGTGGGGACCAGGCATGGATAAGGTTGGGGTGCCCAGGCTGTGGACAGAGGACTCAGCCTGTTCTGTGAGCTGAGGCAGCCCTGGGGACAGTCCCAGGTGTGCACTCCGTGGACACCCACCACACCAGCTCCATGGGAAGACCCCCAGGGCTGCTCAGGAAGGGGGTTGTGTGTCCCTGCCATGGAGCTCAGCCCTGCACCTCACTGAGGGTCCTGAGACACCCAGCCCTCCATCCTTGGGACTCTGTGCCCCCCAGCTCAGCCCTGTCCCCCCTGCAGGCTTTCCTGGGGCTGTGACATCACAGGCTGCACCTTTGGCTCTGGAAGGGCTCTCCCATCCATGCCCTGTCCTGCCAGGACCTCCTGCTCTCCCTGCACCCACAGTGGGGCTGCCCAGGGAGAGTGGAATCCTCAGCACTGACTGGGGGTGGTGGGAGTGGGCATGGGCAATAAACCCATTGCAGTCTCCCAGTGACAGCAGCCCTGACAAACCTCCCCTCTGGTTTTCCAGGATCTGTGTAGGGATGGTACAGGGATATTTCATTCCTGGCTGGTGACTCAGCCTCCTGCCTGGAGCCTTTGCTCTCCAAGGGACAAAGGGAAGTGGATGGGCTGTGGATGGCACGGTGTGGGCACCTGGCCAGCACCGAGGAACAATGGGAACCCAGGGCTGTCCTCCAGGGCTCTCCAGGGAAATAACAGGGAGCCTTGGTCCCATTAAATGGCACAGGGCTGGTGCTCAGTGTGGCTGGGAGGAGGTCCTGAGCGCTGCAGCTGGGTGCTGGGTGCTGGGTGCTGGGTGCTGGATCCCAGTCTGTGCAGAGTAGGAGAAGGCTGTGGAAAGGTGTGGGAGGACCTGGAACAAGGGGTCTTTGAGGGTCTTACAGGATTTGGGACATTCCTGTCCTGCTCCTGGCTGCTGTGGAGACACAAGCAGAGCCCATGAACATGAGGGCTCTGCTTCCAGAGGGGGCCTGGTTCTGCTTCCAAAGGGAACACAGCTCTGCTGCCAGATCAGGGGGCTCTGGGGGCTGCCAGCACATCCTGGCTGAGGGATGGAGCCTGTCCCAGCTGGAAGAACTCGGTCCTTGGCACAGGGGTGTGTGTGTGCTTGCATGGAGCACCTACATGTGTGTGTGTGTCTGTGTATATGTGTGTGCATGGACACACACCTGAGTGCGGGCACACGTGTGGATGTGTTCTTGTGGCACCTGTGAGAAGCCCCCAGATCCTTCCACTCCTCCGCAGCCTCTCTCTCGGAAATGCTGTTATTTATATAAGAAAATATGGAAGTGCCTTCAGTCCCTGCTCGGTGACCTTCAAAACCATCCAGCAAATTGGGCTTGGACGGCGAGCCCGGCCAGATGGCCCTTCTCAAACACGCTGGCCGTGCAACCGGGGCTTTACTCCTGGCTCCTGCTCCTGCTCCAAGGCAGCCTCGTGGAGCAGCACAGGCAGAATGTGCTCTGGGAAAGCAGCCACGCTCCAAGGAGGAGGCGCTGGGGCGGCCGCCAAGCCGGGCTGGGGAGGGATGGAGCCGGTGGCCAAGAGCCTCTGGGTTGGTAATGAATTGTGAAGCCCAGTGTGAAGTGTGGGGGGGATCCAAAACTGGAGGGGAGAGGGCTGGATGTGGGCACCCGGGGTTGCCTCCAGCTGGGGTGGCTGTGGGATGTATGAGCAAGCTGGAGGGTGCTGGGAGACACCTCTGGTGCTGGTGGAGACGAGCCCACAGGGGTGACGGGATGGTGAGGAGCTGGGCCAGGCCAGCAGTGGCTCCTGAAGCCCAGGAGAGTAAAGAACAAACCACAATACCATCACCTAAGGGAAGACAAGGCAAGGCAAGGCAGGGCAAGGCAAGGGAAGGCAAGGCAAGCAAAGGGAAGAGAAGGGTTAAAAGACCTGTCAGAGCTGAGCCTCTCTGGAAACATGGGAGACAGCTGGAAAAGATTGAAATAACTCTTTGCTGTGTGTCTGGGAGCTGTGGGTGCCAGCAAAAGGTAGTCTTATTTCTGATAATATCTGGTCTGACACACTCAATGTGTTTAACAGTTTTCAGCTCACTCAGGCAGATGAGACTAACTAGGAAGCGCTCACGCAGGGATTCCGGGATGCTGCATTAGCATGCAATCTGGAGAGGAATGTTCTGCCTCTACATGCAAATAGAGGCTGAAGCTACTGAAGGAGCTGTGACTGATCAGCCCGAGGGATCAGTCTCACAAATTCAGGGGTGACCAAGCCCTTGGCACAGGTGCCATCGTGCAGGGATGCTGGGGACCCCCAGGGCAGTGCCTGAAGGGGTGCTGGGGCTGGCACCCTTTGGCTCACCTCCACGTGGGTCACCAACAGCACCAACCTCCCTCGTGGCACCAACAGCACCAACTTCCCCAGTCACTCCTTGTCTCTCACCAACAGCCTCCCCTGTGCCTCTTTGGTAGCACTGAGGGAGGTGGATGGTGCTGGTGGTTCCCCCCAGGTCAGCAGCACCCACAGTGCAGGGACATGGTCCTATACAGACCTGGAAAGTGGAGAGGGGTTCTGAAGGAGCTCAGCTGCCAGTAAATGCTTCCCAAGGGGGTTGGCACAGCCCTGCTGGTGACCTGAGTCTCTGGCAAGGGTTTCATGCCCTCACCTGTGGGACACCAGTGCGAGGAATTGACCACATCTGCTAAGGTCTCTTGCCCAAGGGGTCCTCATTTAGCTGATGGGGGGGGGGGTCTGTCTGGGGCTGTGGCAAGTGTCTGTGAGCCATCAGGGTGATGCTGGGCCCAGAGGAGCTGCTGCAGCCCATTGGACACAGGGAATTGTGTGCTGGGCTGCAGATTTCATTGCCCTCATGCTTGGTCATGGTGGCTGTGCCAGAAGGGGATATTAGAGGGTGCATGAATTTGTTGCATGACATACATCATTTTCTATCAAGCAAAGGTATATTTAATCACAGGGACTTGCTGCCAAGAATTAGCATTGAAAACTATTATTAGGCATTACTATTATTAAAGAACAGATTTTCCCTAAATGTTGTTCTGAAGCAAAATTCAGTACCTGGAGTGGGCACCAAAGATTGGCTGGAAATTTTCCACCAAAGGTTGGTCAGAAATTTTCCACCCAACTGGTATGGAAACATGAAAAATGGAGCCATCAGGTACAGCAGACTATTGCTAAAGTATCTGCCTGTTTTTCCAGCAAAACTCCAACCCTTCAGAACGCAATGATTTGGGTTTTCAACCAATAAAAATAATTCTTGGAATTTCCCCAAACAAAAGAATAAAAATTTAGCCCACTGTGACACCCTTGGTTTGACACAATGTGACCATGAGCATGGGGGTGAAGGAGGGGACAAACCCTGCTGCTGTTGGACTGCCTGTGCCTCTGACACAGAGTGAGGGTTCAGCACCAGCCCTTATGAGGTGGGGGAGGATCTAGACCCGAGGTGCACAGGGTGAGTCCATCCAGCCCTGTGTCTCCCTTTCCCAGCGGGATGAAGGCAGATTTCCCTCCCTGCTACAGTTCAGAGAAACAAGTCAGGTGCTGGTCTCACCTGTTCTCCGTGCAGGGCTGAAGGAAAACACTGCCTGGAATGGTTTTCCATCGGAAAACAGGGGTTTATTGGAATCAAATCTTTCCCTGGGAACCTGTCGATCTCGCTGCCATCTTCCCCGGGAAGAAGCCTCCTGGAATCACTTTGACTTTCTCGTTTCAGCGGTGTCAAAATGTTTATTCCGAGCATGTCAAAACACCAAGTTCATTTCGGGAAAGTAAAAATATTTCATTCTGACTTTATCATTTCCCTCACTTAACTTCCACTTTATGTTCCGTGAAAGTACTTTTTAATCGGCGCCGCTCGAGCTCCTCTCGTGCCGCGACTTCCCGGGGAGGAGGCGACGAGGGATCGTCACACGTGTCATTTCCAGGGCCCAAATTAGCATTTGGGAGAATTGGCATTTCACAGGATGTGCTGCACGTGTGGCTTTGCCTCCCAAGGCAGAGCAGGCGCCTCACACACTACTGGGGCTGTCTTGGTACTTCCCCCCATCCATCTCCTGCAGACACCCAACAACTGGTGCTTCCCGTTGTGATCAGGGGCCTGGGGTGAGGCTGATGGATGTGGTGGGCACACTGGGGTGCTCCCCTCTCCCCTTGATGCCACTCTCTCTCCTCTGTCCCCCAGTGCCCTTGCAGCTGGGAATGCTGAGCTGTGATGGTGGAAGTTGAATTTTTCCTTGGTGGTTGGACAAATTGGTCCCAAACACAGTCCTGGGAGCCTGCTGGTGGTTTTTGGCATGGGCAGATATCTCTCCTGCCTTCCAGCACAGCCCTGCCCAGCGTGGTTCCTCCTCGGTTCCCACAGCTCCATCACCACCCGTGGGGTTCTGCCCTGGACCCTGGAGCTGCTGGAATGGTGAAGGGGATGGGGCTCCAAAACAGCTCTCGGTGTCAATCTGGGTAGGGGTGGAAAGGGTAGAGGGGTTGTTGTGGGATGTTGAACATGGGATGTTGAACATGTTGAACGTGGGATGTTGTTGGAACCATTCAGATGGAGGAAAGATGGGTGGGGTGATATGGGAGGTGACACCAGCACCAGGTGAGGACACCAAGCCTTGCTCTGCCCAGAGCTGCCAGGGAGATGGGCGAGCAGGGGCTCCAGCTGCACTGTCCTCCTGGGATCTGGTCCATCAGGAGATGCCTGGAGCAGCAGCTCTCCACCTCCTCCTCCACCTCCTCCTTCTCTTGCTCCTCCTCCTCATCCCACAACCTGCCCCTCTCCCTTAACGTGGGGGCTGTGATCCCCCAACTCTGCCCAGCCCTTGCTCTCCCAGCTCCCCCTGCCCAGGGAGGGTTTGCCCTGGGGGGAGGTGCTGAGGTACACACTGGAGATCCCCCTGTTCACTCCACTGAGACCATTCAGAGCAGTTTGGCAGGTGACTTGCAGCAGCCAAAGCGCTGTAACATCCACCAGCCCCCAGGCATTGAGGCATCCACCAGCCCATCCACCCACTTCTGGTGGGCACAGCTCCAGTGCTTTCTGGGGGCAGAGCTGAGCCAGGGCAGCCCCCCTCACTGCCACCCTCGCTTGCAAGGAGCAGCTCACATGTGCATGGCAGGGTGTGTCAGAGCTGGTCCTGCCCACTCCACCCCCACTGAGCTCCTGCTTGCCCTCGCAGCCTCACTCTTCCCACCCTGGAGGCGGTGGGCACCTTACCAAGGCTGGGCACATCTGTGCCACCCCTCCCCTCCCTCTCCTGAAGTGTGAGCTTCACACAACAAACCAAGCTGTTGAGTGGCTTCACCATCATCAAGAGCAAATTGGCTTGTGCCCCAGAGCTGGAGGGCAGAGGAGCACCCTTTCCTGGTAGGATGGGCAGGGAGGGGGAAGCAGGGCACTCCATGGGACACCTTTGTCCAGGTGCTGCTGGAAGCCATCAGGGAAAGGACACACTGGGGGTTTCCATCGGGCAAGGGCTGCACTGGCATGGGAAAGATCACAGAATCCCAGAATATCCTGAGCTGGAAGGGACTCCCAGGGATCAATGACTCCAACTTCTGGCCCCACACAGGACACCTCAACAATCCCACCACGTGTTGTCCGAATGCTCCTTGAGTTCTGGCAGGTTTGGGGCCATGACCAGTTTCCCCAGGATGTTGGAGATTTGTGTACCCAGACCCTGCAGCTCCATCTGCCCATCACCCCCTTCCCTGTTGCTGCTGCCGCTACCCTGATGGCTCTTCCCTGCCCTTTGCCCCTGGACCTGCTGTGCCTGTGCTCATCCCAGGCTCTGGAGCAGCAGGTGTGCAAGGGATCCCAGGGATGGCAGCACCACAGGATGGGAGTGCCATGAGAGAGGAGCAGCAGGGGATAGGAGCATCTTGGGTTGCTTTTAGGTGTGAGGAGTCACAAAGTTGTCCAAAACAGCTCTGTCACCTTCCCCCCACCCCGGGCCATCCCCGTGTGCCCAGGGCAGTTCTGCTGTGCAGTGGGGAAACTGAGGCAGCAGGGCAGTGAGCCCAGTGTGTTCCTGCAGAACTGGGCACTGATAAAGCTCCAGGATGACCCGGCTGCAGGGGCAGGGAGCTCTGAGCGCTGTCCCCGACGGATGAGGTCGCTCAGGGAGATGCACCTGCTGCAGAGCAGGAGGAGAAGTGCTGCAGGAGAGAGGGAGCAGCACCAGGCAGGGCCAGGCACCCACGGAGCAGCACGGGAAGGGCTGTGCAGGCTGGGACCCTCCACACAGCTCAGCACTGGGGAACTGGGCTGGGAAAACAAGGCTGGAAGAGCGGGTAAGAAATGTGGGAGTGTTTTGACTAAGAAAGGCAAGACTGAGGGAAGAAACATCCGTGGCTCCAAATGGGCAAAAGGCTGCGGAGAGGGAACGGTTCTGCCTGCGGGTCCTCGGGAAAGGGAAGGAAACAAACCACAGCAAGGGAAATTTGGGATAGTCGCTGGAGAAATGCTCTGGGAAGGAGGGAGGCACAGGGAGATGAGCACCCTGGGATCTGTGGGGGCGTTTTGGGGTCAGGTCTGTCCTGAGGGTGCTCTGGTACCCCCATAGCCAGGCTGGCCAGGGCATGTCTGGTGCCAGCCTGGCTCAGCTCTCCGGGACTTGTGGAACCAAGGAGATGTGGGGCTTGGCTAGCAGGTCCCCAGTTGCCTGGTAGGGAATGAGGGAACACACCCCAAGCCCTCGTGCTGTGCTGTGCTGTGCTGTGCTGTGCCTCCAGAGACAGCTGGAGCCTCTGCAGCCACCACTGTCGCTGTGGGTTGTGAAACAGAGCACTTGTCAAGTCCCGCCTGTGTATTGTATTATATTTATTATATTATATTATAACTATTAGATTATACTTTATTATATTATTAGAGCTGTCAGGCCGAGCACTCCCAGGCTGGAACCATCAGCTCCTCAGTTGCTTGGGTGACCTCAGCCCGTCCGCTCGGACCAGGAACGGGGCTTCAGGAGCAGGACTGCACGTGACTGTGGCAGGAAAGACACTGTTGCAGGCACAGCTGGTGGCACTTAGGGTGACAAAGGCCGGGGGGATGCAGGGAGCTCAGTGACGGTGTTCCCAGGGCCAGCCAGGCACGGCGGGTGCGGAGGGGCGGGTCTGCAGTGGGGCCGGGCAGAGTGGCTGCCCCCTCCCTGGGCTGTGGGTCGGGGGCGAAGGTGTCTGTGAGGAGGAGTGTGTTGAGGCGCGGGCAGCGGGGTGGGCACGGGCAGGGCTCATGTGTGTCTCCCCGTGGGTGAGAGACGCGTGCGGGTGCAGGATGAGGCGTTTGCACCCTCGTGGGTGCCGGGGGTGCGCGGGTTGAGGCAACGCCCCTGCCCTCCTGCCCTGCCAGGCCTCGGGTGGGCTTCGTGTGTCTGACTAAACATCCCCGCGTGCCCTGCGGCGACACCACCGGGCACTCACCGGGCTGCTGGGCCCGGCGGGCTGCGGGCAGGGCCGGGGTGGGGGCCGGGTCGGGACTGGGATCGGGGTCGGGACTGGGATCGTGCTCGGGGTCGCCGCAAGGTGGGCGGGGGGCGTGGCCTCATCTGAAGGGGCGCGACCTCCTCCGAGGGGGCGTGTCTGCCCGCGGTGGGCGTGGCCGCTATCGGGGTGTCCCCCGGCGGGGGCGTGGCCGAGGCTCTCGGGGGGCGTGTCCAGTAGTAAAGGAGGCGTGTCCCGCGTTGCCCGGGGTGATGCGCGGATGCGGCCAGAGCCCGTGACGTCACCGATGTGTGGGCGGGGCCTCTCCCCCCTCCCCATTCATCCCCCCCGCGCGCTCGGAGCGTCCCGCCCTCTCTGCTCCAATCAGCGCCCGGGGGGGCGTGGCCGCCGGGCGCCTCCAGCCAATGGGGCGGCGGCGGCGGCCCCGGGGCTACAATGGGGGGCGCCCGGGGCGCACGTGGGGCCGCGGCGGGGCCGGGCGGGGGTCGCGGCCCGGGCCGGGAGGGTGGCCGGCCGGGTTGGGGCCGGGGGCTCCGCTCCTCTCCATCCCGTCCCGCCCCGCCGCTGCCCCGCGCGGCGCGGGGGCACTCCCTCCCCGCCCTCCCCCGCCCCTCCGGGCCCTCCCCTGTGTCACGGCGGCGCCCGCATTCGGGAACGGGCACGGCGGAGGGAGGGAAGGAGGGAGCGAGCGAGCGAAGGAGCGCACGAACGAGCGAGCAGCCGCTCCAGCATGTGGCCCGCCCGCGCCGTGGCGGCAGCGCGGCGGCGGCGGCGGCGGCGGGCAGGTGCGCGGCCGCTGAAGCGGAGCGGGGGGGCGTAGGGGCGGGAGCCCGCCCGCCGCCGCCCTCGCCGGCGCTGTCAGGTGCGTGCCGCCCGCCAGCATGGCTCCGCCGCAACGCCGGACCTAGCGCCGGGCCGCCCGCGGGAGGCTGCGCCCGCCGCGCCGAGGGCTCCCCCCGCCAGCTCCGTCCCGCTTCTCGCCCGCCCAGGTGCCCCGGAGTGCGCCGGTGCCCGGCCGAGGATGCCGCCCGCCGCCGCTCGCCCCGGTTCATCTGTTGCTGCCTGAGCCAGCCCGATGGATGCGGCCGCCCCCGCGCCCTGCCCGCCCGCAGCCGCCCCGCTGGCCGCCGAGCCGGGAACCGCTCCGGAGCTCCGCGGCTGGTAAAAACCGAACCAAAACCAAATCCGAACCAAAAAACACCCCTCCGCTTCGGCCGGGGTTGGAGAGGCGGCCGAGGACCATGCAGCGCGTCCCCCGGCTCGGCGCTCCCGGCACAGCCGCCTCCTAGAGCCGCCGGACCCGGGGCTCCCCGCGCCAGGACCGAGCGGCACCTCCTTCCCCTCTCCCCTCCAGCCGGGCAAGGAGCCCGCCCTCGCACTCCTCTCCCTCTCGAGATTTTGGGTTTTTTGTTGTGTGTTTATTTTTTTTTTTTTGGGTGGAAACCGCCCGTAACTCCGGGAGGGCTGTGGGGGGACGGCGGGGAGGGGACCATGGAAGAAAAGCTCCAGGCGCATCAGGTGGAGATCGACCCGGATTTCGAGCCGCAGAGCCGGCCCCGCTCCTGCACTTGGCCTCTCCCCCACCCCGACTTGGCGGCGGAGGAGGAGGATGGGGGCGCGGGGGGACCCCCGGCGCTGGCGGCCGGCGGGGACGGAGCCGAGAACGCGGTGGCCCCGGTGGAGCGCAGAGTCGCCGCCGCGCCCCCGCCGCCCCCCGGCGCGGATGTGGGGCAGCTCCGCAAGGCCAAGACCTCCCGGCGCAACGCCTGGGGCAACCTCTCCTACGCCGACCTCATCACCAAAGCCATCGAGAGCTCGCCGGAGAAGCGCCTCACCCTCTCGCAGATCTACGACTGGATGGTGCGATACGTCCCCTACTTTAAGGATAAAGGAGACAGCAACAGCTCCGCCGGCTGGAAGGTACCTCACCCCCTGACCCCAACCCCAGTGCAACTTTGCCCCCTCTCCCGAAGGTGTGCCGGAGCTTGGAGGCTTCTCCTGGGGCAGCCGGAGCTTGGTTCTGGTTGGGCGGTTTGGGGGATCCCCGCTGTCCTCACGGCTGGGGAGATAAGGGCTCGGACAAGTTTTGGGGAGAGCTGGTGCCTCGTGGTGTTGCGTGTTGGAAGCGGGGTGAGCTTGTCCCCGTGTCGCCCGCCGGGCTCGGGCTGAGCGCCGGAGCGGAGCCACCGCTCTCCCGGGGGTCGGGGATGGCGACAGGCGGCGGGGTCGTGGCCGGCTCTCCCAGGTATCCAAGCACCGGGGTGCGGTGAATGACAACCCCACGTCACAGCTCTGCTGTCCCTGCCGTGCCAGGTCCCCGCGTGCTGGTGGCGTGCCCGGGAGCACAGCCGGAGGGAGGGCTGTCCCCAAACAGGTGTCTCCAGGCTGGCTTGTACCCAGTGCGTCCCCCCTGTCTCAGCCCCCGCCTTCCCCGGGGCCGCGTCCCCCTCCCGGGGGGGCCGTGCAGGCAGCACACGGTCCCCGCAGCTCCAAGCTGGCATTCCCCGGCTCCGATCCCGGCTGGCACTGTGGGCTCGTTAGGATTCCCTGGCAGGGACAGTATTCCCGTTTCGCTCGGTGGGAGCTGGGGATCCCTGGCACGGGGAGCGCTGGGTCTGGGGGTCACCCCGGCCCCTGTCCCTCCGGCTGGCGCTGCGCTGGGAAGGGGGAAGAGATCGGCTGTGTCCAGATGGTGTCAGTAAAAAGGAGTCGGTTTCTCTTAAGTCCTCCCCTAAGCCCTGTCACCTCCAGTGTGATTAGTGTGTGACGAGGCTCCGGGGGCTCTCACACCAGCCTGCGGCCCTGGCACGCGAGTCCTGGGTCCAGACCCGGCCCACCTTGGGGGGTCCTTCCTGGGTGCAAATGGGGCTCTTTTGGGACAGGAAGGCTGGAATCTGTGGCACCTGTATCCAGGCTGTGGGGGCTGGTGCTATGTGGAGGCTGGGCACCCACTCGTGGTGGGTGGGCAGAGGGCAGCCGGTGCCCCTCAGTGTGGAGACTGACCAGGGAATGGTGTCGGGGCTGTGGAGGTGGCAGGAGGTGGTGGTTGTGTGGTGCCTCTCAAACCTCCACCCAGGGAGAGACCTGCACAGCCCTGGACATGTGCTGACAGAGAAGGGACTCACACCTGGTGGGGACAGCAGGGGACATGCACTGGTGGGATCTGGAGATGTGTCGGGGAGGTGTGTCAAGGCTCTGGACTGGGGGCTGGGATGAGGAGCAAAGGGTTTCCCAGGCAGCCACATGTGTCAGTGGGGGCTTTGTGGTGCATGATGTGCAAGGGGAGGGCAGGCTCAGGGTCCAGCTGCAAATCCAGGGGCATTTGGAGGGGCTGCTTGCTCAGGTGGGCTCACCTGTGTGCACCCTGTGATGGGATGCTCTCCCCTTTCCTGGCTCATCTCGGGTCAGAGCATCTGCCAGGGCTCTGCCTGGGCTGTGGGCAGGTGGCTCTGCTGCCAGGACTGCAGTGGTGTGGGCTGGTTCCCTCACAGAAGCCTCCCTTGACCCCACAATGGCACTGGGATTTGAACCCCCCAGCTGGGCTGAGGACTGCCCAGAGAAGAATCCTTCCTCCATTCTGGGCTGTCCAGAGCAGGGTGCCCTGGAGCCTCTCCTGGTGCTGCAGGTGCTCAGTCCTCAACTGGGGATGGTGGTGTGAGGGCTGACAATAGCCTGGAGTGAGAAGCAGAGGCCCCCTTTGTGCAGTTGTTTCATCAGACACCAGCATGTCAGGGGTTAAACACCTTCTGACAGTCCCATATCACTCCTGGCTGTCCCCTGCCCCAAACCCCCTCGGTGTCCCTTCCTCTGTGTGCCCAGGGAGCACCCAGAGTGCTGGGTGGTTGGTTCTGTGGTAGTGGCACTGGTGGCTGTTCAAAGAAGCCCTGGAGATGCCGTGTCCCTCCGGCCCCAGGCCTGGGAGAAGCGTGGCAGGGCCACAGCGGTTCATCTCCCAGCACGGCAGAGTCACAGCGAGGTCTCAGCTGCTTCTGCAATGAGCTGCTCCCAGCCCCCTGTGCTGGGGAGAGCAGGATGGTGGAGGTCTGGGGGCCTGGCACAGGCCCAGCATCCCCCCAGGCACTGGCTGTGCTGCTGCTCTGGCAGGACTGAATCATGGAACGGTTTGGGTTGGAAGGGACCTCACAGTTCATCCAGTTCCACCCCCCTGCCATGGGCAGGGACACCTTCCACTAGACCGGGTTCCCCAGAGCCCCATCCAACCTGGCCTTGGACACTTCAAAACTCTCTGCCCTGCTCTGGCACTGGGAGGACCTTCATGGCCAGACCCTTTCCTGCATCCAGCTGGCAGTGGGGATGCTGAACTCACAGCTGGCCATGGTGTCCCATGTGTCCCTCAGGAGTGTGTGCCCCAGGCTGGCTGTTGTCTCTCAGATGGGCTGGATGATGACTCGGGTGTGTTTTGGGGTCCGGCCTCTCCACCAGGCTGTGCTTTGCATGACATGGTTTCATAGAATCATAGACTCATGGAATGGTTTGGGTTGGAAGGGACCTTAAAGACCATCTGGTTCCACCCTCTGCCACGGGCAGGGACACCTTCCACTATCCCAAGTTGCTCCAAGCCCTGTCTAACACTTCCAGGGATCGGTCAGCTCCATCACTCATGGTGAACTCATGAAACAGTCACCCAAACACCCTGGCTGTGCCCAGTGCCGGGACCAGGACCCAGCTGGGTTTAATGGGGAGCATGGGGGGTGCTCTGGCTGCTGCCCCACCGGGATGTGGGTCCCCCTGTGCCCCCTGTGATCCAGGGGCTGAGCCGGCGTGTCAGGCTCGTGCACCGGGAGCTGCCGCTGCTGCTTCCCCATGCAGGGCAGCGGGTGCCTGCTGACTGACAGTTCTGCTTAATTAGGGAGTTGTTATTTTATCAATTCCAAAGCGCTTGAAGTTTTCTGCTCCAGCTCACGCTTCCCTCTTGTTAATGGGAAACCAACACCCTCCGTCAGAAAGGCAGCGGCACTGATGCATTTTAAAGGGTTCTGCTTGCTCCGGTTTGACATCCAAAATATAACAATCAAGCCATCAGCTGGTGGATGCCTGTTTGATGCGGCTCTGACAGTGCTGAAAACCTTAATTTCCCAGCCCTCCCTCCTCCTCCTCCTTTCTCTTGCCGGGTCGGCTGAGCGGCGGCTGTGCCTGGCACGGGGGGCCGGGGCTGCCAGGGAGTGCTGTGTGCTCGGGCCTGGGGGCTGCCACGCAGAGACACCCCCACCAAGTGCCACCGTCCTCTTGCAGGGCACGATGGAAATGAATTAGGGAGAAAAAGGTGTGCAAATGGTGTTTGGGTGAGAGCATGGCCCAGGTACCCGTTGCTGCTCAAGGGTTTGGGGACCAGGGTGCTTCCCCTCCCTGCTGCACATGGGGACCCCTGAGCTGTGGCCATGGGGGCAGAGCCTGTCTGGGCAACCCCAGGGCATCCTCCAGGGGAGCAGCTCCTGACTCTGTGGCTCTGTCACTGGTGCCACCCCCTGCCCCAGCCCCGGCCCTTGCCCTCTTGGATGGGGACAGTGCCTCTGGAGCCTTGCCCAGTGCAGCTGGAGAGGCTCCAACCCAGCACCTGGACCGATGGGGATGACTTTCCCCTCGTGGAGGGCAGTCAGGGTGCCAACGAGGGCACGGGTGCTGCCGTGGGGGTGGCACAGGGGTGAAGGGGGGACTCACAGGGGGATGGGGTGACCCGTCTCGAGGGGTGACCTGTCTGAGGGGTGACCCGTCTGAGGGTGACCCGTCTCTGGGGGTGCACAGCTCCTGTCTGTGCTGGGATTAGCCCTGTGGGTGCCCCCCAGCTCAGCGGGCTCTGCGGGGGCACGGCCCTGGCTGAGTGGGGGCTGCCCGGTCGGGGCTCCCGTTGGGGCGGTTTGGCTCAGCTCAGCTCAGTCACGTATCCCATCCTCTCCATATATGGAGATTTTTCCAGCGGCACGGAGAGCCTGATGCTCCCCGGAGAGCTGCCCAGGGCCGGGAGCAGAGGGGCCGGGAGAGCCCGGTCATCCCAGGGACCACCCAGGGCCGGGGAGAGCTGCGGCTCCTTCACCTCGGGGACCCCCTTCATCCCCAGCAGCTCCTGGCTCAGCTGCCCTGGCTCTCTGGTCCCTACAGGTGCAACACCCCTGGGATCCCCTCCTGTGAGGGGACCCCTTGACCCTTTCCTGCAGCACAGGCTGGGTCCCCCTGGGTGCTGGGCTGAGGTCCCTGACCCTTCAGCACCCCAGGGATGGAACAGGGGTCTCCTGCCTGTCCCTGGCTTCTCACAGGGATGGGGGAGCCCACGGGCATCCCCCTGAGCTGCCCTGATGTGCTGCAGTGCTGCCGGCGGCGTGGCCAGGAGGAATCCCCTTTCCTCCTTCCCACCTCATTTTTCTCTCTCCTTTCAGGGGTTTTCATCTTCTAATTTTTCCCCCCCTCTCTCCCTTCTTCTGGAATCACTTCTCATGCAGCGCTAACTGCTGAAGTAACACAAACCTGCTAAATGGTCCAGCTTTATGATAGCATAAAAATGATACTACAGCAGCGAGTGGGGCTTTATTAAACCCCAGGGAAAGGCTCCAAATGAACAGCTTGCTCTGCTCTTAGCTTCCCTCCCTGCTCTCCCCCTTTATTTTTAATAACCGCTGGAATATAAACTACAGTTAAGATCCTGTGGACTAGAAGAGCGCTCACAGCCCGGCGTTCTCTCCATCCATCCCCCCCTAGATCCCTGTGTGCATCCCTCCCTCTGCTCCCCGGTGCTGGGATGAGAGGACCAGCATCCTGGCCTAGAAAATGAATTTTGTAATTAAAAAGCCTTGTAAATTTTTTTCTAGGGAGGCTGTTCTCCCAGTGGGTCAGGCCAGACATGTTGTGGGAGTGAGCTGGAGCTCCTTGGCCAGGCTTCCCATCCCAGTGGGACCCTCACTGGGAATGCTACTGGCAGTGGGAGGTCTCCTGGGCTTAGGGAATGTGGTTGGACACCGGTCAGCCCTGTGTCCTCACACGGGGACCCCACAGGAAGGGGATGAATCTCCCCTTCCCAGCACACCAAAGGGTTCTGGGCACGGTTGGACCCCGATCCCCAGGCTGCGTGTGGCCCATTCCAAGCCCCACATCCGTGCTCTTGGATGTTCCATGGGGATGCTCTGGAGCTGAGTCTGGGTCTCCCCTTGCCCTGCCACCCCACTGCACCCCGGCCCTGCCTGCGGGGAGGCAGCTGCCTACCCCTGACCCCCCGGTGGGGTCCCTGCTCCCCGCTCCCATTACTTTTAATTAGCCTGACACTTCCTGTCGGCTCCCACCGAAGGTGCCTGATTAGAGCCGAGGTGAAAGGCACTTTGGGTTATGGAAGGACACGGGAGGCTCGCCTGTCTGCCGCTCAGGCTCGTTTTGGACAGCATCTGTTCATTATTATGTGGTGCCTTGGCCGGGCGCCAGCCCAGGAGAACTGAAAGCCCCGGCACAAAGCTCGCTTTCAGCGCCGCGGGGACGGGGAGGAGGCACCCGACGCTGGGGGGCACACGGGGACCCCCAAAGCAGGCTGGTCCCTTCCCTCCCAGCAGGGATACTCCAGCGTCCTGGGGCAATCCTGAGCTGCTGCCTGCTATGGGTCTGTCTGGCTGTGGGGTGTCAGAGAATCAGAGAGTCACAGACTGGCTGGGGTTGGAAGGGACATTGAAGATAGTCTTGTTCCAAGCCCCTGCCACGGGCAGGGACACCTTCCACTAGCAGGTGTCCATTCTCCAGGACTGCTGCTGTCCTGTGGGCTGGGGGTGGAACAGCAGTGGGGGGCTGCCCCAGGGGTGGGCAGCAGGATGAGGTGATAGTGGTTTCTGTGTCCTGGTGCCTACTTTGTCAGCAAGGCACTCATCCTTCCCCTCCCCACCACTCCTGTGCCATCCCGTGCATCCCTCTGTGCCAGTCAGGGCTTGGCAGCAGGGAGGCTCTTGGGCTTTGCTGCTGGGTTGGTGGCACTTTGTGTGCACCCAGCCAGGGATGCAGCAGTGGTGCAGCCCAGCTTGCTGCTCCCCTGGGGCCAGGGGGGCAAGGAGGTTGCCCAGAAAGCCCTGGATACTGGCAGTGGGGTGGCTCTTCCCCGGATCCCCTGGTGCAGTCAGACCCCTGCCTGTGCCTGCCCACAGCGATGCTGCTGGGCACCACTACCTGTGCCCAGGTATCTCCATTGGCACGTGTTCCCTCGCCCTGCTGTGTGTGTGTCCGGGCTGTGCCAGGCTCCCCACACACACCAGCCCACGTCCTGCGCTTGGATCTGCATCGGGGGTGCAAGGGCAGGGTGGGAAGGACCCTCGGACACACCTCGGGCCAGCTCATACTGAGCACTGCACCCCTCTCCCGGGAGCGTGGGCTGGTGGCAGTGTCCCCCTGTCCTCGGGGACACCACATGACCTTGGGGACACAATGTGACCACGCTGCGGGTGGTGGGTGCTTTTGAAGACGTGCCGGTGGGTGGATGGGGTGGGAGTCCAAGCCAGGGGCGCTGAGCAGCCAACCTTGGATTTACTTGGGAAGGGGGAAAAGTTAAAAAAAAACCAACCCCAAAACCCCTGAAAAAAAAAAAAAAACAACACAGCAAAGGGATAAAAAAAAAAAAAAGGCAACACCACCACGGAGGAGAAGAAAGGCGAGGGTTGTTCTCAGCCGCCGCCGCCTGGCGCGGTGCCAGCCCGGGGACGCTCCGGAGCAGACATGCCAAGCTGTAATTGCAGACAGGCTCATTTCGGGAGACGAGACGGTTATTTTTAACTCGCGTTAAGGTAATGCACTGATCTCCTGCCTGTGGGTTCAAAAGTTCAACACCCCCACCCCGCCCCAAAACCCCCTTTGCTCGCCCCCGCCCTGCGCGGGCCCCCTGGCCGGGCTGTGGGTGTTCCCCCGGGAAGCGCATCCCGGTGCCCTCGGCCCCATTGCTGGGCAGCCCGGCACTGCCAACACCCTCGCCCTCCTCATGGCAGCCGTGGTGTCTCCTGGGAAGTCTGGCTCATCTCCTGTGGGACTGGGAGGAGGCTGCTGCCAGGCCAGCCCTGGGGGGTGGAGGAGTCGGGTGTCTGGGGGGCTGTGCCAGCCGAGGTCCCCGAGGAACGTGCTGGGGATGGTGCTGTGTGAGGGTGCCCGGTCCTGCTCGGAGCCCACTGGGAAAGCCTTGCACTGCTCTCAGTGGTGGCACTGCCCGCTCTCCAGGCCCCCCGAGCTCTTTCCAGTCACGGCCCCATGTGCTGGTGACTGCTGCCCTGGGGATCGCTGGCATCTCCTGCAGCAGCCGGGCTGGCAGGGCAGGGTGGGGGTGGCAGGACACGGGTTCCTCAGCCTTGCCAGGCGTCCCTGCAGGAGGGCTGAGCCTCTGGGCCACCTGCCTGTCTGGAGCAGCCCCCAAGCCTGATGCTTCCAGTGCCATTCCACTGCTCCATGCTGAGGATATATGGCCAGCTCAGCACTGGTTTTTGATTTAAATGATACTGCACAGTGCCAGGAGGGCCTGGGTGCCCTCGGCTCCTCCGGGAGCAGCTTTGCTACTGGGATAGGGTGTCATGTGGTGCCAAGCAGGAGAGGCTGGAGATGAGCCTGGCACCTGCTCCCCACCCCTCTGCCCAAACCATCCGAAGGGAAAGTGGAGCAGAAACGCCCCAAAACGTGTCAGGTTTGGACCTGCAATAGCTGTGATTAATCCTTTCCCTCCCCACCAGCCTCCCCCGGGATGCAGCAGCTGGGAGCCGGCGGGCAGGAGGCCCCGGGGTGCTCCCGAGCAGGAGCAGCGTGTCCGGCCCCCTGTCCCCAAACGCCCTCTCGCCCGGGTTCTGGCGTCAGCGCTTTGCCAGGCGGCCGGGAACTCCCCGCGTGGCTGAGATGGCTTTTGTGCTCGGGACCGGCAGCTGCAGGTGCTGCGCTGCCTCCGGGAGCGGCATTTCCCTCCCCGTGCACGGAGCTGCTCTCGGCAGCGGCGCTCGGCTTCGGGTTTGGGGGAGCCACGGGGAGCTGAGACCTTCTAACCGCGTTTTGTGCCTTTCGCTGCTCGCCAGGGCTCGTCTCTGACCCCGGGGGCAGCACAGCGACCGCCGGAGCCGATAACTCATGGAGAGGAGCCTGGCTGAGCCGGGGGGAACCGTGGGGCTGTTGTCCATAAGGAGCTCAGTGGGGATGGCACGGCAGGAGCTGTGGGGAGCCTGGCACGGCCTGACCCACGGGGAGCATAGCCGGGTTATTGCCAGACTGAGACCCTGGCCAAGCCGGGGGCGTTTCCCGGCCCAGCAGGGCAGCCCCGCGGAGGGGACGCGGCCATGTGCTTCGCTGTGCGCATCCAGAGGGTGGGAAGGGCTGCCTGGCATCCCCGCACAGGGATAGGGAACGGAGCGGGGGGTACTACTGGCTCCGTACTGGTATCTGTCGATGCTGGGGGGAGTGGGCACCGTGTCACGGCGTGACGAGGTTTGGAGCATCCCCGGAGCCTGCCCGGGCTCTTAGGTGTGTTTGGTAGCACGGGATTGGAAACACCCACCGTGATCTTTAAGGCTGGGAGAGACGAGCAGACCGGGATTGGGACTGTGCTTTGTACCACAGGACCGTGCTTTGAGCTCCTTTAGCAGCGGGTCCATCGGCTCCTTCCTGCTGTGGTTGCGGGGCACCGGGAGCCATCCCATCCTGCGGCACAGCCGGCTGGAGCTCTGACGCCTGCTGGGGCTGGGTGTCAGCAGGATGAAGGTGGGCAAATCCCCAGCTCTGCCCGGACACACACCCAGGTTCAGGTAGCCAGGACAGGGCCGTCCCCTCCTGCCCGCATCCTGCCTGCATCCTGCCTGCATCCTGCCCGGCCAGCAGCCGCCCTCACCTCCTGTCCCAGGTGGAACGTGTGTGGGGGATGCAGGGAAGGAATTCACAAGCTCGTCGAGCGACAGGCTCATAAATTTCAGCTTTTTTTTTCGAGACTGTCAAACCTATGCCTGTCCCAGGGATGTAAGACAGCATTTTATTGCCGCCTGCTTGATGGTTGTTCCCTTCTCCTCCGTGGCTGTGATTTATCTCTGCACTTTGCGCTGATTGGATTAGAAGTTTAAATGCTAAGGGTGCATAACAATATATTTTTCTTATTAATATTAAAAAATCATTATTGGATTTTTTATAGTTCTGTTTTGAATTGAATCCCCTTGCTTGATTTATTCTCTCTCCCAGAGTAGAATTTAATGCTAATAGGAACAATCATTGCTTTGTTTTGAATCTTTGACTGTTTGGAAAACTTTCCCTGCAAAGGGAAATTACAGCATTATTAAGAGTCCATTAAAAGAGGGTTTGCCCATTCCTGACTATTACCTGCGAGCTGGAGGGAAAACAAAAAAGCTGAGGCAAGGAGTCTCTTTCCCAGGGTTTGTGCTCCTTCCCTTCCCGAGGTGTAACTCAATTACGGTGCTGGTTGTTACAATCAGCTCTGTTCTGTCGCAGGGATTAACGGAGGGTCCCCTCGGGTCAGTGCTGGGTGCTGAAGGTGTGTGTGGCAGTGGAGTTCACAGGTGGAAGGCAGGAGCTGATGGGGGCTGGGGTCGGCTCCTCTTCCCCCTGGATTTCGTAATTTTCAGGCAAATACGGGAAGCAGGACGGCAGCCTGAAAAAAACTGATGTCTTTGGCAGTGTGGCCCCGGGGCTGTGGGCGCCAGACAGAGGGATGGAGGGCGCTGATTTCCTCCCTGTGACACCCTCCGTCCTGCTGTGGATTTTAAACCCTCTGCCTCTACATGGGGACCATCCGGTGCCCACCCAGCCCCGGGACCCACTGTCCTTGTGGTTGTGTCCACTGTGTCCCTTGTGTCCCTGTGTCCCTGTGTCCCTGTGTCCCTTGTGTCCCTGTGTCCTGGCAGCTGCTGGGTGGAACATGGGGCACAGCGCTGGGCAGAGCCCCGTGGGCAGCCCTGGGGAGCAGGGCCAGGCAGGTGGGACGGGGCAGGGGACGGGGACATGATGCCAGGCAGCTGGAGACGTGCCTGGGCTGCAGCAGGGAGCTGTGCCAGGCTTGGCAGGGCTGGCAGGGCAGCACAGCCTGCCTGGGAATGGCAGGGCAGGCCTGGGCACCACGGCCCTGGAGCACCGGGGGAGCCAAGGGTGGGGTGTGGGGTGTGGGGGGCATGGGTGGGAGCGGCAGGAATGTCGGCCCCGGGCACGCAGGAACCTCCCTGCAGTGCTGTGCTGTGCCAGGCCACCACCCTGCCCCCCAGAACCCGCACCTGGCACTCCTTGCTCTGCTCTCCAAAGCCTGCACCCCAAATCCTGCACCTCAAAGCCTGCACCTGGCACCCCACGCCTTGCACCCCACATTCTGCTTCCCAAAATCTGCACTCTGCACCCCGGAACTTGCATCCTGCACCCCTCATTGTGCTCCCCAAAGCCTGAACCCTGCAGCCCATGCCTTGCACCCCTTCCTCTGCTCCCCAAACCCTGCACTGTGCACCCCAGAACCTGCATCTCCACCCTTTTTACCCTGCATTGTGCCCCTAAAACTGTGCTCCCTGCACCCAACATCTCACACTCTGCACCCCAAAACTTGCACACTGTACTCTGCATCCTGCACCCCAAAACCTGCCCCCCAAAGCCTGCAGACTGCACCCCACCTGCCCAGACCCCCACCATCCTGCACCCACTCTCCCTGTGCACCCCATACCCTGAACCCACACACTGAGAAACCCCTCTGTGCCTGCCAGAACCCCTGTGCCCAGCACCCTCTGCCCTGAGCAGTGTCCAGAGTAAACTTGGAGTCTCTGCACCTTGGAGTCAGGATGGGGCACTGCCATCTGCCCACAGAGGGGATTCCCAGTTGGCCCAGTGCACTCTGAGCACTGGGATACCTGCTCTTGCTGGGACTCTGTGTCAATGCCCACGAGCCCCAGTGTGCTCAGCTCTGCCTCACTGTCACTGCAGGGAATCCCTGCCCCCCCTGGCCCCATGGCACAGCAGCACCAGCAGTTGGGATGGCACTCCAGGTGGGTCTGGGGGTGCAGTGCCGTTCCTTCCTGGATGGAATGGGGATCCCCAGTTTCCCAGCAGTGTGTCCTCAGGTGTCCTCCCACCTGCCAGGACCTCCTGGCTGAGGTTTCCTGCTGCCCATTCCAGGCCTGGCAGTGCTGGGATCCCGGCAGGATCCGCTCACCCCCTGTGCAGATTTTTTGGCTGAGCCTCTCTTGTTTTCCCTCCGTCCTGGAGCCTGAGCCAGCCAAGGAATGGGAGGCTCCTGCCAGTCCCCGTGTCAGTGGTGAGGTCAGAGGGCTTTGAGGTGGGGACCTGGTGTGGGGGAACACGGAGTTACCCCAGGGATGCACGGTGGGGTCAGGGCAGGTACCTCTGTGCCCATCCCTGAGGGGCAGGGACACCTCTCCATGCCCATGTGGGGCTCAGAGGGGCGACCCCACAGCTGGGGACTGTGGAGTGAGGTGGGGAGATGTTGGGTCCAGCGCTGTGGGAAGGCTGAGGGGCAGTGCTGGGAGGTTTGGGGTGTGGACTGTGCAGTGTGGGGTGCAGGGCTGGGAAGTGGGGGGAGTCCTGCAGCTGCCACAAAGCAGCAAGGGGAGACACAGGGTGGGCAGTGCTTGCAGGGGGGCCAGCCTGGCTCCCCAGAGCTCCCAGTTTAACCAGCAAGGTGCCCAGCTGCAAGGATCTGAGGCAGGGACCCCAGCCAAGACACTCAGCTGGCTCCTCAGCCGGGGACAGGATGCCTGGGGTCCCCTCCTGCCTCGCTGGGGCACCCCCATGGTGGCACAGCCCCAGGGAGACAGGACCAGCCATGGTCCTTGAGACCCTCCCTCCCTGCCCCCAGCCCTCCCCACAGCCCCAATCCTGCTCCTGCCTGTGGAAAGGGAGCAGAAGCGGGGGCTCCTGCAATTATCCTGAATAATTCATGGGAGCAGACTCCAGCAGAGCCTCGCCCTGCCCTGCCCCCGCCAGCCAACCCCCAGCACCGCCTGGCTCTGGGGGGGCCAGGAAAGGGGGGGCCGGGCTGGCCGGGACTGTGGGGTGGGACAGAGGGGGGAGGTCTGTCAGCTGTGATCTGCTGCCAGGATTGGGGTGATGTAGGCAGGGGATGGGGGAGCGGGACCATCACTGCCTCCACCCCGCGCCTTGTCACGGTGCTGGGGATGCTGGAGGGAGCTGGATCGGCACGTGGGTGGTTTTGCTGCCTGGCTCGGGACTCCCCGCCTTTTAGGGGAGGGTCTCTGCCCAAACTCACAGCCCCCCAGCCCCTCCAGCCGTTCCTGCAGAGCTGGATTTGCCCCAGGAGGGGTCAAGCCCCCATCCAGCTGGGAGGTGGCTGCGGGGCCGGGAGCAGCGAGGGGTTAAACGCGCTAAAGCCGGTGTGAAACTTTTGGCGGAGGAGCTGCAGGCAGAAAGTGCATTTGTAGCCGCAAGTGGCTGCCTTGAAGACGATCCAGATTTGTCTGGGAGCCGTCTGCTGCTAAAACCCTTTGATCCACTTACTTCTCCCCGGGGAGCTCCCTGCAGCTCTGGTGCTAATGCCCCCATGGCGACAGGGGCTGAGCTGCCAGACGGATGCAGGGGAGACCCCCTCCCGCTGCCAGGGAAGGGAGCAGCCGCAGGAAAACGAGGGGCGGCAAAAATAGGGGGGATACAGGAGCGATGCCACCGGCTTTCGTCCGTGGGGGGCAGGGGGCGGGAGTGGGTTTGGCTGTTCTTGGGCTGCCGGGAGGGATGGAAGGAGCATTGCCGGGTGATTGCCAAGATGCCAGGGCAGGGAGGGATGGTGGTGTGGTGGGGAGGGTTTGCACTGTCGGTGGGTGGAGGGGGGGTCCCTGCCCTGTGGCCGACTGCCCCAGTGCTCAGTGGGGGGATGTACCCTCGGCAGCCAGACCCACCCGTGATTTTGGGGTGGTGAGGGCTCAGATCGTGCCCCTCCTGCCTCCCCAGAGCAGGATGCAGCCTGCTGGGATGTGGAGGTCAGGGGGATGCTCCTGGGGACACGGTTCCCATTCATCCCCACCCCATCCAGCCCCACAGCCCGGGTTTTGGGGCAGGAGGACTGGGCTCGTGCCCAGCTGTGCTCAGGTAGTTGGGGGTTGTCCCTTTGTCTGTTTATACCCAGTCCTGTGCCAACCTCTTGTGCCCAGCCAGGGGCTGTGGGATAGCTCTTGGGGCTAGGGAAAGTTTGGGGTGTGGGGAGCTGGTTTCAAGTCAGTTGGGCAATGTTTGCTGGTGGGGAGTTTTTTCCACAAAGGAAGAGCAAATTTGGGTCAAGCAACTCAGATAATGAAATGGCTGAAAGGGGAAGGCAGGAGATGGACAGGCAGGAGGCAACTCCAGTGGGATAAATGAGATATTGGCTGTTTGGGATTATAGGGATTCCTTTGCTTTTGCCATAGGAAATGTTTAAAGACAGGGAAGCTGAAATCAGTTGCTGTACTGGACCTCAAATCACAGAATCACAGGCTGGTTTGGGTTGGAAGGGACCTTAAGGATCATCTCATTCCACCTGGCCAGGGACACCTTCCACTAGCCCAGGTTGCTCCAAGCCCTGTCCAACCTGGCCCTTGGACACTTCCAGGGATGGGGCAGCCACAGCTTCTCTGGGCAACCTGTGCCAGGGCCTCCCCACACTCACAGGGAAGGATTTCTTCCTAGCATGCAATTTAAACCTGCCCTCTGCCAGTTAAATGGAAAATTCCCATTTTGCAGTGGATTGAAGGATGTGTTCAGCTCTCCTGCGTGGGCAGCTCCGTGTCCTGCCCTGCCCAGATCCCATCGTGGATGGGTGTCACCCCTGGGGGGATGGGGGTCCCTGGGGGTCCTGGGAGGGCAGCAGTGCCGTGCAGGTGGGACAGCATCAGGTATGGGACTGGCACGGGGCTGAGCCTGGCAAAGGGGGACATCCATGTGGGCTGTGCCTCCTGAACTGCCACAGGCGAGTTGTGGGTGGACCTGTCAAGCACAGGCTGCCAGTCTGTGCCCGGAGCAGGATGGGGCTGTGGGCAGGAGGAGGGCGATGGCACAGGGAGCTGGTGCTCAGGAGGGTACACAGTGTTTTGGGATGGCGTTGCCTCTTCCCCTGCCAGCAGCCTGTGCCACCGCCAGCAGCACTGACCGCCCTCGCGGGGAGGGGAAAAGCCCTCGGGGCGCTGGTGGAGCCGCGGGAGAGGCCAGGGGACGGTCACCCCGGGGACAGCCGGGCTGGGGACGGTCACGGCGGGGTCCGGAGTGCTCCCGGAGGGGCGCAGGGGTGGGATGGAGGTGTGAAGGGAGGCGAGCGGGGAGCGAACAAAAGCCGCATTGAGTGACAGAGCGCGGCCGCCAGCGGAGCAGGAGCCCGGCCAGGAAAAACAGGGCCTGGAGCGGGGAGCACATCGTGTCCCTGGCTGGGGCCGCCGGGGCTCGGTACATTCTGTAGCGGAGGAAGCTGGCGCGGGACGGGCTGGCTCGGCTGCCGCGGCACAGCTGACCCGGGGGACAGGCACGGGGGGCTCCCCCGGCACTGCCCCGACCCCGCACTCGGGGTAACCGGGGTCCCGAGCCCCCCGGACCCCGCTCCCAGCCCCCGGGGGGGGTCGGGGGCTCCCCGGTTGTGGGTCAGCGCTGGGGGGAGGCGGGGGGCGGGATGCAGACAGCGAGCGGGCGCCGTGCCCAGGAATTCGAGGATGGTTTGCAGGCTGCGCTGCCCGGGCAGCAGCGGCTAATTCAATTAGGGCTCCGTGTCACGAAGCCGGGAGGCCGGCGGCGTGTGGGGGCGGGCGGGGGCCCCACGGGGAGCGGGGGGTGACCGTCGGAAGGGCTGCCAGAATCCCTGGGGAATCAGCGGGGTGGGGGTGTCCCGTCCCCATCACCTCTGCGGGGAGACCCCTGGGCAGCGGGGCTGTACCCAGGCTGGTGCCCCCAGCCCGGGCACCCCATGGAGCTGCTGGAGGTGTCACCCCCGGGCACTGGGACCCCTCCGGATGGCCTTCCAGAGGGCAGGAGTCGGGGGCAGCTGCTTTCTTATGGTGAAGTGTGACTTCCCATCGCTTCCACACCTCCTCCCTGTGCCTTGTCATCCTCTGTCCCTCTCCCCTGCTGCAATCCCCGTTCCCTCACCCCCCAGGAACACCCTAAAGGGAATGTCCAGGAGGGTCTGTGGATGGGTTCAAACCCCCGGGTCCAGGCTCAGGGCATTGTCTCCTGCAGTCCAGAGCTGGTTTGTTCTGGTGCTCTGGGCACTGGTTCCTTCTGCCCCTTTTTGGACGTTTTTTGACACCCTCTCCCTCCAGGTGCCTTTTTTTGGTAGTTACATTTCCAAGTGTCTGATTGCTCCAGCTGTCAGACAAGTCCCTGCTGGCAGCCTGGACCTGGGGAGGGTCCTTGGGCCACGGGATGGCTGATCCCACTGCCCAAGGCATCACTGCTGGTTTGTGGGGGGCAAGGTTCCTGGGGCTATGGCTCCAGAGAGACCCATCAGCAGTAAAAACCAGTCCCGAGGATGCTGCAGGGCCTGGCTTGGAGCACCTCGGCTGTCTCCTCTCTGCAGGAGGGCAGTGACCCCATCTCAGGGGCCGAGGGGCCCCGAGGGGCTGTGCAGAGTGGGGTGGATCCAGCCCCTCCTCCAGCTCCCCGGGACCGGCTGCTCCGGCGGCTCTGGCTGATGTAATTCCTGCCATTACAGGTAAAACTGCTCCACCTCGAGTGGCAAACTCCCCCGAGAGAGGCAGGAGGGGGTTGTTGTGTTCCTGTTGCTTTGCAGCAGCCTGCAGGGATCCCTCTGCCTCCCCAGGGTGGCTGCCTCCTCCTCCTCCCCCTCCTCCTCGGGCTGCCTGTGCCGGCTGAGTCCTTCCCGGAGCTGTGCCTGGGGGGGCAGAGGCTGCACCACGTGTTCCCCCCCGGCCCCGTTGTGGCTCCCCTGGCTCTTTGTTACTCCTGGCCCTGCTGGTTTTCTGCCTGGTCTGGCAGCATCCCTGCATCCTGCTGCCTGCCCGTTGGAAGGATCCCTGCCTTCCGCCACCTGCCCGTGCCTGCAGCCACTGTGTGTGCAGCTGCAGCCCGGGGACCGCTGCAGTGGCTTGGCTGGGGCTTTCCTGCCTCCCCGTGTGCCCAAACAGTGCTTGGAGAGGGGAACACCCCGACTGGGGTAATGGGGCATCCCCGGGGGTAAAGTTTGGGGCACTGGGGAAAATCTTGGGGTGTCCCTGGTGCTTCTGAGTCCTTGGAGGGAAGAGCAGTGACTGTGATTGAGCCAAAGATGTGCAAAGCTCCCCCTCTCTGGGGTGGGCTCGCTGCCCACCCCCTCACCATGGGCTGATGGTGGGGGGCTGCGGGCAGGGGAACTGCCTGGGCATTGTTTTGGGCAGACCCAGTGTGGGGGAGCAGGGAGCAGGGTGCTCAACCACAGCCAGGGCACAGCAGCTCCTCTCTCCCTGCTCCACAGCCCAGCAGAGCAGCCCTGGAGGGGTGACAATGTCCCCAGGGGGCAAGTCCCCTCCGTCTCATCTCACCAGGGGATGGCAACGTGAGGGCCAACCTCACTGCCCCTGGGGCATGTGCCACAGGGCAGGAACCCCCTTTGGGTGGCAGGCAGATGAAGATGAAGCCGGGGTGCACTGCCAGCCCCCCACCCCAGCACCCACCTTACCTGCAGGATGTCGCCTGCTGTTTCCCTGGCAACGGCGATGGCATCCTGCACACCTCGGGCAGAGTTTCCCTGCATCCCCTGCGATGTCATCCCTGTTTCCCGGGTAACCCAGCATCCGGGAGCTCTGGCAGGCAGGTAGTGGGGGTCCCCAGCCCACCCCCTGCCTCCTGCTGTGCCCAGCCAGTCGCTGCCTGACGGCACCAGGGGAAAGGCTATGCTGGTGTGGGGGCTCGTGGTGGCCTTGGGTGGTGGGGACAGGCTGACAGGTCCCAGGGATGCTCTTTCCAAGGCAGGGATGGGAAGGTGAGGCACATGGCCCAGCAGGTTTGGGGGAGCAGGCAGCCCTGGCTGTCACCATGGAGCCCAGCCCGTGCTCTGCTCACTGCAGGGGCCTCGTGGGTCTGCCTGGTGTCGGAGCAATGGGCAGCTCAGGGGTGGGAGGAGAAGCAGGGCTTGGGGACACAGTGCCCACCCTGTGTCCTACCCAGGCCCTGCACAAAGGGCTGGGGACTGTGTCTGGGATTGTGGGCAGTCGGTGTTCCCCGGGGAAGAATAGCCAAGGGATGTTGGGAAGTGTCCAGGACACTTCTCCTGGTCACCTTTGAGGCGTTAACCTCTGGGAGGGCACTGGTGAGGTGTGTTGAGCATCCCAGTCTGGATGCTGGTGCTGGGCTGTTTGGCTCCAGGTGATGCCCTTCATGCCATGAACCTGTCCAGGGGTGAAACACTGGGCAGGAAGTGTCCCCTCCATGCTCTGTGAACAGCTTTGCTGCTCGTCCCCAACAGCTCTGCTCCATCCCATCCCAGATGTCAAATCCCCCCAGCTCCCAGTGCTCATCTCCAGGAGACCAGATACCCCTTAAGCCCCGTGGCAGGAGGGTGCAGTGCTGGATCCCATGGCAGGGGAGGTCGGGACCCCCAGCTTGCTGGCTGGGAGCCCCCTGAGATGGTGGCAGTTCCAGGTGCTTTCTCCACCAGTGCCTGGGAATTCCCCTGCTGAGGCAGCTCAGCCCTGCCCAGGGAATGGGTTTGGGTGAAATCGGAGCCTGCGATGGCGGTGGCCGGGATTTCCCCTGGATCCCGTGTGCTGGGCAGGAGCTGAGCACAGCCAGGGCTCCTCTGGGGCGTTTTTGGGCAGCCACAGCCTTGCTGGCAGCCAGCCCCTGTCCAGTGGGGCTGTGCCCACAGGGAGCAGCCTCATGTGTGTGAGCAGTGTGGGGTGAGCCCAGGGGTCCGTGGGGTGACAGGAGGGGTCTGTGACTGCCCCGTGCCTTGCTCAGCTGTGGGAGTCACGGGCAGAGCTGTGCAGGACACCCAGTGACCCCAAAAGGGCTCAGGGGGTGCCTGGATGCTGCTGGGTGCTGGCAATGCCTGGAGAGTTCTGGCACAAGCAGGTGCTGGGGCACAGAGGGGGGTCTTCAAGCCCACCCTTGGGCAGGTGCTGAACGCGGGTCTCCCCTCCTCCCTCCTCCCTTCCCCCTCCTTCCCTCCTCCCTCCTCCTCCTCCTGTCTCCCTGTGCCATGAGTAAGCCCAGGCTGGCAGGACCCCAGCCCAGAGCTGTGGCGGGGGGGGGGCACCATGAGCAGGTGCAGAGCAAAAACTATTGCTGTGGGGGTCAGCTGGGTCACAGCACAGCCGGGAGGGGACAGCAGGGTGGTGTAAGGAGTGGTGTGGGCTGTGGTTGAAGGAGGGGGGATGAAGGATGGCCACAGGCTGTGCCCCTGAGTGTGTGATTGGGGCTGTGTGTGACACCCCACTGCAGGCTGGGGACGTCCTGGGCAGGGCTGTGACCCACCCAGGCTGGCATAGGGCCTGGGGCTGTTGTTTCAACCCCCCTGGGAAAAGGGAGGGTTTTCTGTCTCTCCTCCCAGAGCAGCTTTGCCTTTGGCTCCTGCCCAGCATCCAGTGGGGGCCACCCCGGGGCACTGTGATGGTGCTCCCTGGGGCACAGCAGGGATGGATTCCCATCCCTCCTCGCCCCCAGGACCCTCTCCTGGGGGTGCCACCCTTGCTGTGAGTCCCTCACCCCACACACTGTGTCAGTGACCCCTGAGTGTCCTCCCTGGGGACAGGGCACCCCAAGGGTGCCATCACCCCCTCGGTGGGTGAGAGGGGTGGGTGTCTGGGGCGGCTGGGCCAGCCCAGGGGGTGCAGGATGGGGCTGTGGGACACAGCAGTGGCCACAGCAGGGTTGGCTCCTGCAGCACCTTGTGTCCCTTTGCCCCCTGCCTGTGTCAGTGGCAGTCTCGGGCTGGGGGGGACACTCAGCATCCCTCCTTCCCGCAGCCAACGGGGCTGGAGCTTCAGAGACATCCCTGGGGGGCTGTGCTGACCTTGCTCCACTTGTGTGACTTTGTCTGTGTGCTCGGGGGGCTCTGGGGTGGGGGTTTGACACGGGCTGCTGGCGGACAGGGGTCTGTCCTGCCCCTCCCCGATGTGTCTCTGTCTGTCCCAGCAGGGTCTGGGGGGAGGGGGAGCAGCCCTGGGCACACACACTGAGACTTTTCAGCTGCCTGAGTGACACCAAATGCTCGTTGGGCTCAGCCCTGCTGGGAGAGCCCCGGGGTCTGTGTGGGTGTGGGGCAGCCGAGCCCCCCTGCCTGTGGGACCCTGAGGGCAGGGCTGCCTTCCAGGGGCTGCTTTGGGGGTGCCTGATGTCCCTCGGGTCCCCGTGACAGAGGGTACCACACTTGGGGGCATCTCAGCTGTGATGGCACCTTCAGGCTGACATTCCACCTTCTCTTGTGGGGCTGTGGCACGTGGAACGGACCCTTTGCAGGGACATCACTGGGAGGCCACTTCCCACAGCCTTTCTGGCCATGGTGACACCTGTGACAGCTGTGCCCAGGACAGGGGGCTCAGTACCCTCCATCTCCTTTGTGCAAGGGCAAGAAGTGAAGGTGGAAGTGTGAAAAAAGGGAGTTGTCTGGGCTTTTGGTAGAATCATGGAATGGTTTGGGTTGGAAGGGATCTCAAACACATCCAGTGCCACCCCCTGCCATGGGCAGGGACACCTTCCACCAGCCCAGGTTGCTCCAAGCCCCGTCCATCCTGGCCTTGGACACTTCCAGGGCTGGGGCACTTCCAGGGATGATCTGGAGGGTTTCAGTGTGTGCATTGGCTGGAAAGTGCTCCTTATTTTTGGATATGTTTTTAAAATAGTGCTTCTTGCCACATTTCTGCGCAGTAGGTCCCCACAGTGAAGATTTTCTCTCTCCCTCAAAGGCATCAACTGAACCTTCCCCTGCCCCACCCTGGGGGCCTGAAACCTGCAAACTGGCACAAATATTTGTTCTCTTGAGCAACCATGATTTACTTTTTTTTGTTTGGAATAAAACTGTTCCATGAAAAATCTCTTGGCCAAGAGCATTTGGTGGCAGGGATGTCCCTGCTGTCCTGGCCATCCCCATCCCCCTCAGAGCTGAGAGCCCTTGGTTCTCCCAAGCCTTTGCCATCTGTGCTTGCTGGTGTCAAGATGAAACCTCTTGCAGGAAGGAATCCTTCCCTGTGAGGGTGGGCAGGCCCTGGCACAGGTTGCCCAGAGAAGCTGTGGCTGCCCCATCCCTGGAAGTGTCCAAGGCCAGGTTGGAGCAACCTGGGCTGGTGGAAGGTGTCCCTGCCCATGGCAGGGGGTGGAGCTGGATGAGCTTCCAAGTTCCTTCCAATCCCAGACCAGTGTGTGATTCTGGGATTCTATCTGAGAAGCAAAAGGCCCCTTTGCATGCACAGCCAAACCGGTTTGCAGAGCAGGGGCAGCCTGTCCCTGCTCTGGCAGCCAGCAGGGCTGAGGGCAGTCCTGGTGGGACACAGCGTGTCAGGCAGGGTCTGGCTTTGCTCCATGGCTCCTTGAAAGCCCTGTAGCTGGATATGGAGGACACAGCACGGAGGGGCTCCTGTGGGGCTGCTCCCCAGGGTGACACGGGCCGTGGGGCGGGCGGGGAAGCCCCGGAGCAGAGCGAGCCCTCGGGGAACGCGAGTGCCCCGGCCATGGCTCCCTGCCCAGCTCTCCACGCTCTGCTGGGAACAGTCCAGCTCTGATGCAGCCTCAGGCTGAAAATCAGGACAGCCTGGATGGAACAGACAGGGGGAGGATGGGGCTGGACTCAATCCCCGCAGGGTCTGGGGTTCCTGCTGCTGCTGCTCGGGGTGTGGCTGCGGGTGCTCAGTGCACTGGGACAGCACAGGGGCACAAGGGTGACACATGGCTGGGACCAACGTCCCTCCCAGGTGGCCAAGTGACCCAGAGATGGTGTTTCGTGGCACTCCACAGGACAGTCACCCCCAAGGGTGTCTCAGCATTGCTGTGTGATGCAGGATGGTGCAGGCTGAGTCCTGCTGCTTCCCTCATCTTCCTGCAGGTCTTGAGGAGGAGGCGGGCGGGTTCTCTCCTGGGAACAGCCAGCTCCTCTGCCTGGGGGCTTTGAACCCCCCGTGGGGGCTCAGCATCCTGCTTGGGGCACCTCCTGCATCCCTGGTGGGTGCTGGGTGTCCCTGGGTGCTCGGCATGATTTGATGTGCCCTTGCCAGGGATCCAGAGCAGCTCTGGGTTCACTCAGCGTGGGCACAGACAGGGCTGCCTGGTGGCACTGGGGCACTTGCTGTCCCCAGCCAGCCTCAGCCCCAGTGCCAGCAGCAGGGGGGGCAGCCAGCAGGGAGATAAGGTGGCACCCAAGGAAAAGGGAGTGTGGCTGCTTTAATGATTTGGCTGCAGTGAGAACTTGGTGTGGAGGAAATTGAACCCAGGGGAAAAAATGCTGTAATTTCATGCAAAAATTACATGGCAGCTCCGGGTGATTTACTGCAGCTATTTTGGTGGGCAGCTCTGGGGTGTCATTAGAGCATTACAGGATAAGTGGCTGCTGGTGGAGAGGGTCTTCCCAAGGCATCTCACCGGGTCTCACATGTTGGAGAGGCATCCAGGTGGGCTGGGGGTGGGTTTTGCCCCCAAAGGACAAGGTTGTGGGGGGGTTGATGTCTCTCAGCTGGATGAAGGCACCTCGCAGAGCCTAACCAGCTGTACTGGCACTCTGTGGCTTGGCAGCACCCTTGGAGAGGCTCCAGGTCCCATCCAGCACTGGGGTGGCTCTGGGGGGATGGCACCCCATGTGTGGGTCCCTTGGGGAAGGGAGTGCTGAGCTCAGCCTGGCTGGGGAGCAGAGCTGGGGGGTTTGTTAGCACATGGCTGCAGACTTGGGTGCTGGGGCTGGCTGGAGCTCCTGCTGCAAAGGGTGGAGGGTCAGATTCCAAACTATTTATCCCCACTTGCGCAGCACCCCCTGCCCCACAGCCCACCGTCAGCCCCCCAGAGGGGTTCTGTGTGCCCACAGCTGCACCCCTGGGGCTCCTGCCCGCCTGCAGGGAGCGAGGAAAGGCTGGGCTCTCCCAGAACGCCCCCCACTCCCACGGGGGGCCCCCAGCTCCCCAGCCCTGCCCGTGTCCCTGGAGGGCAGTGTGTGCCTGCTCGTTATCCACAGCCCTGCTCTCATCTAATGAGCCCCTCAGGGAGCGCGTGGGGCAGCACGGGGGGTGCTGGGGGACTCATGGAGATGTGGCTCTGCACGTGGGGTGCAGAGGGATTAAATGCCTTCCCCACTGCCCCCAGGCTCCTCCTCTGCCCCTGCCACCCCTTCAGGGACAGACAGGCCCAGCTGGGGGGGCAGCGTGGTCCCCTTTGTGTGGTGGGGCAGGACAGGGCTTGGGACAGACACTGTGGGGTGATGGGACCTCTCCCCTCCAGCTGCACTGGAACCAGCTCTGCTGGCCCCTCCTGTCCCGAGCCAGCTTGGGCAGGGCCATGACTGGAGGAGGGAGTGTCACAGGACCCCAGCAGAGTCAGGAGAAACCCAAGGGGTACCTTAGTGCAGGCTGTGGGAGCTGGATTGACCATGCAGGTGTCCTCCCAGCACTTGTCCTGATGCTGTTCTCATCCATCCATCCATCCATCCATCCATGGGCTGTGGGGACCCAGAGCTCAAGGAGCATTTGGACAACACTCTCAGGCACATGGTGGGATTTTTGGGGGAATCCTGTGCAGGATCAGGACCTGATGATCCTTGAGAGTCCCTTCCAGCTCAAGACATGCTGTGGTTCTATGACCCGTCCCCTGAGCCACCTCCTGGAACCCAGTGTGCACCCCACTGACCAGAGTGGGACATAGACACTGGTGCTATGTCTGTCCCCTCTGGACGGCAGGGAAAAGCCATTCCACAGGGATGGGCACTGCAGATGCTCCCTGGGCTCTCAGCAAGGCATGTGGGGAGGGGGACAATGCAGCACCCACCAGGGGCAGGGAGGGTGCTCCTGGTTTTGAAGGGGATGTGGAGTGGTGGCGGCTGGCTAAAATAAAGCAGCTGCCATGGCAACAGCAACAGTCCCAGGGCTGGGAGAGGGATGTTGGACCATGCCTGCCACCCCTGCCTCACTGGCACTCCCGTTCCAGCCTGGGCATGAGGAGTGTCCTGCTGTGCCTGATCTCCCCCTGCCCGCTCCCTCCTGGCCAGGAGGAGTGCAGGGGGTCTCACCCCTCTGTGCAGCCCTAAGGCCTGAGCCAAGCACTTGGCACCCCCTGGGCTCTGTGCTGAGACAGGGTGTGGGGAGACTGCAGAGTGGGGGTGCCCCAATAGCCCTGGGCAAGGGCTGTGTTGGGCAGGGGTCTGCTGGGGGCTGTGGGGAGTGGTGGGTGGCTTGACTGGCATCAGTCATGTCTCCAGTGGGTTTGGGAACTGCTTGCAGAGCTCGTGGTCAGGAGGAGGGGGAGGGAGGGACTGAGGCCACTGTGGAACAACCTCTGGTGCCAAGAGCCCAGGGGCAGGGAGGGGCAGTGCTGTGCCAGGGTGTATGTGGGGGCTGCTCTGGGGGGCTGCACCGGGGGCTTCACCAGGGTTGGACCTGCTGTGAGCCACCCAGTGTGGTAGAACCGGGCCAGGACCAGCATGGGGCCAGGCAGGGGATGGGCATCACCCCAGGGACCCACCCAGTTCTGTAGCACATCTACTGGTCCTGAAACTTGCCCGGAGCCCAGGCAGCCCCAGCCAGGCTCTGTCTGGGTTTGGGGGTTGGGATGGGGCTGGAGAGTCCTGGCATAGCATCAGGGTCATGGTGATGGTTCCCAGCTGAACCTACTCCTCCAGGAGAGGTTGGCCTTGGACACACCATCACCCCACCCCGGGGAATGGCAGAAGGACGTGGGCAGGGGTGGCAGAGCCTGGCCCCACAGAGCAGGGTCCCAGCTGCATTCCTTCTCCTCCAGAGCGTGGGGCTTATCTGGAGCCCTCCTTTTGCCCCACATCTGTGGGGCAGGGCAAGGCCTGACCCCTGCCCAGTCCCGGAGGGGGGCTGACACGAGGGGTGGCACAGAGAGGGGCCAGGGGGGTGTTCGGGGAGGGGGCTGCAGCACGGGGACCCCGTAAGACGCAGCTGCCCCGGCGAGGCCCCGGGGGTGATTAGCGGTTCCTAATGAGCTGCGGCCGGGCTGGGAGCAGGGTTGGGGGGGCTCGGGGCGGGGATGCTCCACCGGCCCCGCCGCCTTGGGCTCCTCGCGTGTCAGCCACCTGCGACGGGGCCGGGGCGGGCACGGCCCCTCACGCCTCTAATGGGCATTTGGTTCAATTAGCAGCACGTCAGCCCCGCTCGGCTCAGCCGACGCGCTGACCCGAATCCGCTGCCTCCGCTCGCAGCCGCCGGCGAGACCCCCGCGGCGGGGAGGAGGTGCCTCCCCCTGCCCCTGCCGTGCCCTTTGCGGGGGCACCGGGCAGCCCGTGCACCCCCTCGCCCAGCTCCAGCCGCGGGGAAGGACGTGCCGGGGAGGGGGGACAGCCCCAGCTCCCGAGTGGGAGATGGCATGGGCTGGGGGTGCAGTGAGCGGGCAGCGGGATGCTGAGACAGCGAGGGGCTGGGGGGCTTACGGGGCATTGCAGGGGGCTGGCTATGATGGTCAGCTGATGGAGCAGCGCAGGGGTTTTGCTGTGGGATGCTGCAGGGCACCACAGAGGTACCTGGTTCGGGGTTCGTGTGTGGGGCGGAGCTAAGGGCTGTCCACAGGGCACTGTGAAGGGCTGCCCGGGGCGGGAGAGGCAGCACGGGGGCTGCTGTGGGGCAGGGCAGGGCTCAGGCTGCAGCCGGGGAGCAGAGCTTACCCCACGTGCTCGGCAGCTGCTCCAAAGTGCCTCCCCGAGCCCTGTGCCGGGGGCTGCTCCTTCCAGACAAGGCACTGTGTGCCCTGGGGTAATGGGGTGAGAGGGAGACCACGGGGGCTGCTCACAGCAGAGAGGCCGGCGGGGATTCACAGTGTGCTGGGTCCTGTCCCCGGGGGAGCCTGGTGTGAGGCTGCAGGAGCCCTGTCACACCGTGGGCTGGATTTACAACCGCCTGGCTGCCCTGGCTCTGGCTGGCTCGGAGTGCTTCCAGTCACTGCGTTCACCCACCCGTGTGTGGAGGGCTGGTGTGGGCCAGGTTGATGTGGAATGGGCTGGTGTGAGTAGTGTGGGGCTGGTGTGGGGTTGGCTGGTGCACCTGCAGCCACTGGAGGCGATGGAGGTCTCGCCCACTCCCTACCCTTGGCACAGCACAGGGATCCGGCTGCTGTCACATCACGGGGCACCCGTGAGCATCTGGGGTGCCTGGCATCCCCCGGGGTGTGGGCTGCGCTGCCACGTGTGCCAGCTGCCATCTGCTCGCCAGGCGGGCGTGGGCCCCGCTCGGGAGGCGGTGGTGCCAGGGCGGGTGGGCTGCGCTCAGCCACCGGCTGCTCCGGGCGGGATGGTGAGGGGGTGGCACCTCCCTCCAGGGGAGGGTGCCAGGAGGACACGGGGATGGCCATCCTGCTCTTAGCTGCTGGTGCCCGCGGGCAGAGCCGTTTCTTGGGTGAATAGGATGTCTTTGGGGATGTCACCATGAAATGTCCCGTGCCACCACCCGCCCTGTGCAGCGTCCCCAGGGATGGAGCCCCGTCGAGGCTGTCGGCAGCCTCTGCCCTCCGGAGTGTTTCCTCCAACAGTGGCAATTTTTATGTGCAAGAAGTGAATAAGCATCAATTAACCCGTGGAGCCGTCCTTGTGCTGCCAGAGAGCAGCCGGCAGAGCTCTTGTTAGTCTTGTTGTCCCTGTCCCTGCTTCCTCCTGTCAACAGTGTGCGAATCGCCACCAGGTAATGAAGGGGCTCATTAGCGGCGTGGCCCAGCAGCCTGGGCAGACAGGCAGCCCCCAGCACGCCCTGGCCTGGAGGTCTCTGAGAGCAGGGCTGCGAGGTGTGGGATGTGTGGGGAGCAGCCCGGCTTGCTTTGTGGGTTTGCTTGGAAACCCTTGGTGCTGTGGGGACAGGAGGGAGTGGTGGCAGCCCAGAGACAGTGGTGGGGGCATCAGAGGGGTGCAGGGGATGTGGCAGGGATGGAGTGGGTCCACGGGGCCCCTCGTTTGCTCCCCGCCTGTTCTCACTCGAATTGCACTTGTTTCTCCCCACCGTGCTCTCCTCGGGGCATGCAGAGGGATGTTCAGCCCCCCTCCCTGCACCCCAGCACTCGTGGGCACCCCAAGGCTAGAGATGTAACCTGGGCATGCTGCTGGGTGAGGATGGGCAAGCGCCTGGGACCCTGTAAATGCCCCTCTGGGTCTGGCAGCGATGCCCATCTCGGGGGTCGGTGCCTGCCTCGGGGGTCGATGCTCATTTTGGAGGTTCTGTCTGGACAGAGGACATGGGGAATGGCTCCCGGCTCCCACCACAACATCATCATCATCATCATCGCTGCCAGATGCCCATTGACAGTCAAGTCACTCTCTCAAACAATGGGTCTGGCTAATCCTTTTACAATGGGACTAATTGCTAATCAGACCGATTTCACACTGCCTGTTCCCCTGACAATGAGGCTCGCCGGAGGAGGGCTCCTGGGGGGGGTGAGGGGCTCTGTGGGTGCCCACAGCCCCCCCTCAGTCCCCGCAGCAGGACCAGCCCTCGGCAGACGGGCACCGGGATGGCACCGGGGTCTTCCAGCTTGGCAAAGCCTCTGGCAGCTGGTGGCTGTGGCTGGCACGGGCTCAGCCTCGGCCCTCCCTGGTGCCAGCCTGGGCTGAGCAGGGCTCTGGTCCACCTGCAGCCCCTGGTGCCGCCTCCGCTCCCCAGAGCATCCCGTGCCCTCGGCAGAAGGCCGGGGGGGAGCGGTGGAGCCCGAGGGGGTGGGTGTGACCCCCGGCACGGTCTGGGTGTGCTCTGGGACCGATGCTCCTCGCCCGGTGCCATTTGGGTACCTGGGGCTGTGGGGCCGGGACACCAGAGAGGGGCTGAGCCATCGGAGCCGGGGGGGGACAGGCAGGGGCGACACGGGGGCACGGGAGACGGGAGGGGGGCACAGCGAGGGTGCAGGGCACGGCCGGCAGTGCAGGCTGCTGAGAGGTGGTGCAGGGCAGAGAGGGGCAGAGCAGTGTCAGAGGCGTCGTGGGGACCCTGGGGCTGGCACCAGCCTTTCCTGCACCCCCTGTGCTCTGCCTGCCTCCGGTACAAGCCCTGCCAAGGCAGCTGCTCTTGGGGGATTTTGCCAGCCCTCGTGTCCCGGGCATCCCCTGCCGGCCCAGGCTGGGGCTGTGGGAGCCGGGGGCTGCCGGGGTGATGGGCGGTGAGGCCGGTCCCTTCCTGCCCGCTTTAATCAGCTCCCGGCCCGCCCCGGTGCAGCCTCGGGCCCCGCTCCGTGCGCCCCGAGCCGCGGCCAGCCGAGCATGTCGGGGTGCTAATGAGGAGAGAGCCGGGCCCGCTGCACCTTGCACTTAATTGCTGCTGTCTGCTGGCTCCTAATGAAGCTCGGCTGCAGGAGAAACAGCAGTCTCCCCTTCCCTCCTCTCCCTTGGCAGTCTGACCCTGCCAGCCCTGTAGCCCTGTCACCAGCCCGGGATCAAGGGTGGGTGTGGGATACCTGAGAGCCCTGCACTGGAGGCAGTAGCAGAGGTTGATGGATGTCACCCCCATCCAGCTGTGGCATCCCTAAACCCTGCAGACCCCAGCCCCTCTGCCTGTGCTCTGCATAGCAGCTCCATCCCAGCCACACAGGGCTGCAGCAGCTCCTCCTGCCTGGCTGAGCAGACTCTGGGAGCGCTGGCAGGGAGGGACTGCGGCAATCCTGGGAGTTCCCCCTTCGGTGAGGGGCCCAGCAGCTTCACCCCAGCAAGCCCAGCAGCCCCCCAGTGCCTGTGGGTGCAGGGCAGCGCTGTAGGGCTGAGCTGGCTGGTGGCCCTGGCCCTGCCAAGGCAGTGACAGCCACGTGCTCTGCCTCTGTCCCTGCTGCTTGCACGACAGCCTGGTCGCGTGCAGGAGAACCTGGGCAGCCTGTGGCTCAGGGAGAGGTGCTGGAGGGGTCAGGGGCACTCTCCCTGCCAGGCAGGCTGGCCTGGGCTTGGCTCGCTCTGCTTGAAGGTGATGAGGGTCCTTTGGGCAGTTCAGTGTCCCAACCACCCCCCAAGCCCCTCCCCAGCCATGCAGGAAGGGGTTAACAGCTGGCCCATACCTGCAGTTGCATTTTAAAGATGTGAAATTAAAGCCCGTAATTTATTCTCCCCACACACGAAGGAGCAATTAGTTCTAAACACGGCTTAATCAGTCAGCGCGAGATTGATTTCTGTAGACTTGGATTTGGTGGCTGCTGGCGAGGAGCCAGCCTGGGAGCAATCTCCAAATAAATGAAGTGCAGAGAAGTAAGCCATTACATAATATGATAGATGAGGCTGGAGCTCACTCTCCTCTTCATTAGTATTCCACTGTACACCACAACAGCACCAAACTTTCTCCCCAGCACGGTGGGTTCCTCCCCTTCCCTGTCCCTCTGTCCCTCCTGCAGCTGAGCAGGATCAGGGAGCTGCTTCCCCGCTCCAGCAGCCCCTGCCCAGCCCTGAGCCACGGGCAGTGCTGGTGGAAGGGTCTCTACACTGATGCTCTCCCCTGGGCTCTGCATCTTGCCTTTGTCCTCTGGCCCTGGGGAAACTGAGGCACAGGAAGTTGGGGTGGCATCCCAGGAGATGTACATCAGCAGGGAGAGGCAGATGTCAGGATCCCAGAACGGTCTGGGTTGGAAGGGACCTCAAAGCTCATCCAGTTCCATTCTGGTGTGCCCCCCAGCCCTCTGGGCGTCCCTTCCTTGCGGGGTGCTGGAGCTGCTGCTGACCATCCCCCTGTCCTTGCTGTCCCCGCAGAACTCCATCCGGCACAACCTGTCCCTGCACACCCGCTTCATCCGCGTGCAGAACGAGGGCACCGGCAAGAGCTCCTGGTGGATGCTGAACCCCGAGGGCGGCAAGACGGGCAAGACGCCGCGGCGGCGGGCGGTGTCCATGGACAACAACAGCAAGTTCCTGCGGATCAAGGGCAAGGCCAGCAAGAAGAAGCAGCTGCAGGTGACGCAGGAGCGTGGGGAGGACAGCCCCTCCTCCCAGCAGGCCAAGTGGTCGGAGAGCCCCGCGTCCCACGCCAGCGACGAGTACGACGCCTGGGCGGAGTTCCGGACGCGCGCCAGCTCCACGGCCAGCACGCTGAGCGGGCGCCTCTCGCCCATCATGGCCAACCACGAGCCCGACGAGCTGGAGGAGGACGACGGCACCCCCTCCTCGCCGCTGATGTACCCCAGCCCCTCCAGCACCATGTCTCCTTCCCTCAGCGCCCGCTGCTCCGTGGAGCTGCCCCGGCTGACCGACCTGACCGGCACCATCAGCCTGAACGAGAGCCTGGGGGAGAGCATGCTGGAGGACCTGCAGGACGGCTACGCCATGAGCCCGAGCCAGCAGCTCCCGCCGGCCGCCCTGCGGCAGCGCAGCTCCAGCTTCACCTTCAACTCCAAGTGCTCCAGCATGGGGGCTGCCAGCAACACCTACTGCGGGACCATCTACAGCCAGCCCGCCATGGGCCTCATGCGCCGCCTGCCCATGCAGACCATCCAGGAGAACAAGCAGGCCACCTTCTCTCCCGTCAGCTCCTACAGGAACGCCTCGCTGCAGGACCTGCTCTCCTCCATCTCCTACGCGCACAAGGAGAGCATGGTCCCCGGGGACCTGCCCCTGCCGCAGGCCAGCCCCATGGTGCCGGCCCGTGGCCACAGACACAACCCGCTGCTGTGCGGGGGCGGGGAGCAGGGCCTGGCCTCCTACCCGTCCCACCCGGGCCCTCTCATGAAGAGCGGCGCGTTGTACCACCCGTCACCAGCCGGTCACCAACCCGCGGTCAACACCAGTGCCTTAGCCAATCCTGTCAGCCTTATGAGCCTGCCCAGTGACTCGTGCAGCATGGCAGCCGTGCCGCACCACGGGCACCTGCATTCCTACGCTAATAACCAAGGGGCACACATGAGCTTGCTGGATTCGCTGCAGGGCCCCTACCCGGGGGCTGTCCACCCCCCCGTGTTGGGCCAAGACAGGTTCCCAGCAGACCTGGACCTGGACATGTTCAACGGGAGCCTGGAGTGCGACGTGGAGTCGATCATCCTGAATGACTTTATGGACAGCGACGAGATGGACTTCAACTTCGACTCGGCCCTCCCGCCGCAGAACGGGCTCAACGTGCCCGCGCTGCCCGGGGGGCCACAGCCCACGAACCAGAGCTGGGTGCCTGGGTGATGCCCGTCCCGGGGGGGGCTGACCACCGGGAAGCCACGAGGGGAACATTGAGACTAACATATTTTTTTTCCTTTCTCTTCTGCCTTTGTTTGTTAAGATGGGCGAGAGCCGTCGGTCTGAGCTTGAGGTCGAACACGGAACACAAACCGGAGGGTCAAACCCTGAGATGGAGGGGGAGGGCCCCCAGCCCCACGTGTGCCCGGTCTGCTGGGTCCTCCCGTGGGCATCCTCCAGAGGACACGGGGCAGCAGGGTGGGAGAGGCAGCTGGAGCCAGACGGATCCAGGGGGGTAGCAGGAAGGGAAGGCCTTTCCAGACGGTCCCAGTGTCCAATTGCAATGGTGCCAGTTTGATTTGCCCTCGGGCTGGTGTGGAGTGGTAACGGCTGGTGGTGTGGTCATTTCCCATGGGAAGGGACTGTTCTCTGAGCCACCTTGGGAAATGAGTCCTCTGGGTAGAAGTGTCAGGAGTGGGGACCCTGCCCCAGGGTGGGGGGGTCTCATCACCCCTCAGTCCTGGTTGAGATCAGAGCTCTGCCAAGCCCACACACCCAGGACACCTCCACGGGGCGTGTCCCTGTGTGGCCCCAGGCGGGTTCTCTTAGCGAGCAATGAGAGGGGGGTGGTGATGGAGGGGAGGGTGTGCAGGCAGCAGCTCTGGGAACAGCATCTGGGCAGCCCCCACGCCCGCTGGTGGCTGGGGGTGCCAGGGGTGAATGCTGCAGTCCCTGCCCGGAGCAGGCGTGGGCAGGGCCCAGGGCGGTCCTGCTGGGAGGGAGGTGCTGCTGGAAGGGGTCCCCTGTGCTGCAGGCTCAGGGGCAGCTCGCAGGGTCGGGGAGGGGGGCGTATTTATTTGATTTCATGCACTCTTTTGCCATTGAGTTTTTTGCATTGGAAGGAAGAAAGGGTCGAGCTTAAGGAGAGGAGACAGAGGCCGTGGGCGGTGCTGGTGGCTGTGTCCCATCACAGGGCTCATCTTGGCTTGGCCATGGCTTTGGGTGCTGCTTGATGGGGTGAAAGCTGTGATGGGGGTCACCCTCGAGAAGGGGAGGGTTGTGGTGGCCAGGCCTCCAGGAGCAGGGTGGGGTCCTTCCTGCCCCAAACATTGCTCAGGGAGGTGTCATAGGGCCCACAGCCAGGGCTGTGGGGCTCCAGTGGGCTCACTGCCCATCCCCAAGGTGCCAGGAGAGCTGGTCCAGGGGGCTGTCAGTAAGAGGGGTGCACCCACCTTCCAGGGGCTGGGGCTCCATGGGGGTGGGGACCATGATTCACACGTGGTCCTGCTGTGTGTCAGGACCCCAGCCTGGCCTCACTGCCTCAGTGGGGCAGGAGTGGGCCAGGGTGCCACAGCCATCCTGCACAGGTGTGGGGCAGCTCTGCCCTGGGTGCAGTGGGGGTTTGGAGGGGCAGGCTGGTGGGCAGCAGCAGCTGGTCTGTGCTCTGGAGGGGCTGGCAGGATGTGGTGGGAGCTGCTGCTGCTCTGTTCTGTTCTGGGGAGTCTCTGCTCAGCCATCCTTCCTCCTGGGCATCCCAGGCTCTCTCTAAGCCCCAGCCCCTGCCTTGCAGCAGGGTCAGTCTGCTGAACCAGCACGTTTTCCCAGCCCAGCTCTTCCCTTCTCGCCCCAGGACCAGCTCCCCTGGCACAGTGCAGGCACTGGGTCCCAGCTGCAGGGGCTGTGTGGCTGCCCAGAGCCAGGGTAGGAGGACCTGTGGGTGGGCACCTCCTGCTCCTCTCCTGACCCACAGGTCTGTGGCAAAGTGTGACAGAGGAGCCCCATGTGCCACCATCCGGGGCACACAGCAGGCACAGTCTCTGAAGACATTCTTACAAGTTAATTAATTATGTTTACATTATTTGATCATGTACAGAATTTAATATATTCTATTATATATAATCTTTCTTGAATGCTTTTTTAAAAAGGGTTATTCTTTGGTCAGGATCATTACCACATTCCTTTTGTACATCACCTCTCGTTTCAGGCATATTTCAAATCCTTGGAAGCCGGTTGCAAATGGCAAATTAATCCCTGGCCCCCCCCAGTTCAGCACGTGGGGTGTGAGGGACCCAGAGGCAGGGAGGGCAGGGAGGGCTGCCCTGGAGGAAAAAGGGGGGCTTTGCCCCCAAGAACGGGAGAAACAGAAGGGGTCCTGGCTCTTCCAGGCATCCAGTGTCCAGGCACAGGTCCAGCAGCACACCAGCACACCGGGCCAGCAGTCAGGCGTTTGCAGATGGGATTCTCTGGCACAGGGACCCCCCAAGCCCCCCGTGGTGTCACAGACAGGGGCCGACCATCAGTGTGGAGGGGGAGCCCCACCGGCAGCAGGAGAAAACCCTCCCCTTGTCCCGCGCCTGCCCCACCCCCGCTGCCCCCCTGCCCCGCTGCCGGAGCCCCTGGAGCCCCCCCGGGGCACGTCCCATTGCCCAGCTGTCGTCGTGGTTCGTGACCGTGGGGTTGTCGTGTGTGCGGTGGAGTCGTGTTGGTTTTGCAGCGTCGTGTGTTCAGTCGTCGTGCGGTGCGAGGGACGGCAGGGGGCAGGCACAGAGCCCCCACAGCGGCTGGGACCCCGGGGCAGGGGAGCCGAGGGAGCGGGGGATGCAGGGCTGTGGTGCCCGGGGGGGTGGTGGTGGCACGGGGGGTTCGGGGTTGTGCTTCGTGCCCGTGGGGCAGGCAGGTCCTGGGGGTCCTGGGGGCGGCTGGCATGGCCGTGCCCTCTGTGAGTGCCAGTGTGGGGACACCAGGGCTCTGTGTCACTGTGGGGTGGCCAAGGGTTGTCTCTCTGGAAACAGCGAGGCCCCCTCATGTCCCACCTCACTCAGCTTCACCCTCCCTGCTCCATCACCCCTCTCCCTGTGGTGCCCCCGCCCCACGGCGCAGCCTCTGGGGACACGGAGCTCCCTCTGCTCCCAGCCCTGCTCCTGCCCAGCCCTGCCTGGAGCTGGTGTGGGGGGATGCCCCCGGTTTGCTCATACAGCGGTTTTGGGTCCGTCCTTTCCCTCGTATTTATAACTGTACAGCCTGGGGGGGAGGGTCTGAGGTCATCTCTCACCACACATCTATCGTAGGCAATGGTAACTTTCTTGGTTGTGCTATTAGAGTTTGTGTATGTGGCAATGTAAAGAACTGTGTATAGTGCATTGTACAGCATATTTTCATGAATAAAATTGTTTTAAATATTACAAGGAGGGGCTGCTGCCTGTGTGCCTGAGCTGAGATGGGGGCAGGGTTCCCCCAGAGAAGCTGGGGAACCTGGGGAGACTCACCAAGGAGAGGATGTGATGTTTGGTGACACTGAGCTTGCACCCAGAGCATGGGGATGGTTGGGCTGTCAGGTCATAGAACCACAGAACCATGGAATCTTTGAGGTTAGAAAAGCCCTCTAAGACCACTGAGTCCAATGCTCCCCAGCACTTCCAAACTCACCACTAACACCTGTCCCCAAGTGCCACATCCACATGCCTTTTAAATACCTTCAGGGACGGTGACTCCACCATTGACTTGACAATCCTTTCCATGAAGCAACTTTCCCTAATATCCAGCCTAAACCTCCCTTGGCACAACTTGAGGCTGTCACCTCTTGTCCTGTCCCTGTTCCTGGAAGCAGAGCCTGATTCCCCGCCGGCTCCCCCCTCCTGTCAGGGAGTCGCAGAGAGTGAGAAGGTGCAGTCCCACCTGGACACAGATGGGCCTAGACAGTCTAAAAGTAAATGTATTTACCAATATTTTCTAAGACTGATGTCCTGCCTCAGGGTCACTGCTGTCTGGTGCAGTGGTGGGGACAGTGTCCAGCTCATGTCCTGAACCTGTTGTCCCAAGCCCCCTCCCTCCCTGTGAGGCTCCCTGGGTACAGCCCCCAGCCACTGGCCTGGAAATCCCCCTTTCCATCTGCTGCAGGAGCTGTTTGGACCAAAACTTCCCCTTTACGTGGTTGAATTTATTTCCTGCCCAACCTCACTCCACCCCCTGCCATGGGCAGGGACACCTTCCACCAGCCCAGGGGGCTCCAACCCCCGTCCAACCTGGCCTTAGACACTTCCAGGGATCCAGGGGCAGCCACAGCTTCTCTGGGCAACCTGTGCCAGGGCCTCCCCACCCTCACAACCAACAATTTCTTCCCAATATCCCATCTATCCCTGCCCTCTGGCACTGGGAAGCCATTCCCTGTGTCCTGTCTCTCCATCCCTTGTCCCCAGTCCCTCTCCAGCTCCCCTGGAGCCCCTTTAGGCCCTGCAAGGAGCTCTGAGGTCTCCCTGGAGCCTTCTCTTCTCCAGGGGAACCCCCCCAGCTCTCCCAGCCTGGCTCCAGAGCAGAGGGGCTCCAACCCTTGGACCAGCTCAGTGGCCTCTTCTGAACTCTTCCTACCAGCATTATTAGGCCTTTCCATGCAAATTGGATGCCCAGTGCTCCCCACTGTGCAGATCACCTGCAATGTGTCCCTCCAGCACCCCCTGTGACATCCCAGCAGAACATCTCTGCTCCCAGTGCACTGCTGGGGCACAGCCCAGAGCATCCTCCCCATTGCTGGTGGGACCAGCCAGGGGGACAATCCCCTGCAGACCCTGCAGGGACAATCTGTGCCTACTCATGAGCTCCTAAATGAGGCCTTCACCCATATGCTTTTTGGGTTTTTCTATTTTTTTATGAGGAAACACACAGTGTCCGGGTGATCCCTTGCTGCTCCCGTGTCCTCAGCAAACCTCCCCACCCCAACAGAGCAACTTGCAGTCCTGCTTTTAAAGGAAAAGAGGAAAAAAACCAACAGGAAGAAAGGTGTCAGGTTGGATTAACAGGATCTCTTTTCCATAAATCCCTGTTGATTGGCATTAATTATATCACCCTTTAGGATTCTTTATTCATTGCATTCCCTATCAGCTGTTCCACTATTTTCCCTGGGATCAATGTCAGCCTGACAGACCTGAAATTACCCACGTCGCCCTGTTTCCCCTTTTAAAATATTAGGCCAAAGCTCCAGTTTTCTCCCAGGAAACTGGAAATTCCCGTGTGCTCTGCACCACACCAGCTCTCCAGCATGTCCTGCAGCCCCTGTGTCCTGGTTTTCCTCCCTGGGCTGCAATCTCCCAGCGCTGGGCATCACCCGACAGCTCCTGAGCAGAGGAGCTGGTTGGTTGCCCTCCTGGCAGGGGCTCAGCAGAGCTGAGTGCTGACAGCCTGAGCCTGCTCTGCACGCACTGACCTTCTCCCAGTGCCATCCCCGAATGCCACCACGTCCCCAGCAGCCCGGCAGGCTCAGCCTCCCCGCCGCTCTCCGAGCACCCACAGCCCATCTCCAAGCACGGCTGGCAGCCTGTCGGGAGGGTGGGGTTTGATGGAGTGCCAGAAGGGCGGGCAGGAGGGGCCGGGGCTGTGCTGGTCTGAAGTGCAGACTGGCTCAGGGACACCCTCCCAGGGAGGGTGTGCTCTCCTGCAGTGGGGCTCTGAGCAGCCTGGCCCAGTGGAAGGTGTCCCTGCCCATGGGGGGGTGGAACGAGGTGATCTTTGAGGTCCCTTCCCACCCAAACCAGTCTGTGATTCTGTGATTCTGCAAAAGAGCTGCATCCCAGCAGTACCTCATTCGTGGCACATGGACACCCTGGATGCAGCCAGCCTGTCGTGCAGAGTTAGGAATCCAGGCTGCTGGTGAAGCCCTGGTGTCCTGCCCTTTGGAAATGCCTTCCCAGACACAAGCCCAAAGCCACCCTGCAAACGGCTGAGCCACCAGGCAGGCACACTCCCCAGCAGGATTCTAAGGCCGTGGATGATTTCCATCTGGCTGTAGGGATGGCCTGCTCTGCACATGTCCCATGTCCCACCCTGTGTCCTGCTCTGGGGATCAGCAGGAAATGCTGGAGCAGGACCACGTGGCAGCTGTGGGGTCCTGAGCCAGGAACAGCTGCACACAAGGCTCTGGCAGGGCCCCATCACAACAGAGGTGCTGCTGACTGCCCCTCTGCCAGCTCCCCTCGTGTCCCACTCTGCCAGGACCTGCTGTGGAGCTGCTCAGCCAGCACCGACACCAGCTGGAGAGCAGGGGGTACCAGGGGGCAGAGCTGGGCAGAGACCTGGGCTCCAGTTCAGCTCAGGTCTCCAAGAGGAAAGCTCTGGGGATAGAGAACAAGGCTGAGAGATCAAGAGCTGGTTTGTTGGGGTCACAGACAGGGGTCAGAGACAGGGCTGCCCTGACTGCCCAAGGAGAGGCTGCACAGAGCCCGTGGTCCATGGGAGCGTTTCCTGCCCATCCCAGCTGTCAAAGGTGGCTGGAAGAAGCCAGCAAGGCTGAGCAGGGTAGATGGCTCAGTGCAGCCTGGGAGACACTGGAATGTCACTGGAAGAGGCTGCCCAAGCCCTTCTCCTCCAAGGTATCCCAGTGAGGAGGCCTCTGAAAGAGCAGGAGGTTCATGTGGACCCCAGAGCATGCACGCAGAGGGCAGGGATGAGGGGAGGTGCTGTGGGGAAACAGGATAGGGAATGCACCAGGTAGGGCAGAAGGGTGTTGGTAGAGTTCCTGGTGACCTGGCAGCCCAGGCAAGGAGCCCCTGGTTCCCATTCCTGCACTGCACTGGGTGCCCCGGGTGAAGAGCAGAGAAAGCCAAGCACCTCCATCCTCGTGCCCAGTTACAAGGCACCATTCCCTGTCCCATCCCCACACGCAGAGCTGGCCCATTCCAGCAGCACAGGGTAGGAAAGAGGACTGTGGGGCTGAGGAAGGTTGGGAACACTCAAGCAGAGCACCATGAGGGATCTGCTTGCTGGTGGGAGTGGGGCAACCCCTCGGAGAGCAGTGCCTGGTGAGATGTGCTACTGCTGAGCAGGAGGAGGGACAGGCTCATCCCACAAAGCTGAGCCACCCCAGCCACTGCCTGTGTCCCTTCCCATGCCCAGAATGTGCAGGAGGAGGACAGGGAGCTCAGCATCCCCATCCAGACTCAGGGAATGGGGAGGGATGGAGATCCAGCATCTCCCCTCTGTCCCTGCTCTCCCACCCACACCAGCTCTGCTCTGCCTGGGCGAACATCCCTGAGGGACAAGGGACACATCTGGAGCCACACAGAGATTTGTCTTCGTGGACAGGCTTTGGCTGGGAGAGTGGGAGGGTCTCTGGCAGCTCTGGCTGTGCCACTGACCCTTCCCTCCCCACCCTGCCTCGACACAGCCAGAGCTGGCTCCTCTTGCAGTGCTGGCTGCAGGCTCGTCCTGAGAGGATCATCTGACATATTTTACTATTCTATGAGGTAACTGGCACTTGAGAGGCTTAATTGGAGAGCTGCAAAGTGTGCTGCTTTCTGCTCCTTTGAAGGCAGCAGTCCCTGCGTGGCCACGAATCCTCTCTCCACTGCACCACCACCCTCCCCATTTCCCCTCTGCTCCACTGACTCGGCTGCTCAAAGCTCCTGGAGAATCCAGAGGGATCCAGCCCTTGGGTACATCGCTGTGTTATCCCTGGGGCTGAAGGTCAGGTCCTGAGGGGGGCAGAGGTTCCCTGAGCCAGGAGCCAAGCCGGGGTGCAGCACCCCCCTCCCAGCCATCCCACGGGCAGATGGACCCACAGCCACCCTTGGAGCACGTGGAAGAGGACGGGGACAGAAGGCTGTAGACAAATAAGGAGGAAAGCCTTCAGGAGCATGTGTCTGTCATAAGATACTCCCTTGCAGAAATCTTGGAAACCTTAGAAAGAGTTTTTGCTCAATGTTATTAATTAAGGCAAAAGAATCCCCATATGGAAAGAGAAACAGTCAAGTTATATTTTTGCTAAATACGCGGCACCATATGGTAACATACAGAGAATTGGCCACAGAGGCAGCCCGGAATATATGTTACCATATGTTCATATGTACTTTAGAATTTCTTTGTTTTTGAAAAAGGGCATTGTCTTACGGGGCAGAAATGAGCAGCCCACCCCAGGGAGGAGGAGGAACAGCACAAGCTGCTCGTGCTGAATGAAAGCCCAAGGAAGCAACCCAGCCACCTGGCCTGGGGGCTGCCAGGATGAGCCAGCACGAGGGCAGGGAGAGCTTCCTCCCTGCTCCTCATCCTCCCCTGCATCCTCCGTGGTGCTGCCTCGGCACGGGCTGCGTGGCTGATACACCGTGTGCAGGCTGGGGACACCCGGAGGAGGAGGAGGAGGAGGAAGAGCAGAAGGAGGAGGAGGAGGAGGAGGAGGAGGAAGAGCAGGAGAGGAGGAGGAGGAGGAGCAAAGCGTTGTCCCCAGGAAACCTTCATTTCCCATCAGCAAAAGCAAGAGGGGAGAGGGAAGAATCTGCTGGGAAAGCATGGAGACCTTGGGAAAGGGCAAAGATCGTCCACTGCCAGGCTGTGGGTGCAGCACAGGACCCGCTGTGTGAGTGAGGGCTGGGCCATGCCAGGCATGGCCAGGGGGCACAGGCTGTGCAAACATGGGTTTCCCCGGGGGGAAAAGGACCTTAAGAATCATCTCCTTTCATCCCCCCTGCCATGGGCAGGGACATCTTCCACTAGCCCAGGTTGCCCCAAGCCCCGTCCAACCTGGCCTTGGACACTTCCATGGATGCAGGGGCAGCCACAGCTTCTCTGGGCAACCTGTGCCAGGGCCTCACCCCATCACAGCCAACAATTTCTTCTCAATATCCCATCTCTGCCCTCTGGCAGTGGGAAGCCATTCCCCCTTGTCCTGTCCCTTTATGCCCTTGCCCAAAGTCAGTTTAACTGTTTGTTTTTTTTTTTTTTTTTCCAGTTCCATTTTCCCTTCATCCTCCTCCAAGGACAGGCTGGAGCTTTGCCTTTCCCACCCCACACACAGCCCCAGCCCCAGCAGAACTGTTGGCTTTGGGGAGCAGCAGGTCCTCAGGAAGTCAGGATTTAATCCCAGGCCCAGAGCAGAGATCCAAGGTTTGTGGCTGCTCATTAACAGTCCATCAGTCTGTGGGCTCCCGGCCTTCCCCAGTGCCCTGTGAAGGCTGGGATGCTGCAGGGAGCTCTGCTGGGCTGGGACTGTGCTGAGCACTGCAGGCAATGCTCTGAGCGAAGGCAACACAAACCCACCAGCTCTCTGGCTGGGCCCTCAAAAATCATGCGTGGGGGGCACTGTGGGGCTACAACCACATGGTCAAGACAGAGGTCTGTGCCAGCAGACACCTTCACTCCTGGCACTGCTGGGTGTTTGGTCCCAGCTCTGGTGACATCCCACAGCTCAGCCCTGCTGCAAACACACCTAGCAGGTGCCCAGCCCCTGCCGAGTACAAAGTCCCTCTTTGCTGGAAGTTTCTTGGCTCTTCTGGTGCCGCCTGCCCTGCCCTGCACGTGGACAGGACTGGACTGCAAACACATCCCTTGGTCCAAGGAAGGGGAAGGCTGCAGTGGAACTGTGTCCCTACAGGAATAAGGGCTGCTCCTGTCTAATGGGGTGGCACCCAGTGTCCCCATCCCATTCCAGCCTCCTGAGGGCTGTCCCCACTCCCCACTGTGTGGCTTTTCTCCAGCCCTGTGTCAGGACCAGTGCCAGAGTCCCTGTGCCCAGGAGCATGTCCTGTGCGGTCTCTGACACCCGGTGCTGTGGCTCAGGGGGTGAAGGGAGGTGTGGGAATCCTGCCCAGCCCTAAAATCCTCCCCATGCTTGGGTCTGCACCCACCATCCTGCAGGAGATCCCCCGGGTGCCCGAGGTGGATGTGAGTCCCAACTCGCCGTGTGATGCAGGGTAAGGACGGGGGTTGCCCTGCCCCTGCACCCACATGGGATGTGTTCCTAAGAGGATGAGCTTTTCCTCACTGGCTTCTCAGAAGCAGGAGGGTGGGCTGTGCCTGGAGCAGGGGGGGCTGTGGCAGCCCCCAGGGCTGGGGTGGGGTGCAGGGCACTGTGAACGGGGAGTCTGTGCCCTGCAAGGCAGCTCCAAACCTGCAGCCCTGCCTCGGTGTGGTCCCTCCGGGTGGCCGGAGCAGGACATCTCCAGCCACAACAGTGGGCTGGGAAGGACCCTTGGCAAGGGGAATGGCCGGGTGTCCACCTGCCCGGGGAGAAGGGACCCACTGGAGGGGGCAAGTAGGGCGCATACGCAGCTAGGGCTGAGCAGAAAGCCCGTACTCCCATCGCAGACCGCGGGCACACTCCCCCAGCACGACCTCCCTCTCTGCCTCTCCCGGCACATCGCAGCTGTGAACCCTTTGTGCCCAGGGCTGGGTGGCTACGGCCGCCCAAACAGCCCTCCTCATCCTCCCATCCTTCCTCCCAGCCCTCCCCACCGTCCCACCGCCCATCCCTCCCCATCGCCCCCCGCCCGCCGCCAGTCGGACTCCACACGCGCAAAGGCAGGGCTCGCTTCCAGCCCCACTTCTGAGCCCCCCCTCGGCTTCGGAGGAGCTTCATTAAAAGGAAACACAAACCAGAAGCAGAAGTAAGCACTTTTAAGTTGCTGGCAGCTTTGCCTGTCTATGAGTTATGAGGTCTTGCTTTATTCATGGGGCAGGAAAAAAAAAATGCTTATCTCCTCGGAGTCCATTATGTTTCATTTGGAGCCCGGGTGCAATCGGTGCTTTGGCAGAAATATCCCAGTGCCCCGCTCACCCTCCCGAAACTTTATCTCCCTATTTCATTACTGGGAGTTGTGCTCGCCCCGGTTTATCAGCGGTGATGGAGTGGATTGCTGACTTCTCTGCTGTCCTAGCAAAAATGAGGATGGAGACATTCTGCTCCAGGTTCCTGCTATTTTCAGAGACCTTGGCTGCATGATTTATTCATAAAAAAGCCATTATTTATGCCAAAGAAAGAAGACAGAATGGGTTAGCTTTTTAAGTGCTTATAATGCATTATATGGTACCTTAGCCTGCCAGACATCATTTATAATTGTAGAATCCCTTAACCTCCTTTTTCTGTTTTCCCTACCCTTCACATCAGTGCAGAGGGTGATAGCAAACTCGGTAATTAGCAGAAGTTGACAGATGTGGCAAGGAGAGGTAAGGTGAAATATCATCGAAGGAGACGTTTCTCCAGCACCTAAGTGAGGAGAGACCCTCCCTCCTCCCAGCCTTGATCTCCCAGCACAGGCAGCGCAGGGAATGGAACCATCACGCAGCATGAGCTCATGGGATCTGACGCTGGGGTCCATCCAAGCCTCTGCATCCCAGCCTCAGGCTTTCCTGATGGCCTGCAGGTATCCCAGCTGGTTCCCATCCAGAGAAACCCGTCCCTGCTCTCACCTTGGGGTGCTCCATGTCCCTGCTGCTGCCACCAGCACCCCTGGGGCTCCTGGTGGGGTTGGCCCAGCCCTGGGACGTGCAGGGACTTGCTGTGTCACAGGAGTGAGGTCCCATAAACTGTGGTCCCAGGGGGACTTCAGGCCCCAAGCCCCCCTTCCTTAGCTCTTGCACAATGGAAAAAAGTTTAGGAGAGCATCAGCCAAGGGAAAAAGCTCCAACTCCATAAAATATGCTGGAGTTAAAGAGCAGGGAGGCCGTGGGCTGAGGGCAGAGCTCAGGGCTGGAGCAGCAGCAGGAGCTCCTCAGCACCCTCACAGCTGCAGGGACCTGCTTGTCCCCAGAGAGTGCTCCCAGGGCTGGTGTCAGACCTCATGCCAGCCCTGAGCTCAGCTGGATGGGCCCTCTGCCATCCAAAGGGCTCCTTCCTCCCTGTTCCTGTCCTCAGCCCTGGCCACAGGGTGGGAAACAACGTCTGGGAGCACCCACACCACCACCTCCCTCTGGAGAGGAGTCACCTGCCAAAAACAAGGCACTGAGGGGGCCCTCAGACATCCCAGAGAGGCACAGAATCATTGAGGCTGGAAAGGCCCCCTGAGAACATCGAGTCCAAGCATTAACTGCCTCCTGGGCCTGCTGCTGTCACAGTCTGTGTCCCCTCACCACTGCCAAGGGTCTCATCGAGGCTGAAAGCAGTGGGAAAGGGATTTCTGTCCTGGGTTTGGAGGAGACCACAGCATTCCCAGTGTAACCCATTCTGGAGGGGGTGCAGCCACGCTTTTAGAAGTAACTTTGAATCACAGGCATCAAATCTACTGAGTGTTGGGGACCGGCCTGGGTGTCTGCACTGTGCCTGGATCCAGCCTGGAATGGAGGAAAGGAGGGAAAGGGCTGTTTTCCCGGGCTGTGGAGCCTGGGAGGGCTGCCCTGTGTGTTCCCCACGGGGTGCAATGTGATGGCCAAGGGGCCAGAGCACCCCACCAGGTCACTCCAAAGTGGGGAGGGGGCACAATCTGTGAACATTCCCAGCTGGCACGAGGTGCCCACGCTCTGGATTGAGAGACAAAACCCAGGAAAAACAATTAGTTCTTTAGAGGTGAGGGGAGCCTTCCTCTCTGGCTGCCTGGCTGAGCTGGCTTCAAGTAGGAGAAAATCCCCATTAAAAGGCAGAGCCATTTCCAAACTCCTCGAGTTCAAAAGCAGAGACAGAAATCTCAGCTCTGATTTTGCTTTTTAAGCCTAAGATAAATAAAAATGTAAGAGACGGGAAATAATGTAATGTAATCATCAAGGAGAGGAGAAACCAAAGGCTCCACTCTCTCACACACACACGCAAATATAAACACACACGCAGAACACATTTTAAAACCAATTAAAATCCCTTTGCAGAGAAAGCTCTTTCACCCACTCCCTGGGATACAGGCTATCTGCTTCCTTGGCACACTGGATATGAATAATTAAAAGCTAAACATATGTTAAAAAATGCAAACAGTACATGATCCTGGAAACTTCCTCTCCTTATTATTATTTCCACGAGAAAGCTGTTAAATGGTTATAAAATTGGCGGAACACACCAACCTCGGCATCTCGTGCGATTCCCTGCTTTGGCTGGGAAGGAGTTAAAACCATTTGGCAGAGACTAACCCATTAGGCCTAATAATTATGAAATTATAGAGGTACTCAGGTGACTGTTAATTTCACACATACTGTTCAGCTCGGTGGCTAATGAGAGCCTGAAGAACTCAAGTGCCTCATCTTTCTTGTTGAATGGTGACCTGCAATTAATGAGCTTCTGCAAGAAAAGGCAGCATTTTGCACTTGGGGCTAATAAGATGGCTTTTGTGCAGCAGCATTGTGATACCAGGAGCTTTCGAATGAAGATTAAGAACTTTTCTCCTTATTTATTTATGAGCACTACACAGTCCAAGAGACCACACATGCAGAGCAGCAGCCCTGGTGTGAGTCTTGGAAGAAACTTAAGAGCACAGTTGCTCCGAGGCACTGGCAAAAATCCTCCTTCTCCTGCACTGGGTAATAATAAGACAAAAACTGTAGAATCCCCATCCCTGAAAGAGTTCAAGGCCAGGTTGGACAGGGTTTGCAGCGACCTGGGCTGGTGGAATGAGATGAGCTTTAAGGTCCCTTCCAACCCAAACCATTCTGGGATTCTGTGACTCTATAATTCTCTGAACTAGCAGGGAAACAACTGCAGGGCTCTTACCCATGACAGGGAGGAACAGGACAGGGTCTGGGAAAAAGAAAAGGGTCGAGACCCCTTTTTCCCCCAGGGGTGCCCCCACGTACACACACACTCACCCTTCCCTGCCAGAGAGACCCCAAAATAGGCCCCTCCTGTGACTGAGCACAACTCCTGCCTTTGTGGTGATCTCCTTTTCAGGACTCTGAAATCAATCCAGGAGGTTTCCAGAGGCACTGACATATTTTCTGGGATGCATTTTCTGGCTGCTTCCAGGCTCGTGTTCGTGCTGTGAAAAGTGCCTGGCTCTGTGTGTGTGTGAGTGTGTGCATGAACCCCGGCACTGCAGCTCCTGGGCAGCACAGCCCAGGCCCTCCCAGCCCAAGTGGAACCATTAAGGTTGGAAAACACCTCCTGGACCACCCAGTTCCCTCTGTGCCCCATCCCCACCTTGTCCCCCAGCCCAGAGCACTGAGTGCCACAGCCAGGTCTTCCTTGGACACCTCCAGGGCTGGGCACTCCAAACCTCCCTGGGCAGCCCCTGCCAGTGCCTGACCACCCTTTCCAGGAGAAATTCCTGCTGATGTCCAACCTGCCCCTCCCCTGGCACAGCCTGAGGCCGTTCCCTCTCCTCCTGGCCCTGTTCCCTGGGAGCAGAGCCCGACTCCCCCTGGTTCCCCCCTCCTGTCAGGGATTGCAGAGCCAGAAGGTCCCCCCTGAGTCTCCTTTTCTCCAGGCTGAGCCCCACCAGCTCCCAAACCCATTGTTGGCTGTACAATATTTGTTAGAACCCAGGATCTCCCTGCCCTCGCTCTGTCAGTGTTTGTACAGTTATTCTTGGTGGCAGCATTATCATAATCATTATTATTAACACCAATTTTATCTCCAAATGCCTGCTTGTGTTGACATTTGCTTTATTCACACACCCATGGAGCAGTAGCCCCCCCTCAGATGACGCCAAGGAGCCTGTCAGGGCTGTCCCAGGGTGTTCACATGGTCACCTATGTTGGAGTAGCTCAGAAATGCCTCCTCCAACAGTCCTGGCCATTCCCCCTCCTTCAAGTGGCCTGCTGGGTCTTGACCTCTCTCTGAGCTCAGGCATCAGCAGAAAGAGAAACTGGACCAGGACACAGCTATGTGGAGCACCAAGCTGGGATCCAGCAGACAGGGGCTGCTTCCCTGGTCCTTGTCCTTGGGTTGGGAGCCCACCCTGAGGAGCTCTCCTTTGTGCTCCTGCAGTTCCCTGTCACTAAAGCCTGTGGCCTCTCCAACCTCCTGGAGAAGCCAGCTGATCTGTCAAGAGTTTCCCAGACAGAAGTCTGACAAAGAAGATTCCTGAACACCTCCCTCAGCAAGGCCTGTCCCCTCTTGTCAGACAGACACTGGTTCTCCATGGTTATGTTCTGGGGATGTTTTTCCAGAATGAGGTGAAGCTGCTGGGCCCCAATTGCTTCTCAGTCCTTGACTATGCACAAAAGAATCATAGCATGGTTTGGGTTGGAAGGGGCCTTAAAGTTCCCCCAGAAGCTGTTGACCCTGTTCCAGCACATCCAGGCTTTTCTTTAAAAGCACTGAGAACAGCTGCTTCTTCGTTTGCCCCAGTTTCTTTGAGGCTGCAAACAGGTCTCTGCCTGGCAGGTGTCCCCTTATCCCCTCACAGTAATTCTCTGCCACTATTTCTATACTCTAATCCACAACAGAGATGATAACAAACCTGTGCCCATGGCACACCACAGCACATGGAGCCCCGTGCCAGCCAGAATTTGGGATGGCTGAGGGTGATCATCCAGAAGCGCCTGCAGCCAAAGCAAGACCTCCTCTCTGCAGACAGCAGGGGCAGGTCACAGAATCATAGAATAGTTTGGGTTGGAGGTGACCAGGGGCCACTGATGTCACAGGAGTGAGTTCAGAGGTGCCCACCAGCCGTGGATTTCTCCTGTCACTGTGGGTGTGACCTTGGTCTATGGGCAATCAGCCACATAACCTGTGCCCCGGGCCCAGGGGCAGAGTGAAGGTTACCCAGGAGTTTAAGGGAATGATCTCCCTTTCCAGGAGCAGGGATTCACTCTGTCAGTACATTCCCTGTCCCCTCAACCTCCACCAAACCAGAGAATCACAGGATCACAGGGTGATTGGGGTGAGAAGAGAACTTAAACCTCATCTTCTTCCACCCCCTGCCATGGGCAGGGACACCTTCCACAAGCCCAGGTTGCTCCAAGCCCCGTACAATCTGTCCTCAGACACTTCCAGGGACGGGGCAGCCTCCCCACCCTCACAGGGAAGAATTTCTTCCTGCTAACTAATCTAAAGCTTTCAGCTTAGAGCTATTCTCCCTTGTCCTGTCACTGCTTGCCCTCACAAAACCCCCCAAGTCCCCACAAGATCTCCTCCCAGCCCCTTGCCCTCACTACATTTCTTCCTGGCAGCTCCCAGGATGCTCATCCAGGACAGACCCGGAACCCCTCACCCCCCATCGTTCCTTTTCCCCCCATTGACAGCACCACACCCTCAGGGCTCCATCACAGGAGGCAAATCCCCGTGGCATTCTGGAGCACACTGCAGGGCCTGAGCCAGTGAGATGGTCATTTGTAAAGCAGCATCCTCAGCACAGACTCGTTTGCATCTTGGTCCCCCTCCCCTTGGGGACCTCGTGGGGTGACGGCTGCCAGCTGACAGAGAAGGAGAAGTGTCAGCTCAGGGGGAGCTGGGGGAGGATGTGGGAGCTGTCAGGAGCTGGCACTCGCCTTTCTATGGGTGGCCTTTGGTTGTTTTGCCTTGTATTTCAAGTCAATCACGAGGCCACGAGCGAGGCCCCCCATCCACCGGAACGGGGGGGAGAGAGGCACTGACATGGATCTGACAGGGTGGGTGAGCTGCCAGCAAGCTCTGGACAGCAGGGGAGGGGAGGGGGAGCTGGGACAGGGTTTGCTCCCTCAGCCTTGCTGGCATGGGAAGGGCTGAGGTGCCACCTCCCAGCCCTGCCCAGCACCCCCTCCTTCAGCCAGAGCCAACTCTGTCACTGCCTGTCCCCTCTCCTGGGCTTGCAGCTGGCACACACAGCTGCTTCCTGCCTGGGGAGTCTCTCCCTCCTCCAAAAAACCCATATTCAAGCATTTTGCTTATGTGTGCAGTGACAAAATAAGAACATGAATCTGAGTCTCTGAAAAACATCTTGTTTGGATGACTTGTGTTGGAAACCAAACATTCTCAACACTTTGGTGGGGTAGGGACAGGCCCCTTTCCTCATCATGCACCCACAGCCCCAAAAATGAAGGTGTTCAGGTGGAGAAAAATGCTATTTTAGGGGTGTCTGGAGGTCCATGGGAGCTTTGCTGTAACCCATGTCCATACCTGCTCTGCTCGTGCCCTGCAGGGGTGAAGGTGGCCTCTCCTTTGCTGGAGCAGGAAGAGCTGCAGTGTCCAGGCTCAGAGGTCCAGCAGGCCTGGAGGCAGGTCTGGTGCTGATCCTGGGTGCAGAGTGACCAGAGGTGGTCCCCAGAGTGGCTGCTTGAGGGTTCTGTCTCAGGAGGGTCCCTAAGGCTGGGCTGAGCTCCCCTGGTCCATCTGATGCCCACAACACCATCATCTTCCCCTTCTTCTGTGGGCTCAGCCCACGTCAGACCCTGTTTTGTTGACATGTGGCCCCCAAAGCTGACAGCTCCCCCAGCAGAGCCTGGCTGAGCTGGTCATGCTGTCCTGTGGCACTGCTGGGTTTGCCTTCCATGCTGGGTTTGTCCCTTCCCTGTCCCATTCCCAGACTGCTGATGAAGAAAACATCCCCCAGAGCCAGGAGGAGCCCCCAGCCCCCTGGGCAGCCCAGCCCTGCTGGTGGGTAAAGAGTCAGGGCATGTCCTGCTGAGCTTCTGAACATCTCATGTTGCCAGTACTTTGACTTCCCTCCCATCCACATTTCCAGAATTTGCCTGGGAGAATATCAGGAGAAACCCTGTCAAGAGCCTTGTGCATATCTGGGTATGTGACAGCACCTCTGCCAGGCCTGAGGAGCTGGGCTGTGTGACACACTTTGCTCCTGACAAACCAGGCTGGGTGTTACTCATTTCCTCGTTATCCACTACACACTTGCAATAGCTTGTTTGATTATTGTTCCAGAGCTTTTCAGGGAATCACAGTTAAGCTGACAAGTAGGGAAGTCCTGGCTGTCCTTCCCCGAATTTGCACCTTCCCAACCCCAAGAATTCCAGATCACAGCCTGTTGCAGCCCCAGGATGACCCTGACCCAGCTCTGAGTCCCCATGACCTCACTGGCTTGGCTGCTGCTCCTGTGCAAGCCTGAGAGCTTTCCCCATTGCCACCCATCCTGGTGGAAACATCTCCTCCTCCTCCAGCAGCCCCTCACAGAGGGACCCTCAGACATCCCAAGAAAAGATGCAGCATCCTGGGGGGGGATACAAATGGCTCCTGGCCTGCTGTGCCTTCACCCATTTTCTGGGACTTCAGCACATCCTCGGAAGGGGAAGAGCAGGTTTTTGCTGCGCCACCACCATGATGAGCCCCACAATCCCCTTGGAATTCCCAAGGCACCCTGAGCTCCTCTTCCCATGGTGGGGAGGCAGGGAGGAGGGGGGCAGGGGGTAGCTGGGCCTGGCCAGAGCTCCCCAGCAGTCTTGCATCAGCAGGACACAAGAAGGGGAGCTGGGAACCACATGTGGGGGATCCTCAGCCTGCTCTGAGGTCCTGCCCTCTGAGAGAGGCACCCGTGGGGCCTGAAGGCTGGGACAAACCTGCCATGGGTGCCAATGCTGCGCTGCAGGGGGGTCCTTCTCCCCTGCATTCTCTGTCCTGGAGGGATTCTTGTTTCCCAGCTGTGCCATGTGGCCTGTCCTGGGTCATTGCCAGGACACAGCCCGGCCCCACAGCCCTGCTGTGCTCCGAGCTGGGCAGGTGCTCCCTGCCAGAATCTGCTGGGGGCTTTCCCTCGAGTGGGGTGACCCCCCTTCCACCCTGGCAGACTGCAGATGTGCTGGGAGCAGCTTGCCCTGAGCCTGCAAAGGAGCCAGGGCACCCTTCCTAGAGCCAGGAACTCCCTGGGCTCCCTTTGAAAGATGCATTTTTATGTGATTAAGGAACCAAAAGCTGAAGAAACAGAGGTGAGACAGGGAGGTCCATCAGCTGCTAAGGGATGTCATCACTCCAAAACGTGGGCAGACCCTTAGTAGAGAGAAGGGATCCCTGAGATGAGCCCCCCGTGCAGCTGGAGGGCAGGAGAAAGCCTTGCAGAGTCACACACAGTGCCCAGTGTGCTCAGCTCCTCAAAGGGAAGGCCGAGAAGTGTTTTGATTGCAACGTGTAAGTGCCTTCATGGGGATAAAATCCAGGTACTAGAGGGCCCTTTAATCTGGCTGTGAAAGACAGACCAAGGACCAGCAGCTGGAAGCAGATCCACAGGAGTTATATTTAGAAAGGAGGCACGTTGTTAATGGAGGCAGAGAGAGGGGATGGAGTGCCCAGGGATGACTCAGACCAAGGCTGGGCCCCCTTGGCAGAGGAGCTGAACCAAGCCCAGGTCAGGAGGGGCCAGGGGGGGCTGAGGGTGAGGCCTGGCTGATGATGACAAGGCAGTGTGGCCCCATAACAGATGGGGAAACTGAGGCAGGGAGGAGCAGATGTCGAAGAGCCAAGCCCCTGGGCTCGGCAGGGCTGGGTGTTTGCACACACAGATCAGGTGTCTGTGTTTAGGTGTGTCCCCCAGCACGTCCCTGCTGGCACCCAGTGCCACCTGAGGCAGCCCAGGGTAGCCCACCTGGCCGCCATCTGTCGCGCCAGAAGGGCGCAGGTTTCCCGTGGATCCTGTGTCACATCTGCCAGCCCCGTGGAGATGTCTCTGGTGCCCCCAGAGCTTCTTGGATTGCACCAGGCGCCTCTGCTGAGGGCCCGAGTTCCACCCCCTGGTTTGCAAGGCCTGCTCTCGGCACAGCAATTATTGGCACGGCCGCTCCCGCTCCGCCCGCAGCAGCCGCTCCGTGTTTCATGTCCCTCTCCCCAGGCACTTCATTACAACAGCCCAACACGAGCACTGCTCTGATCCAGAGCCCCTGGAAAGCTCCCTCCTGCCTCTGGAGAGCTGGTGCTGAGCTACTGCACATGTGGCCACTTCCCCTCACAGCACAGGGGTTCGGGCAGAACATCTGATACACGGGGATCAGTTCAGCCGTGTGATGAGGGGATGCAGTGCTCAGGTAGCCCTGTCCCCTGGCTGTTACTCGGGGGACTGAGCCCCACAGGGTCCCTGTGGGTCAGGCACTGCTGTGATATGGGGTTGGTGGGGTGAAGGTCATCACAGAAGCATCACAGAGACATGGAATGATTTGGGTTGGAAGGGACTTCTTGTTCCAACCCCATTCCATGGGCAGGGACACCTTCCACTAGACAAGGCTGCTCCAAGTCCTGTCCAATCTGACCTTGAACACTTCCAGAGATGGGGCATCCGTGGGACCTGGCTGCTCCTGCCTTCTCTGGTGCTGGAGCAGTGCAGGGAGGTAAAGGCAGAGGCCATGGGTGCTGCTGACTCTGCTTTAGAGCTCTGTTAACTTTAGGGGACAGAACAACAGCCCCATTCCCCAGGGCAGTGGGCACGGCCCCAAGGCTGCCAGAGCTCAAGCAGTTTGGACAACGCTCCCAGGAACAGGGTGGGATTGTTGGGGTGTCCTGGGCAGGGCCAGGGGTTGGACTGGATGGTCCTTGTGGTCCCTTCCAGCTCAGGATATTCTGTGGTTCTCTGATTCACTTCACTCTGTGCCACAGAAGGGCTCATGTGAGCCATTGGATTGTTCTGTCTCTGTGCTGGAAAGACTTTACCTTTCTCTTCTATGGAAAGATTTATGTGCTTAGAGCCAGAGCGGAGCCAGGGAAGCAGCAGGAGCTGCACCAAGGGCTGTGCAGCAGAAAATGTGGGCTCGTGGCCACTGCTCCACACCTGTGAGTGCTGTGAGAGCACCGGGAGCGCTCTTTGAATGAGTTTTGCACGAGCAGGTGTGGCATTTACCCATTGTCTGGAGGCACCAAAGCACACACCTGGCATCTCTGCCCTGGCAGGATTCCCACAGAAAAGGCTGTGGGGGAGATGCCCCCAGCCCTGGCAGATCAGCCTGGGAAAAGGCAGCCGTGCCCAGCAGCAGGAGGTGCTGGGTGCCCTTCCCTGCAGGAGGAGCAAACTCAAAGGCAAGCTTGATGGAGAGAGCAGATCCTGCTCCTCTGCTTGTCTTGCAGTAAAAAAATGTGAACGAAGCCGTAAAAGCCCAGGTAATCCCTCAGTTTGCCCAGCTCACGGGGGCTGGGGAGGAGTGGCAGGATCAGAGGGTGCAGGAGACTTTCCCAAATGTCTCAGCTGTGTCCCTGGCAGAGCTGGGGAGGCACCTGCCAGCCTGCTGGGGAGGTTTGGGGACGCCGTTTCCTGGCAGGTCTCCCTCTGCACAACCTGTGGTGTTGACAAGCCCCACTGAGGGTTGGGAGGGAGCCAGTGTCTGGCTGCCGACCATCTCTCCCCTCCTTGGCTCCAGCAGCACAAAGGGCTGCAAATCACCAGGAAAAAATGGTTTGGTGTGTGTGCCTGTGTCCCCTGGGGACACCCCATCCCTTTGTCACCCTGGCACGGACGAAGGCTGTGCTCTGTGGAGCATCTTGTGCCAAGCATGGCCTGTCCTGCAGTGGTGCCAAAGAGGTGCCTGGTTTTGGCTGCTCCCCTCATGAGCCTCCTCTGGGAATCCTTGGCTCTTACCCCAGGAAGAAAGCCCCTGTGGCCAGGCTGGAAGACAACCCTTCCAGGCTCACCAGCCCCACTGAAGGCCTCTAAACATGCAGTGTGATGAGTTCCCCCCGGGGGAAGGTGTGGCAGCCAGCAGTTACAGTGGGAAAGGCAACCGTTGTTTAAAAAGGAAAAAACAAAAGGTATTTAGTAGATGGGAGAGATAGAGATGTACAGAACAGCATCAGAGCAGACACTGGTGTGACCCTGCATGCCCAGCCTCCTCCAGGCAGCTCTGCCCCTGTCCTCTGCTCTCACAGGTGGTTGTTTTGGTGCCCTGGCTGGGGAGATGTGCCTGGACAAGGGCTCCTTTCCAGGGCATGGTGCTGCCATCCCCTCCAAAAACACACCGGGGCTCTTCCACTCCAGCCCCGAGTCCACTGGTGTGTCTCCAAATTGTCTCCTGCAGCCACTCCTGGCTGAGTTGTTGGTGCTTTGAGACCCCTCAGAGCAGCCCAGAACGGCAGCTTTGCTCTGCTCCGTGCTGGGAGAGCCAGCGTGGGGCAGGGACAGCCCGAGCATCTTCCTGGGGATGGAGGGAGGTGTGGAGGGGACAGCCAGAGCAGGGCAGGGGGGTCGGACTATTGACATTTAAACGTCCCTTTTGACCGAAATTACTCTGTGGCTCTCTGAGGCCGGGCTGGCGGGGGGAGCAGGGCCTGGGAGGATCTGGCTCGCAGCGCTCTCCTAACGACAACCATCTCTTGTGGCCTCTCCCCGAGGCGGTCGGGACCTGCCGGCTGGAGAAGGGCTGATGGGCTGCAGATGGGGCAGCCCGTGCCCAGCGATGGCCAGGGCGCAGGGAAGGGGAACAGCACGCCCAGGGACCCTGCTCCCTCCTTCCCACACGCAGGAACCCTCTGCCTCCTTCCCACCGCCGTCCTCGGCAGGGCTGGGGGGCCGAAAGGAATCACTGCCCCTGGCCATGGCAGCATCCCCCTCCCCAGCCCTCTCCCCGGGAATATTTGAAGCACTGGGGAGACTGGAATTCGTAGGGAAGCTCACTGGCCTTCCTCCAGCCTCATCAGCATGACAATTGCTCTCTCGCCTGCTCTGTTTCAGATCCTACCCTTAACATTTAACCACTCCCCATTAATTTCCAAATTGCCACACACATCGCGGAGTCATTTCTTCCCTGCGCTGCTCTCAATGCCGGGGCCGGGCTATTCCCAGGGAGGCCGGGGCCGGGGGCAGACCTGGCTGCGGACCCTCTGTCCCGGGAGGGAGTATGGGAACAGGAGGAGAAGGGAGCTGGGGACCCGCCACTTGGCTTTGTCTGGTGGCAGACACATGGAGCACATTAGCAGCCTTTCAGTGGAAGTTTGATCGATGGGGAAGGCTTTCTAACTGACTATCAAAGCACGCATGGTATGTGAGAAGCAGACACCAATTAGTGATGTCTTTTTAAAGGCTGCCTTGTTAAGAGGGGAATAAGGGGAAAGAATGAAATTGGCCAGAAAACACGGAGCTATTTAACCTTAATTAGAAGAAAGGTGTGGGCTTTGTGAAAAGGCCATTTCTGAAAGGGGTTTTTCTCTCTGGGTATAAAGAGATCCTGCCTACTTGTTAGAGACTTGTTAGAGTTTATAAGGCTGGGCAGGAGGCTAACTTGTAGAAATGCCTTTTATGCCACTTGAATGTGTGGCTTGCTTATTATAGTCTGCCATCCTGCCAGGGTGGCTGGTGGAGAGGAGAAGAGAGAGCAGCACTGCCAACTGGCTATAAATTTCATGAACATCATAAATGTAAGTGCTTTCTGGAGAGCTGTACAGATTGCACATAAAAGTCCCCCTTCTGTCCCTGTAAACTAAAAAGAGGGCTTTTTTGGCAAATTAAAAATTGTAGAGTGTCTTCCATGCTGAGCTAGGAAGCAGCCCAGGCTACAAACGCACCGCTCCAAAGTCACAGCCGCGCAGGGAGGTCTCTGGCACTGCCACTCCCACGGCCACCGTGACCCGAGGGGAGCAGGACCCGGAGCTGGGGGGGGCTGCAGCCGGTGCCAGCACCTGGGGGGACGCTGTGCTTGTCCCTCGCTGCCAGGGGGGACTCCAGGGGCACTGTGGATGGTGCCACCTCGGTGCTTGCGCTGCTGCCAGCACGGCAGAGCGTGCGCTGCATCGCGTGCGGATGCACAGAGAGACCGCAGAGGAGTTTTCCTGGGAGCCGTGGGACTGAGCGTCGCTCCTGGCTGTTCCCCAGCCCTCCCCGTGACCCTGGGGAGCCACAGCACCTTTGGGACTCGGTGTCCCGGCTGCCGGAGCGGGCAGTGCCCGCACACGAGGCGCGATGCACGCAGGGCTGGCCCCGGGCGAGCACCGAGCCAGGCAGGGCCCCTGAGGACGGGAACACGTGCTCCCCCCCCTGCCGCGGACCCCGACACCGGACGCGGTAAATAAGCACAGAAAGAGGCATTTTCCCCGTCAGCTGAACAAGCCTGTGCTTTATCCCTGCACTGCTGGGCCGGGCAGCCCTGCCAGGAACATTCCCAGCCTGCTCCTGGGAAAGACACAGCGCTCGTCCCTCCTCGCAGGGCTGCGCCGGCCTCGAGGGTCCGTGTGGGGATGGCGCCTGCTGTCTGCACAGCCCAGTGAGTTCAGCTTCTCCCTGCACGGATCAGGGCTTTTTTTTATCCCCTTGCTGTTCAGTGAGGACCATAAATATCATCTAATGACTCTGTGGAGCAGGCATTTAAAGCAGTCATGGCACACACACACAGAGTGTGATGCTCCCACCGAGCACCTGAGTCCTGGGGAAGGTGTTCCTGCACAGGGAGCAGGAGGATGTGTGTGATTCCAGCCCGGGTTGCTGGCCACGTGCAGGCTCACAGCTCCCCACACCAGGCAGGGCAAGCAGAGGGGCACAGCACCTCTTTGGTCTGTTTGGGTGGTGTCAGCCATCCCAGCAGAGCTGTGAGGGCTGCAGTGCTTGCTCAGGGTCAGAATTGCTTTTGGGGGTACGGCCAAAAGGGGCTCACCAGGAATGCCCCATGGAGACACAGAGTGATGGATCCCTGACACCACCCTGTGCCACTGAGGGATGTTTTGGTCCCCTGAGGCAGCTTCAGCCTTTGTTTCCCATGGGCTGCTCCCACTCAGCATCAGCTTCTGCCTGGAGCCTCGCAGAGGTTGCTGCAGTTTTACTTGGAGGCCACAGCAGGCACAGCTCCCAGATGTTTTGCAGCTTCATTCCACGTCATAGAAACCTAGAACATCCTGAGCTGGAAGGACCCACAAGGATCATCCAGTCCAACTCTTGTGGCCCTGCACAGACACCCCAACAATCCCACCCTGTCCCTCAGAGCGTTGTCCAAACCCTCCTGCAGCTCTGGCAGCCTTGGGGCTGTGCCCACTGCCCTGGGGAGCCTGTTCAGTGCCCAAGCAGCCTGTGGGGGAAGAACCTTTCCCTGAGATGCCACCCGAGCCTGCCCTGACACAGCTCCAGCCATTCCCTGGGGGCTGTCCCTGCTCCCCCAGAGCAGAGATCGGAGCTGCCCCTCGGGAGGAGCTGCAGCCCCTGCTGAGCTCTGCCCTCAGTCTGCTCTGCTCCAGCTGCACACACCAAGTGCCCTCAGCTGCTCCTCATATGGCCCCTCCAGACCCTTCACCATCCTCGTGTCTCGCCTTTGGATGTTCTCTAATAGCTTTGGATCCCTTTTTGTTGTGGCACCCAAAACTGCCCCCAGGACTCGAGGTGAGGCCGCCCCAGGGCAGAGCAGAGTGGGACAATCCCCTCCCCTCGCCCCGTGCAGTGCTGGGCTCAGTGTTGGCATCACTTCATCCCCTTCCTCTGCCACGGAGCTTGTCCTGCCATCACATCTCCTGGAGGATTTCCCTGATCCAAACTGAGAGTGTGGGTGCCAAGCCCTTGGGGCTCCTTTCCCTTTCTGCAGAGCACACGTGCCTGAGATCCCGGGATCAGCAGGGAATTGTGGCTTCAGCTAAATAAGAACCAGGGCTCAGCAAGGCTGCAGCTCCAACGTGACAGCATGTCAGTGTGTGGAGGAAGCACCCTTGCACTGAAATCCAAGGAAAAGCACGTTTCCCGGGGCTGAGTGCTGATTTCCTTGCAGCCACCCAGTTTCCCAGCTGCGACACATCACACTCGGGATCGTTCAGCCACCGTGCTGGGGGTTTGGGCAGCCCAGCTCTCTGTCTGGTGGAGGTGCTTCCCCTGCATGAGACTGGAATTCCCAGTGTGTGCTGGGGCCCCGGATCTGCAGGAGGGACTGTTTCTGCTGGGAAAGCAGCCTGTGCTCCTGTGCTCCTGTGCTCCTGTGATCCTGTGCACAGGCACTCAGTCACCGACACAGCTTCATCCTGAGCCACCCAGCTCTGGGACTCGGAGGAGACACAGCGTGGGCACGGAGCCACAGCAGACCGGGGGCCATTCCCAGGTGTCACGTTGGACTTGGCATCCCGCTTTGAAGCACAGAGAACTCCCTGGACACCAAGGGAACTTGTGTTGTGCGTTCCCTGCCCTCAGTTTGCAGCAGCTCCCCCGGGCATGTCGGGATTTACCACGCAGCTGAGAGGGTGAGCCCCACGTCTGACCCTGCAGCAGCGAGGCTGGGCTTGTCGCGCTGGGGCTGTGCCAGGATGTGCTGGAAGGGATCTGGGAGCCCACGGAATACCTGCACGCCCTGCCGCGCCACACACGCCCCTGCACCAGCCCCACTTCTGGGCAGCTGAGTGCCAGAGGGGATGGTTTCCACCTCTGTGCCGATGCTCCCAGATGCCTCAGCCCTCCTCCCGCCGCGGAGCTGCCCCGTTCAGCCCGGGGGCCGCGCGTGTCCCGCGGGACGAGTGGGTGGCAGCGGCGGGGAAGGCAGACACACCGGTGCCAGCCGCTCCCAGCCGCGGGGACGGCGGAGGGTGAGGTCCATCCAGCCCTTCCGGAAGGCAATCCTCCCCCAGCGGGGCTGCGCGGACCTGCCAAGGATGAGGGAAATAAAACACGGAGGGCCGCAAGCCCGGCGTTCCGGGTGGGCAGCTGCCCGTGACCGCGGCTCCGGACGGGGCTGTCACCGGCTGGGCTCGTGTCAGCCTGTTCCCATCTCGGGAACACGCTTTGCAGCGGCCCCGGGGGAGCTCGGGTGGCCGTGTGGACATCAGGATATTCCAAAACCGCAGCTGAAGCCCCGTGCAGTTTTCCCGGGGGGGAGTTGTGCACCCCCAAAGCCGCCGGGCTCAGGCAGCGAGTTCTCCTCATCCCTCTGCAGGGGTGGCTGCGACCCCCTGCAAACCCCTGTCGTGCAGAGACAGGCTGGGTTAGAGCGTGACCTGTCCTCAGATGACTGAAGTTAAACCAAAATAACCCCGGCCCGAGCCAAGTCGGACTGCCAGGACAGCCTTTTGCATCAGTTCCCTAAATTAGAATAATACTGAAGTGGAGCTGGCACGGGGACAAGGCTGGCGCTGCGAGGGAGGCAGGAAGGACACCAGCAGATTCCCAGGCCCTTTGGCAGGGGATGGGTTGGGCTTTCTCCTTCGGGAAGAGGCTCTGGAGGCAGGGACCGGGCCGGGGGGCGGCTGAGAGCCCTTCTGCCCGGCCCAGCACCCCCTCCCAGGTGTGCAGCCCCCGGGCAGCAGCTCCCTGCGTGCAGCGCAGCGCCAGCCGAGCGGCTCTTCCCCGCGGGCACTGAGCAGCAATCCTGCTCCCGACGGCTCCTTCTCCCGCTCGGAGCGTGCCGCGGCCTGATGTGTCTGATGTGACTGCACCGAGCCCTCCAGGCACCGCGGGTGTCACCGGGGAGAGACCCCTCGAAAGCCCCCCGGGCCCCGTGACACGCGCGGGGAGCCCCGCGGAGCGTGGGAGCGGTCCCACTGCCTGCTGGGGCATCCCGGGGGTGAAATCTGGCCTGGGCACAATCCTCATCCTCAGGGGTGCTTTAATCCGGCAAAAAGCATGTGGGGACAGCCCTTCACGGGGCTGCAGGGGCGGGGAGGGGCTGCTTGGCCTCGGCATCTGTGGGGTTTGGAGCCAAGCAGGGAGGTCTCTCCAGGTCAGAGGGGCTGAGCTCACCCCCAGCCTGTGAAGGGGACGCTGCAGCCGCTCCATCCTCAGCCCCTCAGCTTGGCTTCAGGCCTCTGAGCTGCAGCCTCGGGGCTTGGTGGAGGAGTCTGGGCAGAAAGGCAGTCTGGCATGTGGTTTGAGGAGGTCTGAGGGCCCCTGTGGTGTCTGCTCCCAGGGCAAGGCAGAGGGACAGGGGTGCATCAGGAACTTTTCTCAGCTCCCAGGTCAAAGATAGGAAGAGACATTCTCATTACCACGTGCCAGGAGTCCTGCTTGGAGCCACCCTGAGGCCCTGAGAAAGGCTGGATGGGGGCTGTCACACTGTCATTGCCTCTCTGCAGTGGCTCTTGGGGTGCTGCACACACCCCAGCAGGATGGGTTGTGCCCACCAGGCCTGTGCCCCAAAATCAGGCCCACGTGGCATGGGAGATGCACATTGGCACAAAATAAATGTGCTTAAATGGACCAGAGCCCTGCAGCCTGTCCTGCTGCTCTGTCTGGCACAGGGCAGGCAGGAGCAGGCAGAGAGGCCTGGGGACAACCACTCCCATGGTCATAGAACCACAGAATGTCCTGAGCTGGAAGGCACTCACAGGGATCATGGAAGTCCAGCTCCTGGCCCTGCAATGGTTGTGTCAGTGCAATGCCCTGGGGTGGGAGTAGGGCAGAGCCAGACCCTATCCCAGGGTTTGGGGTGCCTGTGGTTCCCCTCACGAGCCCCCAGCTGACCTGCAATGTGCTGTGTTGGTGATGCCACTGTGTCTCCAAAGGCTGGGTCTGGACAGTGCCCGAGGGACTGCAAAGGTCAGGAGCAAAAGGGTGCAGGGTTTGTGCTGCAGGAGCAGCTGAGCGTTCACAGCTGCCCCCCTACAGGGTCCTGCCACACTGAGGGGGCACCACGGGGACCCCCAAGCTCTGATGGTGACAAGAGGCAGCTGCAGAGCAGCGGTGCCCTCGCTGGAGGAGTGCCCTGGCTTTGAGGCACAGCTCAGTCCAAGTGAGGACTAATGCAAAACATCAGGGTTTGGCAGGAAAAGACTTCTGGGAAATTCCAGCCTGGCAGAAGGGAGAGCTCGGCATGCACAGGAGGGGGGCTGGGTCCCTGAGGGCAGGGACTGGGCAGTGTCACTGTGATCTTCCCCCTGGATTAAACCAGAACTCAGCAGGCACTTTTCCCCACAGGAAGGTTTCCGTGTTGGAAGTGAAGCCAAGGAGCCGTTCCCGCCCTGGGAGCAGGCACTGCCATCCTGGATTCCCTGTTCTGGGCAGATGGAGCAGCTCAGGGGGGACCTGCCACTCAGCCACAGCCACACCAAGCCCTGTCACCAGGGCAGTGCCAGCTGCTGACAGGCACAGTCCTGGTGGCTTTAGGGACAGAGTCATTTTGCTGCAGTTGCATTGGGGAAATTGGGTGTCTGGTGTAATGGGGCACAGGATTTCCTCTGAAATCCTTGCAAAAATCAGGGGGCATTCTACAGAGGGGGGGAATCAGAGGATGTGCAGAACTGGGGTGGAAATCATGGGTCATAGAATCACAGAATGGCTTGGGTTATTCCACCCCCTGCCATGGGCAGGGACACCTTCCACCAGCCCAGGTTACTCCAAGTCCGGTCCAACCTGGCCTTGGACACTCCCAGGGCTGGGGCAGCCACAGCTTCTCTGGGCAACCTGTGCCAGGGCCTCCCACCCTCCCAGGGAAGGATTTCTCCCCAGTATCCCATCTAAACCTGCTCTCCTTCAGCTTAAAGCCATTGTCCTTCAAAGCTGTTATAAAATGATTTTACTCCATCTGTGCAGCTTGAAAAAGCAGAGATCCCTGAGTTCCTGGTTCTGCCCTCCCCCCGAGGGCACACGGAGCCACTTTGGGCTGTGTTTGGAGAAGCTGCCCAGAGCCTTTCCCACAGCACTGGCACCTGCAGAAACCCAGCTCTTCCTCTGTGGGGGCCTCCATCACCCATCACCCCCTGGGAGGGATGCTCCAGCCTTAGGAGGAGGAGAAACATCTCCACCTGGGGAGAGTGAAGGAATCCCCTCAGTTCACAGGACACATCATCAGTCCCCTCCAGGCCCTCCCTCCCAGCCCTGTGGACCTTGTCCAGGGGATAATGAGCAGCTGGATCCAGCCAGCTCTGTGGCCCCTGGGCATCCTGCTGGGAGCACTAAGTCCTGCCTCTTGGAGGTTCTGATGGACATCCCAGTTCACTGGGAGTGTTGAGTCCTGGCTCTCCAAGGGCCTGATCAGCACCCCAGCCCTCCTCTTCCCAGGGCTGACATCCCCCAGGTCCTCTCCCTCTCCTTTCCTGTTCTTGGATGCACTCACCCCATCCCATTCCTGGGATTTCTGTCCCACCTGGTGGGACAGCTGGTGGTGTTCCCCCAACCAGACCACTCTCAGTCTGGTCTCATTCCCTGCCACAGATTCACCAAAACTGATGTTATTAATTGGACACTGTAAGTCTGGTCGAGTTCAACAAGAACTTTCACAACAGATTCAAAAATAATGTGGTTTATTGGAGCAACAGAGCACAGATTTTTTAGATTGCTGGTGATAAAGTCACTAGACCTGCAAAATATAAATGTGTAGCACCATGTGCAAGTGTTCCCAGGGATACTCTGGCACAGTCAGAGGCACAGATCTTCCCAAAGAGATGTCCTTGCTCACAGGAGGAGGGAGGTGCAAGCCCATGCACTGAATGTAAGGTGGTTGTGTTCTCATCCTCTGCCATGGAGGATTTCAAATGCCAGTTTTTACTTTTGGGAGAAGCAGAGGTGAGACTGTAGTCAAACATTCTGTTACTGCTGTCATAAATGGGGGGGGGGGGAGCAGCCACTTTATATGCAAATGAGGGATGTTGAGAGTTACAAAGACAGGGATTGTAAAGACTGTGGGTCTTGTGCAAGGGCAGAACAGAGCTGTGACACCTCAGTGTCACTCCCTCTTCCACCTGGCCTGTTGTGGGGACAATGGTCATCCCCAGGCTCCACCTGAGAACCCACCCCCCCTCAGCAGGACATCACACCCACAGAAACCCCAGGGGCACAAATCTCATGGCATATCTAGAAATCCCTTCAGCTCCTGTCTCAGGGTGTGTCCTGTGGCTCTTGGCCTCATTCCTGCCAGAGGGGCAGAGCAGTGCTGTGGGACAGCCCTGTGAGTGCTCAGGGAGGAGACTGAGAACTGCAAAGGGCTCCAGGGTATGGGTGTGACCTGCACAAACCCTGGAGACCCCAGAGCTTTCTGCTGGGGCCACCATTCCCCAGGATGTCACTCTGCTCCGGGGGGGTGGCTGGGCCAGCCTCACCCTTGGGGTGGGATCAGGGTGGCCCTAAGGCAGGGAAGGCTCTGGCTCATCACTGACACTGAACCCCCTTGGCATCCTCACCCTGCTGGGGTGAGCTTGGATGTGCTCCAGCAGCCACTGCGTTCCCAAGGTGGAGCAAAAGGCACGTGTCTTACAGTTCCAAAGGGATCCATCCTCTCCCATGGCAATCCCAGCTGGAATGCTGGCTCCTGGCAGCGCTGGACCCTCCAGGGGCTCGCTGGGCACCTGAGCTGGTGTGTGAAGCTGCCACCTCACAGGGCACCTCCTGAGGTCACAGAATCATGGAATTCCAGGATCTCCTGAGCTGGAAGGGGCACACAGGGATCTCTGAAGTCCAACTCCTGGCCTTGCACAGGACAAGAATTACCTGAAGAACTCAGGGGGATGAACTGATGGAGAGCAGCCCTGAGAAGGACCTGGGGGTGCTGATGGATGAGAGGTTGGACATTCCCTGACCCAGAAACCCCCCGTGTCCAGGGGGAGACAGCAGGGCAGGGGGGGATTCTGCCCCTCTGCCCCCCCAGGTGAGACACCCCCTGCAGAGCTGCCTCCAGCTCTGGGGTCCATCAGCAGAAGGACATGGAGCTGCTGGAGCAAGTCCAGAGGAGGCACCAAGAGGATCAGAGGGGCTGGAGCAGCTCTGCTGTAAGGAAAGAGTGGGAGAATTGGGATTGTTCAGCCTAGAGAAGAGAAGGGTTTGGGGTGACCTAACTGTGGCCTTTTGGTACCTAAAGGGAACTGCAAGAAAGATGGAGAGAGTCTATTTACAAGGGCCTGGAGTGACAGGACAAGGGGGAATGACACAGAGTAGGTTTAGATGGAATATTGGGAAGGAGTTGTTGGCTGTGAGTGGTGGTGCAGGCCCTGGCACAGGTTGCCAAGAGAAGCTGTGGCTGCCCCATCCCTGGAAGTGTCCCAGGCCAGGTTGGATGGGGCTTGGAGCAATCTGGGCTGGTGGAAGGTGTCCCTACCCGTGGCAGGGGGTGGAAGGAGATTGGCATTAATGTCCCTTCCAACCCAAAGCTCTCCATGATTCTCTGATTCTGTGATCCCAGCCATGTGCATGAGAGCATTGTCCAAGCATTTCTTGACCTCTGGTGCTGTGTCATCAACCTTGGAATACACAAGGTTGCTTGTGCCATCCACTTGACCTTGGGATGTGTGGGAATGGGGGTTCCATGATGCCTATGGATTTCCTGTGCGGATTTGGGAGCTCCAAGGGTCAGATAGTGTGTACTGCAGAGGTCTCTCCAACTTGGTGATTTCTTTGTGCCTGAAACAGCAATTAAGAAAAAAAAAAGTGGAGCTGCCTTTGCCTGTGAAAGGCTCTGCCTGACTCCTGTCTCCTCACTGCAGTGCTGCTCTGATTTCCATCTCATGCATATCTTATTTAACATTCTGGATACTGTTTTGAGTGCCCCAATATTTTAAAATAAATTGCTGCATGTAAAAGACTTAATGTCACATTCTGTTATTCTGACTGTTAAAAGAAAAGTGAAATCTTCAATGGGGCCAGTGGAGCAGAAGCAATCACGCAGAGGGAGGTCCTATTAATGTGTATTACGTTTCATTATTCCAGCTCTGCATGTCAACCAGCTTCTCATCAGAGCTCCTGCAACAGATCACAGACTTAACTCCTTGCAAGCAAACAGGGGGGCAGGCTTTGAAACTCTGCCTCTTCCTCACTCCCCCAGCGCCAGCTCTCTGATGTTGCTCCCACTGTTCCCACTGCTCCCACTGTTCCCACTGCTCCCATTATCCCACTGTTCCCACTGTTCCCACTGCTTCCACTGCTCCCACTGCTGCCACTGCTCCCACTGTTCCCACTGCTCCCACTGTTCCCACTGTTCCCACTGTTCCCACTGCTTCCACTGCTCCCACTGTTCCCACTGTTCCCACTGTTCCCACTGTTCCCATCATCCCACTGTTCCCACTGCTCCCACTGCTCCCACTGTTCCCATTATCCCACTGTCCCCACTGTTCCCACTGTTCCCACTGTTCCCGTTATCCCACTGTCCCCACTGTTCCCACTGTTCCCACTGCTCCCCCTGTTCCCGTGTCCCTGGCACACACAGAGGCTCCTGCACACACCCCATCCTTCATCCCGTGAGGAGGAGTGTGGGGTGGGAGTGGGATGAGCCAGGCAGGGAAGAGGCAACCAGGGAGATGAGAGAGAGAAAGGGATGATGGAGAGGGAAAGGGATGATAGAGAGGGAATGGAATGATAAAGAGAGAATGGGATGATGGATAGGGAAAATGATGGTGGAGGGGGAATGAGATGATGGAGAGGGAATGGCATGATGGATAGGGAAAGGGATGATAGAGAGGGAATGGGATGATGGAAAAGGAAGGGGATAATGGAGAGGGAATGGGATGATGAAGTGGGAAAGGGATGATGGATAGGGAAAGGGAGGATAGAGAGGGAATGGGATGATGGATAGGGAAGAAGATGATGGAGAGGGAAGGGGATGATGGAGAGGGAAGGGGATGATGGAGTGGGATGCTTGAGGGAAAAGCAACACAGGGAAGGGGGATGGGAGATGATGAGAAGAGGATTGAGACCAAGAGAAGAGGGTCCCTCTTGCACTCTACCTTCTCCCAGCTCCATGAGGTATTCTGTCAGGAGACACAGCCCGTGGAGGGGAGGAGCGAGCCAACAGATAGTGGGGGAATGAAAGGAGGCTAAAGGGAAGTAGGAAATACCTGCCCTAAATTCCAGGTGGTCCAACAGGCTGTTAAGCTTCCTGTGTCCCCATTCCCTGGGATGAAGGGACTCCAACTCCATCGTGGCTTGTAAGGAATTGGGCAACTCGTGTGCCCTGCAAACACTGAAGTGCAGGAAAATGGGATGGAGATCCCACCTTGTGATATCTGGGGTGTGCTGACACGGTGCTCTGTGGAGCCAGGACGAGGGGCAGCTCTGGGCTGGGAGGGACAGGCTCTCTGGAGAAGGTGAGCTGATAAACACATACCCAAAATCCCTGCCACAGCCCCCTGGGCATGGAAAGGGCTCAGGGTGGGTGCTGGGCAGGGCTGGCACTGGGAAATGCCAGTTTTCTGTGTACAAAGCACAGGGAAGGCATCAGAGAGGGACCAGAGTGGCATTTCCCTGCTCCCATCATGGCCAGCCCCAGTGTGAGGGTGGGAGGCACTGAGGTCCTGGCACAGTGACCTCCCCACCCTCCTGCCCATGAAAGGAATAAATGGGAAAGGTTTGCCCCTAATCCCCCACTTTCCCAGGGCATCCCTTCTTCTCCTTCCACCCCTCACCAGGGCACAACCCTCAGGGTGTGGGGTGAGGCACCAAACCCTGCTGGGCACCCACAAAACAGGCATCTGAGGGCATTGTTAAGGCTTAAGGGGTGGTACCAAAGCCCTGAGCCTCCACTCCAACTCCCCTTTTGCTCTCCATCCCTGTGATCTTGGTCCCTCAGAATCGTTAAGGTTGGAAAAGACCCCCAAGACTGTCAAGTCCAACCTTCAACTGAATCGCATCATGTCACTAAACCATAGCACAAAGTGCCACATCTTTTTGCCCCAGCTTTTCCCAGTCTCTGTTCCTGTATTTGCTCTTTTCTTTTTTCCTCTTGTGGTTTGGAGGCATTGAGGCTTTTCTGCTACTGCAGTTGAAGTTTGGATTGGGAATTTCATGGGTGATGGGAAAAAAAGCTTATTTTTCATTTCAGCCCCTTTCAAGTTAAATACTTGATGCTCCCAGACCTCCACCCCAGCTCAGACCAGGAGGACTTCAACACTGCAGCAGGAGGGTGATGAACATCTGCTGGGTGTTGGGAGGTGCTCATGTTGGTGAGGACTGTGGGTACCAAAATTTGGGATGGCCCTCCTGCACCCCAAGAGTGCCCAAAACCCACTTTGTGTCTCTTGAGCAGCTCCTGCTCCAGTGTGAGACACTCTGGGCTCAGATCTGGGGCAGGGATGGGGGACAGAAAACACCCCATGTGCCATCTCTGCCCATACCTGCCTGTCCCTCACTTAAAATCACAGAACCACAGAATATCCTGAGCTGGAAGGACCCACAAGGAGCATCCAGTTCAACTCCTGGCCCTGCACAGACACCCCAACAATCCCACCCTGTCCCTCAGAGCATTGTCCAAAGCCTCCTGCAGCTCTGGCAGCCTTGGGGCTGTGCCCACTGCCCTGGGGAGCCTGTTCAGTGCCCAAGCAGCCTGTGGGGGAAGAACCTTTCCCTGAGATCCAAGCTGAGCCTGCCCTGACACAGCTCCAGCCATTCCCTGGGGGCTGTCCCTGCTCCCCCAGAGCAGAGATCGGAGCTGCCCCTCAGGAAGAAGCTGCAGACACTTCTTCTTTCAGTCCTTTAAAGAAGATATTGAAAACAGGAACAAGGAATCTGCCCAAAGGTTGTTTATTCATTCCCCCCCCTCCTTTTCTTTCTGCCCCTCCCTGAGTGCTGCAGCTGGTGGTCCTGCTGGCCTGGCTCTGTCCCACTCACTGTCCCCAGCAGACCTGTTCCCCACCCTGGCCCTTCACCTCCACACCACAGAGCCCCTGCAGCAAGCTCAGGGTTGGGGGCTGGGGGGGACTGAAGCCAAACCCAACAAACACACCCAGTGGGGGATCTCTGTGGGCCAGGGATGGGCTGAGGCTCCTGGAGCAGGGCAAGGCACAGTTTGCTGCTCAGAGCTGGGGAGGAGGAGGAGGAGGGAGGGATCCCTTGCTCTGCCTATGCTGGGGCCACAAAGTGTGGCATAGAAGACACTTCATCTCCTTGGATGGAGGATTGGAACTAGATGATCTTTAAGGTCTCTTCAACCCAAACCCTTCTGTGACTCCATCATTCTGCAGTGGAGAGGTTCCATTTTTAGAGCTGTGACCCCCTAGTAAGGCAGGGGAAAGGTCCCAGCCCTGAGGGGCTCCTTGTTCTGCCCAAGCTTCCTGGCACTTATGGAGCACCAGGTTTGTCTGCTTTGCCTGCACTGAGACCCTGCCTGGCCCTTCTCCTTCAATCCTGTTTGTCCAACACCAGCTGGCAAAGGGGGTGGCCAATCTCACTCAGAGGGTCTCACCCCAGGCATGAGGTGGCACTGCAGCTTTGGCCAAGGTAGGAAAGAGCCTGGCTGAGGTTTTTCTTCCTGCACCTCTCCCTGCCCTGCCCCGAGATCACATGTGGTCTGCAGCAGCAGATCTTGGCCAGGCACATCATGGAACAGCCTTGGGGACACAGGGGACGAGAGGTGGCTGGAGCAGGGTGACACCCTCCACCAGAAGGGCCTGCTCTACTCACTCCCAAGTGAAACAGGGGCATCAGCCCACCCTCCCTGGCCAGGCTGCCTCCCCCTGAGCCACCCTGTGACGTGCCTGACCCAGGACACCCTCCCTGCCTGCAGCCACCTCCATCCTGAGCCCCCTGGCTCCTGTTTGTGCTCCCCAAGCCGGCCCTGCCGTGGTTCCTCCCGGGCTGAGCTGCACAGGAGGCTGCAGGGTGACCCCTGACATTCACCTAATTGTTCCCTCTCTTTGATTAGATGCACCACAAAGTTGGTAAATGGATCAAATTAAATTTGAGTGGCGGCAGCACAGCTTTGGAACGCTGATTAGATTTGAAAATACCACATTTAAATATCTTAGCATTTGTGGGGATTAGGAGAGAGAGAGGGGGGAGTGTGGGTGGGGGGAGGCAGAGGAGGGGGCGGTGGGGGAGAGGCAGTGCCAGCCCCCCATGCACACAGCCCTGTGCTGGGATGCTCAGCCTGGCCCTCCCCCTGCCCTGGGCATCAGCACTCACTTGGCTCCCTCGCTTGGCACACAGAAGATCAATTCCGAGCTCTCTGCTCCAGGTTCTTCCAAGGTTTGGCATCGCTGGGTGTGCTGGGATTGCTCCTCACCTCCCCCCACACCACTGTGCCCCCGTCCCCACCTGCTGCTCTCAAATGTCATCGGGGTTTGGGCTGCACACTGAACTGTGAATGGCAACAGGAGTCCAAAAACGGGAAACACAACTGGAGCCTGGACAAGGAGGCTGCTCCTGGGTCTGGAAGCTGAGTGTGGCAGGTCTGGCTCCTGGGCACTGAGCCCTCAGTCCTGTGACACCGTGGGACCAGCCAGGGAACAGCCCCAGCACCTGCCAGGCACAGGACAATGTACTGGGACCACAGGATCCTGTCCTTGCCCTTCTCCAGCCATCAGCACTGTGGAGGGAAGGCCAGGGCTGGACCCCCCACCCCAGTGAGTCCTGGAAATGCTGGGGCTAGGGGTGTGACCCTGGGCAGGCTGCAGCCCCCAAGACCCCCTCCCAGGGCCTGCAGAGGCATTTGAGGGAAATGCTGTGATAATGCCTCTTGTGTGCACGTGTGTGGGGAGGGAGGGAGGGCTGGGGCTGCTCAGAGCCAGGTGAAGGGTGCAGGGCAGAGAAGGTGCCAAACATCACAGGGGTGGTCACTGACGGGGTTTTGGCCCACTCTGGTTCTGAGAAAGCACCTACAGAAACACAAAGGAGCTCAGGTCCTGGTCCCCAAGGGGAGAGGGAGGCACAGCTCCCTCCTGGCTCTGCAGGGCTGGTGCTTGACAGCACGTGTTGGGTGAAGGACTCTGCCAGAGACATCGACTGGCTGGGATGAGTGGAAGGGGAGGCATAAGTTGATATCAGGGCTGGAGTCCCTCTGCTCTGGAGCCAGGCTGGGAGAGCTGGGACAGGTCACCTGGAGAAGAGAAGGCTCCAGGCCTAAAGGGGCTCCAGGAGAGCTGGAGAGGGACTGGGGACAAGGGATGGAGGGACAGCACACAGGGAATGGCTTCCCACTGCCAGAGGGCAGGGTTAGATGGGATATTGGGAAGGAATTATTGGCTATGAGGGTGGGGAGGCCCTGGCACAGGTTGGGCAGAGAAGCTGTGGCTGCCCCTGGATCCCTGGAAGTGTCCAAGGCCAGGTTGGACAGGGCTTGGAGCCACCTGGAAGGACAAGAGTTCAGAGCTCCATCAGAGTTCAGAGCCTCAGCTCCTGCAGCCTGTGTGGGATGTGCCCATGCCTGGAGCCATGGCCTGGAGCCACCCAGTGAGGACACACCTGCACTTGGATGCTCCCAGTGCCACACACACACGAGTGCCAGTGGTGCACAGGTAGAGCAGGGTGTGCAGGTGTGTCCTCGTGCCAGTGTGCCCTCGTTCCAGCCTGTCCCCATTCCAGTGTGTCTCTGTGCCACTGTACCCCTGCCTGCCTGTGCCTGCCCACGTGTGCAGCACCCCTGGAGCTCTGGGCACACTCGGGGGGAGCGCTGTGGCCAGAGGGGCTGTGCCCACTGTCAGCAGAGCACATGTGAGTCCTTCTGAGTGCTCAGGGGGCAAGCCAGCACTCTGCTGAGCAGAAACATCTGCAGCACATCTGCCTCCCATCAGAGGGACTCCAAAATACCTTCACAAGAGCCAGAGAAAAGGAAGGAGAGAGCAAAGCTCCTGCTGGGCCGTTCCTGAGCATCCCAGCACCTCGTGCTTGGCCACTACCGGGGGCCAAGTCCCTGCCTGCCTCCTTCCAGCCCTGCTCCAGCCAGGAGAGTTCCAGGAAGGGGAGAAGCAAGACTGAAAAGGGAAACTGGCCCGGTGGGGTGAGGAGGGGGAAGGGAGGAGCAGCAGGGCTGGCTGGGAGCTCTGTGCTCCCAGAGTCCCAGCTGCAGGCAGGGCTGGAGCTGCTGGGAGCAGCTGGGAGTGCAGGTGGCAGGGGACCAGTGAGGGGGCTGGGAGCTCTGTACTCCTGTCCTGGGAGGAAAGGCAGCTCCATCCAGCTCTGCTGGCAGTGCAGTCTGGCCACCAGGATGGCCAAAAATGGTGGAGTCCTGCTCTGTCCAGCTCCCCTCTGCCACCACATCTCTGAGCATCCTGGTCCTCTTAGAGTAACACCAGAGCTGGGGAGGACCCCAGGAGCAAGAAGAGCTTTCTGGTAATAGCAACAAGATGTGGGTGATTCAGTTGTCAGCAATAAATCCCAGCCCAGAGAGGATAGTTAAATAGGGAATGTCCCACTGGAAATTTTGACATTTCAACACTATTTCCATTCTGAGAAAATAATAAATGTTTCAAAGTGCAGAGTCCCAACACTTCCATGAGGTGTGAAGGCAGGAGGGGGATTGAAGGACATGACTTCATCTGAGCTTTTGTCTTCCTGAACAGAAACACTGACTTCAAAACGGGCTGGTTTGGGTTCATCTCAGTCTGTGTGGCAGGCACATCCAGGACAGCAGTGATGTGTCTGGACAGGCTGCTGGATGCTGGGCAGAGTAGCTGGGAATCCACTTTTGGGCCTTCATGTATCCTTGCCCTGAGGTGCTGAGCCCAGGGACAGCGTGTGTGTGAGCACCGAGGGCTGGCTGAGGCAGACAGGAGATTTATGGGGCTTGTGTGAGGTTTGCAGCCTTGATGCTGGCAGATCTGAGACTGGGGGGATGGCTTCAAACTGACAGAGAGCACGTTTTGATTAGAAATTAGGAAGGAATTCTTCCCCATGAGGGTGGGGAGGCCCTGGCAGAGGTTGCCCAGAGAAGCTGTAGCTGCCCCATCCCTGGAAGTGTCCAAGGCCAGGTTGGAGCAATCTGGTCTAGTGAAAGGTGTCCCTGCCCATGGCAGGGGGTTGGGAGGAGATGATCTTTAAGGTTCCTCCCAAACCAAACTGTTCTGGGATTCTGTGATCCCTCCAGGCATGGAAAGGCTGATCTGAGCTCTGGTTCCACTGCTGGGCAGGTGAGCTGTGGGTGCTCCAGCTGCTCCTCACCCCTCTGCAGCCCTCTGCAGGCTCCTCCTACCTGAGCCAGGACATCTTGTAGGAAAATGCAAGGACAGGCTTTGCTTCACAGTCTCTGCCCACCTCCTCCATCACTGCTCCTTGCCAGGGAACCCTCACTGAGAGCCCTGGGGCTCCTCCGTGTCACAGAAGGGCTCAGGTGGCAACACGGGGACATTCTGCAGGGGAGGGAGGGGTTTGGGGCACATCTGTTGGAGGGCTGAGCCCGGGGCTGTGGGGGCAGAGCCGTCTGGCTCTTCATGTTGTGCTCTCGAGTGTGTGGGGGCAGAGGGCTGGGGGGTGTGGGACACACGGGGCCTGTGTGTCCCCTGCTGTGTCCCCTGACCGGGAGCAGGGGGCTGGGGGCTGTAGGGAGGGATGGGGTGCACGGCAGGCTCAGGGTGACCACAGCCTGTGGGGCTCAGCCCCCGAGGTTGGGGTGTCAGACCCACCCCGTGCCCCAGAGCCCAAACCCCGCTGCAAAACCCCTCGGTGTGGGGAGGGAGCTGCTTGATAAAAGCCTGGCTCTGGGGTGATCGGGCACATCTCCATGTGTGTCCTCCCCCCCGCCCCGAGCGCTGTCCCCAGCTGGGTCACCCGCAGCAGGAGGGGAAGGGGCAAAGGCATTTCCAGCGAGAGCTGTGCCAGGCGCAGCTGAAAACCGGGAGAGAGGGAGCTGCGGAGGCTGGGAGGGGAGTGGCGGGCAGACAGCAGAGTGGATTTCTGCTTGAGTGGTTATTATACCGTCGATTTGAAGAGACAGATGACGGCAGTGGCAGAGGAGGCAATAATTGAAAGCGCCATGAAACATTAATGAATGCCCAGGGACTGGATCAGGAGTTGTTAACGCTCACTTCGCTCTCTCTGTCTCGCTCTCTTTTTAAAGTCAAAATTGTTCCACTGCCCTCTAGGCGAAGGATTTATTTTATTTTTTTTTTCTCCCTGATTTAAAGGTGTAGGCGCCCACCAAAGGCACCCTGGCTTAGTGGCTGATCACATCTGCTCTCCAGTGGCTCTTCCGTGGGGGTAGCGCCAAGTGGGTGATTACAGAGCAAACTGCTGCACTCACATCCCTATGGAATCAACAGGTCTGGCTGGCACATTGGCACAGAGCTGGTGGAGAGGTGCAGGGGAGCCCTGAAGGTGGGAGAGGGGTGGCAGGGACTGTGGTAGTGACAGCTCTGTCTCCTCCATGTGTGTATGGAAAGCATCACTCCAGTGGGACTGGGCACAGCCCTCCTGATCTCAGGGCTCAGTGGATAAACCCACCCAGCAGGCAGGGTGAGCTGTGGTGCTGCCCTGTCACTGCTCAGAGGAGCAGGGAATGCAGCCTGTAGAGCACCCCTGTGCCAGGAGTCCCTCCTCATGGCTCTGCAGATGCTCTCTGCGCTGTTTGCCACTTAGCAGGGCCTTAGGGGTTGAGGAACAAAGAGCTTTTAGCAGAGCTGTCAGCAGCACCGGGGAGGTCTCTGACCTGCAGGTACCAGGCTGTCGCTCAGACAGGGCTTAGCCAGAGGCTGGGAGATCCCCCGGCTTCACAGCGAGGGATCTGACATCATTTACTGATTGCTGCTCTGGCCCTGGAAGGAGATTAAAAGCCCTGGCCTAGAGGAAGGGTAAAGAGGAGGTGAAGCTGTAAGTACCTCTTCCTCCTGCTATCCTCCCTGGAGACGAGCACAGGGATGACACAGTGGGGTCCTGCACAACCAGGGCACAGGGAGAGAGGGGGGTGGAGGAGGGAACAAGATCTATTTGGGGCACAAGGACACATCAACCAGCCCCTGGGGACAGGGGGGTTTTGGGACTGGGGACTGCTCCCTGGGGAGCCCTTCCCCAGTCCCCCACGTCCCGGGGTCCAGAGCTCCAGGGAGTTGGCACCACTGGATGGAGCAGGGAGTGGTGATGCCCACATTCCAGCTGCACCTGGGCAGGACACAGTGGCAGGGCCACAGCAGCCCAGGCTGTGCTCACAGGGACACGAGGCAGCCCCGTGTCAGTGGAGCGTGGAGGCAGCTGCTCTGATGACCACGAGACACAGGTAACCCACCCCCAGGGTTAACCCAGGCTGCAGTGGGTGCCCTGGGAGCTGTTGGAGCTGGTCCCTGATCAACTCAGGAGATCCTGTGGTGGCTCAAGACCAGCACTCAGGTGGTCTCCTAGAGCCTCTCACCCCCCCGGGGCAGCACTGGCTGCACAGCCCAGGGCAGGAGTGAGAGCAGAGATAATGATGGTAACAGCTCCTAATGAGACAGGAGAGCAGGTGCTCAAGCACGGCCCAGGTGAGGCCTGGGAGGCCACGTGGTGACAGCGATTGGCAGTGACAGCGTTCGAGCCCTGCTGCAAATTGGCACCGTCAGCTCTCCTCGCTGTCTCTGAGACCGTGCTGGTGCAGGGAAGCTGCTCACATCCCAGCTGGGTCCCTGTCCCTGCTGTCACACCAGTGCCCCACAGCCTTCCCACACCCTGGGCTGGCAAAATTGCGGTTGGGAAGCACCAGTGTCCCATGCCTTGGTCCCACCCAAAGCATCACCCCGGGAATGGGTGTGCAGGGATGGCCTCAGGTCCTGGGCTGGGCTCCCCGTGGGCACAGCACCCAGGGAGCAGAGTGCCAGCCCAGTGCCCGTGTCAGGGGAGATGAGGTCTTCTTCTCTCTGCAGTCCTGCAAGTGTTCAAAGAAACAAGTAGATGTGGCACTTTGTGGTACGGTTTGGTGGGCATGGGGGTGTTTGGTTGGAGGTTGGGCTTGATGACCTTGGAGTCTTTTCCAACCTTAACGATTCTGTGATTCTGTTGGTGGGACTGCAGGGTCCGGGGGGTGTGTGTTGTGTGGTTCATGACTGTGGGACATGTCTGAGCGTGACCTGGCTGAGTGTGAGCAGGAGTGCCCAGTGACAGTGGCCTGGCTGCTGCAGGGGGTCCCTGGAGCCAGAGCAGTGGGGGCTGGATGGGTTACTGCACTGGTCTTTGCTAAGGGAGCAAGTCTTGTCTCCAGCTCTCCACCTGCATCGTCTGAGCCACCTCGTTACCTCCTTGTCCTTCCCTCTCTCCTCTTGGTCTTTCATACTTCAACTCTGGGATAATTTTCCCCCCCCACACCTCTCCACAGCATGACTTTCAGCCTGACTTTCCAGGCTGCAGAATCAACCCCTTTCTGCCTTATCCCAGCCATCCCAGTCACCCTTTAGAGCATCTCTAATGCCTTTGGTGTGTCCTTCTGCCCTTCCCAAGTCACACAGAGGGGATGGGAGAAATGGGAAGGCCCCCCATTGCTGCTCCAGGCTCCCATCCAGAAGTGCAAGCAGCCCCGTCCACATCCCACACCCCCTTCCCCACCAGCCACGGCTGTCACTTCCCGGGAGAGAATTGCCAGGGAGGTGCCGAGTGTATTTTTAGCTGTGCCGTTCATGTCTGATAAGTGTTTTGACCTTTTTGAGCAGAGCTAATCACGCCGTCTGCTCCTCGCTCCGGCTCGGCTCGTGCTCTGCCTGTCAGGGAGCCGGGGGAGGAGCTGGGACCGCTCTCACCCCCCGGCTGGTGCTGGGAGGGGGCTCCTTACCTGGGTCTGAGCCAGGTGTGTGCCCTCAGCAGCCCTGCAGCCTCGTGGGCGTGGCTCTGGGAACGGACTGGGATTTGAATTCCTAAAGGGATGGGATCAGAACCCCCTCACCCGTGGGGCACAGCCCGGGGTGCAGGGTGGGGAACTGCACAGGGTGGGCAGTGTGGTCAGGAGCTGATCTGTCCCTGGGGCTGGAGTTCCCTGAACGTGTTACCTGGAATCCAATCCCTGGGATAAATCCGGGCTGGGGACTAAGAGATCCAGAGCAGCCCTGGGGAGAAGGACCTTGGGGTCTGGTGGGGGAGAGGCAGAAACCCCCGTGTCCTGGGCTGATCCCACAGCATGGGCAGCGGGGCAAGGGGGGGGATTCTGCCCCTCTGCCCCCTCAGGTGAGACCCCCCTGCAGAGCTGCCCCAGCCCTGGGGAACAGCTCAGGAAGGTTATGGACCTGTTGGAACGAGCCCAGAGGAGGCCCCAAGATGATCAGAGGGCTGGAGCAGCTCTGTTGGGAGGGAAGGCTGAAAGAATTGGGATTGTTCAGCCTGGAGAAGAGAAGCTTTGTGGCCTTTAAGTGCCTAAAGGGAGCTGACAGGGAAGATGGAGAGGGACTATTTAAAAGGGTTTGGAGCTACAGGACAAGGGGGGATGGCTCCCCACTGCCAGAGGGTAGGATTAGATGGGATATTAGGAGGGAGTTCTTCCCTATGAGGGTGGGGAGGCCCTGGCACTGGTTGCCCAGAGAAGCTGTGGCTGCCCCTGAATCCCTGGAAGTGTCCAAGGCCAGGTTGAAGCAACCTGGGCTTGGAGCAACCTGGGCTGGTGGAAGCTGGAACAAGACAATCTTTAAGGTTCCTTCCAACCCAGGCCAGTCTATGATTTTATTCTATGATCCCTGTGCTGCCTTTTCTGCCTTGCTTAAATATAGCAGCACTTTCAAGGGACAAATTTTGCCTCCAGCACTGAGCTCAGAGGTCCTGGGGGCTGTGCCCCAGTGCCAGCCTGCCCAGGGCAGAGAGTGGTTGGTGGCTGTTCCTGCTGTGGGCACCACAGCTCTCACCCTGGCAGCAACCAGAGCTGAGATGTGGCTGCAGAGCACCCAGAGACAACACTGACAACCTGGGAACCACTGTCAGAACTGGCTGTGGTGATGGCAGGGAGATAACACCCACCTGCTGCTCCCCTCTCTGCTGCTCCTGCCTGGGCATCACACGGGCACACTGCAGTTGCCTCCTGGGCTCACAGCAGCCCCTGCCAAGGGTGGGTTTGGTGCTCAGAGGCTCCTTTGAGCCTCAGAGCCGCTCTTACACCCTGCCTTGGACAGGCAGAGCTTCGGGCTCTGTGCCACGGGCTCAGGAACTGCCTCCTGGAGACACCAGCGCTGCCTGCCTGCTCTGCAGGGCAGCAGTGGGCAGGGCAGGGCAGGGTGTGCCCCGGGGCCAGCCCCGGCAGCCGGGAGGCGGCTGCTCCGCTCCTCACGCCAGACGAGCCCGGAGCCCACACTTAATCCTGCTGCCTGCGAAATTAGGCAGAAAATGCTCCGATTGAGTGTGAAGGCCTCCGCTGTAATTTGGAGCGAGCAGATGACACGCACTCGTCGTCGGAGGGAGATGAAAGCTTTTAGAGCTGGTGAGCACTAGCAAAATCTGTGAAAATCCCTTTTTTGTCAGGAGTGGTAGATACACAGGCAGATGAAAGACACAAGATAAAATTAGCCCGAATGCAAGAGAGAGAGAGAGAGAGAGGAGGAGAGACAGAGAGAGAGAGAGAGAGGGAGGGGAATGTTTCTCAGAGGGCTCTTGGCAGGGAAGGTTCCAACACTGGTGACTCAAAGGCAAAGGGGAGATATATATATATATATATATATGTTTGTGTGTGTGTGTGCATGAGAATATACATGTGTGGGGCTGTATTTGGCTATCCCCCACAGCAGCAGCATCACCTGGGGCTCTGATCCTTTTGGAAGCACAGGATGAGGCTGTTCCCCATCCCTGGGGAGCCCTGGCCGTGCTGCCCGTGCCGTGGCCCCTCTGTCCACGGTGGGCAGCGTGTTGGTGGGTCTGAGATGCAGGGCTCTCATGCAGGGAAGCTCCTGGCAAGGACAAGGATATCCCACCTCCAAGAGGAGCAAACTGAGGTGTCCAAACCAGTGGGTAGTGTGAACATGCTGACCAGCAGCCCCACGCTCTCCCAGGGAACTTCAGTTCCATGTTTTTCATGGTTAGGCAGCTCCAGGCTGCAGCAGGGACCAGCTGTGCTCAGAGGGGCAGAGCAGCAGGGGATCCCCTGAGCACTCATCCTGGCTGCCAGGGTTTGGCTGCAGGCTGCTCTGGGACAGTGACTGTCCTGTGGGGAGGCAGGAGAGAGCAGGGTGGCCTCTGTCTGTGGGTGATCGATGTGGGTTCTGCCTGGGGGTAACAGAACCCTGCTCCTGCCTTTGCTGGTGGAAGGAAAGGGGTGCTCTGAGCCCAGAACCCTCCAACAGGGCATGGGGATATAGAAAAGCAGGTGGAAAACCTCTCAACAATGCCCTTGGCACTGCTCAGGACCCTCTTCTCTGTGGGGATGAGCAGTGGGATGACGGACGGACGCTGAGAGATGGAACAAGGAGAATCTGTTCTCAGATGTCCTCGTTCTCTGCACTGGTGGGTACCAAAACCCAGAAGGGTCTTTTCCACCAGCCCACGGTTTTTGCTGCCCAGGGCCAGGTTGTTGCCATCAGCACTGATGCAGATGTGACACCCAAGGGGGGTTCTGTCCCTGCTGGGACGCTGCAGCCACGCTGCACCCACCCCCTGAGTGAGGAGGCAGCTGAAGGGCAACCACCACACTGGAGTAGGTGTAAGGACCTCTGTGCTCCAAGATCATCCCTCCAAAACAGCCAGGCCCCAGGGGTGCTGTGGATGCTCCCTGTCAGCCCAGGGAGCAGAGGCGGGAGGACTTCCCGCTGTCCTCACGATGCAGCCCCGGGAGCTGCAGCATCAGGAGACTCCCTGGAGCTGTGTGACACCCACCAGCGTGAGTCAACACCGGCATTAATAACAACCAGAAAAATCCCAGGGCTTCCTCCCCCTCCTCTCTCACTGTGCCTTCCAGCAGGACGTGGGCTGCCCCGGGAGTCACAGGGCGGGGGTTTTGGGGACAGGAGGTCGGGTCCTGTCGTCACAACGGTGCTGGTGCTGTTGGCGACATGTGTGGGGATGCAGGTGGTCCCTCGGGAGGGAGGGGCACGGGTGGGAGATGTCCCTGGCCCGGGGTGCAGCGGGGGCTGCCCAGGGGTCTGTGGGAGCTCGCTGCCAGCGTGCCCGTGGCCGGGAGCTGCTGCTCAGCCATGCAGGGGCTGAAGGGGAGGAGTAAATAACCCAGCCGTGAATACAAGCACTGGCCAAAGCCTCCCAAGGAGCCGTCTGTACTTCCCAGCTGCAGCCCCCGTTCCCTGGCTTGGTTATCCCTCTGGGAATGACAGCAGGGATGGCAGCTCCTGCAGCCCAGCAGAGATGCAAAGCTCTCCCTCCTCCACCCCTCCGAGTGCTCCGAAATACATTTCACCAGCAGAACAATTAGAAATCTAATTCCTTTTTCTCCTGCTCAGCTAATTGTCTGTGGACAATTTGATTGTAAGAGTGTCCAGTGATGCAGAATAACCATCTTATTTCTGCTAGACATTGCCTTTGCAATTAGCACTATTGATTGCACGGCTCTGTTCTCTCACCTGCAGGGTCCCAGGGGCCGCCTCTCACCTGGCTCGTCCCGCCCAGGTTGTCCCCTCCCCTTGGCAGTGCCACCCCTTGGCCACCAGGTCCCACCGCAGGCTGAGCAGGAGGGTGAGGTCTGTTCTCTCTGCTCCACGGGGATGAATCTCTTCCCCACAGGAGACCCAGAACGGTCCTCCCCAAACCACCTCAGGGGAGCTCCCCTGGGGACAGCACACAGGATTTGCCTCGCAGCTGAGAGGGCTTGATTTTTTAGGAAAAAACCCAAAAATTCAGATTTGACAACACCAAAAGGTTCTGGATGAATATGTCAATTCGGCTGAATGGTTTGTTTGGAGGGGAAAAAAAAAAAACAAACACAAAACCCAAAAGATCAAAACATTTCATTTCAGCATTTTCAGAGTGAAATGTTTTGATTTTTTTTCCCCTCTTCCAAATGACTTTGTTTCAAAGTTTCCCTTAATTTTATCTTGCTAAACATAAAAACAAAAAATAAATAAAAAAAAAAATCTGTGAAATGGCTGTGACTGGAAGCAAATTCATTGGCTTGGGCACAGCCAAACCTTTTGTGTAACCCCCACCCAAGGATTCCCCCACACCCTTTTTTTTTCCAGGGATTTTTGCTTTCAGGCCAGCTCTAAATGACAAATGGTTGTGCTTTCCTTGTCATGAAGGAGTCACAGATCTGCTGCCCTGCTCTAGGAAGGGGCAAAGGTGTCCTGGCAGCCCCTGCTCCCCAACTCCAGCCCTCCCTGCCAGGGTCTGGGGTGGGACCAGCTGTGCCCCCACCATGTGGCCCAAAGGGCTGTGGCTGCTGATTTGGGAGCCAGCCTGGCCCTGCCTGCCCCAGGCACCACCTGGGGAGGCTGAGGGCTTGCTGGTGCTGGGGGAGAGCAGAGCTGGGAGGGGGCTGGTCCTGGGGATGAGGAGGCATGAGGAGCCTGCTCAGCTCAGCACAGAGGGGAGGGCAAGATGCTCCTCTATGCAACCCCCTGAATCACCACCTGAACAGGCACCAGCTCTGGGCCAAGGAGGCTCTGGGCTCCAAGGCCCAGATGGCTGCAGCACAGAAGAGCTTTCCAGAGCGAGAGGAAATGGGTGTAAATAGCAGACTGTGCAATTAATTTCCCCCGTGCCAGATTTGTGTCCCAGCAGTACAGAACAGCCAAAGCCCTCCCTCCAGTCCTGCTGCCTCCCAGCACCAGGGAGATGCTCCTGGACCATCTCCTCTCCTGCAAACCCCACTGGGAGACCCACCTCCACCTCCATCGCCCTGAGAAGGCAGTACCTGGACACCCAAACCTCCTACAGCCAGGATTTCCCAGCAGATGGGACATGGGACATCCCAAGGTGTGGGTCACCCACCCCACAGCAGCTGGACACAGGGAGCAGCCTGGGGCTGGAGCTGAGCAGGGAGGAGCAGCCCCAGGGAGAGGTGTTAGGGAGGAATTAGAGTCCGGATCTATAAAACACTTGGTCCCAATTATTATAATGCACTGATTAGGGGAACTCAATAGTTCTGCTGGTGGTTAATGGCAGTAATTACCCAGATATGACTACACTGGCAATATTAATAACTCTGGGCCATTAGTATTTGTGAGCAATGAGCAGAATACACATCCCTGAGCCTCTGGCTCGGTCTCTCTCTCTCCTCCAGCTGTAGCTGGGCTGGGAGAAGCTGGAGCTCGGCTGCAGGGGAAGCAGATCCACAACCTGGCTGACATTTGTCAGAGCCAGAAGAACCACAAAATTGTTAAGGTTGGGAAAGACCTCCAGGATCACCAAGTCCAACCTTTGAATCCCATCATGCCCACTGATGAAGTGCCACATCTACTCCTTTTTAGAACATCTCCAGGGATGTGACTGCACCACTGCCCCGGGCAGCTGTGCCAGTGCCTGACCACTCCTGCTGAGAAGAAGTTTTCCCTAATATTCAACTTGAACCTCCACTGACACAAGTTGAAGTTGTTTCCTCTCCTCCTGTCCCTGTTCCCTGGGAGTAGAACCCGACTCCCCTGGCTCCCCCCTCCTGTCAGGGAGTTGCAGAGCCAGAAGGTCCCCCCTGAGCCTCCTTTTCTCCAGGCTGAGCCCCCCCAGCTCCCTCAGCTGCTCCTGCTGCTCCAGCCCCTTCCCTGGACACCCTCCAGCCCCTCAATGTCATGAGAGGCCCAAAAGTGACCCCAGGATTGGAGTTGTGGCCTCACCAGTGCCCAGCACAGCGTGGCTGAAGCCACCTGTGAGTGCGTGGACGTGGCCTCTTGTCCTGCAGCCACCTCTGTGGTGAGACTGGCAATGGGGGCAGAGATGCCTTGCTGTGATGGTGCTGCTGCAGCCCGGGGCTCCTGGTCACCTGGCATGGCACAGCCTGTCCCCCTGCAGATCTGCTGTCACTCCTTTGGCACAGACAATCAGTGCCTGACCTCTGCACGGGGCTGGACTGTGGGAGAGGGCTGAGGGCTGGTGAGAGCCCACATCTCCTGCTGGAGAGGAGGGACCCACAGCAGGGAGGTCTCCACAAGCACGATGAACGACCACCCTTGGGCAGGGAGGGTGGGGAAGGGCCCCTGCAAACGGCTTGGAAGGGTGTCAGTGTGAGAAGGGCAGTGACTGGTGGGCTCTGGTTCGCTCCAGAAGAGGCAGGACAGGGCTGGTGCAGCCAACACCGGTGCCACACACCCACCAGGGAGCCTCCAGGAGTGCACAGAGGAGCCCACAAGTGCTGCAGGTGCATGATGCCCACCACAGTGCAAAGGCCCCCAGGTACTGCCCTTCACCGACACGGACCTGTGCTGGCCTGTCACAGCCCGGAGGGGACAGGGGCAGAGCCCCACCCGACAGACGGCTCTCTGTCTCTTCCGAGGGGCTCAGCCGGAGGAAGCAGCTTCTCCACCCCCAGCCCAGCCTCCCCCAAGTCCCCAGGGCCGGGTTACCGTCTCTGGCTCCTCGGCTGCCCCGCTCCCTCCCCCGTCTGCGGCCGAGACACTCGGCTCCTGCCGCCCGGCATCCGCGCTCCCCCGGGAGCCCTCCGACCGCACGGCCCGGCCCTGACTCCAGCCGAGCGCTGTGGTTTCTCAGCTATTTCTAAACAAAAGGGCCGATTAATTGCTCCCTCCTTCGCCCTCAGCAGAAGGTAACTCCCCCCAGCCTCCAGGAGTTTGGAGACGGTCGGGAGAGCCGGGACCTGCTCCTGGGGAGATGCTGAACCTCCATGCAGGTGCTTGTAAAGGCCAGGAGGGTTTGGGGATGGGGACAGCAGAGCCACGGTGACCAGGCAGGGATGTTCTCTCTGCAAATGCATCCTCCATCCTCCTCCCGATACGCAGGGAACTTCCCCGCTCCGGCTCCGGCTCCGGCTCAGCCGTAATGATGGGAGTATTTAGCACACGGCGCAGTGTATTCGAAGCCTCCCGCAGTCAGAGACACCCTGTCACCCAGGTGACATGTCTCTTACACGCTGCCAATTTAGCAGCCGCGGCAGCGTGACGCCCCTGGAATCTGGGTTAGCGCTGGCAGCCCCGGCTCCGAGGGGAGGAAGGGGCGGGAGCGCACGGCATCCCACCCGAGCTCTGCCCCCCGGCCAAACCCCAGCACACGGGCTGTCAGGGGTGAGGCCACGGCAGCCCCTCCAGCAGCGAGGCTCAAAACAGGCAGGTTAAAAGGAAAAAAAAAAAAATCATCTCTGGTAATTTTCCACTGAAATTTTGTGAAGAAATCTTCTTTTCCTCCTTTATCCCTGCATTGCCATAAGATTCTCCCCCTCCCTGCCAAACCCTTTCCTTTCACAAATGAAAAACCCCAAACAAAAGCTGTCAGGACAGAAGATGGTGAAGAAGCCTGGCTTTGCAGCAGCCAAAGCCTGATTTTCCTAACTAAGCCCAGAAATATTTTTTCTTACCCTGAGAATTTCCAGTCTCTTGGTTCCCATTACAAAAAAGGGAAAGCTTTTCCCCAGATCAGCATCCTGCAGAAGTCCCTCAGTGGGTGACCAGTGCTCTGGCATAATTACACAGTCATTAAGCTGTTTGCAGTGGTTTCACTCCGGATGCCAAAGGACAACACCCCGACCCTGTCACATCCCTCTGGATTTTGTCTCTTGCCCTGTGCAGGGACCAGACCTTGGGGTTTGGGGTCACCCCACTTGCAGCCAGAGCACAGAGGGTGCAGGCACCCCATGCCTTGCAGGGACTGATTTTCCCTGATTCATCCCAAAGCGACCTGTCTCTGGTTCACATCCAGAGATGAGGTGTAGGCTGGCATTGGGAAATGTCTTGTTTATCTTGTGTTCACTGCAATGTCTGATGCCCAGCACAGATCCTGGAACACCTGGAACCTGAAGCCTCACCTTTCCTTGGTGCTGCACTGCCCTGGAGCTGGAGCAGTGGATTAGACCAGGGATTTTTTTCATGTCTTTACTTTGTGCCTTCACTTGACATTTAGTGTTAAGCTTTGTCAAGGCTCCTTTTGGCCATTCCCTAATTCCTGCTGTCTTTTAATGTGTCTCAGTCCATTACAAGGTCTGGGGAGTCACAGCACCTGAGCCCACTCTCACTTCTGAGCCTGCCCTGCCATCCAGGCAGGTGGGAGGTTATGGAGATGTCTCCCTGCTCCACTCCACGTGCACCAGGGCCATGCTGGGATGCTGCAAAGGCTGTGTCTTTCTTCCTGCACTCTCTGTTCCCAGGCCACGCCACCTCCAATCCCATCCTGTGGCTGGGGCTTGCAGAGGGCTGGGTAACTTTATGATCGATAATAACACTGGTAGTTATTCTTGTCAAGAGAAGGTTAATTGCACCTCCTGCCTGGGGGCACCAGCTGATCCCTGCGGGGGCTGGGAAGGCATTTTCCGCCTGTGTTCAGCACTTCCCAAGCTGACAGGATGCAGGATGCGGGGCTGGACCATGTGCTGGAGCATCAGGTGCTGCAGGGGGGTGTTAGGGGAGCTCTGCTGTGACACTGCTGCTGGGGGGCATTAGGGCAGCAGTGCTCTGACCCTGCTGTCAGTGGGGTTTGCAGGAGCTGGGTCCTGCATGGTGATGCTGCCCTGGGTGGGCTCAGCTCCCATCACCCACTCCCACCACCCTGGGATGTGGAGGGAGGGAAGCACCTGCGGATACTCCCAGCACGATGGGGTGCCTTGGCCTCTCCAGCCTGACGTGGGGACACCAGGGCTGCCCAGCCCCCCGTGGAGGCAGAGGGGTGTCCCCCTCCACGATGGTGGTGTCTGAGCTGCCACTCTGCCCCAGCCCTGTGTGCAGGGTAATTTTATGGCTTGTGGCTGCCATGAGGATGAAGACTGTTGTGCATCCAGCAGCGAGAAGAGCCAGAGGCTGCCGAGCTCTGAGCATCCTCCCTGCACAGATCCCAGCAGGAATCAGCTCCAATACTGGGCTGTGCTGGGCAAGGGGAGCAGGAAAGGACTCTCACACCCTCTCACACTGCAATGGAGCAGAAAGTGAGGATGCTGCAGAGAGACCTCTGTGCTGCTGCACAGCGTGCAGGGACACGGTCCTGCGTGTCTGTCTGTCTGTGTGTGAGCTCTCCTGTGCTCTCTTACTGCCCTTTCCCAGTCATCCCAACCCCCCTTTCCCTCTCTTGTCCCTCTTGCATGTACAGTCTGTGCCCGTGGCCCCGTCTCCAGCCTCGCGTGTGACCTACTTACACACACAGCCCCAGTTCCTGCCTTTTCTCTCCCGAACAAAGCTGCCGGTCCTGCTGCCTCCCTGCCTGCTCCCAGCACGGTCCAGGGGCTCCCTGCACACCTCCTGCTCCCGGTACAATTCCAGCAGCTCCCGGGGGAGCCTCTCACCGAGCCCCCTCGGTGCAGCACATCCCACCCTCGCTGGTGGGTGCTGAGCCTCCTCCCTGGTCAGGATGCTCTCACCCCGTGGTTAACACCTCGTGGGGAGCCTCCTGCTCTGCAGCTGGCAGGGAGAGCAGGGAATGCTGGGCTCCTGCCTCCCAGGCTGCCTGCAGACACCCAGGGCAGCTCGGGGTGCTCAGGCACAGCCTTCTCCCAGCTGTGCCCGGGGCCAGCCTGCAGCTCTGCCAGCTGTGCTCACCCGGTGCTGATGCCAGCCTGAGCCTTCCCTGCAGGGACTCCAGGGATCAGCAGGAGGACGTTCCCTCTCAGAGGTCCCTGCTGCAGGTCTGAGCGCTGGGATCCTCCCTGCCACGCTGGGTTTGGGCTCAGGGCAGAGGTGGGAAGGGCAGGTGGCAGGTCTGCACTAGTGATGCTGTTCAGAGCTGGTCCCTAGGGACAGGTGTGGCCCCTGGGGACGTGGTGGCCTGGCAGCAGGCAGGGTGAGTGCCACCAGGGCTGTGTCTCTGCCCTGGATCTGGGTGCCTGCTGCTGATCTGCTCCCACTGTGGGGATCCTGGGAGGAAGACCCACTCCACACTGTAGCCTTGCTTCTCTAGGCAACACCACCTTCCTGAAAACCCCAAGGGAACTGGGGAGAGCTGCTGCCCCTGCACACAGACACACAGGCACAGGTGAGGTGCTGGTGACACCACCCGGAGCACAGGGATGCTCACACTCAGCCCAGGCTGCCTGGGGGTGTGTGGAGAAGAGGGGGCTCCCTGCCTCTGCTAATGGCAGTAATAAGGTAATTAGGGGCTGTGTAATCAGCATGGAGGCAGGGCCTTGTTGCTATGCAAACACTGAGTCAAGAGATGCCCCTGTCTCTCCCTGCACACCTGATAAGTCTCGAGAGAGATGCTCTCCTGAGATCTGTGGCTACTCCAGGCTGCCCCTGCTGCTTGTTACAGAGCAGGGAAAAGTGTTCATCCTTCCTTCATCACCACTGTCTTCATCAGCTCTGTGATGGGGAGGCACTGAAAGGGGTCTCCACCCCAAGAAAGAAAGCAGAGGATGAGTTCCCCTCCGTTGTGGTCACGTTGGCTCACATTTGGCCTCTGAGCAATGCCAGGAGCTCTTGGGTGCTTGTCTTGAGGTTTCCATCTGCACATAGAGATGAGAGATAACTTCAGCCCCACCATGCCCCTGAGATGTCTCCAATCCCAGCTGCCTGGGGCTGTCATCCACACAGGGGCCATCTGAGCCAGGGCTGGGTGCTGTGGGGAGCTGGGGATACAGCTCAAATCACCCACCACAGGTGCCCATCACACCCTGACTGCGTTCCCAGCCGCGAGCACAGACCTGTGGCTGCCGTCACACACCCCTGCAGGGCAGAGATCTTGGCACAGCACCTCCTCAGCACCTTTCTCATCCGCCACACTCGGTCACAGGGGCTGCTGTGTGCATGCCCCAGCCGGCTCAGGACCCCGTGCTGAGGCTTGGGGGGCTCAGGCCGTGTCCTGGCCGTGGCTGTGCCCCTGCACAAGCAGCTCCGCTGCCGCAGCAGCCGGGGCACGGAGCCCTGACAGGGGCTGTAAATTGTCAGGCCCCGTAAAGCATTTAATGATTTTGAATTTATCTGCATCGATAAATACATGACAAGGTAACAGTCAAATAAATACCCATTAGTGCACTCGCTCTCTCTTTTTTTTTAATTACGAGCTCGGGTGTAACCAATCATTTTCTGCTAAGCAAGCGCTGCAGGAAATCTTCATTAGCACCAGCCCCGGCGAGCTCTGCAGCCCGGGGGGAGGAGAAGAGAGCCGGGAGGGAGGTTTGGCCCCGCTGCATCCTGCTCCCACCCGGCACAGGGAAAGGACCCGGCTGAGCTGGGTTTGGTGGCAGCAGCCCCTGCAGAGGGGGCTGCAGGGACCACTCGGCTGCCGCGCAACGTTCAGCTCTGTGTGATGCTCTTGCTGGGTCCCCTCCTTGCCCTGCCAGCCCCGGGGGATCTGGAGATCGGGTGAGGCACTGGTGGGAACAGGGGGCTCAGGCTGGCTAAGGGGGGTGCTGGTCACTCCTCCAGTCCGGGCTGGTGGCACTGTCAAGGCAGGGGGGTCGGGGCAGTGATTTTCAGGGGGGAGCTTCTTACTCTCTACAACTCCCTGACAGGAGGGTGGAGCCAGGGGGCGGTTCGGGCTCTTCTCTCCACTGAGAAGTGACAGAACAAGAGGAAATGTCCTCAAGTTGTCCCAGGGAAGACTGGATATAAGGAAAAATTTCTTCCCTGGCAGGGTGGTCAAGCAGAGGCTGCCCAGGGCAGTGGTGGGGTCACCGCCCCTGCGGTGCTCAAGGAGTGAGCAGATGTGGCACTTTGCAATATTGTTTGGTGGGCATTGGGGTGTTCAGCTGATGCTTGGAATTGCTGATCTTGGAGGCCTTTTCCAACCTTAATGGTTGGAAATCCTGGCTGGGGGCTCTGCACACCCAAAAGGCAGTATTTTCTGGAGGCAGGTGCCAGGCTATCAAAGCACGTGCAGAGGGGTGGATCTCACTCATCTCTGGGCACCCCTCATCACCTCCCTGCACACTGGGCGAGCCAGAAAGTGCCAGAGGGGTGTAAACCACCCTGGACAGCACCTCAGAGCGTGTCCTGTGCTGGCAGCTGTGCCCTGCTAGGAAGGGGTTTGAAAAGGTATAAAAATGCTGAGACAGGGCTGTGAAACCCTGGAGCACCAGCTGGACACCCCCTGGCCTCGGCAGCACTGGCTGCCAGAGAGCAGGAACAGGGAAAGGCAGGGGGAGCTGGGAAAGATGCATCCCTGGCTGACCTGGCCTGGCAGGGATGGGGCACAGTCAGGCCACCAGCCAGTCACTTTCCTGGGCACAGGAGTGGGGTCAAGGACAGAACCTGCTCTGGCTCTTTCCAGCATCCCTTGCATCCCTCTGTGCCAGACCTCTGGCTCAGAGAGGGGCACAGGGAGAACTCATCTCCTTTGCTCTGTCTTCTTTCTGTCTGGCAACATTTTTCCAGCAGAGCAGCTTCTAAACTCTGAACATCTCCAGGGAACATGTCGATCCTGATGATATTTTTCTATGGAGAAGTGTCAAATCAAATGATTTCAACTTTCACATTTTGTTTCAATAACGTTGAAAGGATTTTTTCCAATGAGAGGCGAACATTTCAATTTGACATTATCATTTGGTTTCTTTCCATTTGGGCTTTTATATTATCACATTACTTCAAATCTACATTTCTAGTCTATCTACATTTTGCTGTTTAATGATTCAGCAGCATCAAAACCCAGTGAAACATCTTGATGTTTCTGGGTGGAATTTCCCCCCTCGAAGTTTGTGCATTGTGGGAAAGTCTGCACTGAGAAGACCCCAAATTCCCAGGGGATGGAGCTGCCATCTTGCACCTGGCTCTGGCTCCAGCACAGAGCATCGTGGCAGAGGCAGCAGCAATCCAGGGACACTTTGTCCTGTGCTGAAACCAGAGGAAGGACACAGATGTGACCTGCTCTGTGCTGTACAGACATAAATAGTGAGTGGCAGCACTGGCAGGGAGGAAGGTGAAGACATTGTACACAAACTCATCAACAGGAGTTAGGAAGGAGGGTGCCCTTGTTGCCCAGAGTCTGTTGTCCCTGGAGGGCAGGAGAGGCTGGATGCAAGAGCTGGATCCACACACCAGGGGATGAGCAGCAACACACAAACAGCGTGTCCTGGAGGGGCTCGGCGTGGGGGTTTGGTTTGGGGAGTGATGGAGAGGAGTCAGGATTTTCCCTTCATCAGCCAAGGGCTGGGACATGGCTCAGCTTTCCAGCACCAAGCAAGGCAGAAACCTGCTTTGTCCTTTGCTGGAGCGATGCTGGTGGCAGAGGGGCTGTGGCTTCACCTCCGTGTTGGGGCTCTGACTCTATTTCCCCTGGTGCATCGGTGTCACCTCAGGTCTCCTGCAGCCGGTGCCAGGGCTGTGCTGGAGTGCAGGAGGAGGCAGAGTGGCTGCATTCCCTCCATCCCTGGGCACTGCCCCTGGATCCACGCTCTGCAGAGGGGGCTCATCCCCCCCAGGCAGTGACACCCCACAGTGGGATGCTGGGGTGTCCCCTCCCTGTGTGCCACATGCTCCCCACACACAGCCTGCCAGGCTCCTTCCTGGCTCTCACTCACCTGCAGCTCTGTTGCTCACAGGGTGGATTAAAAGCTGGTTTAATGGATATTTATGATGCCCATCACAGTCTTTTACTGCCTGTCCTTTCCCATTACAGCAGCACGTGCCCAGGCTGTGGGTGGGGAGGGCTCTCCTGGTCTGCACGGGCGACCTGACTGCCTGGAGCCACCAGCACAGCACGCCCCTGACACCCCCAAAGGTCCACACAGAGCTCTGGGCATCCCCCAGAGATCTCACAGGAGAACTGTCCACAGAGACCTCCCTGTAACTCCTGAGTCCTCACCTGATGGAGAAACAGAGGGAGGAGTGAGCAGGTGTGCCTTTGCCACTGCCACCAGGGGGCTGGGTGTGGCACACACGTGTGCATGTGGGCCTGCAGGTGTGTGTGGGCAGGTGGAGGTGTGGGTGCCACAGGGGTGGCACCTGAGAGTGGCCCTGGGCATAGCACAGTGACCGTGGGGAGGGACGTGCTGGGCACAGCCACGTGGGGAAGAGGGGCAGGTTTTGGCAAGAGCCAGGTCTGTGGGAACCCTGGGCCTGTGCTGAGCACAACCTGCTGCCTTGTGAAGCTGGTGATGCTCCTGGACTACCCAGGAAGCCCTGATTGAACTGCCAGGCTCCCTCTCACTGGCTCTAAATGAGACTCCCCCAGGATAGCATATTAAACTTGACCTGTGCACCACCTCCAAGATTAACATCAGAGGAGAAAGAATTAAAGGTCTGTGGAGGGCAGAGCAAGGGAGGAGGCGGGCATGTCTCTCCTCTCCTGCTCCGGGAAGGGGTGGAAGGGCAGCTCCCCAGGGAGCTGTGCGGTCCAGCCCCGCTGCCTGAGCTGTGCCTGCCGCCAAGGAGAGCTGATGTTCTTCTTCCCCATCTCCCTGAGACCCTGAAAGGCAAAGCAAACCCCCTCTGAGGCAGCAGGGGAAGCCAGGTACCAGATGCTTCCCCACAGGGCTGCTGCTGCTGCCCACAGAGCTCCGACCCTGCTGGGTCTGCAGCTCGGGGGAGGGAGCAGGGCTGGACCTGGGGCCCAGCGAGGCCTGCGGGAGGGAAGGTCTGCCCATGATGCACCCAAGATGTGACCAGATCTGGCTGTGGGTGGGAATCTTGGGCCTGATCCTGCTCTCCATGACCCCCTCGGGTGACCAGCAATGGGACCCAGGGAATGGCTGGAGCTGTGTCAGGGCAGGCTCAGGGTGGATCTCAGGGAAAGGTTCTTCCCCCACAGGCTGGTTGGGCACTGAACAGGCTCCCCAGGGCAGTGGGCACAGCCCCAAGGCTGCCAGAGCTGCAGGAGGGTTTGGACAACACTCTCAGGGACAGAGGGGATTGTTGGGGTGTCTGTGCAGGACCAGGGGTTGGACTGGATGATTCTGAGATGAGCTCTGTTGGTTGGAGCCTGGTGCTAATAACACCAAGGTTGTGGGTTTGATCACTGTACAGGCCATTCACTTAAGAGTTAGACTCCATGATCCTTGTGGGTCCTTTCCAACTCATCAGAACATCCTGTGAAATTTATCCCTGTGTGTCCCTCCCAGCTCAGGAGATTCCGTGACTGTGCCCCGGGAGGAGGGAGAGCATTTTTGCAGCAGCCTCCCTTTCACCCCATCAACGAGCAGAAGAGACATCACAGGCACTCACAGCTTTCAAGAGCTGACAAGCCGGTGAGAATGAAAAGTTCAAAACCAGTGCTGGGGCCGTGTAAGTGTCTGCAGAACTAACGGCCAGTGCGGGTGGGAGCACGCGCGTGCCAGGACCCGTCTCCTCCCGCCGCCAGAAAAGGTCACCCTTCAGCGGGCTGGAGTCACCCAGCCTCCCCCAGCACGGGCACTCGGCTCCCGCTCCTCTTAATGAGGTGACCTTCGCCTGGCAATTCTCCCTGAAGAGTCGACAGGTCAAATTAAGCAGGTGTTTTGTGCTGCCCCGTCTCCGGCTGTCGCAGACGGGAGCGCGAGACGGGCGGTGGATGAAGTGAAGGTGTCGCTTGCTTCCCTCCCTCTCTTGTTATCTTACAGCCTGTAAATGGCTGGAGACTTTTTGGGGTGGTTTTTTTTTTTTCCTCGGGGCGGATTCCATCCCTCCAGGGTGGGCAGTGGGCAGGGCTGGGTGTGTTGCAGAAAGGGAGTATCAGTGCTCTGCAGCTCTTGTGCAGGATCTCAGGGCAAGGGCAGGTGTTGAGGGCTGGACCCCTCTGCTCTGGAGCCAGGCTGGGAGAGCTGGGGGGGTTCCCCTGGAGAAGAGAAGGCTCCAGGGACACCTGAGAGCCCCTTGCAGGGCCTAAAGGGGCTCCAGGAGAGCTGGAGAGGGACTGGGGACAAGGGATGGAGGGACAGGACACAGGGAATGGCTTCCCACTGCCAGAGGGCAGAGAGAGATGGGATATTGGGAAGGAATTGTTGGCTGTGAGGGTGGTGAGGGGATGGCACAGGTTGCCCAGAGAAGCTGTGGCTGCCCCTGGATCCCTGGAAGTGTCCAAGGCCAGGTTGGATGGGGCTTGGAGCACCCTGGGCTAGTGGAAGGTGTCCCTGCCCATGGAATGGGGTGGAACAGGGTGATCTTTGAGGCCCCTTCCAACCCAAACCACTCTGGGATTCCACGGCTCTGTGACATCCACGTGCTCCTGTGCACACAACACACAGACCCTTCCAACCCAAACCATGCTATGGGGTCTTCAAATGTTGGGGAAGACTTTGCCCCACCATGCAATGGGCCAGGCTGTGCCCTAAACCCAGACAAGTCAAAGGCAGACCTGTCTGGCACCAGACTGCTCACTCTGCCCCTGAATTTACTCTACCTTTAGCTCTGGAACAGCTCATTTCAGCCTCGTCCTCTGGTTCTCTGCCTGGGCACAGCAGATACCTCAAATATTCTCTGGGGCTCCTGCTCCCCTGGCCCACAAGGCCTGTCCTGGCCTTGCCCAACCCAAACACCTTGAGTTGGCTCATCCCAACCCAAGAGATTTGCACTGACCCTTCTTCACTCAGCTGGGCCTCTGCTGGTGGCAGCGTGACCAAGGGCCATGGCCCTTTGGAGGGGGTGCACTCTGCCAGGAAATGGGGGCTTTGCAGTCCCAGAAGGGAAGAGCATGGACAATGGAGAGTTCATGGGACACAGGGAGGAGTCAGATGGGTACACTGGGAATGCTGGGTACCCTGGGAATCTGTCCTAGTCAGATCCTGGACACAGGTCCAAGGCAGAGTGTGGGTAATGAAAGATAAGAGCAAGGCAAGAGCATCAAGGCTGGTTTCTGGCCACACTAAAGGAAACTTGTAGGACAGTTCTTGCCTTTCACAGTGATCAGTGATCTCCTGGGTTTAATGCAGGTCTGACTGCAGAGGACTCTGGTCCGAGCTTGTGCTTAGCAGGGGACACAGGGAGCTGTGCATCTGCAGCCAGGGGCTTGTGGGAAGCCAGACACAGTGACAACATGGGGACATTTAGCCTTGTGTCAGTTTAAAAATGGATAACAAGCTGCTCTGGAGTTACAAAATGTAGAAGCTCTTCCCATCCCTTCATAAACATCCTCAAAGCCTCAGGGCACATCTTTGCAGCCTCAGGCCAAAGCAGGGACATGGCTGTGGCACTGGGACCAAGCCAAGGGGCAGCTGAGCAGCAGGGCTTGGGATGGGAGGCTGAAGCTCGGAGCAGTGAGGGAATATTTCAGCTGGGGAGTGTTCATCACCCTCCAGTGCCCTCCAAGGGTGGGCAGGCTCCTCATCTGGGCCCATCATGGTGAGATCAGCCCAGTGCTGGAGGCCACACCTGGTCAGGAAGGACCTGGAGAGCAGCTGAGGCTGGTGGTGTTCACACACCGAGTGCAGCCAAGCACGGGGCTGTTCCAGCATATCCCTGGAGCTGAGCAACTCCATCAGAGTCATTCACCTTCCACAGGCTCCCCACAGCAGGTCTCCACATCTCCTCGATAGAGTGATGCTGTTTCTCAGGGTGGAAGCACTGAGTTTACAGAGTCCAGGACTGGAAAACAGATCCCTTTCTTCCATGGAGGCGACAGTGGAGCCCCTGGACACTGCCAAGCTGAGGACCTGGCAGGGGAGGGGAACAGCTCCTTCCTGTCACATTGCATTCACATTCCTCTGGCACTGGGATTCTCCTGGCAAGAGAAGCAACCCCAGACATTCCTTGTACAAAGAGATGAACCTAACCCAGCCTGTTCCCTGTCCACAGAGGTCCCCACAGAGTCAGGATTTGCAGGCACACATCACGTGCGTGGCCGATATCCCAGGGAATTCCCTGAGCAGGGAACACGGACCCCAGTCCAAACCCGGCATTTGCAGTGCTTGGTCGTGCCAAGCCACTCAAGAGTGGCCAGGAGCCCGTGCAGCATTTGCATTGGCACAGCCCCCCTGGCAGCCAGCGGGAAACAGCCCCATTACCTGACAGGATCACTGCCCAGCTGTGCCCAGCTGTGCCCAGCTGTGCCCAGCTGCACAGATACCTGCAGGGCTGGCTCAGCACAGAAAATCCATCCCTGTCCAATGGAATCCCCACAAAGACAGGAACGGCTCCTGACCTGCCTCTTCCACCGCAGACACGCTGATAAACTCAGGCACTTGTCTGTGAGCCAGAAGGAAATTCTGCCTCCTGGGCTGTGCTTAAATCTTCACCTTCTTAAAAGACCTGGCTGCAGGGCAGAGAAGACCTGCACGGAGGAGATTCTTTGTGAGGGCATTCCTGGAGGGAGAAACCACAGCATGGAGGCACCAAACTGCCATGGGCTGCTGCTGAGCCTTTGGTGAGCTGGGCCAGCTCCAGCCCCAGTGAACCTCACCCCCTCCTGCACCAAAACATGGCTCTTCCCATGGCCCACAGGACTATGGATGGGACAAACCACCTTTCCTGCCAGTGCTTTGTCATCCTGCCTGTTTACCCATCTGCTTCCCACGTGTGCTTCATCTCCAAGCCCCAGAGCACCTGTCCTGGCCTCAGTACAATCTCCCACATCCCCCACCTCCCTCATCCCAGGCTGCTTTTCCTCCCTCTCCCAGCACCCAGTGCAGTGGTGAACATCTTCTGGAGGGGCAAGATGTGGATGGGGTGGCTGCTTTGGCTTTGCCACTGGGGAGCAGCCATGGGAACCTGCACAGTAACATCACCTTGCCAGAAGGAAGACAGGGACATCCCTGAAACTGTGTCAGGGCAGGCTCAGGTTGGATCTCAGGGAAAGGTTCATCCTCCAGAGGCTGGTTGGGCACTGAACAGGCTCCCCAGGGCAGTGGGCACAGCCCCAAGGCTGCCAGAGCTCCAGGAGGGTTTGGCTGATGCTCTGAGGGACAGGGTGGGATTGTTGGAGTGTCTGTGCAGGGCCAGGAGATGGACTGGATGGTCCTTGTGGGTCCTTCCAACTCAGGATGTTCTGTGGTTCCATGATCCCCACCGAGCTGCAGGAGCTGGTCTCTGTTCCTGCTGTGACAGCAGTTAGGGTCGAGATGAAAAGGACCGGGGGGTCCAGCACAGCCTGGGGCTCTTGTGGTGTTCCCTCCCAGGGGGGTGGGTAGCAGTGTGGGTGAGGAAAGGCAAGAGCAGCAGCAGCAGCCAGAGCAAATGGTTCTTTATTTTATCTCCAGGATAAAAAGGAATAGGGAAGCTGGGTTCCTGAGACGAGGTGCCTTCATCTCGCTGCACAGCGTTTGATCATTTTCGATGTTTTACAAGGAGGTGTATGGTTGAATTATCATTAGAGGAGCTGATGGAGCTGAAGAGTAACAGAAAACTTCCTCCATGGCACCCCAAACTCCTGTTATGTGCTGGCAGGCAGCAGAGCAGGAGAGCCCAGGGGCTGGCACAGCTCTGGACCAGGGGCCCAGGAGGCAGGAGCAGCTCTCGGTCTGGCTGCACCCGCTGTCCCCAAGCTCTTCTGCACCCTCCATGCTGGAGATGGCTCTGGGAGTTTGAAGGAGCAGCCATGTCACAGTGTCCAGCTCCCCATCTCCTGTCCAGGGGAAGGGAACAGAGTGTGGAGAAGAGTTTATAACCCAGGGACATCAAAGCAATTATGAGAGCCAGGACCCAGCACTTGCTGTGTAGCTTTGTGGCCTCACCTTGAATATTGGGGCAATTTTGGGCACCACAATATAGGGAAGATCTGAAGCCATTAGAGAGTGCTCACAGGAGGGCAATGAAGATGGGGAAGGGCCTTGAGGGGCTGAGGGCACTTGGTGTGTTCAGCTGGAGCAGAGGAGATTGAGGGGAGACCTCAGTGCAGTTCCAACTGCCTGGGCAGGGGCAGAGGAGGGGTAGGACTGAGCTCTGCTCTGGGGGAGCAGGGACAGCCCCCAGGGAATGGCTGGAGCTGTGTCAGGGCAGGCTCAGGGTGGATCTCAGGGAAAGGTTCTTCCCCCCAGGCTGGTTGGGCACTGAACAGGCTCCCCAGGGCAGTGGGCACAGCCCCAAGGCTGCCAGAGCTGCAGGAGGCTTTGGCTGATCCTCTGGGGCACAGGGGGTGACTCTTGGGGCTGGGCCTGTGCAGGGCTGAGGGTTGGACTGGATGGTCCTTGGGGGTCCTGTGATTCTGTGTGAGCTGTCAGTCCCGAGAGAGGCTGAAAGTATCTCCCAGCACGTTACTGTGGGAAGCCAGTACAGCATGACCTGGATCCATTCTGGCTGGGATGGTGGGGCCAAAGTGCTCCTCATGGGGTGGTCCTGTGGGTGCCTGAGGTCCAGAGCACTGGCATGTAGCAATGAGGACAAAGGGACCTTGGAGCCAAGGATCCTGGGGCTGGAGGTGCTGGCATCCCCATCAGAGCAGGAATTCTCGCCTATTTTTCCACATCAGTGCCCCTAATCATCCATCCATCCATCCATCCATCCATCCCGTCTGTCCTGAGTCCTCCAGCAGGTGTGTGCATGGCTGGCATGCCTGGCATTGCTCTGTGTGCAGGCTTGCTTAGCTCTGGAACAAGTGCCATTTCCAGAGCCTCATTAGTATTTGCATTGTTGCATGGCTGTCTAAGAGAAGCAGCAGCTAAGTGAGCCAGTCAGATCTTGCTAATTTGCATGTTAATGAAGCCCACAGAACACAGCTTAGAGAGACTGACTTGCTAGACCTATACATGCAGGCTGTATATGCTGGAGAGACACAGCAAACACTGTAGGCAGACACCCAGATGGCTGGAGAGACAGACAAACAGATGGCTCTGTACAGCAGAACTGGATGGGGGAAAGGCTTTGGGAGAGAGGAAGGGTGAAGCCCTGGAGAGAGCGGGGGGAAAGGATAGAAAGATGTAGAGATAAAAAATATGAATGGAGAAACAGATTAGTCAAGGATTGTGAACACGCTTGGATATAAGAATCCTATCGTGGTGCACTTTTTAAAATTTTTTTTTAATGAAAAGGTTGTGCAGAATCTCTTGCAGAGCACAGGTCCCAACAGGGCTGTATTTATACCTTTGCACTGGGTGATGCTGCAGAGGATGGGTGTCAGGACTGACATGGCATGGCTGGTGGATGGACGCTCATGGGGTCTGGGCTGCTTTGTAGGTAGAAGCCCAGCCCTGATTTTGCTGCCCAGGATGCAAGGACAGTGGTGGACACAGTGTGGACACTGCTCTCTGCAACCCTCCTTGGGAGGACTGGAACAGTTGCAAACAGGACTGTAACTGGAATACAGATACAGAGAGAAACAGATCCATGTTTACATGAATTTCTGCTGTGGGTGAGTGTCTGTGTGTCAGCTGTGACAGGCAGCACAGGCAGCTCATGGGGAGCTGGTGAACACAGCGTCCCCATCCTTCCCTGGGACAGGGGCTTGCCCAACCCTGGAGCTGGTCCTGCTGAAGGGGCAGGAGAGTGTCACACCCCAAACCTGGGGAGCCAGAGTGAAGAGCCAGGAGATTCTCTGAACATTGGTGGCCCAGCTGGGACATCCTGCACCCACAGCTACAGCTCCCTGGGGACCAGCTCCACCAGCTCCACCAACACAGCTCCAGAGCTGGGAGAGCAGAGCAGGGAGCAGAGCATGGGGGGACATCACAACATCTCCCAACAAACCCCCTCTCCTGCTTGGACTGGGGCTGGGACTCCACATCAGCTGACACCAAACCAAGAGATCTGTGCTGTCTCCCAGAGCCAAGGAGTCACTTTTCCCAGGACTGATTGATTTGGCCCTGGACAGGGTTGGCTGTCCTGTATCAACAAGCTGGAGCCACCAGCCAGTCCCCCATGGATACCTATGGGACTGATTCTTACAGCCCCACCCCTCTGCTGCCTTTACTCATCCCCTTTGGCTCTGTCTGTGTGGTTTGTGCCAGGAGGGGTGCAAGGCACAGGCAGGAGGGGCAGGCAGGGACCCAGCACTGGGCAGGGACATCCCTGCAGGTTTGGAGCCACAGCCATGCAGGAACAAACCCTACATGGATCCATAGGGCTGGTGTGGCTGGTCACATTGGCCAAAGGTGTCAGAGGATTGTAGGCATTTCTGGGCATTCAGACTCGTTAGAAGAGGAGGGTCAGACCCCAAAATGCACCTGTGGCTCTGGGTTTAAAGCAGGTTGCTCTGGAGCCCAAGCTTGTGTGGCCTGGGTGGTTGACAGCAGGCAGGGCTGGAGGCAAAGGCATGTGCCCAGTGCCCAGGGCCTCCTCCCTGGCCTCAGTTTGACCCAGATGCCCCTTGGGCTGCCGCTGTGCTGCCCAGGGGTGCTGCAGGCAGCTCTCAGGAGCACACACAGGCGAGGGGAGGGACCACTCGGGGTCTGCTCAGCCTCGAGAACCCTTTCACTGGCACTGCTCTCTCGTGCCCAGGAGTTACAGGGCGAGGAGGAGGCGGTGTCTGCCCGGGCTGGGGCTGGCAGGCAGCTCTGTGACAGCGCTGCCAGGTCTCACACAGCTCCGCTGTCTGACACGTCAGTCAGCACAGCCGGGCCCCTGCCATGCCCATTAACCGCGGCGCTGATGCGCGGCGGCCCCGAGCCCTGACAGCCCTGCGGGGGAGCACGGGGGCTGCAGGGGGAACAGGGCACAGATCACACGTGCCCCCACACCGAGGCACACACAGCCCCTCCAGAGCACCCCAGAACGGGAGGGGACCGGGCACAGGACGGGGCACAGGATGGGACACAGGACCACGGCACCCCGGAGCATCGCTGCTTCCCAGCACTCCGAGCTTGGATTCCTCCTTCCACGCTGCGTCCACCCCGCTTTTGAAATCTCCAGCTGGCCCAGCCCACAGACAGCCAGAGCATCACTAATTCCTGGCAGGGATTGTTCCAGCGCTCTCGGCTCCCATCGCTGTTCTCACACCCCGAGCCCTCCGGGGCCGCGGGGCCTCGGCCACAGAGTCCCCCGAGCTGTCAGGGCCACCCCACATAATCGAGGTGATGCCTTGACAATCCGCCCCCGTTCTGCAGGAGGGATTTGCATGCAGCAGGGAGCTCCAGCCCAGTGTTCCTGTGGGAACCCATGGCAGTGGATTAGGGGCCATTGACGTGGGTAATCCCCCCACACCACAAAGCAGGAATTTGGCTGGTGGGATTGCTCCGAAGCTCTGCTCAGGAGGGATCCTCCCTGCCTTTTGGACATTTCAAAGGGTCCCTGGGAGCACCACGGGAGAGACCTCAACTGTCTTTGGGTTGTCCCCGGGGCAAGAACAAAAGCAGGGAAAATAATGATGAAAGGACCTGGCTTGATCCAGCTCTGGCTACAAACAGCCCCACACCTGTGTCCCTGGGAGAGAGGGAGATGTGGCAGGTCTTCATATGTGACCCTTGGCCACTGGGCTGGGCAGGGGTGGTGACAGGGGTGGATGGGATGGTGACAGGGCTGGGGACGTGTCCCAGTCATTAAGAGCCCTGTGTGGCTTCCTGGGTAGGAAGGCAGGAAGGATGGGCAGGCCCGGGTTAAGCAGGCCCTAGGAGGCAGAGGCTCTTCCCCAAATCCTCACCTCCCTCCTAGAACATCCTGGCACTCCTGGGTGTGTGAGATGACAGCTCTCTTCTCCCCAGACAGCTCTGCTCTCTCCTCCTCCAAGCGAGCCCAACCTCGGGCTATTTACAGTGCTTTTCCCAGTGTCTCTGAGTGGCTCTCAGAAAGTTTCCATCTCTGCTTCAGATGGAGCACTTGGCAGCACTGCTTGAGAGCCTGAGGGTGCCCGTGTGTGTGCACAGAGGTGGGTGTTGGGCCACTTGGCAGCGTGGGGTTTGTGTACACACGGTGTGTGAGGGCACCAGTGCCTTCCTGGGGACATGGAGTGAAGTGGGGATGTGCTCAGAGACACCCACTGAAGGACCAGCCACTGCTGACAACATCTCTGGGTTTCCCTTACTTATGCTGCAAGTTTGCTTTTGTTTCCATACCCCTTAAGAGTTTTATTGAGGAATTTTCATGCTCTCCGTCCCAGGGAGTGAATGCAGAGAGACTGCTCCCATCAGGTCCACTGTTTGCAGGCCAGAGCTCTGCAGGGCCAGCACGTGGAGAATCCTCATTTCAACCCATTTTGGGATTTTGGGGCCTTGTCTCTATCCCACAGAAATGAGGGAATGCTTTGAACATCTGGCTGCTCTTCCCGCCTGGGGTGAGGACTGCAGGCAGGCACAGGGCCATGCCCTGATTCCCTGGGGTGAAATTCCCCCTGGCACAGGGGGTTTGTACCTAAACACGTGCTGGGAGAAGAGACACCTGCTCTGCCCACTGTGGCTGAGACTGAGAAACTGGGAGCCCTCTGTGTCCTGCAGACTGGGACCACCTGTCCCCCCCAGGCTGGGACCACCCAGGGCACACATCAGCCCCGAGATCATGGGTTGGACATCTGATGTTGTGCCTGGCAGGAGAGCTGAGGTGCATCATCCCACCAATGGAGCCAGGCTTTCAGGCACAAGTGTCTCTAATTATTAATTAGCTGATGAGGGTTTATTATGTTTTAGCACAGCTCTCCTGTTGCCTGTGACACTTGCCTGTGACGGGGAGCAGAGGGGGCTCGGTGCTCCTGTTGCTCACACGTGTGCAGGGACTGTTGTGCAGGAACAAGGGACCTTCAGAGCCAGTAATCCCACGTCCCCAAGTGGCAGGGGGGTCAGAGCTGTCACCCGTGCCAGCAGGATGGCTATGCTGGTTATCTGGCCTGGTTCAGCCCAGCTCAGCACTGTTCTGCACCCACATGGGGTACCTCAGCCACATCAGGCCCTCACTGGGGCTTCTCCAGGCAAGGGCAAGCCTGGGGGGGAATAGAGGAGCTGTCACCCAGACGTGTCCCTCCCCCAGCCCTGATCCAGAGGAAGGGTCTGCAGGAGCCACGAGCCATCCTCACTGTGCTGTGCCTGGCAGCAGCCCCTGTCCCCTGTCCCCAGCCCCACCGCCCTGCCATCCCTGCTGTGCTCCCTTTGTGCTCCCAGCTCCAGGCTCTGCTCCCAGAGGTTCTGGTGGCTGCTGGGCTCAGCCCCCCATGCTGGGCTCTGGCCCGGGCCGGCAGAGGGAAGGGTTAAGTGCGCTGGGGAGGCTCTGACATTTTGCTAATGGGCTGTGTTAATTGATTCGCTCATTTCCATTTGTTCCTGTTAAAGAGAGACAGATGAGAGTGGTCCTGCAGCGCAGGCCTTGGCAGGGAGCTCCGCTGTGTGCAGATGTGCTCCTCACTCAGGCATCACCATCAGCAGCCTCCCCGAGCTCGGGGTCTGCGGGACCAGGGCAGGACTCCCAAAATCCCCCTGGGGAATTCCCTGCACGGGACCCACCCCAGTGCAGCCTGCATGGACTGAACTGGCTGGGGAAGGGGAAGAGGGAGAAAGCCCAGCCAAGGGGCAGGAGCCTGTCTGGAAAACCCATGGACCAGGAAAGGCCTGGACTGCCTTCAGTCTGCACGGCCCTGAGAGAAACACCAGCCGTGGCCATGCCAGCAGCTTCTGATGTAGAGCAGTGACAGGAACCACCGGGACTTTGGTCCAGCCAGTGGCCAGTCATGGAATTACGGAATCCCAGAGTGGTTTGGGTTGGAAGGGACGTCAAAGACCATCCTGTTCCACCCCTTGCCATGGGCAGGGACACCTCCCTTCTAGCCCAGGTTGCTCCAAGCCCTGTCCAGCCTGGCCTTGGACACTTCCAGGGATCCAGGGTCAGCCACAGCTTCTCTGGGTAACCTGTGCCAGGGCCTCCCCACCCTCACAGAGAAGGATTTCTCTCAGTATCCCATCTAACCCTGCCCTCTGGCAGTCGGAAGCCCCTCCCTGTGTCCTGGCACCCAGGTCCTTGTAGATTGCCTCTCTCCATGATTCTTGTCAGCTCCCTTCAGGTACTGGAAGGCTGAATTTATGTCACCTCAAAGCCTTCGCTTCTCCAGGCTTTTTCCAGTCCAGGTGTCCCAGCATCACCCCAGCTCAGGAAGCTCCACTGGACTATGGGACTGATATCTCCAGCTCTACAGATGAGAGGTGGACAGATGTGCCACTCACCCGAGGCTGCACAGAGAGCAGGACCCCTCCTGCCTGTGAGGGACAATCCCTGTGCACAGCCTGTCACCTCCCAGGGCCTCTGGGAGCAGGATTGAGGCAGTGCAGAGCCCAGGGGAGCCCCTGTTCTCACCTGCAGCCCTGGAAATGTGGGGGCAGTGGGCAGGGAACCCCTGCCCTGCCCTCTCCCCTTGCCAGCCTGGGCTGGGCAGGCAGCAGTGCCATGCCCTGAGCCCTGCTCATACCTACAGGGTCTGGCTGCCCAGGATGTGATGCCCAGTGACATCCCAGTCACCTGACCAAACAGTTACATCAAGAACCCAACTGCTGCAGTGAGAAGCCTCAGTTTCACTCAAGATGGGTATTAAAAACGTGTTTGTTCTGCACCTTTTTGCTGCCAAAAGAAAAACACCTCAATCCAAGTGTGGTTATTTGGTGGGACTTTCTCATAGCAGAAACTTCTCTTGCAGGGAGCCTTGGAAGGGATGAGGAGTCTGTGCCCAGCTGTGAGGGAGCAGCAGCAGGGCTGGCTGCAGGTGGGACAGCGAGGGGCAGTGAGCCCTCAGGGGGTGATTGCCAGGCCCTGGGGGCCATCAGTCACTCCTGCCTCTGCCCTTGGGGAGCTGCAGGGCCCAGCTGGTGGTCTGTGACCAGAGCTGGGCACTCAGCACACCCCTGAACCCTCACCCCTGTGCCCATCTGAGAGCAGCTGTGGCCTGGGCACAGCCTGGGTCAGGGGCTGAGGGGTGTTGGGTTCTGGGCTGACCACCCTGAAACACTGGGGATCACAAACTGGCCTCTTGCTGCTCCTGTGCACACACAGGGGGGTGTTCCCAGGAAGGTGCAGACCCTGTGTGTGTGCCCAGCTGTGTGGGATGGGTTTGTATGTGCACATCAGTCTGTCTGTTGTGGGCATGGGAGTACATGGATGTCATAGTCATGGAATCCCAGAATAGGTTGGGTTGGAAGGAACCTTAAAAATCATCTCATTCCACCCCCTGCCATGGGCAGGGACACCTTCCACCAGCCCAGGTTGCTCCAATTCCCATCCAATCTGGCCTTGGACCCTTCCAGGGATCCAGAGGCAGCCACAGCTTCTCTGCCTAACCTGTGCCAGAGGCCTCCCCACCCTCACAGCCAACAATTCCATCCCAATCTCCCACCTGTACCTTCCCTCTGGCAGTGGGAAGCCATTCCCTGTGTCCTGTCCCTCCATCCCTTGTCCCCAGTCCCTCTCCAGCTCTCCTGGAGCCCCTTTAGGCCCTGCAAGGGGCTCTCAGGTCTCCCTGGAGCCTTCTCTTCTCCGGGTGAACGGGGGGGTTCAGCTCCCAGAGGAGCTCCAGCCCTGGGATCAGTGTAGTGGCCTCCTCTGGGCTCATTCCAAGCAGTCAACACCTTCCTTGTATTTCTGTATAGAGCCCTGACACGTGTCCCTGTGCTGGATCTGTGTAAAGCCATAGAATCTTCCCCCAGATGGGGAGATCTTGGTCAGAGTCACTTGGAGAGGCTCCAGCAAGCAGTGAAATGACTCCTGAGGTTCCCCTGTGTTTCAGGAGATGTTAATCATGTGCATCCTCGAGTCCCTGGTGCTGCTGCATCTTCACCCTGTGGCCACATCTCTCCCAGGGAGCCAATTCCAGATGATTTCACCATTGCAAAATGATGGCTCAGAAACACAGGCAGTTAAAGCCCAGAAAAGCAGAGAAAGAGATGCTCAGGGCTGAGGGTGTCCTCGGGGAGGGAAGAGCAAAGCAGCCAGACAAACTGTGCTGCAGCATCGCTCTGGGGAGGGACAGCATGGCCCTGGCACGTCCCACTTGCCAGGTTTGGGATCTGAGTTGGAACTGCTCTCCAGGGAAATCCACATTAACTCATCTTTTCTTTATGGTGGACCAAAGAGGCAGAAATTCTCCCCAAGCAGTGACCACAGGAGGCTTGTCCATGTTACAGACCCCAGCACGTTTAACCATGGGTGTGAAGGAGGTGAGGATGACAACGATGAGGTGGCACATCAGTGCCCCTCAGCCTGGCCCTGCTGGGGTTCCAGGCTCCTGTTCCCTTTGAGGTGCTGCCTCTCCTCACCCCACAGTGAGCAGTGGGCACCTCCTGATGGCACTGGACGAGCCTGTGCTGCCAGCAGTGCCCCAGCTGAGGGCACACCCTCGGGGATGAGGCTCCACAGCACAGCCCTCCATCTCCCTCCTGTGTTTTAAGGACATGGGCTTCATGCAGTGCAGTCTCAGGGCAGCCTGTGCCAGGCTACAGGGAGGGCCCAGCCTGGCACCTGGAGCAGGAGAAAGGGCACCATCCTGCTCCAGTGCCCTGCATGGCCCCCCCATCACTGGGGTCACACAGCTGAGGGCACAGCACGGGGCCAGGGCAGGGGGTTAATGGAAGCACTGCCCAAATTCCCACTGCTGTCCAGGCACGGGGCTGGTGCTCCCAACCTCCTCCCACCTCTGGGTGGGAATGTGTGGAGAGGACGTGAGGACTCCTGTCCCTGTGAAATGTTCTCCACAGCTCCCCTGCTCCAGGGCTGGTGAGGCCTCTGATCCCTGAGCTGTGCCTGTGTCCTGCACAGATGAGCTCAGAGCCCCTCTGCTCCTCCTGCCCGCTCGCTGTGGCTGATGCATCTCCCCCTGGGGTGGAGGCTGGAGAGCAGCTGCAGCCCAGGCCCTGGAGGGGAGCAGGGAGGGCTCCAGCTCACCAGGGCAGAGGTGCTGAGGCGCATCAGGGATTGTTCTGTACGGTTATCACACGAGCCTGAGTGATGTGCAAGCCCCGAGGCCAGAGCAGACTGTTCCCAGTGCTGGAGGAGCAGGGATTTCCCTGGCAGAGGCCCTTTCCTGGCATGTGGGCTGGGGATGGGGGTCTGTGCCGTGTGTAGGTGGCACAAACAGGAGCAGACAACTCCCCTGTTAGCAAGGCCACGTCCACCCAGTCCCCCTGCTTCTCCTGCAGCATCACTCCAGTGACTCTGCTTGCCCTTTGCTGTACAGTTGCCTTCTGCCAGCCCTTCCATCTCTAGTTGTTCTCCTAGGACACCCCAGCTTTCCTCCTGGGATCTTCACTAGTCTAGCATTTTTGCTCCTAAAATCACTTCAATCCAAAAGGGAGAATAATTATCTCTTCCATTTAGCTGAAATGCAAGATCATAAACTTGCCCATCAGCTGCAGCAAGGTCAGGAACTGCCTGGCAGAGGCAGAAGGCATTTATTGCTTCCAGAAGAGCAGATTTCGCTCCCTCTTGTTTCTGCATCCCCACCCTGATGCCTCCAGTGAGATCTCACTGGAGCTGGGTGGATGCAGCAGGATAAATTGGCTGGAATTGGCTAGAAGAGGAATTAATCTTCTCTTTTAGGGGGGAGGGGAGGAGGGCTGAGTATCCCCAGACAAGCTTTGTGCTGTAGTAGGCTCTGCAGCACAGCAGCACTTGGGGCTGCCCTGTGTGTGTGTGTGATGTCCAGTGGGGCAGGTCACCCCTTGGCAGCACATCTGCTCCTGCCTGGAGAGACAACTCTGCTTGTAAACCAGGGCTTCAGAGGCTTCAGAGCCTGCAAAGTGCTGCTGTGACACGGGGAAGGCTCCTCCATAAGGACATTCTGCTGGGAAATGAATTTCTAGGGAGATGCAGCGCTGACAACAAGAGCCAGTGCTCCCAGAGAGGGGACTGGGGAAAGGCTGTGCTGCCCTTCTCTCACAGGAGGTAGAAAGTTGCTCATTTGGAAAGTGAAGAAGCAAATAGATGCTTTTTTTTTTTTTTTCCCCCCATAATTGATCATTAAATTAAATGCAGCTTTTGGGGGTTGGGCTGTTTTCTCTCCCGCTTCAAACCTTCTCCCTTTCCATCCCCTTTTCTACCCCAAGAAAAGAAGGGGGATGAAGTGACAGCAAACTCACCAGCTAATTTTTTGTCCTAATTTTTTTTTGGAAGAAAACTGTAATCCCTCCATCTGGGAGGAGTAGAAGGGATAATATTCCACTGCTGGGTGGAAAGCATTTCCTTTCTGCAACAAGCTGAGATGGAAAAATTTGGTCTCCTTGCCCTTGATGCCTCGTAGGTGTCACTTAAACAACATGACAGGCGGAAGGAGACTCCTCCCTGGAATCCACCCACGGAGAGTGGTCCCCTGTGCCAAACATCCCAGGAGGGACAAATCACACTGGGGCAGCACAGTCCTGTGCTTGTCTTTGTGAAAACATCGACATCCAGGGTTTGGGAAGGGGCCCTGGGTCATACACCCTGGGTGAACAACCCAAGCTCTGCCACAGCATGTGCCCAGTCTCTTCCCAGCCAGGCAGCAACACCAGATGGGTCTAAAATTGATTTGGGAGACTCCAGGGGGAATCCTGCAGTTTGCTGAGATCTTTCCTCCTCCTGGTTTTCTGAGGAGGGGGAAGCTACAAAGGCAGCTGCTGCAGGGAGGGAGGCCCAGCACCAGTCAGGATCGTCCCCACACTGTGGAAGGGGGATGTCACCAGCTCCTGCTCCCAGCCCAGGGCAGGGGGCTGACCCCATGCAGCCCCTCTGCCCTCACAGGATGCCTCACATCCCTCACTTTGGGCTGTACCAGGCTCCAAATTTGTGCTGAAGGTGGCTCAGTGCTGCTGCCCACACCGGTGCCACCCCTCGTGCCCTGCACCCATCTCTGCACGAGTGACTCAGTCCCACTGGGGGCCTGTGTGTGCCCATCCCATCGGGATCAGTCTCTTTGGGACCTCTGTGCATGCCCATCCCATCAGGATCAGTCCCACCTGTATCCCTGTGTGTGCCCATCCCACCGGGATCTCTGTGTGTGCCCATCCCACCAGGATCAGTCCCACCCAGATGTCTGTGAGTGCCCATCCTGCCGGGATCAGTCCCTTCGGGATCTCTGTGTGTGCCCGTCCCGCCGGGGGCAGGTGCCGTGTGTGATTCACGTGCCGTGACTCCACACACGCCTGCTCCAGCATCGGGAGCTGCCGGTTACCATGGCGACGGGATACAACACATCCTGGCACCGCTGGGGTGAGGTTTTCCAAGCTGGCAGGCTGGGGAGGTTGTCCCCTCTCCCCTCCTTACCGAGGTAGCTCATCATCCGGGCAGGGCCCCAGAGGGAGACGCGTTAAGGAGGAGCCTCCCTCGCCATCCACACCCGGGATCCTCACCCCGGCCGATTGGGGGCTGCCGTCTCCCTGGCAAATGGGATCATCCCAGTGCTGCCTGGGACTGACTGTTCCGTGGGGAGGAACCCCCACCATCAGCCCGGCTGTGCTTACAGAGCAGAGCTGATCCCCCATGGCGAAGGTGTCACCTCCCAACATCTCCAGACTCGGGGCAGGCTGCTTGCAGTTGAGGGGTAGCACAGTGCCGGGGCAGGAGCAGCTCTCCAGGAGCAGATGGATGTGGAAAGAGCTGTGGCTGTGGGAACAGGGCTGGGGGAGCCTCACCAAGGGCACCCTGCAGATGCAGCTCCGAGCAGGCCAGCTGTGTGTGCTGGTTGTGTATTGCTCCAGTGGGTTTAAATCCTTTTTGAGTCTGAGTCCAAGGGATTTAAGAGCCCAGATCTTGCTGGCATCCCCTCTAACTCCTGTCCAATTTCTCTGGCTTGTGATTTTTAATTTTGGGATTGGAAAGCTGTGGAAAGCTTCTGTATCAGCCCTTCACAGGGACGGTGTTTGCCCAGGGACACCAGTGCCTGTTCCTTGGGCTGAGGATTTGGCCCTTGGTCAGCAGCTGCAGAAGAAAAAGCCCTTTCATTGTTCCCAGCCATGGAGGTGTGTTTGCCCCTGCAAAGGTGCCTCCAGGAGGAACCTGCCTCCCTGCCTGCCAGGTCTGTGTGGCCACATCTCTCTGTGGGGAGGCACTGCCCAGCCAGCTGCTGTCAAACTCTCTACAAACACTCACCCCCTGCCCACATCCCGTCCAACAGGGAAGAAACACCGGTCCCAAGAAGTTGTCCCGGGTGACACGTGAATAGAACAAGGGGAAATGGCCTCAAGTTGCACCAAGGGAGGTTCGGTTTGGATATTAGGAAAAATTTCCTCACTGAAAGAGTGGCCAGGCATTGGAATGGGCTGCCCAGGCAGAGGAGGGCTGGGCAGGGCTGGGAGCCTGGCAGGCAGAGCTGACCCTCACGGGGGTGGGTGTCAGCTCTGGCAGCAATCCTGGTGTTCCTGCCATGTGCTGGCCCCTGGGGGAGCAGCTTAGCGGGCAGGGACTATTTATAGGTCCCTTGGAGCAGAGCAATCATTTCCCTGGAGTCAAGAGCAACAGGAAATGCCAAACACATCAAGGATGAGCATCTGGTCCTGCAGCCCCTGTGCTGGGCACTGTTCTCACCCAGCCTGCCCAGGTTCAGGGGGCCCAGGTTAGCACCTTTCCCTCAGGGTGCTGGGGGCACACCAGGCAGGGTGATGTGGGGAGCCAGGCAGGTGGGAACGCTGGGTGCCTGGGCTGAGACAGGATGTGCTGGGACCAGGAGGACATGGTCCAGACTGGAGCCTGGGAGCTGGTGAGAGGTGGGAATGCTCTGGAAGGTCGGTACATGGGGAACCCTGGACCAGGGCTGTGGAACCCTGACCATCACCCCATCCACACCTCTCCATCCAGGGGATGCTTCTCCTCTCCTTGCTCACCTCTGGAGGCACCCATCATTTCCAGCAGCCCTCTTCCAGGAGAGTTGTTGCCAAAGGAAACTCTCCTTGTCCTCAGATTTCGTCAGTCTCTATGGGGAGCTGTAGGAATCACCCTGCAAAGACCCATCCAGCTGCCTCACCATGCCCAGAAGGTGCTGCTGATTCCCCCAGCAGGAGAGATGCTCTTTCCTGCAGTGGGGATGGAGGGACAATGGACAGAGTTGCATCTGCCTCTGGAAGAATACCCACAGAAGGATGAACTACAGGATCCCTTCTGCCTTTGCTCCACAACCTGGAGAAACGGAGACACACAGGAAGATGGTCCCTGCCAGGCTGCCCAGAGCAGGGTTCATCTCTCCCTGTGGCAGATTCCCAGCATGGACACCACAGGGCTCGTTGTGGGCCTGCTGCCTGCACGGGGTGCAAAGAGCCCCCCGTGGAGCCCCCTGGCCCGTCTGTGCTGGGAGAAGGCTCCTGGAGGGCTCACAAAGTGATGCCTCTGGCACAGGCTGAGGGTGGTCCCACATCCCTGCCAGCCCTCCCCGTGGCGAGCAGCGGGGCCGGGGCCAGGCAGGAGGGGCAGGAGCCCCCGGCACATCCCCACGGGCTGCCCTCGCCTCGGCAGCATCGCTGGCAGCGGCAGCTCGGCCTCGAGAGGGGAGCGCGGAGTGGAGAGCGGCGGAGCTGCCGAGCAGAGCCCTCGGCTGCTGCCACTTCACGGCACCGGCTTCGGGAGACGGCGTTGCCTTGACAACTGCGAAGGGTCTTTTACTGCCTGTCGGCTGCTGAGACGGAGAGGGGGGGACGGGGAAGAGGGGGGAAAAGAGCATTAACTGCCAGTTCCTCCGAGGGGTGTGCGCCGTGTGAGAGGGTCCAGCCTGTGAGGGCACCGGGACATCCCCACCCCCAGCCGGCTGTGGGCACGGACTGGCCCGGACAGGGAGCCCTGCGGGGTCCAGCACTGGTGAATAATCCCCGGCGATGGGTGGGCTCCCATTCCTCCCCCTCCCCGTGCCTTCCCGTGACCTTGGCATCAATCAGGAGCGTTGGCCACCTCATGGCGTGGTGTGGCCTTGGACCAGCGCCTGAGATCAGCTGGGCTTGTCAGCTTGATCAATCAGTCTGCTGGGCAATTAGGGCTTGGTGTTGTCTGCCTCCATCAGCACCCTGTGCCCTGGCCTTGCTCACGGCTTTTCCCAGACCCGGGAATGATCCTGTGCAGACAGCCCAGCTTCCTCCCCTTCCACAGGGGCCAGAATGGGGCTGCCCCACCATGTTCCACACACCCAGGATCTCATGGCAGAGCAGAAGGAGAGCATTTGGTTCAGCTGAGTCAAAAAAGTGACTGTAGGAATGCCCACCTGGAGGTTGTCCCTTATTTATGGGCAGTGTGACCCATTCCTGATGCACACACAGTGCTGCAGGCATGGGTGGCACTGCCCAGGCTGCCCTTCTTGGTGTGAAATGCTGTGCCAGAGCCTCAGATCTGTCCCAAAGGAAGCACAAACTTACTGCTCCTGAGCTCAGTCAGTGTGTGAGGAGCCTGGCAAACCCTGGGGCCGTTTCTGAGCACTCAGACACAGAGGGGATGGGACAGGGAGCCAGACTGCCTGCAGAGGGGCCAGGGCTCCTGGGCGTGTAGGATGTGATCACCTTGCCTGATCTCAGGCAGCTCAGCTGGAACTGCAAGTCCCACGCCAGAGGGTCAATAGCAATAAACAGTTGCTGGTAGAACAGACTCCTCTGACCTACTTTGGCCAGCCCTGGGCCGAAGGACACCCCACCAGCCACCCCCCTGCCAGCCTGACGCTGTCTAGACAAGGAGGGCTGATGTCTGTGTGCAGAGCCTGACCCTGCCCCGGGCTGTGGAAGATGGCACAGGGAGGATCTGCACCCAAAGCTCTGCTGGACAGCCAGCCCTTGCTGTGCCCTGGCCCCAGGTCCCAGGGCTGAGCCCCCCGTGCCGTGGCACAGGGTGCATGAGCAGACAGACCCCTGGGGAGAGTCAGGAGAGAGCACCTGGTCACTGCCTGCAGCCAGGGCTGGGACAGGCACTGGGGAGGTCACTGCCTGCAGCCAGGGCTGGGACAGGCACTGGGGAGGTCACTGCCTGCAGCCAGGGCTGGGACAGGCACTGGGGAGGTCACTGCCCAAGGCTTGCTGGTGGAGGGGTCAGAGGCAGCTTCCTCCTGGCGTGAGCAGGAGCCACGTTCATGATGCCGATGATGCTCTTGCCACAGCCAGTGGCCTGAGTGCCCCAGGGCTCCCAAGGACATGCTGGATGAGCGGTCTGTGCTCACAGCATCCTGCTCTGGAGCCCATCTGCACCTCAACAGCTGCCCCGTTCCATCCCTTCCCTGATGCGTGGGGGCACAAGCACTGGAACCCCTGTGTCCACCAGCCTGGTGGTATCAGGTCACAGGGGGACATCAGGTGGGTTGGCTTGTCCAGCTGGAGCAGAGCAGACTGAGGGCAGAGCTCAGCGGGGGCTGCAGCTCCTCCCGAGGGGCAGCTCCGATCTCTGCTCTGGGGGAGCAGGGACAGCCCCCAGGGAATGGCTGGAGCTGTGGCAGGGCAGGCTCAGGGTGGATCTCAGGGAAAGGTTCTTCCCCCACAGGCTGCTTGGGCACTGAACAGGCTCCCCAGGGCAGTGGGCACAGCCCCAAAGCTGCCAGAGCTGCAGGAGGGTTTGGACAATGCCCTGAGGGACAGGGTGGGATTGTTGAGGTGTCTGTGCAGGGCCAGGGGCTGGACAGGATGATCCCTGTGGTCTCTTCCAGCTCAGGAGATTCTCTGGGTCTATAATTCCATATTGTGAGTCCAGTCACACAACATGGGATGTGCCAACATCCTCTGACACCCTGACCTGGCTGCACAGCCCACAGAGGCTCTGAACTGCAGGCCTGTTGGAGAGCCACAGGCAGTATTGCTGACCCTCTGACAGCTTCTGAGGGGCTGTTCCAGCCCAGGGCAGTGGGACAGACCCACTCAGGTCTCAGCATCTTTCCTGTAGAAAACTCTAGTGAGCAAACAGCTTTTCCAGAAGGATTCCTGTGTCTGAACAGTGTGGGGACAAGCACAAGTCTCTCTGAAACTGTCACCCTGAGCAAGGAGCAGTCTCTGCTTTCCAGGGTCACTGGACAGGACAGATGCACTAAACTGGGGCTCAAGCACAGCATCACTCTGAAGGATCCACGAGCCCTGAGACAGTCCCTGGTTGGAGGCAGATGCATCTGACCCCTGGGATTTCCCAGCCACTTTGCATCCTCCAAGTCCTGGTCGCATCTGGAACGAGTTGAAATCCGACTACAAGCTCCAGGGTGTGATGGATAACGTATGGAATGACCTGACCCTGCCCCACACAGCCCCCAGCACCCCTGCAGAGCCCCTGGGTGCTGCAAGGCTCTTCCCAGCCAGGGGTATTGAGAGGAAGGGTTAAAACCTGACAAAGCACCAAGGATCCTGGTGGCTCTGTGGGTGCTGGCAGCTCTCCAGCTGTTTGGCCACCTGTGGCAGCTGCTGCTTTCTCCAGAAGCTGCTGCTATTGCTTTTAAATTGATGATGCAATTGGGCCTTATTTAAAGCAACAGCTCTTTCCCTTCCAATACTGCTCCATGATGGATATTGGCTCTACTTCTTTCCCTCTCTTGCTCTACCTCTTCCCCTGGCCTCTGAAATGCCCAGGGATGCGTGTGGAATGACTTTCTACCCATTGTCAGGCACTTACAGTATCCCATAAATAATCTACCACTTGTTTGGTCTAAATGTAATTAAGATCCTCACTCCTTGCTTGGCGACACTGCCCGGCCGTAGCAGGGTGATTTATGGGGCTGTATTGTTTGGGGCTTTAATTGCAGGCTCTGCCTGGCACTCCCCTGACAGCCTCTCCCAGGAATGATATGTTTACACTGCACAGGAGTTTGGGGTGATAACTGTATAAAGCAGTTTGATAACGACGATCACACCTCTCGCACAGAAACCTGTTGAAGACGTTGCTTCGGGAGGCTGGTTCTGAGAGCAGGACAGGGAGTTCCCCGGGGAGAATCAGCTCCTTTTCATGCACAGGGTATTTGCAGGCTGCCTGAGATTGTAGTGATTGCTACAGAAAATTATGTGAGAGCTACATTTTCCTTCAAATAATTTAACTCTGTGGATCCTGTGGGTATTTCATGTGGGCTCTGTACTGGGCACAGGGTGATCAGTCATATTGAATCACATGGCTCTGCTGCCAGGGCCGGATTGGAGAACGCTCTGGTGCTTACTGTGCATATTCATGAAGGGGAATTAGAAATTCAGCCCTCCTGGGCACGTGCGTGTGTGACTGGGGACGGATTTTGTGCCAGAGAGCCAGCGTGGCACAAATGTTCAGGTGGTGGCACACAAGCCCCGCCGAGGGGACTCCCCGGCTGCTGCCGTTCCCTGTGTGTCCTTCAAGCTCCGCCTGCAGAGGCTCCCTGCTCCTCGCCGGGAGCAGCAGCACATCCCTGCATCCCCATTTCCACATCCCTGCATCCCCATCTACCTCATCCCTGCATCCCCATCTACCACATCCCTGCATCCCCATCTACCTCATCCCTGCATCCCCATCTTCCTCATCCCTGCATCCCCATCTTCCACATCCCTGCATCCCCATCTACCACATCCCTGCAATCCCCACCTTCCACATCCCTGCATTCCCATCTTCCACGTCCCTGCATCCCCATCTACCTCATCCCTGCATCCCCATCTACCACATCCCTGCATCCCCATCTACCACATCCCTGCATCCCCATCTACCACATCCCTGCATCCCCATCTACCACATCCCCGCATCCCCGCGTAGCCCAGCCCCGCATCCCCACGGCGCCATCCACACGCGCAGCAGCAGCTCCATTTGCGTGTCTGCAGCAGCACGGGGCATTCCCGAGCTCGGCTGGGGAAGCCTGGGCTGTCCCTGTGATCTCCCCTCACACCCTCAGCACCTCCTCCCGTCTCTGCCGGGCTCTCCCTCCTCCTCCCGCAGCTCCCAAACGAGGGCAGCTGCTGTCCTGCTTCTCTACCGGGCTGTTCTCATCCCTGCCAGGCTCTGCTTCCACAGGGCTGGTGCTAAACGAGCCAGCTTCTCCCAGTGTGCCCAGATAAGCAGGATTAAACCCTTTGCTTACTCCTCCTCCACCTGAGCAAGGGCAGGAGGGATAGAAGGGGAGTCCTTATCTTTTTGGTTGTCTCTGGTGCAGCTGCCTGTCTCTGGCTGTGGAGCAGAGATGTCCCCAGCCCCTGGTGGTGCAGACTCTGCAGTGCTGCCAATGACCCTCCTTGTAGGAACAGGGGCTCCAAACACCTGCTTCTTTTTACCTGTCACTGAGGCCTCTGAGGAAAACCCCAGACAGCTGATTGCAGCAGATACCGAGGGAAACCCACACCAACCCAGATCCTTTTCTGTCACAGATATGCAAACAGATGTGCCTGAAACCATCTGAAAACCACAGCACACGTGGCACCTGCAGTGCTGCCCCCTTCTCTCTCTTACAGACATATAGAATCATGTTATCACAGACTGGTTTGGGTTAAAGATTATTTTGTTCCACCCTCTGCCATGGGACCTTTCCACTAGCCCAGGTTGCCCCAAGCCCCATCCAACCTGGCCCTGGACACTGCCAGAGATCCAGGGGCAACCACAGTTTCTCTGGGCAACCTGTGCCAGGGCCTCACCTCACCCTGAGCCAAGAACAACCAGGATTCCCTGTGATTCCAAGTCAGCCCCAGAGGGACTGGTTGGTCCAGAAGTATCTCCAGGTTATGGCCTTTGATCTCCATCTCTCAGCTGGACCCTCTCCCAACCAGCACCCCCAGCCAGCCAGGGCACTGCAGGGGCTGCAGCAGCTCCATCCTTGGTTGTCCTTGGCTACTCAGCTCTGGAGTCAGAGCCCTCTCAGGCTGGGAAAGGACATTTGGACTCACTTCCCAAAGGCTCAGGGGGCTGGTGTTGGGTGTGTTCTCCCCAGCAAACAAAGCCCTGTGTGTGGGGCAGAGCTGCCAGTGCCCAGAGCTGCAGGCCAGTTTGGGCCACCTCAGCTGGCAGTGCTGCAGCACAGCTGCCCCACTCCTGCTGGGTGTCTGCCAGGGCTCCCCCTCCACACATCCCTCTGTGGGATCCATCCATCCAACTGAAATCAGAGCAAGACTGATGGAAAACCTTCTCCTTCCCTTTCCATCCTCCTGGCCTCAGCCTGGCCCTTTCCCCTCTTTGAACTGAGCTAAATCAAGGTTGTTTGGCCCCTGCAGGGCTGTTGACCAATTATGGAGCACCCTGAGCATGGCCACGCTTGGATCTGTGCCAAAAATCTCCAGCACACGGTGCAGAGCCCTCTTTGGGTGAATGTTGTGACCTGCCCTGCAAAGTCTGCTCAGATTTCCTGCTGGGAAGGGCTGTGCAAGAACTGGAATAGAACCACGGAGTCATTAAGGGTGGGAAAGACCTCCAAGATCAAGTCCAACCATTAAGAGCACTGCTGTGTTCACCACTGAACCATGTCCCCAGGTGCCACGTCCTTTTGAACGCTTCCAGGGGGTGGTGAATCCACCACTGGCCCGTGCCAGTGCCCCAGGTGGTGAATAGATCAGATGGGGAGATGTGCCCACAGCAGGGGAATGGTGCTGCAACCCCCCTGCAGAGCTCAGCCCCCCACACATGGGGCTCTCAGCCAGGATGTGCCCGGGGTGTGAGGAGGTGTCAGGGCTGGGCAGTGCCCTGGCACAGGGTGGCTCGGGGACAGCAGCCTGTTAAAGGTCTGTCAGCTCTCCAGCCCGGAGAATGACACATTCCCAGCTGCAGCTGGCAGTGGGGTCTGTAGCTCACAGGCCAGGCTGAAGAGCTGGGCCTTGGCATGGGCCCTCCCTGGGCAGGGTTGAACACCCACCCACCCCACTGTGCAGTGGGGCCACGGCCAGAGCTCAGCAGGGTGGGACTGTCCCCGCTGCTCCATCCTGCACTGCCCCAGGGATGGAGCTGGAAAATGCACCCTGGAACCTGGGTGGACTGGGATGTCCACACAGACCACCAGATCCTCATCCCTGGGAGTGTCCAAGGCCAGGTTGGACAGGGCTTGGAGCAACCTGGGCTAGTGGGAGGTGTCCCTGCCCATGGCAAGGGCACTGGAATGAGATGATTTCCAGGGTCCCTTCCAGCTCAAAGCACTCTGTGATTTGATGGTCTCCCTCCCACTCGCACAGGGAGTATCTGAGCCCTGCATGGAGCTGGAGGGAGGGAAGATCAGGGGGTCTGGGATGTCTCATCACTTACTGGCTCCTTTTTTTGGTGCCTTTCAGCTCAGAGCTCAGCTCAGAGCAGGGCATGGGGTGTTTTGTATCAGGCAGGAGATGCCAGAGCTGGTGCTGGGAACCCTGAGGCAGTGGAGCAGAGATGACATCCCCAGAGATGCCAGAGCAAGGAACTTTGGGGCAGCTTGGGACTTGGTTCCACAGCATCTCTGGGATCTCCATGTGGTCCAGTCTGTGCCCTGGAGGAGTAAATCTGACTGGGAAACACAGGGAGGGAAGGGACTGAGAGAAGAGCAAAGTCAAGCATGGAATGCTGACTCCATCAACACCAAATCCATCACATCTCCTGCCCCAGGGTCAGGAGGGCTTCGGTTCTGCTTTCAGATGGCTTTTAAAAATCAAATTTTGGACCTTTAATAAACATCTGTGCATTTGCATACATACATCTTCACACTTAGAGACATTTCTAGACACTCCATCTTCCCTGGAGGTGTCCAAGGACAGGCTGGACAGGGCTTGGAGCAACCTGGGCTAGTGGAAGGTGTCTCTTCCCGTGGTAGGGATGGAACAGGATACACTTTAAGGTCCCTTCCAACCCAACCCATTCTGGGATTCTCTATTTATGGTGCACTTACATGTTCACAGCCCCACACTAAAATCTGATGCCAAGGACCTGGCAGAGGAGGGATTTGCAGCCTGGGCACCAGCAGCCCCTATCCTTGTGCCCTCAGCTCTGGGCTCTGGGTCTCCCCTCTCCCTCCTCACCACAGACATTAAGGAATCTCACTGTCATCTTTCCAGTCTCTCTGGCAGTAGATTTCTTTTTCTGCCAGCCGATTTTTTTCTCCAGCTCGAGCTCTTTCCCTTCATTAATACACCCAGAAGGGAAGAGCAGCTGCCTGCATTGTCTGGCTATGAAAATTTCTTGCGCTGCTGGATTTGTAAAACAACTGATTAAAGACAATGCAATTAATTATTCCTTGATGAAATAGTGGAAATTATCCTGAAAAATGAAGAAATTTCGCAGTGGAACATTACATCCCCATAATTATGTCATTTCTACAAAGGGGGCAGGGAGGTGAAGTATAAAAATAAACCCCAGCCGCAGTCTTTGTGGCGGGTGCTGGGGGACGTGGTGCCCTCCCCGGGCTCCTGCCTTGGCTGTCTGCCCACAGGAGACCCCCAGCACCCCCCAGAGACCCCCAGCACAGGCTGAGAGCACAGGCTGGCCCCTGCAGAGCCCCTGCACAGCAGGCCAGGCCACAACCCTGGGCTGGGTGTGAGCATCCAGCTGTGCTGACACACCCTGTGTCATGCAGCCGTGGGGGAAGTGCCCACGCCCTGGCACCACCACCACTCCTGCCAGGACAGCCCTGGAAAGTCTGAGATCCCTTGGCCCAGCCTTCCTATTCCACAGCCCTGCTCCTTCCAGAAATGCTCCTCCCAGGATCCTGAGCCCCACGTCCTGCCCTGCAGCACCCCCTGCGACCACAGGGACACCAGATGGACCCTGGGATGTGCCCACATGGTGCCCCGTGTGCCAGCTGGGGTGTCCCCCAGCCAGGCTCCTAGAGAGTGCCCTCCCTGCCTCCCAGCACCATCCCCAGGGAATCATGAGCTCTTTACAGCTGCAAAAGACCTTTGAGTTCACTAAGTTTGAGATTAAACCAACCCCCACCATGCCCACCAATCCCAAGTGCCACGTCTGCTCATTATTTTAACATTCCTAGATCCCAGAATCCCACAATTATCTGGGTTGGAAAAAACCTCTGAGACCACCAGGTCCAACCTTTGACCCAACACCACCTTGTCACCCAGACCGTGGCACTGAGTGACACGTCCAGGTGAGTCCCCTCCCTTGGACACGCACCCACCCACCCCCTGCAGCATCCTCTGCCCTGCTCTTCCCGCACAGTGCTCCGGGGGCCATCCCCCTTCTCACCACCGATTCCTGGCTCATCCTTCTCTCCTTAAACTCTGACCATTGGCTCTCTCTGCCCTCCTGGGTTGCCCCTGTGCCGGTGTGTGTGTCAGAGCAGGAGAATGCAGCTCCCGGGAGGAGGGGGCAGTGCTCAGCCTCAGCCCGGCGCGGGGGAGGGCAAAGAGCTGCTCGGGGAGAGGATGTGCCTCCTCCTCCGCACTCGCAGCTGGGGGAACTGCTGATTTTATTTATTTATTCTATTCTGAGATTTATCAGACGTGGGACTGGAGCCTCCCCGAGCCTGGCGCGCGTGGAAGGGATCCAGGCCCCACGTACCACCTGCCCAAGTGTAATTACCAGCTGTGGTAAATGAGTAAATCTGCCAGGCACCATCTCCTGTCAGGGCTGGAGGACCCACGGGGGAGCCTCTGGCTCTGCTTTGAGCCCCCCGTGCCCCTCTGAGCCCCCCGTGCCCCTCTGAGCCCCCTGCACCCCCCAGGCACTGGGGCTGAGGACTGGGCAGGTCTGCCCTGAGCTCCTCCAGGGTCTCACCTCTGGGACATCCCCATCAGGTCATTCATTCAGGACCAGGTTTATGCCCCTCAGACCTTCCCAGCACAGGGGGTGGACCTGCCATGGAGCCCCTGCCCGTGGTGTGGATGCTGCAGCTCCAAGAGGGGTAAAGAGAGTGGATTTTATGGAGTTATGAAATGGTTTGGATTGGAAGGGACCTTAAAGATCATCTCATTCCACCTCCCACTAGCCCAGGTTGCTCCAAGCTCCGTCCAACCTGGCCTTGGACACTTCCAGGGATCCAGGGGCAGCCACAGCTTCTCTGGACAGCCATTCCCTGTGGGATATCCAGCAGATCTCTGCCCAGGGGTGACCAAGGGATGCTGCAGTCGAGGCTTTGGTGAGCAGGAATGGTGTTGGGCCCTGGGAGCAGGAGAGGTCCCCAGCTCAGCCTTGGTGACCAGAACCCTCATGGCAGACCCAACACCAGGAACAGGCCCTGGGTGGGGGATCCTTGCAGGGGGATTTATCCCTCTTTCTTTAGGGAAAAGGAACCTCCAGCCTCATAAGCCTCCCCATCCTCTCCTCTGCCCAGAGAAGCTGTGGCTGCCCCATCCCTGGGAGTGTCCAAGGCCAGGTTGGAGCAACCTGGGCTAGGGGAAGATTCCCTGCCCATGGCAGGATGAGCTTTAAGGTTCAATTCCATGATTCTGTGTCTGCTCTTCCTGTGAGCATCAACTGTCCTCCTTTTTTTAGCCAGAAACAAAGCGTGAAAAGTTCAACTAATCATGTGCTCGTTGATGTTTTTCTAATTCCAGTAAAAAAATAAAAATAAAAAAAAGCCAGAGATAGAATTGGAGGTGGAAGAGCCTTGGTGTGGAGGACAGCTTGTAAAAATTGTTTTGCACCCATTTTCTGACCATTTCTACTAATCACATACCATGAAATGAACAGTTTGCAAACACCCTATGGGCTGAAATTTGTTTGCATAAACTATTCAGTGAACACTTGCAGATAACAAATTCATTTGCAGAAATCAGGATCAGCTTCTCAGCAACCCGCAAATGGGAAATTAAAAAAAAAAAGGAAAATAAAATTAAAAAAACCCTTCAATGAATCTTGCACGAGGAGCTTCTTCCTGCAGGCCCACAGTCGTCCTCCCAGCCATGCAGATGTTTTTGGTGGTGCTGCAGGAGGGGTGCAGAGAGGAAGAGCCAGGATCATTTGTGGGGAGTGGATCGTGGTGATTTTAGTCCAAAACAATGCTGTGGGTCATGACAGAAGGTTCCCAGGGGAATGGGTGGAATTTCAGTGTCACATCCAAGCCACAGGAGAGCTCCCAGGGAGTCTGTGCTCAGAGCCAGGGGGGATGGGGTTGTTAATCAGACCTTTTCCAGCACAATCCTCTTTTGGTTTTTCAGCAGAGCAGAAATATGTGGACACTGACTCTTTTGGGTGCCAACAGGTTAACCCAGGCATGGGTCTTGCTCAGGGGGACCCTCTGTTTTGCTGCCTCCCTGGGGAACCCATGTTGGGAAAAAGCCAGTGGAGATCCCTGGTGTGGATGGGGTGAGCAGGGCTTCAAAGGTCCCTCTCTGCCCAGGGAAAGCTTGTGGAGGGTGCTGGTGTCTCTGCTCCTGTACTATCCCTGCTCCTGGAGCTGCTCTGCTGGTTCTGTTCTTTAGGAGAGACAAATGCAGCTGGACTAGCAGGGAGTGCAGCTCTCCCAAAGCACACACATGGAGTACAAAGTCGAGTTTCCAATCATCATTTTTCCTTTAAAAAAAAAAAAAAAAAGTTTTTCCCCTGCAAACAAAATCTGATTTCAGACACTTTTTCACATTGTAAATGCTGTTTGATTCTTCTTGCTAATGCTCTGACACTGAGCAGGACGTGCTGATGCCCAGATTGCAGCAGCTCCAAAGGGTACAGGGAATGACACCCCCCCCAAGCTCTTGGGACATCTCAGAGGGTGGGCAGGCCCTGGCACAGCTTGCCCAGAGAAGCTGTGGCTGCCCCTGGATCCCTGGAAGTGTCCAAGGCCAGGTCGGATGGGGCTTGGAGCAACTTGGGCTAATGGGAGGTGTCCCTGCCCATGGCAGGGGGTGGAATGAGATAATTTTTAAGGTTCTTTCCAACCCAAACCATCTGTGATTCACTGATTCTACAAGTCACAGACTGGTTGAGGTTGGCAGGGCCCACTGAAGGTCACCCAGTCCAACCTGCCAAATCCTGGGGGCAGTTCTGGGCCCCTCACAACACTGAGGGGCTGGAGTTGTCCAGGGAAGGGAAGAAAGGTGGGAAGGGGCTGGAGCAGCAGGAGCAGCTGAGGGAGCTGGGGGGGCTCAGCCTGGAGAAAAGGAGGCTCAGGGGGGACCTTCTGGCTCTGCAATCCCTGACAGGAGGGGGGAGCCGGGGGGGGGTCGGGCTCTGCTCCCAGGGAACAGGGACAGGAGGAGAGGGAACGGCCTCAGGCTGTGCCAGGGGAGGGGTAGGCTGGATATTAGGAAAGATTTCTTTACTGAAAGAGTGGGGAAGCACCGGCACACCTGGCCAGGGCAGGGGTGGGGTCTGGAGGTGTTCAAAAAACAAGTAGAGGTGTCACTTTATGATACGGTTTAGTGACATGCTGGGAGTCGGTCAAAAGTGGGACTTGGTGACCTTGGAGGTCTCTCCCAACCTCGACGATTCTGTGATTCAAGTGACGACAGGGCTGAGAGCAGCTGCCCCCCCCCCCTGCAGCAGAGACCCCCCCGCGTCCGGGATGGGCAGCGGGCACCGAGGTGATGGGGCAGAGACCAGCCCACACACCCCGAGCACCAGCACCTCCTTCCCCCTCCTCTGCCCGCCCCTGTCCCGGCTACAGGACCCCCAGAGCCCGCAGCGAGCCCACCCCTCCAGCGCAGCGGCTCAGACTTTCCAGGAAGGAACTGAGCTCCAGGAATTAAAAGCTTTGCGGCGAGATGTGACAAAGAGGAAGAAAATGCCTTCAAACGCGCCTCCTTCATCTCTCCCAGCACTTCACCTTTCCGTCGGCTTCAGTTATTTCACAGCCTCTGGAAAAGGAGAAGAAAAAAAAAAAAAAAAAAAAAGAAAAAAAAACGGTTAGGAAGTTGCTGAATAAATCATATCCACTCCCTCCCCCACCTCCCTCCTTTCTTTTGTGCAAATCAAAGGCTGGGAGCTGCCAGGAGCTGCCAACGGTGCCCCCCCAGCCCCCACCCCGCCGCTCCTCCCGGCCCCCGTGCTCGGCAACTTTGGGGGAATACGCGGCGGTTTCAGAGGCAAATCAAACTCTGACAGCGCAGCCGGAGGGACGCGGGGGATGCGGGGGGATGCGGGGGATGCGGGGGGATGCGGAGCGGCAGCGGCTGTCGCTCCTGCAGGCGCTCGCTGCCTGCTCCCCGTGGGTCTTGTAGTTTGGAAACAAGGTACCGAACATGTGGGGAAGGCTGATAATCTCCAAAGTGTCTGTGATTAAGCGAAACCAGCAAATTGAGATGCTTAGACAATTAGTAATCTTGGCGTGAAAAAGGAAGAAAAAAAAAAATAGCAACCCTGCAAGAATCAAAGAGGAAACGGAGGGTTGGGGGGTTATTTTTATTTGGTTTGGTTTATCTTATTTTATCCCTCCCTCCCTCCTCCCGTCCGTCTAATTTCCTAAGCTTGTTCCAGTTGGATTTGAAGGGAAAGCGAAGCAGAGCCCTCCCTGCCCCGAACACTCGTGTCCCCTCTGTGTGCCAGGGCGGGGGAGACGGGCACGACCACCTCGCTGCTGCTGCTGCCGGGGCACAGGGGAGAGCCCGGGGCTGCTGGCAGTGTCTGACCGGGCTGCCAGCCCTGCCAGCCCTGCCAGCCCCTCTCCCCTCGCTGGTTCCTCCCCCCGGGGGTTATGGCACCGTGCCCGCCCCAGCCCCGGCGCTGGCAGGGCCGGCGGGATGGGCACAGCCGGTGCCCCGCAGCTCCTCCCGCACGGGTCCGGGTGGTGCCCGTGCCTTTCGGGAGGGTGATCCCGGCTGTGGGTCCGCCGTGGCAGCTGTTGGTCGCCCATGGCAGCTGTTGGTCGCCCGTGGCAGGTCCTGTCCCCGCCCTGCTGCGTGCCCAGTGCCCTCCCCTGCTCTGCACCACCCCGCTGTCGGGGCAGGGAGCAGCTGGCACTGCTCATGGTGAGCTCAGGACAGCTGCAGCACAGCCCCACGGCAGCAGGAGCGTGGCCAGGAGCAGGACAGCGGGGGCTTGGAGCCACACAGGAACATGGAATGGTTTGGGTTGGAAGGCACCTTAAAGCCCATCCAGCTGCACCCTCTGCTGTGGGCAGGGACATGTTCCACTAGCCCAGGTTGCTCCAACCTGGCCTTGGACACTTCCAGGGATCCAGGGGCAGCCACAGCTTCTCTGCCCAACCTGTGCCAGGGCCTGCCCACCCTCTGAGTAAAGAATTCCCTCTAATGTCTGATCTAAACCTGCCCTCCTTCATCTTGAAGCCATTCCCTGTGTCCAGGTCACTCCAGGCCCTTGTGAGAAGGGCTCCAGCCTTAGTGTGAGCCCCCTGTAGGTGCTGGAAGGGGCTTACAAAGCCACCTGTGACCTGGAGCAGTTCTGATGTGCCCTGCACCCTTTGAAAGCCCAGCCTGTGCCACCAGCACTGCCCACCCAGCTGCCACTGCTGTCCCAGCTGTGGCTCCACCCCTGAGCAGGCCCAGCCCTGGCCAAACTGTACCTTTGGAGGGCTCAGGAGCAGCAGCCTCCCAGATTTGGTAGGATGCAAGCCTGTTCCCTCCCAGCTCCTGCAGCCCAGGAGGGCTGTGTTGCAAACCCAGGGCTCGTCTCAGGCATTTTCACGTTTCATGCTGTGTTTGCTCTTCCCAATAAAGCTTGGAAGAGGTTGATTGTTTGCAGAACTCTCCGAAAGCTGGAGCTGCCCTGGCCTCCCAGGCTACCCACAGGACCTGCCACCACTCATACCCAAAAAAACCCAGTGAAAGGACAATATCCCACCTCCACAAGGAGGGGGAGATGCTCTGCTGGGAGCTGCTTCTCCCAAACCATTGGGTTCACTCCAAGCTCCTCATGCCAGAGCCACCCAAACAGAGGTTTGAGCAGGCACAGAGGTTCCCAACTGCACCAGCTGCCCCGTTCCTGCCTGCTCAGGGGAGCTGGAAGGTGTCCTGGAGAGCTGGACAATTTATCCTCCCCTCCCTTCTTTTGCTGACGTTGGTTTTGCCCCTCTGTGGTGCTCAATTGCCATTTTTCAAGGCAGCTCCAGCAGCCCTCTGTACATCACTTTTTGACCAAGTTTCATTTCTTTTTTTCCTTTATCTCCTGTCTCTTTGTTTGTTTAGAGTTTTATCTCTGGGATTCCAATTCCTCCTCGGGAGGTTGTTGCATAAGTAGCCTCCATACTGATTGCAAGGATTTTAATTTGGGAGCTTTCATCTTAAGCTGTTTCTGAGGCACTTCCTCATTTGTTTAAAATCACCCTGCCTAAAGCTTGAGAACTGTTTTTTCTGGCTTGATACTTCCCAGAGGGCTGTGGGGTTTAATTAGAGCCCCTGCTCTGCTCTGCTTCAGTGACAGTTGCCTGGATTAAGTCAAGACTTGCCACTCCACTCGTGTGCCCCAGACCTGGCTTTGCAGCTCTGACTTTGGACATCTGCAGTGCACTCTGGAGCTCTGAACTTCCAGGGAGATGCAGCCACAAATGTCTGCTCTCCCCAGTGGCTTTGCAGCCTCCCTGTGGCCTCCTGGTCCGTGGGCTACCTGGCTGGGAGAGCCAGGGGGACACAAAGGAGGACACAGAACCCCAGAGGGCAGGACAAGGCTCCTCCAGCCAAGGGAAGGATGGACACCCAGCCAACATCCAACAGAGAAAGGTCCTTTTCAGAGCATTCCCTTTGCTCCAGGCCAAAGGGACAGCAAAGCAATGAGAGTGAGCAGAGGAGGGAGGGGAGGAAAGGGGGATTCATTCACATTTTTCCATCCCCTTGGTTGGCCAGTGCAGCCCCAGTGGCTCAGGACCTGGCCTGGGATGAAAGCAGAGTCAGTGCCAGCCCAGCAGGGTGAGCCCACCCTGCCCAGCACCCAGAGCTGCTGGAGCCCCTCAGAGCAAGGGGGACCCTGTGGGGCTGAGCCTGGGGAGGGACTGGCTCAGGGGAGACATGAGGCACTGGCACCAGGAGTGTCACAGTCCAGGGCTCAAGGTGACCCTGTGGAAGCTCTCTAGAGGGAGAGAGATGCCTGTCCCAGCTGGCACCTGAGTTCTGCCATCCCCTCTGCCCAGCAGGCTGCTCCCCCTCTCCCCTCTGCCACTCCCTTTCTGGGAGTGGTCCCCCCCATCCCTTCCCCTCCCCGATGGTGCCTCCATGGCCTGGCTTTTTCCAAGCTGGGAGTCAACCTCAGGCCAGCTCTGACGTCCCTCACAGTGGGGGTGTTTGCCTGGGCCCCACCTCTGCTTTACGGGATGTGATTTATGCTGATTTAATCGGTGTTGCTTTAATTGGCTCATCCAGCTCCCATATGTGCTGGGAGGGGGCCAGGGAGAGCATTAGAAGATCATTACACAGCTTTCCCCATCTCCTCTCTGCCACTCCTGCTCCTCCCTTACATTTCAGGGCACCAGCACGAGGTGGGAACCTTTCCTGGGAATCCTGACTGTGGGAATCCTGTTGAGAGCAGACGAAACAGGGCTCTGAGCAACCTGCTCAGGTGGAAGGTGTCCTTGCCCATGGCAGGGGGTGGAATGAGATGGGCTTTAAGGTCTCTTCCAACCCAAACCAACCTGTGATTCTGTGAAAACACCCTGTGCCTGAAGCCACATCTGCAGTGCCTGGTGCTGTCCCTTCTCACTGCTCTCCCAGCAGCTGCCAGGCAAGGGCATCTCTGCAGGGCACCCTCTGCCCAGCACCAGTCCCTGGGCCTGCAGGGCCTGTCAGAGTGGCTGCAGTGCTTACAGAGCCTGACAGGACCCCTTGCAGCACTGCAGCCCTTCCTCAGCACAGCTCTGCTTCGTGGGGACACCCACAGCTGCAGGGGGGCCCTGGGCATGGACATCCCTGTGCAAGGTGTGTGGGATGGGATGGGATGGGATGGGATGGGATGGGATGGGATGGGATGGGATGGGATGGGATGGGATGGGATGTTCTCAGGAAGGCTCAGAGCAGGGGGATGCTCTCCCCCACAGGGGTGCTGAGTGTGGCAGGGACTGGGACTGTGTGTGGGGAGGGGATTGAACACCTGGGGAACAGGAAGGGAGAGCCAAGGAGGGATGTCAGGATTCCCATGTGCTCTCTGCCCTCCAGATACACGAGCTCCAGGCTCAGCTGTCACACCCCAGCCCCTGTGGGCATCCCCCTGATGCCAGCTGCTCTTCCTGCATCAAACCTGTCCCCCCCCAGGCAGGGCTGGCACACATCCACCTCCTGCTGGAGCCCTTTCCAACTGTGGGGTAGACTAAACCACCCCTTCTTTTCCCCTCCTGAGTTTCTCTGATGCCCAGGCTCTCTGTTTTGGGCACAATCTCCTGTGCACAAACAGCCCCAGTCCCTTTGCTGGTGCAGCATCCCTGTATCCTGACGCCTCCTCCCAGTCATTCACATTTTCCAGAGTCCCTGCTGGGAGCCCTGCTGTGCCAGACACCCACATCAGCAACAGGGCTGTACCCTAAAGCCCTTCCTGCCAGCTGTGCCTGGTGCACCCCATGCTCTCAGCATCCCAGGGCAAAGCCAACTCCCAGCTCCATAAAGATCCAGGGCACAAGTGCCCCAGCCCATCCCCAGTGCTGCAGCAGCACAGATGTCTTCAGACCTAAATCAGGGAATCATCCAGAGCTGTTAATTCTGTACCCCGTGGAGGCAGGAAAGTGCCAATTATGTACCTTGCAGCAGGAGCCTGCCATGCCAGGCACGCTCCGAGGGGAGCAGCATTCCCTGCAGCCCCAGGGCATTCCCACCACTTGCTCTCAGGTGCTGATGTTTTGCTCCCGGGCTCCCAGGGGGTTCACAGATCCCTGGGGGTGCTGCAGGCAGGGAGCAGAAGCTTTGGACTCTTCCTTGGCTCCTGACTCCCCTCAGGGTTTGGAGGGCACACCCCAGACTCTCTCTGCTGTGGAGGGACAGGACACACAGTGGGGGGTGATGTCCCCAAGCCTGTACAGGAATGTCCCTGCCTTGCCCACCCCAGAAGGAGGGTGATCTTCTGGACTTCTTCCCTCTAACCAGACTTGCTGCTTTGCCTCTGGAAATCCACCGTGGGAGGAAAGCCCAGAGGGGGGAGCTGAGGATGCTGGGCTTGGGTGCAGGCTCAGAGAGGAGCTGGCTGGGGAGCCTGCCCGTGCTGCCAGCTTGGCACAGCTCAGGCAGCAGCCCAGTCCCAAGCCACCCAAGCTGTTGGGAGTGGGTATAAAACAGCCCCTGCTGGCCAGTGCCCAAGGGGAAGAGCTGACTCGGGCAGGAAACATCATCGCTGACATTTAAGAGAGGGGGAAAAGCACCCAGCTGGCAGGCGGGGAGAGCAGAGCCCGGCACCCAGCACCCTCCTCCCTCATCCCACTGGCTCCATCTCCCACTGCCACTTCCCTGCAGTGTCTGCAGAGCACCCCACGACTGCCACGCTCCTGCCACGGGGGCTGACCCTGGTGGGGGACAGCTGAGCCTCCCCAGCCCCCCGGAATCAGGGCCACCCCTGGGATCACACTGTGCCAGCCACGGGATCAGGGGTCTTTCCTGTCCCATACCAGCCTGGGACAGGCAGGATGAAGATGGCCTGGGCTGGGAACTGCTCTTCCAGCTCTAACTCCTGGGGCAGGACCAGTGAGGGAGGATCTGGGAGGAGAGTGCTGTGTACCAGGACTGTGTTTATGGAGGAGCACAGGCTGATCATCCCCCAGCCCATCTGTGTCACCCTCACTGCAGGGCAGCACATGGAACACCCCATCCCAGTGGGCTGGGAGCCAGGGCAGGCTCCAAACTGGGCTCTGGTGGGTGCTGAACCTGACTCAGGGGAGCTGGACCCCTGCTCTGCAGATGGCCCCATTCCAGGGGGTGACTCAGCCTCGGGCCCTCCAGCCAGAGGAGAGCTGAGCTGAGCAATCCTGGGCTTTGCCAGGCCCATGGTCAGGGCAGCAATGCCTGTGGGCCCAGAGGGGAGTGCCTGCTCCATCTGCATGGGGCAGGGGAGGTGAATCCCCCAGGAGGTGAATCCCCCCCAGGCACTGCCCAAGCTCAGCCACAATTCCAGCTCTGCTCTCCTGCAGTGCCTCACACCCCTGAGGACCAGGCTGACCTGGAGAACCTGCAGCTTCCCTCCTGGACAAGGGGTGAGGGTGGATGGGCACAGGGCCTGGAGCAGGGATGATGGGCTGGGGAGTCCTCCTGGAAGAGGAATGTGGTGGGCAGGTGGAAGGAGCCCACGGGCAGGGCATGGGGACACCAGCTGCTGCAGGAGGTGTCAGAGCAAACCCCGTCCCTGCAGAGCCCAGTTTGCCCTGGGCAACCCAAACCTCTTTCTGGGCAAACTCACGTGCCCAGAGGGGAGCAAAGAGCAGGAGACACATCAGGGCTCTGCTCATCCCAAAGCACCAGCCAGTGGGAGAGCCCCTAATTCCCCCCATCATCCCAGGGAACATCAAGAGACAAAGACCTGGAGGATGTGCACGTGAAACCCTCCGGGCTGTGCTCCTGCCCACGCCCTCAGTGATGGGCTGGGGGCTGCAAGATGTGGCTCTGGATGGGCAATCCCAGGGACTCTCCCTGAACCTACACACCTGGAAAACCTGTCCCATCCCCTGGAAAACCTGTCCCCAGCACAGGCACCTCATGGTGCCCACGGTGTGGAGATGGAGCTGTACCTGGGTGAGCACAGATGGTGAACTCCAGCAGCCACAGAAACACGGAGATCATAATTATCTGAACATAATGAAGGGTTTCATTAAATACACTTGGAAAACAACTCAGCAGCCGCACAAAGTTAAACTGCTGGTCTCAACTCTCCAAACTATTTAAAATTTATTAGCTTCCCCCGCGGGTCTCGAGCTTTTAAGTACCAGAGAATTCTTGAAAATAAGGGATTTTTTTTCTTTCTTTCTTTCCCCCCATCTCTTTGCAGTGATTTTAGGCCTCTCAGAAGTGTCTGTGGGGGCAAACCCTCAGCCCCCACTCTGTTGCTCTGTGCAGACACATCCCCTCTCCCCCTCCCCGGGCTGCTCCGCTCCTGGGCTGCCGAGCGCAGCCGTTTCCAGAGGGATGATCGAATCAGAGACACCTGCACGCTGATCCTGCTAAATCCCGGGCTCCAGACTGCAGGTGGTTCTTGTTGCAGAGGGATTAGTGGGAGGCTGAATAAACCTGGGTTTGATCTAGTGCTAACTGGCAAGGGGTAATGCCCTTGGCTAAGATGAGATTTACTGAGCTGTATCTCTTCATAAGGCAGGGGAGGCAGTGCTGGGGAGATGCTGCTTCCTGCTTAGAAAGAGAAATTCCTGGGCCTGGATAGCAGCAATAGCTTGGGGAGGTGCTGAGTGCCAGGCTGGGGCTGTGCTCAGCCAGGCTGAGGAGGGACTGGCTGCACACACAGAGTCAGGGGGTGGTCAGGGCCTCTCTTCTCTCACCCTCTGTCTGTCGGGAAAAGCTTCATCTCTGGAGAGAAACGAGCTCCTTTGGGCCACGGTGGGCTAGGGGACAGAGACCCTGGTTGCTGTTGTAACACTGGAACTGCTGGCAGGGATGGGGCTGCATCTGGGGCCAGCAAAGTGCCCAGGGCTGGGCTGGAGCCTCCTCTTCCTTCTGTGGAAGGTTGTGGTTGGTGAGATGGGGGAAATCTGTGACCTCACCCCCACTTTGGTGAAGGGTTAGTGCTGAGGAAAAGCAGGGTGGGATCCTTTGCTCAAGGCAGACCATGGTGCTTGGTGCCAGACTATTTCATTAACATATTCTGATTTGTGGCCCTTGGTTTCAGGTTGGAAAGGAGCTTCTAACACAGGGATGATGCAGAGGGATGAGGTGAAACTCAATATTGCTCCTCCTCATGTGCTGGAAGCCCCAGGAGCTGTCACTGAGAACCACAACACTCTGCTCTCCCATATTTTGTGAAATACCAGTCAACTGAGAAATCCAGGTTTGGACCAAGCTCCAAATGAACTCTAAAAGCATCATCCTGGGGCTGCACTGAACTGGGAACTGGGATCAGCAGACACTGCTGGGACAGGGAAGGGAGGTTTCCAGAACCATTGCATTGGGGTGGGAGTCCAGAGGAGGACATGAGATCATGACAGGGCTGGAGCCCCTCTGCTCTGGAGCCAGGCTGGGGGAGCTGGGGGGTTCCCCTGGAGAAGAGAAGGCTCCAGAGAGACCTGAGAGCCCCTTGCAGGGCCTAAAGGGGCTCCAGGAGAGCTGGAGAGGGACTGGGGACAAGGGATGGAGGGACAGGACACAGGGAATGGCTTCCCACTGCCAGAGGGCAGGGATAGGTGGGAGACCAAAGTGTGTCACTCCAAAGACAAGGAAGGAATTGCTGGCTGTGAGGGTGGGCAGGCCCTGGCACAGGTTGCCCACAGAAGCTGTGGCTGCCTCTGGATCCCTGGAAGTGTCCAAGGCCAGGTTGGACGGAGCTTGGAGCAACCTGGGCTGGTGGAAGGTGTCCCTGCCCATGAGGGTCAGAGGTAGATGAGCTTCAAGTTCCCTTCCAATCCAACCCATTCTGGGATTCTGTGAGAACAAAACTCAACCCCCCTTTGCTGTGGCACCTTCAGCTCTTCTGTGCAGCTGAACTGTCCCTGCCCACAGCCCAGGCCATCCAGGCTGCCTCACCCAGTGCTCTGGGCTGGGTTTAAGATGGGTTCTCCCACCCTGGGTCACTCTGGAGCAGATGGAATGTGAGGAATAGGCTGTGTGAGCAGGGCAGGGCCAAGCTGTGGGGCAGGAGCTGGGGAGCTGAGCAGTGTTTGCACAAAGCCACAGCAGGGTTGGTCAGTCCTGAGTGCCGGGCTGGGCTGGGTGGGACAGGAGTGTTTGCTCTGCATCGGGGGTGGGGACAGACAGTGCAATTACAGGTGAAGAAAAATGAAAATAAACCCACTTCCTAGCGACAACCAGCAGACTTAAAACCCAAAAACCCAGGGATAGGAGGAGGAGTTGCTCTCTTGCAACAGGGTAGGCTGCAGAGTCTCCCAGGAGAGCAGAGTGGAAGGGCAGGAGGGGATGAGGAGTCCTAGGGCAAGGGGGGGTCTTGTCATTCCATGTCGTTGTGAGCCCTGGGGAGGGGAATTTGGTGTTGTTGTGGCCACAGGGAGGGTGGGACAGTGAGTTTGCTTCCTGCTGTGGGGCTGCCAGTCTGGTTTGAGGGGGCAACTGGCTGGGGACAGAGGACAGACACTGAGAGTGAGGAGGGGGTGGAGGACACTCTGCTGCCTTGGCAGGGCTGTGGATCTGTTTTCCAGTGCCCCACGTCGCTGTCTTGGAGGAGAGGAGCACACATGGAGCAGGCAGCTGCTCCCCCAGCCAGGCTGCCCCCGGGCACTGTGGCAGCAGTGGCAAGGCGTGGGCACCAGGTGCGGTTTTCTGGCAACAGAGAGGGCTTTTCCTCCAGGAACTGAGGCAGGAGCAAGGCCAGGAGGCTCGATGGGGCTGTGACAGGCAATCCCTGCTGCTGGGTCACTGCTCTGTGTGTGTGCCATGGGCTGGGGAGGGGGGGGGGTGGTGTCTCAGCCTGCTCCAGCCCACAAAAGTGGGTCAGACAATCCATACAGGGATCCCCACATCCCTTGCAGGGAGAAGAAATCCTTAGAAATAGGGTTTGGTCACATTCACAAAGATTTTGGCCCCCCAGTGGGAAGGGCTGCTCAACACAGGGGATGGAATGCAGGTTTTCCCGGTTTTGTGGCCCATGGAAAGGGGGTGGGTGGAGCTGCTCCCTTATCTGTGGGTGCCCCACAGGCAGCAATTTCTCTTCCCTCTTTTAGAACAGACAGATGAGAGGAACCCTTTCTTTCCATTAAACCAGCAGCTCTGCACAGTGGCCTTGACTGTCTTCCCACGCAGAAAGGGCAGACTGGAGGGACTGGAGGGACACAGACGTGGGGCAGAGCAGGGACAGTGCCCCTGTCCCCTGGCAGGCAGCACAGGCAGAGCCCTGCCCGCAGCTCAGCTCGTCAAAGCAGCTCTCCTAAGCAGAAGGGGCAGCTCAGTGTGTGTTACACAGTGCCCCTGGCAGGGCACACATCTGCAGCCTGGCACTGCTCCATGGGCACGGCCCTGTCCCCACACCAGCCCTGGCCATGTGTCCCTGTGCCCCAGGGGAATCCTGCAGAGCTTGGCTGGGGACAGGGGGGGCTTGTCCCAGGGCAAGGGGTCTCCAAAACTTGTCAGGGCTTGGGAGAAGCACACAAAGACCACACCAAAATGTGTCACACCAAGGACCTTGTGTGTGAAGCTGAGTCTGGGGCTGCCCAGGCAGGGAGCAGCTCCATCCTGGCCTGGCTGTGCTCGCTGTGTGCTCAGGAGATGGCCTGGAAAGGGGGCTCACGGGCTTATAGAATATCCTGAGCTGGAAGAGACCCCCAGGATCATCCAGTCCAACTCCTGACCCTGCACTGACATCTCAACAATCCCACCCTGTCCCTGAGCTCCCAAACCCTCCTGGAGCTCTGGCAGCCTTGGGGCTGTGCCCACTGCCCTGGGGAGCCTGTTCCTGGGATCTGGAGGAAGACTCAGATGTCACAGGGTGACTGTGGGTGAAGCTCTGAGGTCGTTCTGGCATCTCCCAGCTGGGTTTAGGGGATCGGTTGGTGCACAGAGAGGGGAAGAACAGAGGATTTTGTTTTCCATCTCCTTCAGCCTGGGCTCTTTAACGAGCTCTAACAAAGGGACGGTGGCTTTTCATACTGTTCTTGATGTTGGGGCCGGCAGCAAAACCCTCCCGGCGGGTCCCTGGGCACGTTCCCTCCTCTCAATCCTCAACGGAGCCGGAGCGCCCGGCGGCGGAACAAATCCAGGACGGCATCGGGAATGCGGAGGAATGCAGAGCCAGGAGGGGAGCACAGCCCCGGGGAGCACAGCCCTCGCTGCCCCTGCACCCCTCCTGCCCCGGATCGGGCGGGGACAGGGCTGGGGGCTGGGGACAGGGATGGCAGCAGGGGACAGGGATGGGAGCAGCACAGGCAGGTGGATGGGGGGTTGGATCAGTGTTTCCTCTCAGCTGAACAATGCCCGTGGTCGGAAGGGGTGCCCCGTGCCAGCAGCACCACAGCAGAGGGTTTCTACAGGTGGCAAAGCAAATGAGCGCGCAGGGGACGCCAGCCCTGTCCTGACTGTCCCCAAAGTCCTTGGTGGAGACTCCTCCCAGCCACAGCTCTGCTGCCTCTCCTCTTCATGAGTCCTACACAAGTCTGGGGGCTGTGTCCAGCCACCCTAAGAAGCAGCTCTGTCTCCCAACCAGCTCCCACCTCCTCATCCCCTGGGAAGCTCCAGTTGGTTTTGGTGGAGCCGTTTCCCCTCCATGCTGCAGCCTAAAAAAAGGGATTTAACTTATTTTTTGTTGTTCCACAGCCCCCCACCCCCCGCCATTAAGTCTGTGACTAGAACATTGTGGCTTTTAAGTTTATTCCAACTGTTTGATATTTTACATAATCGTATTATTTATGTGACAAGATTAGGAGTGCTCTGCCTGCTGACAGGCAACCAGCACACACGCAACTCCTTGCCAATCCTTCACGAATTTGCATTGTATTCCTGACTTCTCAGAGCCTGTGCAGATTGTAGTGTTGGGTGGAGAGAGAGAGAGAGAGAGAGAGAGAGGTATGGAGAGAAACAGAGGGGGAAGGTGGGGAAGAGGGAGGAAGATGCTCATCCTGGAGCTGCTCATCCCTCCTGCCCTTCAGGAGCAGCCTCTGCTGAGCAGGCACCCAGTGCTGGGCACCTGCCCATTCCCACCTTGGGGCTGCTGGGAATCCCAGGCCAGGCTTCAAAGCCTTGGCCTCTGACAGCAAGTGCTAAGTACACAAAGGTGTTTGGTTTAATATCCCGCTGCTCGCCCGTGGGATACTTGATTTATTCTGTGCCTGTAAACATTCATTTCACACCTAAACAGGGGCAGGTTCATCACTTCTGCAATCATCATTTATTCATGTCGGGAGGGTTGCAGGAAGGAGAGATAAATGGATTTCCGTGAAATTGGTGCTCCAGGCTGCTCAGGAGCCTCCATCCTTCTCACTGGGCTCTGAGCAGGGTGGGAAGGCTTCCCCCTCCAGCTCCTCTACCTGGTGCTGGCACAGCCTCCCCTGCAGAGCTGTGCTGTGCCTCAGGCCAGGACATGGTGTAGTTGGAGGGCTCTGACCCCCAAACCAGCCAGGGGTCACTGGGCCCCTCATCCCAGTGTCTCAGGGTCTCAGCTGAGGGACAGTTCATGCAGGGACACCTTGCTGTGGGTCCTTGCCTTGCTGGCTTCCCCTGCTTTGGGAGAGCTTTCTGTTCTCTGCATTAAGGCACTTGCTAAATATCCTTTCTTTACAGTGTGTGTGGGGTTAATCCCCACCCTCTTCTGCAGAAAAATCCCTGCCTTTTGTGCCCCATGGAAGGATGAGAGGGGCTGTGTGTGAGGCCTCACAGCCATCCTGCAGGCCCCACAACTTGGGCAGAGCCTGGGACCTGCCTGTGCCTTCCTGTGTCCATCAGAGCTGGAGTAACCCTCGGTGCCTGCAGGGCATCACACCCTGACAAGGCTAACCAGCATCCAGCTGCTCACCAGGCACACCCTGGGCTGGCAGAGCAAACCCCAACCCACCAGAGATGGATGTGCCCTCCCTACATAATTCATGACTCCAGCTCGAGCTTGGCTTCCTTTGTTATCGCGTTATGAGTGAAAAAATAACCCAAGATTAAAGAGCTCTGGCTCTGCCTCCAAATTTATGGGCATTTCAAGGTGATGTTTGGGTCTGTTCCTGCTCTGCCTGGTGTGGGGCTGACTCAGAGCAGAGCAGTGAGGGCCCTGCCAAGCTCTGATGTGTCAGACCATGGTCAGCATCCTGCACACCCCGGGCTGGGGGTGGATCCAGGGCCTCACAGCCACGTGGCCACAGGACTTCACAAGTCCCCAGGGTCCTCAGCTTCACCCCTGTGTCCTCCTCAACACCATCATCACCCCTCTGCAGCCCCACCCTGTGCCCTTTGCCACCTGCAGCCCTCCTGGATGCCACTCTCCAGCTCTGGGCATCCCAGCTCCCAGCTCCTGAGCCTGGCTCTGCTAATGGGCTCTGGCTCTGCTGGGCACCTTCTGGAAATGGCTGTTCCTTCCTGCTCAGCCTGGAGGGAGCTGGGAAGGCTGACTCAGATTTAGACCTTGAATTACTGAACATCTGAAATCAGGTGAGACGAATCCACAGCTTCTCTGGCACCCTGTCCCCGTGATTAATCACTGTCTGAGAGCAAAGCTGGGCTCTCCCTGCCTCCTAATTCAGCACCACCATTTCTTATGGCAATGAAAGCTTCTGCTGTGCCCAGCTCTGCCAGGGCCTGGGGCAGCAGTGGGAGCCCATCTGGCTCTGTGGGATCACACACCTGTACCAAGAACACCTTCTGCAGAGCTCTCCAGGCAGGCAGGAGCTTCACCCTGCCCTGTCCTGGCCCACAGGAGGGCCCAGGTGCCAGGAGCACAGCCTGGGCCATGTCAGCAGCATCCCCTGCATCCCCTGTGCCAAGGGATGCTCACCCAGGGCTGCTCACAGAGAGGGGCCTTGGGGGAGGGCTGGGCACCCTGTGCCCCACTGCCCCCCCCAGCACTGGGAATGAGGGAGAGAGCCACAGCTTCAGAGGGGACGTGGAGAAATTCCTGTGGGACACTGAAAATGCCGGACAAAGAAGTGACTCCCAGATTCTTTACTGAGACGGTTTTGATTCTTGAAGCATCAACATCTACTCGCCCTGCACAGCCCTCAGATCTTCCCCTTTTCCAGTGAAGTCACTGGCCACTTAAGGCCCATTTCCATGCACTTTGAAGTTGATGAAATGGCATCCCCTGCACGAACAGGTTGTTTGCAAACACCCCATCCCCGGGGGTGAAGCTGCACATCCTCAATCACAGCTCTGGCCTGGGGCATCCTACCTGCCCCTCTGCTGGGTCACAGGCACCCCATGCCCTGAAAACCTTCCCCCTGCCCAGGAAGCCAGACCCAGGTGTTCCCTTCCTCCCCAGGAGGGAAAGGGACTCCTCATACAGGACAGGGGACAATGGTTTTAAATTACCAGAGGGCAGGGATAGATGGGATATTGGGAAGAAATTCTTTACTCAGAGGATGGTGAGGCCCTGGCACAGGTTGCCCAGAGAAGCTGTGGCTGTCCCTGGATCCTTGGAAGTGTCCAAGGCCAGGTTGGATGGGGCTTGGAGCAACCTGGTTTAGTAGAAGGTGTTGCTTGTCCATGGCAGGGGGTGGCAGTGGATGTCCTTTAAGCCCTTTCCAACCCAAACCACTCTGTGATTCTCTGATTCCCAAACTCACAAGCAGTTCCTGGCATTTTATTTGGGGCAGGGGAGCTGAATATTTGTGAAAATCTCTTTTATGGCCAGCAGCCAGTGAGGCTCTGCCCTGTGTTCCACACTCACCTCTCTGCTGCAATGTGGGCAAGAACCAGGAGAAGGCAGATAGAGCCACACACCAGGGACAGCTCTGCCATTGATGCCAGGGGAGGCTGAGCCAAGAGCCTCCCCCCCATCAGCTTCTATCCTAAAATTAGCCTTTACTGGGAAGGTTTGTGCTCACATCCTGCATCGATGTCCATCTGACAGGAGATGAAATGACTCAGAAAACAAAGAGCACAGAGCGAGACAGGGCGAGAGGCAAAGAGCTCTAATGTAAAAATAAACGGTGTCCAGCCACCCACTGCGCCCAGCTGAGCTCCCAGTGGGGTCTCACACGCCTGACACAGAGCAGCAGCTGCCCTTTCATTAGCAGCCTGCCTGTTTGCTCTCCCTGCAGCTGAATTCCTCCTGGAAAAAGAGACACGAAGTGACAGGGAGGAGACAGAGCCCCTGACTCGGTGCTGGGAGCCCCGGGCAGCCTGGAGTGCTCTTGGCTGTGGGGACTCACTGGCTGGGTCATGCTGGGAGTGTGGGGAGCTGAGAGGAGCCCTGTGATCCTGCCCTGTCCCACAGCCCACGGGGAAAGGGATGGAGGGGTCACTGCCCCCTTCACAGCATCTGCAGGAGCCTCAGTGCTCCCAGGGCTCTGCTGTGATCCCTGGCCTGTGCACAGCTGGAATTGTCCAGTGCTGCCTTTGAACTGCTGGGTTTATTCCCTGCTCAGGGGGTGTCTCCTGAGTCCAGGGGTCACCACAGATTCCATCCCTTTAGACCCAGCTTTAATGGGGTCACCCCAATCCTCCTTCAGAGGGACTAAGAATGGACCCCTTCCTCCTGTGCCCATGTGCTGGGAGGTGGTGGGACAGGCAGCTGGAGGAGCTGGGGGGGCTGGAGGAGCAGGGAGAGGCTGGAGGATCAAGGCTCTGGGTCTCTCAGAGGTCTCTGTCCTGGGTTGCTGAGGAATTCCATTCAGCAGTGTGCTGTGGGTTCATGAAGCTCCTCCAACAGCAGCTTTGTACTGTGCAACGTGCCTTTGATAATCTGCTCTCTGGGCTCCATTCTGCCTGTGGACAGACTTTCCTATTTTTTTCTGGGGTGCTGGAGCTCCTGCTCCACTGCCTTCAGTGTGGTTGAGACCAGGGAGACACTGCTGGAAAATCCCCAGGTGCTGGAACATTTGGCTCTGACCTTGGACCGAGAGAATCCAACTGCACTGCCTAGCCAGGAACCAGCCCTGAGCAAAACCCTCTGCACCTTCTACATCCAGCCTTGGGAGCTGCTCCCCTGGGCCAGACCTGTGTCTGGGTGCTTAAAAATGTCCCCCCATCCCTGGAGTTCCCAGAGCCAAGTCCAACCCATGTTCCCTTTCAAGCTTTAAGGAAGGGGCCCTCCTGACCTGGAACATCCCAGCAGCACAAGGGCAGCTTGTACAGCCCAAAACTGCCTGGACAGGGGCAGAGGAGGGGCAGCTCTGATCTCTGCTCTGGGGGAGCAGGGACAGCCCCCAGGGAATGGCTGGAGCTGTGTCAGGGCAGGCTCAACTTGGATCTCAGGGAAAGGTTCTTCCCCAAAGGCTGGTTGGGCACTGAACAGGCTCCCCAGGGCAGTGGGCACAGCCCCAAGGCTGCCAGAGCTGCAGGAGGCTTTGGCTGATCCTCTGGGGCACAGGGGGTGACTCTTGGGGCTGGGCCTGTGCAGGGCTGAGGTTTGGACTGGGTGGTCCTTGGGGGTCCCTCCCAGCTCAGCACATTCTGGGATCCTGTGAAACCCTCCCTGCACTGGGGGGGATGTTTGCTGGTGACCCTCCCTCAGCCAGGGCAGGGCTGCCTGAGCCAGCAGTGCCCTCCCAGCTGAGCGAAGGCTGAGCCTCAGAGCCCCTGGAATCGCAGTGAGCAGTTGCAAGAAGACCTTTAAACCTTTCCAAGCTCCTTTGTGGAGATGTTAAGAGCTCAGATTTCCTGGTTTTCTCTCTCTTCCTGAAAATCCCTCAGCAAAACCCTGCAATGCCGAGGAGGAAGGCACCATCCTCTCGCTCCAGCTCCCCGAAACCAGCCAAGCAGAGGAGAAAAATGATTTAGATGATTTACAGCACTTCGGAAGAGTTGAAAAAAGTGAAGTAAATAATAAATCAAAACCAGCAAAAAGAACAAGAATGCATCCATCTTTTATGAGCTCTATTCACTGCTGTATGTACAGTTCAGACATAAAACAGCCACGCCGTGCAAAGTTGCTGCTGCCTCAGAAGTGTCTGTGCCCAGCAGTTTCAGAGCACTCCCAAACTACATAAAAGCAGAGGGGAGGGTGGCTGCTGCTGCAGGGATCCAGCTCCTCTTCCCTGCCTCCTTATCAGCCCTCAGCACAGCCCAGCGTGGGGATGGTTTCAGCTGCGAGGGGGGAGCACGAGGAACCCACGATAACAAGGATTTGTGGTGGCTTGGTTTTTTTTCCCCAAAACCTTCCTCCTTTCTTCAGGGTTCCTCACTCAAAGTGCACCTGATGCGTTTCTCGGCTGCAAAGTGGTCTCTCATCATGAAGTGTCAGAAATGCTGTTGGCTGAAGGGTGCCCAGAGTCCACCAAAAGGTCCTTCAGCTGCCTGCAGGAGCCCCTGGCAGGGTTCACTCTTGAGCTGTTGGGGTGAGTCCACAGGGGAGACATTAAATTGATCCCAGGGCTGGAGCCCCTCTGCTCTGGAGCCAGGCTGGGAGAGCTGGGGGGTTCCCCTGGAGAAGAGAAGGCTCCAGGGAGACCTGAGAGCCCCTTGCAGGGCCTAAAGGGGCTCCAGGAGAGCTGGAGAGGGACTGGGGACAAGGGATGGAGGGACAGGACACAGGGAATGGCTTCCCACTGCCAGAGGGCAGGGAGAGATGGGATATATGGAAGGAATTCCTGGGCCCTGGCACAGGTTGGGCAGAGAAGCTGTGGCTGCCCCTGGATCCCTAGAATTGTCCAAGGCCAGGTTGGAGCAACCTGGGCTAGTGGAAGGTGTCCCTGCCCACAGCAGGGGGTGGAATGAGATGGGTTTTAAGGTCCCTTTACCCCAAACCATTCCATGATTCCATGGTTTCCTGGCAAAAGGGCTCCTGCAGGGCCGTTTCTGTGATGTCTGTGGGACAGTTACTATCTGGGAGGGGCTGATCCAAACCCTGATCCCAGTGTGGGTCACTCCACAGCAGAGCAAGAGAAGCAAAAATACAGAAGGTGGGATAGCACAGAAAAAAAAATTCCTGTTTTGAAAGACAAACTCTTCCCAAAAACATGGGTCAGGTCCATGAGAACTGCAGATGATACAGTCACCTACAGGCTCATGTTGAGGAGCTCCAAGTGTCCTGTGTACCAAAGCTACACCAAATCTTCTCTGAGCCCTAACATGGGAGGATTCTGCTTCAAGGTCTTGGACAGAGGCAAAATCCTCCAAAACACTCCCCCCCTCTTTGGGGTGAAGTCTTTGCAGGGGGGTGGATGTTTTGGTGCACCTCTTACAGCCCACAGAAGTCCCAGTTGAACCCCAAATAACCACCCACCTCCTTCCCCCCAAGGACAACAGCCTGAGGTGAGGGGGCCAAGCCAAGACCAGGACAGAGCTTGGCTGTGGGAGCACAGGGAGCAGGTTCAGCATGCAGGATTGACTCTGTTCACCCCACACAGCCCTGGCCATCTCCTGCAGGGCCTGAAAGTCTGGACCTGGCCAGCCCCTGTGGCCCCTCAGTCCTGAGAGCTGCAGGAATTGCACACCTTTGGATCAGGACACAGTCCCATCCATCCTCCCCATTGTGTCACAGCTCAGAAGGGCAGCAATGGGCAGGTTTGAGGCACAGCAGCTTTGAGGGGCTCTGTGTAACCCTGTCTGTCCCCATCCCGGGGGGTTCCTGCACCAGGACACTCCTGATCCGTGTGGGAGTGGAGGGCCCACATGGCAGAGCTTTGATGACATCCCTGCCAGCTTTGATAAAGCAGAGCAGGCGTGTCAGGAGGGGCCTGGCCACATCTGGGCCGGGGAGCTGCTCACCCACATCAGGGGCTGGATGACGTGGCCTATTTTATCTTGTTTCAGGCAGGAAATTTAGCAAGCAGGGAGGAAGGAGCCTGAGGTTCTGCCCCCATCCAGGACGCCCTGGGCCCCACAGCTGCTTGTGGGGAGGTTGGGTCAGGCCCAGCTGAGTCAGGAGGGCAGTTTCTGGCTCATCCTGACACACAGAGTTCCTGTCCCTCACATCTCCCAGGCAGCTGTGTCCCCTCTTGAGCTGGCAGCCCCTTGCAGGGTCCCATCCCACTGGCTGTGGCTGTGAATCTGTCCTGGCTGATGGTGCCTTTCCCTGCAGGATCCCACAGAGCCTGTCCCTCCTGTCCAGGGCACTGGCTGCTTTTGATCTAGGTCAGGTCCCCTGTCCTGCCCTTTGCTGGCAGCCAGCAGGCAGGCTCTGAGGCAGGACACAGGTGGGATCCTTGGAGAGCAGCTTTAAGCATCACCTTTCTGCTTCTCCAAGCTCCTGGTGGAAAAAGCTCTGGAGAGTGAGCCTCATACTGAGCTTTTGGACTCTAAACCAGATCTCCACCTCTCCAGGCTCAGCTGGGGCAGGAGTGATTTCTGGAGAGCTTTGCTCTTTCATCTCCTCTAACCTCCAACAGCCCTTCTGTGGAGGGTTTTGTTCTCCAAAGCAGCAACTCACGGCAAGAGTGATTTAACTCCCAGCCCTGTGAAATCAGCACTGTCTCTGCTCGCTGAAACCCCCCTCAGCTCCACAGACCCTGTGCTGAGGAAGGAATGGCTCAGGAGGATCTTCCCCACTGCACCAGCAGCAGAGCTGGGAGCACTGGGAGAAGCAGAAAGGGCTGGTTGAAGGCCAGGGTTGGAGCTGAGGTGATGCCAGGGCTGCCAACCACACAGGGACACGTGGGATGGGGTTGGTTTGTCCCCATCAGCATGATGACAGTGTCTCTGCTCATACTGGATCCTGATATCCACTAGGAAGAGCTCCTTCCCTAACACCAGTGCTCTGTGAGGATCTGAGCTGCTTCCCAGCTGGGGCAGGCAGGTTTGCACTGGAAGCCAAGTGGGACACACAGCATGGCCCAGGGAGCCAGGATCTCTCAGCAGATGGTGCAGACTTGCTCAGCAGTTTCTGCTTCTGTCCTCTCCTCCAACTCCAGCACCTTTTAGGGCTCATTTAGGCCCCACTGTTCCCTGACACCCGTGTCCCTCTGGACCCTCTCAGGGTTGGTGCAGCAGCCAGGGGAGTCTGCAGAGGGATCCTGCAGTGTCCAGGGGCTGGAGGAGGGGGAACACCAGCCCTGGTGTCTCCCTGTGCAGGAGGACAGGCTTTCCCAGTCCCAGGCAGGGAGGCAACCCCACAACAGCACTGCTGTCTGGGCAGACATGGCAGAGCCCTGTCCCCTCCCTGTGCCAGAGCTGGCAGGCCTGGTCAGTGAGACACTTTCTCCCTGCCTTCCTAAATCCCTCTGCTCTTCCAGCCTTGTTCAGAAAGGCTTTTCTTCCAATTCAGATATGGAGAAACTGAGGCAGGAGGAACACAACCTGTGCAGAGCCTCAGAGAGCCCTGACAGCAGAGCTGGGAAGTATCCTTGGGCCGTGACAGATCCCACAAAGCATCCTCACCCAGGGCTCTGGCACAGTGGGTCCCTGAATGAAACCTTAGGGGCACCAGCTGGCTCTCAGACTGCTTCCCACGATGTCCCAGCACTTCCCAGGGCAGGGCACGGCCCCAGGGCTGCCAGAGCTCCAGAAGTGCTTGGACAACACTCTCAGTGACAGGGTGGGATTCACAGGGTCACAGAATAGGCCAAGTTGGAAGGGACCCACCAGGATCATCTAGTCCTTGGGGCTGTCCCGTGCAGGGCACAGCATGATCCTGGTGGGTCCCTTCCAGCTCAGGATATTCTGTGATTCCATGACTCTGTGTCCCCCCTCCCGGGGTCCCCCCCAGTCAGCCCCAGTTCTGCCCTTTGCACGTGGGATGGAGAAGTGGGCAGTGCCCAGGGGGACAGTGCTGGGCACTGGGGCTGCTCAGCCAAGGCTGGTCCGGTGTGGGAAACCTCCTCAGAACAGAACAGAGCAAAGAAAGGAGGGAATGGAGCTTTCCACCCTTCCCTGCTCCTCCTGAGGCGGCGGTGCCGGTGCCCTTGGGGTGCCTGGTGCCTCCCTGCCCGCTCAGTGCCAGCAGCTCCTGTGCCCTTGTGGAGCTGGAGCTGGAACGGGCTGTCTGGAGCAATCTGCAACGGGAGCTGCTTTTAATTAGAGCGGGCTGCACGCCCACCTGCGAGGGGCTGTAAATCTGGTGTGTGCTGTAAAGAATGTCCTGGGTTTAAGTTGTAATTAGAACTTCTATTGACGGCACGAGGCCTCATTTTTCATGTGGAGCTGCACATTGCTCCCAGTCAAGAAATCAATCTGGGCCTGGGAAGAGATGGTGCCGTCAGATTTGCAGGATGGATTGATGGGGGAAGAGCTCAGACTGTCTTAACCCCTCTGCTGCCCTGGCTCTGGGTGGGGAAGGGGCCAAAGGGCCGGTGCCTTTGGGGTCTCCTGCTCTCAAGCCTTGCTGAGGCTCTCCTAGGGCAGAAAGGCAGCAGCAGCTCTGCTTTAGGGGACAGTGCCTCCTTTCTGGGCTGTGACACTGTTTGAGCTGCCAGGACCTGGACACAGCCTCTGGGGTGGCCTAATTGTGGCTTTCCAGCACCTGAAGGGAATCTACAAGAAAGATGGAGAGAGACTATTTATGAGGACCTGGAGTGAAAGGACAAGGGGGAATGGCTTCAAACTACCAGAGGGCAGGGTTAGATGGGATATTGGGAAGGAATTCCTGGCTGGGAGGGTGGGCAGGCCCTGGTACAGGTTGTCCAGAGAAGCTGTGGCTGCCCCTGGATCCCTGGAAGTGTCCAAGGCCAGGTTGGACAGGGCTTGGAGCAACCTGGGCTGGTGGAAGCTGTCCCTGCCCATGGCAGGGGGTGGGATGAGATGGGCTTTAAGGTTCCTTCCAACCCAAACCAGTCTGTGATCCTGTGCTCCTGTGATCTACCTCAAAGCACTTAGAATCTATTTCAGCTGTAACACACAGTTACAGACACTTGCAGGGATCCTCCCTGCTGAACCTGGACCGGTATTTCCCCAGCTTGGGCTCTCTGGGAGATGCTGCTGCTCCTGGGGTCCTGCACGTTCAGTTCTTGGGGCTGCTGGCCTTTTACTCTTCCGAGGATGCTCCTTGTCCCAGATCCTCGTGCCAAGGGCAGAGCTGGATGCCCCTGTCCCCTTGCAGGGCTCAGGAGGAGGTGCTGGCATGCACGACACGCTCGGGGGCTGCCGAGACCGTCATGTTCAGTTCTCGACAGAAAAAACCACCAGGCGACAACTTGTGCTTGGCTGGGGCCCTGCCATGATTTAACACACTGCCTGTCCCTGCTGGGGGATACCAGGGATTAGCACTGCATTTGTCCAAGTCTCCCTGCAGACTTGTGCCCACTTAATTACAGCATATTATGAGCCTGTGCTACAGCAGGGCTGGCCCGACACTGTCAGCTGGGAACCTCACAGTGGGGGCAGCAGAAATAATTTAGGCAGCAGAGTTGGCTTTTTTTTCTCAGCCAACAGCCACGGATTTACACGTTCTACTCCAGCAGCTGACACTTTTTGGCTCCATCCTGGCCCTGCTGGCATCCCGTGCAAACCTTCAGACCTTCCCCAGCACTGCTGCTCAGCTGGTTCGGCACAAAGGGCCTCTGGTTGCCCTTGGCAGCCTGAACCCTGTCAGGACCCTGCTGCACTCTCTGATGGAACTTCTTGTTGTGTTTTCTCTTTGCCAAGCCATGCAGTGCCCATTGGAGGCTTCCCTCCTTCCCTGCAGAGGATCCCAGAGTGGGAAACCCTGCATTCACCCCTTCAGCTTGGCCTGAATCACAGACTCACAGAGTAGGCTGGATTGGAAGGGACCCACCAGGATCATGGAGTCCAACTCCTGCCCTGCACAGGATGACAGAAAAACCCCCTGGGATCACATCTCAGGGTCTCCAGTGAACCCCTCCTTGCCAGACCTCCCTGCCCCACAGACAGCAGCAGCAGAGCTGGGTGCTGCCCCTCACCCTCCTGCTGGGACACAGGACAGCCCAGAACCCCTGGGGCCAGCGGGGCTCTGGTGCCTCAGAGCTGCAGCAGGGACCATGGGAAGGGGGCAGGTGAGTTTGTACCCTCCTCCCAGCACTGGGATGCTTCTGGTTGTCCCAGTTTTTTGGTCCCTGCCCAGCCTCGTGCTTTGAATAGTCATGCTGGAAGTCCTGGCACTTGTGTGCACACCCCTGTGTGTGTCCCTGAGTGGCACAAGTGGTGCCTCTCCATGAGGGACCTTCCTCTTGGCTCTACGGCCGCTGGTGTTCCGGCACCAAGGAGTGTCCTGGTGTGGCTGTGGGCAGGGGATGTGTCAGCCTGTCACATTTGTCTGTGACACTTCATGTTCTGAGCCAAGAGTTCACCATCTCCATGTCCCAGGTGGATGCCTTGGGACCTGAGCCATAAAGTCAACGGGAAAATGGAGGGCAGGGGAGCTGAAGGAGGGCAGGGTTAGATGGGATACTGGAAAGAAGTTTTTCCCTGGGAGGGTGGGGAGGCCCTGGCACAGGCTGCCCAGAGAAGCTGTGGCTGCCCCTGGATCCCTGGAAGTGTCCAAGGCCAGGTTGGACAGGGTTTGGAGCAACCTGGGCTAGTGGAAAGCATTCCTGCCTGTGGCAGGGGGTGGGACTGGATGATCTTTGAAGTCCCTTCCAACCCAAACCAGTGATTCCATGATTCCTCCATTGCCTTGCTCTACTTCCACGGGTGTGGGCTCTGTGTCTGTGTGAGCAGTGTGAGATCTGAGATGTGATGCTCAGTTTTAGCAGCCCAACGCTCTGCAGGAGGATTTGGGACCTGCCCTGCACTTCTGTCTGAGCTGTTGGTCCCTCCCTCCTTGTCAGAAGGTTTCCAGTGTCAGGGGCATTTGTGGATCTGGGCCATCCTTTCTCCAGAGTCCCTTTTCCCCTCCACCCTTCACCCCCTGAAAGCCTGAAAGCCTCCTGGGCACCTGCACAACAAGCCCCTTGAACCCAAACCATTCTGAGTCCCTTTAAAATGGGGAAGGAGGGAGAGTTTTTATGCTAAAGGAAGGTGCCTGTCTCTTTTCAGGGGCTCTGGTCACACATGGCCCTGTTTCTGCACCCTGTTCCCATCTCTGGCCTCTGATCTCCAGAGGAGCATCTCCTGAATGCAGCAAAGCTCTACAGAGACCACAGGACTCAAGCCCAGGGGCCTCAGTGGCCGAGGGCAGCAGCCTCGTGGTCTCTCCTTCTTTGGAGACTGCAGTGGTTGCTCCATGCAGTGCCTAAACTTGACTATTTAGGGAAAGGAGTGGTTTTCCTTCTTTTGTCCTTCAAGTTTCTGCCCTGTTGGCTTAACCCAAGAGCTCCCTGGGCTTCCCAGCTCTAGTTCAGAGTCATATTCACATATGTTTGGTGGGACAGGACAGAGCAGGGCTCTGTAGAGCTGTAAAACAGGAATCCCCATCCAAACCCCCCCTGTTTGTCAGAGAGGTGCCATGCACCCTATTGCTGCCCTTGTCTTGCACCATGAATCACGACGACAGTGGTGGCACTTTCCACCTTCTGCATCCTCACCTCTTGTGGGTGTTTGCCCTTGTGAGTTCTGCCCCCCAAACCTGCAGGGCAGTCCCTGCCTGGCTCCCAGCCCATGGGGGCTGTGTCCACCCAGACAGGGGTCCCTGGGCCACCCTCACCTGACTGTGCTCCTGCTTCTCCCACCATCTTCCAGGTTGTATGTAGGGGTCAGTTCTCACTCACCCAGGCCCTACAGTGGAGGGTCACAACCACAACCCCCCTTTTCTCTGCTGTCCTGGTGCCAGGGCAGTGCCCCAGAATGCCTTAACAGGGTGCACCCACGTTCCTGGCACTTCCAGTCCCGTGGGAGGGGGTTTGGCTGCTGGATCTCAACCTGGGGCACCACCCACGAGACCAGAGCCTGGCTGGTGCCACCTCCACGTGGCTGGGTGGGATTTGGGCAGGGGTTCAGGGTTCAGGGTGGTTTCCAGCTCCTGTGACCTGCTGGTTATCAAAGGATGCTGGACAACATCTCCCAGCTGCGGTTCCCAGCAGGGCAGGAGGCCAGGGGGGATTTCTTGAGGCTGCTCTGGGACCTCCTGAGGATGTGACACTGGTGTGTAAATATAAAACACTGAAAATGTAGAGGCAGCCTCCCCAGCAGAGGGTCAGGGAGCTGTGAAGAAGGTGATGTGAACTAATCAGAGCAGACGCAAAGCTGCCGAGACCCAAGTTAAGCCTGCGTGGATTTAGATCCTCACTGCAGATAAAGAGGCAGCTCTGCAGGACTGGTCTCTGGAGCTGGTTCAGATTAACCCGGATTTTCAGCATCATTTCTTGCTATTCCAGTCCACAGATCCCAGCAGCTCTGCCAGTGCTGGACCACGGAGCCCTGGGAGCTCCTGCAGCTCCCCCAGCCCAGCACTCCCTGCCTTCCCAGCCCCAGCTGCTTGTGCTGAGAGCTGGCACTGCCCTCCTGGCACCTGGTGCCTCCTTCCTCCTCTGGGCAGGGTGGGCAAGGCAGGTGTAAACCCACCTGCCTTGTCCATGGAGCTGCACAAAGGCCAAAGCCAGGGGATGTGTCCTGGTGGGTGCTGTGTCACCCCTGGGCTCACAGAGCTCTCAGCTCCCACCCAAGTGGGAGTTCCCCTCCTGCCTGAGTGGATCCAAGGCATTCCAGCAGAGCAGAGGGGCCTGGGGCCAGCTCAGCACCAGGGAAAGGGTGACCAATCCACTCTTTCTGCTCAGCTGGGAGCCAAGATCCTGGTAGGCAAAGGTCCTGTGCCCTCAGCAGGGCTGGAATTCACCCCAGCCCTGCCCTGCTCATTCTGCTGGCACCCCATGGCCTGGCACTGCTGGGGCTCCAGGAGCTGTCACCTCAGGGCTGGAAATGGGGGGACAGTGTCCCTAATTGGGAGCCTGGCATGAAAGTCTGGCCCCAAACCTGCCAGAGCTCCAGGAGGGGTTGGACAACGCTCTGAGGGGCAGGGTGGGATTGTTGGGGTGTCTGTGCAGGGCCAGGAGCTGGACTCGATGATCCTGATGGGTTTCTTCCAACTCAGGATATTCCATGATTCTATGAGATAGGATGAGAGCCTGAAAAGCAAGGTGGTGTATGTTCAGTTGTGAAAGGGGTGGGGAAGGAGCAGAAAAAGGCTGAGGAGTGTCATGAGAGAGAAGAGGGTCCCCACATCCCAAGTATTTCTGGATGCCAGTGAGGCTGGGCTCCCTTTCCCCTGCATCACTGTGTGGGTGCCACCCTGGAGTGTGTCCCCAGCTGCCTCTGAAGGAAATGTCCCCTAAAATAACATCAGCTATTACCCTAAATATTTTCCTAACCTAAGGCAGTCCTGGCCAGCAGCATGGAGCCCCCTGGCCCAGCCCACCCCCCAGGGCTGGACAGGGCACCCCTGCCAGGGGGATCCTGTGAACACAAAGGCCCTGGGCAAACACCTCACTCCAGCCCTGCCCTCTGCACCTCCAGCCCCTCGCTGAGGAGACCCAGAGGATGGAGACACTCTCAAAGCTCGTGGGAAGGGGGGACAGAAGGCCAGCAAGGTGGAGGGGATGGGGATGGCACGTGGGCATGAGGAGGAGCTGGGCTGGCAGGGAACAAGGGCAAGAGTGACTGTGAGGTGGCAGAGTGTCCCAGGAGTGCTGTGACAGGGTGGCTCTTGCTGTGACAGACGACAGGCTACAAAACCACCTTAAAATAGACTCCAGGAGGGCTTCTCTCAAAGCCTATTATCTGCTCTGAATGCCAGATTAGTGAGCAAAGCCCTCCTTGGGCTTTGAAAATGCTCTGCTAAGGAGGGATAATCATGTCATTGAGGCCCTCCAGGAGCCCCCACGGAGGAGCTGGGGACAGCAGTGACCTCAGCAGGTGCTTTATGTAAGGGGGATCAGGGGACAGGGGCCATGGCCCCTCAGTTCAGAGGTTGCTTTCCATGGCCACCTTCAGCAAGGGTCATCCATTCCTCCACAGCCTGAGCAGCCAGCGCTTCCCAGAGCTGTGTGTGGGTTGGCAGCACCCCCTGGCACCTCCCACCCTCCCTCCCAGCTCCACAAAGCTCTGCTGGCTTGGCAGGGCAGAGGTAGGACCCATCAGGTAAGCCAGGATCAGCAAGGCAGGAATTTCAGCAAAGCTCCATGGCGCGACTTTCCTGCAGGCAGAAGAGGCAGAGGGTGAACACCTTCATCAGTCCCACACAGACCCTCAGGCCTCCCAGGGCATCCCAGAGCAGTTCAGGGATGCTCCTGGGGCTGCCTGCTTCCCTCAGCACAGGTCCTGGCAGGGCACCAGCTGTTCCATGCACTGCCTGTGGTCAGAGCACTTTCACTCCCACTGCCAGTCGATTATGGAGTCTGTCAGGGGAAGGAGAAAGCAGCGTGGCTCCTGTGAACTCTCAGCACAGCTCCCCCATGGATTCTCTCCTGCCCCAGTTCCCCCTTGGATTCTCTCCTGCCCCAGCTCCCCCGTGGATTCTCTCCTGCCCCAGTTCCCCCATGGATTCTCTCCTGCCCCAGCTCCCCCATGGATTCTCTCCTGCCCCACTTCCCCCTTGGATTCTCTCCTGCCCCAGCTCCCCCGTGGATTCTCTCCTACCCCAGCTCCCCCTTGGATTCTCTCCTGCCCCAGCTCCCCCGTGGATTCCTGTGCCAGCCTCAGTCTGAACATGTTGAGCCTGGTGGTGACAGCAGCACATTCCCTGAATGCCAGGGGACAGGCAGAGCAGTGACTTATGGCCAGGTGGCTTTATCTCCAGTACAGGAGATCCCCCCAGTCAAGGCACATAAACCACGAGCGAGTTTGAGCTGAGCTTCCACCGGGCCTCGCTCAAACCATCACTCACAACGCGCCCCTAATCACGGGATCTTCCTGGGCTTTCTGGATTAGGCTCCACGCAGCACTGGCAGCATGTGCAGGGATTTACTGGATGTTTTACAGGTTTCAGGGAGGAAAAGAAGAAGCCTTTGCTCTTTATGGGGCAGCTTTTCCGCTCTGCAGTTTCCGCGCCGTGTTTTTACTGCTCGCAATCCCAAGCCCCATCAATCCCCGGCGAGCACCGAGGGAGAGGCTCAGGGGTTTGATGGCAGCACGTGGTGAAAGCAGGCCCCAGGCTGCACAGGGCATGGGCAGCAGGAGGCTGGGAGGCTGGGAATGGGGGTTTGCTGGGATTGGGTGTGCTTGGGGGATTAGTGATTCCCAGTCTGACACCCTGCATTGCTGTTGTGCTGCTGCCAGAGCCAGCTCAGGGCTCCTCCTGTCTTGTGAGCTGTCCCAGCCTGGAGAAAGGTGGGAGGGAGTTTATAGGAAGGATCTGGGGACCTGGACTGGCTCCTCCTGCTGCCCCCAGTCCCACCATACACAGCTGGGCAGGTCCTTGGCAGCCAGCCCAGCTCTGTGGGCTCTGGCACGGGCAGAGCTGTCAAACAGAGGGGGCTGCCTGTCCTGTTCTGCTGCCACAGACTGTGCCTGGAGCCTGCTCTGTGTGACAGGAGGAACCCAAAGTCCAACTGCTGACACTCAGGGACGTCCCCAGAGAAGTGCTTTGGATGGGAAGTGACTCCACATCAGAGCGTTTGGAGGGGAGGGTTATTGCTCTTCATCACCAGTCATTAGTGATTAATTGCATGGATTGCAGGGAAGTCTGGGGACATGGCCAGAGCAAGGGCTCCTCCCCCAGGAGTGCAAGCACTGTGCTGTGCTCAATCCCCATCCCCAGGGATCAGTCCTCAGCTAAATTCCTTCCCTGGATCTCTCCCTCACCTTAACCCTGGGCAGCAGATGGTTTCGTGCACATCATCACATGCTGCTCCTCAGATCAGATAATTTGCTCCACAACCTCAATGCACATATCTTACAATATTTTGTCACCCTTTATCACTGCAATTTCATTGCTCTCGTGGCCTAGTGAATCATTATTGATAGACTCTTAATACCAGTGCCATTGCTCCAGAGGAATGTGTTCTAATGAATTTCCTCCTCACCCCGTGGGACAGCTGCACTCTGCTATGGTTCAGGGAGTAGGGCTGGAGCTGGAAAGCTGAGCACATCCCACATGGGGTAGAGGTGACCGTGCAGAGCTGCCCTGTGCTTTATTATCCAGCAGAGTGTGTGATTCCCACAGTGTGATGCAGGGACACACTGAGGAGTTCCCACATCTGGGGATGCCTGGCTTTCCACTCCAGCTCCTCACCAGCTCAGCTTTGGCTGGTGGAGGGTTTTCTTTGAAGTGTTTTCATGTTCTGTTTTCCTTTCCAGAGGCTGAACAGAGGAGGTTCAAAGCAGGAGGTTTGCTCTGCAGTGCTTTCCTTTCACACCCTCATTTTCTGGTGCTGCCCTTGAAATATCTCTGCAGGTGCAAAGCACAGCATTGCCCAGCTCAGCTGCCTTGACCTGTTTGGGGCAGCCACGCTCACCTGGGGAGGCACAGGGAGAGGCAGAGCAGCTGCAGACACCTTTCTGACCCGGAGCTTGGAAGTGAGGGATGGCTTGGCTGAGGAAAGTGCTTCCAGGCACGTGCTTTGCTGGGACAGCACTTCTGTGGACAGGTCTGTGGGGTGTCCTCTCTGCAGCAGGCACAGGAGCCTCCCCTGCAGCTGCAGCCCTGTCCCTGGTGGGTGCAGATGGGCTGCAGGTGCAATTCCTGGCCTGGGTTCAGCTCCAGCCTGAGCCGAGCTCGTCCTCCCGCCTGCTCTGCCCGGAGCCCCCGGATCAGCAGACAGGGTGCTGAGCCCTGCCTGTCAGGCAGCTTGTGAAGTGTCTGTCACTCTGACACGGTGACAGCTCCACGGGCTGGATGCACCCAGGGCCTGTCTGCTCACAGGGCAGGGCTGGGGCTGCACTGCAGTGACAGCCACGGCAGTGCCCGGGGTTGGGAGGCAGGCGGGCCCTGGCACAGCCTGTGCAGCTTCCCCCGCTCTGGGACCTCCCCAGCCCTCTCAGGATTTCTCCTCCTGCAATGCAAACTTGTCTCAGGGCAGAGAAAAGCACTTGCTTTTGGCATATATTTGCACATGAAAGAGTGAGCGAAGTGCTTTGCTCCTTGGTGGAGACTCCCGAGGGACGGGGGCAGGGATGAAGCCAAAGGTCCATCCTGGCAGCCCCCAGGGGAACCTCTGCACCTGTGTGGCAGTGGGATGAGTGTTGTGCTGCTTAGGGGGTCGTGCTGTAGAGCAGAAATCACTGTGAGCAGGAACATGACCCTGTGGAGCTTGGCTGTGGCTGCAGGAGCAAAGCGAGCCAGGAAAACACAATGGGAGGGGGGAGTCAAATCACCAGCTCCTTGGAGCTGAAGGGCAGCCTTGGGAGAGCAGCTGGACAAGGTTAAACAGTGCTTTGCTCCTGCCAGCCCGAGGGAGGCCCTCAGCAGGCTGGCCCTCCAGAGGTTGCCTGGGTGGTTGATGGCCCTGGAATGGGCCCCTGGGAGAGGTTTGTCACACACAACACAAACAGCAGGTGAAGGAAGAGCCTGGGGCTGACCAAGGCTGAGTTCTGTAACCTTGGGAATGGTAAATGGGCCCTTGAAGGGATGCTGGGCTGTGATGGGGAGCTGGGGCACAGCACTGGGAATGATCACTCCAGACCCTGAATGAGAGGGGAAGGTGGGCTCACTGCTCAGCCCTGCAGAGCAAGGAGTGGAGAGACTCACTAAACACCATGGGGGGGAAAAAAAAAGAGACTCAATTATTCTCCTGCATATAGACACAAATTAATTAACTGAGTGTACCACAGGGGGACATTTCCCATGACCTGCAGAGAGGAGTTTCGGGGAGAAATGGCTGATGATTAATGCTCCTCTGCATCAACAGGAGCCTGGGAAGGGCTGCTGGAGAAAGGCAAGGCTTTGTACACCTTCAGCCTGGGCAAGACACTCTGTGTTTGGGCAAACATTTGCCACTAGTTATCCCCAGAATTTCACACCAATTTCTGATGTCACCAAGGGTGGCACAACCCGTGTTTTCATCAGTGGTGAAAGAGCAGAAAGTGTGGCCAGAGCATGGGAGAAGTTTTTGAGAGAGCCAGAGCCAACCCAGCACCTGCATTCGAGCTGAGCAAGACAAAGTGCCAGCTCCTGTTCTGCAAATAACCTGCCTGGAAATAAATGAACAGCACAGAGGATGAGGGAAGGTGAGAGCTGGGTTAAGCCCCTCACCACTGTGGTTGTGTGGTGGTTTAAAGAGTTGAAAAATCAACATGGCTAATTGATACTGCACAAACCCACAGTGCTGGAATGATAAATGCAAAAAAACACAAAGGTTGCCTCTGGTTGTTTTTAAAGGGAATGTCAGGGCAGTTCACTCACCACCAGGCAGCCAGTCAGGAGTCCAGCAGCTTGTGTGATGTGCAGTGAACAAAAGGACACTTGTGAATACTCTGCAATAAAAATGAAGTTCATGGTCATGGCAATTTGGTATTAAAAACTTCATATTTAATCATGATGAGCAGTGTCAGCTGAAAGCAAGGATTGCTGGAGGATGGTGTCAACACTCCCCACACACAGAAATGAACCCATTGTTTTTTATTTCAGCTATAAAATGCAAGATTTCAATATTAAATACTCACCTGGAGACCACCACTGGCTGTGGGGATCTTCCAGAGCATCAGGCAGAGCTCAGGGGAGCAAAGGTCAGGGATGGGGTTTGTACCTGTCACTCTGACAGGAAAGAATCTGTCTCCTCTGCCCAAAACATGGGCTGTGATTGACAGCACTGCTGCTGTGGATGAGACCCTGCAAACAGGTCTGCAGCTGCTGGGAGGGGCTCGTGCAGCACGTTCCCACCTCCTGTGCCAGCTCAGGGAGAGCTCCCAGTCAACAGTTTGGATTCTCTACAATGGATATGTGAACATAGTTTTAAAATTAGAACATCTGAGAGAAAGGGACCAGGCTGTGTCACACTGAGCTCAGCTGAACAGTGTCACCAGCAAGGGTGTGGGGGCTTTTGCCAACCTCAGAGCTGGGTTGGGTGAGAGGGAAAAGCTGGTAAAGCTGGTGGTGAAACCCTCCCACACCTGTTCATTCCTGCTGCCCCAGGGCCAGCTTCACACTGCTAGAGAGGTAACCATGCCCAGCCTGGCTTTGCTGGGCAAGGCCTGCCTGGGTGATGCTGTCCTGCAGCAGGGAGAGTTTATCCACCATGGATTTAGATCCCAGTGAAAAGGGAAGCCTGGGTATGGACAGGCTGTCTCTGCACACTGGGGGCTGCAGTGCAGTGGGGCTGTATCAGATAGTGCCAAAACTATCTCAAACAGTGCCAAAGTGTCTAACTCTGAATGTGGTGCCAGGCTCTGATCCCTCCTTAACTCTGCTCAATTACTGAACAGCACCAGCCAAGCGTGTGTTGTCACCTGCTGACATTTTATTTAACAGATATATGGAAACAAGGATTCCTTCCTCCTTGGAAGTTGCTGGCGAAGTCACTGGGGACTTGGGGATGCATAAAGAGACAGACAAGGCAAAACAAACAGCTCAATCTGCCTCCCAGCCCCGGGAGCCAGCGCAGCTCTGGGAGGATCCCGCTGTGCTCCCGCCGGGAATGGGATCCCCATGGCAGGGACTGCCCTGGCCACGGCCCTGGGGCAGCCAGGGCTGGGCTGGTGTGCAATTCCCTGCCTGGGAAAGACACCCTGGAAGCTCAGGTGGGTCCCAGAGCTGTTCTCTCCTGTTGCAATCAGCAGCCAAGGGCTGGTGCCTGCAGAGCATCTGCCGGTGCCTCTGGGAGGGACGGGCCCTTGCCGGTCCTGGTGCCTCTCCATTGTCTGTAGAGACCTCAAATTCTGGTGCCAGGACACTCCTCCAGGCTCCAGGGTGGATGTGGCCAAGGTGATGTCCCTCTGACCTGGAAGAAGAGCTGTGTTCATCACCAGGGCCTTGGAGCACAGAGCAAAACCAAAGGGAAATATTTCCCAAGGTCCTGTGTGAATTAGGAGCCTCTTGGCTTTACCCACAGCCAGCTGTGGGCAGTTGTGAGGCTTCTTTTGGCTGGATAGTTTATTGACCAGGAAAAAAAGCATGACTGAATCTTTATTCAAAATTCTGTGAAGTAACAGAAAAGCAGAACCATTTTAGCAACAGGATATTCTAAAGAGTAATGAAGTCTTGATCCCCCATTTTAAATCCTTGTGTTTTCTTTTCAAAATCATTCACATTTGATAAAAAGAAGAGGCAAATAAGCTTACCTGTTCCCAGCACAACGAGTGTTTGGCCGAGCAGTTTGTCATACCCTCGGTAATTCTTAATTCCTTTTTCAGTTTAACTAATGAAGTGAAGAATCAATTACTCTCACAGCTTCCAATCTGCAAAGATATTAAGGTAATCTGGGGCCAGATTCACAGAAGCATTTCTGTGCCTGGCACTGCAGAGGCACCTGACAGGAACCACCAAATGTGTTTGCAGGTGTATTTATTGTTCTGCACATTCCAAAAACTCATCAAGAGCCTGTGAGACTCGTTCTCTGACAGGGCCAGGATTTAGTCAAAGGTTGGACTCCGTGGTCTTGGAGGTCTTTTCTGACTTGAATGATGCTGTGATTCATTCTCACTGCTCTAAAAACAGCTGAGAAGAGCTCAGCTCCTTCCCAGTCCTCACTAGATTTAGGGGAGACTCCTCAGGTTATCCAAGCACTGTGCTGGATGAGCTGGAGCCACTGAGAGGGAATAACCCTCCTGCCACCCTCCTGTCCCTGTGTCCCATCCATCTCGTCCCTGTCCCTGGGCAGGAGGCTGGGCTGGGCTGTCCCCAGGGAGGCTGGCAGGGCTGGTGGTGGGCACTGCAAGGTCATCTCTGCCCGTGCCCCCGGTGACATCTGCACCCATTCCAGCCTCCCAGCGAAGCTGTGCAGGGCAGAGCATGAGGGATGAGCAGGGATGAGCCTCCAGCTCTGCTCCCTGCCCGTTCCCCGCGGGGGTGATGGATGGCAGAGGCTGAGTCAGCTCCCGGGTGACCTTGGCAGGGTCCCCCCGGGCCGTCCCCGCGGCGGCCCCGCCCGGGCAGATTGATGGAGCTGCCGCTCCGTTCTGCGCTGCTCCTCTGCCGGGAGACGCTCGTACATCACCCCCACGGCGTGTCTGCAGAGCTGAGGTCACGCTTTCAACAGGCAAGAAATGTTCCCAAATAAATCACAGCCATCCCTCAGCCAGGGCCCTGCCAGGGGAGGGGGTGAGGAGCACGGGGAGCTGCTGGGGGGGTGGGCACGGGATGTGCAGACCCTCCCGTGGGACACAGTGCACTCACTAATGGGCTCTCTGCCTCGGGGGTGAGCCCACAGCAGGCAGCAGAGATGCCATTCCCCAAGGATTTCTCCCAGCTTCCAGTGGGAATGGTTCTCTCCCTGCATTTCGTGCACTGGGGCTCAGCCCCTCCCAGCTGAGGAGCCTCTTGTTCCACACACTCAGCTTTTTGGGGTGCACAGAGCAGCACATCCTTCCCTGAGGCTGGAGAGAAAGGTGTCCCAAAATTCCTCCCCTGGGGTGGCCTGGAGCAATCCTCACAGAGTGGGGCTCAGGACTGGCCCCAGGTCCCCTTCCCATTCCCATGCCAGGTCTGCACCTGCCCTGGGATATGGCCTGTGTTCCCAAAGCTCCAGTTCAGGGAACTCTTTGACATTTTTGGGGTTGGTTTCTGACACCAGGAGCTGTGCCAGTGCTGGAGGGCTGAGAGGAGCATCCCCTCTCCCAGCTCCCACCTGCCTGCACTGCCTGGGGGTTCTGCTGGTGGAGATCAGCACCTCCAGGAGCTGGGGGAGGGGGGAGACCCTCCCAGCAGTGGGTCAGGGCCCTTTGCTGCTGCCCTGAGGCACAGATGTGCTGGACAGCTGGAGCACAGACAGCACATCTGGCCCTGCAGCTCCATCCCTGTCTGAGCCCCAGCCTGGCTCACACTCCAGGGCCAGGCTGGAGCTTTAGAGAAACCCAGGAAATATGTCTGTGTGTTCTCTGCACTGCAGTTCTGCTCCAGGCCCTGGGACAGAGCCCTGGGGCTGTGCCAACACAGGCAGCCCTTCCCCTGCTCCAGTGCTGCTGGGCCAGGTTGTCACTGGTGACCTGATCCCAGTACCTGATGTCTGCCCCATCCCACTGGGAACTGAGGGGGTGCAGAGGGAAAGGTGCAACATGTCTGGGTTGAAAGTCCATCTTTGGATCTCAAACAGGGCAGGAGGATGCACTGGTGACCTCACTTAATGGGTGTGGAAACTGAGGCCTGCAGAAGACAGGGAAGTTCCAGGTGCTGAGGCTCCAAAATTCCTGTCCTGCCCTTCCCCCTGAGCCCTGGTGGCTCAGCCTGGAGCTGAACTTCACTGCTGACACCTTGGCATTGACACGATGGAGAAGGCTCTTCCAGAGGAGTCTGAAGCTTCATGAACCTCAGCCTCCCATCTCCCAAACACAGAGATGTTGTCTCTGGGTGTTGTGTGACAAAGGTCACAGTGGGGACCTCCCAGAGCAGAGACCCTTCAAGAGGGGAGCAGCTGCAGAGGGGAGGTGGGGGATGCCATGAGCTGGGTGCTGGGTCCAGCCTCATAGCACGCTGTATCCCACTGGGAACTGCCTCTGGCTTTTCCCAGGGGATCCCATCTTCCTGGCATTTTGATGTTGTCAGTCTGCTGCCAGCCAGGTTACTGAGCCCAAGGAGAACTGGATTTTCTGTAATGAGCAGCCACACTCTGGTCCTTCTGATGGTGCCCAGCCAAGTTGGAAATGGAGACTGGGACTGTGCCAAAACCTTTGAACCGGAAAACAAAAGCTGGCCTTGAGCTTTGGAAGCTCTTGTCATCTTTTCCAGTCATCTCAGAGCTGGAGCTGATAGGTTCTCTCAGTCTGTCCCCGGCATCACTGTGGGTCCCAGTCCATGTGGGACTTCTAAAAACGTAGTTAGGAGTGCTGAGGTTTCATTTCACTGCTTGCAAGAGACACAGCAGGGAAGAATTCCAGAGTCATGCTTAAGTTCAGTGGTTGAACTGACCCATCCCCAGTGACCACGATGGGAACAGGGACACCCAGCTCAGCTCCTGCCACCTCCCAGGAAGGTCACCAACAGCCACATGTGCTGGAGTCAGGGGCGAGGGTGGTACGGGGGGAAACTGTCACCAGAACTACAAGAGAAAGCACAAGTTCTCTCATGTGACAGTTTGGAACTCAATTCCATTTCAGACATCCTAAAAAAGCTGCAGGGCCAAACTTGCCCAGCCTGAACTTGTGCTGCACACAAACCCAGGCCAGCCAGGACATGCTGAGGAGAGATGAGAGCACAGCACACTCCTGTACCTAGAGCTCTTCAGGGAAGGAAGAAAGGTCACTCAGGAGGAGAACAGCCCTTGCTGCTCTTGAAAACCATCTCTGAACCTCTGTCAAGGCAGTGACTGAGTCCTGAGCTGGAGCTGCAAGTTTTCCCTGCTTTGCTGCCCTTGCAGTTCTCTGGGGGAGCCTCAGAGACCCCCCCAAAACCAGCAGGTTCTCCTTTTTACAGGGAGAAGAGCACCAGGCTTGTCATCATCCCCCCAGGAGAGGACCCTGGTGCCACAGGGTTGTGTGATGTTGCATCACCCTGAGCTGTTTCTTTGTGAGGATTCAAAGGAGGGAGACTTGATGAGCTTTTTCCAGGAAAAAGCAGGAATGAAGGAGGGAAGGTGTCCTTCAGGAGGCTGTTCAGTGCTGTGCAGGAGCAGGAACACCCAGCTGGCTGCATGAGGTGTTATCACAGTGGGAAAGGTAAGACTGGAAGGAATCTGCTCTAGGTAAGAATGGAATTGTTTCTCCAGTGCCTACAGATTCTCTTTTCTCATTTGTGACATAGAAAAAAATCCCCCTTCCTCCCTTCTCTCCCAGGGCCTCCATGAGGATTCATTCCTTTAGCTGAGTTCCTTTAGGAGCTGTGCTTTGATGATCCTTGGGGGTCCTTCCAACTCAGGGTCTTCTGTGGTTCCATGATTATGCTGGAGGAAAAACATGTCCAGTGCTGGCTGCTGGGGTGTCTCTCCAGGATGCTGCTGTGCCCAGTGCCCTGGATGTGGCACCACGAGGACACCCCAGGTGTGGCACAGCACAGAACCACCCCGGGGCAGGGGGGAGGACAAGAGGATGTGCCTTTCCAAACCACAGCACATTTCTGCTCCTTCTAAAAGCAACAGCAAGTCCAAGTGGTGTAGGATAAGGGAAGGGCCTCCCCCACCCTGTGAGTGGTTTGGAGCTGGGTGTTTAAGAGGGTGTGACTGGCATTCAGCTCATTTCCAGCATCTGCTTCCAAGGGGGTTGTTCCCAAATCCCCAGGCGCTCTGGTGTTGTTTTCCTGCTCCCACCCAGGGCTGCGGTGCCAGGGTGCCCACTGAGCTGTGCCTGGGCACCGTGCCAGCCTCGCAGGGAGCTGCTCCACGGACAAACAGGGCAGGGCCGTCCCCGGGGACAGCGAGGCTGCCTCCCTGCGCAGGACACCAGACACCAGCGTTCCCGGGAGCCACATCCACGGCCCGGCCTGTCCCTGCTCCTCCCCAGTGCCAGCCAGCCCTGGGCGGCACAACCAGAGTGTCCACGGGCTGCCACCACCCTCTGCTGGGGGACAGGGACCGTAGAGGGACTGGGATGGAGCGGGACGGGGATGGAGTAGGGGGATGGAGAGGCAGGGTCTTGGAGCAGGACTAGGATGGAGCGGGACGAGGACGGAGCAGAAGGGGGATGGAGCAGGAAGATGGAGAAGCAGGGGCTTGGAGCAGGACGGGGATGGAGCAGGATGGGCATGGAGAGGGAGGGCCATGGAGCAGGGTGTCCCCGTGGCATTGCAATCCCATGCCCAGATCCTGGCTCATTCAGGTCGGATCCTGGCGTTCCCTGAACCAGCAAAGCTGTGCTCTGGCACCTCCCCGGGGAGCGCTCCCGGCTCTCTGCCCTCCCCATCCTCGGCAGCGTCTCCACAAGAAGCAGGGAGCAGATGTGACAAACGCGCTGCCTGCACGATCTCTCCCACATCCCCCCGAGCCCGGGCTCTGCCTGCTGAGACCCTTCACAGCCCATTAGGCAATTCAGGTCCGGGAACACGCGTCTCTCTCCAGGCACCGCAGGAGGCGGCGGCCGCCCCGCTTCCCCCCGCGGTGCCAGCCGAGGGGTCCGTGGCTCCCCGGCACTCCCGGCTGCTTAGCCGGGCTGGCACCCGCGGGGAGCGGCCGGTCGATGGGCCGGGGGTCACCTGGCCACGGCAGGAGGAAAAGGCGACCACCCGTTCTCCGAGGGAGGGGGAAATTCATTGACTGCACCCAGGAGCCCCCTCCTCGCTGCCCCAGTTTCCCAGTCCCAGGCGGTGGTGCCTGACCCGGGGTGGGCTCTCCGGAGGGGTCTGTCCTCAGGGGGCACCCCCGGGGCCGCGTCCCGTCCTCCAGAATTTCAACCAGTCGGAGCAAGGGGTTTGAAGTTGGTTCAGTGAGACGCCGTGTCTCAGACCTTCTCTCAGGGCCTTATTAAAATGCAGACTGCAAATTCAGATACTGTAAACAAGGTCACTGGAGAATGAAGATCAACAGAGTGCAAGCACAAGGAATGCAGAGCATTAATATTCTGATGTGTGAGCCCGTCCTAAATATTTTATCAGGCTAAGCTTTTTTGTATTGAGGCATCCTTCCCCTGCCTTCCTCCTCCTCTCCTGCCTGCTTCACGTCCTTTTCTCTTGCGTTCACAAAAAGCACTTTGTGTTTCGGCTGAGCCTTGAAATGTATGCAAACCTCCCTCTCCCCCCTCCAAGAAAACCCTCGCCCTCTTCCAGGCGGAGGGGGAGAGATTTCCTAACGGGGTTTCTTTTGTTTCTGTCAACATCTCACTTAGGCAGCGGGCTCGGAGACTTATTGAGCGCTGCCAGGGTCTTATCACCCACGGCTGCTCCCTCTCCCCGGCAGGAATGCAGGGATTCCCTCCCACCTCCAGCCGCTCTGCGAATCCGCACCGCCCCCGGCTCTGCACCGGCATCCTCCTGGGATCGTGGCATCGTCCCGGGGATGTGCCATCGTCCCAGGAATGTGCCACCACCCTGGACATGTGCCATGGTCCCGGCTGCTGCTCCCGAGCTGTCTCCCAGAGGGTGGTTCTGGCTCGGGGGGGATGATCCAGAGGTGTCTGCCCTGGTGTCAGAGCAGCCAGCCCTGGGTCATCGGCCCGTGCTCTGAGAGCAGCTGAAAAGCACTTTGTCGGTGCAGAAGGAACTGCAGTGCAGCCTCAGCTGGGGGGAGAAGGGGCTTCCTGACCCCAAGAATAGGTTCCTGGGCCCTGCAGTGTAAGATCTGATTGTGCTCCTCAAGGAGCTGCCTCACACAGTGCTGAGGTATCTGTGCCTTTGGAAACCCAGCATGGATTGATTTTGTTTCACTTTTATTTTCGGGTCACACAGTCCTGGAAGGGTCCAGAGCATCACCAAGCCCCAGAATGGTATTTTTTTCCCTGTTATTTCAGGTCAGGCTGAGAAATTTGGTCCTTGTTATCAACCCCCCTCCTGGAGTCACTGCATGACATGGGCAAATCATGCTCCAGGGGGGGCTCCCGGGGCTCTGCTGGCCCAGAGGGAGTAGTTTTTTGGATATTCCATTCAAATGGGACCCAGAGATCCAGGGATACGCTTGCTGATCCTGAAATTTCCCACTGTTTATCCCCATTTCCACCTGGTGGTTGCACACTTTCCTTTGTGCTACCCACTAACCCCAAATCTGTCTGGTTTATAGAACTCCAGTCATCCCATTAACTGCAATTTCCACAAAGTGGAGTGGCCAACCACACATCCCAAGTAATGAATAGCAGAGGATTGAAGGGAACAGATTGGGAATAGTCAATTGAATGGGAATTATTCATGCAAACTGTAGCACAGGCTCTTACAAACAGCAAATGCACTCCAGAAAATGAGGGCATTTATGTAATGACATCTCATTAAAAAAATAATCATAAGAAATTGATTATTAATAAAATATTGAGAGATAATTAACATTTTTTTTTCCTCAGCAGAAGATTCCAGAAAAGGGGCTACTTCTCCTTTTCAACTCCAACACTGGCTTCCAAAGGACTTAAAAGAGAACCTTCTGCATTAACCAGAAAAATCTGGCCTAAAATGAACGTTTAAAAAATGCAACATGAATTAATGGGTGAGCTTTTTAGCAGGTGAGATGTTGGAATCCATACAAATTGATATTTTTTGATCATAAATAACAGTCCAGATCTGAAACTGCTGTACAATTAGCAGTCCTTGGACCTGCAATGCTTTTGCAATTGCGTGGAGCGGATTTGATTTCATTTTTTTTTTCAACTCTAATGTTAAAAGCAGCAGCTCCACTGCCCAGCTGCCAGCAGGGTGAGGGCAGGGAGGAGTGGATTGGGTGGAGGCATCATTTGGCACCTTCCCCACAGCATGGAGAGGGTTTTGACCCCTGAGAGCTCAGCACTGACAGGGCAGGGAAGCAATTCCTGTGATCCCCAAATGCCCCTGACACTGGACACCTTCTGACAAGGATGGGGGGACCAACAGCTCAGACAGAAGTGCAGGGCAGGCCCCAAATCCTCCTGCAGAGCGCTGGGCTGCTAAAACTGAGCATCACATCTCAGGTGCTCACACTGCCCACACAGACACAGAGCCCACACCCGTGGGAGCAGGGCAAGGCAATGGAGGAATCACGGAATCACTGAGTGGTTTGGGTTGGAAGGGACAAACCATCAGTCGGTGTGTTGTGGGCATGGGAACACAGGGATGTCACAGAGTCATGGAATCCCAGAATGGTTTGGGTTGGAAGGGACCTTAAAGCTCATCCAGTCCCACCCCCTGCCATGGGCAGGGACACCTCCCACTAGCCCAGGTTGCTCCAAGCCCCATCCAACCTGGCCTTGGACACTTCCAGGGATCCAGGAGCAGCCACAGCTTCTCTGGGTAAGCTGCACCAACCCCTCACCAACCTCACAGGGAAGAACTCCTTCACAGCATCCCACCTATCCCTACCCTCTGGCAGTGGGAAGCCATTCCCTGTGTCCTGTCCCTCCATCCCTTGTCCCCAGTCCCTCTCCAGCTCTCCTGGAGCCCCTTTAGGCCCTGCAAGGGGCTCTCAGGTCTCCCTGGAGCCTTCTCTTCTCCAGGGGAAACCCCCCAGCTCTCCCAGCCTGGCTCCAGAGCAGAGGGGCTCCAGCCCTGGAGCATCTCCGGGGCCTCCTCTGGACTCTCTGCAGCAGCTCCAGGTCCTTGTGCTGCTGTTCCCAGGGCTGGGGCAGCTCTGCAGGGGGGTCTCACCTGAGGGGGCAGAGGGGCAGAATCCCCCCCTCCCTGCTGCCCATGCTGGGGGACCAGCCCAGGGCACGGGGGGTTTCTGGACTGCAGCAGACACTGCTGGCAGGGTTTGAGCTGCTGCAAACTCCCCGGGCTGCCCAGCAGGAGGGGCTGAGCTGCCTCGGGCCAGTTTGGCTCCCAAGAGCTCAGGTGCCTCCCCCCAGGCCGGGCTGGTTCAGTGCTCGGCTCCTGATGAGGATCTTGGCAGCACCAGGATCCAGGAGAGCCCTGCCATGTTTTCCCTCAGTTGTTGGCACAGCCCTCTGGAAAAGCCCAGACACGTCCCCCCTCCCTCGGTGCCTGTGTGTGCTCAGCCCTCCAGACCAGCCAGGGGCACCCCGGGGAATGAAGACATTTATCCTGCACATTGACTGGCCTGTGCTCTCCTCCCTTTTGAAATACAGCAGCTTATTGATTTATATTTAAAAGGGGTGAATGCAGCATATATCAGTATATTAGACACACTCCACACAAACAGAAAGGGCACCACTGCCTTCCCTCCTGAGCAATTCATCACCTTCCACAGCTCTCCCAGGGAAACAGCCGAGCACACCGAGGGGGAGAGGGGACTTCTCCCTTGTGCAGCCTCCCTGAGCACATTCCCTGGCAGGGCAGAGGAATGACATGGAAGCACCACGTCCAGACCCCACGTGCTCCTGGGTTGTCACTCCCTGCAAGGGGCTTTTCCCTCCGGCCTGGGGAATACAGGGAGGAGCTGCCACACGTGGCTTGGCCTGGGGACATCGAGGCACAGGGAGATCAGCTGGCCTTGGGTCACATTGCAAGGCTGAAGGAAGCAAAGATTGGACCTTTGGAGGTTGTGGATTCCCCGTTCCTGGAGGTGAGCTGGCACTTTGCCTTGCTCAGCTCAAATGCTGGTGCTGGGTTGGCTCTGGCTCTCTCAAAAACTTCTCCATGCTCTGGCCACACTTTCTGCTCCTTCACCACTGATGAACACATGGGCTGTGCCACCCTTGGTGACATCAGAAATTGGTGTGAAATTCTGGGGAAAACCAGGGCAGGGCAGGGAAGGGCAGGAAGGGAGGGAAGGGAAAGGCATCAACAGCCACACTGGGAGGGAGAGACCCCAAGAAGGCAATTCTCCATGTCCCAGCACGGCAGGGAATTAAACCCCAGACCTCCATTGGATGTCAGAGGCAAAGGGAACTTCCTCATCCCCACTGTTAGGGCAGAAACTCACCCCTGTAACAGCACACACCCCATTCCTCCTCCCTTCCCTTGGCTGCAGGACACAAAGCCCTGCAAGCAGCTTTTCCTCTCTCAGCCTCAGGCCCAGAGGCTGCTCCTTCCTCAGGGCTGGGCCCTGGCAGAACATCCTCCCCACCAACCCCACACACAGCAGCAAGCTGTGGATGAAGCCCCTCTCCTCATCCAGAGGGAGGGAGGGATTTCAGGCACCGGGATTTCAGGTGCCACAGTGAAATTCCAGCCCCTCCTCTGCCTCAGGGCTGTTTTTGGCCCTGCCTTTGCTGGGTTTCCATGTGCAGCACGAGCAGGGCAGTTCATCTCTCACGTTTGCCAGGCACAGGAATGACATGGGGGCCATGGGAACGTGTTCTGTGTATCCCAGGAGATCTGAGGGCAGGAACCATCCAGAGGGAGGGCAGGGAAGGGCAGCACAGGGAAGGGCAGAGGCACAGCCATGCCATGTTCACTGAGCACCTGATATCTGAGTCAAATCCCCACTGCTGTCCCCATGCAGGGGAGCGTGGCTGTGCTGGAACATCCCCTGGGATATGATGCACACCTGTGATTATCCTGCCTCGCAATTCCCCGTCCCTGCACTGCCCTGAGCCGGCCCTGCAAGTGGCAGCCTTATTTATCTGGCAATAAAGGCCCTTCTCCTTGCAAAATGAGTGTTCAGCTGGGAAATAATGGGCAGTTTGGGCTCAGCTGGAGCTGTGCCCAGAGGTGAAATGTGATGGGGAAAGGGCTCTGTCCTCCCAGCTGCACCAGACACCCCGTGAGCTGCTGCCCAGGGTGGCCACCCAAGGGCAGCCCAGGGAGGGGAGATGCAGCCACACAGCAGGAGAGTCACAGGGAGCCCAGAGTGTTCCCTGTTTCCTTTGCTTCTCCCCATGGCTGATTAACAGGGAAGGAGAGCAGAGACACTGAGCTCTGCTCTGGGGGAGCAGGGACAGCCCCCAGGGAATGGCTGGAGCTGTGTCAGGGCAGGCTCAGGGTGGATCTCAGGGAAAGGTTCTTCCCCCACAGGCTGGTTGGGCACTGAACAGGCTCCCCAGGGCAGTGGGCACAGCCCCAAGGCTGCCAGAGCTGCAGGAGGCTTTGGCTGATCCTCTGGGGCACAGGGGGTGACTCTTGGGGCTGGGCCTGTGCAGGGCTGAGGGTTGGACTGGATGGTCCCTGTGGGTCCCTCCCAGCTCAGCATATCCTGGGATTCTGTGATTTGTGACTGTAACATCCATGCCCAGTAAGGGTTATGGGCCCCTCTGCACATCCCTGCTCCTGCTGCCCCCCCTCCTGCCCCAAGCTGCACCCTGATGGCACCACCAGGGTCAGCTCCTCTCTTGTGCTGGAGGAGCAGGCCCTGCCCCTCCTGTTCCCTCGCAGGGAGGCTGGGGAGATGCCCCCTGATGAGTTCCCAGTGTCCAGGCCATGGGGTTCTCCTCCTTCACCGAGCCTTATCCTTGGGAAAGGAGGGGTTAACAAACCCCGTGTGATGGGGCAAAGAGCAACGGGAGGGGAAGACCTGGCTCCTCCCCCAGGGTCCACCTGGAAGGGGGCAGCAATAGAAGGAAGGGGTGCAAGGTCCCTCATCGTCAGGGAGAGAAGATGGACCGTGGTAACCTTGCTGGGAGGGGTCTGGGAGCCTTGGTCCCCCCAGGGGACACCAGAGGCAGCTGCCTCATGATCAGGCAGCTCCAGTCTGGCTCTCAGCTCTGTGGCATTTGTGAGAGCCCAGCCTGAGCAGGAGCAGTGACAACAGCAAACCCATTTATGGTGTGCTTTGGGATCTGTCTGTGCTTGATGCTGAGGATGCTGCAGGGAAACCAGGCTCAGAAATATTATCGTTGCCATCATCATTATTATTATTATCAGTATTCCCCTGGTGGTGGCTGCACAGCAAACCCAGCCAGAGCTGCTCTGGTGGCATTTCCCTCCACCCACCCCAACTCCCCATTGCTTTGACTAGACAGAAATTGCCCTCAAGAACATCTCCAGTTTCTGAATGTTGATTTCTGTTTAGTTAATTAAATGGTTTTAGTTCTAGTTTTCAGTTTTCTGCACTCTCAGTGCTAAAAGCCAGTCAGTTGTAAGGGAATAAAATGATGTTGTCCCAGAATTCTACAAGAAGGATGGAGAGAGACTATTTACAAGGGTATATGGTGACAGGGCAAGGGGAATGACTGCCCACTGACAAAGAGTAAGCCTGGATTCAACATTAAGTAAAAATTCTCCCCTGTGAGGGTGGGCAGGCCCTGGCACAGGTTACCCAGAGAAGCTGTGGCTGCCCCTGGATCCCTGGAAGTGTCCAAGGCCAGGCTGGAGCAACCTGGGACTAGTGGAAGGTGTCCCTGCCCATGGCAGGGGGTGGGACTGGATGAGCTTCAAGGTCCCTTCCAACCCAAACCACTCTGTGATTCCATGAATTCTCAGGAAGGACATTGAGGTTTTAAGTAGGTCTGCAGCCACAGAGACTGACCTGTGCCCCCTGCACCCACTACCACACTGTGGGGGAAGGGGCAGCCTGGCCCCAAATCCCCCCTCACTGTCACTTGTGGTGTCACCTCCCCCCTCAGACAGCTGGGGTGATAATCACCTCCCCTGGCACGGGGAGGGTTAATTAGCCAGTGTTTGTTCAGAGCTGTGAATAGGTAAAATGCTGTCTAAGTGCAGAGCATTATGATTAATAACATCCAGGCTGCTAAAGCAAAGTGCTTAGAAGGATTCCGAAAGGATTATTCATTTATATGAATACAGAGGATATCTACAGTTACATTAAATGGGATAAAAATCTGCAGGGGACCTAAACCCTCACGCTTCAGGACATAAACCAGCCATTAGCTGCCTGGGTTGGGGAGGCAGATCTCTCAGAACACTTTAGCATCGTGTCACAGTGCTCAGCGGGGGCCCCTCATCTTCCCTGCCAGCATCCAGGACCTGCTCCTCAGCCCGGCCCTGTGGAGGGGAGGCCAAGCCTGTGTCTTCCTGGCAGCTCCCAATCACACAATCACACCATCACAGAACCTCCTGAGCTGGAGGGACCCACCAGGATCATCCAGTCCAACCCCTGGCCCTGCACAGACACCCCAACAATCCCACCCCGTCCCTCAGAGCGTTGTCCAAACCCTCCTGCAGCTCTGGCAGCCTTAGGGCTGTGCCCAACAATGTTGTGACCACAAATCCTAGTCCAGAGGTATATATTATATCCAGAGATGTATTTCCTGCTCCCCTGCCTGTGCTGCCTTGTGCCACCCTCCCTGGTGCCTCACTTGTGTGCTGCCCCACCTTGGTGAGCCCCCAGCCCCTGCTTTGCTGCAGACCCACTGCAGTCTGTCAGGGCAGTGGGACCAGCGTGGCATGAACACAAATGACCCTGGGCTCACCACTTCGTGCTCCTCTGCTAAAATTGAGGAAATGAGGGAGCCTGGGTGGTGGCAGGAGGTGCTGAGAGCAGGAGGGGTGCAGGGGGTGAGCCCAACAACGAGGGTTCCCTTCACTGGTTGCACAGACCTTTGCGGGCTCTGCCCATGCCCAGTGTCCAGGGGCAGGCTCAGAGCACCTTCCAGGCTGGTCCTGGCTGGTGTCACCTCCCCGGGGCAGGGGCTGAGCAGAGCCTGGCCACAGATGTGCTGAGCACATCTGCCATCTGCACCTTGGAGCAAGGCTTTGTGTCCCAGCAGTTCAGCAGCCAGAAAGGGAGGTGGAAGGACCTGTGGATTGAGGAGAACTCTTAGAGCTCTGTTGGTTCTGGCTTCCCCCAGCATTTCTGGCTCCCTTCAGCAAAGAAAAACTGTTCTCACAGTGTGTGTCTGCTCAAAGCACTCCCTGTACCACCAATTTCTCTGTTTTGTTGCTCAGACAGGAGAATCTCAAGCAGTTTTGCCCCCACCTTCAGCAGCTGATCTGCTGTACTTTGCTTGGGATTTTTCAGTGTTCCTTCACATTTTGCTGTGGGGCTGTTTGGTTTTTTTTTTAAAATTATTTTATTTTTTGTTGTTGGGGCAAAAAAAAGGAATGCCGAAGGTGCAAATGTATTGCAAAGTGTTGCAGGATTATCTGGCTGTGTGGTATTTTTAGTCACAGCAGTAAGAAGAATATACCCCAGATTTGATCTTGGACAGTGACGAGAAGATAAGGATTGCAAGAAATTAAACCCAGGAAATGCAGAAAATCATAATGCAGGAAATTAAAAGGCAGTAAATTCAGAAGCGATACAAGTTTTTATGCAGCGTGTGGTTGGAGCTGCAGAGCTCATTGCCAGGAGATATTAAAATAGGTTGGATGTGCATATGAACACCATCAGCTGCAGTTACTGTGAGCACAGTAAACATTAAGCACTTTAACCCTCTTCCTGCACAGCACAGGCTGACCCTGCTTGTGCTGGTGGTGACCAAAGAGCTTCTCCAGGAGGAGTGAGGGGTGATGGTGACTGTGCCGGTGTTAGGGGTTGTGAAACCCTCCTTCCAGCACCTGCACCTCCAGGGGAGCTGTCCCTGTGTCTCTGCTGGGGTCTCTGAGGTGACCCCAGAGGAGCTCCCTGGCTCTGGGAAAGGGGCAGGGAGGGGTGAGGAGCTGCAGTTTTGGGTTGCACAGTCTGGAGCAGAGTCCTCTGGAGCTCTCCTGGTTCAGGCACTGCTGAGGTTCAGCTGCAGCGTCTTTGGCCTTCAGCAAGAGCCCTCTGCAGCCCTGCAAGGCCTCCCACTTCCTGAAGAACTGACCTCATGCCTAAGCCCCCAGGGCCAGGCCCAGGGATATCCTGGGATGTCTCGTTTTCCTCAGCCAGCCAGGCCCCTGCCAAGGACTCAGTGCATCCCTCATCACCAGGAGAGTGGCCTGGGGTGGGGATGTGACCCTGCAGACCAGGGGGAACGGTGACCCCTCTTCAGCCAGCTGTGGGGGGCTGCCCAAGCAGCACTTCCCCCCCATTTTGCAGGTGAAAGTGCTCAGCAGAAACACCTGACTTGCTGTGGGTGGGTGCTCCAGCCTGGAAGACCCCCTGACACAGGAGGTGACAGGGACGCCCAGGCACCTCCCTCTCTCTGTGCTCATTACACGAACTGAGACCCCTTCCCTCACTGAGAAGGAGCCAAACCCAATTTGTGTCATTCCCTAACGTGCTCTCCAGTATGTTCCATTGGCTCCAGTTAAGTAATGGCAGCCCCAGCAGCAGAAAGGGAGGGGGTTGCTCAGCCTTCATCCCTCTCTGGGCTGTGCTGTGACACCGATCCTAACGAGCTCCAGGCACGGGGGTGTCCCCCTGAGCCGCTCTTTGTGCCGCTGCAGCCGCTCAGCACTGGTTAATGTGCACTTAACACCAAGTGCCTCCTGACAAAGATGCTCGGCGAGCCGGAGCCGCCGCGGGGCCGTGGAATTTCTGCTTTCGAGCGGGATCCTCCGCGGGCATCACCGGGGAGGACTCGCTGCACGCCGGAGAAGAAAGGAAGGCTTGAAGTGAAGATTTAAAGAAGGGGATGGAGCATCTACAAAGCAGGGGAACACACGCCCTCCAGCTGTGGAAGGAGGCAGAAGGGAGACGGAGATAAAAGGGGAGCTTTGATCTTCCTCGATCCATCGGGCTTCGATCGGCGTGTCCCGCTGTGCCGGGGCTGGCCGGGGGCTGGTTGTCACTGCCTCGGTGCTGGGCTGGATGGCAGCAAAGGCACGTTCAGCCCTCCCCCGGCCTGTCCCCGGGCTGGGCTCCCTCTGCTCAGCCGGGCACTGCCCCGTGTGGGACCCCCGGGGGTCCTGCTGCTCCCACCGAGCTGTGCCCGAGCTGTGCTGCAAGGGGGAACAGCAACAGTTTCCTCATTATTGGCTTAAAAGCGTTTAAATCCACTCCCTTTCCCACCTATGTCCTGCTGCAGGATCCACAGGAGTTCAAGGCCATGGGAGAGGCCAAACTTGCCCTGAATCCCAGGGCTTCTTCTGCTGGGGTTTGAGGAAAGGCAGGGAGTGCACCAGGAGCGATGAACTGGTGGGTTTGGGCATTGCTCAAACACCACAGAACACCCCACCCACCTGTTCAGGTGCCCGGTGTGAGACAAACACTCAGGGCACTGTTCCTACTCCCGCAGCAGGTGAGGAGCTCAGGGCAAAATTTAACCCCTGCCATTTAAGGAAGGGAGCCAGAGCTCCCATTTCCACAGCCCCCAGCCCCAGGATGCTCCTGGCACTGGCAGGACCATTTGGGACTGCAGAGTCTCCTTTGTGGTGAGGAGTGACACCCCCTTTGAGCAGTGGGGGTGTCCCCCTCTCCAGGAAACAATCGGGAACCTTCAAGGCCAGCAGTAGGCCCCACTGTTGAGGTATCAGAAGCACAAAAGCAGGTGGCTGAAGGGGTTTTGCAGTTCCTTTCCAACGTTTTTGCTGCCCTGCAGTGAGACAGGCTCTGCCCACCCAGGGGAACCAAAACCCATCACCCGAGGGGGGCATCTTCACACCCAGCAGGGACCTGAGGCACAGAGCCCTCGAGAGGAGAGGTTCTCACACCCATTATGTGACATGACGTAGTCAAGGCAAGTCCAAGCTGATCAATAAGACCCTCCTGTGTCTGTTGGCCATTTGCCAGGCTCCCCAGAGCAGTGGGCACAGCCCCAAGGCTGCCAGAGCTCCAGGAGGGTTTGGACAATGCTCTGAAGGACAGGGTGAGATTTTTTGGGGTATCTGTAGAGGGCCAGGGGTTGAACTTGGATGATCCTGGTGGGTCCCTTCCAGCTCAGGACGTGCTACAGTTCTATGATTTCTTTTACTGCACATTGGGAAAAGAAGGCTGGAATTCTGCCTGTGCATCCCACTCACTCCTGGCCCTGTGTCCCAGCTCTCTCTGCAGCCCCTCCATCCTCCCCACCTGGCACAGAGTCCCTGCTTGGTGTCACTGCCAGAGCAGCTCAGTCACACTTACAAATCCCCTTTGCAATTTCATTCATTTCAAAGCTCCCTGTTACAGCTCCAGCCTTTAATCTCACACTCCATAAATCAATCAGCAAGGGAGCTGGGGAGCAGCCCTGCTGAGGGCAGCTCCTGCCAGGGGATACGGGGCTGGTGCCACAAGGTGCCCCTCAGGGAAGCCAAGAGACAGCAGCAGGAACCCCAGGGGAGAAAGAAGGATGGATCTCAGGGAAAGATTCTTCCCCCACAGGCTGCTTGGGCACTGAACAGGCTCCCCAGGGCAGTGGGCACAGCCCCAAGGCTGCCAGAGCTGCAGGAGGGTTTGGACAACGCTCTGAGGGACAGGGTGGGATTGCTGGGGTGTCTGTGCAGGGTTAGGAGTTGGACTTTATCCTTGTGGGTCCCTTCCAGGTCTGGATATTCTGTGACTGTCTGAGTTCCTGGAGAGCAGGTGTGGGTCAGTCTCACACCCAGAGCCACCCTGGGTGTGTTTGTGGAGGTGAATTAAGCTCAGACTTGCAGTGTCACTATGTGGAGGGTGCTCAGTCCCATCTCGTGCCCACCCCGTGTCACCCAGGGGTGCAGCAGTGCAGGTGCCCAGGGAGCAGGGGCTGCCAGAGCCTTGCCAATGGGAATATCCAGCCCTGGCAGGTGGCCCTCTCACTGGTGATGGATTTGCCCAGGAGGAACACCCCCCTTTGGTGACCATGAAGCCACCACATTGTTCAGATTTGTGCCAAGGTGTTTTTCTGGCTCATCTTTTGGTGGAATGAGACCAATGAATATTTGCTTCGGAATTCCAGTGTTTGCATGCTTGGAGTTGTTCCCCTCCCCTACACCCAATGCCACCCTGGGAGAGAAGATTAAGGAATTTTGTTCCATGGTGGAAACACAAGTGTGTGTCAGCTCTGAAGTGTTTTGTAAAATTATGGTGATTTCGCCCAATTTTGTTTATTAGAGGGAAAAAAAACATGTGAAAACATTTGAAATGGCCATTTTGACACGTTCAGAATGAAATGTTTTGATTTTTTGGGTCTGAACCGTTCTTCAGTTTAAAAACTCCCTTTCATTTAATTTGGAAAAACCCAAAAGCTTGATTGAAGCGAAATATTCCGATACTGTCAAATGAAATGTTGACTCCAAACCCTTTGAAAATCAATTTGACAATAATTTGGAAAACCTTTATCTTTTTCCCAGGCTTGAATAACATTACAAGCAAACAAACAAATGCACAGTTTGTGAGTGAACTCTTTTCCGTGCAGCTCTTGTTGCACAAAAAAATTTTAAAATCCACTTTCTATGTTTTCAACAAAGGCCAAAACCTTCCAAGGAAAAACCTGAGAGAGGTGACTGCAAAATCAAACAAAATCAAACCTTGACATGGATGTTGTGGATAAAGAACAAATCAGAAGACACCACGATGCAGCTGCCAGAGCTGCCCCTGCTCGTGGCTGCACAAGCAGGGAAATACCTGTTTGCAGCAGGGCTATGGGATTGTATTTGGGTGTGCCATCACTTTTGGACATGGATTTCCTTTGGACAATCCACAGCCTGCCTGTGCCAGAGCTCCACGTTTTTCACAGCGTGGTGGTAAATTTGGAACTCATCAGAAAATGGCTCAGGGGTGCTGGAAACGCTTTGTGTGGAGGGAGAGGGGAGATGGGCAAGGTCTTCATCGCTGTTAAATCCAAGACAACGTTAATATCTGACCTGCCTGAGTTTGGAAGTGCCTTAGGAAGGGACTCCCCAAGGCCCTTGGCTGGAGACCAAGGCAGAGGATCAGCTGCAGGGTGCAGCCAGACGAGCTGAGTGTGAACAGGCAGAGAGATAAACCCTCCAACAGCTTGTCCTGGCTGTGGGGGAGTCTCTGTCACTCACTGGGATATCTCCCTGCAGGCTGTGCTGTGACCAGGCAGACACCCTGGGCTTGAGTGGGGTGAAGTTCTCCCTCCTGGCCACAGAAATCAAACCACTTTGTCCTTGCAGCTTTTCTTGGCCTGATCTTTGGAAAGGCCAGGCCAGGAGGGCTGTTTTCCCAGACACAGGTACCTACAGCAGAAAAGGTCCCTTCCCTGTCCCGTTTCCCAGTGGCCTCAAATGGGAAGCACAGAGAAAAGCAAGGACAAAGTGCCAGCTCTGGTTCCTTCCCAGTCCCCACAGGACCATGCCAACCAAATCCTGCTTCCCAGGGAGTCAGGGCAGGGCCTGAAACACCCTGAGCTGATGCCTCAGGTTGGACATGAGCAGGAGGAATTTCTTCATGGAAAGGGTTGTTGAACATTGGAATGGGCTCTCAGGGAGGTTTGGAGTCCCCATCCCTGGAGGTGTCCAAGGAAGGACAGGACGTGACACTCGGAGCTCTGGGCTGGGGGACAGGGTGGGGATGGGGCACGGGGGGACTCCCCCCTCCATGGGCTGGGAGGGCTTTTCCAGCCTCAAGGATTCTGTGATTCTGGGATGGCTTCAAGGCTGTTCCAGGCATCCTCCTTGGGCAGCAGGAATCTCCAAGTGGTCCCATGCCTGGCCCTGCTCCCCCCTCTCTCATGCAAGATGGTACCCCACTGGTACCCCCAGAAGGAACTGTTCCCTGGAGCAGTGACAGCAGCTCTCTGCTCCCTGCAGTCTTGCCCTGTGCCCTTTGATGGCCACTCAGGACCAGCCAGTTCCCTGCAGGCAGGTGGATGGGACAGGAGTGTTTTAATCCACCTGACAGCAGAGGTGACCTCCTGCCCCACTGAGCCTCTCTGGGAGTACCAGGGGCACCCTCAGCTCCTGATGCAGAGGGATAACTGAGGGACATCTCTTATTTCTGTGCCAGGCATTGGGGACCAACTGCAGAGGCTCCACAGCATCTCTGCTGCTGTCACCCTGCTGCCCTCAGAGATGGTGTTTGGGGACACAGGTCCCAGGGAAAACACTGGCACTACCAGCAGTCCATGTGCTGGCCATGGCACCAGCACAGGGTGGAAACCCAGCCCTGCCCTGAGGTGTTTGCAGCACAACACTTGGCACAAGTGCCTGTTCCCACTGCCCATGCCCTGCACGAACCCCCAGATTTCCAAATCCAAAAGCACCTCAAGCTCAGCCATGGCCGGGCAGGGTGGGATGTTGTATCCCAGCCTCCCATCTGGCTCCTCAGAATCCTGGAATCATGGAATGGTTGGCGTTGGAAGAGACATTAAGGCTCATGTGCTCCCCCCCTGCCACAGACGGCTCATCTGCATCAATTTTCGGTTTTTGAAATGGCACCTTCAGCTGGAGATACTGAATTGTTCTGGTAGCAAAGACAAGGGCCGATGGTGAAGGGCTGCAGAAAGGCTCTGTGATATGAAGTGAAGTGACTGGTGACAAAATGGCAGATAAAATTCGGTGTAGATAGATGAAAACCAACTTACATGGAAAATACAGTCCCAACTTTATGAATTAAATAAAGCCCTGCGAGCTGCCTGTCACTGCTAAAGAACAAGATCTCGGTGTTATAATACAGGCAGCTTTGAAAATGTCATCTCTGTGCTCAGCAGTGCTTCGGGAAAGCAAATCAAATGTTAGGATTTATTAGGAAAGGAATGAAGACCAGAAATATAAAGACCAGCTGTCAGCCCAGCCCCGTGTGAATCCCTGGTGGGCTCTGCTTTCAAGCTCGGGGAGTTCTGGCCCCATCTCCCGAGGGATGTGGAGTGTGACAGGAGATGGGAAAATCCTGCCTGTCCCAGAGGGTGGATTGGTGCTGGCTGCTCGATTTCCAGCACAAGGACCAGGGGGCTTCCCACAGAACTGATGGAACCACCCTCATGTTCAACAGCAGGTGGTTTTTCAGGTGGCATGCAGTGAAAATGCCCAACTCCATGGGCAGGTTCACAGGAGGAAAACTCATCAAGGGGTGTTGGATTCCAGGGCTCCTTTTGGCTGGTCACTGGGGGCCAGCCCTGGGCTTGCACAGATCCCTGAGCATCTGCTCTTGCTGCAGGAGGAGAGAATGGGGTGGGCCTGGGCTCAGGGCCAGCCAGAATCAGGGGGGCAGCTGCTGGGAGACCAAGAGGTGTCATAAAACAGGAGGGGAAATTCAAGTCAGTGAAAAATAGAATCACAGAACCACAGAATCACAGAGTGGTTTGGGTTGGAAAGGACCCAAAATCATCCAGTTCCACCCCCTACCACAGGCAGGGACACCTCCCACTAGTCCAGGTTGCTCCAAGCCCCATCCAACCTGGCCTTGGACACTTCCAGGGACCCATGGGGCAGCCACAGCTTCTCTGGGCAACCTGTGCCAGGGCCTGCCCACCCTCACAGGGAACGATTTCTTCCCAACATCTAATCTAAACCTGTCTTCCTTCAGCTTAAAGCCATTCGCCCTTGTCCTGTCACTCCAGGCTCCTGTTCCAGACCCCTCTCCAGCTCTCTTGGAGCCCCTTTAGGTACTGGAAGGAGGTCTGAGATCTCCCCAGATCCTTCTCCTCTCCAGGCTGAAACAATGGGATCTGAACCAGAGCATCAGACCCCAGAGAATCCAGAGAATTCCCACACAGAAGTCCAGGTAAGACTGTCCAACCTTCAGGATGCTTTGATGACATGAACCCAGAGCAGAGCAGGTGCCACGGCTTCCCTGCTCACAGGAAAGCTCATTTTAGCTTGGCTGATTTAGGAAACAGCCAGAAAAACAGGGAAAAACTGGCGGGGCTGGGAAGAGCTGGGGAGGGGGAACAGCAGGAGGGGCTGGAGGCTGTCAGGGAGCAGGAAGGAGCCACTTGGTGCAGGACAGAAGGAAGGCACTCTGGTCCATGTTTGCTCTCTCTGGGGTGGGGGGTCCAGTGCCCCTGACTCACAGCTGGGTCCTCCTTTGGTCCTTCATTTCTCCCACCTCCTGCTCCTCCCCTGCCTGCTCTGCTGGTTGAGCATCACACCGGGGATGGAGGAGCTGATTAAAATGAAAGCATCATTTCTGAGTTGTCTGAGGCTGTTCTAGCCCAGCATCACCCCTGGCCCCAGCACACCCACAGCCCTGGCACCCCTGGGGGGGAACTTGCACTCCAGCAGTTCCCTGGGAATCTGTCCTTTTGTTTTGTTTTGTTTTTAATCCTTCCCTTTCTAGGCAGATTTGTGGGGGGTTTATCTGCAAGGCTGGAGGTGCCACAGTGCTTCCCCAGCCTCCCCACACCCCCTGGGCTGCAGTTGGCTCCAGGCAGGAGCAGAGCTGCCAGCAGGACATTCCCAGTGCCCAGGGCATCCTCCAGTGCCCGAGGGCAGCTGCAGAGCCTGGCTCATGCCAAGGGAAGGCTGAGATCCTTGGGGCTCCTGTGCCCCCAGGGCACCCAGGAATCTCTCTCACTTGCTTCCCACTTTGCCCATGGATCCCCTCTCCACCTGCACCCAGGAGGGATTTCAAGTGCAAGAAACCTCTTTAGACGTCTTGGGGTGGTTTTTTTAAGGGTTTCCTTTATTCCAAAGTACTTAAACAACCCCTCTTTCAAAATCCTTCCTACCCTGACTCAGAGCCTCAGCTTTAAGTAGTGCTTTGAATTAAGGGTCTCAAATATGCATTCAATTGAAGCTTAAAAGGGGTAGTTAATGTATGGTACATAAATAGCTATTATTAAATACATTCACTGAAGATTAACAACTGCTGTGTGTAATGGATACGTGTCTAACCACTATGATATAGGCTGAATTTCCCTATTATAGAGCTGCTGGGTGTGTGTCTGCCAGAACAGAGCAGAAATTCCCAGTGAATAATTCAGCAGGTGAATTTAGCCTCTCTTTGTGTCTGTGGAGCTGTGGGACATCCCCCCGTGGATTCACAGCTCGGGGCTGGTTTCTCCCACTTGGTCTCAGAGGATTTCACCGGGACACAGGTGGTTCCTGTGGCTGTTCCTGGGGGTGGGGGATGAAATCACAGCCTCCTGCATCCCCCCAGCCACCTCCCAGCTCCAGGGCTGCTGTTCCTGCTGCTGCTTCAGGAGACCAAAGCTGGCTGGGCAGCAGCAGCTCCAGCCCTCAGCCCTGTGCCAGGGGTGGCCCTGGGCAGCAGGAAGGAGCTGCTGCAGCCTCAGATTCACTGAGGTTGGAAATGACCTCTGAGGTCAACAAGTCCAACTGAAAATAATCTGTGGCTTTATAATCTGCCCGTGCTCCCAGAGCTGGGGAGCCAGAGGGGGCTTGGCCTGTCAGGGCCTCTTCTGGCTCTTAAAGAAAGTTCCCCCTTGGTACCTGGGTCCCTGTGTCTGTGTCTGAGCCTCCAGGGGCTGCAGGGCCCTCCTGGGCTGGTTTTGTCACAGAAAACACCCCCTTCCTTGCTCAGCTCATCCTTGAGTTACTGCTCCCTCTTGATGTGGGTTTTCCCTTTCCTGCACTTCCCAGCTGGCTCAGTCCCATCCACAGCTCATCCAAAGGGTGGCAGGGGATAGGCAGGGTGGGAGGTTGTCTGATGCTTTCCAAAAGCATCTCACAGAGATGCCACAGCTCCTTGCTGGGAACATAATGTGCCCACCAGGCCCGTGTGTTGTTTCCTCCATGTGGCATAGGGGAAACAAAAGTCCCCTTGCCCAGCCCAGCTCCCAAAATAAAAGGGAAACAGGGAAAAAAAATTAAAAATAAAAGGCTTGGGGATGAAAATAACTAACTGAGGCATGTCCCCTGTGCTGGGAAGATCAAGTGCTCCTGATGGTTCTGGCACGCTGGTGACAGCTTTGTCTGTTGTCTGTACATACATTTGAGCTGTGAGCCCACACGGGAGGCTCTGCAGGCAGCCCCAGTGCCTCTGACAGCAGGGAACACATTGGCTCCCTTCTGCTGGCAAAAGGCTCAGCCCAATGCAGGCTGTCAGAGAGGGAAGGGGAATGACAAGGGTGCTGGGGGGGAGGGAGGCAGAGAGGAGAAGGAGCTGCCACCGCCGATGTCATTGCAGGACCGAGCGGGAGCTGCTGCAGGAACACTCCGGGTGTTCCACGGGAATGCTCTGCTGGGAGAGAGCAACCAGAGAGCCTGCCATGGGCACTGAGGGCAACAGAGAGCCTGCTATGGGCACTGAGGGCAACAGAGAGCCTGCCATGGGCACTGAGGGCATGTGAGCATCATCCCTCCATGCATCCATCCCTGCACCCATGCTTCCATCCATCCATCCATCCATCCATCCATCCATCCATCCATCCATCCATCCATCCATCTATCCCTCCAACCATCCATTCATTCCTGCATCCATCCATCCGTCCCTCCATCCCTCCATCCTTACATCCAATCATCCATCCCTCCATCCACCCCTCCAACTATCCATTTATCCCTACATCCATCCCTCCATCCATCCATCCATCCCTCCATCCCTCCATCCATCCATCCATCCATCCATCCATCCATCCATCCATCCATCCATCCCTCCATCCATCCCTCCATCCCTCCATCCATCCATCCATCCCTGCTCCTGGCACTGCATCCCTGAGCCTGCCTGGTGTGTGCCCAGCCAGGGTGTCCCTGTGAGTGCAGGGCTGTGCAGGATCCTGCACCCGGGCACGAGGAGATCCATCTGTTCCAGAGGGTGACCAGGGAGCAGACAGCTGTGCTGAGGTGGGGAGAGCCCAGCACGGACTCCATCCTGGATGTCAAATGGGAAAGGAAAAATTAGCAGTGACTGGAACATTAATCTCCCCCTCTCTTCAGGTCTGAAGGCTCAAGGAGGCCACATTTGCTGAAACCCACACCTTGCTGGGAGGTTCTGCCCCTCTTTGCAAGGATCCTGGCACCTTCCACCCTGCTCCTTGGTGGATGAGGAGCCAAGCCCACATCCCTTCCAACACAGGCAGGAGCTTTGGAGCACCAGGCAGCAGATTCTCTGCTCTCCCAAGGCTTCCTCCCAGTTATCCACAGCCTGGAGCTGCTCCCACACTGCCTGATGCTTTTCCTGTTGAGTGAGCCTTTGTGATGAGGGTGAGACCGATCCCAGCTTGCTGGGCTGGGGGAGTTCTGCCTTTCCTGCTGTGTGGGAGGTGGCTCCTCACTGCTGTGCTGTGGCTGCACCTACAGGACCACAAACCTCAGGTGTGGGGTGTCCCCACAAACCCCAGAGCCCATCAGGGAGAAGAAATATATGTAGAAATGAGCTCTCCTAATGCCTTGTACTGCTCTGAATGTCAGTGTTCCAGGGCAGCAGAAGCTCCCAGAACATCAGGGATTTGCTTGGCAGCAGAAGGGGGGCCCAAAACCAGGGCTGTGTGAAGACCTGCAGCAGCTGGACCTCTGGACCATGCTCCTGAGACAGCCTTCCCTGTGCTCTGAGGGCTTTTGTCACCAGCCACTGGTGAAATGAGTTCATCCTGAGATGTCACTGATGCCCACTGACCATTTCAAGACCCCAAGCTTGGAGATACCTGCTCTGCTTCTGTTCAGCAGATCAGCACTCAGGGGTCCTGAAAAGTCTCAGAGGGCTGCTGTGATCATCACCTGGTTTGATGCTCCTCTGCCCCCACAAATCACCTGGAAGGGGCTGGAATAAGGATGGTTTGGGCATGTGGGACTTTGTGCTGAGCCCTCTGCTCCAGGAGTCTGGGGAGGACAAGACAGGACTGGTGGGTTAGTGGAGGACACCCCCACTGTCCCAAAGTCATCAGGGAGCAGAAAAACCCCAAAGCCCATCAGAGGGGTGAAATACCTTAAATACCAGCAAAGAGCAGAAACACCCCAAAGCCCATGGAGGAACAGAGGGGCCTCAAAGCCCAGTGAGGAGCAGAAAAACCCCAAAGCCCCTCAGGGAGCAGAAATGCCTCAAAGCCCATCAAGGAGCCAGAGTGGGGCTCGTGCAGCCCTGTACCCTGAGCAGAGGGACCCCAAAGCCCATCAGAAGGACAAACACCTCAAAGCACACCAAAGAGGCAGAGTTTGGCTCGTGCAGCTCTGCAGAAACACCCCAAAAATCCTCTGGGCTTCCCAGAGCCTGCACTTCTGCTGCCTGGGACCTTCCAGGGACTGGGAGAGGTCACCTTTGAGGCTCCACATCTCTGGGTTTTGTTCCCCCATGAAAAACCAAACAAGAGCAGCCTGATGAGCTTTTGACATCACTTTCCATCAGCAGCATTTTCCCCTCTCCCCTTCTGGAAGCAGAGTCAGGAAGGTCTCCAGGTCCCCCAGGGAGCCCAGCCCAGCAGCACCGCTGGGGTTCTCAGCAGCACCACCAGTTTACACCTCCCGTGGAGGACGTGGCTTCCTAATTTCAGGGGTACCTTGGAAACTGTGAGTTGGCTCCTCCAGCCCTTCCTGGCAGCCCCTCCTCCACATGGATCAGCTGCAATTTCCAACCAGCTGATTAGGGGAGGCAAATGAATTCTTTCATTAGCAGGAGCATTGTTATAATTAGGGTAGAAATTTGGTACTGATGCCTTTTAGAAAAGCAGAAGCAAGAAAACCCACCCTGTTTGATACTGTTTTAAGGCCTCCTTAATTAAAAGAGAAGTAATGTGTGTATATTTGGTTGGGGTTTTTTATATATATATCTATATTTGCTGGCCGTGTTGAGTTGCTGCAGTTTGTTAATATAAGTAAAAATCATCATTATCATAATTCATTGCAAAAAAAAAAATAAAAATCAAGAGGACACAGAGATATTTTGGGAGATGTTGGTGAATCAAAACAAATTGCATTTCCAGCAGCTGGCATTTGCAGCTCCTGCTCGGTCCTGAGCGATAGGATGGGGGAGGAAATAAATAGAGAGGCAGAAAGATAAATCCAGAGCAGCAGATAGACGGGTTTATGTAGCATTTTCATGTATCATTGTTGGGTGACATGGTGTGAGTTATCTCTGTAATTACAGCCCTCCCGCTCCCAGGACCCGCAGGGATCCCTGCCTGGAGCTGCTGGAGGGGCAGGCACAGGGAAGCAACCCCTGGGCTCCCTTCCCACGGCTCCCACAGAGCTCCCAGGGTGTGCTGGGGTCCCTGACCTGCAGGGACAGAGGGGGATCCCTGCAGCACCCATCTGACACCCCCTTGTCCTACAACCACTGGAGGGGTTGGGTTGGGAGGGACCTTAAACCCATCCAGTGCCACCCCCTGCCATGGGCAGCGACACCTTCCACCAGCCCAAGCTGCTCCATTCTGATCCTGGACACTTCCAGAGATGCAGGGGCAGCCACAGCTTCTCTGCCCAACCTGTGCCAGGGCCTGCCCACCCTCACAGCCAACAATTCCTTCCCAATATCCCATCTAAACCTACTCTTTTTCACTCTGAAACCCTTCCCCCTGGAGATGATTGCTTGGAAAAGCTCAGGGACTGTGCAATCATTAAGGCTTCTGTCCCTCTGCTCTTTGAGAGCTCTGAGGCCAGGACTCCATCTGAGATTGTTTCTCTTCAAAACCTATGAATTGATTTCTGCCAGGGCATTGGAAAATGAGTTTTCTCCCCTCCTTTCAGAGCTGGGCTGTCACTGAGAGCCTCACTCTGCTCTAGGGTACCTCATGTCCCTGTCCAGGCTGGTGTGGCTGCTGTTAACCTGCTGTTTCAGTGTTGTGCTGGCTGAGATGTGCCAAGGACACCGATAATTTCTGGTTGTTCTTGGTTCCAAGATGCATTTCACTGCCTATGGGGGCAGCAGCTCTGGCTCTCTGGGGAGTCTGAGACAGGCAAGGTTTGCTGAATCTGCCCAACTCCGTCCCACCCATGTGGGAAAGGGTCAGCTCTGAACTCCCTGCACTTTGCATGGGTTTAGCTTTAGGGTTTATCACACCTTCCCTGTGCCCAGGACACATGGGCAGAGTGATTTGCCACACATTGTGTCCCTCATGGCGATGTCGTGGGGCTTTCCACGCCCCAGTTTTTGTTTGGCCGATCTGGAAGACACGGAGGGACATTTTCCTTCCCTTTCCTCTTCAGTCCTGGCACTTCCATGAGCTCAGGCCCACCTCAGACACTTCCTGAAGGATACAGAGCTCCATCTGCCTCCACGGGACAGGGTCAGGAAGCAGGAATGCAGACAGGTGCCAGCAGCTCGGACCATCCATGACTTCCTTATGTTCCTACAAATATGTGCAGAGGAATACCCAGAAATCAGGGAATAATAGAAGAGGCACAGCAGCAAGCTTTGGAGATAAAAGGTAACTTCACTTTCTGAGCTAATTAGACCTAATCCTGAACCCCAGAATAGCAACATCTGTCTGGACTCCAGCTGTGCAGCCACAGCTGGGTGTGTCCCTGCCACCAGCACCCTCTGAACTCCTCCCCTGGGGCTTCCCAGGGATCCTCATCCACGGAACAAGGAGAAGAGCTGAGTTTCTCCCCTGCTCCCGGGCTCTGCAGAGGTAACAGGATGTTTTTGTTGAGTGAACTGCTGTGACTCTCCTGGGATTCCTGGGGGGCTGGAGAGGGACAGGATGAGGAGGTACCTGTTATCCCCAGTGGAGCCAAAGCAGTGAAGTGCTGATCTCTCCCACAGCTCAGCACCCACCCCCTTCCCAGCCAAGTGGAGCCTTCCTGGCTCTGGGCAAGCCCCCAGACCCCTGAACCTTGGCTGGTCCCAGGCCCTGGTGTTGCATAAACTGCCTGATGTGATTTGGTGTCACATTCTCTGCTCTGTTTGGGTTTTGTCCCGGGCTGGAGAGGCAGATTATCTGCACCACTCCTCCTCCTTGTCCCGTGTGCTTCCTCTCGGGGTGGAACACCTCCTGCTCTGCCCAGCTGACCCTCCTGCCCTCCAGGAGCCTCCACAGCTGCTTCCAAGGCTGGGAGAAGGTCTCTCCCAGCCCTGCTGGCTGTCACTGCACTGAGCCTCCAGCCAGCAGCCAGAGGGTCAAATCCTTCCAGGAAAACGTAATCACTTCCAGAGAGCACAAATGCAATTTGGAGAGGAGCTTTGTGGCTGGAGATTGCAGAGGCCAGAGGCTCTCCCAGGGCTGGGAGGGAGTGGGGAAGCTGGCAGCTCCCTACAGCTGCTTGCCCAGCTGCTGCATGCCAGGAGGAGAGCGTGGGACATCCCCTGGCACCACAGATGCAGCCTGGCTGTGCACAGATCACAGATCCAACCAGGCTGTGCACAGATCACAGATCCAACCAGGCTGTGCACAGATCCAACCTGGCTGTGCACAAATCCAACCTGGCTGTGCACAGATCACAGATCCAGCCTGGCTGTGCACAGATCACAGATCCAACCAGGCTCTGCACACACCCAACTCACATTCCCGACCCTCAGCCCTCAGGGCTGCTGGCTCCTGCCCACCAGCTGGAGCTGGGCACTGAGGGGATGAGCCTGGGACTCTGCAGGCTCAAAAAGAGCAGCTGAAGCTGAAGTGCTCAGGTCCAGACACCTTCCCGTGCCTCTGCACTCCAGGTTCAAACCCTTCCCACTGCCCTGAGATGGGAGGTGAGTGGGGCTGTTGTTGTCCCATTACCCATCACAGGGAGAATCTCCCACCCAACAGGTGCCAGTGGGACTTTAGTGCCCAATATTGGTACCAAAGAGGGGGTTGTGGCTGCCCCTGGATCCCTGGAAATGTCCAAGGCCAGGTTGGACAGGGCTTGGAGCAACCTGGGCTGGTGGGAGGTGTCCCTGCCCATGGCAGGGGGTGGAATGGGATGAGCTTTAAAGTCCCTTCCAACCCAAATCAGTCTGTGATTCTGTGATAATATTTTGGGATTTTGAGCTTCAGACAACTCTTTTATGATCTCATGTGTTGAGATGTCAGGTTTTTCCAGACCCATAGACCATCACCCACAGTTGGCCCTTCGTTCACCCTGTGTGTGGTGGGAGGGTTCTCCCTCCCAGGGGCTGCTCGGTGAGGGGGAGCAGCAGCCAACAGGATCACCTGAAAGGTCATTTTTGGGGAGCTCTGTGCCCCACACGTGCCATCAGAGCTGCTGTCCCACCCCTGTGAGCTGCAGTTGTCCCAGTTCAGCTCCTCTGGTCCATCTGCAGGAACCTGGGAAGAGGAAAAGCTTTGGCACCACTGGCTCACAGGACAATCTTTGTTCTCCTGTGACACCTCCTGGGGGTCGAGGTGAGGACAATTTGTGATGGCTCAGATTGCACAAAGGATTCCACCACAGCTCATCCTGAAAAATTAAGATCTTACAGACATCCCATGAGCTGAGTGTCCCTTCCAAGCCTGATTTCAAAGTATTCATCTTTTGGAAATGTTTAATTCTAATTACCTTAAATTTCAAAACAAGAGGTCATCTGAACTGGAAAATAGATTGTTTTCTTCCCCTTCAAGCGTGTCAAAACACTTCATTTTGACAAATTCAGAACTCCTTCCAAATTTTTTTCTGACTCAATAAATTAATCAAAACCGACCTCCTCTTAAAGTAAGTGTCAGTTTTGAAAAAAATCAGCATTTTCCAGTGGAAAAAACCCCACAAATTCCTACGGCTTGTTGTCTCTGGGTCTCTCCTGCGCTGCATTCCCAGTAAACGGGATCCAAGCTGGATTAATTACACTGGGCAAGGAGACAAAGTCAAGAGCAGCACCAGCCTGAGCGGGAAACTTATTTTTCAGATTCAGAGATAAGTTGAGGACATTTCTCTTTTTGCTTGTTTCTCCAAGTGTGAGGCTGAGCAGACTTTCAAGGTGTGGTGTCCACAGGGGGTTTCTCTGCCTGCAACCTGTGACCCTTGAAATCCCCACCTTCCCAGCCAGCCTGTGCCCTCTGTTCCTTCCCATTCCCCCTAAAAACAGCTACTGTGCCTGTAAACACTAATTTATTGCTGATGCAATCCAGGAGGGGCTTTAAAAAACCTTTGCACCTCATTGAATATTGAGGAATTCAGCTGGGACCAGACACTGATCCAAGACACACATGTGAGGATCCAGACACATGAGTCTGGAATAACTTCAGCACCCCAGTTCTCAGGGGGTATGTAAATGGGGCAGGAAAAGTGGAGTCTACAGAAAAACTCTGGTTTCAGAGAATTCCAAAATGGTTTGAGTTGGAAAGGACCTTAAAGATCATCTCATTCCACCCCCTGCCATGGGCAGGGACACCTTCCACCAGCCCAGGTTGCTCCAAGCCCTGTCCAACCTGACCTTGGACACTTCCAGGGATCCAGGGGCAGCCACAGCTTCTCTGCCCAACCTGTGCCAGGGCCTCCCCCCCATCACAGCCAACAATTCCTTCCCAATATCCCATCTATCCCTGCCCTCTGGCACTGGGAAGCCATTCCCTGTGTCCTGTCCCTCCATCCCTTGTCCCCAGTCCCTCTCCAGCTCTCCTGGAGCCCCTTTAGGCCCTGCAAGGGGCTCTCAGGTCTCCCTGGAGCCTTCTCTTCTCCAGGGGAACCCCCCAGCTCTCCCAGCCTGGCTCCAGAGCAGAGGGGCTCCAGCCCTGGGATCAAAAGTCTCCTGAAGGAGAACTGGGATGTGACAAAAGTGAAGCTCTGGGTCAGCTCTGCCCTGGCAGGACGGGCTGCTGAGCTTTGCTCTGGGAGGATCCATGGGGTGGCTCTTGGGGCTGGGCCTGTGCAGGGCTGAGGGTTGGACTGGATGGTCCTGGTGGGTCTCTCCCAGCTCAGCACATTCTGGGGTTCTGTGGAGCAGACACACACTGCCCAGAGGGAGCTGAAAGACACCCTGTGAGAGTGCCAGGCTTTCCTGGCAAGCTCTGGCACCTCAGCAGACCAGGAATGCTCAGCAAACCGGGCATGAGGGGCACGGTGCCCTCCCCCAGGCACTCCAACACCACCCTCCTTCAAATGAAGCCTCTCACGGGCTGCCCGTGGGGAAAGAGCCTCCCCAGGGCTGAGCTGGGGGAGGATTCCAGCTGGATTCAGGCACAGCCACGTGGGGGGGACACCCACAATGTGACCTGCTGGGCAGTGGTGCCACCCATGCCTGTATGAATGGTGTGACTGCAGAGTCTGCAGCAGCTGGACAGAGGTTTTAGAGTTGAAACAGAAGAATTGTTTCCTCCCTGAATCCAGCACCCTGCGTGGTTCCAGGCCAGAGTGGGATGGCAGGGATTTCCCAGGGAAATGCTCCTGGCTCCAGCTCTCCCTGTTGCTGATAAAAGGCAGGCACAGACCCTGGGATTCCTGGGAGTGCCTCAGGGATGAGCAGCCTGGCTGGGATGGCAGAGAGGGAGCAGCACGGGGGACACACAGGGCAGGGTTTGTGCTGCCCCAGGTGGGATTGTGGATCCTGCTCCCAGAGCAGCAAAGCCCCATCACCAGCCTGGAGTGACAACTGGCATTTTTCCCTGGGTGTGAGAAGGGCCGAGCTCTGTGTTGGGATCCAAGACTGATCTGCCAACAGCTGCAAGGTGATGGCTGGGACAGGGATGGAGAGGACAGTCCCACCCCCAGGGTGTGCTCGCAGCACACACATCCTGGCTCTCCTGGCACCCTGGCCAGTGGTCCCTGGGCCAAAGGGATGTGTCTGCCTTGGCCCTCTGCCCCCTCAGAGTGCCACCTGACAGCACTTTAAACGAACCCCCCCTCCCGTGCAAACGAGCCCAAATTCCCCAAGGAATTCTCCCACCTTCCCTGCTCCTCCAATCAGCTCCCCCAGCCACAAATCCTGGCAGCCACCACGCAGCCACCTCTGAATGAAGTTGCCATAGTTACTGGGGCCTCACAGCAGCGAGCCGAGCTCATTAAAATGATTTGAATGGCTACCCCATAATCAAGGCGCTCGGGGAGGGGAGGTCTGGAGAGGAGGAGACCCCCAGGATGGGCTCCAGCCCCTGCACTCCGAGGGATGGGGAGAGCAGCTCCAGAGCCTGCCCAGCTCCAGAATCCTCACACTCCAAAGCCTTCCCAGCTCCAGAGCTCTCCCAGCTCCAGACACAAGCTCAGGAGAGAGATGTGGGAACAGAGCTGGGGTGACCCAGAGCAGTGGTAAAGGACGGTTCCCACCCTGTGCTGGTCCCTCTGGGAGGCAGAATTGGGCACTTGGATCCTCTGCCAGGGTCTCCTTCCCAGCATTTCCATGGCTGAGGCTGCAATCACATCCTCCTCCAGTGCCACATCCTCTCCTCCAGCACTGATGGTTTCCCACTTTCCCATCCTCTCCAGCAGCCCAGTAGCCAATGTTGAGTGTCTGTATTCCCCAAGGAGACTTGTTTGAAACATGACCTGAGCCTTCCTCTTCTTCCAATCCATATTTTACAAATTGCTGTTTAACTAAAAAAAAAAAAAACCCACACACAAAATCCCAAAACAACAAACCCACATCTTTTTTTGGATTCACCCAAAACATTCCTCCAAAATAAGGTTTTATCTTCCCTTTTTGGTTTTTTTTTTTTTTTTTATCACCAAGACAAGGCTGTGAAGGACAAGTATTTTGGGGTTTAGCTTAAACCCAAGCAGTTAAAAAAGGTATTAAACATATCATGGAATACTACAGGGAAGAAAAAAAAAAAAAAAAAAAAAAAGACCCAAAATATCCTGCTGGAAAAACCTCAGGGTTTTTTTTTTTTTGAGCACTTGTGCCTGGGGAGGAGGTCACTGTGGTTCCTCAGGCAGGAGGATGGGGCTGTGCAGTGACAGCTGCAGGACGTGGGTGAGGGCACTGCTGGCTCTGGGAGATCAGGACACCCCCAGGAGCAGAAGGTGCTCCCAGGGGGCTGATTGCTGGGAGATGAAGGATTCCCAGTCCCCTCAGCCTGTCAGCAGCCTGAGCCTCTCAAGGAGACCCCCAGCTCCAAACCCTGGGCTGGGCAGTGCCCTGGGCTGGGCTCCCACCCTGCCCTGCCCAGCTCAGCCAGCCCAGGGCAGGAGGTTCTTCATTCCCTTCATCCAGCCCAGCTCCCTCGGGCCCAGCCAGGCAGGCAGGAGTGGGGGGATGTCCAGGCACCCCCATGACGTGGGCAGAGCTGCTGAGGAGACCCCTGAGCCCCTCCCCAGGCCCAGGGTGGTGCTGTGGTGGCATTTGGAGCTTTCCCCCCTGGCAGTGATGCCCTTCCCCTGCTGGCAACCCTGAGCTGGCTGGGCCAGGGCAGTTCCTCCCCGTGGAGCTGGGGCTGCCCTTCCTCCCCAGAGGATGCTGCTGGGGCAGCTCAGGATCCTGGGCTGTGTTTGGAGCAGCAGTGACAGCTCTGCAGGTCTCCACTGGTGTTTCCCCCAGCACAGGGACCACCAGTGGCAGCTCCCAGGGGCTCCTGTGCTCCCACATCCCCAGAGCTCCCTCCCCGAGGGAGGCCAGGCCTGCACCCCTGGCTGTGCAGGAGAGCTATCAGGGTACATGGATAATCTTTTACTCTTCAGTACAAATAATTTATTACATTAAAATAACGTTTTTAAAAAATGAGTACTTTGGGAATAATTCAGGCTCGCCTGCGGAGGCATTTTTCAAAGTGCCATAATAGGCACTTAGAAATGGGTGGTTATTTTTATTCTCCCAGCCTGTCAAGAAGCTGATGGATCGAATTGGCTGATGACAAGGCAGCTGAGTGCTCATAGAGGAGACCACAGCGGGAACAGGAGCCTGTTACAAACGAGCAGCCAGCCCAGGTCGGGGCCTCCCCGCAGCACTGGCAGCTCTGCAGCAAGACCTGCTCCCCCCTGGGTGACAGTGGCCTGGATGAGTGGATACAGGCAGCCCTGGTACCCCTCTGCTCTACAGAGCAGTGGGGAGAAGCATCCCCCTCCCCCTGTGCATCCCAGTCTGGTGGAAATCCCGCTTCCCACATCCCCAACCCCTCTCCAGGGGGATGAGCGTCCCGAGGTGGCACCTGGGACCCCTGGGGGAGTGGGACCACAGCCAGACAGACATGGGAGAGGGGAAGGGGAAAAGCCCCACTGGCAGGAGTTTCAGTTGTGAGAACCACCAGTACCCTGAGCAGGGTCAGAGCACCAACCAATCTGGGGGGGAGCCCAAACTTATCTCCTGATGACAGGTCTGTCCTCATGTCACAGTGCTCCACGTCCTCACCCTCTTCACCACAGCCAAAAATAAACCTTCCTCCTTCATCTCACCTCAAAACTGGCAAGGCTGCTGTGAACCTTGCAGGCAGAGACCTTTGTGTGTCAAGGGATGGGGCCTGGGTATGTGTGCCCACAGCCTGGCATCTGCCTCCTGAGCGAGGCTGGCGTGCCTGGGAGAATCCCAGCTTGCCCATGGCTGGCTCCTGGGTGGAAGGATTCTCCTTCCATGAGTTAATCTCACAGCCTGGCAGCCTCTGCTGGCTCCTTGTTATCCCCTTTCACACATGGAAAATGATTTCCATGGAGCCAGAGGGGCACTGAACACCTTGGCATCCCAGATTCCCATCCCTTGATGAGCTCCAAGCCTTGGCCCTGCAGCCAGTGTGTGACACAGGGCAGGGGAAACCCAAACTCCTCGTTCCCATGTCCAGACCGGGTCGAGCAGGCAACAGAGGAGCTTTGGAGCTGTGAATTGCTGAGCCACTGCAGTGCCCCTTCCTGCTGCCTGAGCCTTCCCGTGCTCAGAGACCATCAGGGCATCCCCTAGAGCCTCTCTGAGCCCCCCTGAGCAACATCAGCTGGACACTGAGGCAGAGACTTGCTGGGGAAGCATCTCCAGCAGCTGCTCCTGGGGCTGAAGGAGCAACCCTGGGCTGGCTCCAGGGTCAGAACCCTTCCTGAGGTTTGGAAAGGGAGGTACAGACATGGTCCTGGAAGTGTGAGGCAACCCCCCCAGTGCTGTGATCAGCTTCATTGAGAGTTTAACTGGTACAGAGCCATCCAGTCCTGCTGGAGGTGCCTAAGCCAGGCATGGGGAGCATGTGGGAATGCTGGAAACCTGTAACCACTGCTGAGGGGTTCCCACAAGACCTGGGGGGTGCAGGAGGGAAGGCTGGAGAGTGAGGGATATTCTGGGGAAGCTCCAGTCTTATTTCTCACCTCACTCACCAGGGTGGGCAATGGATGTCCTGGGGGAAGCTCTGGGACCCTCGGGTCCTGTTTGTCACCCGCTCACCAGGGGGGACAGGCAGCCCCACCAGCAGCTTGGGATCTCTGGAGAGCATTGGGAGCACCCTGTGATGGCTCTACACAAGTGGGGATGCTCAGACTGCACCCTCCTGCTGCCCTGGCAGCCCCTGCCCAGCTGGTCCCACTATTTCCAGCTCTTCCAGTTCCTGACTGGGGAGGGATCCCAGCTGCAGACACAGAGGTGCTGGTCTGTGCAGCTGGAGGCTCTTCGCTGATGCTCCAGCCTGTCAAAGCCTGGCAGGCTGTGGAAGAAATGAAAAGGAACATCACTTTGAATTTCAGAGCCCAGAAGTTGCAGCATCTCCCTCTCTCGCAGCCTCCTGCTGCAGTTTCAAAGCTCTCCTGATGCTCATGAATTGATTCTCTATTCTGGGAGGCAAGGAGGGTTTACAGGCTCATCTCCACCCTCCTGTGCACAGAGCTGACAGGATACATGCCCAGGGTGGTATCAAGAGCCAGAGGCAGAGCTGACAACTGAGGAACTCTCTGTTGTTCTTCCTCCCACTCCATCCTGTAAAAGTCCCAGTTTCCTTAGGAGTGATGGGCCAGGTGAAGGTGGGAAAAAAAACACCTGGTGCTGTGTCTGCTGGGATTTTCCTGCTAATCCTGCTTTCTTTGGGGAAGGTTTTAGGGCTCTGAGAGACTTGTTTGCCTGCACTGCAGCCTGGATGACACACTCAGCTGGCCCTGCTCTCCTGCAGCTCAGGGAAGGGACCCAGAGAACACACCCAACCTGACCCAAAGCCTTCGTCTCTTCTCCATCTCCCTGATATCAGGGCATGTCCAATTAGAAACAACGACCACCTCTGACCTCCTTTGGTTTGAAAAGCCTCATTATGTTGGATTTTTGCTGGTTGAGATTCCCTCCACCTCCTGGGCCGAGCGTGTCCGGGCAGTGGGGGTGGGAGGGTCAGTGTGTGATGTGCTGTGGTGCTCAGAGGGGAGGGGGCAGAGCTGCTGCCCTGGGCCACAACAGCCCCTTCACAGCCAGCAAAGCAGCTCTGCTGAGGGATGGACACAGAGGCTCAGTGAAAAGCCTCAGAAGTTGGGCAGCAGAGTTTATTGCAGTTTACTCCAGAATCCTGTTGTGGTTACTTGGGTGAGCAGTTGGGATTGATGCTGGTGTGGCCTCCACCTGCAGGTCCATGAGAACAGCATTTTCTTGGACAAAGAGTAGTAAAACTTCCCTGTTTTAGAGTAGAGATGAGTGTGGGTTGCAGACTGAGAAGAGCCATGGGCAGAGCTGAGCTGTGTCCCCCTCACACCCAGGTGTGGTGGCACCTCCTGAGCACAGAGAGGCAGCTGGGACTGTTCACACAGAGAGCACATCAGCAGAGCCAGGGAGCACCAGCACAGCCCCCCAGACATCCACGAGGAGCAATCCCAGACCTTCAGGCTCAAGTCTGACTCATCTCAGTCAGATAAGTGCTGGATTCTACACCTGGGATGGGGCAACCCTGGATGGGAAACCTGGGGAATGAGAGGGTGGAGGAGAGCACCATGGGATGGAATCTGGGGGTGCTGGTGGGTGCCAGCTGTCCCTGAGTCAGCAGTGCCCTGGCAGCCAGGAGGGCCAAGCCTGTCCTGGGGGCATCAGGGAGGGGATTGTCCCGCTCTGCTCTGCCCTGGGGCGGCCTCACCTCAACATTGGGGCAGTTTAGGGGGACACAGTGTAGGGAAGATCCTGTTAGGGAGGTCCAAGGGAGGGACATGAGGATGCTGAAGGGTCTGGAGGGGCCATGAGGAGCAGCTGAGGGCACTTGGTGTGTGCAGCTGGAGCAGAGCAGACTGAGGGCAGAGCTCAGTGGGGGCTGCAGCTCCTCCCGAGGGGCAGCTCCGATCTCTGCTCTGGGGGAGCAGGGACAGCCCCCAGGGAATGGCTGGAGCTGTGTCAGGGCAGGCTCAGGGTGGATCTCAGGGAAAGGTTCTTCCCCCACAGGCTGCTTGGGCACTGAACAGGCTCCCCAGGGCAGTGGGCACAGCCCCAAGGCTGCCAGAGCTGCAGGAGGGTTTGGACAATGCTCTGAGGGACAGGGTGGGATTGTTGGGGTGTCTGTGCAGGGCTGAGGGTTGGACTGGATGGTCCTTGTGGGTCCTTCCCAACTCAGCACACTCTCTGTGCCTGTGATTCCATGATCCCTGACCTTTTCCCACAGGCTCCTTTGCCTTGCACAGCATGAGAGGCTCCTGTGCTCTGGCTCAGTGCATAAAGATGTCCCTGTTCCTTGCAGATGGAGCCTGTTGTCAGCTCTGTGATTTAGAGCGACTCAGCCCAGGCTGCAGTGAGTGTGTGAACACGCAGGGCCTCAGGCATTCCAGGAGCAGATGCAGACACGTGGGCCCAGACCCCCATTTTTTTCAGCCAGGAAATGGAGAGAGAACAGTCCACGGGCTCTGGTTCAAACAGGATCTGAAATATCCTCCTGGAAGGGTTTCCCAGAAATAAATGAGATGTATAAAGACTGGAAGCAAGGGAAGAGTGAACACATGGAGAGCTGCAGCCAGGCACTGTGTGCCCAAAGAAAGGCACTGCTGTGACTCTGCCCTGCAGCACCTCCTCTTCCCTGAGCTCCTGCAGGTCAGGGCACAGGAGTCTCACACCCTTTTGCAGTGAGGGAAGAGGAATTGCTTTCTCCAGGCACCTTTATAAGGGCATTCCCAGCAAAGGCATCTTTTATGGGACTCTCACAGCTCCAGGAAGGGATTACCATGGAGTACTGCTTTGTTCCTGGCCAGACCCACACTCTGTCTCTGCTCCAGTCCAGAACTGTTCAGGTGTTCAGTTCCTGTCTGTGCCATTGCCAGGATGTTAATCTGGACCTCCAGAAAGACCAGAGAGCCTTCAGAGGATGATGTGGCTCATGGGATGGTTGGGAGCAGAGATAGAAGCAATCAAAGCATGTGTTCCTGATTTTACATCCAGGGTCTAGGCCTTGCTCGGGTTGGGGTCCTGGACACTCAGGCTGTTCCAGCAATTTGTTTGTGCAAGGTTTTGTCAGCTGCAGACCCTGGGCAAAAATCTTCTTGTTTCCAAGCTTTATGGTGGAAAGCAGCTCTCCTGGAGTCAAATACATCCCCACCTTGTGCTACTGTCCATCAGTGGGGTCCCTGGACACAACCAGTGCAGATGAGCATCCCTCAGTGGCTCCAGTGTCCTGTCCCCTCTGCCAGGACAGCTGGCCTTCCCTGCCCTCAGTGGCTGCACAGCTTTCACCTGCAGACAAAAGGGGTGTCCCACAGCCCAGCCCTGGGCACCTCCCTGGCACCTCAGCTCACCTGAGGCTTTCACTTCCCCCACATCTGCCCCACACAGCAAGAAACCGCCCCAGAGGGTGTCCAGGACAGCCCTCCCAGAGCAGAAACCTCATGCCCTGGGTCTCCTCTGGTGTGGAGAAGATGGTGAAAGTGCCTTCTCCAAGAAGAACAAATCAGTGAGGAAAGAGAAAACAGAGATCCAAACCTCCTGTTTCAGCTCTTTTCCAGAAAAGGTACAAAACATCTTCAATTATTGGGCACACAAACCCCCAGGAAGACCTTACCCCGTCCCCAGTGTCTCTGCTCCAGAGACTGGACTCACTACATCAGTATTTATATGTGTTGTCCCACAGGCTCTCATTTTTCCTCTGACCTGAAAGCCAAAATGGCCTCTAGGGGGCTGGGATAGTCTTGCTCCCATGCCACAAGTGCCCTGTGGCACCCCCAGCAGTCTGACAGTCTCATTTATCCCAGCTGTGGTGGGTGAGGTGACTCCTTTCTGGAAACCACCCAGCATTAGGGGCAGATCAGGGGGTATTTTGGGATCTGTGTGTCTCAGAGCTGCCCACTCTGCCTTGGTTCCCCAGTCATCAAATCTTCTTCCCTCTTGTCACAAGCTGGATGTGAGGGATGGGGAGAAGGGGGTGGTGTGGGCACTGGGTGCTTAGGGAAGGAACATGTTCAGAGGTCCCTGAGCTGCTGAGGGATAACTGCACAGCACCTTCAGGGGCTCGGGAAGAGGAGTTTTCTTCCTGAAAACATGGAACCAGACTGGAAAACTGCCAGCCCAGCTCCTTGCTGGGGGAAACCTCCATCCTAGCAGGCAGCCAGTGGAGCTGAGAGGGTCCTGAGTGGGCACTGAGAACTGTGCTGGACCAAAAATGAAAGTAAGGGAAGAACCTCTGGTTCAGCACCCCCAGCCTGGAGAACACTCACATCCCTGGGGAAGGGAGGGCAAACTCTGCTGGCTGTTGTGCTGTGCTTCCAAATACACACCAAAACCTGCCTGGGGCCTCAGTGTGTGAGAGCAGCTGTCCCCTGAGCTGTCTGTGTGACCTTCCCTTTCCCACACCCCCACACAGCTGACCTTTCATGCCACAGGACCCTTGGCCCCAGCTTGGGCAAAGCTCTGGGATGGGGCAGGGGAACTGGGTCTAGGCTGCTCTCCACCCTTGGATCCCAACCATTCAGGCTCAGCTGAGCCTCACAGCTCCCCCTCTTTGAACCCCAGGAACTCCTCAGTTACCCCAGGAACGCCCCTGTGAGGATCCCCCCTGGCCCTTCTATCACACGTTTGATTATGTGCTAATGCAGAGCCCCATTGTTGCTCCCGGGGAGCCTCCAGGCTGTTCTGGGGATGGTGAGACCATCTGGGGAACCAAGGAGGACTGGACTGTTTGGATATAACAAGTTGTACCTGCATTTCTGCCCACCCAGCTGCACCTGCCCAGGACACACGGGAGGTGAGAGCAGGAGGTGACTCTGTCCGTCCCCATTCCCTTTTGTTACCACTTCCCTGGCTCTCCATCCCCATCCTCCGGAGCCATTGGTGTGAGTGGCTTCGTGCTTCCCTCTAGTGGTCCCAGCTCCCCTCCGGAGTCACTGCTGATCCCCATGCACAGGTGATCCCTCCCTGTCCATCCCGTGATCCCTCCCTGTCCTTCCCGTGTCCCTGGGCAGAGCAGTCACACGAGCAGAGGGACCTGGGGCAGGGTGAGCTCGAGGGTGGGTCACAATGTGGCTGCCTGGGGACAGGACATCTCAGCTGGGTGCTCATGCTCAGCTGTCACACCACGAGGGGGTCTCTGCTCACTTTGCAGGGCGTTCCTGCCTCTGGGGTGCTCGAAGGTCCCTGTCTGAGCTTGGTCACAGCAAAATCCTGTGCCTGGTGTTCAGAATGTTTTCCTCCTCGTTCCCCTGAGAGATTTCGCAGTCGTTTCCAAAAATGCTGACTCAGCTAAATTTCGGTGCTGGGTCCACAAATGCTGTTTTGTGCCTGGAGACTTGCCCAGGAATACTCCTCTTCTCCTGCTTAAGGACTGTCCAGTGGAGTCAATTCTCTTAAGTCAAAGCCTTGGTGGAGCAAATGCAGCTTTTGTAGGAGTGTTGCTGTTCTGGAGTGCCTGGGATGGAGCTCAGGCTTTGCTGGCACAGCAGGTTCTGACTTTAAGAAACCTCTCGATCTTTCAAAGAGCTCTTTGGGCTCTCAGCTTCAGCAGGGTCTTGGTCAACAGCAGCTGAACATGAGCCAGAGTGTGCCCATGTGGGCAAGGAGGCCACTGGTGTGTCCCAGGGCAGGGACTGTCCCTGTGCTGGAACTGCTGGGGCACCTCCAGCCCTGGGGGCAGTTCTGGAGCACCCAGAAGAGAGAGACACTGAGGGGCTGGAGGTGTCCAGGGAAGGGAATGGAGCTGGGAAGGGGCTGGAGCAGCAGGAGCAGCTGAGGGAGCTGGGAGGGCTCAGCCTGGAGAAAAGGAGGCTCAGGGGGGACCTTCTGGCTCTGCAATCCCTGACAGGAGGGGGGAGCCAGGGGGGGTCGGGCTCTGCTCCCAGGGAACAGGGACAGGAGGAGAGGGAACGGCCTCCAGCTGTGCCAGGGGACATTTAGATTGGATATCAGGAAAAATTTCTCCCTAGAAAGGGTGGTCAGGCGTTGGAAGGGGCTACCCAGGTGGGTTTGGAGTCCCCACCCCTGGAGGTGTCCCAGGAAGGCCTGGCTGTGGCACTCAGAGCTCTGGGCTGGGGGACAAGGTGGGCATGGGGCACAGGGTGGACTGGATGACCTTGGAAGTCTTTTCCATCCTAAATAGTTCTGTGACTCTGTTGCCAAGAGGCACTGAAGATCCAGGGAATGGGCCCCACTGGGGAGGGATGTATCCAACTTCTGAAGTACAGAGGGGTAAAATGAGAACAGAACAGAGGCTACTCCAGAAAAAACACGTCCCTGGGCTGGCTGGGATAAGAAAGGGAAAGGAAAATCATGTCTCTGTCAGTGATGACTTTGTGTCCTACACCAAGAGCATGAACTCAGCGGCTGCTTTCCATGGAGGAAGCCAATCCCATTCCTTCAGGAGCAGTGCAAGGCAACCAGCCTGGCAGCTCCTGAGTGCCCAGCTGGGGGGAGCAGTTTGGGTTTGGTATCACAGTGAGCACCCACAGGTACACGGGGCAGGGGCCAGAGCACTTCTGACTCGCCCTTCCCTTGGGCCAGTGTGTCTCTAAGCTGGTTATCTCAGTGAAATAAAGCAACCCAAGCAAACTGGGAGAGCTGCCTGTGTGTGGCACATGGAGTTGGTTCCCCTGTAGCACCCCAGGTGCTGTTCAGTCAGCCCAGCCCAGCCACAGGCACAGGCTGAGGCAGCTGCTGAGTTCCTGCTCTTGCTGCAGGACAACAGGTCATGTAGAAGGGGCCACACATCCCAACATTACAAGATAATTTTAAGAGGGAGGTCATCTTGTGCACTTACATCCCTCTGAGGACCCGGGCCATGGTAGATTCCGTTCATTTCTCCATCCCATCATGGTAAAAAGCCAGTGGGAAGATGTGGCTCCAGGCCTGGGAAGTTGTTAGTGAGGCCAATCACGCCTGATAATTAGCACTGAGAGCACTGAGCTCATCCACTTCTCCTCAGCTCAGCATTGTCCTTGTCTTGCTACATTACTTTTTGGCAGTGGCCCAGCCAGCACATGAGAGATATTGAACTGACCTTACAGCAGAGCAATAAAGCACGAGCAGAGCATCAACACCCATCCCTAACCCACAGATCATCAGGAGGCAGCCAAACACTCCTGTCAACCCTGGTGACCTCCACGTCTCCCCAGAGCCCTGAATGAGCCAGCTGGCCAGGGGAGGGGCTGGGCAGACCCCTGGGCAGGATGGCAGCACCCCTTGGTGTTGGGTCTTTAGGAGGAACAAAGCTGATGGGCTGTTTTGGGGAGTTTTTCCTGTCTGGTCTTTGCAAGATGCCCAAGTTCATTGCACCATCTCCAGCCTTGACTTTCTGTTTCTGTACAAGGAAACCTCCATGTTGTAGCTGTGCCCCTGCATTTACATCCACTGTTAATATCCACAGGGTTCAGTGATGTGCAGGGAGCACCATTAATTTCCCCAGCATGAGAAGCAGCTCAAAAGCCTGATAGGTTTTATTTTAAAATGAATTAGTAAAGGAAGAAGAAATAACAAGCAAAGCCCTAAAGAAAACAGCAGCAATGTTTGCACAGGACAGTGTGTATGTGCATGTCTCAGCTGCCAAACAGAACCACAGAACCACAGAATCACAGCAGACTTTGGGTTGGAAAGGACTTTAGAGGTCATCTACTCCTCTTGCCATGGGCAGGGACACCTCCCACCACCCCAGGTTGCTCCAAGCCCTGTCCAGCCTGGCCTTGGACACTTCCAGGGATGAGGCAGCCACAGCTTCTCTGGGCAACCTGTGCCAGGGCCTGCCCACCCTCATTGTAGAAAACTTCTTCCTGATATCTGATCTAGGTAATTTCTCTTTCACTTTAGGACCATCACCCCTTGTCCTACCCCAAAAGGTCCTGCTAAAAGGTTTGTCCCCATCATTCTTCTGGGACCCCTTCAAGTACTGAAATAGAGCCCCCCATGGCCAGGACAGGAGGGGTGAGGACAGTGACACTGCCACACTCGTGGGAAGAAGCAGGAGATGCACAGTGATGGTCTGGCCCTGCACAAAGCCCGAAGCCCCAGCTCTGTCACGCTCTGTGTGGCTGATGTGTGGCTGATGGTGTCAGTCAGGCCATTACCAGGGGTTTTCTCTGTCCTCTGGTGCCAGATCCTTCTGCAGGAATATCCCCTCTGGTCTCAGATCATAGAATTTCTGAGTTGGAAGGAAACACAAAGACCATCCAGTCCAACTCCTGGCCCTGCACACCCCAACAATCCCACCCTGTCCCTCAGAGCGTTGTCCAAACCCTCCTGCAGCTCTGGCAGCCTTGGGGCTGTGCCCACTGCCCTGGGGAGCCTGTTCAGTGCCCAACCAGCCTGGGGGAAGAACCTTTCCCTGAGATGCCACCTGAGCCTGCCCTGACACAGCTCCAGCCATTCCCCCTGTTCTTCTCTACCCAACCTTCAAATTTGTAACCTTTTGGCCTTCAAATTCCTTCCCTGAGTCCCTGTGAGCTCAGATGTGTCCCCTCCTTCTTCCTTCTGCCATCTCATATCTACTGTGCTCTGCCTCACCTCCAGTTCACCAGGAGGGCCCAACTGGACCTGCTCCTGACTCTCAGGGGTTTGGAGAAAGTGGAACCAACAAAAGCTGAGGGTCTGATGCAGGGAGCTCTTCATGTCATGCAGAGAAAAGGGACCAGAATCCCTTTGGCAGTGAGTTCTCCCCAAAGACTGTTCCAGACTGGTGGAACCAGAGCCCAGGCTGCAAATGGGGACACTTCAGTCTGGTTGAGCCAGAGGGCTCCAGGTGTGCCTGGGAGAGGGGGGAGGTGGATTTGGCGTGTGAGGGGTTTGCAGCAATGCAGGATGGGCAACTTGCTGCTCAGGTCATCAGTCCAAACTAGTATGGAGACTCTCAGCTCCCATGTGGGCCACTGACCCTCCCCTGGTGCTGGTGACAGCCAGGAGCCCCTGGCAGGACTGCTCTGCCCTGGAGCCACAGAACAGTTCAGAGCCTGGGTGTGCAGCCCTCAGCAGATCCCTGCAGCGTGTGGCCCAAAATCCCCAGCCAGGAGGTGTCCCCAGTCCAGGATCCTGTCCCACAGCCCCCTGCACAGCCCCCAGGGTGTCAGAGGCAGTGCTGTGACACCCCAGTGCCCGTGTTAAAGAGGGATCAGTGATTCCCTCACTCAGTGCAGCCTCACCAGCCCGGTGACGCCACCAAAGCCTCCCGAAGTGTCTGGCTCAGCACGGGCTGTGTCTGGTGTCACACCTGGAAGCATCTGCTCCGTGTGTGTAATGAGCTGGTGATTACTGGGCCAGATGGCCGAGGTCAGGGCTGGGTCAGGACCCTGCTGGAGCCGCTTGTGTGAGCAGCACTTAATGCAATCACTTGACAGGGGCCACGGAAATTTGCATCTGCTGGACTCGCTCCCTGCGGGTTGTGCTGTAAATAACTGAGCGTTTGGGAGCAGGGGGACAGTCACATTCCTCCTGCCTGTGGACAGGACATGTCTGCAGTGCCAACCCCCAGCCAGGTGTCCCCCCAGCCCGGGGCAGCTTTAGCTCCTCGAGCAGAGAACGAGTCCCATTGACTGAGTCCTGCAGGGAATCACTGGCTCCACTGCCTTGTGTCAGGGACATCAGCCCTAAAATCACTGCCACGGGAACTGCTCTGGCTCCTCCCTTACGTACTCTGATCCTTTAGAAATGAATCAGTGCCCCCCAAATTGTTGTCACTGGATAATTTGAGGATACTTTGGGTGCCTCAGTGTTACTTCTGTACCTGAAAAAGGAAAGAGTCAAGGTGCTGTTGCCAGTTCTAAAGACAAAACCAAACACAAAAGTGGATGTGGAGCTGCTTCATTCCACGTGAAACTCCATCCTCTGCCAGTCACTGCCCCAAAACCGGCCTGTGGGGCTGCAGGACTGGCTCTTGCAGCCTGGCAGGTGGAATGGAGGAACCCTGAGCCTCCCCCCAGCTTTCCAGCATGACACCCTCATGCTGAGCTCAATCCCAAGGCAGGGGAATTAGCTGGGATTCCTTCACCTCACTGAAAACACAGACAGACACTGCCAAATCCTCTAATTACCTCATTGTTTCAAAGATTCTGTAGGCAGGACACACCAATGCAGGGTTGGGGTAACCCACACTCAGAATATCCCCCAGAGACTCTCTTGCTGAACCCTCTTGCTTTAGACATAAGAAATCCTTCAGGAAAACCACCCTGCTTTTATTTTATTTTATTTTTTTAATATTATTTTATGGATCAATTCACTGCAACTTTATTGGCAAAAAATAGCTCCTGCTCACGTGTGAGCTGTGTGTGCCATTGTCCCATTATAAAGCCATTGTCATGTTGTTATTGTTATATTGTCATTTCATAAAATGACTGAAAACATGAAGGTTTTATGGGAAATGCTTAATCTTGGATACTTGGGATTATTAACTGAAAAGGACTCTCGGCACCATTTTATGTTATTTTTATTTATTCAGCCACCCAGCCCTTTGTTCTCTAAGCTCCCAGGAGCAGATAACATTTCACAGCCTTATCACAGCTGGGAACAGCAGTGAGGGCACAGAACCTGCTTTGGTCCCATTCCTGTCTGTTTGCTTCACGTTTGTTTGGGGCAAGACAGAATCCCAGAATGTGCTGAGCTGGGAGGGACCCCCAAGGACCATCCAGTCCAACCCTCAGCCCTGCACAGGCCCAGCCCCAAGAGTCACCCCCTGTGCCCCAGAGGATCAGCCAAAGCCTCCTGCAGCTCTGGCAGCCTTGGGGCTGTGCCCACTGCCCTGGGGAGCCTGTTCAGTGCCCAAGCAGCCTGGTGGGGGAAGAACCTTTCCCTGAGATCCACCCTGAGCCTGCCCTGACACAGCTCCAGGCCATTCCTACACATCCTGTCACTGGTTATCAGAGGAGAAGAGATGACACAAGAGATTCTCTCTTCTTGGCCCCTCCTGGAGCAGCAGAGCTCACACCAGCAGCTCCACTGGAGCTCCTCAGCAGTGAGAAACCCGGAGGGGCAGAGGGACAAGCTGGTTTGTCCTTCCAGTGAGGGACAAGAGCAAAATGAGGCAGGACCTGACCCAAAATAACCTGGTAGAGGTTCTGCAGCACAGGACCCGCCTTGGCTGGGGGGAAGAGGGATATGAGAGGTGCAAACATCACCTGCAGGCACCTCCAACAGCCTCAGGAGCTCCACTTCAAGGAAGCTGTGAAGCAGCTGGAGAGAACCCCAAGGACAGCAACAGGAATGATCAGAGGCCTGGAAAGGCATTCTCCAAAGGAAGATGGGAAGAGAGTGCAGGTTGAACTTAGAGAAAGGGAGGCATCGATCTGTGAGCACGTGAAGGACTGTGCAGAAAGGACAAGGATGTGCTCTACGTGCCTGGGGTGGGTAAGGAAGGAGGGAATGAACTTAAACCACACGAGAGGGATTGGTGGCAGCACCTGAAAAGCCCTTCCAGCTGGATGGGTAAGGAAGCACTGGTGCAGATTGCCTGGGGAAGGCGTGGAGTTTCCATCACTGGGAGTCTTAGAAGGTAAGGAAATATCTCCCAGGGATATCAGGGAGATATCAGCTGGTACCACCCACCAGCCGGGGCAGGGAAGCTGTCCCTCCACTGTCCCTCCACTGTCCCTCCACTGTCCCTCCTTTGCTCACCGGCCAGCAAGCCAAGAGCAATAAATTTGGGGGGAAAAAAGCAGAAGAATGGAGACAGTTTCTGAGCAGAGACATTGAGAAGTAAATCCCCAGAATAAAAGATGGCAAAAAATCTCCCTGCCAGAGTTGGGGGGGTTTCCTCCCTCTTTCCCGAGCCCCGGAGCGGCTCGGCTGCACGGACAGGTCTGCAGGGACCCCGGGAATGGCTGGCAGGGGGAAGGCGCTGCCTGGCCGGGTTTGTGGCAATGCCAGCTTGCCCTCTAGTGGCCCTGTTCCCAAACGTCCCTCCGGCTGCACGGGGCGCTGGGGTTGGGGATGGGTTTGCAGGGCTGCTGAGGACGCGCGGCTGGGGCTGCGGGGAACGGGAGGTGCATCTGCCTCAAACCCCCTGCCTTCCTAAGGGGCTTCACCCCCCTCCCCATGTTCGTACAGTTCACTGTGTTTGGCACCCGGCTGAGCTGCCTCTTCCTCCTCCTCCTCCTCTCCCTCCTTCTCCTTTTCCTCCCCCTCCTGAGGAGCTTTCAGCTACCTATGGCCAAAGAGGGGTTTGGGAGGGCTGGAGCACTCAGAGGACCCTCTGCAGCAGAAGGGAAAGGGTTTTGCAGCCCAGGCAGCCTTTGCTCTCCCTCCCAGCATTTACTGAAGTTTGGGACAGGTTGGACGTTTCCAGCTGCAGGAACCCGCTGCCACCCCCTCCCTGGTGGGTAACTCCAAAGCAGCTGCACTCAGACTAAAGGACATCATCTATTAGTGAGATTACAGCTAATTCTGCTGAAGGGAAACAATTACCCTCCCAGGGCTAAATGGAGGATAAAAAGGCAAAGTGTTTGGAGCAGAGGGAGGGGGCACAGCTTCCGAGGGCTCGCTGTGCTGGGTGACCTGTGGGCTGCATGGACACCCCTGCCCTGCAGGCCTGGGGGCAGGAGGGCACCTCATTTGCAGGTGGGCTTTCCCAGCCCCTCTCATGGCCTGCTGTGTGGGTCCAAGTGCTCCAGCCCCAAAAATCTCTGCCCTCCCACCACGGATCCCTGGAGCAGCCCCTCCACAGGTGCTCACAGAGCCATAACCCAGGGTGGATGGACAGGCTGGGAATGAGAGGATGGAGAGTAGGGCAGGGAAAGGGCCCTGGGGGTGCTGGTGGGTGCCAGCTGTCCCTGAGTCAGCAGTGCCCTGGCAGCCAGGAGGGACATCCCTGTCCTGGGGGCAGCAGGGAGGGGATTGTCCCGCTCTGCTCTGCCCTGGGGCGGCCTCACCTCAACATTGGGGCACTTTGGGGGGACACAATGGAAGGGAGAGATTGAGCCATTGGAGAGTGTCCAAAGGAGGGCAGAGAGATGGGGAAGGGCCTGGATTTGAAGGTGTGTGAGGACACTGAGGGCACTTGGTGTGTTCAGCTGGAGCAGAGGAGACTGAGGGGAGAGCTCAGTGCAGTTCCAACTGCCTGGGCAGGGGCAGAGGAGGGGCAGGACTGAGCTCTGCTCTGGGGGAGCAGGGACAGCCCCCAGGGAATGGCTGGAGCTGTGTCAGGGCAGGCTCAGGGTGGATCTCAGGGAAAGGTTCTTCCCCCACAGGCTGGTTGGGCACTGAACAGGCTCCCCAGGGCAGTGGGCACAGCCCCAAGGCTGCCAGAGCTGCAGGAGGCTTTGGCTGATCCTCTGGGGCACAGGGGGTGACTCTTGGGGCTGGGCCTGTGCAGGGCTGAGGGTTGGACTGGATGGTCCTTGGGGGTCCCTTCCAGCTCAGCACCTTCTGGGATCCTGTGAACCCCCTGCCTGTGACACCTCCAGCAGAGCAGAGTGGATGAGCATCACTGCCCCCACCACTGTGAGCAAAGGGTTAAATGACACAACTCTCCTTTCCCTATGAATAGATTTTGTTCTGCTCTCCTGCAATACTGTTTATCAGCAATTGCAGGCTCTAAAATCCCTACTTTACAAGTGCAGCATAACCTGCCAGTTATAATTGGTTGAATTATACCTCATCCCTGATGCAACTCTTGATGAGTCGCCGCCTCGGCCAGAGAACTGATAGGAGACAACTTTATGGCTCTCTTGGAAAACACAATTATAAATTGCATCCCCACCACGAGCCCTGGGAAAGGTTTAACTGTTTCACTGCAGCTCTCAAGGCAAGAGAGATTCACTGCCAGTCCCTCCCCAGCAGGAAGGGAGAAGAGGAGAGACAGATCACTGATAAAGGTGTTCAGAGAGGTGTGATAAGAAATAATAAATAGGAAAAGAGGGATGCACTGGCCTAGTTCCCATTTACATGAGGGCTTGCCAACAAACAGGAATGGGATGAAGATCTCTTGGCCACCATGGGCTCTGCAGCCTTGTGTGGGTCAGGTTGTCTCATGATCTCCCTGCTGGAGCCACCCTGCCCCCAAACCCTTCATTGGGATGGGTGGCCTGCTCAGAGTTGGTCTTTCAATTATTCCTCTTTTCCTCTCCAGCTCTACACAGTTGGAATTGGGAAACAACTCTCAGCAGGACTGAATGCCCAGTGCAGACAGAAGTGGGATGGCTCAGGGGGTGCAGGAGCTGCCCTGCACGGCCCAGGAGAACGTGGGCCCTGTGGTGTCATGGTGAGGGCCAGGCTTGGTGGATCACCCACAGCAAACCAGCCTAGCCCACACCAATCTCTTCTCCAAGGCCTGGGTGCTCACAGGCACTGCTTGGACCCCCAGGAAAGGGGGCCAAGAGCCTTTCCTCTGGGCTTTGGGTGCAGCAGGACCTGCTTCTGCAGCCTCTAAAGCAAAGGCATCCTGAGCTGCACCTGAGCTGTGCCCAGCCACTGCAGGGCTTAAATCCTGCTCCAAGGTCAAGCCAAGTTTATCACTGATCCTTGTATCAAAAGGCTGCCTGGGTTTTGTGCTGCTTCCCTTGAGGGATATAACGGGGACCAGGGGGGCAAACCCCACAGAGCCACAACCAACACTGCCAGGCTTTCAGCCAGGGGGCATTCCCAAATTCCCCCCTTGTCTTCAAAGGCAGAATTAGTTCCTTTTCAAAAACAGAGAGAAAGGAATATGTCTTGACTCCACTTTAGTCATTTGAAACGGGCCTGGAAGCAGCTGCCTGTCCTGGTCACCCCCTGTGCTCCAGGAAGCACAATCCTTCTGCAGGAGGTTCCCAGAGAAGCTGTGGCTGCTCCATTCCTGGAGGGGTTCAAGGCCAGCTTGGACGGGGCTTGGAGCAACCTGGGATGGTGGAACCCATGGCAGGGGGATGGACTTAGATGGATCTTTAGGTGATCTTTAAGGTCCCTTCCAACCCAAACCATTCTATGAGTCTGTGGTTCTGGAAGAACATTAGAAAATCCCAGTAAGTGCATCAGCTCTCCTTGTTAATTAAGTCCATTAGGTGAGACCTTTAATAAGGCACTTCAGAAGTAGCTGTGAATTGTGCTGGGGAATGTGCTGGGCCTTCCTCAGCCACAAACCCTTCCCATGACACCGTTCAGGGTTTACTCTGCAAAGGGCCCAAAATGGAGTGTGGGACGGAGCTCCCCTTGTACCCTGGGAAACACTTGATCCTTGTCCCACTGATCCCAAACTGACCTCACTGACTGGCATTTTCACAGCCAGGATGGCTCCAGAGGACACTCCCCTGGAGCAGGACTGGGTGCTGGGTCACTGCCCAGAGCCATCAGGTTGGTGCTCCTGGGCATGTCCTCAGGAGACTTGGCCAAGAGTGGCCATACCCAAAATATCCCTTCCCAGCAGTGCCCACCTCCAGCACAGTGTCCTCCAGCCACAGCCACGGCTGCCTCTGTCCTGCCAACCCTCAGAGAGGATCTGCCCCCCAGGCAGGGCCCATGTGGAGCAGCTCTTGCTGACTCCAGCATCTTGCTCACTCCAGGGTTCTCCCCTTGGAGCTTCCATCAGGAAAGGTTGCATTTAGCTTTTTTCTCAGTCAGAAAAAACTTCAGGGCTTTTCCTGAGCCTCTCCAACCCTGAGTGCCCCAGAGAGTGGTGCTGCCAGCCTGGGCTGGGTGAGTCAGCAGGAGCCTGGAGGTCACCCACTTTCCCTGCACCTTCTTCCCTCCCCGCTCAGCTCCTGCTGACTCAGGGCTCAGAAGCACCTTGGAGCAAATCAACCCATCTCCTCCTTCCAAATCCCTTGAAACACAGGCCCAGAAATATTTACAGGCTCTCTGCCTGTCCCTGACCTTCAGCTTTTATTTGCCTACGTAAATTTTGTTCTATTCTGGAGCTACAAGTTTCATATCAGGGCAGTTCAATCTTTATGAGGATAAAGTGTTTGCAGGGCTCTTAAGCAGCTTAACGTGAGCATGTGTGGGAAAGATTAACAGCTCTGGAAGTCAGAGCAGTTAAGTGACAATATAAAGAGAAGGGAAAGGGGAAAACACCATCAATCTAAAGCAGCACCAGGAATATCTGAGATGAATTACTGATGGCAACCAGCTGCCAAGCCCAACAGTGCCTCAGAGAGATGCTCTGATGACCAGTGGAGCCTTCTCAGGGGAAAGGGAGAGACTGAGCAGCTTGGAGGGATCATCTTCTCTACAGCTCTCAAATTTGGGAAATGCTAATTAGCACAGAAAACACACACATTGGGTTTAAGGAAACAAGCTTAAAATAAGCCCTCAAATTCCCTTACCTAGAGCTTTCCAGGGCAACATCAGCAAGGGAGCCCTGTGAAAGTTCCTGCTTTGGTCCCAAAAACCTGCCCTGAGCTCAGGGCAGGGCTTGGGTGGGAAGGGATTTCCTGAGCTCACCTTGGCCAATCCCAGTGTTCTCCAGCCTGTCCCATCTGCAAGGACAGGGGTCTCGGTGCTGCCTGTGGGAACAGCTCCTGGTTCACCAGGAAACACGCAGGGGGGAGGAGAGAGACATGGACACCCTCCAGCCAAGAGGAAAACCCTCCAGCCAAGACCCCTGCAATCCCCCTGGCCCCAAAAGCTCCGGGAAAAACTGGAGGTAAATCCCAGATTTCTGAGCTGAATTCCCTGAAGGATTTGCACATTTATGACCATCACTTGGTGTTCTGTTCAAAGCAGGCAGTTGAGTGGAGGAAGGAGGAGGCAGATCCTCAGCACAACTAAATATGGGCTTCTTCAAGCCACTGCCAAGCCCTTGGAGATCAAAGTCATCCCACGGGCTGTGGCTGCCCCACAGGGCTCAGGAACCAGCTCCCTCCTTGTCTTCCCATGGAAAGCATCTCCAAGGACACTCACCCTTCTTTCTGCTGAGGAAAAGTTCCCAGGGGGTTGTTGCAGGTCTGGTGGACACAGAGAGCACCTCATCAGAGACCTCGTGCTCTCCCCAAGGTGTGAGGTGGCCAAGGAGCAGTTAAGAAGTGTCAGAAGACAAGCCAAACATCAGAGGCTGGGTTTGGTTTGACTGTCAGTCACTGCACCTGCACAAGGGAGCAAAAACCCCCATCAGGATATTGGTTGCAAAACACAGAGTCATGCAAGGACAAAGACTTTTATGACCTCTGGAAGCCAGCTGATATCTGTGTCCTTGGCTTCCCTGGCATGCAGTTAAGGGGTGATTCTGCCTGTCTTCCAAGACTTGTGGCTGGTTTGGTAATGAATGGCTGCAGGTTTCTCAGGTGGTGCCCATGGAAATGGGCTGTTTGGCTCCAGGGTTGAATTGCACACACAAAGGGAGCCCCAGAGCAGAGCCTGGGGGGTGAAACACGAGGCATCAGGAGAAACAGGGGACAGCTCTGGAGGTCAGGGAGCAAATGCTGGAGATGCTCTGGCCAAATTCAAACATCATGGCTTTGGCAGTGAGAGGAGACTCCACTGAGGCTGCACTGGGACAGCTGCCAGAGCAGCACCTGAGCTTGGATTTGCCAGGACATTGTTTGCTGTGTGTTGGGCTGTGGGTTAAAAGATAAGGTAAAGAACCCCACTGTAACATTAATGATGCTCATTCTGTGAGGTCTCCCTTTCCCCTCCACGTCCTCACTCTCTTCCTTCAGAGCCTCTTTCACTGCAACACAAAGAGCAGAGAGAGGAAAGCCCCTGGATCCCAAAGCAAAGATCAGGAGGTGACAATCTCCACCTTAACACTGCTGAGCATGGATTTGATGGTCAGGGCAGAGTGAGCATTTCAGAGCAGGGCACCCTCACACATCCCTGGAGCTCAAACTGCCCTGGCTGACAGGAAACTGGACAAATTCCACCTAATGGTTGACATTCAACCTCGATTTTGGCAGGGAATTTTTCCCCTTGTAGAGCCTGGTAGGAGGTCTGGCACTCCTGGCCCTTGTCCTGGTGCCTGGGGTTTTCACCAGCCATCTGACCCTCTCCAAACATGTTGTGCATGAGTCATTCCTGCCCTCCTGGGCTCCAAAAGATGTAGGGGTTAGTGATGGACACCTGCTGCCTGGAAAGCTTCAATAACAACATCCTCTGAAGCACCAGTAGCAGAGCTGGGGAGTGTTTGTGGATGGACAGTATCTCTCTTGGAAAATGCCCACACATCAAAGCAGAACTTTTCCTCCAGGGGGGTGCTTTTGACAAATTTCAGCATTGGGATAAAAAGATGGTGAGGTCAGAGGGCTCCACTCCAGGGCTGCTGGAATTTCCCTTTACGAGGAAGCCCAGAATTGCAGTAGCACCCAAACATCCAGATTACATCAAAATAGAGTGGTTTGTTTATCCTGATGTGGGACCTTTTCCTGTGTTTTTGTTCTCCTTTCGGTTCAGACCCCAAGAGCTCCCTGCCAGTGGAATAGGAAATGAGGCTTCAAAGCAAACCCTGAGCAGTGAAGAATTGCCCAGGCTCACAGGGGCCCACAGCAGTGACAGAGCTCACCAGGACACAGCAGTTTTGCCCAAGAACTGTATTCCAGTGCCTGGTGTGTTCCTCTGCTCCCCAAACCAAGCCCAGGTTGTTTTCCAGGGAGAACAAACCCCCCTCTGTGCATCAAGGGAAATCTGCACTGTGCAAACAATAAAGATAACAGGGACAGATAACTTTGCAGGCTGTTGTTTTTATATCTTGGCACGAATATAAATAAGCCTGAACAGTTGCCTTAGAGATGGGAGAAGCCTGTGGATGGGGCTGGAAATCCATGTGCCAGGCAGGAGTGCTGGGACTGAGTCAGCTCCTCACTGCACAGGAACCTTTCCCACTCTCCATCCCTCCAACCATCCATCCCTCCTTCCATCCATCCCTTCATCCCTCCATCCATCCCTCCATCTCTCCCTCCCTCCCTCCCTCCCTCCCTCCCTCCACGCTGGGTGTTTATTTATTTCCAAGGTAACTCCTCCCACCCTTCCAGGATTTCACCCCTCTCAATTCCAGGCTGGTTCCTCCCGATTTGTGGCCGTGTGCCTGACTGCCAAATTTGGGTAAATACAGTGCAGGGGTGAATTTGGGGCCAGGGGAGCTCTTCATGTAAAGGTTTGCTGCCCCTCTCACCCCAGAAAAGGCAGGTTTTCTTAGAAGGAGATTCTTTAGGACATGCACTGGTTTCAGTGACACCTGCAGGGACAGGGAGGGGGTCACACAGCTGTTTGCACTCAAAGCTCTCCTGACACAGGGCACTTGGCCCACATCACTTCCCTGCCTCATTTTTTCCAGATCTGGAAAAGAAAAGACTTCAAAACTTCTTGTGCAGGAATGAATCCTCCTTCCCAGGCAGCTCTGAGTCCTGGGAACAGCCCAGTTCTCTGAGCTGTGCTGATCCATCTTTGATAGCCAATTCCACGAGAAAGACAACCTAAAGCTTCCAACATCTGAGCACTGGATTTTGCAATATTAATGATCTTCATTCTGTGAGGTCTCCCTTTCCCCTCCACGACCTCACTCTCTTCCTTCAGAGCCTCTTTCACTGCACACAAAGAGCAGAGAGAGGAAAGCCCCTGGATGCCAAAGCAAAGATCAGGAGGTGACAATCTCCACCTTAACACTGCTGAGCATGGATTTGATGGCCAGGGCAGAGTGAGCATTTCAGAGCAGGGCACCCTCACACGTCCCTGGAACTCAAACTGCTGACAGAAAACTGCACAAATCCCACCTAAATCCCACAAATCTCAGGAGTTACAACTGAAATAACCTCCCAGGCAATGAGTTGGACAGGGAGTACCTGAAGGATCAGGGAATCTCCAGCTGTTTTGTCACTCTGGCAGTTTGCAGCCAGAGTGCAGATGAAGCAGGTGTTTCCAGCCAGAAGAGCTTTGGCCAGCTGGGTGTTTGTGCAAGGACATGAAGACCAAGACACCTCCTGCTCTGCCCAGGCCACCCTCAGGAGCCTCAACCCACAGCCAGAGCCCACCTGGGCCTGGGCTCAGCTGAGCTGGCCTGAACTTACACAGGGGGTGAAACCCTTCCAGATCAGGTCCTTGAGCAGCCTTGTCCCAGAGAAAACCATCAGACCCTGGACCTGTAAGAGACTGGCTGAGAACCATTTATGGAGCTGCTGTTATTTATAAATCAAGATGCAATTTCTGCACACAGAGGGTTTGTTATGTTAAGTCAAATTCTTGCTTTTGGGTGTCTGGGCTCTGCCATGACAGATTAATACTGGTTTGAATAAAAACTCCCAGCTTTCTGGGACATTATCTCCATGGTCTTTACCCTGAGAAGTTGGGAAGAGGTCCCAACACAGTGACATTGAATTTCAATCCCAAATTTTCAACACAAGCCTTTCTCTAGAATGGATTTTAATAGCTGTAAAATTAAGAATAACTTCTCTATCAGCCCAAACTCCTGCAAGGAAATCCGCTTAGACATCAATACCCACTGTAGGCAGATTATCTGCTCTTCTGCATTGTAAGGATTGTAAGAAATGAATTTTGAAGAAGAGAGAAATTCTCCTTGAGTTATTTGAACAGAACCTGTTTCCCAGAAGAGAAGCAAAGGGGCTGGTAATGCCTTCACCCAGGTCCTGGTCACTGTCCACCAGCAGGAAAACTGGAAAGCTGTGCAAAAACTTTCCCAGATTTCGTGATGGCATCGAAAGAGGTGAGACTTTTGTCAAATCCAGGTACTCTGTGCCCTGGAACGGGGTGTAGGCTCTGATACATCCCTTGCATCTGCCCCAGGATTTTCCTGTTCTCAGGAAAACCAGTCTCAGCATCAGAAATACAGAGGAGCTGCTGGCTGTGGTCGATCCCAGAGCCACAGATCTCCAGGGGAGAGATCCCTGCTCCCCTTCCCCTCGGGGACCCTGTCCTGGATGTCCCCAGGAAGGGCTGAGACCAGGGAGGAGGTCCTGGAGGGCTGGGAGGACAGGGATGGGAGAGACCTCTCCATGGGATGGGGGACCAGCCCTGCAGCCAGCACAGGGTGTCCTCCTGCCCTTCCTCCTCCTCACGGGGTTAAAAGGGCCACGAAACAGCGACACAGCAGCGTCAGTGCCCGGGAACAAAGTGCTGGAGGGGTTTTCCCAACCATTCCCTTCAAAAGAACCTGGGCAATATCCTCCTCTGCAAGGCCTGATGGCCTGGGAATGATGTCCTTGGGAATGAGGTGCTTTGTGGGCAGGATTCTTGCAGGGGTGAGCAAGAACCAGCCCTCCCAAACTGCTCTTCCCACCCCAGACCCTTCTCTCCAACCTTCATGCAGGTGCAACCCCCTCACCTGGGTGTACCTGGCCATTCCCCCGACCCACAGGCCAGCACTGCAGCCATCCTGACTCACTCCTCTTGCCCTGCTGGGACCAGCATTTCATCCAAGCCCCCCTGGGAGCTCTGCTTGTCCTTTGGGAGCTCTCTCTGAGGGCTGGGCAGCAAGAACTGGGCTGTGTGGCTGTGACACCGCCCTTCTGGCAGGGACTGGGCCGTGATTTAGGAGGCTGATCATTCCCAGAGCTGTGGAAATATCCTGACATTTCTCCTTGTCTCTGCTCCTGGTGCTGCAGACAGAGTGTTCCTGATCTCTGCACCCTGCCTGGAGCACTCTGGGGGCTCTCAGAGCTCGGTGCCTGGGGCAAGTTCCCTTCTTGCCATGCCTGGTGTGACCATGGCAATATGTTTACCACCAGCAGCACTCCCATTTTAGCTTTTTTAATAGAAGTTTGCTCTTCATGGGCTTTGTCTCTGCCTGGTAATGGTTGGGATCTTCTCCAGGAGCTCATCTCTCCCAAGGAGGATGGGCTTTGTTAAGGTTGTGCAGGGGGAACAAGGGACAGGAGGAGAGGGATTGGCCTCCAGCTGTGCCAGGGGAGGCTCAGGTTGGATATTGGGGAAAAATTTTTCACTGGAAGAGTGGTTAATCACTGGAAGGGGCTGCCCAGGGAGGTGGTGGAGTCCCCATCCCTGGAGGTTTCAGAAATCAAGCAGATGTGGCACTCCAGGATATGGTTCAGTGGGCAGGGGGGTATCTGTTCAAAGTTTGAACTTGATGATCCTGAAAGTCTTTTCCAACCTTCCTGGTTCTGTGATTCTGTGAAAGGCACTGGGGGAAGCCATGGCTGGGGGTTGGGTGAGAGGAGGTTGCACAGTGGATATTTTGGCCAGGAGAGGGGTGGGTGCTCTGGAAGGGCCATGGGGACAGTCCCAGCCAGGAGATGGGACAAGAGCAGGGATTTCTCCCTGTTTTTGGAGAACTGTGGCTGCTGGCTGGAGGTGCTGAGAGGGGAGGAGAGGGAAGAAAGGACCCAAAGGCAAGAGAGCACTGGGCTGGCAGGGCAGAGGGCTTGCTTTTTGCCCCAGGATTTACTGCTCAGTTCCAATCCAGCCCTGCTGAGACCATGAAATCCCCCCCTTTGACCAATCCTTCCTGTAAGAGCAGATGCTGCTGGGGGTCCTCAGGCTGCCCAGCACACCCTGGAGGATCTGGAGGAGCTGTCCTGCAGCTGGCAGGGGGTTTGCTGGTTCCAGACCCCGTAGGGAGCTGCCAGCACCCCGTGCAGGGGCTGCCCCAGGGCTGCTCTCACACCCAGGGGTTCCTTTTAAACCTGCCAGCAGGAGACTCCTGATGGAGTGCAGGGTGTTGTCGGTGCTGTGGCTGCTCCCCTGGAGCCTGCCTGCCCTCGAGGTGCCAAGCTGCTGCTCCTGCCCTTGGAGAGGAGCCAGCTCTGCAGCATCACAATTTAATTAAATCGCTCCAGCAGTTCCTGGGGAAGAGCTTCGACAAGAGACAGAAAGGAAGACCAGGGGGGTGGGGGAAGGGGGCAGGGGGAGCTGTGGGGTTCTGGTGCCTCGAGCTCTGTGTCCCACCAGGGGTAAAATGAGGGGTTGACATCCTTTGTGTCGTCTCTGGGACTGGGAGCACCACTGTGGGCACTCCCAGCCCTGTCAGACGTGTCCTGTGCCTGAGCCCTGGGGCAGGTCCAGCCTTGGCCGTGGGGCAGCAGAACCCCAGCTGTGCAGAGGGGCTGAAGGGCAGGTGCCCCTTGGCCTTGAGAGCCAAGGAAACACATTCAAGTGAAGAGCTGCTCACCCTTGTTTTCCTCTGGAGGATTTGCTGAGGACTTCTCCTGCCTTCCTTCAGCACATCCCACCCCTGTGCTCACCAGCTGAGCTGGCAATAAACCCAAACCTTTGCCCTGGGCCTCACCACTCGGGTCCTTCCCTCCTCTAAATCCCTCTGTGTTTTCCCTGAGTCTCCTGAACGGGGAAGATTTATTGATGTGTCAGTGCTCTCACCCCCTGCTTGGAGATTGGTGCTCTTGCTGTCCTTCCCAAGGGAATGTGCTCACCAAAGCATCCAGGGAGAAAGGGCACGGCACAGGGAGAAGATCCCTGTGTGGTCCTTTATCCCTGAATCAGCTGGAGCACCGAGTCCTCCACATCAGCCTGGTGCTGGCACAGCCCTCTGGGACACCAGGGCATCTGCACTGGGCTGAAAGCATCACACAGCCCTCAGCACCAGTGGGAAAAATGGGATTTTCTTGATAAAAAGTAAAAATAAGAACAGCAAGGATGGTGTGGGAATGAAGATGTTTTAGATGCACTGAGATGGGGTTTTGTCATTCCAGCAGAGAAAAGGGGAGAAAAAAGCAGAGAGGCTGAAATGGGAAGCAGTGCTGGTGGAGGTCTGAAGGAAATAGCCTGGGAATCAGAGGATGGGGGTCAGGCTTTTGTGGGAAGACCTGGAAGTGGTAAAGCAGACAGTGCCCATCAGGCAAGGTCAGGTTGGATCTCAGGGAAAGGTTCTTCCCCCACAGGCTGCTTGGGCACTGAACAGGCTCCCCAGGGCAGTGGGCACAGCCCCAAGGCTGCCAAAGCTCTGAGGGACAGGATGGGATTGTTGGGGTGTTTGTGCAGGGCCAGGGGTTGGACTGGATGGTCCTTGGGGGTCCCTCCAGCTCAGGGTATTCTCATGTGTCTCTGTGGTTTCTTCTGAGAAGGAGTTTGGTTGCTGTCTGGGCAGTGACATCCTGGCAGGGTGTGACGTGGTCTGACTCTGCCCCCACCTCCTGCTCTCCCTGACACACTTCCCTTGTGCCAGGGCAGTTTCTCTTCCCTGTCGTGGTCCCCGTGCAGTGATGGTTTCTCCTGTCCTGCCTCAGGGGCTGCTCACTCTTTGTGTTGAGAACTTTCCCTGGTGGCATTCCTTCCTGGCTTATGATGGCTCCTTGTGCTGCAAAATCACTTCCCTCTTCCCTCTCCAGGGCTGCTGTGGCTGGGCAGTGGAGCTGCTCTGATCTGACCACATGGACACACTGAGCACAGAACTCTGTCCTGCTCCTTTTCCAGCTCATCTGCACATGGACAACCCCATTGCTTGGCCACCCTTCCTGGAGAGGCAAACCCAGAGCTGTATCAGCTCAACACACCTCAGGCTGAATCCTCCTGAAAATCAGCCAGGCTGAGATGAGAAACACGTCAATTAATCCATGGTGGTGATGGTATCTCCTCATTCCTCATTTGGGGGGGGAGCTGTGGGGGTGGTTGAGACAGGGGGTGGTTAAGAGAGCAGCCCTCCCTCTGCTGCCACCTCTGCAGGCCCGTGCATCAGCCACTGCCCCCTGTTCAGGGACGTTTAAATCTCCCATGGGCAGGAGCAGAACCCTCTGCCTGTGGGTCTACCTGAGCTCTCCAGCCTGTCTCAGAGGGGCTGGCAGGAACAGGTTGTGCCATTCACTACCAGCAAGGAGCAGAGATGGCCCTTGTGCCTGTGCTGGATGGACTGGCACTGTCCTTCCCCCTGGAACTGCAGGGATGGCTTGACTTGATGATTTTGGAGGTCTTTTCCAACGCTGATAACTCTGTGATCCGGGGGGTGTTGCCACCTCTCCCAGACCATGCTGTGACAGACAAGAAGGCACCTGGAGGTGTTCACCATCATCTTCCAGAGGATGCCAAGTCAGGAAGGATGTGGTAGGAGTTTAAGTGAGAGGTTTCAGGGTCTGCACAGGGAGGGTGTGGGCAGAGTCCATCAGCAAAACATGTTCAGTCTGAGCTGCCAGCAGCTTGCAGACAGAGGTTGTGTCTCCAGACACTCCTGTCACCCACAGAAACATTCATGATAAAGGCAGGCAATAAAAGCCATGGATGGAAGAATAATTATCCAGGGGCGGGAAGGGAATAAAAAGGGAAAGAGCCTTGATGTAACATAAACATCATAAAAGGCCATAAAAGCACAGCAAAGGGAAGTGTGAAGGAGACTGAAGGTTGGCAGCAAATGTACACAAACAGAAGCAGCCAGTTTGGAATGGTCTAGAAATAGGGAAGGTTATGGATGGGCTGAAATGGAGAATAAATGGATCTGAGATGAAAATGAGTGAGGAAATAGGTTGATGGAGGTGAGAAGAGCAGTGAGAGCTGCACTCCAGGGCCAGGGACTCATGAAAACACCCTGTGAGGGACATTTCCAAAAGCTGAGTGAGTGGGACTGAGGAGGGGGAGAGCAGGGGGAGAGGGGAAGGCAGAGCTCCAATGGCCAGGAACAACCACGGGGTGGGGAGCAGGGCTGGGCTGGGGAGGAGGGGACAGGTCAGAGAGCCCTGAGGGCTTGTCCTGCACACAGCAGAGGAGATGTGCCTGCTGGGGAAGTCCCAACAAGAGCAGGGCCGTGGGCAACTCATGGCAGGACGTGGATGGACCCTGCTTGTGCCTGCCTATACCTGCCTGTACCTGCCTGCACCTGCCTGCACAGAGCAGGGGATCCTGAGCCAGCAGAAGCCAGGACTCAGGGCTCTCTGAAGGACACAAGGCTGCCTGGCTGAGTTGGGGCTGAGGGGACTGTCCTCTCCACACACTGGAGCTCGTTTTTCTGTTCTCAGGGTCCCCAATCCCAGGAATGGGAAGGCAGATGGTGCAGCAGAGACCAAGAGGAGCCTCCAGGCACTGATGACATCAGCCTGGAGCATTGGTAGATGTACTCAGAGCGAAGGGGGAGGGAGGATCCTCCAGCTGCTGCAAGTGCCAAACATTTCTCATTCCTCATGTGCTCTGATTAACACCTCCACACGCAACAGGGCTGCAAGCAAGGCCTTCCTGAGCTCTGCTAATTATTAAACACACTTCTGTGAAGTTTAACCAGACGTGCTTGTCAGCTGCTGGCAGGAGCAGAATAGTGGGAGAGACTTGTAAACACCCTGGGATGACTCAGTGAAAGCTCTGCCAAGATTTCCAGGCACTGGAGCCTTTGACCTTCAGGTGTCGTTGTCTACCTTGTGTTCCAGCCTGGACCTCTCTGCTCTGAGAGGAGGGTCAGGAGCCAGGCAGGGGCTGTGCTGACAAGAACATGTGTTTCAGTGCTGTGGTTCCTCACACCTGCTCTTGGTCACACTGAGATGGTTCCTCACCAGCAGCTCGGCTGCCCCGGGCCTTGCAATGGCTCTCGGGGGTGACCTGCCCACCTCAGGGGCTCCTGAGAACGTTCTGTAGCACTGCCTCGAAGCCTTTGGCTGCTTCTCCAGAGCCTGTGTCAGTCTGGAGGAGATCTGGCACTGAGCTGTGCCAGCTGCTCCACCAGGGAAGTGGCTTCAGGCTGGTACACAAAAATCTTCACTCTTTCGAGGCCACTTCAGCCACACTCAGAGCTGCAACCTGCTCCTCTACCTCCCTACCCACCCACCCACCTCCCCCAGCTGCTCTGGAGCTGTGACCTGCACACACAGTGCAATTTAGAATCATAGAATAGGATCACAGAATTAGGTAGGATGGGAAAGGCCTCCAGGATCACCGAGCCCACCCTGTGCCCCATGCCCACCCTGTCCCCCAGCCCAGAGCTCTGAGTGCCACAGCCAGGCCTTCCTTGGACACCTCCAGGGTGGGGACTCCAAACCTCCCTGGGCAGCCCCTGCCAAGACCTGACCACCCTTTCCAGCAAGAAATTCCTGCTGATGTCCCACCTGCCCCTCCCCTGGCACAGCTGGAGGCCGTTCCCTCTCCTCCTGTCCCTGTTCCCTGGGAGCAGAGCCCGACCCCCCCCGGCTCCCCCCTCCTGTCAGGGATTGCAGAGCCAGAAGGTCCCCCCTGAGCCTCCTTTTCTCCAGGCTGAGCCCTCCCAGCTCCCTCAGCTGCTCCTGCTGCTCCAGCCCCTTCCCAGCTCCCTGCCCTTCCCTGCACACCTCCAGCCCCTCAATGACTTTCTTGTCATGAGTGGCCCAGAACTGGACATCTTTCTGTGCTCCTTGGTTGTTTTACAGCACCCAGTTCATGGTGATCTAGGAGGGAGCTGTTGCAAACTCCAGTAATGCTATTCAGAGGCAGAAAAATAAAAGTACCATGTATAGAGATCAACCAGCCAAAATCCTGTGGAAATCTGAAACTTTTCAACTATTAGGTCATAACTTCTCCAATAAATACTGTAGAACACAATCTGATGTGTTCTACAGGTTCAATGTTTATCCATTTTTTAGCAGCTTCTTTGAAAATAACAGAAAGAAGCCCTTCCCTTGGGTTGGCTCTGAGGTCTGGAGGAGTTTTTGCTCCTATCAAATCCACCTTCAGCACGGGGATCTTACTCCTCACCAAGAAACAGCAGCACCTGGGTCAGGGCAACCTCTGGTATGGATACAGGCTGGGGGATGAAGGAGAGCAGCTCTGGGGAGAAACACTTGGGATGCAGGAGGATGGAAAGCTGGACATGCCCCAGCTGTGGGCACTGACAGCCCAGAAACCCCCCCTGGGCTGATCCCCAGCCTGGGCAGCAGAGAGGGGGGGATTCTGCCCCTCTGCCCCCTCAGCTGAGACCCCCCTGCAGAGCTGCCCCAGCCCTGGGAACAGCAGCACAAGGACCTGGAGCTGCTGCAGAGAGTCCAGAGGAGGCCCCGGAGATGCTCCAGGGCTGGAGCCCCTCTGCTCTGGAGCCAGGCTGGGAGAGCTGGGGGGGTTCCCCTGGAGAAGAGAAGGCTCCAGGGAGACCTGAGAGCCCCTTGTAGGGCCTAAAGGGGCTCCAGGAGAGCTGGAGAGGGACTGGGGACAAGGCATGGAGGGACAGCACACAGGGGGGATGGCTTCCCACTGCCAGAGGGCAGGGAGAGATGGGAGATTGGGAAGGAATTGTTGGCTGGGAGGGTGGGCAGGCCCTGGCACAGGTTGGGCAGAGAAGCTGTGGCTGCCCCTGGATCCTGGGAGTGTCCAAGGCCAGGTTGGACGGGGTTTGGAGCAACCTGGGCTGGTGAAAGGTGTCCCTGCCCATGGCAGGGGGTGGGACTGGATGGGCTTTAAGGTCCCTTCCAACCCAAACCAGTGTGTGATTCAATGAAAAAGGATGGATCTGTGGATTGAGATCAACTTCCTTCAGTGCTTCCTGCTGCAGATCTCTCCTGGCTCCCTTCCTCCACCATCCAACAGCAGCAGCTCTCCAGGGTCTCAGTTCCAGGCAGGAGGGAGGCTGATGGGGCAGGTGAGTGGCACGGGCAGGTTTTGCCTCCATGGATTGCCGTGAACTCCTCGGGACGGGGCAGGACACAGTTAGGGTGGGAATGTCCCAGCTCAGCCCCACATGGAGTGCAAAGCCTGTGGCAGTGCAGGAACCACAACTCCACCAGCACTGGTTCCACTTTCTGCATACTTTGGGACACCCAATTTATAGTATAAACAGCAATATATCAACCTGCACACTGACCCAGAAAAACAGGAAGAGAAAATCCCGTGTATTCCTGATGTGGCTGAGCAGATTCCTCTGCTGGCACAGCCACTCTATTAAGATATTGACTTTTCTTGCCTGTTTTTTTTTTTTTTTTTACAGAAAGGAGACAGAAAGAGAAATTACTCTTGTTTAACAGTGCTGGGATTTAAGTAGTCCTAATTAGTCATGGGATAGATGTGCATGAGCTGCTTGTTGCCTGTGCTGCTGTTTTTCACTTGGAGATAATTTTCTTCCCGAGTGGATGACAGGGCTGAGCACAGTCACTTTGGAAAAGGAAAGGGCAGAGTGTTTCAACTGGTTTTAACCTGAGGTTTATAGTTTATGGAGTGTATCAAAAGTCATGAGGGAAACCTGAAAGCCATAAGGGCTCCTCCATCCTTCCTGTGTATTTCTGTTGAGCTGGATACAACCAGAGAACCATGGAATGGGTTGGGTTCAAAGGGACTTTAATGACCATCACCTTGTTCCAATGTCTTGCCATGAGCAGGGACATTTCCCCTGGAAATACTGAGAGCAAAATGTTAGAGATGGTCCTGGAGAGAGGACTCTGCAGAGACAACAGAGAATTTTCCAGGGAGAAGCCTGAAAGCCTAATATACTGTCCCTGCCAAAACCCTTGGTCAGGGAGAACATTAAGAGTGCCAGGAAGGTGACACTGGGATTAGGGAACACTCTGGATGTGCACTCCTGGTGGGTGCCAGCTGTCCCTGAGTCAGCAGTGCCCTGGCAGCCAGGAGGGCCAGCCCTGTCCTGGGGGCAGCAGGGAGGGGATTGTCCCGCTCTGCTCTGCCCTGGGGTGGCCTCACCTCAACATTGGGGCACTTTGGGGGGACACAATGGAAGGGAGAGATTGAGCCATTGGAGAGTGTCCAAAGGAGGGCAGAGAGATGGGGAAGGGCCTGGATTTGAAGGTGTGTGAGGACACTGAGGGCACTTGGTGTGTTCAGCTGGAGCAGAGGAGACTGAGGGGAGACCTCAGTGCAGTTCCAACTGCCTGGGCAGGGGCAGAGGAGGGGCAGGACTGAGCTCTGCTCTGGGGGAGCAGGGACAGCCCCCAGGGAATGGCTGGAGCTGTGTCAGGGCAGGCTCAGGGTGGATCTCAGGGAAAGGTTCTTCCCCCACAGGCTGCTTGGGCACTGAACAGGCTCCCCAGGGCAGTGGGCACAGCCCCAAGGCTGCCAGAGCTGCAGGAGGCTTTGGCTGATCCTCTGGGGCACAGGGGGTGGCTCTTGGGGCTGGGCCTGTGCAGGGCTGAGGGTTGGACTGGATGATCCTTGGGGGTCCCTTCCAGCTCAGCACATTCTGAAAATCTGTGATATGCAAACTGCTCATGTCTCTCTAAAGTCCTATATTTATTACCCCTTCTCCCAGCAAACCTGCAGCTGGAGGATGTGGCCAAAATTGGCTTTAAGCCCTGGTTTGCTGAAAACCAGGCTGTGGGGCTTTGCCACCAGGGATGTGCTGGAAGAACCCTCCTGTTGTGAGTGAGTGGCACAGGTTCAGGACAGGAGCCACGTGGCCCCAATAACCTGGCACAGTGTCCCTGCCCACAGGGCTGTGGCAGCCAAAACAGTGCCCAGAATGGCACAGCAGGGCTTTTATTTTAAGGTTGCCTTGTGCAGTGCCACACAATGATATACACAGTCCCACGATAAGGAATGTTAATAATACTCCCCTTTCTGCCAGGAATAGAGTCCCTATCTCCAAATCCCACTGCTCTAATCAGCAGAAACAAAGCCCAGTGGACGAAAACAACAAACCCAGGACCTCGGGGAGTATTTGGATTCAGGAAAGACTAAATATTTAACTTGTGAGGCCAATGCATCCTGGAATGTGTGGGGCACTCCAGGAACAGCTCCCCATTGTCCAGGCCATGTCCTACAGGGCTCAGGTAACCCAAGTGTGCCCTTGGTAACCCTGGGGGCACAGGCAGGAGACCCTGGGTATGTGTCTGTGTGAGCCTCAACCTGCAGATCCACGAGCCCAGGGAATCCATCCCCACAAGTGACACACAGGCTGTGTCCAGCATGGACAGTGTGAAAGGAAGACCTGAGGATAACAGCAAAACAATAAGACATTTCATTTTCCGCTGCTTTAATAAATTCATATATATACATATATTATTTTTTTTACAACAAAAGCAGCTCCCAATAGCGAGGAGAGTGAATTTTGCCTGCTTTGCAAAAGTTCATCCATTGTTCAAAGCAAACTCTCCTGTCCAACATAAACAGGGACTCTTAAAAACATTCTCATCCAAAACAATTGCCATGAGTTTTGATGTTTTCGTGGTCCTTGCTCTCCCCTACTGTTTGATCATTATGTTGTACAATATTTTTTCCCCTTCCTCACAGGCCCTGTTCCAGGTGCCCCTGCTCTGGAATTCGTGGCTTCACCATCCAAACTTCTGCACTGAGTGAGACACAATGGAAAGAATTTCATGGCATTTATTTGGACTCAGGGACCAGCCCCTCTTGGCCCTTTGCACCCCCTGGGCAGAGGTCACAGCTGTGCCCGTGGCCAGGCTGAAGGAGTCCAGCTCCACAGGATCGTCCCCTTCCTTTCTAGGAATCCCCTTCAGGGTTCTCCTGCAGGTCACCTCTTCCTTGGCACTCGGTAACGAGCCCTGTGCTGTAATTACTCCAGAGGAAGCTCCAGGATCTGGCTGAGGCCGTGGCGTGCTGGATCCTGCACTCAGGAATGATCTGTGCTCCCCAGACGGCCTCTGACAGGCTGGGAGGCACATGAGGACACAGAGGGAACACGGAGAGAGGAGAGGGAATGATCTTTGGACAGCCAGGCAGATGTGCAGCTCGTTCCTAGACAGGCTTGAGACGCTGTGGCTGAAAGGAGGAAATCCCCGGCATAAAAACAAGAACAGGCAGTTCCTCATCATCCCAAATCCCCCCTCTTCACTTTCCAAGGGTGTGTGAGCAGGAGCAGGAGCAGCTCATCTGTTCAAAGGAACACACATGGAATCAGGCTCCTTGGAACATCTGGGGATGGTTTCAAGGTTTTTTTTTTACTCCTATCACTGCAATTTTTAAGCAATACAGGACTGGTCTGCCCCTAAATTACAGGGTTTGGAGTAGTCAGAGAACATGGAATGGTCTGGGTTGGAAGGGACCTCAAAGCCCAGCTGGTTCCACCCCCTGCCATGGGCAGGGACACCTTCCACTGTCCCAGGTTGCTCCAACCTGGCCTTGGACACTTCCAGGGATCCAGGAGCAGCCACAGCTTCTCTGGATAACCTGTGCCAGGGCCTGCCCACCCTCCCAGGGAGGAATTTCTTCTGTGTATCCAACCTAAGTTTCCCCTCTTTCAGTCAAAGCATTGCATTTGAGAACTTCAATAAGCTCAGAGCATTCCAGTGGCTGAAGGTCCAATCCAGCACCATGCAGAAAACTCAGCTGTGGCTGCTTCCTCTCTTTACCAAATCAGAGGACAAACAAACCAGAGAGTTTAAAAAACTTCTGGAACACATAAAGTATAACTTATGCAATAAAATAAAAAAAACTAATCGAGCTAGACTGTCCTTTGGGGAGTTTTTTCTAAATATATTATTCTAACTAAACTCTGCCTAAAATGAACAGAAGGCCCAGAAGTGCACAGGATGTTGGATGTGCATCCACAAATGGTTCTTATCCCTGGTATTGGCTCTGAGGAATGGACAGTGCAGTGGTTTGGCTGCATAAAATACTTGATACACTGGCAGTAACCAACTCCCAGCTGGTAGAGCTCAGCCAAAGGCAGCATTTCCACTCACAGGGCAATTCTGGGGACAAAAACACCCTTGGCTGGAGTGTCTCACCTTGTCCCACACAAGTGAAGGTGTTTTCTCCCTGTATTTTCCACTCCACATGGATACACAGTAGGATGTCCCCATGGCAGGGTGACCAGGACTGACATCAGGGGGTCTCAGTGCTCTCTGTGGGACTCCCAACTACTTTTGTCCCATTTTAGTGGTGCTCAGAGGGGTGGCACAACCTGCAGAGTGCCACCACCCAGTGCACTTGTCCAGAAATCAAATTATTTAAACTCAGCTTCTCTTTCCCAATTTACCTCTTCACCATGCAGCAATTTCCAAAAAGGAAAATAAAAGAAGAAAATAAAAAGAAGAAATGCAGCATTTCTGTTAATTGGGACAAAACAGAGCAGTCCTGTAGGGCCCTCCCTTAATTCACTCCCTGAACAATGTTCACTGATCAGGACTAGAGATTCAATTAAGTACCTTGGGGTGGTAATTCATAAAGACAGAATAAGGAGTTTGCAGATAATTTGTCTTTCCTTCTCTCCCAGAATGCTCCCGCTGAGCGACAGGGGCTCTGCCTGTAATTGGCAACATTAATACAATTAAGATGGTAATTTTGCCCTGGTTTGCTCCTGTGTTACAGAGGCTCTCACTTCACATCCCTCGACACATTTGACTCCGTTAAATTCCATCATTATTTCTTTCCTCTGGGCTAAGGGAGAAGCCTGAGCCTGCAGACAGGGCAGCTCCCCCCAGATCCAAGGGCTTGTGCTGCTGCTGCCTGAGGAACGTTCAAGGATAAGAAGATGGTGGATGCAGGAGGAGCTGATTGTTTATTTGGATTAAAACAGGGCGTTAATGAAGGTCCCAGGAAAGCACTGGGCACGTGGCAGTAATTAGGAGGAAAACAGAAAAAAATAATTACAAACTCCAAACGCCCCCACGTCTCCTCCTGCCTGCCAGCCACCCCCAGCCCTCCAGCGAGGCAATCCCTGCAGATCCCACCTCTGCTCTTCCCACAGAGCAGCCCCAGCATCTCCTCCCGCCGGTGACTCAGCTCTTCTCACCGCTGGTGGGGCAGGGGGGGACAGAACGGTCCCAACAGGGAGGGCTGGAGGGTTAAAGGATGGTCTGTCCCTGGGCAGCTCAGACAGGAGCAGAGCACTGGTTGTGGGAGTCAAAGTGAGTCCAAGGTCTAAAGGAGACATGAAATGCAGACAAGGGACAAGCATGGACAGGAGACCATGGAGTGACAGGAGTGGAGTCACACTGGGATTGTCCCCTGGCAGTGGGGCCTTACAGGTACCTCTCCTCATCTCAGCCAAGGGGATGCATCCAGGCTGCTCCTGGGAATGGTCCCTGGGCTGGGCCGGCTCCCACCATGGCCAGGAATGGTTTGGGAGAGCCCTCATTGCTCCAGGGTGGAATGGCCAAATGGCTCTAACAACCTCATCACCCCAGTAAATCCTGTCTCAGCAGGCAGGAGTGATCCCAGCCCTCCTGGATTCCCACTGCTCAGGTGAGGAGTGCCTGGTGCAGGGAGCAGTGCTGGGGGGGTGAGCAGAGGGAGAGGCTCTTCAGATGGGAGACTTCTTGTGTGACTTGTGGGTCTGTCTGGGGGCTGCTCAGAGTCAGAGGAACCAACAAAGGAGTTATTCTTGTAAAAAATCCAAGCAGGCATTATCTGTGTTCAGTCTCTCCCAGGCCTGATTTCCCCTCCCACTCCAGAGAACAACCTGGGTGATGGCACAGGAACCTTTGAACACTACCCACTCACACGGGGCTCGTGGCATGAGCAAAACACGCTGCCCTGCCCGGGGCTTTGCCTTCCCCAAACTCCTCCTCTGCCAGAGGAAGCTGTTGAATTTGCTTTTCCTCCTGCCTGGTTAGAACAGGGATTTTCTGGAAGCCAAACAAAGGCAATGGAGATTGTCTGGGGAGATAAAGAGGGAACAGTCTGAACAAGCAGGAAGCTGAGGGGGAACGGGGTTTAAACGTGGCAAGTAAACAAAGTCATTTCTGTTTCATGCCTGGCAGAGGAGGAGGAAGAGCTCAAGGGGCCGTGGAGCTCCTTGTCCATGGACAGTGCTTTGGGAAGTGTGGAGGCTCTCCACAAGCTCTGGGAGGAGAGGTTTTGACCCAAAGCCTCCAGATTGGGTTCCCCCTCCCAGCCAGTCACTGCCGAGATCCAATGGCAGGAAATTCCTGCAGCCTTCCCACAGATGGAGAAGCAGAGCAGGGTTTGCCCAAGGTCCCACACTGTTTGTGTACTGGGCTGGGGTCCTCCTGCCCCCTGCTCCCAGCCCTGCCAGCTGAGCTGCAGGAAGGAACACAATTGAATCTCTTCGTCCCTCAGAGCTGTGAGTGAGGGACCAACCCCTGGGCTGAGGTGCCTTGGCATGAGAGGGGACAAATAACAGCTCCTGGAGCAAGGAGTCCTGGAGCAGGGCTGGAGCCACCCCCCTGCCATGTGCCTGTCCTGGGCAGGGATCTGGCTGCTGGGCTCTGCTGCCTCCCTCTCTCCCACAACCAGAGATTCACCAGCAGTTCCCAAATTATTAACAACCCAGCGTGTCCCAGGAGAAGGGACATAAACATTCCTGAGGATCTGGAGCCACAGCATGGCTACAACTAACCTGGAAAAAGGTTAGTTATAGAAATGGAAAGTTGTATAGTTATGGGAAAAGAAATACCTGCACATTTGTGTCCAGACAGGAACCAGGGTGACCTGCTCCCAGCACACCCCCTGTGCCACAGATACTGCCCTGGGTGTGGCTTCCTCCTCCATGGTGAGGTCAGGCTGAAGGTTTAGCCATAATTCCTGAACTCCTGAGTCCTCCAAATGCCCCGAGGTCCTTCCTGCTCCCTGGGCAACGTCTGAGCTTAAATCAAAGCGTTTTTCCAAAATTCTACCTCCAAACCCCAAACTCTCAGTTCAAGACATGAAGTTCCTCCCTGCTCCGGGTTGGTCCCGTTCCCAGTTCCACCCACTCTGGGTCCTGTTCCTCTCGTGCCTGATGGATTGCAGAGTGTTCACTGAGCAAATGCTCCTCAGGTCCATGGGCACTGAACCAGTGCCCCCATCCCCTCTGGTGGGTGACCCACACAGCTCCCCCAGCTCTCTCCAAGCCCACTGCTCTGAACTGAGGACTGAGCAGCAGAGTCCAGGGGCAGCTGTGGCACAGGAGGAGACCTCAGTGTCTCTGTTCCCTGCTCACACAGCCCCAGCTCCCAGCAGTTGGGAGGGACAGCAGAGGCTGGGAGCAAGCAGGGATGAGGCCTCAGCGATTCCCACTGCTGGGATTCCCCAGCAGGATCTGCTCACACTCAGGAGCCAGGACACTGGAAGAATGTTGCTGAGCTGGCTCATATTTGACTTCACCTGCTAAAGGTTCCTGCACAAGCAAAGCCACGTGTGGGGGCTGTCCCAGGAGTCACCACGGAGCAGCCTCAGCCCCTGGAAACCCCAGGCAAAATTGTGATGTTAATCCTCACCTGAGCACAGGTACCTGCCTCCAATCCTGCAACCAGGCCAGAAAATGAGATCTTGGAGATAACCCAACCTGCATGGTGAGACTTTGGACCAGTGCAGTCACATGAAGCAGGTGGTGAGGCCTTTTCCACAGACAGGGAGACTGGACTCACAGACACTGTCCCATTTCCCAGAGAACGTGTCAGCCACGTGCAGCAGATGGAGCTCAACTAGGAATCTCTGCTCTAGCTGGGAGTCAGTTGGTCAGGCACTTGTATAAGGTGATCATTGTACCTCCTTTCCAAGAGAAATAGTTCCCTTCCCCTTCCCCTCCCCTCTTCCCAAACCTTCCCATGTTGGGGGAGGAAGCAAAGAAATTTTGAGACAGTTTGTCCCCGTCCCTGAACAGCAAAAATCCCAGAGGGGAGTTGCAGAAAAGTGCAATCCTTGACTGCAGGAGTCACCTTGCCTTGCTTGTGCAGGCACAGAGCAGGGGAAAACCAGCTCAGAACAAAGCTCAGGAGTTGGTACAAACTGATGCAGAACTGTGGGTGTAAATGAAGGAACAGCACAGGGTTACCCATTCTTTCTTTTCCTTCGTGACACTTTGTGCCTTCCTGTGTCTCAGGTCAAAAATGCTGAATAAAAATGGAAGCAAGGACACAGAATCTTCTGATTCTGAGAGCTGAGTGCACCCTCTTTGCCCTGCTCAGATCTGAGCTCACAAAGGAGCTCAGTGTGTTTGATCCTCCAGGGATTAAGTGTTTAGCCAAGGCAGGGATTTCTGCACTTCTGAAGCCTTGGAGGCCTCTGGGCACGTTCCTCACAGACCTGAAGTCCTCCTTTCCAAGCAGTTTCCTCCCAGTCAGCACTGTTGTATTTTTTGGCCTTTCCCCCTCTGTTTCCCGTTGGCTTCCTCCTCTCCAGCAGCAGCAGCAGCAGCAGCAGCAGCAGCAGCACGATCTGAGGAGCTCCTGGAGCTGCTGTGCTGGATCCCAGCTCTGCCAGCTCCTCTCAGCCTCCTCCTGCCCCTGCTGGTGTTTGTAACACGTTGTGCTTCAGCCTCTGCCCCTTGTGACGAGGTTTGGATCCTCTCCAGGAGGTGATGCCCAAGAACAAGGGCTGGAGTGAGGACACTGTGCATCAGCTCCAAGGGCTCTGTGATTTCTGGCACAAGAGCCTTGATTCTCAATTGTTTCCTTCAGAAAGATTTCGCTTGGAAATGTGATCGAGGGTTTTAAAAAGGGAAGCAAAGAACACACCACGAGCCTGCCAAGTGGGGCAGTGGCACCAAACCACCAGCCACCAGCTGCTTGCTGAGGGTAAATGAGCTCCCAGTGCTTGTGCACAGACACACACACTCACACAGATGAGATTCACGGGGACCTTTTCACCAGGGGGCAAAAGCCTGTGTGACTATTTAAGCCTCATCCTGGTAGAATCATAGAATTATGGAGTATCCTGAGTTGGAAGGGACTCACAGGGATCATCAAGGCCAGCTCCTGGCCCTGCACAGGACAAACCCTTCTTGAACTCTGGCAGACACTGAATAGTCTCTGTGAAAAGGACTAACTCTTATCACACTTACTCTTCAGTGCCTGGTGCATGGACAGGCTCACTCCTGTGCCTGCAATCCTAAATATTAACTTGCACCAGTGCAGAAGCCACAGGGGCTGCCTGAAATCCCTCTGCCTGGTTTGCATCACTTCAGTCCCCAGGTCTGAACCAAAAGGTTTAAATGTACAGACCTGAGCAATTTACACTGTTAGAACAGTGGGAACAGTGAGACAGCAGCAGCTCCCAGCTGTTCCTTACAACCCAGAGGGCACAGAGAGGTTTTTCCACTCCTAAATATCTTGCTATTGAGGATGGAGCAGCTCCTATTTAAGACACCTCCATGTCTCTGCCTGTGTCTGTGACACATCACTGTGGATTCCTTCACCTCAGCTAAGGTGTCTGTGCTTGGGCACAAGGTTAGTGCTGGACCTGGCAGTTCAGGATCTCAGGGGGCTGTTCCAACCTGGACTATCCTGTGACTCTGTGGTGTCCCCAGAGAAGCCCTGGGATGCTCATCCTCCTCCTGCTCCTTGCACTGCTCCTGACATCTGGAGAATTCCAGAATACTTTGGGTTGGAGGGGACCTTAAAGCCCACCCAGTCCCATCCCCTGCCATGGGCAGGGACACCTTCCACCAGCCCTGGTTGCTCCAACTTGGCCTTGGACACTTCCAGGGATCCAGGGGCAGCCACAGCTTCTCTGGGCAACCTGTGCCAGGGCCTGCCCACCCTCCCAGGGGACAATTTCTCCCCAGTATCCCATCCAACCCTGCCCTGCTAAGGAGCAGGAGGCTCAGCTGCTCATCCATATGTCCAGTCACCTCTGGCAAAGCTGCACTTCAGTCCCTATTCCCTGGCTGCCCCAAAGGAGGGAGCTGGGCTGTCCCACTCCCAGCAGCAGGAACTGCAGCCACCCCTGCTCTGTGAAGCTTTCCATTCCCTGCTTCTGTCTGATCGTTATTTGAAGCTCAGTACAGACATTTGCCTCGATAATACATCACAGAAATGAGTTCCACTGGTTAATTATACATTGCACAAAAGCAGGGATGTAAATTCTGCCCCCAGGGCAGGATTTCAGATCCATGCCTTGCTCTCCCTTCGATTGCTGGAGCGTGTGTGCCCTCAGCAATCTCCAGCCTCATTTCACCACGTGGATTAGAACAGCACAGTGTGACAGAGGAGAGGGATGACAGAACCCCCCCAGGTCATACCCATGTACAGACACAGCCCCTCACTAGCACAGAGCTGCTCCAACCCATCGATCACATCTCGGCTGTCATTTGTCCTCTCCAAAGGCTCATCACCATCAGCGTCTCCTCATGGCTCCTGAGCCGTGGCAGAGAGCTCTGCTCAGGCTCCTTGCAGGCATCATTTATTCCCTTTTTAGGACAGGGAGAAGCCACTCAGAGCAGCTGGGTTTGGCTCTCCAAGGGCAGAATGAAAGGCCCCAAGGGAGAAGGGATTCTGGGGGGCTAAGGTGGCTCAGTGACACTGCCAAGCACTGACCCAGTCCTTGAGCAGGGTTTGTCCAGCATGGGGACAACTTGCAGAGGTGGAGGGTGGAGGAGCTGTGCTCTGTGACCAGAGAAGGGAAAAGAGACACTGTGTTTCTCCCTCTCAGGAGCCACAGAACCATTAAGGCTGGAAAAGACCTCCAAGACCATCAGATCTGATCTTTGACTGAATGCCCCGTGCCCTCTAAACCATATCCCAAAATCTTGGTGTTTACCCAGACACCATTTCCCCCAGAGTTGAAGTGGCTCAGCTTTCTGCTGTATTTGGACATGAATTTGGGGCATAAATGTCTCCCAGCAGGATAAAATCTGACCAGATCTACCTAAACACTCCCTGTCAGGAGCCTGTGGATCCCTCAGGAGTGGTTTAGGATTCACCTTGCCTTGACCTGACCGTGCAGGTGCTCCTGGAAACTTGAGAACTTTCACCCAATCTGTGTTTTTCCAGCCCTTTTTCCTCCTGTCCCCTCCTCCTCCCAGCTCTGCCCTGGCTGTGTTGGACTCAGGCACTCACTCCCAGCAGGGATTTTGCATCTTCACTGTAAAGCATCCCCCAAAGTCACAGCCCCACGTACAGATTGGCTGCAACAAAACCAGTTGGAGTCCTCATTTAGGTTTTAATTAAGGCAAAAGTATCATTAACTTTAGTAGAAACTACTTGATCAAATGCTGCATGTAAATGAAGAGGAGCTGAAGGAAGATTTGGCCAGCAATTATAAAATCCTACGTGTGAGCACCATGCCAGGATGCCTTGGATGATATTTCTTTTTTGGGAAATATTCTAAAAGTCACCTCCTGTAGCTGTTCACACTCCTTGGTGACAAGGACAGCTCTGCAAAAGGCCCCTGGGGTGCAGGTTGGGCTCTTTGCCAGTTGCTACACACTTTGCAAAGGTGTCTTCTTCCTAAAGCAAGGAAACCTGCACCAGGGATGGGATGTTTTTCCATGCCTGGGAAGGCCTGATAAGGAACCAGGGCTCCCCCAGCTCTCAGGGCACATGCAGGAAAATGTCTGCTGGTATCTGCAGACACAGATGATGGAAATGTCTGCTCTGGGCATTGTTCAGCTCTGAATGGAGCTGGAAAAGCACTTCAGAACATGGTGAATGTGAACATTCCCAGTCTGAGGATGTGTGTGGAGGTTCTGGCTCTCTGGAAGAAGTGACCCCTTCCCAGAGGAGGACAAAAGCCCAGACCAGTATTTATCATGGAGCTGCCTGGAGCAGCTGGAGCTGCAGTGCAGCCTGGGCAGGAGGTGAACACAAGAGCAATTCCACGTCCCAGAGAAGCCCAGGGCTCATCTCTCAGGGCAGTGGCTCCCTAAGCATCTCATTTCCATGGGCCTGACCAGCAGCAAGATCCCATTTGCTCCAGGAAAACTCAGAGAATCCTGGAATGGTTTGGGTTGGAAGGGACCTGGAAGATGATCTCATTCCATCCCTGCCATGGGCAGGGACACCTTCCACCAGCCCAGGTTGCTCCAACCTGGCCTTGGACACTTCCAGGGGTTCAGGGGCAGCCACAGCTTCTCTGCCCAACCTGTGCCAAGGCCTGCCCACCCTCACAGGGAAGGATTTCTAATTTTATCCTCCTCCTCTTGAGGTTCACCTGCTGTGCCTCACTGGTGCCCAGCCCTGTGTCAGGTGGGGCCTTTCCATTCCATACAAGGGGATCTCCTGAGTTCAGGGCCTGGACTCTTCCTACAGAATTGCTGGTAATAAAATATCCAAAGAGTTTCTCTTTTAATGTGTCAGGGTGGGAACCAGCTGGGATGGAGCTGAGTCTGCACCTCCAGGTGCTGCAGTGGCACTGCAGGCAGGTGACACAGACACACCTTCCTCGGGAGAACTGGGAAACTGTTCCAACAGGGAGATGCTGAGCTGGAGGAAAGGCTCAAGCTCTCACCACCAGGCAGGAATTTGTTGTGGGTTAGGGAACACCTGGTCATCAGAGGGACTGAGGTGCTGCCTGACAAGCCAGGATTGCTGGCAGGGACCACCAGGGACTGTAACAGGACACAAGACAAGGACAGATCCTCTGGAGGATGGTACAGAAGAGCCACAGGCACGTTCTACCAAAGGCCCTGAAGTCCCAGCTTTGATCTCTCCCCCTTATTAAAGGAATGATGCTGTGCCCAGGCCATTTACACCCTACTTTAAAACATCACCGTGCTCCTTCTTTGCTGTCTGTGCCTCCTCCAGAGGGATCTGAAAAAACCAGGGTGGGGTCCAAATCTGGGGCACCATCAGCCCTTGTCTCCAAGGGGATGGAATTCCCAACTGGTTTTGGATTTGCAGATCTCAAGTGCCAGTAAATGAGTGCCACGAGTCTCTTGGCCACCCTCAGGGCCAGGGCTGTTCTGGTGGTTTGGACCAGGACAACCTTCCCCCAGTGAGGGGAAGAGTGGGACAGGACAAGGGACAGTGAGGTCAAACAAAAGAAAGCAGGTTCAGAATACATGGGAAGAGGAAGATTAGAGATGAGATGAGATGAGATGAGATTGGATGAGATTAGATTAGATGAGATTTTAGATGAGAATTAGAGAATGAGGAAGTTCTTCCCTATGAGGGTGGGCAGGCCCTGGCACAGGTTGGGCAGAGAAGCTGTGGCTGCCCCTGGATCCCTGGAAGTGTCCAAGGCCAGGTTGGAGCACCCTGGGCTAGTGGAAGGTGTCCCTGCCCATGACAGGGATGGAATGAGATGATCTTCAAGGTCCCTTCCAACCCAAACCATTCCTTGACTCCATGACTCCATGACGTAGGGCCAGTTGGACACATCCTGAAAGGACCACACAAAGCTTTTGAAGGCACAGGAGGAGGCTCAGAGCTTTGTCTTCAGAGTCCTTCTCTCCCTGAAGGCTGCTCTTGTTCCTCTGCCTCAAATCAAGTGGCTTCTGTGCTTGTTGTCACTCTCAGAAACAGCAAATAACTCTCCAAAACACCCTCCCAAGGATTTGTTACATCTGGAGTGGGAACACAGAGAAAAGGTGAAGGGCACAGGAGAGGAGGAGAGCACCACGTGCCTGTGGCTGAGCAAATGTGCTTCTCTTCAAACACAGGGAGTCCACTCCTGCCAGTTTGGAGCCTACCAGGATGCCTTTGGCAAAGGAGCAAGAGGGTCTGCCAGGAAAACCTCCTGGCCTCCCTGCAGTGCCAAACTGAAACGTTTTCAAGGTAAAGAATGAAAAAATAAAACCCCTCTGTTTCAGATAGTTTGATTTCTTTTCATACTTCTGGGATTGAGATAAGAGACAATAACAGGAAAATATCCAGCTCAGGGCACTGGATAAAGAAATTCCGTGACAGATTTCCAACAAAACAAAACAAAGCAAAATCATTCATTCAAAATAAGTGGTGGAAAATTCCTCCTCCTGGCCAGCTCTGCTTGGGGAATTGTTCCCCCCCCTCCCCTGCACTGAGGTAACACAGAACTGAGAGACCCTAGAGCTTGCCCAGCTCCTGTTCCCCTCTGTGAAAATGTGCTGGAGTGGCAGGTGAGGCAGTGGGAGCTCAGCTGTGGAAAATGGGAGGAAAACACACCTGGAGCTGCCTTTGCCAGGGCTGTCCCTCAGTGCAGCCCTGGAGGAGTCTTCAATATTCATCAAAGGCACCCAGTTTCCTCTGGGAGTGTTGGACCAGTGAGCTGAAGGGCACAAGAACACACCAGATCATGTGGAATCACAGAACATCCTGAGCTGGGAGGAAACCACGAGGACCCCACTTGGTCTCTGGTCACATCTGCAGATGCATTTTACAGGGAAAGACTTAAAGCTCTTTGCTTAAAACAAATTTTTAATAGAGTTTGGACAGGGCTTTTTTGGTCAAAATTCAATATTCCACCCCCAAAAATCATAACCTTAATTTTGTTTCCTGTCAGCTGCATGAACGACTGAGTTATCAAACAATTAGAATGATTGTGGGTTTTTTGTTTTGTTTTCCATTCATACATTTGCCTCAGTAATTTGTGGGATTTATTATTCTTTTTAGCTTGATCTTCTTCAGTTGATTCGCTTTCTTAAGCCAAGTGGTGGGACTGTAAGACAGAAAAATTCCTGATGAGAATGAGAAAAATGTAACACACTAAAAATTCTGGAGTGAAAAGAAGAAGGTTGATCAATGACCCCCAGAGAAGTGTTTGGCATAGGAACTTACTTAAATGTCACTGAATAAATCTTTATGTTTGTTATGAGGAGATTATGCTGCAATGACACTGAGGTTTGAGTGCCATGTGGGCACTGAGGAGAAGTTTGGCACAGCATCATTTGCAGCTTTGGTAGTTCATGGGACGGTGGAAATAACATGTGGTGACTACTGATGCCAGCTAAAAACCTTCAGGATTTTATCTAGGAATATAAATTTCTATATTAATTTTTTTTTTTTTTAATAAGGCAGAAAACCCCCAAGCACAAACACAACACAGAGAGTAAACTCCTAGAACACAAGCCTGGGGAGCATCTTGTGGGCACTTGGATTCAGTCAGGATCCCTGGACCTGAAAACCTGCCCTGGGGAAACATCCCCTGCCTGCAGAAGCTGCAGCTCCTCCTCTGGGACTCAGGGAAGCAGCCCAGGATGCCCTGGCACAGATGAGGCCCTGCCTTTCTGTGGAAGAGGTGCTGGCACATCAGCTGGCCTGGGGACAGCTGAGCTCGCACAATTCTCTTCTGAAGTTCACCTGTAAAAGGATGGCAACTGCTCTGCGTGGTTCCAGATCAGTCTGACTCAGGAAAATGTTCCTCATGACACATTTGGTGCCTTTCTGAATCAACACCCAGATAAGGGGCTGCTGGGATTTGTTTGTAGTAAATAATTGCTATGTTCCCTTTCATAAAATAAAAAAAAAAAAAGGCTTTAAGTGTTCATAGCTCAGGCTGTTAAATTTGGATTCTGTGTTTCTGTGTATTTATTTGTGTTTATTACTGTCAGAGCACAGAGGAGCTCTGGCATCTGCAAGGACACTTACAAGGGTCTCTGCTGAAGATTCCAACAAGCAGGAAGGGCTGCACTGACAGTGCTCAGACACTGACCCAGGGTGGAGTCCCCACCCCTGGGAGTGTTCAAAATACAAGAGGACTCGGCCCTTTGTGCTGTGGTTTGGTCACCTGGGGGGGTTCAGTCGATGGCTGGACTTGCTCTTGGAGGGCTTTTCCAACCCTAATGGTTCTGGGATGCTCCTGGGCCGAAGGTGCCAGTGCAGGTGTGGGGGTTGAAGTCCTTTCAGAGCTGATAAAATGCAGCACAGGCAGGGGCTGCCAGCAGGGACTCTGCAGGAGCTGGGGAGCTTTCTGTGCTCTCAGCTGCCCTGCTGGAGGTGGAGGTGAAGGCAGGTCCCTCCCCTGTGAGGAGGGGAAGGAGAATGCTGAGCTGATTCCCTGGAAGGCTCCCATCAACAGGCCTCTTCAGGAAATCGCTTGGTTCTTGAAGCTGCAGTTGACAGAAATGTGATTTTCGCTCAGGCAGCCTCAGAAGGCAGACTGGAAGTGGCTTGGATTTGGCCCGAAGTCAGGGAAGATGACACAGCTGATATTCTTCTGAAGTGCACTGAGCATTAACTCTGAATTCCTCTTACTCACACCTCAGGTATCCCTTTATCTCCGGGAGCACATCCAGGGACCTGCTCTTTAATTACACAGCCAATGTCATGCAAACACCGTCCCTGCAGGATCTGGGGCAGGTTGTCACAGGTTACCTGGTAATTATCTTCCAAATTACTGAGTAATTCCGAGCTGAATTACCCTGTAATTTGCTCCTGTCGATAGCATGACCAGCTCTGGGCTGGAAGACACAGCCTGTTCTTGTCTCCCACAGGGAGCCAGCCCCTCTCAGTGAACACACATCTGAGGAGAGCACAGCTGACAGACTCAGCCTTACCCAGGACCAGGAGGCTCATCCCTGCCTGGGAGTTCCAGCTCATGACTTTGCTGTGGGTTCCTGGCAGTGATAATAATAGTCTAATGATGATAATAATAATTATTATTAATAATAATAATGATAATGGGGTAGCAGTGACTCATGGCCTGCAAGGAGCCTTACTAAGGGCTCACTTCTGCTAAAGAAATCCTCTGGCTCTTTCCAAACCTCCCATCAGGCATTTGCCTCGGGGGGAGTGGGATTTAGCTGGACCCCAGGCACAGGAATGGAAATGTTATTTCTGTATGGGAAAGAGCTTTGGTGTCCTTGGGGTCACACATTCATTAGGACTTTCCAGCCCAGGCAAAACCAACCCTATCCACTCCAGCCCCCCAGGGGTATCACAGACACACCCCAGCTCTGCCCCCTCTCCATGTAGGATGTCCCTCCTGACCCCAACCTTGGCTTGTCACTTCCAACTGCAATTTTACCCCCTCTTGTGCAAATACAGCAAGGGATTTGATTCATTTCACGGGAGAGAGGGGATGAGTGAGCTCAGCCTGATGACAGCATGACCACGCCTCGAGCTCCTGGGGAAGGCTTGGCTTGGTCCAGAGGGACATCCCCAACCTGCAGAGGGGCTGACAGAGAGTGGCAGGGGGGAAGGGTCTCCTGTGCTGCTCCAGGCTGCTCCTGATGTCCATGGAGACCACAAGCCAGGCTGGGGGGCTGCTCCCATGTTCCTACATCCCCATGGAGCTCCTGAACCCGGTCACAACCACACAGAGGCTGCTTTGCCACTTCACATGAAAGCAGAGAAGTGTTCTCCCAGAACATCCCCAGGTGAAATGTATCCCATCAGTGCCATCCTTCTCCAGAGCTCCCTGTCCTGTGGCACTGGAGGAACCCAAGTGAGGAGGAGACATTTGCTTCAGGAGGTTTGCAGTGCAGGGCTCAGCTCTGTGCAGATGAACAGTTGGCTGTTGACCAAATCCTGCACTGTGAGAGGTTGAGGCACCACAGGAACTGGCAGAGGAGGGGTTGTCCACCCAAACAGAGCAATTCTTGTCCTGGTTGGGTCAAACTGCTGCCACTGCTGTCACTGCTGTCACTGCTGTCACTGCTGTCACTGCTGTGCAGGCAGCCCCTGTCAGCGAGCTCAGAAATCATTAGATAAATATCTATACAGATATACATTGGATCTATTCCTGGGCAGCCAGGCCATAAACACAGATTTAAAGGGACAAGGCTGGATGTCTGTCAGGTATTTCTCACCCAGCAGTTGCAGCAGGACAAGGGAAGGGCCAGCACAGGGCAGCTCTGCCCATGTCCTCTCCTGAAATAGCAACTGCACAGACACAGCCCTGGGCAAGAGGGGCCACAGTCTGAGCCACTTCTCCTCTTAGCATTTGAAGCACACAAATATAAATATAACTGGAGCCAACCATGGAATTGTTTGCAAAGTCAAGACTCAAGTGAAGTTCATGAGGTCACTTGTGCCTCCTGAGCCCCTTTGGCCCCGCTCCTGTGAGGGTGGGAGGGAAGGGAGATGTGAGCAGGTGGACAAGCAGAACCCTAAATGGAAACAGAGCTCAACACAGCAAGGACTCTTCTGCAGGACAGTTTGGGTGCCTGGCAGAGCCAAGAAGCAAAACCTGAGGCCCCTCAGGATTTTGGGGCATGTAAAGGAATCAGGATTTTTTTCCTTCCCTTTGCCACATAATGATTTACATCCATGATGGGTCTTCCTCCTTCAGTTTGTGGTCATCCAGCACCTCTGACCTCCTGGCCAAGCACCTTCTGAAGAGCTTTAGGAATTCTAAATGCATTGCACTGCCTCCAGCCCTCCACCCTGCAGTGTGGGAGAGCTTTAGGAACTCAGACAGGTTAAATCAGCAGCATCTGCCTGGACATGAGTTCATTTTGCCTCTGCTGGGGGTCACTTTAAATCAGCCATTGCCTGAGTTGTTTCCAGTGATCCTAAACTAAGGTTAACACATCTCTCACTCCTGGGGCTGTTCACAGCACCTTTCCAAGGAGCTGCTCCTGGCTGACTGCTGTGGCCCTGGGGGCAGCACAGCATTGATTTCATTGCTCCTGTCTGTGCAAGAGCAGCTTTAGAAAGCAGGAGTCACTTCAGGGGAAGTATTTCTTCATCAGCCTGTGGTAAAGGCACACAGAGAAATGTTTAGCAGCTTTGAAATGCATTTTTTAAGACCAGACTCCCTTGTCTGGCAGCAGGAACTGAGGCTGTGAAGGAAGTTTTAGCTGGAGTAGGGGCTTGATGAGATCTTCAGGCCCTTTGGTATCAAAGCCCCCCTGTCTGAGCACTGCCAATGCCACCTCCACTTTCTGACCCCTCCAGTGGTCCCTTGGGTCTGGGGAGCAGTGTCTGAACCCCCACTGAGCAGCTTCCCTCCTGATTAACCTCCCTCCCTGCCTGAAAGCATCTACAGAAGTGCTTTTAAACTTCCCAACGTTCCCATGACTTGTCTGTGTCTCCTCTCTCATCTCCTTCTCCCTGCCCATTCCTCATCTCAATCCTCACAGCTTTTTTCTTGGCTCTAGGCTTTCCCCTTCTTTCACTGCTGAGAGATCCTTTCCTCCCTTCCTTCCTTCCTTCCTTCCTTCCTTCCTTCCTTCCTCCCTCCTTTCCCTCCTTTCCTTCCTCCTTCCCTCCTTCCTCCTTTCCTTCCTTCCTTCCTTCCTTCCTCCTTTCTTTCCTTCCTTCCTTCCTTCCTTCCTTCCCTCCCTTCCCTCCCTCCTTCCCTCCCTTCCTTGAAAGGGTGAAAATGGAACAATTCTGTTCCCATTGCCATTATTTTTTGGGGGTGGGAAGCCCCTCCCTTCCCCAAATGAGCCCTGTGCCTCCACTCCAGCTCTTCAAGGAGCAGAAGGGCTGTTTCAACCAACACAAATATCCCCTGGTTTGCCTTCTGTGCTCTCTGGGAGTGTAAATCTCCCCCCTGAGCTCTCCCTGCCTGGTGCCAGGTTGAAATTCTGGGCTGTGGCAGGTGGAGAGCAGAGCTGTGGGTGGAGCTGTGTCACCCCCTGCCATGGGCAGACTGTTGACAGTCACCTCCTGTGTGCTCTTCTCTGCCTCAAATGAGCTTTATCTTGGGCAGCAAAATGTCTGAGGACAGTTCTGAAGGTGTTGCTGTCCAGAAATAGATGATTGGTCAGTAGAGAGTCCCCCAGAGAAGCAGGAATATTCAACCAGGAGTGAAATGACTCTCCTGGAACGTGGCCATGCCTTGGGCACCTTCAATCCTGCAGGAATTGCCAAGGGCCAGGTGAGGAGGGATTTTCTGTTGCAGAGAAACACAGAGAGTTGTGTGTGCAACACAGAGAGCTCCTGACACACCTGGAAAACAGAGACCTGGAAGGTTTGGGGATCCCTGGGCTGTGGAGCAGAGCCCTCTGCTCTCATCCAGCTCTGCATCTTCCTGTAGAGGAGAATAAAGGTGCCATCAGCAGTCACTGCTGAGCTGCAGCATCTCTGTCCCAGTTAGGGGAGCACTCCTGTCCAGTGACACAAACCAGCAGTTCCCAGTGGTTTGTGCCCACTGCCCTCTGGCTTTCCACGAGAAACCTCCTCTGCAGAGCTCTGCTCTCAGTGGACCTCAAAAAAAATTACTGAAAGAGTCCTTATTATTATTTGTGAAGTTAAAGAACTAATTTGAAAAGCCAACCCCAAACCCTTTCCACGGGAAAAGAAGCAAATCCTGTTCACTTTATTTAAGACATTTTTATTCAGTTTTGGTGTTGTTGTGTTGTTTTGGGTGGGGTTTTTTTGGGTTTGTTTTTTTTTTTTACTTATTTCTGCACAAAAAAAAAACCCAAAACCTGGAGCAGGACAAACCCCTCGGTATCCCATGATGGGCCTCCCCATCCCAGCCTGCCCCTTTGCCAGTGGGAGTAACAGGCTTGCAGTGAGCTCCTGGTAGCTCCCTTTATTTATTCTGTCTTATCTCTCTCACATTTCATCACTTTCTTGTTATGTTTGCTCAGTTAAGTCATCAAACCCGCTTTGTTTTTTTCTCTTTCCACGTTTACCCCTAGGAAATCAGCTAAGCCTGTGTAATGGGTTTAGCATTTAATTTCCCTAAAACACCCTCTTTCCTGCCATGTCTGTGGCCCCTGAGACATTTCCAGTTCTGGGTGGGTTGGGTGGTGTGAGAAGGAAATCCCTGAGCCAGCTCAGGGCTTTGGGAGGTGTTGGGAAGGTTTCTCCACCCACAGTGCAGGTGCTCTGTGCCTGGAGTGCTGGTGCTGGGTTCAGTCCCTGTTTCAGTGCTGAGTGGGGCAAAATGGGCAGGAAAAAAGAGATAAATAACTCGTGAGCAACTTCTGATCTTCTGCCTTTCAGTTCTCACCTACCCTGGTGGGAGTTGCTCTCTTGTTTCCACCTTATAAAACTCCAGGATGGGGGATTAAAAAGAAAGGAGGAGATGGGAAAACAGGAGTGTCCAAGTCATTTGGCTTTCACAGAATCACAGAGTCCTTAAGGCTGGAAAAGACCTCCAAGTTCATCCAACCTTTGACCAATCCCAATAAACCATTTTGGGAAGTGCCACGTCCACGTGTGTTTTGAACACTTCCAGGGGTGGTGACTCCCAACACTTCCCTGGGGACCCTGTTCCAGTGTTCAACCACTCCTCCAGTGCCTCCTTTCCCACAGCCCTGATTCCTACAGAGAACTTAAGCTCAGCTTCACCCTGGAGCACAAATCAGGACTCCAACATGGACATCAGCCCCTCCAGGCTCCAGGGACCTTCTCAGCTCCTCTGGCTCCTTTCCCTCCAGGCTGTTGAAGTGCAGGATCCTTTGCAGGAACCAGTCAAGCTCTGGTTTAAGATGAGGTGGGTCCCACAGCCCCTGCCCCACCTCCTGCCTGCCTGGAGTGAAGGAACCCTCCTTGTAATTCATGTTTGTACTCATCTCTTTGCATCACTGTGGTCCTTGACTTCAATCACTTCCCAAATCTTCCTGATCTTCTACTCCCTGGTGTATTTACAGAAGGTTTTAGTCTTTGTTGTGCTGAATGAGTCAAGTTTTTGGACTTCTTTTCCAGAGACAGCAATGAGAATGCAGCTTTGAGAGCTGCCTTGCCAGCTCTCAGGTGGGTTCTCAGGCTGACAGAGCTTCACTAGTCTGACCCAGACAAGCCAGACTAACCCAAGGCAGGTGCCCCTGACACATCCCCTCTGCAGAGTGTCTCCACACCGCTGGTAGAAGAACCAGATGGTCCCAAACCCAAACCTTCCTGGCCATTCCTGTCACCTCTGCAAGCTTTGAGACCTCCCAGGTCTCCAGCGGGTGAGCAGAGTCCTTCCTTGTCCCCCAGCATCTTCTGTCTCTCCTCAGACAGAGGGGCTTTGTTGAAAATAGATTTAAATGGATTTTAAAGAGGATGATATTTAAAAAAAAAAAAAAGCCCAGACAAACAAAAGAAATCCCAGCTGAGCCCATTACACATTATTGAGTTAAATAAGAGGGATTTTACACAGCCTGTAATTGGGTTTTAAATCATGGCTCTGAACAGCTGCTGAGCTCTGGGAAGCTGCAGGAGGAGGGTGCTGAGGCCCAGTCCTGCAGGCACGGCACCAGCAGAGCTCCCACTCCATGAATGGGCACATTCACAACCCAGATTTTATATCTGGAGAAAGAATTTGCTGACTGCTAATCTCTGCTGATTAATGATGTTGTCACAAAGCCACCACAGAGGGCTTGCTGGTCTTGTCTGGAGAACCAGACTTTGGCCAAGCAAAGTCCTTTATCCCAAACTGTGTTTGTCTAGAAAGTGCCATTGTTATTCTTCGGAATGCCAGGTATGGATGCCCGAGGTTCTTGTTCTTGTTAAAGGCAAGTTGTTCCACAGATAAGAAAGCCAAAGAGTACAAGATAGGCAAGGTTTGTCAGGACAGATAATATCTCCAATTAGGCCAAGACCAGCGTTAGAAAGCTCAGACAAACTCTCAGACACGGAAGCAGACGCGGAGGAAGCCCAAGTGTCCAATGGCTGACGAGCTCTTTCTACCCACTTATCACGGGAAAGATATCACATCCCCCAAAAATCCTTGCTTTGTTTGGTTTCATTCCCATTAAAAGGGGATTAAGCTGGAGAGGAACAAGGCAGGCTTGTTTCCCAGTGAACACATCCATGGTTTTGAGTCCCTCGCTGTGTTCTGGGTCAGACTGCGCAGTTTTATCAAAGCCAAAGGCAAGGCAGTCGTGCTAAAATGATTTCAGCTTTCATCTGTGTGTTTGACTGTCCCAGAGCTAGGGAGTGATCCAGTTACTGGGATAAGGGTCGCTCTGAACATGTGGGTAAGAAAATCTGTTGGAGTCCAATCGGATTTCTGACAGTTTGACGTCCAGACCCCAACAGGAAAGAGAACATTTCTGGCAGCGCTGGAATCTGGCACCTTTCTCCAGAGAACATCATTTCACCCCCAATAATCATCAAGCAGCTATGAATAACAAATGATTTCCTAGAAATCAGGCTGGAGGAGTGAGTGCCAGTCAGTATTGCAGCAGGCTGGGTGATTTGGCTGCAGAGCTCACGAGGAGCAGCCCGGCCAGAGCCAGTTTCGAATAACCACAAATGGTGATCAAACCTCTCCGTTACGACAGATGCAGATGGAACAGATTGTTCCCTCCAACTCCTGCTCTGCCAGCAGCACCAGCCTTTCCTGGAGCTTTGCAAGGCTCTTATATTTGCCTGGAGAAAAGGAGGCTCAGGGGAGACCTTATTGTCCCCTCCAACGCCCTGGCAGTGGGGTGCAGCCAGGTGGGGGTCAGGCTTTGCTCCTGGGTGACACAGGATGAGAGAAAACGTCCTCAAGTTGGATATTGGGAATAATTTCTTTACTGAAAGAGGGGTTCAGCTTTGGAAGAAGATTCCCAGAGGAGTGTTGGAACCCCCATCCCTGGAAGTGTTCAAAAAACACGTAGAGTGGCACTTGGGGACATGGTTTAGTGGTGAACATGGTGGTGGGGTTTGGTTGGACTTGGTGCTTGGGCTTGACAATCCTAAAGGTATTTTCCAACCTTGTGATTTTGTGATTCAATGTTTCTACTCCCATGGAGTTGCAGGGGATTTATCCTTCATTTTCGGAGCTCAAGAGGCAGGTGGGATGTCCTGAGGGGTGGTATCTGCTCAGTGATGACAGGCAGCAACTAAACACTGTGGGGAGCAAATAAACCAGCAAATCATCAGTTCAGAGGGGCTGCTTTGTGCTGCATTTGTGAAGTGTAGAAGCAGGTCATTAGAACAAGTGCAGCTGCCAGGGCTGACATCAGACATAAAGCCTGCACCACCCTGCCTGAACAACCCAGTGCTTTGGGCTCTTCCTGAGGTGTATTCAGACCTTTCCTCTGCTGAAGGGGACATGGGCCCCGTGTCACCTCCCAGTCAGGACTGCAGGAATCAATCAATCTTTGAATCTCTCCTGCTGAGACAACTCCTCAGAAAAACACTCAGGGCTCCTTCCAGCTCAGGTTGACACCCAGTTCTCTCTCCAGCTGCACAATTGTTCCAACTCAGCTATAAAACCACATCCTCAAGCCCAGTAAACAGCACATTTCCACACCAGTGGAGTGCAGGGAGCCAGGAGGTCTCAGATTGTCTCTTTGGAGTACAATAATGTCACTTTGGGACACAGCTGAGCAGCATTTCCTCAGCAGACAACCAACAGTTCTCCCACATCCCCACTGCACCCACAGAGCTGGTGAGGACAGGGAAGAAGCGTGAAATGACGCTTCAAACACACCAAGTGGGGCCCCCTCGAGCCCCAGCAGCACAGATTTCCATTCCACGTGGGTCAGGAGTGGTGGAACTGGGCAAGGAGAGGGGCTGCCCAGTTGGACACCACACAAAAGCAGCAGCAGGGATGTGCTGAGAGGTTTCCCACTTGTAAAGCAAACAGGGAGGATCTTGTGCGTTTGCACCCGTGTCAGCAGGACAGGACAGCCCCTGGCTAACCAGCTGCCAGCCCCTGGAAATTCCAGCCCTGCTAACCCCCAGCATCCCAGGAAGATCAAGCACTGGGATAAAAATAGCAAATGGGTCAGAGGAAGGTTATAGAAATACCAGAGGATTATTCATATTCCTTCAGGTGGCTGCGAGAAACAGTTTAAACACAGGAATCACAGATTAAAGGTGTCCTGAACAGAGAGAGATCAGTGCTCTGAGGTCTGAGCTACATTTCCCCTCTTGCTTTGGATGTGCATGACAAAGGCTTTTTCAAAGGGAATCGGTGGCAAAAAAAAGCACCCGAGGTCCTGCCGGACCCCTCCTGACCTGAGGGGGAAGCGGAAGTTGCCTCATCCCAGGGAAGCTCCTCCAGGATGCTGCAGTTTGCCCTGTCCTTGCACACCCAGCTCTGAGCAGGGACTGTGGAGAGCAGCAGATTCAAGTCCTGGAGAGCTTCAAAGTCTGTCTCCTGTCTGCTGGTTGTGCCTTCCAAGGGAGACAAGAAAGATGGAGAGAGACTGCTAAGAAGACACAAACTAGATGACAGGACAAGGGGGAATGGCCTCAAACTGAAAGAGAGGAGGCTTTGATTAATTATTAGAGAGAAATTGTTCTCTGTGAGGGTGGGCAGGCCCTGGCACAGGTTGCCCAGAGAAGCTGTGGCTGCCCCTGGATCCCTGGAAGTGTCCAAGGCCAGGTTGGACAGGGTTTGGAGCAACCTGGGCTGGTGGAAGGTGTCCCTGCCCATGGCAGGGGGTGGAACAAGATAATCTTTAAAGTCCCTTTCAACCCAAACCATTCCATGATTCCAAGATTCTATAATTCAGAGCAGAGCAGAATTTCCTGAGGGAGACTGTCAAAGTGCACTTAAGAAATTAGATTTCCTGCACCCATTGCCCTAAGCCCAGAGGACAGGTAACCACAGAAATAGAGACAATATATTTAGAAATGCTTGACAAAATTTGCTCCTTGTATTTTGGCCTTGGTTCCTGTGCCACTTTAATTTCATCTGTCACAGGAAGAGCCATCTGTAAATCTTATTTGTTTAAACCCCACATAAGACGGATGAGGCCAGAAAACTCTTTTTCTACCTCCTTGGAATATTTTTTTTTTTTTTTAAAGTGCAATGTGGGCTTAAAAGGCAAATTTGCTTAATTGACAACAAAAGAGTACAGAAGCTGCACAGGAATTGCTTATGAGTTTGGGATGGGATGGGATGGGATGGGATGGGATGGGATGGGATGGGATGGGATGGGATGGGATGGGATGGGATGGGATGGGATGGGGTGTCCTCCTGTGTCTCTCCTTAATAGAATTGCTTTAATATAATTGCTTTGATATAGTGCACTATCCTATCCTATCCTACCAGGTTTAACTTTTATAGTGTGTAGTAAATAATTCTGATTAAGATCTTTTTGTCTAATCATTTATCACAGTAAATATCCCTTTTTGTGTAAATACATCTGGTTTGCCACCCTTTGCAGGACAGAGCTGTACAAAGGTTCAATCACACCTCTGTAATTGCTCAGATTTAAACCACTGACAAAGCCTGGGGCTGAGACTGGGCCCCAGCTGCCCCAAGCAGCTCTAAACACTGAGGAGTTTAGAAAGCCAGGGTGTTCTGGGGGTGTTTGGGGGTCTATTGGGGGATGTTGGGGGTCCTTTCTGCACCTCATGACTCTGCAGGAGCTTCTCTAATAACCTTTGTCTGGAGCTCCCACTCCCACCCACGACAGGGCCCCACAATCTGCCAACCCTCAGGAGCCCCAGAGCGCTTCATGGAGATCACAGGGCTCTGTTCCCAGCTGTGTGAGCAGCACAACTCCCTCTGAGCTCCCCCTGCATCCCCCTCGTGCAGACACCCCTCCTGCCTCCCCTGGCACAGCCCAGGTGTGACACCCCCAGCTGAGTGGGCAGAGGGGCTGCTGTTTGCTGGGGGTGGTCACTGCTGACAGCTCCTGTTGGACAGGGAGGGGCTGATGAGCTCCCTGGGGCCAGCAGAGCCCTCCTGGGGCCAAACCATCTACCAGGGAGTGCTGAGGAGCGAGGGATGCTGCCAGGCCAGGCTGGGGCTCATTGGCATTTTGGCTCGGGGGGCTTTGGGGCATCTCTGGCACTAACAATGCTGAATGTTTTGTGGCTGTGCAGCAGAAGGTGATGTGTGATCTCTGGGAGGGCTGGGGCAGCACAGGCACGAGGGAGGGGAGCTCTGGGTGTAGGACAAGGTCAATGATCCCAGGATCCCAGAATGTGCTGAGCTGGAAGGGACCCCCAAGGACCATCCAGTCCAACCCTCAGCCCTGCACAGGCCCAGCCCCAAGAGTCACCCCCTGTGCCCCAGAGGATCAGCCAAAGCCTCCTGCAGCTCTGGCAGCCTTGGGGCTGTGCCCACTGCCCTGGGGAGCCTGTTCAGTGCCCAACCAGCCTGTGGGGAAGAACCTTTCCCTGAGATGCCACCTGAGCCTGCCCTGACACAGCTCCAGCCATTCCCTGGGGGCTGTCCCTGCTCCCCCAGAGCAGAGCTCAGTCCTGCCCCTCCTCTGCCCCTGCCCAGGCAGTTGGAACTGCACTGAGGTCTCCCCTCAGTCTCCTCTGCTCCAGCTGAACACACCAAGTGCCCTCAGTGTCCTCACACACCTTCAAATCCAGGCCCTTCCCCATCTCTCTGCCCTCCTTTGGACACTCTCCAGTGGGCTCAGTGTCCTTCTAACTTTCCAAGACAAAAGAAGCCAGAGACAAGAAGGTCCCTCCATTGTGAAGCATCTCCCCTTTGACCTTTTAGGCCCTGGATTTCCCCACAAGGGCAGAAATGCTGCCAGAGCAGCAGGAATTGGCCTGGCAGGGCACTCATTGTCCCCTGTATGGCAGCAAATTTCCCTGGTTGAGCACAGAGTGACTGACTCTGAGAGAGAGGTCAAGGGAATACTGGAAGAGATGGAAAAGCTGCCTTGGAGAAGTGGAAAAGGTTTTACTTCAATCTGAACTCTGTGAGACAGAGCCCTGGGGAACCTGGACACTGCTCTAAGCCACGAGGGCAGTCCAATGCTGTGTGAAATGATCGCTTGTACCTTTTCTTCTCAGGACAGTACGGTGTGGAAACAAATCTTCCTTCAAAAATCATGTTTCCTTGCCCACCCCTCCTCCCCCAAACTCCTGAGTGTGAAAATAACCCAGAGAATCCACCAAAAACAAAAACAAACAAACAAACAAAACACACACAGACAAAAACCCAAACCAAAACAAACCCCCCAAAAACAACAAAAAAAACCCCAACCAAACAAACAAACCAACCCCTTGGAATCTGGGCTGAAAAAAAAGCTATACTTGAATTTTAGATTTAAGACTGCAAATATTTCTAGTGGACGAAAATGTGCCTCAGAGGAAATAATTCCTGCAAAGGTAGAGTGTATTCATAGGATCACAGAGGGATTTGGGTTAGAAAGGACCTTAAAGCTCACCTGGTCCAAATCCTTGCAAAACGTTGCTCCAACTACCTCAGTTTGTTCATTTTAAGTTAATTCAGTTCTCCAGCCATTCCACAACCAGTGCATCCCCTGACAGAAAGTCTCAGGATGATAAACATGGGGTCATTCTGGCAGTTCCTGTTCTTGGTTCAAACCAAACCGAGTGGTACCTTTTGGGTACCGCACAAACCCTTTGAACTTGGTAACAATAGAAAAGAATTTTAAATTACTTCCTTCATTTTCCTCATATTTATCAGGTCCTAGGGGAGATTACTTATCTGAGGAGCCTGTGGAAACAAAGCAGACCCACTGCAGCTCAGCATCCAGCAGGTCAGGGCAGTAGGGAAGAGGTCTGGTCACCTCCAGCCATGCCTTGGGCTGGGCCTGGGGAGAGCTCAGGATACAGGACATGGTTCAGTGGTGCTGCTTCCCTTGGGATCACAGAATCCCAGAATTCTGGGATTGGGTTGGAAGGGGATCTCAAAGCTCATCCAGTTCCACCCCTTGCCACGGGCAGGGACACCTTCCACCAACCCAGGTTGCTCCAAGCCCTGTCCAACCTGGCCTGGGACACTTCCAGGGATCCAGGGGCAGCCACCACCTCATTCACACCCACAGGGTATCTACCAGCTCACTGATGTTCCATAGGATCATAGAAAGGTTTGTGTGATGTGCAGAGGAACCAGAGGGTATTTGTGGCACTGTCAGCACAGGATTCACTTGCAGGAGTAATTTCAGACTCTGGAGGTGAGTCAGCAGCTCTTGTGCCACATCCACATCTGTGAGGGACTTCAGTGGCACCAAACACTGTGACCTACGAGGCACTTTCAAATATTCCTGGCCTAAAGCCTCAGAGGGTTTTCTGCCTCCACTTGGTATCTAAATGCTCCTGAGATTTTAAACATGTGCCTTGTCCCCCAATGGTGGAGATACTTCTCTTCAGGAAGGATGGAACAGCATCACGTTGGACCTGCAGAGAAAAGCTCTTGAGGACATTCATTGCCCAGAGAAGCTGTGGCTGCCCCAGCCCTGGAAGTGTCCAAGGCCAGGGCAGGGCTTGGAGCAGCCTGGGATAGTGGAAGGTGCCCTGCCCATGGCAGGGTGTGGAATGAGATGATCTTTAAGGTCCCTTCCAACCCAAACCATTCTGGGATTCTCTGATTCTGTGACTGTGTTGGTGGGCCCACCCCTGGAGAGCAGCCTCCAAATCATTGAAATACTTTGCCCAGTATTTGTCAGGGAGATACTTTGATGTCTCATCTTGGAATGGCATTTTTTGGACACAGACCTGCCCTCCATTTCTCTCCAAAGGTGCAATACAAGAGTTGACTACTCAGTGCCCCTGGAACTGAGATCCCAACCCGGAGACACCGAGATCTGCTGCCCACATCCAGCCTGGGCACCAGCAGAGCTCCGGGCACTTGGGCCAAGGGGAGCAGAAGCTCTCAGCACCCTGCTTGGGGCAGGCAGGAAGGCCAACAAACATGCTTTTTCCAGGGGAAAACGGAGGGAATGAGACAAAGGGCACGGGCTCGTTATCGGGGCGGGAGCAGGGCTGGGACGGGCGGAGCAGCCACTGAAGGAGCCGCCAAGGAGCGCAATCTTATCTGGTGTGAAATGGGAGCCCGGCCCCTCCCGCTGAAGAAAAGCTGTCCCGTGGGGTGTTCCCCACATTCTCTCTCCTCTTCCATGCCCTGGGTGTGCACACAGGGCACACAGTTACCCCGTGGCAGGGTGACATGTTCCTGCACAGGGATGTGCCGGGCTCTGCAGGTGTCACCCTGGGACAGGGCCTGGTGACAAAGGCAGCTGGCACGTGGAGCCCCATGCCCAGCACTGCCTCTGGTGCTGGGGATGCAAAGGAAGACACCCCAGCAGCCTGGCATGGAGAGAGCTTTGATCCAGCACTTGGGGAGGTGACAAAGATGTAGCTGAGCAGATGTCCCTGGGGCTGTGTGAGTGCTCTGCTCTTGACAAGTGTCTGCTCAGGGTGGAACAAGTCCATGGCTGTGCCCAGGCCCACAGAGGGGAGCTGTGAGGGGTAGAAGATGGAGAATCACAGAATCTCCTGAACTGGAAGGGCCCCCCAAAGACCATCCAGTCCAATCCCTGGCCCTGCACAGACACCCCAACAATCCCACCCTGTCCCTCAGAGCATTGTCCAAACCCTCCTGCAGCTCTGGCAGCCTTGGGGCTGTGCCCACTGCCCTGGGGAGCCTGTTCAGTGCCCAGGCAGCCTCTGGGGGAAGAACCTTTCCCTGAGATCCACCCTGAGCCTGCCCTGACACAGCTCCAGCCATTCCCTGGGGGCTGTCCCTGCTCCCCCAGAGCAGAGCTCAGAGCTGCTCATGTGGAAGGTCCATGTCCCTTTATGTTCAGCTCTGCACCCAAGTGGTGAAGGGTTATTTGGTGAGATCCTTAAACAACATTTTGTATGTTTTCTTCAGCAATATATACATATATATATGTAATTAAATTACACTGGAAGATAAATGTAATTTGCATGCTGAGAACAATATTCAGCCTCTTTGTGCTTCAGGATAAGCCTTGGAAAATGTAGAGCTTCATCTAGAGGCAAGATGGCCTTTGGAAAGGTATTTTGAAGTGTTTTTTTGCCTTCCCTGTGCTCTGTGGGAGTTCAGGCAGCAGACTCCATCCCTTCCCTCCTGATGGCAAATGTGTATCTCTCAGCACTGTTGGCTTCAGGTTATAAATCCCAGTTGGATGTGCCATCTGACATTATCTCACATTTGAATACATTGGTATTTTTAGTTACTCATTCACACGCGTGGCATCCAGAATTCTGCTGGGGCCTGCTCGGAGCATTATCTGAGGAGCACGGGGTGCAGAGCCCAGCTCTGGTGGGGTGCTGGGTCACCCAAACTGCTCAGTCAGGTACCTGCTCCTGTGTCTGGGCACGGGCAGGGGCAGCACAGAATGGGAGACCTGCTCAGGGTTTGGAAAACCCTCCCTCAGGATCCCAGTTCCTGCCACAAGCAAAGGGAACAAGCACCAAGCTGCTCCCAGTGGAGGGAGACGGGGGGGAATTTGGGCTGGACATCCCTGTATTGGTCCCAAGTGTGCACACAGAGGTCCCCTGAGGGTTTAAGGGATTGCAGACAGGGTATGAATTTGTCCTCCCCTAACACCTCTCAGCATGGTTCTTCTCTCTCTGCACCAGCACGGGCTGCAGGGCTGGGACGGGGTGCAGAGTTCACCCTTTCTTGCTTTGGCTTTGATTTTCCAGATGCTTTCTTTGAATGTCCTTTCCAGAAAAGAGTTCCTGACTGCTGGCAGGCACTTCCTGTCTGGAAGTGACCCTGGAAGCTCTCATGTCCTCATCTTGGCCAAAGGTTCCCTTTATGACGTTACCTTTGAGCTCACCTGTCAAATCACCTCAGTTGAGCCGTGTTTCCAAAGGCTGGGCCTTTCCCGGCACAGCTGAGAGTTGTTTCTGCAGAGATCCAGCATTAGTGCAGCACTCCTGGAGGCTCAGGGGGTACAAGTGACTCACCACACTGACATGGGCACAAGCAGTCTGGAGAGGAAGGGGGGGCAGGGACGGTGTTTGTGCTCACCAGGTTTGACGGCATTTGTGAGGGTTAATAATAACTACCCAAACACGGTGTCTTCCAGCCACAGTTTGTCCCCAGAGACCCCCCTTTCATGCAGCCCTGCCACAGCTCTGACCCCTGGGGGTTGGTTATCATGCCCATGGCTTCTACATCCACCCCCAGCAGCAGCTCAGTGCAGACACCGGGTGTGGGGACACTGACACCACGGGTGTCACCTCCAGCCACACCTGGGGCTGCCCCCACTGCCCCCACCAGCTGCTTTGCTGCCACCTGAGCAGGTTTAGCCCAAGTGTTTCCTCCAGCCACCCTTTCCTGGACCTGTTTATCTCCCCTTGGATCGTTTTCGTCTCTTTTTTCACCTCCTGGAAACACCTCCATGACGGTGGGGTTGAAATGGAGGAACAGCTCTGCACTTCCCCGTGCTCCCTAACCCATGGCAAACAGCTGAAAGTCACATTATTGAGGACACAAGGTTCAGTTGGACAAGCAGCTCATGGAGGGTGTGAGCTTCCAGTGCAACCCCTTCCTTCTCCCACGGAAAACTGAGAATTCAATTCTTTCAGGCCCCGAGAGAATCTCAGATGAAAGAAAAATGGAGAAGCCAGCTCAGCCCTTGGGAGAGTGTGCCCAGAAATGACAAGGGTTGGAAGCAGGGTTCACTGGTTGTGGCTGTTGGTGATGCTCCAGGAGCCGGGTCCAGGGGTAGAATTCCAGGCAGGGGGCATGTTTTGAAACAAAAATTTGAGGGATGCCTTCAAAGATGAGCCCTCCTGGTCTCTGCTCCCCTCAGAGTGGGAGAGGTGGCTTGAATTTCATCTCCTGGCACTGCTCATGTACATACCTGCATCACAGAACAGTTAGGGCTGGAAGGGACCTCTGGAGATCATCCAGTCCAACCCCAAATGTTTTAATGTATGTTTATAATAATAGGCTTAGAGCAAAACACAGGATTGTTCTCTGTATCCTCACATTGCAGAGCTGTCCTTGGTACTCTCTCTTGACTCCCTGCACTGGGAAAATGAACAAGGAAAATTTGGGATAGACTTTTTCGTTTGTTTTAATCTTGTCTTTATTTCTTTCTCCCTGAGTGTGGAGAGAAGTGCTCATGGCCTGAGCAGTGCCTGATATATAGGAGCTCACTTTCAGACAGGTTTGGGTTGGAAAGGACTTTAAGACCATCTAATTTAAACCCCCTGCCATGGGCAGGGACACCTTCCACTAGCCCAGGTTGCTTCAGTGTGGCCTGGGACACTTCCAGGGCTGGGGCAGCCACAGCTTCTCTGGGCAACAACTTCTGATAAACTCTTCTACACTGGAACCTCTTCCCTCTCAGGGATGTGAGAGCTCCCTGGGGTTGTGGCACACTTGGCTGAGAACTCCAGGCCAGAAATGGGGGTGACAGCAGCAGTTCTTGTGCTGCTTTAGCCCAGCAGGGTCAGCGTGGCCTGGACCACTGTCCCCTCCCTGGGTCACACACTGGACGGGGGAGCTGTCACCTGGCTCCCCACTGAGGTGTCCCCTGGGACATGGGGGCAGAAACACTTCCAGAAGGACCACGTGGAAACACTTCTGGTCAGCTGGGAACGAGCACAGGTTCTTTGCTTGCACAGAGCAGGGCCAGCCTGTGCCCTGGTGCTGTGACCTTCACTGTCCCCTGCCCCTCCTGGCACTGTCAGACAATATGGACACCGAATATCCTGGGCTGGAAGGGACACACAGGGATCACTGAGTCCCTCCCCTGGCCCTGCACAGGCACCCCAACAATCCCACCCTGTGCCAGTGGCTGTACTGAGCTCAGTGCACTCACTCCTGGCATGGAGCAGGAGAAGGTACCCACGGGTTCTACCATCCCATGGGGAGAGAAGCCCACTCAGGGTGATAAAAGAGCCACCTGCTCTCCTGTTGTACCACAAGGATGGACTGAGAGTGTATTTTAGAAAGCCTTGTGAATGACTTTGAACCTGGAGTGTGCTCTAACATGGGTATCTGTGATTGTCCCCCTGAGTAAGTCACTGCTCCAGTCAGGAATCTCATGAGCCAGGCAGCACAAAGCCCTCATGAGACATGAAGCCAACACAGCCTTGCATTCTCTCAACTTTTAGCAAGGTAAAAGTCGATTTGTGCCCAAAGTAACAGTTTTCTTTGACTGCAGACACAGAACCAAGGCCTGAAAAACATGACAGGAATGTGATGGATCTGCCTGTCCTGGTTCAGCACTGGTGAGGACAAGGCAGAGCCTCGTGACCTCACAGGGTGCTTTCCATCTCTCATTTCTCTGACTCGATGGAATGAGGCAGGAGGCATCGGAAGGGAAAAGCTCCAGTGACAAACACCCACCCCAGGGGAAGGGGCTGTCACAGACACCCAGCCTGAAAGCCCCAGTGAAGCAGCTGATGTTCCTGTCCCTCCAGCATGAGAAGAGCAAGGATTTTCCAGCACTTGCAGCACCTGGAGCCTTTGGCTGTGAGAGCAGGGACTGCTTTCACTGCTGTCTTGCCTTAGCACGAGGAACCAACAGCAAACTCTTCATCAACTGGAAACCTGCAAATCAAAGTGCTTTCACTCCCTGTCCCTCCTGCAGCACCTGCTCTTGCTGTCTCTGAAGTGTCCAAGAGACCTCCTGGCCCTGGTCCTTTTTTCCAGCAGATCCTCCCACCTTCTCAAACATCTCAAGCAGCTGAACCACTGCCCACAGAAAAGAGCTACAACCCCAGCAGTGTGAGGCTACCAGGGTTGCAGTTCAGGGCACAGTTTGTGGGAATGTGGGATAATTCAGGTGGGAAGGGACCCAGGGATGTCTCTAGGCCTCCTGCTCAGGTGTTACACACCATCCTCTACCCTGTTGTCTCTGACCATCTGTTCTGTGGTCAGGGGTCTCCAGATGCCTGACACAGAAGTGTTTCTCTTGGAACAGGAACTTTGAAGTTCCCAGCAACTTCCAGATTGACAGATGAACCTCCACCCTGCCAGCCTTCACCTCTGTTCTCCAGGATAAGGCCCTTTGTCCTAAACAGTTGCCATCTTTCAGATGATTCTCCTCTTGTATCAGCCCCAGGCACATCCCAGTGGCACCTCCCACCCTCCTGGTCCTGGTCACCTTGTGTCCCTTGTTCTCAGAACAAAAAACAGGTGAAGGCAGTGGTGGATCCCAGCTCAGGAATCACCTCTTTTGGTGGTATCTGGGCAAGAACCCTCCATTCCCAAAACACATCCCCCCCCTGCATCCCACCATAGGGTGTGTTCCTCCATCCCTACTCCCCTTGCAGATGGAAATCTGGGAATGACAAATCCCTGCTTTTCCATGAGAGGGCAGTGTGGTATGAAAGCAAAGAGTCCCTGGAACCTGCAGGGACGTGTGGGCAGGAGGGGGAAACGTCCTTTCATAAGGGTGAAGTCAGTCCTGCTCTGGGAGGCTGCAGATCCCCAGGATTTATGAGTGGTGAGATCCTCTCTGGGTTTTCTAAAGCCTGGAATGGAAATCTTTTTGAAACACCTGTGAAATAAAAAACCTGAAGAATGGAGGTGACTACCCATGGAATTCTGTGGGATGCTTTAGCCCACAGTGGGTTCTGAAGGCTCTGCTGGGCTCTCTTTAGAAATCCTCCCTCTCCCCAAAGTGCCTGAGCTTTGCACTTCCAGAGATTAATCAGAAGGGACACCCTGCTCACTCTGTTTGCCACAAAAGCACTGATGTTCCTGGTACATCATCACACCTTCAGGAGGGACCTCCACCCTGCTGCCTGCAGGGAGATGAAGCTGCAAAGGAAAATTCAGGCCAAGCACTCAGGGAGTATTTCAACCTCTGAGACAGAAAATAACACCCTGACTGGCCAACTGCCCTCTGTGTGGAGCTCCAGGGAGGCTCACTTGGCTCCCCAGCAGTTCACCTGCAAAGGTCCCATGCAGCCTCTCTCCTACAAACATTTTCCACCATATAAACAAGCCACAACTCCAAAAGTTGGCTCTCAAAGAGGTGACAACTCAAGTGCTGTCCTCCAGCACAACTGGGGCTCACCCCAGCTCCCTGTGCTTTCTCTCCTCCACCAAGAAGCCTTGGTGGGACATGGATGGCGTGGCTGGAGAAGCCAGACACGGGCACACTTTGGTACCTGCCCCAGAGATGATCCCAGACACAGGAAAGGAAGGGAACTCTTCCCTGACCTCATCTTTGCTTTGGGATGTGCAAGAAGAGAGGATTCACCTCTATCCTCTGGAAAGGGGAGAGATCCCCTTGTGTGGGAGGAAAGGACCTTCCTCCTCCTCCCACACCATGACAGAGCAAAGGGCAAACCACCAACACTCTCCTTAACCAGAAACAGCCCCAAGAGAAGCACTGAGAGATCTCAGCTCCTTCAAGCTGTGGCCCCAGGATGCTGGAGACCCTGTCCAAGCCCCTGCTGGCATCCAGGCTCACCAGGTGACTTCACACAAGCTGATTGCTCAGGTTAATTGTCTCACAAAACTGGCATTGCTGTCACCTTAACAAAAGCCTGGAGACCCAGAGGGAAGTGGCCCAGAAGGAGTGGGTGCCTCACTGTGCCCCCAGAATGAGTCCCCATTTAATCACCCAGCACACAAGCCTTGGATGCCGTTGGGGATGTCCCTGGAATCCTCTGCTGACTCCTGGGGTTATGTAACTTATTTGCCTCTCTGATTTAAGAGGCCCCCAAGGCATCAGTGCTGATGGAAAACCCGCAGAGGAGGAGGGCAGGGAGGGGCAGACAGAGGGTCACCTCTGCAGCAGAGAGGGTTTATTTGTCAAACAAATAATTTGTGAGACCATTCCAGGGAAAATAAACCCAACAAAACAGGGAACAATCTCCAACTTTTGCCTGTTTTCAGTGGGCTGCTCTCCTCCTTTTATATTTTTCTCTTCCTTTCACCTATTACACACATTCTGCTCTACAATTTCTCCTGACCTCCAGGTCTTTGGAGTGTCTCTCGCACAGGATGGTTCCCCTGCACTGATTCTGCCACCTCTGTGGCCTCCTGAGCTCCTGTAGGAATTGCCTGTGCCAAGGGTTCAGCATGGCCAGGGATTTGATTCCTGTGCCAGGGTTCTCTCACACAACCATACCCCAGTTTTTATAAGATTGTGCTGAATCAGTTGCCCAACAATGCTGGAAAGATCCCAGGGCTGTTCAGATCTTGTGTCATGGGGCTTTGAAACTGCAACCAAACAACATCAGTCGTTTCAAACCAACACTGCTGGGGCAGATTTTAGAAAGATTTACTTTTTGAAGTAACTACGAGGCACTGCCCAGTGACATCTCCCATGTGGGAGGTGCAGCCACCAGCAAACCCCAGATCTTGGTCTTTTCAAGATGTTGGTTGGTGTGGCCGGTGATGCATTAGAGCAGATGACTCTCTAGTTCGAATTTCCAGTGGCTGGGAGCTAAGAATCAAAGCTGGGAATGAGGGAACAGTGAGGCTGACCAGCCATTGGCAGAAATTCTTTGTTTTTACAGAAAGATCCCCAGGACCACAGGCTGTCACAGGGGAGCCCATTTCTTCCGGCTGAGCGAGACCTGTTAGAAACACTTCCTAATCTTGGTTTCAAGTTAAGTAATGGTTTCCCAGCTGTTTGCTCACAGGATCCTGTGCTGTTACACCTAACCACAGGATTATGAACACACTGAATTTGCCAGCACTTAAACCCCAGATTGGCAGCAAAACCCAAATCCAGCCGGGCCCACAGCACGTTCAACCTGCGGGCTGGAGAGGGCTGAGATCCTGAGGTACAGGATGGGAACTGGGCTCAGCTGGGGCTGAGGGACTGCCTGGTTAATTATTACAACCATAAGCACACAATGGTGTCAGTGTGGCAGCAGCACAGGGCTTATGGGGCACTGGAATGTTCCTTCAAGACGTGGAGGAAGGACAGTCTGGAGCATTAAGTCATTGAGGAACCACCTCTGACAGTTGTTGTTGATGGGCTATGAAACCCCTTCTCTTTTCCAGGTGTTGTTAAAGCAGAGCCAGCAGTGGGGCTGCTGAGCTCAGCAGTTTCCTCAAAGCTCTGGATCTCTTGTAGCTGGGCTTCCTCTTGGTACCTGAGCTTAGAATCACAGAGTCACAGAATATCCTGTGTTTGAAGGGATCCACAAGGATTGAGTCCAACCCCTGGCCCTGCACAGACACCCCAACAATCCCACCCTGTCCCTCAGAGCATTGTCCAAACCCTCCTGCAGCTCTGGCAGCCTTGGGGCTGTGCCCACTGCCCTAGGGAGCCTGTTCAGTGCCCAACCAGCCTGTGGGGGAAGAACCTTTCCCTGAGCTCCAAGCTGAGCCTGCCCTGACACAGCTCCAGCCATTCCCTGGGGGCTGTCCCTGCTCCCCCAGAGCAGAGATCGGAGCTGCCCCTCGGGAGGAGCTGCAGCCCCCGCTGAGCTCTGCCCTCAGTCTGCTCTGCTCCAGCTGCACACACCAAGTGCCCTCAGCTGCTCCTCATGGCCCCTCCAGACCCTTCAGCATCTTCATAGCCCTCAGCTCAGCCACCTTTCCAGCTCCAGCTCCCCTTTCTCTCTCTGCAGAGCTCTGGGCTCCAGAGCCCAGGACTTGCCATCTCTGCCCTGCTCAGATGTTTCATTCACAGCCATGACTCAACCCCTGCTCATTTCTCATAAAACCCTGTGACTTAATCATACCTTCTCCCTGAACTAATGCTACTGCACCTTCCCTCCTGGCTACAGCAGCCACATTCCTGGGCATCAGTGCTGCTCCCAGCCAGCCCCTGGCTCTGGGCACCGTTCCCCAGCTGCAGCAGGACTGGCTGCCTGGAGCTGCTCCTGCCCCTGCTCCAGGGAGGTGCCTGTGCTTGCTCTCCTATCTAGCAGATGGGCAGCAGGCCTGGAGAGCCCAAACCCCGCTCCCCCAGGAGTTGTTCCTACAGACCAGGCTCCCCCCTGGACTCACAGCCCAGTGTCTCACCTAAATTTGACCTGGCAGCTCAGTAGAAGGTGTCTCAAGAAGCCAGGTCAGCCTGGCAGGGGCCCAGCCTGCCCAGCCTGCAGCCCCCAAGAGCCCCCTCACCCCAGGGGGAAGTTCCAGGGCTCATCCTGCTCCAGCCTCTGCTCCAGCTGCAGCAGGAGGGGACACTGGGACCAGGCTCTGTGCTTGCTCAGGAGAGAAGAGGAATTCTCCAGCATCACAGTGTGGTCTCCAAATAGGATCAAGAGATTTTAATAATTGGAAAAAAAACACTCAGGAAAACAAGAATGAAAACATGGCCTTGTCTACCATGTGTGAGGGCCTCCTTTGAGTCCTCTGGGGGTGTTTTAGGTTGGATATCAGGAAAAATTCATTCCCTGGGAGAGTGGTTAAGCTCAAGAACAGGCTGTGGTGGAGTCACCATCTCTGGAAGCGTTCAGAGAATGAGCAGATTTGGCACTTTGTGATATCCTTCAGTGATGTGGTGGGATTTGATCAAAGGTTGGACTTGATGAGGTCTTTTCCAGCCTTATTGGTTCTGTGACACTCTGCCATGTCTGCCTCCCGTGGCTTTCCCAGCCCTGCATCCATCCCTCAGCATCCCTGCTGCCCTCATCCACATCTGCTCTCACCCTCCATCTATTTATATTTTTGATGTTCATAATGTTGCAATAAAAACCTCAGTGCAAACCCACCCCTTCTCCAGCTGCAAATACTGCTGGCAAACGATGACACCCTGCAGAGAAAGGCAATTGTTCTGCTCATAAATGATTGTCTTCCCCTGATTGTTGCACCCAGGCTCTGTGCAGACTCACTGACAGGGGCATTGTTTGCAGGGACAGCCAGGCTGGATCAGGGAGGGTTTTCCCTGAGTTCCCTCCAGCTCTCCCACTGAGCTACTGGGCAAGTGAGAATGGGAGTCAGGGGACCACAAAACCACTGACAGGCCATGTCAGAGTGGCACCACAGGGACTCAGGAACAGATTTTCCCCTGATTTTTATTCAATAATAGAGGGAACTCAGCATATTTTGTGATTCTGTGGCTGGGGATGAAGTGATGCAGCTGATTAAAACTTCCCATAACTCAACTAGAGACACATCCAGATGGGGTTTCCAAAAGTGCTGAGTGAGGTGCCTGCTTCTGACAATGCCATTCTTAGAAAGAGAGTAATTCTGCCTTTTCTATTGTTGGCTTTTGGTATTTTTTTTTGTTGTTATTTCAGATTGGTGCAGAGGGAAAATGGCAGTGTGAGCCAAGAGGTCTAAATGACATCACTCCTACAATCATGACCAGCAGGGAAAGGGAGGTGATTCTGCCCCTCTGCCCCCTCAGCTGAGACCCCCCTGCAGAGCTGCCCCAGCCCTGGGAACAGCAGCACAAGGACCTGGAGCTGCTGCAGAGAGTCCAGAGGAGGCCCCAGAGATGCTCCAGGGCTGGAGCCCCTCTGCTCTGGAGCCAGGCTGGGAGAGCTGGGGGGGTTCCCCTGGAGAAGAGAAGGCTCCAGGGAGACCTGAGAGCCCCTTGCAGGGCCTAAAGGGGCTCCAGGAGAGCTGGAGAGGGACTGGGGACAAGGCATGGAGGGACAGCACACAGGGAATGGCTTCCCACTGCCAGAGGGCAGGTTAGGTGGGATACTGGGAAGGAGATCTTCCCTGTGAGGGTGGGCAGGCCCTGGCACAGGTTGGGCAGAGAAGCTGTGGCTGCCCCTGGATCCCTGGAAGTGTCCAAGGCCAGGTTGGACAGGGCTTGGAGCAACCTGGGCTAATGGAAGGTGTCCCTGCCCATGGCTTTGAGGTCCCTTCCAACCCAGCCTGTGCTTGTATGATTTTGTTGGGTCACTGACTTGTTCCTGACCTGTAGCACTCAAAAAAATAGAAGAAAAAAAAGCCATTGCCCTCACTGTGAGTTTATTAACTGTTACTGAACTCTAATCAAGGACCAGCTGGTAACTAATTCTCCTTTATCCATCTCATGGTCATCCAGGGCTGTGTCACATATTCTTGGCAACCATCTCTTTTGTATTAAGACAATATTACACATTATTTTCAAAACTAATGATATTTTGCAACCTGTTACATGAGACCTCCAGCAAAAGTCCTTCCTTTGGAGTCTAATCTGGTCCATGTAGGAAGTGCCTGCAGGATCCTACATTTGTGCAGGAAAACACATTTCATCCCAGAAGATTGCTGCTACTAGAGCTTAAAAATACTCATGCCTATTTGAAACCCTTTGGTGCTGCTGAGAGCTGCCAGCAGCTGATGTGCTGAGTGTGTTTAATTCTGGTGTGGGGAAAAACAGCCCCATGTCTCTGATGGGAGGTGAGAGTGAAATATTCTCCAGTGGTAACTGTGAGATCATCAGGACTGGGGTTAATGGCTTTAGCTCTCAATGCAAATTGCAAAAGCCACATGTGTGTGACAGCAGAGAGTTCAAGAAATAACCCCTAAAAATCAGGTTGGCTTTAAAAATAGAATGGGGGCAGATAATGCCTGAAGCTGAGGGTGCTTTATATAATCAATCAATGAGTTCAGTGCTGGTGTGTCTGAAGGACAGTAAAGGGGGAAGGGGATAAACTGGGCAGATCAGAGCAGCTCTTGCTCTCATTGCATGACCAGGGGTGAGGAGCACCACAGAGACAGAGCTGAAGCTCGTTTTGCCCCAGAAAACCAAGTTTTAAGTGTGGATCTGGTGAAAACACCCCTGAGTGTGTGTGAGGGACCACGTCTGTGCATGGGGGATGCTGCCAGGGCTCCCTGTTGGTGCTCAGAGTGGGGTGTTCTCCCCCAAGCTTGAACACCAAGGTGTGCAGGAGCAGCAGGGAGGATGAACATCAGGGAGTTAACATCAGTTTGGCCCTGGGTATCACTCAGTGTTGCCTTTTCAGGAGTGTGAAACGGGCTGAAGCTGCAGAGGAGCTGAAACGGGAGCTCACCCACCTTCCCCACGCAGGGCAAGCTCTCTGTGATTGAACAAGCCCTGGTTGGTGCCCACTCTGCTCCTCACTGCATTTCCCAGGCATGATGGGAACCAGAAGAGACAGGAGTGGCATTAAAAAGCCGTTTGGTGTAATTTGTGTGACATGAAAAGGACCAGAGTCACTGAACTGCTGTCTGAGGTGGCTGTGCACGGGCAGCCTGCCCTGCTGGGCTGCCACGGGCTCTGCCTGGGGGACGAGCTGAGGAGAGGCCTCCCAGCATTGCTCCTGACATGAAGAAATCCTTCCCTGGGAGGGTGGGCAGGCCCTGGCACAGGTTGCCCAGAGAAGCTGTGGCTGCCCCTGGATCCCTGGAAGTGCCCAAGGCCAGGTTGGAGCAACCTGGGCTAGTGGAAGGTGTCCCTGCCCGTGTCAGGGGGTGGCACTGGATGAACCTTTAAGGTCCCTCCCAACCCACACCATCCCTGTGTTTCTCTGATGGATCAGGGTTTGTTGTGTCTCTCTCTCCTCAGTCATTCTCCAGCAGATCTGTCTCTGCTCCCAGAGTTTGAGGTGTGGAGCTTTGGCCCAGCAGTTTCTGTGCTTTCTTTGCCATTAACCTCTTCAATAAAGCAATCTCTACACTCCCTCCAGTGACTGGTGCCCCAACCCTCAGGCACAGGGGCTGTACCCAGGACAAAACTTCCTAATGCCCAAGAGTGTTTGGACATTTGGACATTTCCCTTTGTCTGCAGGAGACAAGCTGAGATCATGGAATCCCAGAACCATTTGGGTTGGAAAAGACCTTAAAGCTCATCCCATTCTATCCCCTGCCATGGGCAGGAACACCTTCCACTAGCCCAGGTTGCTCCAGTCTGTGCAGACACAGATCAGGGGTGTTTAAAAGCCAGCAGGGACATTTTCTCTCCCAGCAGTTTGATGGGAACAAGCACTAAGGGTTTTAAAAGTGGTAAATGTTATCAAGCAAAAGTCCAACCTCTGAGGATTCACAAAGGGAATTCTCTGTCTTGGATCCACCACGTGCATGTTGATGGGCACCTCTCTCAGGACATTGCTCTAAGTGCCTCTTGATAGGAGACACAAACCCCCCACACTGCATCAAGTGACTCAGACCCATTTCCCGTTAGCACTGACACCTTTCTGGATGGAAAAGAAAAAAACCCCCAAAGATCTGCCTTACAGGCTTCTCAGTGTCAAGATAAAAAGAAATTGCTCAACAGAGACAAGGAAATCACTCTCAAAGCTGATCTTTTTTTTCCCTTTTTTTTTTTTCCTTTTCTTTTTCTCTCCACTTATTGCTCGAAGCCAACAGGCTCTCTTTGAATTGTCCAGTGTGTTTTGAGGAGCTCTCCTTGCTCCCGTCCTGGGAAATGACTTATTCATCACGTTGGGCCTCAGAATAAATTGGATTCTTCCTTCCAGTTAACAGAGTGGATTGACACAAGGTGCAGAGCTGCTGCAGCCTTGTGAGCATTTTCAGGCTCAGTTTGCTCCAATTTCAGATCTGTCAGTTCATTAACAGCAGTCGAGTGATTCCTTTTACAGTCCCAGAGCACGATGATCTCACTAAAAAACTTCACCAGGAGTGAATACCAAGTGTGTGTTGCTCTGCATTTGTCAGGAGTTAAAGGGCACATGGGGATTTATCACAGAATCCAAAAATCCATCATCGATTCCAACCCTTAACCCTGCACAGGCCCAGCCCCAAGAAAAATGTGTCGTTCAACTAATTTAATTTTATTTCCATGGGCACCAACAGCCTTTTCTTCCAGGACCATGGAACATCCTGAAATGGAAAGGGTTTATGTTCTGTACAAGGCTGGAAGAAGTTCTGCCTTGGAAGCACATTGGCTCAAAGGAATTAGCACTGAGCTTCCTCTAGCACAGGATCAGAGACACAAATTATCCTGAGCTTGGGAGGGATCCATAAGGATTACCAAACCCAGCTCCTGATTTGAGCTGAGCTGAGCTATTTTGGAGACCCTGCTCACGCACTGTCAGCTCAGAGCAGCCCAAGCTGCTGGGAAGCAACACCCAGAGCTCAGCTGAGATTCCCAAGCACCACTAGAAGGTCCATTTTTGGTTGCCTAAGCTGAGATTTTTCCCAGCACACAAGTTTCCCACAGGCAGACACAGAGCAGTTCCCAGAAACAACCCATCTCCAGCCCCTCGTGTCTGGAAAGCCTGGCTGTGGGTGTGGGTGTCTGGGGAAGAGCATTTCCCGTGGGGGCAGCAGCTGTGGAACTCCCTTCCTCCGTCAGGCAGTGGAGCAGTCGTGAGATCCCTGTTCGAGGTGTGGTGTGGGAGCAGTGCCTGAGCTCACCCCTGCTCACTGGGCATGAGAACTCCACTTCCAAGGTTCCAGCAGACTGCTGGTGGAACTCCTGAACTTTTCCTAAAGCCTGGCAGTGCCATCCCAGGGACATCCCCAGTGTAAATGGCTGGGCCTTTCAGCAGATCCCTTTGGCTGCTTCCCAGGAGACAAACGGATCAGTGGTGACCGAGATAAAACTGTCAGCAAATAAGTGACCCCTGCAAAGACAAGAAGGTGCAGAAGTAAGGACAGAGCAGCCATTGTTGGCCTCTCCCAGAAGTCTCAGGTGGTCCAACTTGTCTTAGGAATTTGCAGTCCTTGTGCTCTTTGCCCAAGTGGTGTTTGTGACCAGAGAAGTGATACAAAGCAATTACCAATGGCCTTTCGACATAGTTTTCTTTAATGAGGACTAACATGCATGTAGGAAAGACCTGCTTACAGGCTTCATTTGTATTCTTTCAAATCAGCTCATTATTTAATAACCTGGATGCATTGCTGCTGGGATGTTATGCCTTTCTGCAGCTCTTTGTATTTTGTGGTAGCTGGAATTGTATCCCTTCCAAAATGCAAATTTTAGGGTTGTTTTAGGTTTATTCAGGGCTATTCCTGGCTTCTCTCAGTAGTCTCAGGTGGTCCAACCTGTCTTAAAATTAGCAGTCCTTGTGCTCTTTGCCCAGTTGAGGGTTCAGTCCTGCCCCATGAGCAGAGCTCTGCCTGGGCCCCGCTGGGGTTGTTCCTGCAGCCCCCACCCAGCTCCACGTTGGGTACCTGGTGTTGGACAGGCCATGGTGGACTTGCTGAAGGCCTTTGCTTTGGCACTGCTCCCCTGCAGACAGGGGAGGCTGCACTGAGGCAAAACCCCTGGTAAATGAAGGGCAGGATCAACGCCCCAGCTCCCCAAGTGTCCAAGGTGCAGGCAGGGTGGGGAATGAATGGGTGAACCTCAGGGATGGGGACCGTGGTGTGCAGCAGGGGGAAAACTGGAGTGTGATCAGCAGACAAAATGCTCTCAAAGATGGCAAAGCAGGACAAGTTCAGGGGCATCAGAAAACCCCTCATACATTTTTCTCCAAGTGAATCAAATTTTCCGTGTGCAAGTGGGAATTTGCCCCATAAAGAACTGAATATCAGCATTGATTCCACTTTCCAGGAACAGCAACTTATTGCCAGTTCAGCTCCTGGCACTCTTTGACCACCAGAAGTATTGGGTAAGTCTGTGGTACCAGGGAGCACCAGGAGGGAGAAGCTCACCTGGCCTGCACGTCACACACCTGCTTGGCTTGGGCTGTTCCTCAGCTGAGGGGACACCACCGTGCCTGGGGATGGCTGTGCTCACAGCAGGGGACAATCAGTGCAAGACAGGGACAGAAATCAGGAGTTTTGTTTAGGGGGAAAAAAAAGAAGAAGCCCTGAAAAAGCTGAGGGCTGGTTTTTGATGTGCACTCAGTATAACTGAGACCTCTGGAGTGTTGCACACAAGTCCCTTCTGGAATATCCTGTGGCTGAGATGTTCATCTCACATGTAGAAGAGCAAATTCCAGTTCCTGCTTCAAATGAGGCTCAGCTGTGACTTGAACTGGATGTGCCTTTGCTCATGCCCAAACCTCTGGGTTCTTCTGGGGTGACTAATCCCCTTATCCCCTCCACACCCTCCCAGAGACACCTTTTTTGGACTGTTTTTGACAAGCAAACACTTCAACAGCAGCAGTTTCCTGTGTGAAGAATCCCAGTTGCTTCCAGTCCCCACCCAAATGACTGGGCAGACAAAGGAAATGCCATCTGCTCTGACAGAGAGGACAAATAGATGTGGCCAGAGCAGAGGTGGGAGTCCTGGCCTCCAGATTCTTCACCAGTTGCTCAACCACAAGACAACCATTCATGGAGAAGATGGGAAGGCTTCAAAGCACAACTGCTGATGCTGAGCATTCATGAGATGCCTTCACGCCCTCCTTTCTTATTAGATGCAAGGAGCACTTTGGGAGAATCCTTATGTTTATCTGCTTTTATTGGCTCCAGAACTCTCAGAACACTATGGAACTCACAGGACACTGCTGCCTGGCTGCTGGGTGCAGTCATCTGTGGGGCCCAGGGCTGATAAGAAAACTGGAATAAAAAGATGCAGGTGGGGAACAAGCATTGCTCTGCCTGCCCCTCTCCTGCTCAGAAGGTTCTGTGCAGGGAGGGGAGGTGGAGAGGGTCTGGTGTTTCTTCCCCTTGGAACAGGGGACATCCCACAGCGCAGGATACATCACATGGTGGGTCTCCTGCTGCCAGGCAGCAAGAGGGGAGGAGGGCTCAGTGAGTGTGGGGTGTGAGTACAGCAGTCCCAGCAGTCTTGGCCTTGCACTCCATGTGTCTCCTCTCTCCACTGGGCAGCAGCTCCCCAGGGCTCTCTCTGCCCTTGTCAGGACATCAGACACTGCCAGCAAGCACCATCCCCATGGCTGCTGACCAGCTCTTCAAGACACTTCTCTGATACTGAGAGACAGATAATGAACACATTTGGCATCAGCAAATTGCCCAAACAGTGTCCCTTTGTGTGATGTGCTCCTGGCAGGGGGCACAGTGGGGACTCCTCCAAGGCAGCTGCCGAGTGGCTCTGATTAATTCTTTTGGGCAGCTGCCACAGGCGAGTGAGTCCCTGTGTCACCCTCCAGAGCCAGCCTGTCTGGCAGGAGAGAGGAGCCAGGACCTGCAGGCTGGCAGGGATGATCTCCAGCCAGGATCAGCTGCCCCTGCCCCTCCTGGGCTGCAGCTCAGGGGAAGCTGCTCCCAGAAGTTCACACTGTGGGCTGAACTTACTGCAGGGGGCAAAACCTCTGTCATTTCAGCTCTGCAGGCCCGGGGGGCACGTGGGTTTAAAACAGAGGTGAAAAGGTCACAGAGGTGGAAAGTGGAGATTAAGAGCTGAGCCTTGACTGTAGACACCTCCCAGGCTGTGCCCTGGGGCCCTTGGAGCTCCAGCAGCCCCAGGGAATGGATGAAAAGGAAGAAAGAAAGTCATCTTTGCTTCCCATTTCCACTCTGCTGAGGACAACTAAATATCACAGCACCTGGGTGGTGTGTGGGACAAGCTCTCAGACTGAGAAAAAATAGGGAAAGTGTAGAAGGGTGGGGAACAGGCAGTGAAAGTCCTTTCCTTTATAAAGCAATTGCTTCTTCCTTTGTTAGATCAAGAAGTCCCACACTGGAGCCTCCACTCTCCCCCTCCCTGCAGAGGCTCGTGGTTCTCCTGCCCTGCAGACCTTGCCCTGGCAGTGGCTGTGAATTGAAGGGGGTTTTTATTTTCCCCCAGTCAGGAGCTGAGCCCACCTTTGCTTTTTGGTCCTGAGGAGTTCTGGCCTCACCATTGCTAAAGGAGCAGCAGGAAAGGGCCAAGTCCTGTTCTGGTGTCAGTGGCACCAGGAGCTGTGGCAGTGCACGTGGGTGCTGCTGACAACAGTGCTGGGCACGGGTGAGGCCCCACCTCGAGTTCTTGGGTCAGTTCTGGGCCCCTCATGACAAGAGAGACACTGAGGGGCTGGAGAGTGTGCAGGGAAGGGAACGGAGCTGGGAAGGGGCTGGAGCAGCAGGAGCAGCTGAGGGAGCTGGGGGGGCTCAGCCTGGAGAAAAGGAGGCTCAGGGGGGACCTTCTGGCTCTGCAATCCCTGACAGGAGGGGGGAGCCAGGGGGGGGTCGGGCTCTGCTCCCAGGGAACAGGGACAGGACAAGGGAAAACGGCCTCAAGGTGCTCCAGGGAAGGTTCAGGTTGGATATTTGGGAAAATTTCCCTGAGAGAGTGGTCAGGCACTGGAAGGGGCTGCCGAGGGAGGTGGTGGAATCCCCGTCCCTGGAGGGTTTTAGAAGATGTGTGGCTGTGGCCCCTAGGGACACGGTCAGTGGGACGTTGGCAGTGCTGGGGGAACTGTTGGACTCCATGATCTTAAAGGCCCTTTCCAACCTAAAGGATTCTGTGACTTTGGACAACAAACTCAAACCAGTCTGGACAACCTCATTTCAAGATTCACTAAGGAATGAACTTCCCAAACATCTGCTGATCACTCCCAGGTATTTATGGAGAATGGGGTGGGAGCCCAATATCACCAGGGGTTTCATGAACCTCAGCTGAAGGGCTCCAGCACAGCAGAGAACCAGGCTGGGTCATTATGGATTCCCATGGGGACAGTGGAGACTCCACAGCCTTCAAAACCAGTTGGGAAAATGTGACACTAAAGCTGAGGAGACAGTGGACTCCAAAGGGGGGTGTGGCAGAAGAGGAGAAGGAACAAACAGCACATCAACACTACTTTGGGCTCCAAGCTGTTGAAATGATGAGCCCAGTGGTGTCATGGATGCAGCCAAGAGTCCTCATCCACAAGGGAATTGCTGTTATCCTGCCACTGCAAGAAGCACATGAGCTCACTCCAGTTCTTCCTTCAAAACACAGTGTAAAGGAAAAATCACCCCATTTAGTGTAAAATGACAGATTTGACTCCATTACCTCAGCACAAAAAGTTCAGTAAAGTAATTTTTTCCAAAATTATGTATTTTTATTGCAAAAAGAAAAAAAAATCTTGGACATCATTATTAACAGATTTTTTAAAACTAAAATAGACTGTGAGAATTGAGCTTTTGTCACATTCCGTATGTTTTCAGATTCTATTTTCAGTCACACATGAAGAATAAAATTGATTGAACTCCCCCAAAACTATTTCTCAGAGCTCACCTACGAGGAGTTGCTGAGCTCTGAGCCATGTGGCCCAAGGAACATCAAGGTGTGACCCAGAGCTTCAGATCCAGGGATTTGAAATTCAAACTCAAGGATCCTTTCTGCAAAAGGAGCAGAAGAGAACGAACCCAGGAACTGCAGAAGGTCCCAAACACTAAAAGGCACTCAAAGGATGTAACTCCAGTTGCCATGGGAAGGATAAGAAGCTGGTGTGGGACAGAGAAAGGAGCCCTGGAAGGAGGGGTCCCTCTCCTGGGAGCAGACACCAGCTGTGGTTTCTCTGCGTTTCTCTCATTTTTCTGTGTCTGAGAATTTCTCTGCAGTTTCCTTTGAGCCCAGACTGATCCCAGAGCCTGACTTTGGAGGCAGAGGCAGGCAGATCGAGGGGTTTTTTTGGGACACCTGCCCAGCTCCTAAAATCCATAGTTTGGTGGGGACAGCCCACCCCCTCCCCAGTGAGGAGGCTGGAATTGCCAGTGGGATGGACCCAGTGGTGTTGACAACACATGTTGGGCAGAACTGAGCCTGGACAGGGGACCTGCACCCTGAGCCTGAGCCTGCAGCCAACTCATAGCCAGGCTGGTTCCTGCAATCAAACTGGGCAACTCCACGTGGGTCCCACTGAGGCTCTGCAGGCTGCAGATCTGGGCTTTGCTGGCTTTAAACAGAAAGAAAAGGCTTGGCACGACGGGTATGTTAATTGCCTTAAATTGATTTCTTTAATTACTTGCTGGAGTATTTGTTCAAATACTTGTCCAGTGTCTGAAGTCGCCCAGAGAAGCTGTGGCTGCCCCTGGATCCCTGGAAGTGTCCAAGGCCAGGCTGGAGAGAGCTTGGAGCAACCTGGGCTGGTGGAAGGTGTCCCTGCCCATGGCAGGGGGTGGAACTGGGTGATCTTTGAGGTTCCTTCCAACCCAAACCATTCCATGGCTCTGTGATTCCATTATTTAAGTCCTAATGCTGGCACTTGAAAGAGATTCTCACCCTTCCCTCCCCTACTGTGTTTTGGGTCCACAGAAGAGTGTTGGTGATCCCTTTGCAGCAGCTGAGGTGGAAGACATTATGGAATAAATCCTAGAATCCTGAATCACAGAATGGTTTGAGTTGGAAGGGACCTTAAAGGTCATCTTATTCCACTCCCTGCCATGGGCAGGGTCACCTTCCACTAGTCCCAGGTTGCTCCAACCTGGCCTTGGACACTTCCAGGAATCCAGGGGCAGCCACAGTTTCTCTGGGCAACCTGGGCCAGGGCCTGCCCACCTTCCTGCATGGGAAATGGATGTGGAAGGACAACCATCCCTTGGAACACAAGGATTGGTGCACCCAGCACCCCTCATGGCAACAGGAACAACTGCTGAGCAGGATGTTTGAGGGATTATGTATTGAGCAAAACTGAAATCTTTCAAAACCCCACATTTTTTTCTCTTGCAAACAAGGAGTATATTGCAACTCAGTGTTCTTGTGCTTTCTGCCAAAATTCACAAAGGTCTTACTTTGTTGCCTGAAAATCTAGAAAAACCAGCATTTTCTGGAAACTCCCATTTCCCAACTCCACAACCTTGCTGGCAATGAACCACTCAGACCTTTCTGATCCTCTCGGACTGTGACCTGCCCTGTCTGACACCTCTTCCTAAACCCTTGCTGTCCTGCCAACAGCTCTCCTCTCCTCTCCTCTATAGATAAATATATAAAATAATAGTTATGTATAAATATATATAAAATATCTGTTACAAATTATTCTTGTGAAGTTTCTAATACCTAATACCTCCCTTTATAGAAGAGTGTTGCTTACACAGATAATGACACCTGTGATGTGGGAATCCCCCATCACTGTGAGCTTTGCAGAGCTGGGAAAATGGTGTCTACAACAAGCACAGGGCAAAAATTCCCATGTTTATGGGTGTTAATACTTTTTATTCTGTGCCAGTAGCCGAAGCTGGGAGTTTGAGGGCTGCAGTGCAGCCTGGAAGCTGCTTCTGCAGGAATTAAACACTTTTTTCAGGATACAAAGCCGTCCCTGGACAAACTGCCTGGTATCCTGGGCCTGGGGAACAGCAAGGCAACTTCCTGAAGTGCTCAGGAAACCTCTGGATGTGGCACTGAGTGCTCTGGTCAAGCTGACAAGGTGGGGAACTGGTCAAAGGTTGGACTTGGTGATCTTGGAGGTGTTTTTCAACCTTAATGATTCAAGGGTTCTAAGGCAAGCCCAGTAGCAGATAGATAACAGTGACTCCTGCAGATTCAAGGTGGTGATTTAAATTCCTTTTTGCTACTAAAGAGGAAATCCCAATCATTAAATGCATGGAAGGGAATGTGGAAATGCCACTGCTGAGCAGGCTGGAGCAGGTCCCTGGGGCTTTGACACCAGGCTGGTTGCAAAACCCTTCTGTGAGAAGCTGAAGGGACTCGATTCTACTTTGAATATCTGGATGTCACAGAGATGCTTCAAGTTACAACCATTTGACAAGTGACCCTCCAACCCCTTCATTCCCAGAGCTCTTTCCTCTGCTACATGGACAGGACTGTGGCAGCCTGAGGCATAAACTTGTTCCCACCACCTACAAATTGGCTTTTTCTACGTAATGACTGTGACCTTTACACTTTAAACCTTGAAGTGGGGGTGGTTCAATGTAAATTTAATCTATAGGACAGGTACTCCAAACTGCAGCAGCATTACCTCTGCCAACAGCATAGGCTGTGGCTTGGCTTAAATTGGGCTAAATAACAGAAAACAGAATAGCAGGAAAAATGTCAGACGTGTCAGAAGAGGAAAATAGGTTGGGATTTCCCAAAAGTGCAAACAGCAAATTCATTGCAACTGCAGGTAACAAATTAAATGTATCTGCTTGTCTTGTGTGAGGGAGATTTACACCAGTGATGTGACAAGGAAAGAGGAGCCACAGAGCTCCTCCTGCCCTCAGCTGCACCTGAAATCTGCTCCCAATCCTCATTAAAACTTGCAACAGGATGAGTTTTAGCCAAAGGAAGGCTGAGCTCTTCCTGGGGATGGCAGAAATGGAGCTTCTGTCTAAGCTGTTATTGTGTTATCTCATGAGTGATATGATTTGCACACCCTAATTAACCAAATCTTATCCATTCCAGTCTTTTTTTTTGTTCACAGCCTCCTGGGCTTTGACCCTCACCCAGGCTCAGTCCTGCCATGGGCCACGTGCCAGGCCATCCCCAGGGACCATCCATCAGCTCCCAAACATCTCCAGCTCCTGGCTGGAAATTCAGCCTCAGAAACCGTTCCCAAGTCATTCCCAAACCAAACCAAGTCATTTCCACTCCCATGTGCTGATGACCAAACCCTTGGAGGCCAAGCCATGGCCTGGTTTCCTCAAGGTGGGTGATGGGGAATAGCTGGGACATCCCCCAGGAGGTGTCAGCTCTGGGTGATTCTCCTCATCAGCTGCCCTGAGCACATCGGACTCTTGATCTCCACTGTCAATAGAACATGTTCCTGTGGCCTATCTTGCATTTTTTTCCTCCTCAAACCAACTTCTTGCTGCAAGTTCAGCTGCAAATCCCACTGAGAACACGAGGCAGCAAATCTGCAGAACTGTTTTCTCACATTCTTGCGTATTTTAATTGGTCATTTTAGAACCACAGCTGGTTCTGAGCTGGAGGAACAATGGCACCATCTTGGTGAGCGTGGGAATATATATATATATATATTTATATGAGATATATATGAGGTACATATGTGTGATATATTATATGTATGTAATATATACAGTATATTATATATATATACATATATTCCCACACTCACCAAAATGGTGCCATATATAGGTTTATATATAATATATGTATTATATCTATATTATATTTTGTAGATATATGTATGTATGTATGTATTCCAGACCCACAGAGCACCTCCCAAGTGCACTGCATCCAGTTTTCTTGAAAGTGAGGAAAACTGCTGAAAAAATACAGCCAACTAATGACAAGTGGTGAGGAGGAGAACTGATCTCCAGGTGGAGACTTTCATGGCAGCAGCTCTTTGTGTCCCTCCACATCGAATTGCAATGATGGAGCAAAGTGACAGAAAGGTAAAGCAATAAAACAGGCTCTTACATTTGCATGTGAAATGAAGGAATGTCCTTAACAGCACCTGTCTGTCAGTCAGTGTGTAAAGGGACTGCAGGATCTGATAACAGGTAAGGACAAGGTAAACCCAGGGCCTGTTCCAGAGCCAGACCTGCACTCTCTGGATGGAGGTCGGGCCTGGCAAAGCAGGGCACTGTGAGACAAGAACAAGCCCAGCCTTGGGTGTCTGTTGATACTGAGGTATTTATTTAGTGGTAGTTAAAGCCTGATAGTCCAGAAGGACGTGCTTGTACCATGCAAGTGGACATTTATCAGCTTCCACGGAATCACGGAATGGTTTGGGTTGGAAGGAACCTCAAAGATCACCTGGTCCCACCCCCTGCCACGGGCAGGGACACCTTCTACCAGCCCAGATTGCTCCAAGTCCCATCCAACCTGGCCTTGGACACTTCCAAGGATACTTTGCCAGTTCATTTCAATCCCCACAGATCTGAGCTCTCCCTCTGAAAAACTTCCCTTCCTCTTCCAATCGAGCAGAAGCTGGACAAGCTGCTTTTTGGAGAAGGTGATGCTGCAGCCCTCGTGTTTTCTGTGGCTGCACAGTGGACAAACCAGCTCACAGGAGAAGCTCTGAGGCTCTCTGACCTCCTTTCTTGCAGTCCTGAGGACAAACAATGCTGTACAGCCTGGGGTTTCCAGGAAGGAGGCCAATAAATCACTCACCTGCTGCTGGGAGGGAGCCATAAAGCAGGGTTTGTCATTTTGCATTTGTGTCACAAGTCCCACAGGATTTCTTATGTCATGAGAGTCTCAACTTTTTGAATGGAGCACAAATAAAAGTATTTATTAGGAAGAAACATTGGAGTAAGGGTTAGGGAAAATGGTATTTATTGATAAACAAGGGCACAATCAATCAGCCAGGTCAGCACTCAGGAATGTACATTTGCATAAAGCCCACAGAGCTGTTGAGTCACCAGGGAGGGATGGGAGGGTGGGATCAGCTCAGTAACTGGAGGCCTTTCTTCCCAAGAATAGCTGGGTCTCCAATCCCCTCAAATTAACTCTGAACTGTAAGAGATGAAACATCCCCAACAGGGAAACCAGGGAGGCCTGACTTGTTCAGGCATCTTCTCAACAGATGCCAATCAAAAGATGTCCTCTCCTGGACCCCAATCCAGCATCACTCCTGGTTTACCTGCCCTTCTGCATCAGGATGCCTCCATCTCTCTGTATTTCAGAGACAGCAGGAAAAGGGCAAAGTTCTGGAGGGTTTCTAAAAGCAGAAGTTCAGAGTCACCAGGACAAGATGTAAAACACCAAATGGAGCTGAGGACAGCCAGGAAAACTGGCACCATTCCCTCGGGGTTCAGGCCCTCCCAGTGCAGCTTTAGCTATTGCATCCTGCTGTGCTGGATGCACTAACAATGTGAATTTTACAGCTGCAGAACTTGATTTGGAAAGCAGCAACTCAACTGTTGGGCTGTGAGCCCCCATGGGGACGGTCAGGTTTGACCTGAAGAGCGTTTGAACCAACACCAACCTTGGGAATTGAAATGTAGTAAAATTTTCTGAAAAAGCAGCTGCTGGGTGGGATTGAGAATATTTGTGCTATGGAATGAGATTCAGCTGAGTTGTGTCTCAAGTCCTTCTTTTGGGAGCCAATGGAGAGAACTAGGAGCACTGAGGGCACGACACATCCTGTAGCAGAGACTTAAACCAGGTCAGGTGGAGCAAAGGCTTGAAAGAGCCAATTTTCTGTCCTGTCAGTGCAATCCCTGGTGCAGACACAGGTGTCTGCAGAGTGAACATCTAAAGCCAGGGGAGAAAAGCTCCAGCTTTGTAGATCTGCTCCTTCACAGTTCAGTTTACACCTGGATGATTGGTCAGGAGCAAAACAGTAAGTTCTCTGCTGGGCATCCAGGTCCCAGTAAAGTGGCTGTCTCGGTACAAAGGGCTGCCAGAGGTGGACAGAGCAGCTAAAATGGCCAATCTTACCCAGGAAACTTTCAGACTCACCACCTCAAGCAAACAGCTCCTTGGCCTTGCCTCTTCACCCCAAGGACAGTACCAGAAGGAGGCTCAATCCTCACATGCTGCATGTGAAGAACAGCAGGAGAGGTGACTGTGATCCCTGTCTTTGTAAAGACTTGGGTTTGAACTGGAAAGAGTATCATGGAAAGAAATGACATGGAAAGAAATGCAAAGGAATAACGTGGGAAGAATGTCATCCATCATGCTCCCAAAGGGCACTTTGACCTGTGTGCCCTCAGCTCTGCAGCACTGAAGGGCCAGATCCATTTGAAGAATCAGTCAAAGCAAGAAATTACTTTGCCTTGGGCCTTTGCTGAAGATCTTTCTCTTCCCTGCACTACATCCTTAAAATCTGTCCCTGAACTGTGGGATCACCACCCCACTGTCCCTTTCAAGGAGCTCCTATCCCTGGTTCAGGGATTCCACTGCAGCATCTGCAGTGATCCTGCACTGAGGACCAAAGGCAGGTCTAGGAAAGCTCCAGGGGGTGGAACTCCAAATGCTAAAAACCAGGGGATGGTTAGGTTGGGCATCAGGAAAAACTTCTTCACAGGAAGGGTTGTCAAGCCCTGGCAGAGCAGTGGTGGAACCACCATCCCTGCAGGGATTTAAGACATCTGGATGTGGCACGTGGGGACAGGGGCCAGTGATGGCCTTGGCAGTGCTGGGGGATGGTTGGACTCAATGATCTTAGAGGGCTTTCCCAACCCTAATGATTGAGTGATTCCAAGTGAACTGCAGCAATTCCCAGCCCTGCCAGTCACCCTGGCTGAGCTCTGGGGGTGTGGAAGTGCAGCTGAGGGAGGGGGGATTGGCTCAGGCCTGTCAGGGCTGTCTATATTTAGGTCCCCACAGGTTGGAACAAGAAAGTAGGAGGTCTTCCTGTTCTCCCCTTCCACAGGGTTTGCCTGGCAGCGCCGTCTGTCAAGCCTGGACTCATTTTATAGCTGCATTTACAGCTCTGCAGCCTCTCAGGCTGACAGGGCCTCCTCAGGAGGAGCCACTGATGGATTTCTAAGCTGTGCACGTTAAAGCTCTGTCTCTCAGGGGCAAACTGCCTGTTTTCTCTGGGTGCCACAGCCCAGGCTGCAGCTTTGAGCTGAACACACCTCATCACTCTGGGCCAGCACCTCATTTCTGGCCCTGGCCAAGGGCACAGCAAGAGGCCACCGACCTTCTGGGCAGTGGTGCCGTGGGAAGGGCTCCCTCTGCCCTCCTGCTGCACTGAGGGGCTGCTCCCCAGAGCAGGGCACATCCCCTCACCCTCTCCATCATCTCAGCTCTTCCCCCTGCAGGTATTTCCCAGCTGCAGCTCTGACACTGCCCAGCCCCTGGCAAAGGGCCACGGCCAGGACTCTGACCTGGCTGGTCTCACACTGGTGGGGCTGGAAATCCTCCCTGCCAGCTCCTGCTCTCTGACATCCCTGCACCTCTCACAGCCAGCCCTGCCCTGTCCCCAGCAGTGAGTGACAGCTGCTCTGAGCACTGCCCACACCTCTGATTTTGGGGGCTCTGCCAGTCCAAGGGCCACGAAAACCAGCCCAGCCACAGCTGCTCTGCTGGTGCCCAACTCCCCAGAGCCTGGGGGATGTTAGTGCAGAGGTCAATGCTTTCATCCATCTCCAGTGTGACAGAGGCTTGACAGAATGAAAATATTTAATTTCTCCTCACTCTTCATAACAAAACTCTATTTGCTCCCTAATCCTCTAAGTAACCTTTAGTTATTTCCACTCTCCTACTACCAAAGCCATTAACCTTTCTGCAGTCCTGCTTTGTCCATCTCTGTCTTCCCCCTCTGTTTATCTCTCCCTCCATCCTATTTTTTATGGCAGGGTGATAAACCAATCTGAATACTCTGGACAGCAACTCTGACATTTCCCAAATTATGTCTGGATTGTGGTGCTGTTGCCACCACCTCAACCTTTAATTACATTTCTTAGTTTTCCCATCCTTAACTTCCAAACTAGGGACCACCAAGTCCATTCATGGGGACTGTGAGATAACTGGAAAGCTTTGAACAAGGAAAAAAAAATGTTGGCAGTAAAAGGAATTGATAGGAATTTCTGATTGACAGCTTCCCCAGTGTACATGACATGCAGAGAGTGAAGTTCAGATCAGCAGAATGATTTTGCTTTCAGCCTTGAATTGCACAGTAATGAAATCTCTCAACTCTTGCTGTCCCTTGAGCTGCTCCTGATGAAGCTGCACTGAAATACGTCTGTCCAAGTCATAACTGTCTCTTATAGGAACTGCAGAGAAATGAAGAGTCCATTTGAGGCTCCTCACACCCTTCTCCCTTCACCCAGCAAAGATCTGTAAATCCTAAACCCCTGCTCAGAGCTCTGCCCAGCTGGAATGCTGCTGCTTCTCTCACCCTCCACCCTGGGCAGATCAGAGACCTGAGCCTTGCCATGCTGGGTGGGGGGGTTACCAGGGCCCAGGGCAGGATTTCTTCCCAATATCCAATCTAAATCTAGAGTTTCTTACATTTATTTGGTCTAGGTTATTTTCTTTTGGGGTTTTACAAGTGATAGTCCTTTCATTTATTTATTTATGTGTTTGTCTTTTCATTTGCTTGTTTAAAAGTCATCTTTTCAGCTCACAGAGGTGTCTGGAGCAGGCTGGGGAAAGGCTTCAGATATATTTCCCACTTATCAAAACATCAGACCAAACATTAGAGAGCAAGTCCCAGTGAAGGCAAGTGCTGCTCCTGAGGGGTTTAGAGAAGAGCCTCTCAGAGGGCTGGTTCAGGCACTTTGTCCTCACACCACTGCAGCCCCGAGAAATCAGCAGTTCTGCTCCCTGCCTGGGCTGGGTCTGAGCTGACTGTGGAGTTCCCATCCCTGGAAGTGCTCAGAAAACCTGTGGATGTGGCACTTGGGCACGTGGTTTAGCGGTGACTGTGCTGGTGGTGCTGGTTGATGGTTGGACTTGACGATCTCAGAGGGCTCCTCCAGCTTTAAAAACTCTGGAATTCCGCGACTTCCCCAGCTGAGCTCTTGCCCAGTCTGAGGTTTCTCCTGCCTTCCTGGGAAGAAGCACAACCTTTCCCAAAAGGCCACTTTGCCATTCCATTTCCCACACTGGGAGCTGAAAAGGAACCCCCCTGTCTCCTTCCCCAAACATCTGTCCCCTTTGGTCTTTCCCTTATCCTACATGAAGTTTCTTTACTCTCTCAGTGTGCAGTGAACTCCAGTCCCAGACTGACACGCCAATTCTCCCACCCTTAAAAGACAGTTGTTAATTATAATTACCCTTCAGAAGATCCCCAGAACCTGCCTCTGCCAAGGGCACCCTAATTAAGCCGTTCCTCTGAGTGCAGCTCACTCCCCTTTGGCACACAAGGCGTGATTACACTTAATTTGCTGCCTTTCCAAACTGCCACAAGAAATGGAGCTTCCAGGAACAAAACTGGCCCAGACTCTGCTCCCAGTGCCCTGGACAAGACAAATGATGACAAAAGTCAGTGTCACAGGGGGATCCTCGGGTTTCTTCCAGTGACTGATCCCTTCTGCAGCTTCATTCATTGTCTTCAGCCCCCTTAGACCTCGAGTTCTTGCTGATCCAAGAGCTGCCTCCTCCACTTGGCTGGTGCTGAAAGCTCTGTGTGAGACCCGGTGGCACCGTGGCTGCAGGGGACAATTAGGACAACAAAACCTTTCTGGAATCATTTTCCAGGTTTCCAATGCATAAGTCACTGATTTATCCCCTTCAGGATTGATCTGGGCTCAGATAATCGACACAGCTCAGGAAAAGACAAATAAACTTGGAGCCAGATCCCCCAGGGATATCAAAAGGCAGAAGATCTTTTCCTGCTCCACCACTCCGTGCTGTCATCCCAAAGGTGCAGCCTGGCCCTGGCTCCCAGTGGAGCCTTGGGGCAGAATTGTCAGACAGATGCAGTAACCTCTGCTGGAATTCAGGACAACATTAATTGGGTGCCTTTACATAAAAAATATAGCCAGGGGTCTTCAGCAAGCAGAACCCGTCCCGGGCCCTTCCCTTCTCCAACATCCACGGGGTTGGTTGTGACTCACAGCCCGACGTGCCAGGACTCAGCACCTCGCCCTGCAGCATCACACCTTCCCCTGGTGGTCTCCCACGTGGTCCTGGCTCTCCTGGAGAGTTCCTGGGAGCTGACACAAGTTAGTTAGAGCAGCAGAACCTCCCCCACTGGTGTCTGTGGGGCTGATCTGGGCAGATCTCCTGGTGGCTGTGGAGCTTCCCTCATGTACCTGCAGTTCCAGCGCTTCATCTGAGTCCAGCATCTTGTGTCCATGGTGATCCTGGCGTGAAGCTGCACCTCTGATGGCCCAGTGGAGTTGCCCTCTTCCAAACTGCTGCTTTGGGCTACAAGAGAGAGAAGCAAGACACAGCTCAAGCCCCAGACATCACCTGGCCATGGGCAGGGACACCTTCCACCAGCCCAAGTGGCTCCAAGACCTGTCCAACCTGGCCTTGGACACTTCCAGGGATCCAGGGACAGCCACAGCTTCTCTGGGCAACCTGTGCCAGGGCCTCCCCACCCTCATAGCCAACAATTCCTTCCCAGTATCCCATCTAACCCTACTCTCTTTCAGTCTGAAGCCATTCCCCACTCCAGGCCCTTGTAAATAGTCTGTCCCAAACTTTCTTGTAGCTCCTTCAGGCACTGGAAGGCCACAGTTTGGTCACCCCAAAGCCTCTGCAGGCACCATTTCCACTGGTGGCTTTGGGAACATCTGCACACCAGCCCTTCCCAGCAGATTTCCCCAGGCAGGGAATTCCACCCACATCATTTTCCATCTCGCTGGGTGTCATCTCAAGACATTCCAGGCATAATTAAATATTCACATAAAGCAGCAGGACATGTTGTGAGACATGGCCTAGGTTATTTCCACTGGTCTGAAGTATCCTCTTAAACATCCATCTGTTAAACCTCCTGCAAGGCTGGGGCAGTTCCTGCCTGAGTGCAGCTCCCACAGAAGGTGCTACCCTTCTCCAGGGTGACTCCCTGACCTGTCCCAGCTCTCAGGGGCTGCCCCAGCCCAGGGTGACCCACCTGCTGCCAGAAAGAAACATTTCCCAAAAGCATAAAATCAAGAGAGAGAGAGGGAGAGGAGCTGCACTGCCCACATGGATCCTTGGGAATGGCACAGCTCCCGGAGTCACAGAGCCAAACAGCCTGGAAAAGTGGAGCAGTGGGTTACAGAGCACACCTGCCCACTCGTGGCAGTGGGTTGGATGTTCTGGATACATTCCATGCAAAGGAAAATAGGGGAACACGTGGAATTCGAGCTGTTTCGCAAAACTGGCCACTCCTTGGAGCTGTTAAAGCTGTGGGAAGGTGGAAATCCTGGAGGAAGGAGCAGGAGGGCAGGGGGCAGAGGAGGCAAAGGTAGCAATGCATCTGTTAATTACATAATTCCGAGGTGATAACATGCATTTATCTCTTTTCTTCTTCCCCTGAACTTTGCCCTGTGAGCCTCCTCCGGGGCAGAATTCCAAAGTCCTGGGGCAAGTTCCCTCAGTGAGTGCTGTTTATCAAAGCCCCGTTCCCCTCCTTCCTGAAGACATTGTCCTTGAGTGAATGGCATTTGTCAGATAAACTGGGACTTCGCAGAGGTAAGAGCAGAAGCCTGAAGAGGGAGATATGGCACTTCCCTGCCCAGGAGCCTGCATTTCCCTCTGTATCCAAGGATTTCATGTGGTCCTGCACCTTTTGTGCCTCAGCAACTCCCTTTTCTCACTGAACGCACCACAATGCACCTCCTCCTTCACCTGACCTGCTGCTCACACCCAAAGGCTCCCATCTCCCAGGCATAAGGTACCTAATATTGGATCAAAATCCTGAATCTTAGATCCAAATTACCCTGCAATGATCAAAATCCCATTGTTTGAAATCACAAAGGTGGTAGAGGAAGGAAAACACTTCCACTGTCCACATCCATAAGAATCTCTCTGATTTCTGGGACCTTTCGCTATTCCCGATTAAAGAGGGATTATTCTACCCCAAAATCATTTGACACAGCTCAGAGGTGGGCTGATCTCTCAGGGGGTACAGCCACTGGGTCCCCCTGAGCTCTTCACACAGCTTGGGGCCCCCCAGAGCAGGGATGGGAGGGCAGATGGATGCAGGAAGGTGCAGGTGTCTGACCAGTCAGATTTCCTATCTGAGCCCAGTTTCAGGACAGAGTCACAGTGACCTGTGCAGTGGGAGAGACACCAGGGAAGAATCCTGGAGAGGCTGCAGGGAGAGCTCCAACACCTGGGGAGGATTCTCCCATCCTGGTGAAAGGCTGAGAGAGTTGGGATTTTTCAGCCAGGAGAAGAAAAAGGCTTTGGGGTGACCAAATTGTGCCCTGAAAGAGTTACAAGAAAGTTGGGGAGAGACTATTTGACAAGGGCCTGGCAGTGGGGAATGGCTTCAGACTGAAGGAGAGTAGGGTTAGATGGGATATTGGGAAGAAATCCTTCCCTGTGAGGTGGGGCAGGCCCTGGCACAGGTTGCCCAGAGAAGCTGTGGCTGCCCCTGGAATCCCTGGAAGTGTCCAAGGCCAGGCTGGAGCCACCTGGGCTGGTGGAAGGTGTCCCTGCCCATGGCAAGGGGTAGAACTGGGTGGGCTTTAAGGTTCTTCCAACACAAACTGTGATTCCATGGAAGGAGCTGCAGGGCAGCACCACAGGAACAGCAGGGCCAGGCTCAGTGACTCCACTCCAAAGAAGCCAGCCCAGCATGTGGAGAGGAAAATCTCCTCTGAGTTCTGGTTGTACAGTCCACATAACACCAATTAAAC